>NC_069361.1:45652500-46902500 GCF_021730395.1 Mercenaria mercenaria | reverse complement strand
GTGCAATGGACGTCAGTGTATCACAGTAAACAAATATGTGGTTTTTAATTCATTGCGATAAAAGGTTACTGAGATACCAGCTAAAATACAAAAAAAAAGCTTTAACCAAGTATGGCCATCGGCGTGGGCGCCGGCACACAGGCGAGTTCAATAGCTGTACCTATTCTTCTACTAGTCGAGCTAAAAGTTAACATTCTATCTGTTGAGATCAACATTCCATTATATTTAACTAGCACTGCCATTTACAGACTGATTAAAATGCAATATCAAACATAACTGACAGGTGGTTTAGTGCTAATATCCTTAGACGGGTTTATTCCAGCTATTTCGTTTATCACAATGTCTCCATAATAATAATTTCAGTAAACGCTTAAGCAGCGGATAATTTAAGTCAACCATTAAAACGACATTAATGGATTTTGTTTTAATTTACATCCCTATTTACCAGCTGTCCTAGTCAGAAATTCAAGCGGGGATATGTATTTACATATATCTATTAAATCTATTTCCAATAAACTGCATTAAAATATCAATTATGTATGTCGTACTTAAAATTACATTTTCCTTAGTCTTTTCACTTAATCAAGTCAGTTGTGGCGTTCGAATAGTAAAGACAATTATGCATTCTTTACACTTCTTTAAAGTATTTACACAGAAATGATAAATACATTAAAGAGTACCATTCCTAACGCATAAATGCCATGTCATGTTCCGTATATATTTAACAGTTCAATAAGTTTATGATTAAACTTTTATGAACATCTAATAACAGCTAAAAATCAGTTGTTAGCAGAAATTGTGAATTCAAACAAGTATACAGGCATTTTCAATTATTCGTCTGAACAATCAAAAATACTTAAATATTCTGGTTCGGTATTTCTTGCGGAAATATAGCCTGTTATTACTTATTTGTGTTTAGTTAATACCAAATTTCATTTTTAGACGAAGTGAAAATCTGATACCGGTTATCATAGATGTTAAGATGTTCTGTTGACTCTTAATAATATATAAAATAAAAGATGTTTGGTTCAACTTGAATGATATTGTCATCGTTTGTAGTTCTTGTAGGTAAAAGAAAAAAAAATACACAATCAAACTGACCCCCCTCCCGCTTTCAAAACAAAAAATGTTCCCATGAATAAACTCTTTTGAATTATTTATGATTTCACTGTTTCCATGGCAACCGTTCATTTTGGGGAATGACAAAAGCACTATATAGATGATAATCAGTCATATCTTGGTCAGTTTTGGTGATAAATGATAAAAATTGAGCTGAGACATTGACCATAGCAGTATCTCTATGTTAATTCAGTAATTTGCATATTCATAAATATGACTAGACTGTTAGACTGTATGTTAGATGGTAAGACGGTTAGACTGAGTCTGTTCATGAGAGGTAAAGAAATATGTAACACCACTCACAGTCTCTAGCACCACCTTTAGCTGACTTTCATAATAGTTAAACTGAATTTACTCCATGATCCCAAAGGACCAGAACATGTAACAACACCGAGTACAGGAACAGAGGGACAGCTTACAGCCGCCAACTAAGCAAAATAATAACACTCGGTTTCATAGAGGATATTAAACTAACGAAGAATGCAAAAGTTAGTCTTGCAAAATTTGCGAGGAAACACTTCAATTCATTAAACGGGTGCCATTTTCATAATCCTGAATATTAAATGCATATGCGCGTATGACACTTAAATAAAAATAACTGAGCCGCACCATGAGAAAACCAACATAGTGCGTTTGCGACCAACATGGATCCAAACCAGCATGCGCATCCGGCAGTCTGGTCAGGATCCACGCTGTTCGCTTTCAAAGCCTGTTGCAGAGAAACCGTTAGCGAACAGTATGGATCCTGACCAGACTGAGCGGATGCGCAGGCTGGTCTGGATCCATGTTGGTCGCAAACGCACTATGTTGGTTTTCTCATGGCGCGGCTCAACTAGTAATTTCAAATAATGTCTACGCAAACCGATGTATGCTGTTAGATTTAAAAATTTAAAAATCAATTGATGCTATGAATCAACTTTCACTATGTTATAAAAAGATTGAAAAAAAAATGTTGATGTCATCTGTTCTATCTTATATAACTATTAATATCACCGTATAAGTAATACCAACCTGATCTGGAAGTGTGCACGAATTATAAATCACCATTATAATTTTCGTAAAATGATGAAAAACAAACACCGCTGACGCATATATCATGTAGCTTTTAATCTATATTTGTTTGGTTCGATAAATAGTCAAACCGACACAAATCATGCCAAAATCTTGAGACTATGGCTTGAGAAGGAAATTGACTTTTCATTGACGGCAGGGTGAATCAGGGCGAAATTTCTCTATCGTATAGTTTTTCTCTGCGATTAACGTCTGAACACAAAAAAAGAGCGACAGCCGGGATTTCAAACGGCTGTAATTGGCAGTGACCGGAGTGAGAATGTGAAATAGCTTTACCGCTTTGTATTGTATCTGTACATATTCGTTTCACTGGTCGTTTTGTGTCGATTCGCCGTAAAACCCAACTCACTCACTCACTCATTTCACTGGTCAGAATATAACCTAGGCGAAGCCGCATCTATATACGCATTATCAATCAAATGAAATCGAAGTCTCAGTCGGAAATTTTCAACACTCGAATATTTTGTATATTTCTGCACTGGCACAATTCTCACTTCTAACTTTGTGCTCAAAGCCATTTTAATTGCTTCCGGATTGACCAAACGTATTTTAATTTTATGGAATAAATACAACCGGATAACAGACACTGGTTCAAGCCAAGTCTACAAGATGACGACAAATGTTGGCTGAACAGTAACGTTTAGATACGCTAAGTATCACCTTTCTCGAATCTAGAAGACTCAAAGTACCTCCATGAACAATGGCCTCGAGTCAGTCAAACTGATGGCTTCGTCATATGAACCCATTACACATCCCTTTTGAGTTTTGCATCCATCACGCAAAATTGCAAGTGATTCAAATTCAGTGACCTTGCAAAACATGGCCTCTGATGATATAATTATGTATTTGTATCCTGTACTTACACAAATATTTGTTAATAATTCACGAAACAACACACTTTAGAAAATAACTTAACTGACGTTATCAGTGTGTAACAATAGAAAAATCGTTACGATTGGCAAATGTAACGTTTCGTGGCATTTGGGATTTCTTGAAAGCTCCTGCCAGGTCCGACATGCTACACAGCAGCTTTCAAAAAATGCTAAAACATTTTAGATTTCTAAGTTATTTTCAAGTTCTTACCCTTGCGTTTTATATTTCCAATTTTAACGAGTTGTCATGTGATTTTCCTGTATATTTAGTGCAAATCTATGGTGAAAACTAGTTCACATTTCAACTAATTTATGTCATTTAAAAAGAAAATATTACTTCTTTGCTATGTTCTAAAACAATTTACTAGTAATTGAGAATGGACTTGGGCCGTATATTTTGAAATACCTCTTCAAAACAGCTAAAAGAAGAGCCCAATGCGACCAAGCAAAATAATAAACCCGAGTATTTATAAAGTGTGTGACAAGACTAAGTAATGTCTGTACAGTATAGCACACAATTAAACAAGAGCTGTCTCCGTAGGATGACACATGCCCCCGATGTCACTTTGAATGAATAGTTATGGCCAATGTTAGAGTTTAGGACCTTTGACCTACGGAGCTGGGTCTTGCGCGCGACACATCGTCTTACTGTGTCACACATTCATGCATAGTTATTTTAAAATCCATGCATGAATGACAAAGATAAGGACCGGACATGCCAATCAATGCACTATCATGAAAAATTATCTTTAACGTCTAAGTGTGACCTTGACCTTTGAGCTACGGAGCTGGGTCTTGCGCACTGCACGTCGTCTTACTGTGGTACACATTCATGCCAAGTTATTTGAAAATCCATCCATCGATGACAAAGATATGGACCTGACATGCCCATCAATGCACTATCCTTTAACGCCTAAGTGTGACCTTGACCTTTGAGCTACGAACCTGGGTCTTGCGCACTGCACGTCGTCTTACTGTGGTACACATTCATGCCAAGTTATTTGAAAATCCATCCATCGATGACAAATATATGGACCGGACACGCCCATCAATGCACTATCCTTTAACGCCTAAGTGTGACCTTGACCTTTGAGCTACGGACCTGGGTCTTGCGCACTGCACGTCGTCTTACTGTGGTACACATTCATGCCAAGTTATTTGAAAATCCATCCATCGATGACAAAGATATGGACCGGACACGCCCATCAATGCACTATCCTTTAACGTCTAAGTGTGACCTTGACCTCTGAGCTACGGACCTGGGTCTTGCGCACTGCACGTCGTCTTACTGTGGTACACATTCATGCCAAGTTATTTGAAAATCCATCCATCGATGACAAAGATATGGACCGGACACGAAAATTGCGGACAGACCGACAGACTGACAGACCGACAGACCGACAGACTGACAGACCGACAGACCGACAGACGGTTCAAAAACTATATGCCTCCCTTCGGGGGCATAAAAAATAAATACACGTGTAAGGTATTAAAGTTGATGCAAGTTTGAACAAATAATGGTTTGCAAACATCTGCCGCATGTCTAAACGCAAATTTCTAAAGTACACACGTTGCACAGCAATACTATTAATCAAAGATGTCTCTGTCAATATTGTTTACAAAAGCTAATGTGGCCAACATGTTCAATCTTTGTCAATAGCACATATATATATATTATTTAATTTAACGTAACGATTGATAAGCATTCTTGCACCGAGGTTTCCACATTTGTCATATAAAAGAAATGTAGTTGAAAAATAAGTTATAACATTGCTTTATATGTATATTTGGGTTCATCGTTATATGTGTGCATGCGTACGTGCGTGCGTGGGTGTGTATACTCCGACAATCTAAAGCACGGTATAATTTTTATCACATTCAAAAATATTTTTAATTTTGCTACATTTTTATTCTTATATCTTACAACATCAGACGATTTCTAAGTGCCAGACTTGGCCATTGCTGTTTGAGACACTATACTCAATAATGAATTATACATAAATGAAAGTCGAAAGAAAAAAAATACCCGATGGAGGTAAATTGTGTACATACGACTTTGGTATCCAAAACCCTTTCTCTTAATATTGGACTTCTTATACATTTTTAGACTTAACAGCAATAAAATCTGCAGTTTAATCGGCTTTTTTTTTCTTCAACAATAATAATTATGACAAAATAATTTCAAAATTCCGTATGTTTACATTTATACTCGTTATGATTTTACATCATTGATGAATTATATTTCGGCACTAAGCCATGTAATTCATTCTGAATTCCTGCAATGGTATTTTAATAATAACAAGTTTTTATAATAACAATACATTGAACTTAAGCTTACAATAAATATGACAACGCTGTTTCAACAAACGCCTTCCTAAAGATCGTAAAACAACAAAAAAGAAAGGAGAAAAAATTAGAAAATTATTCTTTATTTTTAAAGAAGGCTTTGAAACTTAGTTACACTTAAGATTAGATTAATTGTTTTCACTTACTTTTCCATTCAAAAAGGTAAACGGCTTTAATTATAAAGCTTTTATTTAACGACCGATATGTACGTATTCCTCCGCAGTGTTTTGGTCAAGAACACAGGAAAATCAAAGCATTGTAAATACTGGAGAACGGATTGTCTTGAAATGTATTGATTCTGTCCTGTCCGAGATCAATGCAGACTATCATGATCAGACTGCACATATGTGCATGTAGACACATACACACAATTACAAAACAATCATACATTTTTAATATTAACTAAATTATATTTCGGCACTAAGCCATGTAATTCATTCTGAATTCCTGCAATGGTATTTTAATAATAACAAGTTTTAATAATAACAATACATTGAATAACAAGTTAAGAACTTAAGCTTACAATAAATATGACAACGCTGTTTCAATAAACGCCTTCCTAAAGATCGTAAGACAACAAAAAAAAAATATTAGAAAACTATTCTTTATTTTTAAAGAAGGCTTTGAAACTTAGTTACACTTAAAATTAGATTAGTTGTTTTCACTTATTTTTCCATTCAAAAAGGTAAACAGCTTTAATTATAAAGCTTTTATTTAACGACCGATATGTACATATTCCTCCACAGTGTTTTGGTCAAGAACACAGGAAAATCAAAGCATTGTAAATACTGGAGAACGGATTGTCTTGAAATGTATTGATTCTGTCCTGTCCGAGATCAGCAATGTCCCTTTTCTGTTGGGACTGTTAAACAATAAATTGTCTTTTTCGGGTTTTTTTACAACAGTGTAACCATTTCCTTGCCAAAATTCTATGTTCATTGTGAATTTAATGACTAAATATGAACAATGCAGACTATCATGATCAGACTGCACATATGTGCATGTAGACACATACACACAATTACAAAACAATCATACATTTTTAATAATTATTGGGCAAATATACATGAAACTATTATAACATAGGGTGCAGAACTGAAACACATTTTTTAAGATCACTAATTATAGCAGGGACGACCAGACTTTTAAGGAATACACATATAACTGGTTACCGTGTTGCAAATTAAAATAGACTGTAATAGCCAAATAACTTTAGCATGAAATATTTTGTTTTTGCTCTAAAATAGTAATAACTTTTACAGCTTAACCGAGAGCTAAGTAATATTCTATTCGGCAATATAATAAATTCCTTTTTCAATAAATTTCCAAGTATCATAAATCATTGGAAAAGTCTTTTACTTCTTTTGATTATCAAAAGCATCTATCAAAGATCTATAATAATTGTTCTATTTCACTTCTTTGTGGTGATTAAAAATTACAAATATCCAAGCATTTACTTCCCCTAAATTCTGAATTTTTCAGTACAGCTAATTTATTTGTGAATTCCATTGATGTAAATCCGTCATCCAGCGATAAGAACACTGTCTCGTATATAAAGCGTGCTTAGTTTATTGTTTATTGGTCAGCGGGCACATCGTCTGCTTGCGATTATACTACACTAAACCTCTGCATTCAATTAAAGCACGCAGTAAAGCGTAGTAATTTCAGTTGTTCTATGTGCTGCCATTTGAAAACTATTCCTTTCGGCGGTGTGTGAAATCTATGGTTGTTATCAAAAAATCGATTAAGCCGAAATTCGTATATGTATTATTGTGGTTCCTCTGGATGGAATTGTCTTCGACAATCCGTCCAAAAATTATGCCGTGGCGGCCCGGGTTCGACTGCTGACTAGGGCATTTTTCTTGATTTGACATCTCAAGGATAGTTAAAAAAACAACACATGTTCTAATGTTAATAATATGACCAGACTACAATTGTATAGAAAGACCATTTAGCCTAAATCTGGAGGTCAGTGCCTTTGTAATCGTACTTCGTTTGGTACAATTTCGATATCTGAATTTGAATATCCAAGACTCTAATTTAAATATAAACGAGCATCCTGTATATGCAAAAAGTACCAGGCTTACTAAAATTGAATACCCATCTACTTACGTATGCAACCATTGGGAGATTCCAGGCAGCCGCGATAGTGGACTCGCAATGGCATGACACATCCGGACCAATAAATCCTCTAGTTCCCATTCTATAATGTTCCGTCATTGCATTTACTCCATTTAAAGAATTCATACTTGTATCATTAAACAAATATTCTAGTTTGTAACCATCCAAGATAAACGAGTTATTGTTGATATATTCGAGAGCAGTGAAGAAAGCCCCTGCAAATAATTTTGCTTGTCCACTTGTGGAACTTAGAAAAGATATTTTCAGCGTTGTCCTGTCATCACATTTTGTAGGATTTGAACAAAAAATAAACGTAAATGTCGCAATGCACAGTTGTTTAAAAACAAAATTTCCCCAAATAGCTCTAAAATTGATCATATTTAAACAGTCATTTTAAAAAAATTCAAATAGAATAGCTTACATTTTTTATTTCCCAACCATTTACGTTATCAAATCAGTATTTAAATTTGGTCTCTTTCTGTAGCAAACCATCCGTTGAAACAAAACTTGCCTTGTCTTGCCAGATTTTCTAAATATTAACAAACCCTATCCCCGTTTCAACCGTTTTTATATTGATGTCTCTTTGCATCCTCTTATCCACATCAATCTATTATAAATTTTACGACAAAATGACATTTCAACTGAGAATTTTCTTTCGCGTTATATTTTGTATCCTTTGTGTCTAAACTCAGATACATCATCATCCGTCTTTGTCAGAATTTCGTGCCACCAAACACATGAGCGGTGTTTTTCGCATTGCGAGACAGACCTATATCATAAACAATAGCATACTCATTTGTAGGCGACTTCGCTCTGTAACAAACTGTATAATTTCCTTTAACTATGGTCGTTCCATGTTAACACTTTCTTCCGAAGTTGTTAATCATACTAGAAGTATTGTTCAGACACTTTAAAGACTTACATAAGTTTTAAACTATCGGAATATTTGTTACATTTCGTCTTGTTCACGGCCAGATAAAACGGCCAAAGTGTTTTTTTTTCAAGTTACTCTATAACTAACATCCCTCTACTGTTGGTATTAAAGAAAATCATTCTCAACTGGCGCTGTTATATCACAGCAATGATGAAATACAATATACGACACACGTCGAGGTATGTTTGATTTGAATAAGTGTGCACAGTGGGTACATTTACTGTTTCAGTATCATCAATTTGATTTTACACCTTCGCAATAATAAGATCACACGTCGCAAATAAGGCCAAGGACATAAGCTTATCAAGTTTACTTATCAGGTTTTAAAAAGTCAAACATACAAAACATCAAATTCAATAACAAATACTTGAATTCTATGTAACTAAGCATTAGATGCTTTCTTCAAATAAACAGCGAAACATACTAAATTTTTAAGTATATATGTTAAAATCGTGTGTTTAAGCGAAGGTAACTTCAGGTTTTGTTGTAAGAAAATTTATCATCACTGTGAGTTTCCTTTCTGACGAGATAATCAAAATTATTAAAATTATTATTTAGTTAATCTGGCCTTTACAATATTTTCCCAAGAATTCGATATGTTTTGAAAATAATGTTGATTACATAAGAGCTCATTTCGAAAGTACTAAAATCAATGAGTCCATGGACACACTGATGACCGTTGACGGAAGGAATTTGTGTAATGAAGTTGATAATACTTCTTCAAATTTTCAAAGATGAGAAAGGAAAATGACATGAAGATAATTCGTTCTTTCTGTTAGTAGATAGTCGTTAAAACATTACGTTTTATCACATTGAATGAACATTATACAGTATACTCGGGGATTCCGAATCAGTTTTCATAACAAGAGCTGTCGGAGGACAGCAACGCTCGACTATTCAACAGCCTTGTCAATTGAATGAATACAAAAGTCGAAAAAGGGGCATAATTTTGTAAAATGCAAAGTACAGGTATTGAACCTCTGTACTGCATGTCATATCATGACAGTGAACAAGTGTGTAAAGTTTCAATCCTTTCCAATTTGTGGATACTGAGATACCAGCTTACATACAAAAACTTAACCAAAAACTGCTAAGTCAAAGGGGCATAATTTTGTAAAAATGCAAAGTAGAGTTATGGGACCTTCACAGTGCATGTTAGATCATGACAGTAAACAAGTGTGTGAAGTTTCAATCCAATCCAATTAGTGGATACTGAGATATCAGATTACATACAAAAATTTAACCAAAAACTGCTAAGTCGAAAAAGGGGCATAATTTTGAAAAAAAAGAGTAGAGTTACGGGACTTGCTTAGTGCATGTCAGATCATGACAGTGAACAAGTATGTGAAGTTTAAATCCATTCCCATTAGTAAGTACTGAGATACCAGCTTACATACAAAACCTTAACCAAAAAATTTCTAAGTCGAAAAAGGGGCATAATTTTTAAAAAAAAAGCAAAATAGAGTTATGGAACCTGTGCAATGTAGGTCAGTTCATCACAGTGAATAAGTGTGCGAAGTTTCAATCCATTCCCACAAGTGGTTACTGAGTTACCAGCTTACATACAAAACCTTAACCAAAAATTTCTAAGTCGAAAAAGGGGCATAATTTTGTAAAAAGCAAAAAAGAGTTATGGAACCTGTGCAATGTAAGTCAGTTTGTCCCAGTGAATGTGTGTGTGAAGTTTCAATCCATTCCCACAAGTGGTTACTGAGATACCAGCTTACATACAAAACCTTAACCAAAAATTTCTAAGTCGAAAAAGGGGCATAATTTTGTAAAAAAGCAAAAAAGAGTTATGGAACCTGTGCAATGTAAGTCAGTTTGTCCCAGTGAATAAGTGTGTGAAGTTTCAATCCATTCCCACAAGTGATTATTGAGATACCAGCTTACATACAAAACCTTAACCAAAATCGGGACGCGGACACCGACGCGGACGCGGACGCCGACGCATGGGCGAGTCCAATAGCTCTACTATTCTATGAATAGTCGAGCTAAAAATTAAATTTGACTAATGCTTCAACATGTACAATATCGTTTACACATATTCATGAATAAATTATTAAATTGCCAATAAAAAGACATTATTTGAATATGAAATATCGCTTACTTTGCAAAATATGTACATTTTCCCGACCTCCATGACCTCGTCCATTTCGTGTCATTTCAGGGTATTCCGAATCACTGCTGAACCTGTATAGGCCTTCTTAGTGATACTAGTTTAGTGAAATGGGATTCTGAATGCTATGACAACTTTACATTCGTTCAGATAACCCAAAATAATAAGTTTAGAATAATGAATAAAACCTTAATGAACGCTGTATATATTTATGGTTGAAACAAGACTGCCGTTCAGCATAACACATATAGTATCATATAAATGGTCCAGATTAACTATCAACATGAGTTCAAGACATTTCCAGATGAATTGGGTGACACTGGTAAATATTTAAGCGTTATGAAAGAGAAATGAGGCACATATGTTTTAAATAAACAAAATTTTGATACAAAATAGTTCAGATAAAGTATGGTGATTAGGAATACCCCATGTTTAAAGATTTTTGTTTAATAAAAACAATTGTTTTGACATTGTGTTAAATATTATGTATTTATAGTGTAATAGGTATATAATGTACATCATGTTCATGTGCTATACATCACCGAACAATAAAGTAAGCGTCTCTTAAAGAGAATAGCTCCGTATTGTCTCGGAAAAATAGCATCTTGAGTCAATATGCGACATACTTATATCGCTTGAAAAAATAGGTAAATGTTATAACCTATGGTTGATTAATATGCACAAATGTTTAAAGTTTACAAACATAACCTTTTTGTAATTTTTGCTCGAGTATTTGTTGTTACCAGCTATAAAACGTTTAGAGTGACCCGCATTTTAGACTGATTAGGAATACCCGAGTAGACTGTATTGTCTGTTCACATGCCCCCTTCCCTGAATGAGGTGCATGAGTTCTAGTTATTGGATACATAACACTTTGTAAATCTTAAACGTTTGCATGTTGTGTTTGGAATGAATACATTCCTGCAAAATGTTTTCATTGATATCAAGGCTACGAAATGACAGTCTCGTGTCCTTTTTATGTACAGTTCAAATTTGTTGCACTAAGGTTACTGGTAACTATCTATAATACACCAGCAGAGCAGTAATAACAGCAGTACATTTCTACTGCCGTTTCTACTGTACTGCTTATTTCAACCTGGTCAAAAATCAAACAAAACGTGGCTTACTACATGGTATGCTTTTTCCCCATGGAAGTAAATGTATGTCCTTACAATAAGTAAGTAAAGTAAATTGTTTATTAACATGACTTGTGCATTGTAATATATAAATAATATAGTATTTTATACAGTAAATAAGGCACCCGGTATACCTGGTATTTAGGAACCTAATTCTATTCATTCCGTAAAGTACCGTTAGATATACTTGGTATCTTGGAACTTTCTTTTGTTGGGATCTGGGAACGATCATAGATCATCAACAAATGAGTGTTCCCACAAACCAGGTCGTTGTAGATATATAAGTAGAAAGAATTTATACTAAATAATTCACCATAGACCAATTACGGCAAAGCGCTTAACAGTACAAACGAGCGCGCACATTCCACAGTAAGTCCACTAACCCAATATGATTAGATTCGATGGTGCTTTATATACACACCCAAATTGTACTAAACATCCGTACTGGTTCCACATTTGCATATATACTCAAATCTCTTGTTTTCATGTATTACAAATCAGCTGTGACATTTTAGTATTTTTACTGATTGTAGTGACATGCCATAAGCCCTAACAATTGGTTTTTACAGTGAAATTGTTGAGTTAACACCGTTTGTCAATTCTAATCTTGTCTATATTATATCAATGCAATGGAAAAGTAAGTTAGCTATGTTACCTGTTATACAGGATAACACAGTAATGCATCTAACAGTCCTGAAATTGTTTTCTTTGATTTTCTCATCTTTTAGATATTTTTCCCATACTTTGAAGACGCATATATATGGGTAGCAGAGATTGTTTTCTTTCCAGCAGTAGCTTTTCAACATATTTTACCTTGTGAAAGTCTGTGGGCTTTGACTTTTAAAAAAGTCGTCTGTTTGTTGCCAAATTTTACCACAAAAATGTCACACTTTCCCGCAGGCATCTGGATCTCGAGGATACACTGCCTCTTTAAAGATAGTTTGCATTTAGGGATATAATCCATACGTGTTACCCGCTATGATACAAGTTCGCATTATAAATTATCATATATTCGAACTAAATCACCATTGGTATTAATCATCATTTTAAGAGCATATCGGACCCTTTTCGCTTCTCGAATGATTCTTTTCCTACTTGAAAAGAACACTTTCCAAAGTCTATAGTTCAAATATAAAGGTTACTTTTTGGAAAATGATACAGTTTCAACCATTTTAGACACTTCAATTTTACCCATAATTTGTGAACGAGTCCCATTAAGATCATTACAAATGATTTCTGTATGAATCGAGGTATAAATCGATATAAGGCAATAATTATGTAATTATATGAATTGCAAAGACAAAATAATTGTTATCTCTTCCAAAGATGCATAATTTCCGAGTGTTTAACAACCGTCTGGTAGAAGCAATTACCCTAGTTGAGGTTCACCATTTGCAAGAGTAGACATATACTGTTATAAAAAAGAGACTATATAATCTGCGCTTTCCAAGCTGTTTTAGTTTCATGAAATTTTAATGATATCTACCCTTTCCAAGCTGTTTTAGTTTCGTGAATGATATCTGCCCTTTCCAAGCTGTTTTAGTTTCATGAAATTTTAATGATATCTGCCCTTTCCAAGCTGTTTTAGTTTCATGAAATTTTAATGATATCTGCCCTTTCCAAGTTGTTTCAATTTCATGAAATGTTAATGACATCTGCCCTTTCCAAGCTGTTTTAGTTTCAAGAAATTTTAATGATATCTGCTCTTTTCAAGCTGTTTTAGTTTCATGAAATTTAATCATATCTGCCCTTTCCAAGCTGTTTTAGTTGCGTGAATGATATCTGCCCTTTCCAAGCTGTTTTAGTTTCGTGAATGATATCTGACCTTTCCAAGCTGTTTTAGTTTCATGAATGATATCTGCCCTTTCCAAGCTGTTTTAGTTTCATGAATGATATCTGTCCTTTCCAAGCTGTTTTAGTTTCGTGAATGATATCTGCCCTTTCCAAGCTGTTTAAGTTGCATGGATGATATCTGCCCTTTCCAAGCTGTTTTTGTTTCATGAATGATATCTGCCCTTTCCAAGCTGTTTTAGTTTCATGAATGATATCTGTCCTTTCCAAGCTGTTATAGTTTCATGAAATGTTAATGATATCTGTCCTTTCCAAGCTGTTTTAGTTTCGTGAATGATATCTCTCCTTTCCAAGCTGTTTTAGTTTCGTGAATGATATCTGCCCTTTCCAAGCTGTTTTAGTTTCATGAATGATATCTGTCCTTTCCAAGCTGTTTTAGTTTCGTGAATGATATCTGCCCTGTCCAAGCTGTTTTAGTTTCGTGAATGAAATCTGTCCTTTCCAAGCTGTTTTAGTTTCGTGAATGATATCTGCCCTTTCCAAGCTGTTTTAGTTTCATGAATGATATCTGTCCTTTCCAAGCTGTTTTAGTTTCGTGAATGATATCTGCCCTGTCCAAGCTGTTTTAGTTTCGTGAATGATATCTGCCCTTTCCAAGCTGTTTTAGTTTCATGAATGATATCTGTCCTTTCCAAGCTGTTTTAGTTTCGTGAATGATATCTACCCTTTCCAAGCTGTTTTAGTTTCGTGAATGATATCTGTCCTTTCCAAGCTGTTTTAGTTTCATGAATGATATCTGTCCTTTCCAAGCTGTTTTAGTTTCGTGAATGATATCTGCCCTTTCCAAGCTGTTTTAGTTTCATGAAATGTTAATGATATCTGCCCTTTCCAAGTTGTTTTAGTTTCATGAATGATATCTGTCCTTTCCAAGCTGTTTTAGTTTCATGAATGATATCTGCCCTTTCCAAGCTGTTTTAGTTTCATGAATGATATCTGTCCTTTCCAAGCTGTTTTAGTTTCATGAATGATATCTGCCCTTTCCAAGCTGTTTTAGTTTCATGAATGATATCTGCCCTTTCCAAGCTGTTTTAGTTTCATGAAATGTTAATGATATCTGTCCTTTCCAAGCTGTTTTAGTTTCATGAATGATATCTGTCCTTTCCAAGCTGTTTTAGTTTCGTGAATGATATCTGTCCTTTCCAAGCTGTTTTAGTTTCGTGAAATGTTAATGATATCTGTCCTTTCCAAGCTGTTTTAGTTTCATGAATGATATCTGTCCTTTCCAAGCTGTTTTAGTTTCGTGAATGATATCTGCCCTGTCCAAGCTGTTTAAGTTGCATGGATGATATCTGCCCTTTCCAAGCCGTTTTAGTTTCATGAATGATATCTGTCCTTTCCAAGCTGTTATAGTTTCATGAATGATATCTGCCCTTTCCAAGCTGTTTTAGTTTCGTGAATGATATCTGCCCTGTCCAAGCTGTTTTAGTTTCGTGAATGATATCTGCCCTTTCCAAGCTGTTATAGTTTCATGAATGATATCTGCTCTTTCCAAGCTGTTTTAGTTGCATGAATGATATCTACTCTTTCCAAGCTGTTTTAGTTGCATGAATGATATCTGCCCTTTCCAAACTGTTTTAGTTGCATGAATAATATCAATGTTTTTGAAACCATAGTTGTCGCTTATTTTAGATTTCTTGCAAACGATTTAAAAGTTACCATAAAATTGTATTTGTTAATGCAAAGACATCATAACATCACTTTAAGGTATCTTATATTTTAAACGGAAACAAATACTAATAGCTTTTCCCCAATTTTCATATCTATTGATGATGAACTGTAAGCATACACACTGAAATATAAGAATGTATTTACATCAATAGAATATGAAGTGATACTATACAATACTGGCCATATGCTTCCATTTAATTAAATAGCTTTGACAGGTATTTTGATTGTCTCAAGTGTAATGTAATAACGCTCATTCATAAATAAATACATGTCTTAATTGTCATTAATATGCATGCTTAAACAAACAATGGTTTGCGCATCAAACGTGCTAAACATCTGCTGTAAATCCACACTTCAATTTCAAAGGATGAACAGACTGCAAAAGATGACTGTTAATCAACAGTATGTCTTGCAATATCGTTAACACTGCTGATGTGGCCAAACTTTTGTTATTCTTTTTCACGTGAATTGTAGGAATGCACTGTGTAATTCATTTTATCTATGATAATGAATAATTTTGTATATAATGCGTCGAACCTTACTTTGGACTAGCTAACATCATGTACTGCAAAGAATTTTGCTTGTCCACTTGCAGAACTAAATAAGGATATTTTCAGCGGTATCCTGTCATAGTTTGGAAAAGAATCTAAATATATCTATAATTTCTAAGCCATTTCAAAAATAACAAGAGCCATGTCAGACATGGCTAATCCCCCCACCGGGCATATCATAATTGAAGGATGTGGTCCGCATCAGGGGTTTTAAGATGTGGAAGAAAGAATAAGTCAGTAGTGAGATGGGTTACTGCTAAATTTTATTAATTTTCATGAAGAGTATAACTATGATGTTTTTCTATATGGCTACTGTAAAAAGAAGGAATGGAAAGCTAACAGGGAACAAGAGTGCCAGAATGTCACAATATATGCCCGTCAAAGCAAATTTCTTTACTCTAGCAGCTGTATTTGCAAATGGAATGTTAATTTTGTGGTTGTTTAGTAATCATTGTAAGTCTTTTGTTTTTTAAAGTCCACAAAAAAAACTCCTTACTAGGTAGAGATACCTTATATATAATAAAATTAATAAAATACACCTAAAACTGGAGAGTAACATCTATGATGTACCACAGAAAAGTGGTCTTGTTTTTTCCCTAGGGTCAATTATAAAAATGTTACAATATAAGTTATTTATAGTAACAACTAAGGGAAGTTAATCTTTAAAAAAAAAAAAAAAAAAAAAAAAAAATTGCAAGTCCACACAAAAATCTTTATCAGGAAGAGACTGGTCAAAATACACCTCAAAATTGGATTTAGCATGTTTGTTGTACTACAGAAAAGTGGTCTCGATTTTTCCCTACGACTAGTAATGAAAAAGTTACAATAAAAGCTATTTAAAGTAACAACAAAGGGAAGTAATTCTAAAGAAGGGAACTGTGCATGACACTTCATCTCATGATGGTGTATAATTGTGCCAAGTTACATCAAAATCCCTCCATGCATGAAGAAGAAATGCTTCGGACAAAGTCATTCTTGTATCTGACCTTTGGCCTCTAAGTGTGACCTTGACCTTAGGCCTAGTGACCTGGATCTTGCGCATGACACTCCGTCTCGTGGTGGTAAACATTTGTGCCAAGTTATATCAAAATCCCTCAATGCATGAAGAAGAAATGCTCCGGACAAGGTTTTTATTCTTGTATCCTTTGACCTCTAAGTGTGACCTTGACCTTAGACCTAGGGACCTAGTTCTTGCGTATGACACTCCGCATCGTGGTGGTAAACACTTGTGCCAAGATATATCAAAATCCCTCCATGCGTGAAGAAGATATGCTCCGGACAAATTTCTTTAAGAAAATATGATAAAGGGGAATAACTCAAAAAATAGGCAAGGTAGAGTTAT
This sequence comes from Mercenaria mercenaria, assembly GCF_021730395.1. Classification (NCBI taxonomy): domain Eukaryota; kingdom Metazoa; phylum Mollusca; class Bivalvia; order Venerida; family Veneridae; genus Mercenaria; species Mercenaria mercenaria. The sequence continues at coordinate 46,885,370 of NC_069361.1, read as the reverse complement.
TGTTCTTGCACACTGCACTTCCTCCCAATGTGTTCTATCAGTGTATGAAGTTTGAAGAAAATCTCTCCAGTACTTTTGGGGTTATGCTCCGGACAAAATGTTTTAAGAAAATATGATAAAGGGGAATAACTCAAAAAATAGGCAAGGTAGAGTTATTATTCTTGCACACTGCACTTCCTCCCAATGTGTTCTATCAGTGTATGAAGTTTGAAGAAAATCCCTCCAGTACTTTTGGAGTTATGCTCCGGACAAATTTTTTTAAGAAAATAAGATAAAGGGGAATAACTCAAAAAATAGGCAAGGTAGAGTTATTGTTCTTGCACACTGCACTTCCTCCCAATGTGTTCTATCAGTGTATGAAGTTTGAAGAAAATCCCTCAAGTACTTTTGGAGTTATGCTCCGGACAAATATCGTTGCGGACGCACGGACGGACGGACGGACGGACGGACAGACGGACGCACGGACGGAGAGCATTTCTAATATCCCCTTCACCTTTGGTGGGGGGATAATAAATAGACGAACAATTCATGTAGTCATTCAGTATATTTCATAATTAAATCCACCATCTATCAAATTTTTCGTCTGAAGCAAAAAGTATTTTGGTGCCAAATTTCTAAATATTCACAAACAATATTCCTGAACATGTTTTCATTATAATATTGTTTGCCGTCTGTGTATTTTCTTGTCCACATTGGTCTCTTGGAAATGTTTCAATAAGACATCTGACAGAATTTTCTTCCTCATAATATTTTGTTTCTGTCTAAATTTGATATTTCATAATCATTTTTGTCAGCATTTCTAGCCATCAATCAAATGAAAGGGTGTTCTGCATTCTTAGACAGAGCTATGGAACAAAACTATTTGCAATTGCATCTCTCTGCAAAAGCAATATTAATTCAACTGGTGGCATTAGTCGTTCAACTGTAATAAATCATGCCGTACCAAAACGGAAGAATTTTCTTTCGTCGTCATTTAAACTAAAAGCAATGCTGCAACACTTCAAAAACTTGAACTAATTTTAAACTATCCAAATTGTGCTACTCACTCTTTGTTAATGCAAAGGTGAGAGAACTTCTGTTAAGTACCGATCATGGTGATTTTTCAAGTGATTTTTCAAGTGTGCTTCCTTCCGTATTTCAAAATCAATATGATTTTATTTGCTGTATCAGAACCCTTCTTTTTCTGTTAGAGCCTTGAAATCATGATATCTAAGAAGATAACACACGGCTGAGGACTTCCATAAATAATTAGGTTATAAGCAGTTGTTCCAAAAATCAAATAAACAAGAAATGTGGAAATTCCACGAAAACCAGGTTTCCAATTGCATCATGCCAACAGGTTCTTAGCATAAACCATTTTTCTATTTTAGTAACAGTGACCCAAAATACAATCCAAAGCCAGTTCTTATATTTAAAGTTGTAAACTCGAAACTAGCTTTTTGATGATCAAACTGAAAAAAAAAATCTATTTTTATTATAACTATGACCATTTTTTTCTATTTTTAGTTACTCAATGGCATTAAAATGACCGTTTTTTCACCAACAAGAAAAAAAAAAAGAAGAAAAAAAAATTTTTGGATCTCAGTAAGACTTGAACCGACACCCAACAATTCCACAGCACAAAAATCTATTTTCTCTTTCAAATATGACTCAATTTTCTGTTCTTGTTATACTGACCTTAACCCTGATCCAAGTGACCTCAAATACATTCCCAACCTTTTGTCTTTGATAAAAACTATCTACACACCAAGTATACGGTCAATAAGTGTTCCCAAACTAAAGATACTGAGTGGAAGCCATTTTTCTATTTTTAGTACCAGTGACCCCACATAACATTTAAAGCTAATTTTCAGATACGCTTGCTGTACACAAAGTTTGGTGGCAGTAAGTAAGTCCAAACTAAAATTATAAAGCGGAAACTACCTTTTTGACGATCACATTGAGAGAAAATCTATTTCTAGATAAAAAATCTATTTCTAGTATTTGTGACCTTAACCAAATGGCATAGAAATGACCTTTTTTATCACAAATAGAAAGAAAAAAAGAAAAACGTTTTTTTTTTTTATCTCTGTAGGATTTGAACCGACGCACTTCCGTCCCATTGACTAAAAGGTAGCTTTGGACCAACGCTATCGAACACTGCAACACCGTGGAATTTTCTATGCGTGAATTAAATAAGTTATCCTGACTTTGAACTTCACCCCAATGACCCCGTATACAATCCCAACCTTGGTTTTTCTATAAGCTACCTACAGGCCAAGTTTAATTTCAATATATCAAATTGAATGCAAACTAAAGTTACTGTGCGGAAACATTTTTTTTCTATTTTTAGCAACAGCGACCTTGACCTTGAGAGAAATTACCCCAAATGCAATCCCAACCCTTGTCTTCTCATCATCTATCTACAGGCTAAGTTTGGTGTATATAGCTTGTTCCAAACTAAAGTTATTGTGCGGAAACCAAGTTTGACGACCTCATCCAACGACATACCCCAGTCTAATAACCGGTTTTCTTCGAAAACCTGGTTAAAAAACATAAGTTTCAAAAACACTCAAATTCTATGTGAATAAAAGCTGCTTCAGTTCAAATAAAAAGGTGAAACATTTCCAATTATTATTAAAGTATAAAGTGTTTGAATAACGTCACTTTTATAATTTCAAAACATAACTGTCCTTTTTTCTTTTCGAGGAGATTTTCAAAAATTGAAAAATAATTACTGAATTTAAATTTCAAAATTTGCGAAATTGGCCTTTAAATTGCTTTCTTATATGTTCAGAATACAATCGTAAATTTAGATTTTTTCGTAAATAGGAATAATTATATTACAGATCATTTCAAAAGAACGGAAATTATCGAGTCCTTGGTTAAAATATTTTACGTCGGTGTACAAAAACCTTTTGTGTAATTAAGATAATAACCTTTTTTTTTAATTTTAATAGGTAAATAGAAAAATAGGTATGTATTTAGGTCACCTATTTTTTTTTATTCAAGTACAAGTTCAATCTAAAGTTACATTGTGGATGTGTTACCTTGAAAAAAAATATCACATATGTCCACATGTCAGCCTTTTATGGACAGCTCTAATTTCTTGCATTTAAGTAACTGGCAACTATCTAAATTAAAAACATAGAGAACTACCTAGGTTGATATTTTCTCCGAGCAAGTTATGTATATAAGGAAAAGACAACAAACTAACAATTTTGTCGCGGCTCGTACACTATAACAAATAGACGATAGCCTTTGTACTCAGAGATTCTCGTAACTCTGAAAAAAAGGTGTAAGATTAAGTATTTAAAGGTCTATCAAATGACCCTGGATTAAAATACAAACATTCATTAAAACAAATACTATTCGCAAACGAACATGTACTAAATCTACTAGTTCAGTGTTGGGCTATTTAAAGTGATATATCTTTATTTCGGATCCTCAGAAAAAAATTATGTAACATGTTACTATGGCTTATCATTTTTAAACGTTTCATACCTTTTTGTACGTCAAATTATTGTAATAATTTTACAGATATATTTTCAAATATAATCATACAATTCCATCACAATTTTTAAAGAAGCAGTTAACGTTTCGTGCATTACACTTGATTTAAATAGTGCTTTAAAGTAAATAAAATGTATTTGAGCTGCACCATGAGAAAACCAACATAGTGCATTTGCGACCAGCATGGATCCAGACCAGTCTGCGCATCCGCGCAGTCTGATCAGGATCCATGCTGTTCGCTAACGGTTTCTCTAATTGCAATAGGCTTTGAAAGCGAACAACATGGACCCTAATCAGAAGTCGCAAATGTTGGTTTTCTCATGGTGCGGCTCATTTATGTCTGATAGATCAAAACATATTGAATGTGAGTACTTAAATCACATATCTCAAAATATGAACATAGTTCATCTATTGTTCCTAAGGCAACGTCACTACCAGTACAGCACTGATGTCATTTACGAATGACACAAATATTTGACAAATTAATTAAGGTACATCAAGTAATTATAATTTCGGCTGAGGTTTATGTCAAGCCGTATCTATGTTGCTTCTATGTATTCACAAATCCTGACGTCTGATACCCAGGCAACTATCAACAAGTGTCAGACAATATTCATACTGTCTGTGTACAATATAATTATTTTGTCAAAAACCCTTTTTATGATACATTTATTTAATTATAAAACTTCTTCTGCGTGTTTTCGAACATACAAATACTTTTTTAAGATTTTGATACTTTAAGTTATGGCATATAAGTGACAACTAGTCTTGTAATATGAATCATATGAACAATGTCATATAACCTTACAGAAATGTCAACTGAATTTCATCAAAAACAGAAATTCGTCAAAGAGATTTAGATGTAGCTAAGTTGAACAGCATTAAACTATAAGATTCTTTCACTGGTTGTAGGTGCAGATGGGAATTTCCGGCCTCGGGTTACCGCGTAAACAGTTTCCCAAGAGCCGGATATTCCCATCTGAAATTTACGGTGCCCCTAAAGTGACATGTTACACTTTTTTTTTCCAATTAGGTAATGTGAGACTTTTTTATTTCGTTTAAACGAAATAACTTATTTCGTTTAAACGAAATGATTAGTTATTTCGTTTAAACGAAATCATTTCGTTTAAACGAAATAAGTTATTTCGTTTAAACGAAATCATTTCGTTAAAACGAAATCATTTCGTTTAAACGAAATAAAAAAAGTCTCACATTACCTAACTGGAAAAAAGTGTGTAACGTGTCACTTTAGGGGCACCGTAGAAATTACAGCCAGTGACAGAATCTTTTTCTTGCATACCATATTCAAGAAATAAAATAAAAAAAATCAATCGAACGGCTTTCTTTCTAGAACCATTTCTTACAGAAGCGTAATCAAACAAAGCCCGATAAACCAACGTCCGTAAACAGGAAAGACGTCATGACGTTTCAAAGACAAATAATAATGTTTAGTTCCGGTTTGTTTCATCAGCTGCAGTGTTACGTTATGAATTTTTGATAAAATAACGCTTTTTTTTGAATCGAGAAATATACTATCAGGAACAAAGAGGAACTGTCAAGGTATTGGATTTTTATTTCCCTTTTTTGAAATTAAATACGATTATTACATAAATCTTCTACATATATGTAGTTCGTAATACGTCATTTACAGCATGAAAGTCAACTTACACCCGGGGGTGTAAGATGGATTTTTCCAGCACTGGTAAAAATATCGGATATCCTTGTCTGGTGTGCAAGAAAAAAATCTATCAGACAAAGTAATTGCTACCATTTCTAAAGATGCATAATTCCAGTATGGTTAACAATTGAAATGATGCGTAATTCCAGTATGGTTACAATAATTGCCTTAATTTAGGTTTAGGACTGTGATTTATCACTTGCGAGAGTAGAAGACAAAAGCGATAATTATATGGGTTATCCAGGCTGTTTTGGTTTTATAAATGCTAATGATTTTTGCAACTTGTTCAGTTATCACTTACTTTTTATTGCTACAAATGATTACAAAGTTTAAGATAACGTTTTTTTTTATTTAACAATGCCAAGAAAATCTTTTCATTATTCAAAAATATCTTCATATTTTTTTTTCTAAATAGAAAATAACGTCTTTTAATAGTTTCGTATTTATTGATGAAGGACCAGGTGCATACACTTGGAAACTTATGAAACGACCACAACAGAATATGAAGTGATACAAAACAAAATTGGCCAAATGGTTCCACTTAATTAAAGCGCTTTGACAAGTACAACTTTGTCTCAAGTGTAAAATAAAACATTTCTGATTAAATTAATTTTTGCGTCAGCTTTCATGAATATGTAGACTTGAACAAACAATGATTTGCACATCAAACGTACAAAACAGCTGCCGCAAGTCTTTTCCAACGACACATGCAATGCACTAGATTAGTATAAATCAACGGTATGTCTGGCAATACCGATAGCACTGCTAATGTTTCTATCCTTGTCAATGAGAATTGTTGGAATTTATGTTTAATTTGTACGTTATTTCATTCATGGAAAAAACTTGGCTATCGGCAATATCCCGAACCTATCGCCTGTCTGGCGGACGACGTAAGAAATACATGATGGCATTATGTACTGAAGTATTATCATTGCAGATTCAGCTAAAGTAAGTATTCCAGTTACCGTTGAAGATGCCATTTACACATTTATAAAGTCTCTAAATTGGATTTTTATACTTGAAACATGTTACAGTAAATGTTGATTTCTGCTCAACTCGAGACTAGAAAGCTTGGACGATAACATACGTTTCCGCCTCAATCCATGAATAGGTTCATTTTCATTGTGTTTAAAAACATTATTTTCATTTCATATACAAATACTTGAAAAGGGATTGAAATGTTTCAGACAAGTTGTATACTTATTTATGTAAAAGGTATCATACCCTCTTATGTAAGTCATATACAATGTTTATATTCAACGCTTAGCTTGAAATTCTATCACCTGCAAAAGAAACAGCATTCATTGGGTCGGCCTTTGGAGCTAGAGGGCGTGGACGGTAGCTTGCACTTCCACTACCGTTAATGAACAGGCTCAATCAAACCGAGCCTGCAACATTTTCATTTATGTCGTGTTGGGCGACCTGTGGTTTTCCACTTTATATATTTGTAATTTCTGCAAGAACATATAGATATGACATATAAAATTGAACATATGTTCGGTGAGTATGCCATCAAGTTTTGTTTCGATTAAGTATGATTGTATGTCAAAAAATAGCAAAATATAAAACTCGGTATCCATTTTTATTACTTAATATATATACTTTCGTTTTTGAGACACCGTACGTCACTAATGTGAGGTCATTAAATCTTCAACAAGTTACCACTTATTCGAATGTAGATTTTGATACAAAGGAAAAGGTTGTTTTAAATCGGTTTCGTTCTGATATCGAACTTCGAACGCAATATTTTATTGTTGATGGTAAGCCTGTATACAGTTATTATGACTGCTTTACGAAACACACTATTTGTAAAATGGCTGTCAGAGACTAAGTAAAGATCAAGGAACAAATTTAAATACCGTAAGGATTGACAAAATGTACTGTTCCTTAGTATATGCGTTTTTTTTTCTTAAAGTGCCTTTGTATATACAAACTGCAGACTTTTTCACAGCAATTTCCAGGTCCTAATTAAATAAATTAAAGACCGTCTACAAGTGTTGACAACTCTCACTTGGAATTACTTGAGAGAGCATCGTTATTTTGCTGACTTTTTCAATTTATCAAATACAACTGTAGACTACCTACATATATTGCTTTTGGACTCTTAATATGCAATTACAAGTTGCTGAATCCGACAGGCAGACATGCAAATGAATATAATCTTACACTTAAAATTCAAGATTAACAACCCACGGTTGTATGTGATTCACCTGTAAATGTATAATTTGTATTTTACAAAGAAAGTCACAACCAATACGATTGGTCCTTAAAGTTCATGGGGGAGGCGTTCGACGTAACAAACGGTTTAAAAACCGGCGAATGATGAGATATATAATAAATCAGAAAACAAGAGCTGTCTGATGACAGCGCGCTCGACTTTTCGAAGAATTGATTGAAGAATGGGGTCAAAACATTTCCACAGATATTCAGACAAAAGAAATAAATAGATTAGACAAACAATGTTCCTGTATTTCTTTGATTTCAATAAGTCTTGCACTAAATGGCAATGTATGAACCAATTTCAAAGTCCAAAAAGGGCCATAATTCAGTCAAAATAGTTATGTACTCTTGCTTACAGATGGAAATCATAATGATAAACAAGTGTTCAAAGTTTAAAAGCCATATGTCAAAGAGTTTTGACAAAACGTGGACTTGTATATAAACAGTACCAATTTCGAAGTCCAGAAAGGGCCAATATTCAGCCAAAATAGATGACAGAGTTATGTACTCTTTCCTACAGATAGAGACTATTATACTAAACAAGTGATAAAAGTTTCAAAGCCATATGTCAAACACTTTACAAAAAATATGAACTGGTACGGAAAACTTAACCAAGATTTCTAAGTCAAAAGGGGCCATAATTCAGCCAAAATCCTTGATGGAGTTATGTACTCTTGCCTATAACTGGATATGGTGATGGTAAACAGGTGTTGAAAGTTTCAAAGCTTTATCTCAAAAGACTTTGTCAAAATATGAACTGGTACAAAATATTAACCCAGATTTCTAAGTCAAAAAGGGCCATAATTCAGCCACAATCCTTGATGGAGTTATGTGCTCTTGCCTATAACTGGACATGGTGATGGTAAACAAGTGTTGAAAGTTTCAAAGCTTTATCTCAAAAGACTTTGTCAAAATATGAACTGGTACGAAAAACTTAAGCAAGATTTCTAATTCGAAAGGGGCCATAATTCAGCCCAAATCCTTGATGGAGTTATGTACTCTTGCCTATAACTGGCCATGGTGATGGTAAATAAGTGTTGAAAGTTTCAAAGCTTTATCTCAAAAGACTTTGTCAAAAAGTGGACTGGTACGAAAAACTTAACCAAGGTGTGACGCCGACGCCGACGTCGACGCCAACACCGACGCCGACGCCGTGGTGAGTAGGATAGCTCTACTTATTCTTCGAATAGTCGATCTAAAAATGTATGTTTCGTAGTAATCACTGATTCAGAAACAATTAGTGAATTATCAAAGAGATGTCAGAGAAATGTATGTCTTATTACATGTACATTTGAGGCAAGAGTGTTACCTACATGGTTCAAAAAAAAAGAAAAGACTGTTTCCTTTTATCTGTAAATATAATTAATATGTCTGAATTAAATTTTATTTTAAGATTGGCTGGTGTCCAGGGAGACTGTTAAACCTTTCATATTCAGTTAGATACATTTATTCCAAAATACTTTTGTGCAGATCGATTGTTTTGTTCAGATGGAATTTTCAAAATATCTGTCATGAGATTAAGTAATTAGATAATTGATTTAAAGAGCAACATTTTGCAATCAATGTCACAGATGGTAACAATATAAAAGAAGTTTCCAGACAAGTAGGTTGCCTTATTGTTTTGTACAGAAACACAGAAACGTGACTTAACAATTATTGTACTTGGATCTATGACTCAGCAAAATATAGACCAGACCATAAACATGGATCCAGCTTAGCGTTAAATAACATAAAGTATTATGTTAATCAAAGACATTTTGTCGTACAGGTTCTCATAAAATTCTCATTTTCTGACGTTGATTTTTAATAGTACTTATTATTCTAATTGTTTAAGCAACCATGTACATGTGGCGAACAAAATACAATACGTAGCATAAGTGATCTTATTATGAAGCGAAATAATATCTTCATTTCATTAAAACTTTAAGTAGTAATAAAGTGCAACTAGTAAAGTGCTCATATATATATATCGTCCCACAATATATATATATATATATATATATATATATATATATATATCGTCCCACAATATAAGTTACAAGACATAATAATCTCTTCCTTTTAGTAAGATGCTTAATTTTTGCGCTGTCAGTTGCAGGCTAAATTCGGAATATTTTCGGAATATTTTCCGAGGTTTATCACTCGCGAGGAAAGATTTTATTATATTGAAACTTTAAAGAGAATTCCTATTTTTTTCTTTCATAGATTTTTTTAAAATTCATATTATATATGATAGGAAAATTTGTGCTGAAAACAATGAACAAAAAAAAACAAAAAAACAATGGGTCACCAGGCTTGTTTTTGTGAAAAATTGTTTTGAGCACACCCACTGTTGCTGAAACTGCCAGCGGTTTTTCATAACTTTCTGCTTTTTTTATAAATAACAACCAAAATATGCATCAAGACGGCACAATAAAATTTATTCTTTTTACAGATTATATTATATACTTATTTGATATCTTAGTCATATTTGTAATACTATATCCTTACAATAATGGGTACAAATGAAAAAGAAATCTTGTTTCATATTCACTTTTGTGAACTTTTTTCAATGAAAAATACCATAAATAACTTTTCATAGATTTTTTTCCTGTTTTTCTTGTGTATGAATAATTGTATTGTGAGCATAAAAATGGCTAAAAATGTATGGGTCACCAGACTAATTTTTATGTTATTGAGAATCGCTTGAATACAACACCTGTTCGGACGAAAAATGGCGCGATCCTGACTAAATTGATTACATGTTTATCTGGTAGAAGTTAAAAAAAAGTTTAAAAAATTCTTAATTCTTTCTATAATTGAATGCTAATTAATCTGAAAGGAGATATTGTCTTATCAGTACAAAGTCAATTGTCTAACATTATATGAACAACACTGTCTTTGTACTAAAATGTGATGTGAAAACACAGCCACAGAAATGGCAAGATACATGTCAGGCATGGTACATATCAATACAACAAACCGGTATCAACATTTGATTATTGATAAAACTTATTAAAATGTTATTTTATTCAAGATGCCTCATATTTAAGATTATCTGCCACATGTTTCAACAAATGTTGACTTCACTTCAATTTTCCATGGAAAGTGTCGGCTGCGCAGATAGATGCGCATAAAAAACTATAGGAATTCCCTTTAAATGCACCCAATTTCTAGCACGATAATTTCTTTTTTCAAATTCATTTTTAGTTCTATTCTTCCTTTTTGTTTATTATTTGCAAATGAGTTTTAGGATTGTCATAGCATTTTTGTGCATGAAAGCCACTTTTAAATTTGTTTATCTTAGCGTAACTGAACACAGAAAATTAACACAGAAAATAAAGAAAACAAAACATTCTGTGTACGGTAAATAGCGTTATCTCTAATTTTTCATTTTTCCATATGCACAACAATGCAGAGAATATAGATCATGTTTTAACTGATCTTTTTCTATATTAAATTGAATTAATCTGATTTTTCAGCATCAGTTTTGGATTTCTGACACAATATTTGGAAATGATTGAGATGTGATCACTAAAATGATTTAATTAATAAAATCTCAACAATTTTGTTCTCCGTATTTAGAAACGTGTGAATTAGGTATTTCTATTCTTTGTATACGTATCATAAATTGCCTCAAAAAATATTTATACCATTGGACACGACTCAGGGCAAGTACACTTGACATAAGTTTAAAAGTACTTAAAACTTGAAAACCGTCCATCGTCCTTGCATACTATTATAATTGTTATTTGACGTCATTTTAAGGATGTAATTGGTGTAATTAAACTGATAATACCTGTTCGGTTTTAAAACTTTTACATGAGAAATTGCCATGAAGGTGACACCGTCTTTTTTGTCAGGCGTATTTCAATAAAAATTACATTGTTTAAGGAACATGTGATAATCAGTTCATAATGCCCATTTTGCACAACGATTTGTATAAATTCCAGTAATTAAAGGAGAAACAATTAAAATCAAATTAGGTAGTTAGTTTTAAACGATTCTTTTTTCTATGACATTTGTAAGCAAGTCATGTCAGTCGCGTGTTCTTTTGTGGTACACCTCAACACGCATTTGTCTCAAAACAAACTGCGTTGCTAATTTCCATCAAGACATTCATTATTTATATCAATAACCAGAAATAAAATATTTTGTCATGCCTAGTATGCCCAGTAGGGATACGTCCCTTCTTAATCAGGGGCAGTGTGTTGATTTTTAAGACGTTTTGATCGCAGTATCCCCTGCTCTTTTTTATGAAGAAAGGTTAAATATCTTAAGTTCTGCAAGCAAAACGATCCAAGCATAGAATCTGAAATTGCTGTAAGGAAAAAACAACTATTGAAATAGATCGTTAACTTCAGTGTTTGCGAAAAAAAAAACTGTAAATCTTGTAAATGTAAATAACAACAAAACTACGGACCAAAAAAGACAAAATCTAGTATCATTAATTTTATTTGTCAAAAACTAAATACATGTTCGTATTATATAAGTTAATATCAAACGTAACTTTAAAAAATACCACTCAATACATTTCAGAACACTTCAATTCCAAACATAAGAACACGTCTCATAAAAAGCATTTCCAGACAAATGGTTGGGTTTCCTTAGTCGTGAATAATAATTGTCTATACGCTTTTGAGAATGATTTTTATAGGAAATAATGAATTACAAATTAACCGCATGCACATCGCAGCTTGCAATTAAGCTCAAGTCAAAATGATGGTGTAGAACAACGAATATATTACAAAAACAGGTAACTTGACGTTATCTAAACAATCTGTGGCATGCATATCTTATACCATGAACAGTAAGCAATTTAAGCATCTGCGATATCTTTATACTTATTCTGTAGCGTTTTATTAATTACTTATCATGTATGGGTTATTTAAGATAAGATATACTAAGTTGAAATAGTGCATTATGAACGCTATGTATTATACAACATTTTACTTCCTGTCAGCATTTTCTTATCACAATAACGTATCCTAGTGGTAGAGTCACGCTTCTTCCAGTGCGGGGGGTCATGGGTTGGCACACCAAAGACTTGAAAAAATGGTTCTAGTAGCTTTCTGAGTTGGTGTTATAGAGATGATAGTTCCAGAATGTCAGTATAATGTGTCTGGGCGAAGTATCATGTCACATGTGTACGGCGTGATATTCCAGTGAGGACACACCATAAAGACGGGCACTGTGCTCATTGCTACAAGAAGCTACCGTCGTTTTTCTGACTGAAACATTGTTTAAAAAGACACTAAACCCGAAAACCCGAACACATACACACACTCACATCTCAATCATATGTTGGTCTTTTGAAATTGGTATTGTAACTGTTACCTAAAGATTGAAGCACAAGAGAATAGTGAATATATGTTAAACTATTTTTGCATTAGAAAACAGTTCATCAAAGGAACAATGATTGCAATTCATAGATGATTTATTACTTACTTACTAACTTACTATATCTTAGAATATTTACAGAGTGTCAAATCATCGCAGCCTATATACAAGGAGGTGACTCAGCTGAAACCGCTAACTGTATCAACGTTTCAACAATATCACACAGTCTTTGTACACTATATGCCACGATGCCTTTAGAAATAAGTTATTGGTTTAACTCGCACATTTCAGCTTCAAGAAGCTGGGGGTTGTTGCGCTTTTCATTTCTCTCATCAACAGGTTCAATCAAACACAAATCAGACTCCCTGCTTTAAAACGGTCTGTTCACAATACCGTATGACTGCCATAAAATTCTAAGGCGCAGTTACTAAAGACCTATTACATGTAAATGTGTGTCTTTATATAAGAATAGAACGAGTTTTCAAATGCATTGGTTAACCAAATCTGAACCAGTGGCCGTTACCTATACAGTTCCTACTTGTAATGAAACCATTCAATGCAAAACAAAGCAACTGTTGCTGCAACAAAATGAAGACAAATGTCAGGAAAATGATGACAGTTTTCATGTATAAGAATAACGTCTGTTTTATGATATGAACTTAAACAACGTCGTTAAATATTACAGATACGTCGTTCAAACTTACTTGAAATACCAAAATAAGGTTTCTCTAATTTTGTGCCACAATTTGAGAATTTGTTCCGTAAACTAAACTGCAAACGTAACAGGGAAAGTTTTTATGATAACAAACTATATTGAACTACATTTCGTGTCGTAAAGGCATTTGTCAAAGAATAGATATTATTATAGCCCATATGTCAACAAACTCTTGATTTGAAAAAAAAAAAAAATACAAATGTTATGCATATGTGTACTGCGTATACGTGACAAAATCGAACGCTTGAAAATTCAGAACAATATAGTATTCTAAACTAAACGATGTGATATCAAAACAAATCAAGGAAAACCATCTAAACAATACTATTTGAACGGAAATACTGACATGTGAGTCAATAGATATGAAAAGTAAATGAATGGCACTGTTCAATCATCTATGTAACTTAATGATGACGAAGTCTCCAAAGTCTCTTACAACAGAACAAATAGCCGAATACCTGATTAAAGTGTTATATTAAACAAAAGATGTAGTTATCATGTTTTAAGTTTGTTATTATTTTCAGATTAATTAAATTGTACCTTTTCTGGGATGCAAAACAAAAACATAACAAATTACTTCGAGTCCAAAACAAAAACATAACAAATTAATTCGGGTCCAAAACATTGTGGTGCATACCGATTCGTTGAAATATCTTTTTTTCAATAATAATGTGACATAAAACTGAACTGAAAGACAACTGTACTAATCAGTCTTACAGTAACGCCTGTCATTTGCATTGAAGAGGTCGTGCTGGATTCTGTTTTTATAGTTATATCATCTGTCAGTGATAAATCACATAACTGTTAATTAAAAGCCGGTAGATCGGAACATGTAAAGACTGATAGAATACAAAGATGTAATTAATTGCCTATGTCTTGTTGATATAATATAAACTGCAAAATACATCATTACAATTGTCAGAAGAAACATGGAACACTATGACCTGATAATGTGTGACATTATTGCTGACTTGTATAGCACAATTGATTTCTTTAATGTTCTACTTCCATTTTCTTTAACAGAGATTGCATCAAATCAAAATGCTTGTTTACAACCAAACAAAACAGCGCCTTACTACTTTCAAATCTAAGACTAGTATAACCATCATAGCTCTTAAAGAAGCCGCTTTAAAGTCTTAGTATCCGTTTTTGAAGTATACTATTTGTTCTTTTATCTCTTGTGATTAGTGTTGTAAATATCGGATTAGGTTTAATAATTTATCTTTCTGTCGTTTGGTTTTATATGTCTTGCCATTAATTTACGCGAGATAATGCGAGTATTTGACGTTTACGATAATTACGCGCAGTGTTATATCGTTAGAATTTACACATCTTACTTGTTAAAGAGCACTTCAAAGACAAGCTGTTGAAGTTGAACTAAAAGGTTTATATAAGTGCTAAGCGGATAATCTTACAATATTAGTTGTTGTGACAGAAGCGGTGGTATATAGTTTTTGCAATTTGTTTGGAAGGATCGTTTTTTGTTTTTTTAGTCATTAAGTTGTCGTCATCAGAATCATTGAATGATAATGATTATTGTGGGTTTCCACGTATTTCATGTTGTTATTTTGTTTCATTTAGTCTAACTGGTTCAGTTCGTTACATACATTGTATGACAATTTTCCAGCAAAATACGTGACCATTCGCATCTTTAGCACAATCTGATCTACTGCAAAACCAACAGAATTGTTTCTCTTGTACCCAAGAATTTCACAAGCACAAAGCACAGCATTTACCGTCTAACAGTGGCGAGAAGCAAGTGATTGATAATTAGAGACTCAGTTACTGATTATGCCCCTATCATCTTTCATGAAATAGAAATACAAGTACATTTTGATAAACATGTTCAGGGGAGACAATCCATTGTAATACTAATGTTGTAATAGTTATTCTCAAAACCGTGTCACAGAGTTGATAAACTCAATTGTGATTATTTATTATACAGTAGATATTTTTAAAGAAAACGTCAAATATTATAACATTTCAAACTGTGACTTGGTCTACTGCTCCTTAGCCTTAAATGTCTGATACTCTTGCGTCGTAGCGCTTTAATTCAAGAATAAGCGTCCATAACGAGTTTAATTAACAGACGCTAAATTTCAGAAAAGGCGGGAAATTTGGAATAAATTGCTCTTGGTGAGTTATTGACTTTTACATGAAATAACCGTTTATTTTCATAAATGTGAGCTGTTAGTTTTGTATGACAATTATTATGGAACGAGATCAGG
This sequence comes from Mercenaria mercenaria, assembly GCF_021730395.1. NCBI lineage: Eukaryota > Metazoa > Mollusca > Bivalvia > Venerida > Veneridae > Mercenaria > Mercenaria mercenaria. The sequence continues at coordinate 46,869,718 of NC_069361.1, read as the reverse complement.
GTGTACAGTATTATAACGGCCACGCTTCATTAAGCACAAAGAAATCAAGCAAAATAATATGAAAATTGGTTTGACTGAGTTTGTTCGTGAGCTAAATATGCGTTACCTCTCACGCTCCCTTGTACCGGCTTTAGCAAAACTCACGTCTTATCTAAGAAGCTTCTTAGTACTAAAAATGTGACATTTCATAAATAGCACGTACCAGACTCTGTTATGATTGAGACATGTTACTGTAAATGTTTTTTTTTAAAAAAAATGTACAAATACTTTATTTGTTGTAAATACTAGTACTATTTTTGACACTTGAAGTTTCAATGCATATGTGCTGGGCGGTAATAGTATTCTATACAAAACAATATCATCGAACATTAAATCAATATCGTAGAAGTTTAATCGAAATTTGACATATAGCTTCAGTGTAAAATTATAGGCAACGGTAATGTTATATTAACCTAAAGAACCAGTTGCAAGAGAAATATTGGCTACATTTTGTACCTATTCTGATAATAAGCTCATTTCTAGTGTCTTGGGAGAAGCAATTAGCTACATTCATGTTTCTTACCTATATGATATGTAACAGCTTTATTACTTACGAGAATATAGATACACGGAAGTCAGACAAATAAAGACATAATATGTTTTAGAATTAAGTTTTGTTTTCGTTCATGAACGGTATAAATGTCATTTTGAAGTTTTCCCTGCTGATTTCCAATGATTTCAATTGGTATACATTGTAGCATCATTTTTGCTTCACATTTTCTTTACTGTTTTTACTCTTTTTATAGATAATGGAGTGCGGGCATACACGGGTATTCTATTACGTTAAATGAAAATGAAGCGATGACAAACAAATATTGGCCTTCTTACATTTCTATTGTATAATAAATGATAACATATCAGTGCATACGTTAGTTATCATGCACTAACAAAACACTGCTTGCGAACTTTAACAAACAATAGGTACAAAACATAAACATACATTTCAAATGCTACACACATTATTATAAATCAACGGTACGTCAGGCAATGCCATTAGCACTGCTAATGCGGTGTAAATATTGCAGTTTTTGTTAAATTGAATGTGAATGTTAGGTATGCACATTATTATTTGTATGTATTTTTATTCCGGGAAAAGACGGATTTTTGTAAAAAGCTGTAAAGCTCTCATTTGTTTTAAGGAAGGTGTCAAGAGTACAGGGTAATGAAAAATGAATTAAGATATATTGCTGAACGATTAATTTACAATGGCCATTCTATATGTACATATTATACCACAAAAATATTTTCATACTACAAAGGTTTATATACTATAATTATGTTACGAACATTACATTTTGCAAGTATCTATCGATCACTCGTTAATCTCCGACAATATGTTAGGGCGTTTTCGTAATTCCATGTAATACTTTTATCGGAAAAAGTTTGCTTACCCAAACACATTTTATTTCATACATCGGATACAAAATTTGGCAAAATACTGTGTCCGTTACATTTTTACATCTTCGATATGTTCCGTAAAATCTTTCAAGTTATGAAATAAAGACAAATCTAAGAATAAAGGGATGATAAATAAGGTCACTACACTTCCGAATTACAATGTTTATCCAAGACTAATAGGAAATGTTAGGTGATTGTACGCACCACTGAGTTGAAGATGGGACTATATAGAATTGATCATACACCGTGTTACTGTTATAACCAACACAAATTAGCGTAGCGGTAACTCTCAACGTACCTTCAACTATTTTACCTTTGAATTTTATCGTTATACCAGCTTATAAGTACTTATATGTATTAGTTTTGACAATCTCTTATATCTGATAGACCCCACTATATATCTCTATCAAAACAGAGTCAACAGTTACTGGAGACTGTTATTTACGATACAAATTAAAAACCTTATCATTTGTATAAGAACGGTTGTTAAATGTTATTTCCTTCAGTTTTCACCATTTCATATCGTTGATAAAAGTAGATAGGGCAAGTTAAGCATTTACAATGTTTGTATAAATGCTTTTGAAGATGTCGACATGATCAAAAAACGAAGTTCAAGTACATTGTATATGTTTATTTCTTTTTGACAATGTTTTAAGTACATTAATTTTTAGCAATAGTAAATTTTGCAACGCGGTAATTCCTTTGCATACAACGGTTCGATAAGTCAATGACCTGGCTCGCTACATGCTACAAAATTTCAAAAAATTGAATTCAAACATCCAAGACTCTTGTTTAGACATAAAACAAGACAATATCTTCCAACAAGCTTTCTCATAATAAATATTTCTCTACTAAGTCTTACGTATGCTACCATTGGGAGATTCTTCGTAGCCGCAAAACTCGACAAAACTTCTCAAACCTTTCTAAATGTACACATTTTGAGCCGTTTCATGACAAAAAATGTTTGAACAGACATTACAGCATATTATGGAAACTGTGGAAAGAAATCTTTAATTCACCCATCTCGAGATTGTAATTTTATTGCATGAGTAACTGAACTTACTCCAGAGCTGATGCAAAGTAGGATTTAAAACTGAAAAGTTTTATTGAATATTTACAAACAATGGTATAGTTCTAACTGATATCCAATCGGTTTTCTTCAGTTTACGACTCCCTGCATCCTGTTTTTGATATCCGATAATCTCCTCTGCAATAAAATGTTTTAACGATATCCCCCATAAAGAGTACTGTTACGCTTAATATCCTGCTTTTATGCCAAATCTTACTTTTTATTCTGTCTGTTTCAAGTGTTTCGTTCCGTGTGTGTGTGTGTGGGTTGTGTTATTTTTTTACTTTCAGAACCAATCGGATCTATGTCAAATATAAGAACATGATATCTGTAAGTTTTATCCTTATGGCAAAGCAGTACAGTCCTTCAACGGTCGTGATTTAACAAATGTCTTTCGTAGTTTAATAATCATCATAATATCATCACTTATATTCAAAACAATGGTTAAACACTTTAAGCACTTCTGAAACATAAAGCGATCACGCTTCTTACTAACATTGACAATTATTTTTATACATATTTTTACCCTAAATGTCTTCATAAATCATAGGAAATTTTCAATTATTAAAGACCATTATCTATGTTTTAAATACATTATATTTTTATCTGTCGGGATACTGAGTCATAACAAAGTGCTCTTTCCTTGTACTATAGCCAAAACGTCTTATAGGAGATTGTTTACATTTAGCAGTGTCAATATAAATGTTGGGTTTAAGGTGCACGTATCAATAGACTACATATTTACTTTTAGAACCATAGTAAAATTTAAAACACACGAAAATAGTCACGGGTAAGATTTGTCTAGCTACCGAATATATTCTACACTCATTAATTTCTACATTTTTACTTTTACTATTTCAGCAAATTCTTTCTTAACTCTGATTATCAATGTTTTAACATAATTATATCGATTTGAATAGCTCTATGAGTAACAAATAAGGCCTAAGCACAAAATCCGTGGTAAAAACCCTTTTCTTATTTTGTTTACACACCCCTGAAATGGAAACGATCGGAATTTTCATTTTCAACTGGTGTACTATTATATATCCGCTGTATTCAACGCTTCAAGTTAGTAAGACATTTGATATCAGATTGGACATAAAGGATATTTAAACATTTCAAGTATTTAAATTATATGTAATAAGGGTCACAACAATTTAATTAATATTTGTGATGGGTACATTCATCATTGAATACAAATGATAACAATGTTATCATAGAAGAAATTAGGTATATAAATATCATCACTCATGCCTTCATTTTAGATAAAATTCAAGTGTAAATAATATATGTTTTGATATTCCTTATATTTTATGGTGTTGAGAAGACGATATTTTTTCCCAAATATTTCGAATACCATACTACGTATTACATGTATAATAGACTATTGTAAAGTTACATTACTAATAACATGTTCACACGAAAAGAGAACGAGAGTTCCTATCTGGATGATATTCACAAAATTGTGATAATTCGACACATTTATGTGTTCCTAATTTCATTTATTTTCGTTGGAAGATGGTTATGATTTATAATGAAAAGAAATATCTAAATTCTGTCGCATTTTACTCTGTAAAAAAATGAATTTAGGATAATACATTTGTACTTTAATAAACCTTATCTAACACTACTACAGGACAAGTTTAAATGTTTATGTTTAATTAAATCAGTTTCAATATTTACTATACAATTGAAATCGCAAGGCTTTTGTACTACAAGAAGTCTTTTATATGTATTACAAAGTATTTATCATGTAAACAATATTTCACACATGAAATGTATTTAATAAATAAAACCATATAAGTATAGACAAACAATATTTCAAGTAACATGGTAGCAAATTCACACTTGTCCAATTATTTTATTTCTTAGTCGGAAGGTCATTAATTTCACACTCAAAATTCAAACAGAGATATAATTGCAATATGTAATCTCACGATTCAAAATCTAACTGACTGGACCGTGCGTATTATTAAACCAAATTGAAATGTATCCGTTTCAGTGTAAGCAAAGAAATGATTAAATAAAAAAGCACGTCACAATATCTTCAAAGGGTGTCAACGACAAGTTCACACATTTAAATTTCAAAAAGAATTGAATTAAAAGATGGAAAATATTTCTTTATTTCTGTGTAAGATCTAAATATTTTTGTTCAGCTGAACATCATATGCGATACCGGTATATTTACGAGTGGTGCATACCTTTCACAATGTGAATATTAAATGCGGACTGTTAAATCTGGTGCTCATGGGTGTAAGATATTTCGCCACAAATTTTTTTTCCCTTTTATATCTTATGTCTTTTTCAGGTGATTTTACCAGCTTATACCAGATATTTCCGCACAGTGCCGTACATAGTAAGCAACGTCACACGTAATTCTATGACGCCACAAAGTAAAGCTATATATCTGAAATGTTTAGATTTCTTTTACATTTTAATACAACGAACACGTATCTTTATGAAGGTATTTACACACATTATTTATGTATATTTTGGAAAGCATTCCTTATTATTAATAATTATATGATTCGCGTTCAAGTTTTGTTCCGCAACATTGAAAAATTTGAAATGGTAACCCCACCGCTTGAATAGTGAACATTTTCGAATACAATGCACCGTTAAAAAGCGAAAAACGTCACAAAACGAGCTGCTCGTAGTAATACGTACTTACACGTAGTGATGCCAAGCAATAACTACCAAAACCTAAACAAAACGAAGAATAACACGCGGAAATATGTCTTAAAGACAGATCAAAGCCTAAGTAACACACAGTAGTTGCTTAATTCGCTTTAGTATATTTTAGTAGTACGTTATGATTACGTTATAATACGTTTTACAACGTTTTAGTAGTTATATGCTACGTTTATTGAATCACGTTTGTTTTGACCAGTCCGCAACAAACGTGTCTGGAGAAATCATCGTTACGTGTATAACCTTACCTTATGCGTTTTTGTTCGTAAATTGCCGTATTATTACGTTTTAAAAACGTAGTAATACATAGCCCTTTATACCTGAAAGTGTGACTGGGGCTTTTATGCTTGAATAATTGTCGAATGCTTCTTCAACACTCCGAAGACTACAACTTCCAGACATGACAATTATATTTTTTGTTCCACTTATGCTGATTTCATTCTTTACTCATTGTTTATATAAGTGAACTACAATCAGTATGTCAATATATGGTCAAAACTCTATTTCAGATAATCCAACTACAAGAGTATAAGACACAATGTTTTTTTAAGATAATGAAATTGTCGCATATAATATTGTTTTTACTCACTCTCCAGTTTTAAAGGCAACATGTGCGTGTTAGATTGTTACTTGTTCACATAGAAATAATAGTTCATACAAGTGAGACAAGTTATTAAATGTATTAATTAACCGAGTTTATGTATAAGGCTGTACCACAAGAGAGTACTATCGCATGTAGACTGGTCATTAACATCTTCCCTGTCCAAACTGTAAAAACTGGTACAACACACGCTGTGTAATTGAGACACACCTATAGGATATTTGAAAGGTTTCAGTCGACATTTTTCCTCAAGATTGATGGAAAATACATTCGATTATATTATTATATGCACCATGCATTCAAACAAATTTTGTTTATGGACATGCTCTATCAAACTGAGTGTACTATTATGCTGCTTGGTTGTGTTATATACTTCCAAAAACTTCATTATGCATTTCAGGCCTCACATTTCATGATTAATTATGAAGAGCAACTATTTTCAACATGAAATAAAACAATTTAACTATATTTTGCTGTCTTTATGTCGGAAGTAACTCCATTTCTGCAGAGTGTTGATACAAATGCCAGATCAATGTTGTCTGATATATGCTTTAATCGCTTTGCAATAAATGTTGACAGTGCCTCTTATTCATAGTACTTAAGCTATATTGAAGGCATTGGAATTGAAAATACAAAGTTCTAGTAGACACTTCTTATTTTAGATATTGGTGCAGTGAACTGCATAAAGTTCATAATCTGAAAAAAAAGGAATGGTCGAATGAAATGATCCTGGGTAAAATATTTGAGGAAATTGATACAACGTCGAAAAAACCTTTATTGTAGGCTTATGCGGCTAATTACTTTTCATCTCCTTCAATCAATACAGCTTTTTACCTCTAAGAAAATGCGTGGCGGATTGGGTCAAGCTATAATTGGACAGGAATAATTAAACTTTAAGGTATTTAACAAGCTTTTGCATCAACTTATACAATTCTAGAATCGAGCTAGATTATGATGACAGAAACACATTCTGTTAGAGAAATCATAATTAATATTTCTTGTTATTATTATTATCTATATATCATAGATACTGTTTAAAACTATAAAACTAATAAAGTCATTTCTAAAATTTTCAAGGTAATGAATTTGAATCTGAAGATTTGTTTAAGACTGAAGCCTGTTAGACAGTGTGAGGAAAGTATGGCTACACAGAAGTGTACTTAAATTGAATAAAGCAAATGATAAATGTAATAAATATACTGAATTCAATTGCATTGAATTAGTTTCCAATATACAAAGCCATCACTGTATCTGTTCACACATAATAGCTTACAAACTGCTTCAACTGGTCAATGAAACAGATATTGCTGTATTATATACAGGGGTATTCAATATGTCATGTCTTAAAGAAGACATTTCCCCTTTGTATTAATTATGTTATATCATACAAAGAGGTTGATTCCCCAAGTGCTATAAAATATAACTAATAATTTACAGCGAGCGTCATCTCATTGATAGATATGACGTTTCATTTACCGGGAATTATTACATCGCGACAGACGATACCATACTGTTTGAGTAATGAGACATAATGCCGTATCATATATGTTTCCTATATGTATCTACTGATCGCCAATAGAATGTAACACTCCAGAAAACTGACGACATTTATCATTTATTTGGCATGGCCATGTACAAATCTATCATATAATTTTGATGTAATAATGTATTGATTCTTGAACACTTTTAGTGTCTAAAGGACTACACAGTGTAACATCTCTTCTTTTTTTTATTTTCGGTAAGAAAACATGTTTTACTAAATGACTGCATATGGTTTTCATGTTATTGAAATGCTCTAAAGTATTGAAAATGAGGTCTCAAGAATAATTGTTAATATGAAATAAAGAAGGAACTGAATTGGTACAGTGTAACCTGAAAGGACTGATTGCACAAAATAGGAAGTGACTACTCAGAATGAGTTACATGTGACGTAGTCCATAATGTAGTTCCATGCTGTTGATGAAATCTGGTGTAATGAATCATATAAGGATGTCGCAGTAGTTTTATTGCTTATTGTATTGAGAAAAGACCTTGATCATTTTCATTGTAAATTTCCAGGGTTTAGTTTTATTCATTGAGAAAATGTCTTACTACATAAGCGCAAATGCTAAACGGCAACTTTCATGGGAGCATTTCAGAGGTAGGTGTTTTAGAACAGATTTGTTTATAACATCTCATTATTTTTTTTGGTAAGAAGACATGTTAAACTAAATGACTTTATATGGTTTTCATGTCATTGAAATGCTCTAAAGTGCTGAAAATTAGATCTCAATATCTCATTGTTTAAATGAAATAAAGAAGGAACTGAACTGGTATAGTGTAACCTAAATACGCCGATTTTATCTTTAAATGGGACTGTGTGTAGAGATTTATCTTCCTTATGTATGTTCGTACGATTATCTACGATTTCTTAACTTGAAGCTATAAATTCCTACAGATATTTTAGGCAAAAGGTGAGTTGTCATAAAATAAGTTTACATTACATTGTACATCACAGTAAAAATTGTTTTAAAACGACCGCCAGACGAATAAGTTGTGAAATATTGCAACAAATTCTAAAGACGAATAATTATTGAACGAGCAGGTTATACGAGGCAGTATCAACACCATGCTGTATTTAACACTTTTGAGGATAGAGAAAACGACAAATTCCTTCACACACTCTTCTGGCCAAACCAAATGAAGGTTGCGTAGAAACAAAGAACCATTTCCAAAAATGTTAAGATTCGGTTTAAAATAACAAAAAAATGGTTTTAAAATGCTTATTGTTTTGATTATATAAGTATTTTTTGAATCTTTGTGGCATGTGTTAGTTATGCTCTCTAAAATGAAGTATTTCTGCGACAGATATAGAATATGAAACAATAACGTCGATTCCTTATTTGGGCAGGTTGTTATAAGTTATATATGATTTTATTCCTAATCACTTGACAATGATTTTCATTCTCTAGACATCATTGCCGGCTGGCTAAGTAATGTATATATGTAAGGTAACATGTATTAGTTAGACAGCTTAATAGCAATAACATTTTCCAAACAAAATTGACATATTAGTAATAACGAAAACAATAGAAACAACGTTTAAAAGTTAAAAAGTTAAACCTAGCCATGTTTCATAAAAATGCTGCTAAATAATACGTTTATTTTTTTTAAATATCTCTTAAGTTTCATTATCATGTTTATAACCTTTGCTCAGGTAGTATATCATTTGTATAAATGATCACATATGACCGCATATAAACTTAGATACAATTCGAAAACAATTATCGTACCATTCGCTTTTTATTGAAATTCTTCAAGTTTATGGTGGTTAACAATAATAAAACCAAACATAAGTGTCATACCATTTCAAACACACAAGGATAGTCTTTGTACCTTTAGTAAATGAAATGATGGGTCAAGATATTGAAAATTCAAATCAAGCATTTTCAACATTTCTTCTGTTTATACATTTAAATCAAATTTAGGTCAACATGCCCGTTTCGACAATTTGATAATCCTTGTTTAAACAATTTTGAGGAATGTCATTATGTATGACAAAAATAGAATATTTTAAATGGCCTCGTAACTGCCTAATACAAGTTATCTAAAGAGCTTAGCAAATACAAAATATACTGGGTTTTATTTAATTAATTTTACTTCTATTTTATTAATATAATTTCCTATCCCATCATATGAATTTGTTTGCAAATGTCTTGCACATTTACGAAATATAACTCTTTCCTATAATAAAATATATATCTACTTACGTATGCTATTAAAGGCAGATTCCACGCAGCCGCAACAGTGGACTCGCAATGACATGACACATCAGGGCCAATAACTCCTATAGTCCCCATTCCAAGATGTTCCGTCATTGCATTAATTGCATTAACGGAATTCCCACTTGTGTCATTAAACAAATATTCAAGCTTATATCCCTCCAACATTGACGAGTTCTTGTTAACATAATCCAGCGCCGTGAAAAAAGCCCCTGCAAATAACTGTGCTCGTCCACTTGTGGAGCAAAGAAAAGATATTCTAAGCGGTATCCTGCCGTCACCAAGAACTATACTTACACAGACAATTACACTCCAAATCACAAGGAAATCTTTCTTATTTACTAGGAGTTTTTGCATACTTTCAGATTTTACATTTAAGTCATTTGAAAAACAACATAGCTCAAAGAAGATGCAAAGTCGTTAGTTCGCCAGTTGAAAGAACTTTATTACTTCACATTATCTTTCTTTATCACTGCAAAACAGAATTGTGATACAAAAATTGGAACACTTTCAGATCTACTTTTTCAGAATTTTCTAAATATTTACAAACAGTATTCCCGTATAAACGGTTTTCAAATACGTTTCTATCAGCTTAACGCTTCTCAGTATCGTCTGCTTCGTCTCCATCTCTGGGAATTTCCATTACAAAGTATTTTAAAATTTGTTTTTCGCGTGATATCTTGTTTTTATTTCCAAACTTGAATATATCTTATCCTGTCCTTGTCAAAATTTCTTACTTCTAGCTATTCCCATAGCGTCATTATCATTGCGTGACCGAACTTTATAATAAATAAGACCGATATCCTTTGGTAAAATCATATCATTACGTATTATTATCCCTAAGTTACAAATGTACGCGTAGTATAATTATAATTATTTTCTTTCGTAGTCACTCACACTAAAATTGTGTTTAAATATTTCAATACTTTTCAAAACATTAAACAACCTAAAATTCTTACTAATTTACATCTTGCTTTATGTTTATCCGAGGGTAAAATGATCCTTTTATGTTATTGTAATAAAATCTTTTACCTAAAACAAAGCCAATATTCAATCATTTAAGACTACTTTCTATATTTAGATACTTAATTGTGTCGATAGCGATCATTTGTCAAGTGCTAAATTATACTAAATTCGCTTTTATAAGCTTTAAGATACGGCCAGTGAAAGTCTGTTTACTGTAAGCGGTAACAGTAGGCGGTTCGTATTTGAATAATGGTGATTTTATTTGATGTTCGATTGATATTTTGCCTGCCAACAGACTGTGAATTTATAAATAAGCTTTATTACACACACTTTTTTATATTATGTTAGAATGCATGGCTTATAAGTTAGATAAGCGGATTTAAGAATTTCGTCCAGTACAAAGTTCAATCTTGTTAGCAGAGATAGTTATAATTGCAATTTTGAAATGAAATGTACTTTGCAATGCCATAAAAGAGGAAAGTGATCGGATCATTTTCATATACAAAATGATCAATAACTGACAACTTCACATATTGTATATTTACTGAATTTATTTGTCTTTGGGTTATGAAATGTGATTTATGAGCAGAACAAGGGACCTTTAAACTTTCAAGGACTTGTTTTCCAATATTAGTTGAAGGTAATTAAATAGTGATTATAGATACGAAACGCCTAGTTTGCATACGGAAGACTTGAAATTTTGACAATGAAATCAGGTATCCATTACTTTTTAAACCTAAAATTACAATATGAAATATGATATACGCACTTATAAATAACTGGTCTGTAAAGGTGTGAGAAAACATAAAACAAATATCAGATAAAATAATAGATTTAAATACTACTTCATCAAATTCAGTCCAAACATTTGAGCCGTGCCATGGGAAAGCCAACATAGTGGCTTTGCGACAAGCATGGATCCAGACCAGCCTGCGCATCCGCGCAGTCTGGTCAGGATCCATGTTGTTCGCTAACGGTTTCTCTAATTGCAATAGGTTTTGAAAGCGAACAGCATGGATCCTGACCAGACTGCGCGGATGCGCAGGCTGGTCTGGGTCCATGCTGGTCGCAAATCCACTATATTGGTTTTCTCATGGCACGGCTCATTTGGTTTAAAAATGTCATGTAGAAGTTCAAAATCATATCATTTTCACTAAATAATACCGATGTTTCTCTACTCCAGACTTTTCAATGTCCCAACACTGTTGAGCATAAATGGTATTCAATTCGAATCCACTTTAGACTATGCTAAAATTGGGAACATCTGACCAAAGATTACATCATTATAACAGCCACCTTACAGATTGTAACATATCTTACTTTTCCAGTACTAAGGTAAGGTATAAACATCTATCAAATATTTTTCGATCGTTTCTGACACAGATTATTTTTTTCTGTCCGGTTTAAACATTTCTAATCATAAACTAAAATGTTTTATAGATGATAATAAACATACTTATGCTTATTTTTGCATATAAAAGTGTCTAGACAATTTTTAAAATGGCGTTTCTATTGTTCTGTTTTCTACAAAGGCATTAAGTACATACCTGTATTGTTCCGACGGTTTTTCTTTCCCTGATAATTTTTATATTTGACATATCGTGATTGTTTACATTATTATTTATCTTAAGAAATTTCTAGACAGAAATAGCTTTTATTTACAATGTCCTCTATCGTTAGGATATGATGGGCTTACAAAAAAAAAAAGGTTTATGCATTCGGCTAAAACTCCACAGCGGTGTTTTTGCCACCGATAGACTTATGGTGGTGCCTCATTGTATTTATTTGTTTGTTTCGTCCTTAATAAATACTAGTCATTTACAAATCCATATATATATATAAAATGTAATGGGTTTTGTTTCAGTATGGTTTCTTTATTAGAACATGACTATTACTGAAATGAGTATCTATATTTGAATAATTACGTACGATAGTTTAAATTGTCTTTATTGTAATTACATGCCACAATTCGCCATTAACACAAAAACGTTCAAAAGTAATTCACGGCTACTTTACACACAGAACAGAACATAGTTTATCCAACTTGTACACATATACAGATACCTCGTTGTACAAAACATTCATATAATATTCATAATATGCACTGTCATTTCAAAAATAAATGCGTTATCGATAAGACTTTACAAACAATCTTTTCTCTATTACATGTATGATCTTTCATCATTTCAGTACTTGTTTAAATACTTAATGCCTTTTGTTGTACAGTGTTGTAACAATCACAGTAGAAAGAAAAATAGTTAATTTGCAAACTAAAAGTAAAATTGTTAGGATTTGGAGAACCGTAAGGTCAAAAATTTAATAATTAAATGATTTAAACCTACATGATTTTTTATCGCGGAAAATGTCGGTATTATTAATTTGTTTATATACCTAGTAAGTATTATGGCTTTAAAATGAAATATGTACTTAACAAGGTCATAAAATTGGAAGATTTTTTTTTTCAAGTTTTTTTTACAATTTAATAATTATCAAAATGAGGATTTATTGGTCTGAAAAAAGTGATATTGACCAACGGCGAAGCCAGATATTGATATTTCATTTTCTAGGTCAACATATCAACATATCGTCTGAACGAAAAAAAGGTGACTTTTTTATTATTAAATCCATGCAAATTCGTTTATGAGGAATTTCTTACAAATAAATATGGCGTTTATCATACATTATGTGACTTTGTTTAAACCAAAGGAAAAGACAAATAATATGCAATTTTAATGATAATATTCGTCATCCACTGAATTTAGTTGCCGTAATGTTTATGATCAATGACTTTGACAAAGTGTTTTCAAATATTTCAAGTACCGTAATAGAATGATCAGAACAAATGAGAAAACAATAAGTTATGTGCACATTAGATTTATATTTTAAAATGACAAATGTTATCATTAAACAAATAACAGATAAAGAAAAATTTATTTCACACTACATTACCTAAATTTTAGAACACATTTCAGCCTTATATCTTCGTCTTAAGACTAATTACATTTTTATTTGTTTACATTTGAGCGTCTTATGCATGTAGGCTAAGCTATTATTGAAAAAATGTGATCAATTAACATTTTTCATTTAAACGAGAAAATAAGGTTAATTGCTTTTTTATTTTTTTACTTTTTTGTCAAGGTGATTCGTTTTTCATGATTTGAACTGTAAATGTCTTTTTAGAAATTGATATATTTAAGGTTTTGATTCTAATTAAATGTTAATTCACACAATGCAACAAAATTAGCGATGGTTAAATCTATTACAGAACGAAAAATATTGAAATTCTGTCCTGTTCTAATCTGTAAAAATGGTTTCAGGATAATTAATTCGTATTTGAATAAGCCCCAGTTAACACTGTTTAATAGTTTATTTATAGGACAAATTAAAATGTTTATGTTCAATTAAATTTGTCCCAATATTTACTATAGTAAGAACTGAAAGCACAAAACTTGCCCACTTCAACACGTATTGTACAATGTATAGACAGTGTACTAAAAGTTTTATCATGTTAACAATCTTTCACACATGAAATGTATTAAATGAACCAGTAGTTAGTATAGCCAAACAGTATTTTCTATGTTTGATTTAAATTCACACCTGTCCAATCGTTTTCTATTGAGATGTAACGTCAGTTATTTCACAAATTAAACAGAGATACAAATAATATATGCAATATGTCAGCACCTTATTGCTATTGAAAAACGAACAGATTGAATTGTAAGTGTAATTAAACTAAAATGAAATGATTCAGTTTAAGTGTAAGCAAATGTAGAAATGTAATTGACGATAGGTCACAATAACTTCACAGGGTTATCTGGTATAGCTTTTCAGAAAACAGTTTAATAGTGAAATGTTAAATATAAGATAAATTCCAATATTTACCTCTACATTTAAATAAAGACGTGCAAAGAGCTCTTGTTTTTTTATGTATTCAGATGCAGCTTTTGATTACAGTTTTAGAATTGAGTCTTCTTCATTGTTTTCTTTATGTCAGACGAACCAGGACAGTAAGAAACACGACGAAGATAATTTTGTTAGAATAAGAAATCTAAACCAGTGACGACTCCATTGTTATGCGAAGAGGCTGCTTATATCCATCTAGACAACTAGATATAGATTCAGCGCCACTGAAACTTTGCCAGAATATATATTCTATGTTATTTATAACCATTTTGTATATACAAATTTATACGAAAAAATATAAATAATTTTCTCAATGGGCACTTCTATAAGTAAATTTCAACGCTTAATTTACATAAATTGTCGTGAAAAATATATGTGCAATCAGTCTCAAACACATGTGTGTACAATTAAGCATGCATTTTCAGATATACATTGTATTGTAAGATAAACAACATACACCTATACACCGTAACATTATCTTATATTTTCCTGAGTGTATGAGATACTAATTATTTATGTTGCTCCTTTATTTGTTTATTCGAGTATCTTTATATACCTTAACCACAAACTAGACTACAACACCAACTGTCCTTGTTCGATTTCCGGTCAAGGCTGATATCCCGACTGGGTGACTGACTTAAAATCGTACTGTTTCCAGCAGTATTGGCCTAGACTGAATGCTTGGGAGGTAAATAGGACACCTGCCATGAGCTCGGCTAGAAATAAGTTGTTTCATTCATTCTAGGTGGGGACCTTCGTCGACTACCCACATTAAACAAGAAACTTTACTTTTACCTTTTGATTCTTGTCTTACATAAAGCGATAACATGCCAAGGTAGCATATATCCTTTTCAAACGATTCATGTATAAGACTCGCATGGTTTAATTGAAATGTCATACATTGTCCTCTTGAGGAAATTCGTTCAAGGTTTCATTGCTCATATTTCGCGAGTTGATCATGAATTCTTGGTATTGTAATTGGATTTATTGATCAGTTTTAGAAATAGCATTATATTGTATTAATCATTTTACCTTTTGTAAAAAAAAAAATTTAAAATTCCGTTCCTAGCATATTTGTCTTATCCGAAGATTATTTTAAAAGAGACAATGTGGGGCTTTCATGCCGTTCGCATTTATATCATTCACTCTTTGGTAAGCCAGTGACATTTAAACCTTTCTTTTGGCATTTTAGAATGAATCAGATATTATTTGCAGCATTATAACTTATCAATATTATTATTTGCAATTAATGTTACTATCACCTTTTCTGGCCGAGTGTAATACACACTCAGCTTACAACCAACGACGATGTATATCAAACACAATAACAACTAAGTGATATTAATAATTGGGAAGGATTAATAACTAATTACTATATATTTTTTTATTCTAAACACAGAGCGTGCATAGCGGCCTCGTGGTAACACTGTCTGAATACGAAACCAGTTGTTGAGTTAGATCTCCCGCGCTCCTCCAACTAAAAATAACTAACATTAGGAAATATTCAGGAATCTGAGCGTCGTCTGGAGTAGTCGCAAATATATATAGGCTATGGGATGCGACTATAAACAAGCTTACATTACACAGTTAAAATAAATTTCGACGTGAATTTTCTGCTTCTGTAGACTACTTCTCGAAAACTAAATATTTCGAAATCAAGCAAAGTGTCTTTATATATTGACTCAACTTCTTAGTTCTAGCATTATGGTTTTATTGCATGATGTGGACTAGTAAGATATTAAAGTTATGAATATACGTAACCATACTTTTGTGAGCTGTAAGATATATCTTTCCATGCAATAGATACTTCCATGTATGTATAATTTATCTTATTCCATTTGAAAGGGTTTCTCCTATAAGCTATAAAAGTATATCTGGTAACATGAAGGGACTAAACAAGATTATTCGACTTATAAAAACGTATCAGATAGAATCATATCGTCTGAGCATATATGAGACATAATCTAATACCTCTTTCTTATTTTGTATACTCTTAAAAGACCAGCTTGTATGATCGTTTGAAGGAGACTTCGAAAACTGTCAATACATATAATATTATATATAACTTGACTATTAGGCTACCACGTATATAATATACGTGTAAAGATTATTTTTTTTGAAATTTAAAGCAATTTAGTCTTAATATGAAAGAGATCGTATCAAAACATTACTTAAATTACTATTCTGAATAAAACTTAAATTACTATTCTGAATAAAACTTTACTGCTTGTAGAATTTAAGCAAGTGGTTTCAAGGAATGAATGCCATCCTTTTGCCATGCACTGAGTAATAAACTTTGGTAGGCTTCAGAATGTTTGTATTTTTATGTGTATGTATGAGCCAGATTAAGCAAGGGTCTACAGTCTCCTGACTAGAAAGTTGTTCATCTCTCATTATGGTAAACATATTAATGTTTTGTGAACATAAGAGCAGAATTACAGGTTGAATTATTAAGATTTAAATTCCAATATTGCCATTATTTTCCTTTTACAAAAACTATGAGAAGTCGTTTTTCATAATCTTGCAGTCATTAAAAAAGTCATGGAAATAATGTTTCTTCGTTATTTCTAAAACAGATTTTGTCCTTGTTGTTGTCAGCATATTTCAAATATCTTGGCCCTCACCGATGTGGGTTCGAGCCTCACTCGGAGCCTGAGTAAGCCGTCCAGCTGGCTTACGGAAGGTCGGTGGTTCTTTCCAGGTTCCCGCCCGTGATGCATAAATGCACGGAGGGGCACCTGGGGTCTTCCTCCACCATCAAAGCTGGAAAGTGGCCATATGACCTATAATTGTTTCGATGCGACGTTAAACCAATCAGAAAAGAAAATTTTAAACATTTATGTGTTGTAAAACATTCGCCTATATGCATTTGATAGTTTTAATGAAGTTTACATAATCATATCCTATTACGACACTGCCCTATGCGGATTTGAACGAAGATTGCTTAGCTGACTCAACATATATACATCAACATGTGTAAAATACGAGTGTTAACTCTATCAATGTATGCAAAACGCTGAGTAGTTATTATATTACGTAGCATTAAAACAATAAAAATATTTTCGTTTATTTGATTTAAATAAAAAATGAAAATGAGGTATTTTTCGCAGTGAATAAAGATTATGTAATTATATGATTTATTGTTAAGAACACAAAGTGGTCTTTCCATATAAAATACGAAATCGTTAATTTGTACGTATGCGGGCGCCATGCTGACTATTTTGCTGACGTCAAATGTACGTCATTAGGAGTATTTAACTGTTAATTTAATTTTTTTTTAAACTTGATTGGACTGATCAATACTTTGATAAGCTTTCTGTGTTCAATGCTAATGACTGGAAAAGTCTCAATGTGTCACATCTAATGCTAATGCCCGTGTGGCAATTTCATGACATTTACCAAAATGTAAATTAGAGAGGTATTTTGAGATTTAAATACGCTGACATATTGTTATTCATAATTTACTAACTTAAACGAAACTTCTGAGTTTGCTACAATGAACTGAAATTTTACCGTCAGTGTCCCAGCAAAAACGATCAATTAAAACAAAATAAGCTATAAAATGGCAAAGTGCTATTTTTGCGTAAAAATAAAATTTCAAATTTTCAATCCAAGTTACATCGTGTATTCAATGCAAGTTTCAATATCTTTTGAAGCTGCGTTAAACTTTAGGAAACGTAACCACTGCTAGAAATTAAGTCGTTCTTTTTGTAAAGATATCACTAGATAATATTCCACACTTCACTTACGAAGCCTGAAAATTATATACTTATCAAATGATCAACAAGTCGCCTAATACTTGGATACAAATAAATCAATTTCAAAATCGTCTCATTCATTATTGACACGGGCTACCAGCATCAGGTCATGACGTTGGCCATTTTAAAATTTAGAACAAACTTTTTACATACTATTTGTGTCTATACCTCTGTGCAAATCTGGTGAATATAAGATCTCATTTGTTAAGATCGCTTAAATATCAAAATATACTTCTTCATTATTAATAGACCTTGCTATTTCAACAGGTGAACAAGTTTGCGAACGACCTGTACAGGTTTGAAATATGTACCTCTGATTTAATTTATTTATTTATTTCAGTCTCTTCCATTTACAAACTACAAGTTATACAAATATATAACATAGCATTAAAACATATGTAAATGACCATTCAGTTTTAGAATTATAAGAGACATATAAAACGGTAAAAAATAATATTACAAACATCAAAATCCACTAAATGACTTAAAACAGTACAGATTTATATGTATAAGCATGTGTGTGCTCGTGTGTGTGTGTGTGTGTGAGTGTGCGTGCGTGCGCGTGTGTGTGTGTCCATTACTTATAAAAAAGTACAGACGTGTAAATGTGTGTGTGTGTGTGTGTGTGTGTGTGCATGTGTGCCTGCATTTGTCTGTGTGTGTGCGTAATTGAATCCTGGTGAGGGAAAGTTACCTCAAAGTGTACTAATATGTTAAGTGTGGAAGTCAAATCCATATTTTAATGAACATGTGACTAAGATATTGAGTTCAGTCAGTCACATTCCATTAACAACAATTAACCATACTAAGTACAATGAAAAATATGTACATGCACTTGCATGAAGAATTTGTAGACTTATAATTTAAATTTACAATGACTACAAAATCTACCAGTGCAATGGTGGATTTCGTAAGAAAACAAATTATTGTTAATCACAGACAACCCAGTGTTGTCTGCATTAAAGTAATTGTTTTGTCTTGTCTACAAACATACATATATACAATGTATTCATATACATTAGACAACTAAAACTTTTGTACGCAGCCAGTCTTTTCAGACTTATAAATGACCATCAAATATAAAAACAACATTTGTATAAACCGTACTCTATCAGTGATACGTATTTATTATCACAGTTGGTACTAAAAACCATACTAATAGACACAAGATAGATTTGTGAAGTTGGCATTAATCCTGACTGGTTCATGTCTAAAAAGGATGTACTAAGAAAGTTTACATAGACTATGAAAACTAAAAAGTAAAAGAATAGCACACAAGTGCATTAAAATATATTTAAGATAATGGATAATACTTCAGATCAGATCTAGAGCAACATGGTTAATACCAACTTCCTATAGAAATTTACCTTCATAGCATTTCAGAAAGTAATTAAAACTAATCAAAAGTAGTAAAAAAAAAATCTAAAATTCTATGTAAGATTATTTACACAAATACAATTTGCGACGGTCTAAAATTTTGCAACAGGTTTTGGCAACAGATCTTATTAGCATTGGGTTTGTAAATAGGTATTTCAGTTGTTCTTGTTCTGACAAATTCTTGAAATTTTCATTGTCTTTAACTATATAACTGAAAAGAGACTCCCTTGAATCATTATACAAGGAACATTTCAAAATAACATATTTTTCATCTTCCACAATATTTGGACAGAATGGGCAAACTCTATTTTCAACTTGTAAATTTTCATATCTACCACTTTCTATACGTATTGGTGCAACACCGCATCGAAATTTTCATAAGGCAGACATATGTTTTCTTGGCAGAATAATTTTACAATAATCCTCAACAATAAATTCAGATTTAAATGTACTGTATGTCCATAATTTATTGTTGCCTTTACCACTATTACTAGTCATTTTATTGATACCGCTAAACCAATCTTGAACATATTTTTCCACAATACATTTCTTATTGAAAGTAATATTACACTCTTGAAATTTCTGTTTCACGTAGTAAAACCAATTCTTGCACCTAAGTTTAAAACTGGCCCAGACTGCTATCCGTTTATTTAATCTTGTCATTGCGGTGTTACACAGACGACACACAAAGCCCGCGACAGTTTTCCATTGATGGACCATTGTAGGAGTCCAGGCCATCTCCCCCGCAAGAGCCAAATTTGGAATATACCTCCCTACTCCCAAATAGAACCGCATGGCTCTATTGTGAACAGCATCAATACAAGAAAATGACCTGCACTTTTCAAATGGCCGAACCATAACTAATAACTGGCCACACTACAGTACCGCAGAGCTTTGTGAACACATCATATGGAATATATAATGAATATTTGTCTACTTACATATGCTATCAATGGAAGATTCCATGCAGCCGCGATATTGGACTCGCAATGACATGACACATCAGGGCCGATAAATCCTATAGTTCCTTTTCGTTGGTGTTCCGTCATTGCATTTATTGCAATAAGGGAATTCCCACTTGTGTCATTAAACAAATATTCCAGCGTATATCCCTCCAACATTGATGAATTATTGTTAACGTAATCCAGCGCCGTAAAAAAAGCCCCTGCAAATAATTTTGCTAGTCTATTTGTGGAGCTGAGAAATGATATTTTAAGTGGTACCCTTTCATCACTACACACAATATGTAAACATACAATTAAGCTTAACACCACAATGAAGAGCTTCTTGCACACTTGAATTTCAGGCATAGCTAATTTTGCGTTTTAATTGTCATAAGACTTATTGGAAGACAATTGTGTAAGCTAAACCGAAAACAATCCTATTACCATTTCTTGCTTTTTATCCGGTGCTAAGCAGTTTATCGAAAGAAAAATAAGTAAAGATTCATTCAGAACTTTCTAAATATTTACTAACAGTATTCCGGTACAAACAGCTATCATATACGTTTCCATCAGTTTTATGGTTCCCCATACTGTCGGCTACTTATCCATGTCTGTGAATTTCTACAATAAAATACATTAAACAAAAATCTTTTTTTTCACATGATAACTTGGTTTCATTTGAAAAGATTAATACTTCTTATCATGTCGTTATCAAAAATTCTTACTTCAAGATTCCTCAAAATATAGTCGTTATTTTTCGAAACGACTCTTCAAAGTATATAAGAACGAAACTGGTTGTAAAATGTCTTTGTGTAAACTTTCGTTTAGTGAAATAATATTTCCTTTCGTATTCACAGAAATGTGTGTTAAACGAATGTTTAAATGTTTTAACACTTTTGGAATTAAAAAGAACCACTACATTTTGCTTATTAACATTTAGTTTTATGTTCAATCGTATGTAAAAAAAAAGTCCAACTAACCCAAGGACAATATTCAATAAATTAAGACCACTTCCTATATTTCAAATACCTTATGGTCCTCATAGGACTGAGTTTTGAATGATCTTAACTATACTCATTGTTCTGTAATTGTAAATCTAGCAGTACATTCTCTTTCTCTTCGTTTCAATACCGGTAGAGAATTGTTTTAAAAACAATATATAGCCATCCGAGCTCTGTTTATTTAAGTATCCGATGTCTGTTGCAGGAGAATGCCCGTCTTTGAATGATTAGATTTTTTTTGCAGATTCATAATTCACCAGTAGATAGTTTGTAGACTTATTATCAGCTCACAACTCGGGTTTAGCATTTTTCCGGCGCACAAAAAGTCCTTATTCACTGACGTTATGTCATTAGACACGTTTCATTCTGTAATTCAAACAAACAGAATAAATTATTGCGTCCATTATTAAGTTCAGTCATGTTATCTTTATCCGTATGTTGTTATTGCAATTTTGAAATGAAATGTGCTTAACAATGCAATAAAATGGCAGTGACAGGATTAAGTGTCGTCAGCAGACTGATATATATATTGAAAAACTCTACATATTCTACGTAGACTGAACTAAATTGTTCTCTTGTTATTGAGAAATATGATTAATGATCTAAACAATTAAAGCGTTTTTTTCCCAATACTACACTAAGGTAATTAAAAAGTGATTAAAACCTGCACTTATTAGTAAACATGTTGACATTGAGATCACCTATTCATTTCTTTTTTAACTTTAATGGTATTAAATTACAATTTGAGTTTAAATGATATGTAATGCACACTTAAATTAACAACTTGTAATTAAAAGCAAGTAAACGCTTTTATCAATAACAGAAATAATATAAGGTATGTGAATCAAAACGTTACTATTTTTATTTTGTTTAATTTTATTTATCTTCAAGCTCTTTGATTTACGCAAATGCTGCTGCTGTATAAAAAGTCTGTAATTCGAATCCAAATATATTGAAAGAAGTACTCTTACACGAGTAACAACGCGATAGTATCCAACAAGTGGAGACAAAAAGTGACACCTTTTCTAAAATCACTTTAGGACTTTTAAAGAAGAATGTTTATTTGTACTAAAATCATCAAAAGGGTCATTGACAAAGCATCAATATAATATAGTGATGAGAAACATTGCAAAGCATGACAAGATGGTGAGATAGCAAGTGTATTTGCGCAAGTTACTATGCAGTAGGATTTATGATTTTATTTCTGTAGGATGTCGAAATTAGGCAACATTTAAAGAGAATAAAACATAAATAAAGCACACTTTCACATGCTATCTCGCTAGGAAGAAAAGTACAATAAAAATAAAACATTATATTTTTTCACTACTATAGTAATAACTTGACGCTGGTGAAACTCCCAAATATATTTAAAATAACCAAAAATAGTTTTAAAAATAGAGGGAATTTGCTCTTTAACAGAAAGAACATACACCCCGATCAGTCAAAATCTTATGTAAATGTACCATCAACAAGAGCGCGCGTGTCCTACCGAAACGAAAATGTAGAACACTGTTTGTTGATAAGTACTTAAGGAGGTAGGTTACCTTGTTACAAGGGTAAATTCAAATTAATTGAACCGCAGCATCTTTTTGTATTTCGTGTAATATGAAGTTTTAACTGCTAAATTCTCAGTTTTGTTTGTCTCTGTCCCTTCAAGTTCAATTTTTATCCAGGTTTGAAGAACATGACCCTCCAAAGGTATTTCATATTTTACTGGTATGCACGTTAGCTTTCTAATATAAGCTTAAAATGTATATGTCGCGGGGCTCGTGTTTCCATGGTAACGCATTTTCTCTCATTTTTAAACAACTGTGTATAAAAATAGGGGTTTTCGACGGCTTCAGTGCCATTCTGTTAATGACCAACATGGAATATTTGGGTGATATTATTAGCAAAATACCAAGTACTATACATGGTACCCTATTTTTCTTAAAGTTTAAAGTAACCATGGCAACAGAGATGTTTAAAATGGCTTATATCTTGCTTTTTGTCGTAATTTCTTATTAAATAATATTGAATAAGATTATCTTTCTAGTTGATGTAGCTTTAAAACATATTATTTCTAACGCAAGTTATATTTTCGTGTTATCTGCATTTATTCAAACAAATTTCTAAGCTTAGAATACTTACAGCAGTACCCTTCGTCGGGCATTTTTCATGGAAAAATCGTTCAGCATGCTACTTTTATTCTCATGGATATTGTTGAAATGAAAATAAAAAGCCGAAGCTGTGTTTCTTAAATAGACTAGTGTCAACGCTTTTGAATTTTACATTTAGATACATAGGTCACGGGCTTCGTTTCCATGGTAACATCAATTCAATTCAAGAAACCACAATTTTCTACTGAAATTTGAACAATTTTAGATCTTAGTTTTAGTATATAAGTAACAAATTATCAACGGAACCTCAAAAATAGGTATTACAAATCAAACTGCTAGATTTTTTATTTGAAAATGGCCGTAACAAGTAACCTCTCACCCAACTATATTCCAAATAACATTGGTTACCATCATCCATTTTCTTACATTCCGCATAACATTTCAATATAGCTACATAAAAGAAGCAAAATATTGATCATTATTCAGAGCAAAAGACTCATAAAAAAATATTTCAGCAAATAATGGTTATTTGAAAATAGTTTGAATAAAGAAAATGCACAGAATTACGTACTTTCAAGATAAAGGCTATTAATTTTGTGCGGTAACTGACACGTAACGTCATGACGTCAATGACGTCATTTTAAGGCAACATTGTTTTGAAGCGTTTCTGCGGCAATTTATTCATTATTTCTGCATTATTAAACCATAAAGCGTCAGATCGAAGACAGGCCTATGATTTGTTTTTAGAAGAATGAATATACAAACACATTTAGTTTGTCGTAAACGTCGTCGTAAATCGTCACGTTAGCTTCCGGTTGGACATGCGCACATACAAATATAAAGGTAACCTACCTCCTTAAGCAATAATATTTAACATCATTCTCAGAAACAATTAATCCATTACAATACTCACTAACATGTAAATTGCCAAAACATTCTATATCAGGAAACAATCCTGACAGTAAAAATGCCTACATGTACAGGAGATATAGTTTATAATGAGATTTGTGTAACATATGCTTAAATTTATAGTGCACTGTGCCGGTCTTGGCGTTTTTTGAAACTATGATATGCAAACAAATTTAGGTTTCGTATTTCTGATACATTTTCAGATGTCATTAAAGCAATAAATTTAAAATTACTAGGATGGTTCCAATAGTATATCTTGATATATTTAACAAGCAGTTCTTTGAATATGTTACATTCGAGTACAAGATACTACTCGACCTCCGGATCGTTACAAAGTGGGCATATACGTATATTCAAAGGGACACAAACCGGCCTTCTCCATCTACCAGATTCAACAGGACATTCGTAAGCGTGATAAAGCTATTCTATATTTACGGATAGTGATAACATTTAAGTATTTACAAAAACTGAAGCTAACTATTGTTCTAAAGAACACAGCTCTTGTCGATTCTTCCATTCTCTTATTAAAATCAATCAGCCATAGGTCTCTTATTCTTTGCCTTAGAATAGAAATAAAATAATCTTTGTTTTCGACATCTGGCTTTACAAGTATTCGCTTAATATTTGTCACCCAATTTGTTATGTTTGGGTCATTAACAGTGTCATTTTTAACATTGATTATGTTTGCTTAATATATTTAGATTCTGTGCATGACCAATATTTTATAATATTAAAAATCCTATATGAAACTATGCTTTGTCTTCCAAGTTCGCCATATACAGTCATTTTGTGTTGCTGTTTTAACAACTAACAGTCTTTTACAAGAACTAAGATAGTTTTTTTCTACCTGTGGAGCTTTATATAAGGTTGAGTATAGATTAGTTTGTGAGTAAGAACATTTTAACTTT
This sequence comes from Mercenaria mercenaria, assembly GCF_021730395.1. Lineage (NCBI taxonomy): Eukaryota > Metazoa > Mollusca > Bivalvia > Venerida > Veneridae > Mercenaria > Mercenaria mercenaria. Next base: position 46,844,294 of record NC_069361.1, on the reverse strand, counting down.
CTTCGAGTTGACCAGCTGAACGATTTAGTCTATTCTTATGTGTAGAACTTACTGAACATCCCTTTTAGTCGGGTGCTGTTTATCACGGTGAGAAGATTGTATGAAACTGCTGCCTGATCAGTGCATGTTCATTGTTAAATGACGTAATTACATGACGTGATAGGGCAATGAAAGCGTGATCGTGTCAGTTGCCATTTTGGATCGGAAGTGTACAGACAAAGCGCAGAATGTAAATATTAATAATAATAAATTTATGCGGTTTAAACTGGTGCAAATTAGGAAAAGGATCAATCAGATAAGTAGATTATATTTGCATTTTTTGTCCATTACATGGTTTGTACTTCAGTTGTACTGATAAACGGATAAATTCCGTTGTTTTCGAATGGCGGTTCATGTAGTGTTGTTCGGCCACAGTTTTGTGCGTCGTTTTCATAGTTTCGTACAGTCACACCCGGAGCGCCTGAATATAGGCCTTAGTGCATTCCAGTTTGATGTTAAATGTTATGGTTTTGGTGGTTTGTCATTGATGCAACGCACAGATTGCTTAGTGTAGACATTACACTAGTAGGGTCTGACCTTGTTATTTTAGATATAGGATCCAATAATTTAGCTGATCCGTTATATGAACCGGACAAGTTTGCAAAAGACTTGGTGTCATATGCAGACTTTTTGAACGAAGAACTGCATGTGAAACGTGTGGTAATACTGCAGGTGCTTCCTATAATATTGCTCCCGTATTCTAGCTACAATGATCATGTTATTTTAGCTAACACTAATTAAAAGAGAAAAAATCTCTTAATCACAATTCCCTATTGTGTTTCGGAGACATTTGGGTATGTGGAATGCGAACCAGTGTATATACAATCCAGACGGAGTACATCTTTCTAGGGAAATAGTGTACCCTAAGTATCTACTTCGTGTTCGTGATTGTATCAGAAGAGTGTCGAATTTCATATTGCGCCTGAATTGATTAATCATTAACAAAATTGGTAAATCCTATCCAGACTGACAATTGTCAAGTGGAGTTTACAGTGGCTATTAGTATAAAAACAAATATTATACTGAACAGCAAAAGAAACTATCCAGATGTATAACTGGGGTATTTTTTAATAAAAACTTTTTATAAATTTGACTTGTTTTCTTTATACCATACTACACTTGAAGAACTCCGCGTGATAAATTTAAAAAATCGATCAACCGTGAAGTCAGTAGTCCATGAATAGCCGTTTTGAACGAAATTCACGTGCGCGTTTAAATATATTGTAGATCATTTCAGGATAAATGATATTTTAAAAAGTAACTATCTTTGACCATGAACAAGGTTAGACAATTAGAGTTCATGGCCTGATTATTGATCGAACAATCTGTCATATGTTTACGCGACTTAACATAAAGTCATATAGCAATTGTTATGATAGCAATTTAGTCAAACTACCTCTTTCATTTTCCTTTAATTGACCGTGTAATATGAGAGAAATTGGATGGAGTACGGGATCTCTATTCGTGACGTTTAAGATTATTTTAATCAGAAAATAAATTGTGGATCTATTTCTTCTGAAACACCCGAATATCCCTTTAACCTTTACCCTGCTAAATTTCTAAAATTGGCTAGTCCATCATTCAATCTGGGCAATACTTTCTATTATTCGAAGGGTTGTTCACTGAAAATTTATTGACTGAATATCGAACAGTGTAAACCATGATCAGACTGCATGGATGTGCAGGCTGATCACGGTCTGCACTGGCCGCAAAAGCAGAATCACTTGCCGCAAGCAGGCTAAAAGTTAACTATGTAAACAATATTTCACATCTGTAACAAATTAATAAATCCGTTTAAAAATAACATTGTACATTTTGATAACAAATTCAAAATGGTGATAGAAAAAAGTATATAATTATGCGATCGCTCCAGTGGTTATTGAAGATTTTATTCATACCTCTATGGTAGAACCAAAATTATCAACTGTGATGTAAGCAGAGACAACATAATCTTAACCTGAATGGAATATATGTTTAACTGCTCCATATTCGTATGGCAGCTTATCATAGAAATATACTTTTTTACACTTTTGAAAACTTGTAGGCCATTTTACAAAGAAAGCAATTATATCAATGTGGTGGTTCAAATTAACACGAATCACTTATATTTAGTTTTTGACAGGATAGCTATTCGGGTGAGTAGCAATGATAAAAGAAATAAATGTGCATTATTCCTGAAAGTCCTCACCCCCAACGGCTGAAGAAATGTTTGGCTTCAGAAGCATTCAATTCCTTTTTTAATACACCTTAATAAAACCGTAGGTTTAGATACTGAAAAGTTCAGTTAGTTGAAGATTAATTGCAATATTTTCCTATGAAACTGAAAGCGTCAATCTTTTATCCCCTTAGCCACAACAACCACGAATTTATGTACAATCCGAGTACTACAATTGTTTGTTATATTAACAATATTTGATATTTTCTCATTTGATACCGCAAAAATGAATTTTAAAACATATTGTGTATACATATAGATATAAGGTAGTTAAGTTAATAAATATGTGATAAACCGCAAGTAATGGTGTCACGTAGAATAACGTAGCGTAACGTAGAATAAAGCTTGAATTCGTAGTCCTTTTATATATTAATGGCAATCAGTGAGTAAACTTATTACAACGGCAATGTTACTATCTTTCTAAGTTTCAAATATGATATTAAAACATCTGACAAGTTAAATAATACCAACTAATGTCTTAACATCAGTTGAAATGTGCAGATCACTTTAATCATGGGTAAATACATGTATCTCAAATATAAGCACACGGATTTGTACATTTTATTTTAACATATTACATAGGCCATATATAGTTTTTAAGACAGTGAGAAGATTCATTAAAATCTACATTGTAGAAGTGTTTCTATTCGCGAAAATATTATGAAAGATTTGTTTTTCCCACAGACTCCCATTATGAAAACTTGTGACAGGTCCACATTTGTTCAAATCATTCTAGCAAAAAAATCATGCACACGGTCTTATCTCTTTTATTTGATGAATTCTCTCAGCATATTCTGAATGTTTTAAAAAATCAGAGGTAATCAAATTCTACGTTGTAGAAAAAAACTGATCCGAAAATGAAGAACTAGCTTAGAATTACAGAAGATAATCATACGTCTAGAAGAACGGCAACTATGCTATGTGTCAATAAGTTAACCGTTTTTTAAGATATTTGTTTATACGAATAAAATGTAACATTTGCAGAATCGATCGTAGCGTGAGTAGCGAGGAAGCTAATATATCAGTTTAACACGACACAATAGCTCGTAAGGGTTCGAAATGTCAACGCACAAAAATAACTTTATAGAACCGTAAAGTATGAGACATTACAACTCGACAGCAGTTCACGAGTCAGTCATGTTGTTCTTTTCCAAACGATATTATGCTTTCGCGTTTTCCAGATCCAGATGCAATAATGTTATAGATGGACAGTTAACATTATTTGATCAATAGTTAATTTGACACTCAGTCCGTCAAAATAAGATACAATTGTTCAATTGTTTGCTCTTTCTTTTCAAACGCTTCAAAACAAAAGACCAACATCATTGATATAGACCTAACCGTGTTCTTATACTTAAAGACAAAGAGGGCGAGGTCAAGCAAAGAACATGCTAATAATAGTATTCAAAAGTACCTATAATGTAGTCCCCAGCTTAGCTCAACTGGGGAAAGCGCATGCCTATGGATTCCGGGTTGTGAGTTCGAATCCAGGGCGATGCCTATCTTCTCAGTGATGATTTAATAAAAGACTTTGCGTCCTCCAACTCTGATTTAGAATTTGGCAGTTAATTGCGGAAAACAGGTTAGTAATATTACTGAATCCAGGGACATTCGTAAGGTGAACTGAAACAGATAAATGGCGCTGAACCCAAAACGAAAAACTAGAAAATGCTTTTGTAAAAAAGCGCATGTCTCCCCCAATGCAAAGTCCTATAGGCAAGAAGTCAATAGGGGTCAGGAGCGAAAGTCAAAGAGACACTGATGGTTGGCTGCAATAGGGATCATCTACTTGGCATGTCCAGTCATCCCGCTAAATTTCAACACTCGCGGCCTAGTGGTTCCCAAGTCACTGTTCAGGCTCCTGTGACCTTGACCTTTGATCAAGTGACCTCAAAATAAATAGGGGTCATCTACTCTGCATGTCCAATCATCCTATTAAGTTTCAACATTGTAGGTCAAGTGGTTCTCAAGTTATTTCCAAAAAATGATTTTACATGAACAGGCCACTGTGACCTTGAACTTTAATAGACTGACCCCAAAATCAATAGGGGTCATCTACTCTGCATGTTCAATCATCCTATGAAGTTTCATATTCTGGGTCAAGTGGTTCTCAAGTTATTGATCGGAACTGGTTATCAATGTTCAGGCCCCTGTGACCTTGACCTTTAATGGAGTGATCCCAAAAACAATAAAGGTCATTTACTCTGCATGAACAATCATCCTATGAAGTTTCAACATTCTGGGTCGAGAGGTTCTCAAGTTATTGATTGGAAATGGTTTTCCATGTTCAGACCCCTGTGGCCTTGACCTTTAACAGAGTGACCCTAAAATCGTTAGGGTTCATCTACTCTGCATGACCAATCATCCTACGAAGTTTTATCATTCTGGGTCAAGTGGTTCTCAAGTTACTGACCGGAAATGGTTTTCAATGTTCGGGCCCCTGTGACATTGACCTTTCACAGAGTGGCCCCAAAATCGTTAGGGGTTATCTACTCTTTATGACCAATCATCCTATTAAGTTTCAACATTCTGGGTCGAGTGGTTCTCAAGATACTGACCGGAAATGGTTTTCAATGTTCCGGCCCCTGTGACCTTGACCTTTAATGGAGTGACCCCAAAAACGATAGAGGTCATTTACTTTGCATGTACAATCATCCTATGAAGTTTCAACACTCTGGGTCAAGTGGTTCTCTAGTTATTGATCAGAAATGGTTTTCAATGTTCAGGCCCCTGTGACCTTGACCTTTGACGGAGTGATCCTATAACCAATAAAGGTCATCTACTCTTTATGATCAATCATCCTATCAAGTTTCAACATTCTGGGTCAGGTGGTTCTCTAGTTATTGATTGGAAATGGTTTTCAATGTTCAGGCCCCTGTGACATTGACCTTTGACGGAGTGACCCCAAAATCAATAGGGGTCATCTACTCTTTATGACCAATCATTCTATGAAGTTTCAACATTCTGGGTCAACTGGTTCTCTAGTTATTGCTCAGAAATGGTTTTCAATGTTCAGGCCCCTGTGACCTTGACCTTTGACGGAGTGACCCCAAAATCAATAGAGGTCATCTACTCTTCATGACCAATCATCCTATGAAGTTTCAACATTCTGGATCAAGTGGTTCTCTAGTTATTGATCGGAAATTGTTTTCAATGTTCAGGCCTCTGTGACCTTGACCTTTGATGGAGTGACCCCAAAAATAATAGGGATCGTCTACTCCAGCAGCCGTACAACCTTATGAAGTTTGAAGGTTCTAGGTCAAATAGTTCTCCAGTTATTGCTCGGAAATGAAGTGTGACGTACGGACGGACGGAAGGACGGACGGACGGACAGGGCAAAAACAATATGTCTCCTGGGGGAGACATAATAAAAACAAACACATTGATACTGTATTAAGATCATAAGTAAAATCAGCAATTAACGATTGAGATATAAAAATACCTCACGTTCATCGTGAAAATGAATAGCAGGTTTTTTTTTCCTAAGAGGACGTTTCTTTTACGAGTGAGAATATTTGTTACCACCAATTTATACCAGATGCTTAAAAACTACAGTAAAACCTCTCTATAATGTTCAACTTCATCAAAATTTCCTTAAGCTGAAATATACTATCAGATTTACCTCTCCAGAACAACAACCTCTACATAATAGTCAATATTTGTATTTCCCAAAGAGTGTTGCTCTACAGAGGTACCTGTAGTATCAATTTAAATGATTTTACAGTATATTGTTAAACATATTACAAACTCATGATGTAAGACGAATGCAGTCTCTAGGCAAACGGTTCTATTCTCTCATACAGCAAAAGAAAAATGACAGTTAGATGTTATCCATTCTATGACATTCAGCTAGTGATATTGAATTACATAATGTCATTTTATTTAGATTTACTAACGACGAACAGACATTAGTATAATTGCTCATCTTTCCTAGTCTCAACAATAACGTTTGTGCAGTTTCTTCGTTCATTGCTGTAAATAAGACTATCCGCTAACCTTTAAGTGGTATGCCATAAAAGCTAACGTTTTTATCGTATCATTGACTTATTAATAGCACTAGGAGTACCAATATTTGTCCTCGGAACAATATCGATGGCTGTTCACATTAAACGAGGAGTGGTATAATAAATCTAACAACTGCGAAATATTTGTTATATAGTGCTTTAAGTTTTCTTGTAGGTCAGGGTCAAACGATAACAGCTGCTCTTATTTGACCAAAGAGAAACCACACCATGGAAATAATCTACCGAAACCCTTGATCAAATATATCAGCACACTGTGCTAAATTGTGTTTGTTTTGCATCCTGATATGATAAAGTTTCAAACCATTTCCAGAAACAATCGACAAAAATAAATGCAATGTTGGTTTTTCGTATTTTATTTTACATCTCCGATGTATTACGGATGTATGAAACTACGACAAAGAATTTATTAACGTTTAGTGTTGCACTGAAATGTGCTGATGGAATTTTACTTGCTTGTAAATTAAAATAAAAGATAAAAAGTAATAGCAACATTACAAAAGCACAAGGGACATAATTTGTCAAGGAAATTCATATCAGGCGCGGACGAAGCTGTCGATGAAATCCATATCAGGCGTGAATGAAGTTGTCGAGAAAATCAGGCGCGAGCGAAGCTGTGGAGGAAATTCATATCTGGCGCGAGCGAACTTTTCGAGGAAATTTATATCTAGCGCGAACAAAGTTGTCGAGGAAAATTCATATCTGGCACCAGCGAAGCTAAAGCCTGAAATGGATCGTCGAAACAGCGTATATCGCGTACCTGGCCTCCAAAAAGCCTGTAACGATTTAATGTTATCGACTACCTTTTATTTCTGTATTTACCTTATTTGGAAATTACCAAAGAATGCAGTATCAAATAAATTACATATCTTGTCGACTTCTCTGTACAAGTTGTATTTCAGTATTTCCTGAATTTGTTGTAACTGGACAAGTGACTACAAAATGATACAGGCTCAATACTAGCGAACTGGCGGGCAATGCCAAATGATCAAGTTTCAAATTTATTGACAATCAGCATAGTACATGCCTTTGGACATATACAAACAAAACATGAATGGCAAAGACAGACTTACATAAATAAATCAACATAATAATTATAATTCTAACACGATCCGATTCATTTTCATATTAACCAAAGAAGGCTGAAAACAGTGAATTATTATACAACAATTCACTGCTCTGACGTCACAATTATTACGTCATAGCGTTTAGTGGCGCGCTGGAAAAGAAACCAATTGAAAACGAGCAAATATTTAATGAATGCCGTCAAGGATGTACTTTTAAGTTCTTGGTAATGTGTTAGAATCGAAATAATATATCTCATTTAGTGATTTGTCGCTGAATAAATCATTGTTTGGAGTTCAGATGCGAAGGAATTATATCACGAGGGCGCAGCCCGAGTGATATAATAATACGCATCTGAACGACAAATGATATATTTTGATATTATTTCTTAAACAATACATCAAGTATTTTACATGACATTATAATGCAAATTTTTTAAGGGTATTATTTCTTAAATTCAAAGCATTTTAAATATATTTTGCTAAGATGTATAACCAAGACATTCTGTAAACTAACATAGCTACTGAATTCTTAATTGTTTGGTTTATGACATACTTAATTTGCGCTAACCAAAAAGTTCACAACAAATAATGTTGTGACTGACTCATAAAACACAAGTGTTCATTTATGCAGGTTATAAACCGGCCTATTCAGAAATGTGTTCCATCCTCCATAAAAATCATAAGATTAAAAGATGTCAAAAATTTCTTGAAATCTCATAGTCATCTTTTTCCTGTTAAATTCCTTGTCTTGCATGTAGATTAATTGATCAAACAACAAACTTCTGATTAACGAAATTCATTAATCCATTTCTTAACAATATTTTTTACATGTACATCTCCAATATAGAGTTGTCGTTCTTTTGATTCCGCATCTTACGGCACACGGCAATGTAACAATAATTTACTCTCGAAAGAGATATCTATAGCTGGAGGTATTATAATAACCTGGTCTTTTGGGATCATGGAGTCCATTCAATAGATGTGTAATAGAGTTCCGCTTAAGCCGGTGATAGGTGGCGTAAGAGTTATTGCAAATTTCATTACCTCTCATGGACAGACACAGTCAAACCGGGTCTGCTATTATTCTGCATAGTTGCATTCTATGCTTCCAAAGGACTTTTTTTACAGATTTTTTGATTCGACTATGCAAGCGATGCGATCGCCATTTTATCAAGAAACAAAATCCATATCGGTAAATAACTAATCTATGGCATGTGTCGGGTCAGCATGCGACGTCTCTTGACCATTAGAAATGTCAGCAATTTGTGAAAGGCGAGAATAAAAGAAATATACCTAACAAATAAAAGACCAAATAAGGGAAAACAGACAGGCACCGCCTTTGAACAGTTCGAGGCAAATATATCATCAGAGTTTTGATTCTCTCGCAAAAATACTTAACGAAACAGGACGTAATATTCTTGTATAAAATTGTTTTTCATTGGATCCATCCATGTATTAATGGGAGAAAAATCGTGTTCAAACCCAACAATTCACGTGCCGTTAATACATTATCTTTATTTTTAGATATTTTGACAGGGACTTATATACTTTACTGCTCCGATCATGACAGATGAACATCTGGTATGATCTGCGTCTTGTTTCTTCCACCAAGCATAAAATATGTAATCTAAGCCATGGTATGTTTTATTGTATCAGTTACCAACTCCAAACGCACTGCCCTCTCCCCTATAGTCAACAATGTGCCTACTAGCTTCTCCCAGTGTTTATTCCTTTTTGAACGCATGGTTGGCTCTTTTTTGTTGATAACCATAAAATGTATTCAATCGCGTGTAACTTGTGCGATTGTTGTTTTTATATAAATCATAGCAATGATTTTGGGAAGTATTATTTCTGACTACTAATACGTAAACTAAATAAGTGTTCGTATTCAAAATTATTCTTAAAATCGTTTTCCTGTTTACCGAATTTTATTAAAGTAATATGCAAAATTATGGGTAATGTCATGTTTGTAATAACGAGAAAGGAAACAAAATCGTTTAGAAGCCTTCAATACATGCTTTTGACAGTGTAGTTGATTTGTGGACCCCGGTTATGGATATCTTAAACAGGTTAACTGTGTCGAAGAACAATAAAATGGGAATTAAAACATGTACTGGAATCTTAGTCATCATATATAAAAACAATTACATTTAGTCTTCGTGTCATGTTTTTATGTAAGAATGGCGACAATACACGTTTGTGTCTGCAGAAGCCCTTGTGTAATGTTTGTGGCCTCGACCTTCTGTCTCGGTCACAAACATTCCCGTGGGCTTCTACAGACGGTAATACACAACAAAAACATGTATTATCCCTACATTACCATACAAAAGCTGGTCAATGGACATTTGATAACATCAATATATGAAGTATTCCACATATCATACGCAATCACTTAGGAGAGCGTAGCGTTCTATTTTGATAGGAATGAAAATTAAGACAATAGGTCAAATAGTAAAGTTATGTTTTTACATTAATAAATTGACGGAGAAGGTTGCCAATTATATGTATATTGACCTGACACTCATTCATTTCCGCAAACGTTTTCGGGCGTTTCCGTTATTTTATGCTATATTTGTATCCTGAAAATATCTACACTAAATATAATATTAACCTACTTAGTTATTCAATAGCGATATGGCGTAGTGGTTAGCTCTCCTACTTCCACGCATGTAACCGTAGTTTTGAATTCAGTCCATTTTTCATCGACATTGATTTTATATATGTCACAATTTTTAGTAATATTTATTTTAAGATTACACCTTCGTCGTGTACTCACTAACGCCCGTTGCTTTATTTGTCAATTGAATGAGCGAGCATTTGTCAAGTCCTAATGATTTTAGTCGACATTTCGGAGAAAGGTCCACTGATATGTGCGTAGAAGGATGTTAAATATTTAGCCTAGTGTATTTCTTAAAATAATGGAAAATAAGTCATGAAAAGTTTGACAAATTTCCCGCCAGTTTAGTCTGCACATGAAATGAAATATAAGATGAGATAAGCAGATAAGTCTTCAACCCACGACCAAGAGATTGGTAGCAAAAGGTTGATGCGACTCGGTGATGTTACTCTATAGTTGTTGTTGTTATTTTTTCACTAAAAATAAGTTATATCTATATTTAGGTTTGGGCACAGAAAATTAATTTACGGAAACAAACGGAATAGTCACAGGTGCCAGGTCAATACCTACGGAAAACACTGCTTGACACAGAAGGTATGATGCAAACATTTTGCTAAAATTGAATGTATTCTTCATTTACACATTTTTGAAGAATAAGTTCATATCATAAACTAAGTATTTTTCCAGAAGGAGAACACATCTTAAGGAATTACATTGTAAATTACTAAATATATCGGTTAACTATGAACCAAACCTTAGCTAAAGTAATTAGAGTCTAATTTGTAACGACAAAACTGCATTTAATATGGTAACGATTTCACTTCGAAATCGAATTACTGAATTTCAAATTCGGCTTTACAGCTCGCGAAGAATTCAATGAAATTATTCTTAGATGTTTCAGGAGCGTATAAACACAGATATAACATGTTTCATATGCTGGCTGCATAAGATGTAAGAAGTACCCGTACAAGTTCTCTTATTAGAGAGTTTGAGATTTCAACCTTCGCCTTCCCCTTCAACGTCTCTTGCGAAGTTAACGTATGAAGTTGAAGTTCGGTTAAAATTCCTTGAGATTTCAAACTTTAGAATGAACCTTACATCTTTTATTCCGCCCATTCAATTTATCTGTAATTATGATCGTTTTTCTCGTGCATTTTGATATCAATTGTCCGAAAGTGCAGGACTTTTACAAGAGGTTTTAAAAATGAAAATTAAATAAAAACATTTCAATTAACATAATCATCGCATGGATATTAGTGCGATTACAAAAAAAAAATCATTTTATATAAAATGATGTCAGTATACAATGCACGATTGTAAATTATACATGAGAGAAAATAAAAATGATAATCATTTCAACGTATTCTATTGTTGATGGTGTTCTTGAAAGATATTACTGTTAATATTTTTTAAACAAAAACATGAGACACCAACTACTAGAAATGCATTTCTCGATATACTTTGAAGTTAAGTTAAATATATGAGATAAAGCAAACACAAAAGGCTGTTGACTAGTATTTAAAGTTTTTACTTTGAATTGGTAATTTGTACATCGAATTCCTTAAAAGACGCGTTTTAACTTGTAGACTGTACCTGTTGAAAATCTAACCTTTTAAAAGATATGTTGATAACATGAGTACCAATATACACAATTTATGAAAACATTTAACAAGCGATTTGAAACAAATGTAAGATACTCTCGTGATATCATACATTTTGGCATCATGGCACTCAGTTTGACTCTGTACAATGCCAAAACTCTCAGACAGCACAATATAATCGTGCCAAGTCACCATTTGTCTAGCGGAACAGTCAAGAACTGCTAGGTGGAGACGAAAATTGTAGCACAAAATAACATGTTGGCATATACACGTATTTGTTTGAATATACTATTTCATAAGTAAAGCATGTGCAGATAGGAATTTTGATTAGAGGGACACCAACTTTAAAGAGGGGTCACCCATTCATGGGGTGTGGGGTGGGGTGGGGGCGGTTAGTCACACCGAGTTTCAAACCGAGTTTCTTTGTAAAATGTAAGAATCAAAGGGGGATTGGCCCACAATGCTCCTCTGCCAGGCTCTGGGTCCGTGCATGTAAAGAATGGAGTTATTCCATACGGCTAACAGGAAACTTCTCGCATCATAATATCATAGATCTGAAATTGTCTGATACTTGAGAATTTTTTTTCCATCTTACTAGTACTATTTTATGTTTATAATTAAAACGTAATTGTCTTATTAAGTGTCCGACAGAAACGGATTGATTTTATTTGGAAGTTAAAATAAAATGTTCCACCAAATGATAATCGCGCGTTATCATTCAATTTTCAAGTAAAATGACTGTCATGCCATGTGCCTCCATCCAGATTTCAGTCTTTGATGCCGAGTATGTGGACAGAGTAGATGTAAAAAGACTGATGTTTTGACTTTCGTGATATCGCATCTTCGGACGTTCAAAACTTCACTTCTTACGACAAAAAGGCCCATCTGGTATAATCAATACCGCCTGAGGACACAAATATGCCGTAGAAGTTAAAGTTTGAACAAAATCTCAAAGTTTCTCAAAATCAGTTGATAACTTCATACTTCCAGGTTCAATTCAATGTATTTAGTTAAAATCATTAGCCAAACAAAACTTATTGATAGTGCTTCGCATCAAATTTAGTCAAATTACTAGGAAACATATGGATAATCGAATAACTTAATAAGCAGAAATCCTGAAACTACGCTTTTTATTTCACATAGTAATAAAGCGAAGTCTTAGGCTTACTTGATATTACATGGAAAACTTTAGTAGCAACGTCTGATATAAATAAAATACACGCATATCGGTGACGTTTTACCCCAAATATATATGAGAGACGTTGAAGGGGAAGGCGAAGGTTGAAATCTCAAACTCTCTATTATTACATTGTTCACTTCACTGAGAAGTGCGAGGAGTGAAAAGTACAAAACTGTTCAGTCAAAATTTTAATAAATACAGCTGAAACTCGATATCTCGAACTCGTTTCTCTAAAACCATCCGGCTATATCAAAGGCAGTTTCAAGTCCCATTCCGTAAACGTTTGAGCAAAAAAAAATCATTTTAAGGCTATTTCGGTTATCCCGAAGTAAACCGCTCGATTCCTTGGAATTCAAGATACCGAGTTTCAACTGCATTAGATCCAATGTATTTGTTAAATAAACTGTAATATGTTTGTTTTTTTTTGTCAAATCTATACTCTACCATATGATTATTTATGCGGTAAACTTACTGTTTTTCTAAAGATGTCTCACAAGGTGAGTAATTGCCCTGATGTTTTCCGGACAGATACCTACCGTAAAACGCTTCAACGTGCTTTACTACAAGTTTATAAAGAATTTATTGTTACGACATCATTCTAACAAAGGATGCAGGTCTTGTATCTCAATTTAAATTAATTTTAGTGTAATTACCTGAGTAATAAAAAAAAAAACACGCAGAAAACGTTTTAGTTTTCTAACAAAAATAATGAAGACATCATTTACTGGAACTGTCATAATTTCAAATGAAGGTACAAACCTGTTTTGCGACTAACAAGACTCACAGTTGTCCTACAATTCAGACCAAAATCCAACAACGCAAGCCACGTTCAAAGACGTCAGCCACCAATTACGACCTGAGAAGAAAGGCAGTGTAATCAGACTAAATGACTTTCGCAGAATACTATTACTGCTTCTTTTTAAAATGATAACATGAAATTGTGTGTGTGTTTTCTTGGGTTTTAAAAAGGGGGTTTTTTTTAAATTTTTTATTAGTCAAATGAACGATAACTTCAAGTACCCCTTGAGCTATGGGTTGTTTTGATCAGAAGACATTTTTAAATGATTGTTTTGTTTTTTAAATGTGTATTAAATTTTCCCCAAGATAACAAAATCCCCTAAAACTAAAAATTAACATAATTTTTAAAGGGAAGCCCCGCCCTTTAAAACTAGGGAAACCCCCGGGAACCAACCCAAAAAAAGGGTAAAAAATTTATTAATAATTAAAATTATAAACAAATAATAATAAAGCTCCCCAAAAAAAAACAAAAATCTTTTTCTTTTTAATTGGGGGGGCCCCCAACAAAAACAACTTATGCTCCCCGTTTAAATACCGAAAATTATAAATAAATACCCGGTGTGAAAAAAGGCTCCCCGGGAAAATTTTAACCATCAAAAAAAAAAAAAACCCCCCCTTAACAAAAATTTAAATCAAAAACAAAGTGATTTTAAACCCAATAAAATGATATGAAAAGAAAAAAAATGATTATAAAAAGAAAAAAAAAAAAAAGTTCAGTATTTTAAATAAAAATTTTCCAATATCCTTTAACTGACGTACCAGGTTTTTTAATTTTAAATTTGGAATTTTAAGTAGCACAAAAAAAAAAACATAGAAAAAATCAAAAAAATTCAGCCCCCTTTAAACCCGTAAATGGGTTGATTCCTTTTGGCCCCCAAAGGTGGTGGAATCCCATCCCGATTGCCCCTTCGAGGAAAAAAAAAACTTTCGTCTTTGGGGTTTTACGGAAAACCCATGGGGGGAAAGCTTTGGGGAATATCACATAGGCGAGTGAAAAGACAATTGGGAAAACCTCGGGCATTGGGGTTTAACACTATCCGGTTAAAAACCATTCCAACCAGTAAAAAAAAAAAGCCCCCCCCCCCCCAAAAAGCAAAAAAACCTATATAACAAATTGGAAAGCCCCCAAAAAGCAAAACCCCCCAAAAAAAAGGTCAGGGCTAAAACTGTCCTTTGGGTAACCCTTTACCCCCCTAGGCCCCCCCATAAATAAAAACGTTTTACTTATACAAAACATATTTGCTACTTTTTTCCCAACGTAAAATGTTTAAAAATTACTAAATTTTTACTTTCCTTATTACAAAGATTTTTTAATTTAAAAAGACAAAATTTAAAAAGTAGGAAAAAGATATGAAAAGAATTGATGAAACATTAAAGATACGGAAGGATAAACTGAGCTATTATTTCAAAAAAATTTAAACAAAATTCAATGAAAATCAAACGTTATTTTAAAAATTTGGGAAACCATAAAATTTAAAAAATTTCCATACAAAAAAAGGGCCTTTGGGAAATGTGTATGCAATAACTGTCACTTTAATTTTTCATATTACAATAATAAATACATTTTAAAATTTTTTTCTTAAAAAAATTTTAATCTTAAAAAAAATGAAACTTTTTAAAAATTCCCCTTTCGAAATAATTTCCCAAAAGTCTGAAAAATTTAAAAAAAAAAATCCTGAAAAAACCAAAAATACCCTAAAATCATATGCCAAAATTTTAAATGTTACAAAAATTCTTTAAATCCCAAAAAAATTTTTACCAAATAAAATCGAAATGTAAAAATAAAAACAAAAATCTAACAAATAAATTTCTTACCTCGATCGAGCAAAAAATTTACAAAAAAAAATTCAAAATAATTCGCCCAAAATTAAATTCGAAAGGTGGTTTTGCGCAAGGATATCTAGTCCAGCAAAAAGGATAATGTACCCCAAAAAAACAAAATTTTCATGGTTTCACGGAAAAACCCGTGACCTCCGATATTGAAAATTTTAAAGGGGGATTCACGATATGGGGGGGGAATCTAACTATTTTTGGCGCGGTTTTTAAATTGCAATTTGAGGCCCAAATAGGGGTTTTTGGGGGAATTAAAAACAAAAATTACTGAAGTTTAAAAAATTTTAAACCCTTTCTTGTTACTAAACCCCAAATTTTAAAAATAAAATTTTAAAACAGGGAAAATTTTTAAAATTTTTTAAATACAGGAAAAAATTTTCCCGAGGATTTCAGGGGCGTAAAAATTGACAATTCCCTCAAAAACTAAAAAAATTTACAAAAAGAGGAGAATACCTGCATTTACATAAAATTTAAAAAAGGGCCCCGAATTTCAATTTGTGACAAAAACGCCCCCTTAAAAAAAGGAAAAAATTTATTTTTTCTTAAATAAAAAAATTGCATACTGAAAAAAAAAAAAAAAACCCCAAAAAAGACACTGTCAACTATCTGTACACCATAAAAAATAAGCCACCTGCCCTACACTCTCTAAAATAATCGGGCCCCAAACTTTTTCCCTCTCCCGGGAATTGCTCAAAATACAAATTCCTATTTTGGTTTGAAAATTCCCAAATTGCCCATCTCATCAGCCGGAAAATTTGGCTAATTTTCGCTTTATTCAAAAAATTTAGGGGCCGATATTGTTCTAATAAAAAGTCTTTACCAAAACAAATCCCGGGTAAAAAAAAAAGTTTACTGCCCATCTATCCCCAAAACCCCCTTTTCCCTTATCACTGAGTACTTTTGCCCCTAGGTACCCAATTTTCCCTTTACAAAGCATACGCTACAGGAAATTTTTTTTCCAAACATTTTCCCCTGAAGAAATATTAGAAAAAACCTAAATCGAAGCATTATACCCCAAAAAAAGGGTTGATTTTAAATTGGCAACTTCAAATTTTGGGCCCAAAAAAAGCTAGCCTTAAAAGCGGAAACCCTTTTTTGTTTTTCCCACCCCACTCTACAAGTTTTGGTTTGCCCCTTTTTTCGTAAACTGTGGCGGAACTGAAAACCCGGGAAATTAAAAGATAAACTTAAAAAAAAATAAATAAAAATACACATAAAAAATAAAAACCCTTGTTAAATCCCTTTTTTGAGAAAATTGCCCTCAAATTTCCCTTCCTTTTTAAAAACTTTTTACTTAACCCCCTGTATTTCCTCACACAGAACCTGTACCCTCTAAAGGACCCCCCCCCAAATCAATTCCTTTCCCCCCTGGCTTCCAACCCCCCAAAAAATTTTTTTGCTCTACTCGAAAACTCATAAATTTCTTTCATTGGATCTAATAGTCATAATCCCTCTGTTTCCTCCTTTTCAAACGCCCAAACCCTTTATTTAAAAAACCCCTTTTAATCTGGTATAATTTTCTATAAACCTTTCCCTTTCACAGTACTTTTTTCACAGGGTTTTGCAGGGAAACTTTTTTCAATTTCCGTTTTACACTATCCTGTAATCTATTTCTTTTACAACCTCTACCTACATAAGGCCCTTCCAATTTTAAAACCCAAAACTTTTTACGTTTGTAAAAATACAAAGTACCTTACTAAACCCCCTTAAACCTCCTATCTCTAGCCTTCCTTTTGGTAATACTTTGGTATCTAGCACTATTTTTTGTTTTAACTTTTGTTTGGGGTATCTTACACGAAACCTCCAATTTTTTCCTTTGCAAATCCATAACATACGGGAAAGGGGGTTTAAAACCCCTCATTTTTCCCCGTCTTACCAGCCCATAATCTCTTGGGCACATTTATCGGCCCACGGGTTGTTCTACCATAAAGAAACCCCAAAAATGGGGAAAATTTCCCAAACTTTTTTTGCGGAATTCACGGAAACAAAAAACCCTTAGCATAAAATTTCCCTATCCAATCTCTTTTCTCCCCAAAACCTCATACGTTTCCAAAAAATTTGTTCAAATTTCCTTTAAACTTTTTTACAAAACCGTTACCTTTGGGTGATCCCGGTGTTGTAGAAACTGCCTTAATGAAAATTAATTTCTACTAATTCTCCAAAGGTTTTAGAAAACTGCGATCCACAATCGGTAAGAAATTTCCCTTTAATTTCCAATCAATTTTAAAAACAACTTTTGAACCTTGCTACTCTCTCATTTTCAATACGGGTAGGCAATATTTTTTTGGATATTATAGCATAATCTACCATAGTAAAAATTACCTTTTTTTTCCTATCAGTCAAAGTTTCCCGGATGGGAACCAACGATATCGACAAAAACCTCTTTTAAAGGAGTATCAATAAAAGGCTTTTTTCCTAAGGGAAAATTTTTACTTACTCTCCCTTAGTATAGTACTTTAACAAAACTACTTTTGCTGACATTCCTCCAAACCTCTCCCATTACTCCGGGGGCCAGAAAATTTCGCCTAATACCCTTTCACTAGTTTTCCTTATCCCAAAAGGGCCCCAGACAGAAAAGATTCATTTTGAACTTTTCACCCACAGTTCTAAAAGACTTTTGGGTAAAATTTAAACTGTCTATTTTTTTGTCTAAATTCGGCGGAAAAAAACTTCATATAAAAATTTTATTTCTTATCTCAAAACCTAACTAAACCCTTTTAATCTAACTGTTTAATCGTCCCTTTCCCCTCACCTTCTTTTTACAAAAATCAAAAGGCAAACTTTCCCTGTTGCTTTTCTAAAAAATTTCCTCTTTTAGTACATTTTAAAATTTGAGACGGAATTTTAAGTTTTATTTGTTTTCTTAATTTGGGCTTCCCCTTTAGTTTTTCTACCTGACGCAAAGCTACCAAACTGGGTTCTACACCCCCTACTTTTCCCAATTATAAAAATTTTTTGGGGTTTAACTAAAACCCCAAAGCCTCTACGTACCCTTAAAAAAAACGGACAATCAATACCTATTTAAGCTACATCAACCCTTTATTTTTCACTCCCATCAATGTATTTAAATCTACGGGGTTTTCTAAAAAAATTGATTTTGGTTTCAAACTAAGTCCCCTTTTCATATAAACCACATTAAACCCTGTATCTGCATAGCGATTACATCCCTAAAATTACAATTAAAACCGGGGTTTTGTGGGGCCCTGTACTTACACAAAGCATCCCTAACCCCTCTACACCCTTTTGTTCTATAATACAATTTCCACTCTTTACCAACTTGACTTACTCCTATCCCCATTCAAATTTTTTTCCTCTACCCACCCCTAGAAGGGGTTTCACGGCCTCCCCTCTATTTTTTATTTTTCCTTATTTTTCAATTCTCCCCTTTACTACTTCCTTTCTACCTCTACCCCCAATCGTCCCTGTTTTGGAAACTATTCCCAACCTTTACTTTCCACTCCTACATTTAAAATGTCTATCCCCTTTTCGCCCAACTTTTTTACCCCTTCATTTCCCCCAAAGGGGTTAAAACCCCTCTACCTCTATTAAAAAACTTTGGTTTTTCCCTCTATTACTATCCCTTACATTACGATACTGGGAATACGTCTTTAGGAAATTTATATGGTTTATAGCCCCGGTCCTTTTTGGGGTTTTCCGATTCAAGACTTTCTTGGGGACCTCCTCGAGTCTTTGCAAACAAATTTTGCATTTTCTGAAACATCTTAGCTTAACTAACTTCTTTTTACTCAAATTCGGGTATATTCTCTATTAATACTTTAAAAAATTGGGTCCCTAAAAAAAATCTAACAATCCTTCTTTCGTTTTATCCCCTTTACTAAAACTAAAGCCAACCATCTAAATCTACGGTTCGGCCTAGAAACATCAAAAAAGGGGTCTATTACCCCGGGGCCCTTTCTTTCAAATTTTTTTTCTTATAGCCGTGTCAGTGAGTTCGAACTAAAGAAAGAAAAGGGGTTTTTCATTTTATCATAACCCTTTCCTATTTTCCCAAAAGGGAAAGGGCCTTAAAAAACCTCCCCTTGCCGTCCCCTTTTAAAAGGGAAAACGGAAAGGTTAATTTGCCCATACCCTTTTTTACCCCAATCCTGCGAAACAGCGAAACGTTTCTTTACACATTCAATACGCATCCAGGGAATAAAATTTTCTCTTCAAAGGGAGACATTTTAACCTTACCTTTTTTTTAAACCATTTTTTCTAAGTCTTCTTGAACTTATCTTTTTTTCAAATTTTCCTCTTTCTGCTTCCTCCTTCTCTGTTTTTTAATTTCCCAAACAAACATTAACTTCTCCTTTTCCATTTCAAACTTATCTTTTTAAAACTTACGTCCGAAAATTTAAACTTTTTAAATTTCTAACTTACTTCATACTCTGTTTTTTTTTTCCTTCTGCAACCTACCCTCAAACTAAAAATTTTTCCCTTTCCCTCAAAAAACTTCAAAAACTACTTCGCCCTTTTCATATTCATCTTTTTTTCTGCAACCTAGTTTTTTCTAACTAAAAACTATTTTTTCCTGTTTTAAAACCATTTTTCCCTCTGCCTTTTCCCCTCTAATTTCCCCCCTGCCTCTAATCTATCTTCTCTGCCTCTAATCTACTATGTCTTTCCTCACTTTTCCCAAAAACCCCCTTCCCCTTTAAACAAAGTTACGACTCCTCTCCTTAAACCTAACTCTTTTTCCCACCTTTGTTAAACTCTACTACACTAGTCCTGGGGGTTAAAACCCACGTTAAACATATAACAATACGCACAACAGTACTATAACAACCCGAGACACTAAAAAAAACAATTTGTGAAAGGGAAAATTTCAGACAAAACTAGTTTTTCACTAAAGCTCTACAGTTAAAACCCTGGAGCCCAAAAAAAAATACTAACTTTACTTAAATACTACACCCAAAATCCCCACTTTAAAAAAAAATACACTAAATTTCGCAACCGTACTATGGTCAATCAAGGTTGCATAGGCAACAAATCAAAAAGTACAGTGACATTTTGGCCCGTAACAAATACCCTAGCCCTTTTCAAAAATCAATCAACTGTAACTAGTGTTAACACTTTAGTGTAACAAATAAACAAAAATAAATCAAATGCTTTATCCCAAAATAAAGTATAGGTTAAAAAACAACTGTGTACACAAAAATTAAAAGTAGGTAAAATAAAATGGGAAATAAACAACTTGCTAACAACACAAAATAAAAAAAAAATAATACTGTATTTGGGAAAGTTAAAACAGCACCAAATAAAATAATTTGAAACCCGGGAGAAAATTTTGGGCGAGCAAAGTAAGAGTTTTAAATAAAGGGTAATCTCCTTGTCAAAGGGGGGTCACTCTCCAAAAGATTTTATGGTTTTTTAATCTAGAGTGACACAAAATAAAAACCAAAAAAAAAAAATAAAAGGACCCAACTTTACCCCCAAAACCCAATTGCGTATACAATGTCTAATTTTCCCGTGCCACCCAAAAACTGGGTTTGCTGAAAATTCGGGTCTGTCTTGTCTTTTCTGAGGTAAAACCCCTAACTATAAAAAAGAATAAAACTATTTTATTGGGAAAAAATAGAAAAAAAACAAGAGGAAACTTTACAAATTTTTTTTGGGAGTTGTGGGGGTTAAAAATGTTCGAATGCTTTCTGTGTCTTTTTCGACCAATCCCATTTTGGGCACCCTTGGGGACAGGAAAGGCCAAACCCGGGGCAGTAACCAAAAAAAAAAATTCCCAAAACCCTTTAAAAATATTTAAAATTTATTTAAAAAAAGATGAAAATTAACAAATTTTAATAATATGAAAAGAAAAAAAACTGATTATAAAAAAGAAAAAAAAAAAGAAATTTTAGTATCTTTTAGAAAACAAAATTTTATAGTCCCTTCTAATCTTTACGGACACAGGGCTTTAATGAAAAAGTGAAATTTTTAATAGCAACAAACAAAAAAATTTCTTCTAAAAATTTAGTCCCTTTTTTAAACCCGGGGGGACGTTTATTTTCCCTGTTTGGGTCCCTATGGTGGTGGTGATTGCATCCCTGAGCTGACCCTTTAAAGGAACAAAAAAAAAATCGTCTTGCGGGTTTTCGGCACCCCAAAAGGGGCGAAAGCTCGGCTGGGGAAAATCACAACCCGGCAGTGAGACAGTGAAACTGGGCAATTTTACTTTTTGGGGTTTTGACATCACCCGGGAAAAAACGTTGGCGGGGAAGAAGCTTTTTTAAAAAATATAACATATGGGTTTAAACCCCCATAGGCAAAACCCCAAAAAAGGGCAGGGCAAAAAAAAAAAAAATGCTCCTTTTTGGGTTTTCACCAAAAACCCCCGTAGGCTCCCCAAAAAATAATCCCGGGACTTTTTACAAAAAAATTTGGGTACTAAGTTTCCCTACGTCACGGATTAAAAATACGTTTATTATTTCTTCCCTTTTACAAATATTTACTTTCTTAAAAACTTTAAAATTTAAAATAAAGAAAAAGAATTGAAAATTTTTTTTGAAAGAAACATTATAGATACGGACATTAAAAAACTGCAGCTATTTTTTAAACTAAAAAATTAACAAAATTCAAATGTAAAACAAACTTTTTAAAAAATAATTGGCATCCTATAATATCAAATGGGAAACACTTAAAAAGGGGCATTGAAAATTTTTTAAGGGAATAGACTTACATAATTATTTTTACAATAATAATACAAGTTTTCAAAATTTTAGTAAAAAATTTACATCTTTTATAAATGAAACATTTTTGATTCCTCTTCGAATTTAAATTTAAAAAAAGTCTGAAAAATTTAATAAATATCCCAACCCCTTTAAAAACCCCAAAAAGCTTAAAAAACATATGCCGGAAAAATAAATGTTTCAGAAATTTTGTAGAATGCACAAAAAAAATTTCCAAAAAAATCGGAATGTAAAAATCATACAAAAATCAAACAAATAAAATTTTTAAATCCCCTCGAGGGATAATTTCTTTCAAAAGGGAAAATAATTCAGACATAGGAAAACTTTTTTTTAAAGTCGTAAGGGGTGTGGGGCCCCAAAATAACTAGTCCAGTTATTTAAAAGGGTAATGTCCCGCCCAAAAACTAAATTTCATAGGGTTCACGGGTTTAAACCCTGAGCTTTGGGCTAAAATTTTCCCCTTTTCACGGGATTCCGAATAGCCCCGGGGAAAAACTAACTACTTTGGCGGGGGGATTTAAATTTACAATTTTAGGCCCATTATAGTGTTTTTGGGGATAAAAACCTAAATTTACTGAAATTTAAAAAAATATCAACTTTTTTGTTTTCTGAACCGAATTTTTTAAAGAAATTTACATGGCAAATTTTAAATTATGAAATACAAAAAAATATGCGAGGGATTTCCCTGCGTGAAATCTTTACATTTACCTCAATAAATTTAAAAATTTAAAAAAAAGATGAAAGCAATACCCGCATTTACACTACAGATAAAAAAAGGCCCGTAATTTTAATTTGTGAAAACGCGCCATGGGGAAAAAACCAAAATAGTGGGTTTTTCGACCACATGGGTCCAGACCAGCCTGCGCATCCCCGTAGTCTGGTCAGGATCCATGTGTTCCCCCAAAAAGTTTCCCCTTTTTGCAATATCTTTTTTTAAAAAAAACACAAGGATTCCCGACCAGAAATGCGCGGGAAAACCCCAGGGTGGTTTTGGATCCCCTGCTTTTTCGCAAAGCCCCTAGTTGGTTTTCCCCCTGGCGTGGTCATATACAAAACTTTTTTAAGGTATTTTATATATTTTAAACTGTGAAATTTTTATATATGTTTTTGATGGGGAATTTATAAATAAAACGTTTTATTTTGATACAATTTTCGTTTATCTTAAAATTTAAAAATACCCTTTTTCCCTTTTCTAGTAGTTCTTTGCCATGATATTATAAACAATGTTTTTTTTTTTTCAAAAATACAAAAAACTACATTAAACGTTTCACTGACATTAGCTTTGTCATGTCAGGTTAAATTACCTCGACTTGAAACAAACAGATTATTTCAAATTTTTCTACATTGCACGTACATTATCATTTGGTTATTGAATACGCCAAATGTTTATGTATCAATGAATAAATGCTAATAATACTTTAGAATTGATTGTAAGCAAGATTAAAAAAGAGATATCTTCAAAGCAAATAATTTCTTTATTACGATGTTCCATGAGGGCCGTCTTGGTTTCTGTCTTCGCCCGGCAGACTGACAAGGGCGACAGTACTATAACAGGATAACATGGCACAATGTGCAATGTGAAAATCCGAAAATATTATACGAAAATTGAATATCAATATTGCATGTACTCTTCCTGTTTTCTATTATCGCAATATCGCCCCGACGACCTTAAGGTAATGTTCAGGAATTACGAGAATGCAAGGTTAATATCGCATGTGTAATTGTACAGTCTTGTTATCATGCCCTCTCCTCTTCGCTTAAGATCGAAGGTAGATAGATAGATTTATTTCGGTAAAAAATGAACACAGAATGACAGGAACAATATGGTGCAAAAATACATAAAATTGGCAAGCATGAAGGACACGCCATGACATGCACACCAATACCAAGGATAACACAAAAAATGAAAAGTGTTTCTATCGTGGTTCTTGATATGAGTGGCATGACATAGAGAGTCATGTTTGTTATCACAAATAAATTAAATTATATTTAATTATCAAGTATCACAATAAATCATTCTTATCAAAATAAATTATCCTGATCACAATGTTGAATTATGAATAATTGCTACCCATATCACAGAAAACTTAAGCACATAATATTGTTTATTATAATGTTATAGAATAACAGCAGAATGAATTGACAATAATATAATAAAAGAAATAAAACTATCCACTGTATAATGAGACCCATAAAGGTATTGTGAAAGTACGATAGTGTGGTGTTAATATGGCACATCCGCATCGTAATATCGTAATTTAGCCCATATGTCGAGGGGAGATATTGCGATAATACGATGCAAAGACGCGTCCAAGTATGATACAACATTGCGATATGTTATAGTGTCATCGCGTCAAAGTATGATATTAACGTGCTGTCGTCCCATAGCACTGTTTTACTAATATATAGGGTGTATGGGACCTTACGGAACATATGATTCTGAAACTAATAGTCTGTTTCTGATTTCGTTGGTGTGCTTTCTTTAGAAATTATAGCTAATCAATCTAAATATCCCCTTTATTTTCCAGAGTTTTCTGCTTATCATATCTTGTTGCAGACCGACCAAGAAGGAAATAACATACGCCTGTTGAACGAAATAAACTATTTATCTCAGCCTGTCCTGAAGTTCCGGTTTTATCAGTTTCAGCTTATTTACTATCTAAACCAGAGCTACGTAAATAACTAGGCAATTTACTATCGAAACAGATATGCTATCAATTGATCCATCAAGTTATTTAACTGAAATAGTATTCCGTGTTGTACATTTGAAGTAATTTGTTATACTATCAGCCTATTTATCACAGCTAGTTGCAACGGTGTTGCATTGGAGAACATCTTGATTAAAAAATTGAAAGACCAGACATTAAGAATAGCAATTTTCTTTTCTTTTATGAAGCAGTCAATTAAATGAAAAGTATTGCTTGTAATGTTATCAATACTTTGTGTTTCTTTCAATGTTGCTGATTGAAACTATTGCTTATAATTTTGTCTAAAACATTTTTATTACTTGCATGTTATCAATGCAATACCAATTATAAAATTAACCATTGGTTATTACGAATATTTTGGGACTGCAATCTGCTTGTTGAGTAAACATAAATGATACATAACTAACCATTTGTAATTCATGTTGGAGTATATTGACAATAGAACAAAAATCTGTATTCAATTTGACAACATTGCTAGCAATATATGTTTTGAAAATACTACATTCGCCATAATACAGTGAAAAAAATCAACTGGAATCTTACAACGCGACAGAACAATATAATATCACACACAGTTTGACTGTGTCTGTTCATGAGAGGTAATGAAATGTTTGAAACCCTTTAGGCCCCTCCACTGAAGTCGGTAAAGGGGGTGTGAGGGGTGTTTTCTCTATCTCTCAAGAACAGACTCAATCAAACTGAGTCTACTATTGCCACACCTGTTTCGGTTAAATGCTTCAGAAGGATTTTTCTAACAGATTTTATTACTTTGTGACTCCATCAGTTCCTCCCAACAAATACATCAGACTCAATATAATAAAAGAAATAAAAAACAGAATAATTTGCCAACATTGCTAGGATTGAAATCCCCGCTGAAGCTAAATTCTTTCATGTTAGAAAGCTATCCGCCTAAACTGCGGAACACATTTGTTTCTACTGGTATCCAGCAGTGCCTGATAAATTTGTCTAGATTGGCACATAGGGTCGCACTCCGTCATAGAAGACTGAAAGTTGTGAATCATCCTAAAGTGTTGAGCAAACAACACAAACAAATAATGAACATGAATTATCCATATTGCCTTCAAATTACTGACAAGTTACTTGGGATTTTCAGGTCTATGATAATTTAAAACAAGAGCCATGTTACACATGGCTAATCCCCCCGCCGGGCATATTATAATTGAAGGCTAAAGTTCCTGGGAAGTTAGTGTCTGAAAGTATTAATTTTGGGGAAAGCCTTGAAGAACAGTTTAGTTGTGGTCCGCATCAGGGGTTTTAAAGATGTGGAAGGAAGAATAAGTCAGTAGTGAGATGGTTTACTGCTAAATTTTATTAATTTTCATGAACAGTATAGCTATGATGTTTTTCAATACTGGCTACTGTAAAAAGAAGGAATGGAAAGCTAACAGGGAACAAGAGTGCCAGAATGCCACAATATATGCCCGTCACAGCAAATTTCTTTACTCTAGCAGCTGTATTTGCAAATGGAATGTTAGTTTTGTGGTTGTTTAGTAATCACTGTAAGTTTTTTGTTGTTTTTTTAAGTCCACAAAAAACTCCTTACCAGGTAGAGATACCTTATATATAATAAAATACACCTAAAATTGGAGAGTAACATCTATGTTGTACCACAGAAAAGTGGTGTTGTTTTTTCCCTACGGTCAGTTATAAAAATGTTACAATATAAGTTATTTATAGTAACAACTAAGGGAAGTTAATCTTAAAAAAAAAAAAAAAAAAAAAAAAAATTGCAAATCCACACAAAAATCTTTATCAGGCAGAGATTGGTCAAAATACACCTCACAATTGGATATAGCATGCATGTTGTACTACAGAAAAGTGGTCTCGATTTTTCCCTACGACTAGTAATGAAAAAGTTAAATAAAAGCTATTTAAAGTAACAACAAAGGGAAGTAATTCTAAAGAAGGGAACTGCGCATGACACTTTGTCTCATGATGGTGAATAATTGTGCCAAGTTACATCAAAATCCCTCCATGCATGAAGAAGAAATGCTTCGGACAAAGTCATTCTTGAATCTGACCTTTGGCCTCTAAGTGTGACCTTGACCTTAGACCTAGTGACCTGAATCTTGCGCATGACACTGCGTCTCGTGGTGGTGAACATTTGTGCCAAGTTATATCAAAATCCCTCTATGCATGAAGAAGAAACGTCCGGATAAGGTTTTCATTCTTGTATCCTTTGACCTCTAAGTGTGACGTTGACCTTAGACCTAGGGACCTGGTTGCGCACGACACTCCGCCTCGTGGTGGTAAACATTTGTGCCAAGATATATCAAAATCCCTTCATGCATAAAGAAGATATGCTCCGGACAAATTTTCTGAAGAAAATATGATAAAGGGGAATAACTCAAAATATAGGCAAGATAGAGTTATTGTTCTTGCACACTGCACTTCCTCTCAATGTGTTCTGTCAGTGTATGAAGTTTCAGAAAATCCCTCCAGTACTTTTGGGGTTATGCTTCGGACAAAATGTTTTAAGAAAATATGATAAAGGGGAATAACTCAAAAAATAGGCAAGGTAGAGTTATTGTTCTTGCACACTGCACTTCCTCCTAATGTGTTCTGTCAGTGTATGAAGTTTCAAGAAAATCCCTCCAGTACTTTTGGGGTTATGCAACGGACAAAATGTTTTAAGAAAATATGATAAAGGGGAATAACTCAAAATATAGGCAAGATAGAGTTATTATTCTTGCACACTACACTTCCTCTCAATGTGTTCTGTCAGTGTATGAAGTTTGAAGAAAATCCCTCCAGTACTTTTGGGGTTATGCTTCGGACAAAATGTTTTAAGAAAATATGATAAAGGGGAATAACTCAAAAAATAGGCAAGGCAGAGTCATTGTTCTTACACACTGCACTTTTCTCCCAATGTGATCTATCAGTGTATGAAGTTTGAAGAAAATCCCTCCAGTACCTGTGGAGTTATGCTCCGGACCACATTTTTTCAGAAAATATGATAAAGGGGAATAACTAACAAAATAAGCAAGGTAGAGTTATTGTTCTTGCATACTGCACTTCCTCCAAATGTGTTCTATCAGTGTATGAAGTTTGAAGAAAATCCCTCTAGTACTTTTGGAGTTATGCTCAGGACAAAGATCGTTGCGGACGCACGGACGGACGGACGCACGCACGGACGGAGAGCATTTCTATTATCTCCTTCGCCTTTGGCGGGGGAATAAATAACTATTGCCTCTAAGACAAGCCGATTAGCATGTTTTTAGCATAGCATGTAAGAAGCGTTCTTTGCTATAACTTGAATTTAGGAGAAATTAGAATTTTAAGCACTTGACAATCTGCAGAATGAGACATGTTATACATAATTTCTGAAATAGTACGCTCATGTGTCTTTGACCGATAAAGATTTAGACAATAAATGGCTATTTGCGAAAGGATTTATCAATCTACTAGGCTAAAATAACCGTAGACTAAACATGCTAAATGACAATGTCGGGAACTAGCGGAATTAAGAGCTCGACGGTTGTCTGCTTGAATACTAGGTTTGCACTGACAATACCTTTTGATAGAAAAGTTTCAAACTATGGTTTGAATAAATACTCTCTTCTGAAGCATTTTTGGGAAAATAATAAATAATGAAATAATAGGTAAAAAGACTTTAGCCAAATGTTTTGAGAAAAAAATATCAAACAACACTAATTCATAGAAAGAAAGTTTTCTTTTAGTAATACATGAAAATTTAACAGCATATAAAGTGTTTATCTAACAATATAAAAAAATTGACAGTCAACTGATATATACATTTAATTCAGGAAGACGACTGTATAAAGTGGTCAAACTTTCGGACAGTTAATCGCCTTTTAAAATCTCATCATTTTCAAATAACTGTTACATATATTCGTTTTGATACATTTGCAATAATGCCCTAGTGCCGAAATTTCATACAATTAGCTGAATCGTAGTTTTCTGTAGTTGTTTGTTTAAATTCCTTTTACAAATAGCTTATACTTTTAAAGGGGACTATTTTTTGTATCTAGTCCTTCAGTACAGCATGGAAGAACATGTAATGGACAGTTAGATTGATGGTAAATGTATTGTTTGTTTACCAAATATTCCTGTATTTGCATGATATACTCCTAAACCTTAATATAGTAATATAGTAGGGACTATGTTTGTATCTAGTCCTTCAGTACAGCATGGAAGAACATGTAATAAACATTTAGATTGATGGTAAATGTATTGTTTGTTTACCAAATATTCCTGTATTTGCATGATATACTCCTAAACCTTAATATAGTAATATAGTAGGGACTATGTTTAGAATATACAAAATCTGTGCTTTTTCCATATGGTTTATGCACTTACGCTTCCAGATGCATGTCATTCAGTGTAACATATTTATGTCAATTTCCTGGATATCACATCACGAAACTGTCGAGAAAGAAATAAATTGCAAAAAAAAATATAAAAAAAAAATAAAAAAATATTACTCTTGAATAGTACAAGGAATCAGAAACAGTGAACTTGAAATGTTTCAAAATATCAAACACTGTTCAAATAATGTAGGGTGATTTTCAGTTTTCTAAGCTCACTTTTTAAACTGGTTTTGTCTTGCGTCATGAGGTATTACGATTATATATGGATTCATGTAATATAATAAACCTTTTAGCGTAATAATGTAATCAGGTACTGTCACTCTTTTGAAAATAAATAGAACGAATTAATTGATTCCTTTTAGGGTTGAATACACAAAACATTTGAAAAAAACACAACATTGTTCAAGTATTATGGCGCGAGTTTAGCTTTGTAAACACTTTTTCGTACCAGTATGTTCTTGCATCCTTAGGTATGACGGTTCTATATGGATCATTAACGATAATACTGTACTCTTTTGAACATTCCTAGAACAAAATTATTGATTCCTTTTAAGCTTTTAATAGTCTTGTAAGTACATATCTCACACTTCAAAAAACGTTGTTTTGCACAAAACATAAAAGCAAATGCCACCCACTAAGTCTACGACGTCATATGCGTGTCAATTCAATTTCGATTTATCTAAAAAATACATTTTGTAGAACAGAGCGCTCCCACTATGTAACCAGTTGTAACAAATACTTCTAGGCTGTTTTGTATTAATATTGCTGTTAAAAATCACACGTCATCGCTTTCTTAGGATTCATTCAAATACATTTGTAATAACGTTAAAACATAATCAAGTTAATATATTTGAGAGATTTATAATGCCAGTACAGGGAAATGTTGGCATTTCATTAAAATTAATTTGGCATTGTACAATCAGACCTGTAGCATTTGTAAAAGATAAAAGGTAAGGGTAGATTTCCCGGAAGCACAGAACTCCCCAAATATAGCCATGCATCGCAAAATAGGCCCTCGACAAAAAGATGCTGTAACGGAAAAATATTTTAGACATCCAACAGTAATAAAAGACAATTTGGCATTAAACGGCTTGTCCTTTATTTCAAATCAGGGTAAATGTAAAGAAAATAATTAATCATATACCCCGACTGAGAGACATTAAGTAGAACATTCAGGTTGGTCAACTAAGTTATATACTAACCCCGTGAAATTTGTTTAATTAAGTTCCTTTTGGAATTTCTTTAATAATAAACTGCTTGTTTCAGTGATTGATGAACAACGCAATATTGAACATCATGGAATTGTAGCTCAGGAATTATCTAAACAAAATTTACTGGAATCATTTTATCGAATTATTTAACAATTGGAATGCAAAGAAGCGCAATGACCCAACTAGTCTTTCAAGAAAACTATCCTAAGTTTACAATTGATCTAAACTTAGTTAATATTTACAAAGGTATTGCGTTGGCCAAAACTGAACTGGATAAACCGAAACATTGTTATGCTTGTTCCTTTCTCAGCAAGTGTGAAAAACAGTTATCTCTTGTCGAATGGAAAATAGATATACTCACATTGAGCTGTCAGATGTAGTTTCATTTTTTCTTTAATCAAAGCTAACAAATATTTGTATTATGAAAACACGCTATGAAACAATTTTTTAATTGGAAATGTGTTAAGACGTTTAATACACCATCCATAAATCATTGGCACTTTTTCACCCAATCTTTTGTAAAGTTGAAATGTCCGATTGCGTTTTAAGTTATTCTCTTTCAAAAACCAGACGACTTTAGGCAGAACTGTGCTATTCTGTTAGCACTCCTGTAAGTCGTGACCTTTAGTTAGTTCGCCAAACAACCGGTATCTTGATCGTTCGGTTATAGATTATAGAACTACACGCGTTATATTTACCATTATTCCTGAAAACCTAATGAATCATTTAAAACAAGTTCACGTGTCGTGTCCTTTTAAAACGAAAAGAATTACTGCATCCCACTGGTAATTATCGATAAGTATCAGATATGGTTATCTCACTGTTTCTTCCATATTACTCGAATATGAATAATCCGAAAGATTCTGAAAGACACATTTGTTCGCAGCATTTCTCATTGTTTAAACATCAGCTGAAAACAATATTACTGCAGTTTAATGTCATAATCAAGTTCTTTACTGGTTAATAACGCAAATGCTTATAAAATAAGGTCAGTAATTCGGTCGAAAATATGCTTTCGTTGTGTAGTCGGAAGAAGTCAAAAGTAAATAGATCCTTAAGCTAATATTCGCATTTTATGAGTAAATCTATAGAAAGATTGCTTTAATTACACCATTTCACTGCTAGAATACTATCTGCATGAAGTGTAAAGGTTTTCGTGTTTATATTTCTATGATGGCAAATTTTGCAGACAGGGGTTTATTGTGCGGAAAGAGGCAAATATGTGTCATATTTTGTGGTAGCAGACCAACCCTGACTGGCATTTCACTAGAAACTATTCAGTCCCCTGTTTTCTTTTCATTTTTTCGTTGACTCACGAAAGAACATTCATGAAAAATAGGTGTAGGAAAAGGTGATGTTCTATAAGGGTACATGAATACGACATGAAGTTGTCTTTTTTTATATGAAACAAAGGAAGATTTGAATTTGTGATCTCTGCAATAAGGCATTTTTCGGAACAGTTCATTTGTTACCATATTTCGGATATATGCACCTATTTCTGTTGCGATTTCTGAGATGAAAAAGGCCAATTTTTCTCTTTTGAATGTCAGAAAATGTACAAAATGCACCCATCTGGCTCTTATTCATAACTGTATGAATCATACTTCTGAACCGAATTAAAAGATGCTGTAAACAAGTAAAACTTTTACCAGATTGTACAGAAAATCGACCTTACGGCCTAAATTTATGTAGGGAGTAGTTTTAATTAAATGTCAATATTTATGTAAAGTCATGATTTTCTCAATGAAACTTGGTAATATGTTTGGTATTACACTTTTCTTGAAAATAAAGCTAAAATATATGAAATGTGATAAGAAATATTTCATATATTGCATAATGTAGACAAGTTGTCTATCCTTTATATATATATATATATATATATATATATATATATATATATATATATATATATATATATATATATATATATATATAGAACGTGTATATTTATAAATTGGTACATAGCAAATTCGGTTTAAGGCAACATTTCCATTAACTATATATTAGATACCCTTATACCCTTATTATATTTTAATATAGTTTTGTACTAAACTTAGTTTATGTTCCCCAAAAGAAAACAAAGTGATTTGAATCATAATTAAAGGCGCCAAAAAGATAAAATTATGAAATATAAGAATCAGTTTGAATTACCTAACACCAGAACAACACTCACTTGCGACGAGTATTTCTGTTTTCAAAGAAAATAATTCTCTATAAATCTACTACACATTTTTGCGTTAACCTTATTATCTTCTGCAGCATTTAAATATTGAATTTATGAAACATAAGGCAAAACATAACTATAAGAGAAGTTAGGATTTTCAGCACTCTAAAATCTGCTTAAGATAATAAGGAGACATTATATACATAACTTGTGAAACAGTACGCTTTTGAGTCTTTTACCGCTAACCCTTACGCGAGTCGCCATGTTAAATGACAACGAAGGGGACATAGCGGAATCTAGAGTTCGTCGGTTATGTGCCTGAATTTCAGGCTTGAACTGACCATACCTTTTGATAGTAAAGTTTAAAAACTAAAGTTTGAATCAATACTCATTGTTTTACTTCTCAAGCATCTTTGCGAAAGTAATAAATAATAAATGAAATAATAATAAAAAGCAAAAACTATAACATTGTAGTTAGGGACTTAGTGGTCTATATTTAGAGAAGATAAAGTGGTTGCCTTTCCCATATAGTGTATGTTCTAACGCTTCCAGATATTTGTCATAAAGTATAAATAGAATTGTGACATTTTCCCGGATATCACATCACGAAATAATGATCAAATAATGTACGGCGATTTCCAGCTTTCTAAACTCACTTTTTAAACTGATGATTGTCTTGCGTCATGAGGTATGATAATTCTACATAAATTCACTTATAAATCTTTACAATGATGTATCAATCACTGTCACTCTTTTGACGAAATAACTGCTCCCTTTTAATAGGTTTTTAATATATTTGGTCATACACAAAACACTTGACAAAAAAACTTTGTTCAATAATAAAGGGCTATTTTAGTTTGGTAAACACTATTTCGTACCAGCACGTTCTTGCATCTTGTGGTATAATGGTTCTATATGGATCATTAACAATAAAATAGCAAGAAAAAAATGCAACTCTTTTGAAAATTCTTAGAACAAAATTATTGATTCATGTTTAAGCTTTTAATATTCATTTAAGTACATAAAGTACATGACACGTTTTGCAGAAAATATAAAAGCAAATGTCACCCGCCAAGTCTATGACGTCATACGGTGCCAATTCAGTTTCTAATTGTTTACGAATACGTCTTTTTTTTAGAACAGTGCGTTCCCACTGTGTTACCAGTTTAACAAATAACTTTAAGGTTGTTTGGATTATTACTGCTTTAGAAATATCACTGAGAATTCATGGGCTTCAACAGTCAAGATCTTTAAGTTTTGCTGCCATCCTCAGATGTAACCCTTCGGGCGTATATTGCCCCGCTTGGCGGAGCTCTTGTTTATATTTGGCATGAATGTTAACCTCGGTGAGATGGAGTGGCATGCCCAAATTCCAATCTCAAAGTTGGAGGTCAAATGTCATGTCAGCTCTTGTACGGCCCATAACTATGCAATGTGGAATCTTGTTTATATTTTGCATGAATGTCAAACTCAGTAAGACGGATTGTCCTGTGCAAAGCCCAGGTTCCTATTTCAAAGGTCAAGGCCACAGTTAGAGATCAAAGGGAGGGCTTGACATGTTGCCCGTGGGCATCTAGTTCATAAAATGCTGTTGGCAATGTAGAGGTTATGTACAGTCATCCTATTTTGTGGCAAAAATGGTCAAGAAATTTGAGAAAAAGATAACTTTGTAAATAGCGGAAAAATGATTTCACATAAAAACTGATTTGACGTGTAGACAGTCACGCTACATAACATGACTGCAGATTTGCAGTTTGTGCAAATAATCCAGATTAGAAGTTGGCAATACCTAGTTGATAAGATGACTCGTCTCATGGAAAGGTGATTTTAAATACAAGTATAATAAATACAGCCCAGTCTGAAATTAAATATAACTCTGTCACATAAATTGTGTATCAAATTATAATTTGAAATATAAATTATTCTTTGAGATCACTTGTTTAAGTGTTTGCGGTAAATCAAGGGAAGAAACTACTTACGTAAACGGAACCGTGGTAACAAAAATAGAGTTATCCCCCTCTTTAATTTAATTCAAGAAATGACTTATTTAAGTGATTGGTGAACTTTGAAGTGATCACTTATCTAAGTGATGTTGATCTATCAGTGAAAGGGAAACAAATCTTACAGCTAAACGAACGGGCAAAAAAAATCACTGTGTTTAGTGAATTTTCTGATCACTGGTTTAAGTAACTCCCCTGACTGTTTAAATGCTATTGTCATAACGTCAGAACGCTATCAAGTTAAAAACTGTAAGGGATTCGTAATGCTAGTACAGGAAAATGTTTTCATTGAAAATATTTTGGCATTGTAAGATAAGGAAGCATTTGTGAGTAATTAAGGACAATTTGACATTTTAACGGCTTATTGTTTATCTCAAGATCAGGGTTAAATATAAAGTAAATCAATTAATCCTACACTTTGAGTGTGACATTCAGGATGATCAACTAAAATATATGCTAATCTCACTAGTATGTTTAGTTAAGTTCCTTTTAGAATTTCTTTTATAAGAAACTGCTCTTTTTAGTGACTGATGAACAACACAATAATGAGCATCATGTAATTGTAAACCAGAAAAGATTTCAACAAAATGAAATGAGATCATATTATCAAAATATCTATCGATTGATTGGAGTGCGAAAAAGCACACTGACTCGACTAATCTCCTTGAAATTGATTGAAACATTAAAAATTTACAAAAGAATTGCGTCAGCCAGAACTGAACTAGATAAACAGAAACCTCGTAATGCCTGTTCCTCTCCCACCAAGTGTGAAAAACAATTATCTCCTTTTAAAGGAGAAACAGCTATATTCATATTGAGCTATCATAAATTATGTGATTTCAGTTTTTTTGTAATCAAAGCGAACAAATATTTTTATTATGAAAATACTCAAGGAAACAATTTTAATTGGAAATGTGTGTTGCGTGTTGAGACCTTAAATACACCATCCATAAATCATTGGCCTTTTATCTTCAAATTTTCTGTACAATTGCGATTCTTGATAGCGTTTGAAATTATTCTCTTTCAAAAACCAGACAGCCTTAGACAGAACACTGCTTGCTTTTAGCACTGCCTTAAGTTAGCTCGGCAAACAATCGGTGTAGGTTGTTCGGTTATAGAGCAGCATGCGTTATATTTAAATTTACCAACATCTGTGAAAACTTAAAGAATTATTCAAAATAAATTCAATTGTCTTGCCCATACTTACTGCACACGACTGGCGAATTTAGAACAGAAATCCTCAATAAGTATTGGACAGTGTTATCCCCCTGTTTTATGATATCTTTATTGTTACTAAAGTATGATTAATCTGAAAGAATCTAAAAGCAAAACAAACAAATCCTAATGTTTGAAACCACATTTGTAAACATAATGTTAACACACCAATAATTCACTGTTAAAATACATGTTGGAAAAAATACTGCAGATTAATGTCATAATCAAGTTCTTAACTGGTGAAGTGTTAATTACTCAAAGGCTTTTGCGTATGTAGACATTCAGTTGTCTGTCCTTTATTTATATTTGATAACAAATACGAGATGTATAAAATAGGTACATGTAGAAATTGAATTGAACAGCATCATTTCTAAGTAACCGTTAACTGCTTTTAAAAATACTCTTAAGAATTCCATATCTAACAGTGTGAATCCAAAACATCGAAAGTTTGTATTGTACCAACGGAAACATTTATTTCCACAATGATATCTTTTTAAAAAAACACTTAACTTCAAGTTAGTATATGCACCTAAAAAAACGTGATTTGAATACCAGAAAGATTAAGTTATGTAAGATAATAAGCATTTTGAATTACTTAACTTATTCTCTATTAGTCTTACATCCAATGAACCCTACTAACATGTATGAACTGTCAGAATCAGAGCACTAAGTTTTTACAGAGCTTGATCCCGAAACAAATATTGAAAATAGGCAAAGGCAGGTGTTTACCTAGTTGAGTGGAATAAGACGCATACCTGATACTGTATTTCTTAACTCTTTGAATGAATTTGATAAGATAAATTTGCAAGATGACAAAAAGAGATGCTTAAATGAAAAATACAATGTATAATATCGGCTTTAAAAAGTGAGTTAAAAAGTGAGTTCTAATTGGTTATATACTTGCGGGATGCAATAAACTGATACAATGTAGAACAATGCGTCTCATGAGACTACCAGTTTGTTTTATACGATTAAAAAACGGAGAGATACAACAAATAGAATAACTGTGGAACACTGTACCTCGTGATACTGTCATCGGCATTCAGATTGCTTTATTTACATCTGGCTACATATTACAATTAGCTTCAATGTAAATCTTTCCGTCTGCCAAATAAAATATCAAGATTTGATACGCATAGAGATAACATGAACACTAAGAATGCGAAAGTACATAAAGTATCAATCAATTTTTGTTTAAATTTTGAAATATTTCCTTTGAATATTTAACTTCAGTATTTCAATCTAGTGATTTTTCTTATTACCAGAAATATGAACAGTACTCTTAGACTAAGTTTGTCTATAAATCAAACATCTAGATTTTTAGTCTTATCATCTACAGCGCTCTTTAAGTATACTGTTTATACACTGGTAAAGAGCGCTTCCAACTGCGGTGTGCGTTTAAAAGCGGCACCCGCTTAAGCATGATTAAATGCATTGGTTCAACCAAAAGTCACAAGGGGAGAGATCAGGGCTATATGGTGGGTATGGTAAAATCTAATAAGCAGCTTGATGCCATGCGACCCTGTCCTTGAGCGCTTTGGTGTGTAGTTGTCGGGAACATTTTCATTGTAAAATGTACCAGTAACACTACTGTGTTCAGGGACAGGGACTCGAACCACAATTCTATCGGAGTTAATAACCCACCTGACGCTTCTGCTGAGCAATAACGGGCCTGTCGTTATCTTCACCTACCCACATTTTATTATTTTCTTTATTGTCAGGTTCAAAAATGTACAGCAACGTCTCATCACAATTTCTTTGATATGTCTAGATTTCTTGTTTTTATATTTGACGATTAGGGCGGAGGCTTTTTTCTACCCTCTCCTCACCAAGAAACACCATAAATAGTAATGTTTTAACCTAAATTTTAGTTAAACAGTACAATAAACGGTATATTCTGCTTATCAAATATAACTCATACAAACATTAGGTGAACTTCAAAATGCGCAAACTCCCACGTATTGTCCATTATAAAGTAACTTGCATAACAGTTGTTTCAAGTACATATTTTAAAGAATAAAACAAGTTTTAAGTCAACTTTTCCAGGGACAGCACTCATCGGAATAAATGATTTTATAAATTACAGAAATATTGAAACTAAAGCTTTTGGAAGACTAAACTGAATTATAATTTGTGCAAAAAAAAAAAACAAATTATGGTAATGTTCCGAAATTGATTCCAATTATTAACATTTCAAATCGGTTTTTACAGTTCTTGTGTAATTTACCGTCATTCTTTTTATAATGTTAGATTGTAAACAGAGATATTCCACAAAGTTCTTTTGCTGGCTGATTAGAATGTCCTAAGTAGCTTTTCAAAAAATAGAAAATTTTACGTGGAAACTCCACAGGTCGCTCAACACAACAAAAACGAATGTTGCAGGCTTGACTGAGCCTGTTCATGGACGGTAGTGGAAATGGATGCTACCGTCCATGCCAGAGCAGAACTCAACATGTACACATGCTACAAGTACTAAAAGCAATTTAGAGAATTCCGCAGATGTGTTCATACGGCGGTCCAAGTTTACCATGTATCATATTGTTCGCGTCCTTGAGTTCAAGAATGCAAAATAGCTGATTTAAATGCTTTTGAATTTCTTGAATCAGGTGTATTTATCAAAGAAACCTTAACTTGGTTTTTACCTAATCTCCACATTTTACAGATTATTGATTTTTTTAATTTGCTGCTATTTTCAATGAGGTCTACATAAGACGACTGACGTGATTTTTAATGGACACTTACGGAACCTTACAAGCTTCAATGTGCTATAGAACCGGATTAGAACTTTTGTAAAGAATGAACTGGAACGATATTAGTCTACCAAAGAATGTAGAGGCTTTACACTTTACATACTTTAAGGTCATGGTAATAGAATTTCATTAGTATGACTCAAAATACGTTACTTATAAAACAAAACAAAAAAAAAACGAACAAAAAAAAACGCAACATGTATGCATAATGAACACACTCACTATCGAGAATATCAGATGAAACAGAATGAAAGATGTGATCAGGCAGAGGTCTTTAACCCACAACCCAGAGACTGGTAGCTGAACGTTTCGTCCGCACAGCTATATCTGCACATGCGACTTGGTGTTACTTAAGAAATGTAGATCTATATCTTGAAATGGTTTTTCAATAGTTCTGCCTCTATTTAGGTTCGGGCACAGAAAATTAATTTCATAAGTGCCAGGTCAATACTAAAACGAACAATACTGCTTGACACAAGCAAGGTATGAGATCTTTAAAATATGCAAACATTTTGCTAAAATGTGACTGACATCTTTTAATGCATTCTATATTATAAAACAGTCTATGTTACATGTGTTTAAAGTAGGACGCACTTTTGAGAAAATAGTTCATATCGTAAACCAACATTTTTTTTACAAGAAGAAGCATAATCTGAAAGAATTGCATTGTAAATTACCAAAATATCGGTTAAGTTAAGAACTAAATCTCAGGAAAACTAATTAGGTTCTAATTTGTAACAACAAAACAGCATTAAATATGGCAATGATTTCACTTGAATCGAAATTCGGTTTTACAGCTCGCGAAGAATTTAATGAAATTATTCTTAGATGTTTAAGGTATAAACACAGGTATAACATGTTTCATTTGCTGGTTGAATAAGATGTGAAAAGTGCCCGTGAATTTCCCTTATTATTACATTGTTCGCTGATTTTGAGAGAAGTGAAAAGTGCAAAACTGTTCATTCTAAATTTGATAATATACAGTTAAACCTCGATATCTCGAACTCGCTTATCTAAAACGTCTGTCTATATCGAAGACAGTTTCAAGTCTCGTGCCAAAAAAAAAAAACCTGCACTTGAGGCCATTTAAGGAGGTAGGTTACCTTCATATTTGTGTGTGCGCATGTCCAACCTGAAGCTAACGTGACGATTTACGACGACGTTTAGGACAAACTAAATGTGTTTGTATATTCATTCTTCTGAAAACAAATCATGAACATGTCTTCGATCTGATGCTTTATGGCTTAAAAGTGCAGAAATAATGAATAAATTGCCGCAGAAACGCTTCAAAACAATGTTGCCTTAAAATGACGTCATTGACATCATGACGTTACGTGTCAGTTACCGCGCAAAATTAATAGCTTTTATCTTGAAAGTACGTAATTCTGTGCATTTTCTTTATTTTAACTATTTTCAAATAACCATTATTTGCTGAAATATTTTTTAAGAGTCTGTTGCTCTGAATAATAATCAATACTTTGCTTCTTTTATGTAGTTATATTGAAATGTTATGCGGAATGTAAGAAAATGGACAATGGTAACCAATGTTATTTGGAATACAGTTGGATGAAAGGTTACTTGTTACGGCCATTTTTAAATAAAAAATCTAGCAGTTTGATTTGTAATACCTATTTTTCAGGTTCGTTGATAATTTGTTACTTATATACTAAAATTAGGACCTAAAATTGTTCAAATTTCAGTAGAAAATTGTGGTTTCTTGAATTAAATTGATGTTACCATGGAAACGAAGCCCGTGACCTATATATCTAAATGTAAAATTCAAAAGCGTTGACACTGGTCTATTTAAGAAACACAGCTTCGGCTTTTTATTTTCATTTCAACAATATCCATCAGAATAATAGCAGCATGCTGAACGATTTTTCCATGAAAAATGCCAGACGAGGTGTACTGCTGTGAGTATTCTTAGCTGTGAAATTTGTTTGAATAAATGGAAATAACACGAAAATATAACTTACATTAGAAATAATATGTTTTAAAGCTACATTAACTAGAAAGATAATCTTATTCAATATTTTCTAATAAGAAATTACGACAAAAAGCAAGATATAAGCTATTTTAAACATCTCTGTTGCCATGGTTACTGTAAACGTTGAGTAAAATAGGGTACCATGTAAAGTGCTTGGTATTTTGCTGATAATATTACTCAAATATTCTATGGTGGTCATTAACAGAA
The DNA here is from genome assembly GCF_021730395.1 of Mercenaria mercenaria. NCBI lineage: Eukaryota > Metazoa > Mollusca > Bivalvia > Venerida > Veneridae > Mercenaria > Mercenaria mercenaria. The sequence continues at coordinate 46,803,648 of NC_069361.1, read as the reverse complement.
TGGCACTGAAGCCGTCGAAAACCCGTAGTTTTATACATAGTTGTTTAAAAATGAGAGAAAATGCGTTACCATGGAAACACGAGCCCCGCGACATATACATTTTAAGCTTATATTAGAAAGCTAAGGTGCATACTAGTAAAATTATCAATTATGAAGACTTCTACGAATATCAATGAAACTAAAATACACTGAAAAGTGTTAAATATCCATATTTACCTTCTTCTTTCAATATGAAATACATTTGGAGGGTCATGTTCTTCAAACCTGGATAAAAACTGAACTTGAAGGGACAGAGACAAACGAAATTGAGATTGTAGCAGTTAAAACTTCATATTAGACGAAATACAAAAAAAAATGCTGCGGTTCAACAAATTTGAATTTACGCTTGTAACAAGGTAACCTACCTCCTTAATGTCGAATTTCGGTTTTCTCGATTTAAACCTTGGAATTTAAGATTCCGTATTTCAGATGCCCTTGTGTTTTCCGGACAGATACGTAACGTAAGATGCTTCAACATCTCTACTACAGGTATACAAAGAACGCAACGATGTATGTCTTGCATCTCACATCCTTCAGTACTTCGTGTTAGAATAGCTCTAAATTAATTGTATTGTAAGTACATGAGTGATAAATTAAAAAGTTATCACAAAAATAATGAACACATCATTTAACGAGAAATGTAATAACGGCAACTGAAGTATAAAACTGTATTGCGATTAACAAGACATGTTCTACTATTCAGACGAAAATCAAACAGGACAAGCCACAAGCAAAGAACACAGACACCTATTACTACCTGAGAAGAAAGGCAGTGTAATCAGACATTTTAATTTTTTGTGCTTGAGGACAAAACGCCACTAGGTGCTATCTCTTTATAAAATGGTAACATGAAACTGTATACAGGGAAGCGAGTTTCATGTGATAATATTCATAGAGCCCAGTATTCTTAAATTAATGGACCAGTAAGTATCATTAATTTTGAATGCGTCCTTCCTATGAAATTATAATTATCTGATTTCTTCCTTCTAATGTAAATTTATTATTCTTAATGAAAGTGATACATATACATCTTTCTTACGGTGAATTGAATTCTGTATCTTCTTATAAATACAATTAAAGAATTATTTCTAGTAGTGGTACGGATTCCAGGAACACTCTGAGTATGGCCTTTAAACGAGACGGGTTTATTTTGAACAAGTAGTCAGATATTCGGACTGACTTTGTCGCATTTTATACGCAAACTTATTCATCTGGTTTATTAGCAGTTAGTAAGTTAAAAAATGACTGGACAGCTCTGTAGGTAAAATGACCAGTTTTTTCATGTAAATTAAAGTAAGTTCGACACTCCTCCTGAAAAGGTCAATGTAATATTTTCTTTCTTAAGATTTAATTTATATATTGTTCGATCTCTGGCTTCAAGCAAAGATTTACAGTTAATAATATTCAATTCCGTTTCATATGAAAAACGGTGCGAAAAACGTCGCCTTTACTCATCTATTGGATGCATGGGCCTTCAATGAGCATATGAAACAAATAATCTGTTTCTAATGTCTATAGTGTGCTTTATTTAGAACTTAAGGTTGATCAATTTTAATATCTCATTTATTTTCCTGATTTCTCTGCTTATCATATCTTGTTGAAGGTCAATCAAGATGAAATAACATATGCCTGTTGTACAAAATAAACAATTTATCCGAATCTCTCTCCAAGTTCCGATTTTTATCATTCTCAGCTTATTTACTGAACCAGACCTACGTATGAAACAAGGCATTTTATTTTCCAAATAGATATGTTATCAATTGTTCGTCTAGGTATGTAACAAAGCATAGATCTATATTATCAATTATGGCTCCATCAAGCTATTTAATTAAAATATTGTTCGGTGCTGCAGATTTGAAGTAAATAGTTATTCTTTCAAGTCTATTTATCTAAACCTGTTGCAAAGTTGTTGTATTGGATGACACTATCCTCTACAACACTGGAATATTGAATTTATGAAGCATTAGACAAGAAGAAGCTATAAGAGATTATAGAATTTTAAGAATTCTAGTCTGCTAATGGGGACATTTTATGATACATTAATTGTGAAACAGTACCCTTGCATGTCTTTGACTGCTAAAGATTAACAAATAAATTGATACAAATTGATAACTGCGAAAACATTTATTGATCAACTAGACAACAACAACCGTCGCTTTTAACCTTCGCCCGCCGCCATGTTAAATTGCAATGAAGGGAACTAGCGGAATTGCGAGCTCGTCGGTTGTGTGCCTAACTATCAGGCTTAAACTGACAATACCTTTTGATAATCAAAGCGCTGATAGCGCTGCAAGAACAGGGTTTTACAGATGTGGACAAGAGTTGATGACAATTGGCCAAAATCGGCGGAAGAAAGAAAAAATAAATATGTTATACGTTATATAAATATATAGATTAATACGGAAAACACTTCTCACACTATGGCTAGAAATAGGAATGAATAGATTACAGTAAATTTTTCTCAGTCCGTGGTCAGATATTGCATACTAATTTCATTGAATTTTTTTCCAGAAAACGAAAACAAAAATAAATAAAAGGTAAAGAAAATGAAAAAAGAAAAGTAAAAGAAAAATTAAAATATGAAAATACTGGGTTTGGAACTCACGCTTGAAAAGCTAGCGCGTCTCTGCTAGACAGGCGCTCGAACCGACTGAGCTTAATCATTTATGATAATAGTATTATCATGCAAAGTCACTCTTTTGAAAATAAGTAAAACGAAATTATTGATTCCTTTTAGGCTATAAATGTTTTTGTTAATACACACATAAACTTGTCAAAAACATTATTCAAATATTGTGCGGGCGATTTTAGCTTTGCAAACACTATTTTAAACCGTTATTGTTTCGTCGTTATATATGGATCATTTATGACAATAATGTAATAAAACAATGCAACGCTTCTGGAAGTACGAAGGACAAAATTATTGATCCCATGTTACTGTTAATAGATAAATGACACTTGAAAAAACATTGTTTTGCAGAAAACCTGACAACTAAATAATGCATCCCGATATTTCTGCGACGTCAAACAGTGATGATGTTGATGTTATGAAATATATCCTTTTATATTAAAGAACGCTCCCTCTATGTACTGGTTTCAACAAATACGTTTCAAGGCTGTATCTTATTATTATTGCTTTTGACAAGACCACACGCTATCTCCAACATAGGATTCATTTAAATGTTTTTGTCATGACGTCTAAACATTGTCAAGTAAAAGCTGTAAGGTATTCAGAATTCTAGTACAGGGAAATTTTCATTAAAAAGTTTCATTAAAATTAATTTGGCATTGTAAAATAAGGTAGCATTTGATAGTAATAAAAGACAATGTGACATATAAACGACTTATCATTTATCTCAAGATCACGGTCAAAGGTAACGAAAATCAATTATTCTCATACCCCTGCTGAAACATATTTAGTATAACATTCGGGCGGATCAACTAATCCGTATACTAACCTCAGCGTAAGTATGTTTAATTAAGTTCCTTTGTGAAAAACAACGCAATATTGAACATCATGGAATTGTAGCTCAGGAAATATCTAAACAAAATTAACTGGAATCATTTTATCAAATTATCTAACAAAACTGGAGTGCAAAGAAGCGTAATGACTTAACTAGTCTTTCATGAAAACATCCTTACAGTTGATCTAAACCTAGTTAATATTTACAAAGGTATTGCGTTGGCCAAAACTGAACTAATTAAACCAAAACATTGTTAAGCTTGTTCCTTTCTCATCAAGTATGAAAAACAATTATCTCCTGTCTAACGGGAAAAAACAGCTATATTCAAATTGAGCGATCAAATGTAATTTCAGTTTTTCTTTAATCAAAGCTTACAAATATTTGTATTATGAAAATACTCAGGGAGTCAATTTTAATTGGAAATGTGTTAGGATTCTGAATACAGCATTCATACATCATTGACCTTTTCTTCTCCCAATCTTTTGTAAAGTTGCAATATTTGATAGCGTTTTAAATTATTCTCTTTCAAAGGCCAGACGACTTTATCCAGGGCATTGCTTGGTTTTGCTCGCTATGCTTGCTACGTTTTCAGCACTCCTGTAATTAAAGTGTCTTGATCGTTCGGTTATAGACCTGCTCGCGTTATATTTTAACAACATCCCTGAAACTCTAATGAACTATTCCAAAGAAGTTCCATTTAAAACGAAAAGATTTACTGCACCAGACTAGTGAACTTAGAACAGAAATCATTGATAAGTATCGGTTACTGTTAGCTCACTGTTTTATCTTTTATATTACTTGAATATTATTAATCTGAAAGAATCTGATGAAACATTTTTCACATAATATTAACTCAGCTTACACTGTTAAAACACCAGCTGAAAACAATATTTCTGAAGTTTTATGTCATAGGTAAGTTCTTGGTAAAGTGTTAATTACTCAAAATCTTGTGAAATAAGGTCAGTAATTCAGTCGAAAATGTGCTTCCGTGGAGTAGTCGAAGGAAGACCAAAGCAAATAGACCTTAATATTACCATTTATTGCGTACAATCGTGTAGAATGAGTGCTTTAATCTCACATTTTCACAGCTAGAAAACATTCTGCATGAAATGTGACGGATTTTATTTCTACATTTTCTACCGATGGCGAGTATGACAGACCGAAACCGAAAGTAGGGTTTATTATACGGAAAGAGCAATAATGCGTAATTTTTAGGGTAGCAGACCAACAGTGACTGGCATTTCACTAGGAACTATTCCACCCCCTTTTTTCTTTTCATTTTTTTTGTTGTTGTTAATTCTTTATAGTACTTTCATGAAATATAGGAGAAGAAAAAAGTGGTGTTCGATAAAGATACGTAAATACGACCTGAAGTTGTCGTTTTTTTGTTTGAAACAAGGATGGATTTGAATAAGTGACCTTTAACCTATTACAGCATAATAAGACATTTTTTCGGCACGTCACAGTTAGTCATGCTAGTCATATATTATTGTATATGTTAGGAAATTTTGTTGACAGTGCAAAACAATCATGGAATTTTAAAAAAAAGCCATATTTTGGGTATTTGCTCCTATTTCTGCAACAATTTCTGAGAGGAAAAATGCCAATTGAATGTCAGAAAATGTACAAAATGTATCCATCTGGCTTTTATTTATTTAAAAAGGAATAAATCATATTTCTGAATCCAAGAAAACGATAACGCAAACGGTTAAAACCTTTACCAAATACTAAAACGACCCTAGGGGCTTAATTTAGCCCCGTATGAACACATCTGCGGATGTCTCTAAATTGTTTTTTTTTTTGTACTTTTAACATGTGTTAATGTTGAGTTCTGCTCAACCCGGGGCTAGAGGGCGTGGACGGTAGCATTCATTTCCACTACCGTCCATGAACAGGCTCTATCAAACAGAGCCTGCAACATTTTCGTTTTTGTCGTGTTGAGCGACCTGTGGAGTTTCCACTTTTTCTATTTTATTTAAGTAAAAGTAGATTTCTAAAATAGCTACATAGCAATTAGGTTTAAAGCAACATTTCCGTTAACTACTTCTTAATACCTTAATGAATTCCGAATCCAACAATTTTAATCCAAAACTTCGAAAATTTGTATTGTGCCAATGTAAACATTCTTTTCTACAATTATATTTTAATACAATTTTTGTACTTAACGTAGTTTCTGTACCCGAAAAGAAAAAAAGTGATTGAAATCATAATAAAATGCACCAAAAAAGATGAAATTATCCAAGCCTGAATTACTAAACAACATAATTTGGGATGATTATTTTTCTTCAAAGAAAATCATTCTCTATTAAACTTACATCCGGTGTCAATACAGTAATAAATCATACTAATATATATGAAATATATTATAATTTGACATCAAGTCAGCGACGAAAAACAAGTAAAAAAATCAAATTAAGCAGCCCAAGACAAAGCTGTTAAAACAACTTCGTCTGAGCTAATGAATAATACAAACACACAGAAACATACTTTGTTTTATTCAATTTATTATATCTCAGTTGTGGAGCCAGGTTGAAACTTAACCGGCTCATTCTTTAGTCTCATCTGAGGAAAATATTGTGTAATATTAAGGGAAAAGCAACCTCGACCAAAGTTAAGTTCGAACCCACAACTAACAGTTAATGCGTTCATAACCTGATCCAGTAAGCCACCTCTAAAAATCAATCACGTAATCCTCTTCGATCCAAGTGAAAAGCAACCTTTTATGACACTGTAATAACAAAACTGAATTACTCGTACATTTTCTTTAGAGGTTAACTGATATACCAGAAAAAAAAAGAACATTCGTTAAAATACGCCAGCACTTACATTTTCACCATAACACTGCATCTTGTTTTCACTGTTAATTTCATCACGAGCGGGCACCTGGGTAGAACCACCGATCTTCCAAAAGCCAGCTGGGTGCCTTCGTCACATAAAGAATTCAACGCCACAAGTGAGGCTCGAACCCACATCGGTGAGGGGCAAGTTATTCGAAGTCAGTGACCTTAACCACTCGGCCAAGGAGGCCTTCGACATATGCATAAAATGGGTAGAGATAGAAAGGAATAGTGGCATTTATATCAGCTTTCTACATCCCAAATATATGTATGTACTTCAAAGAAGACGGGGCTAAGAATATTGTAACCGTTTTAGAAATACTGTCTTTAAATGGTCTTAACATTTTTACGCTCGAAAGTATCAGGTAGTGTACAACAATGTGTTGACCATGCAGATAATCTTTCACGGTTGAAATGAATCAAACACAGCCATATGTGAATATAGTTGAATAAAACATAGAAAGGTGAAATAACAGACGGGAACCGCCTTGGAACAGTCACATATATCAGCACGTATTCAGTAACCATTAATAGTCATAATAGTAGGACAAAATACCAAAGAAGCTAAGTGGGGTTTGAGACTTCTTATGTGGAGTATTCCACCTTTATCATATTACGTAATCAAAGAGAAAAGCGCAACTTTCAACATACTGTAGGGCAAATCACCGAGAAAACCATCAAATAATCACGTTTAATTTAAAACTGAATTCAGCAGTACAAGTAACGGGCATGTTCTAATCTCTGGCCTGGCCTGGCCCGGCCTGGCCTGGCCTGGCCCGGCCCGATGAGCCCAATTTTCGACTGGGCCGGGCCAGGCCAGGCCAGGCCAGGCCAGATTTTATTGTACATAGAGAAATGAATGGCATGAAATCTAAATATACAATTACAATAGCAGGCAGTATTAACCTGCATTGTTTACTTGCTGCATGTCAAACAAAATGAGAAACCAGTCCCCTGGAGAATCATTAATTAGCCACCATTCATCTTATTTGAAATACAGATTTGCACTGAAAAAAATGGTGTAACTAAATAATAACTACCCATTTTTTTCTGTGATCAAATTATTTAAAGTCAACTTTAACACTTGGTTTTAAAACTAAGGGCTAATTTCATTGATAAGTTTACCTGCTGCAATATAACTGAATATTTGCATGCATCTCTTTGGGAATTGTAATTACAGGTTGTGTCCCTACTATCCTTAGCTGACCTTTTAACTGTTCAGTTGAACTTTTAATGTGTTTGGTTTTGTTAAGCTGATGTTCAATTTATGGAAGAGTAATAAAAATAATATTCATTATGGGACCTCTAACTCATTGTCAGGGTGTTGGCATTTCAGATTATTGATATTTGTCTTGCACAAAAAAAATAATGGTGCATTGTGTTTATGTTATTTCTAAGTGATATATTTAATGCTAAAACATGCTCTTGAGCCGGTTTCACAAAACTTTGTAGGATTTTTTTTCCACATACTTAGTTCAATATAAAAACAATCTTACAAAAATATTCAGTATATGTATAACCTAAACTACAAAATTTATATATCGCTTCCCCGCACCATACTATCCCAGATTCTAGAACAGAGGTAGCATTATTTTAGAAATTGAAAGTTGTTGTCCGTTAGTATTGACAGGTGCCACTCTTTATTTTACACCATATTTGTAACCTGAAAATATCTAAATTGACCAAAATAACATGCAAAGTTTACCAATGACACAGTGGTGTAGTGATAAGTTCTGCGACTTTCACACATGTTACCATGGGTTCGCTTTCAATTCAGATTGTTTTCATTAAATCAATATAATGTCATTTTATTGATACTGGTTTTATTCTTACAACATTTTATGGTAATAACTTGTATGTAGAAAAATGTCAAATACTTGTGTATTTCTTTCAATAAATGAACAATAAATCACGATAAGTGACAATTTTCCTGCATTCTATTTAGTTTACAGAGGAAATTAAAAAAAAAATGATAATGAAAATGGTCAAACAGGTCACGGTTTCGAACTTACAGTCCCGAGATTGGTAGCTGAACGTTTTGTCAGCACAACTTTATCTGCATGTATAACCTGGCAGTAAAGAAATGTTTATATTTTATTTGGTTTTCAATATTTATATTTTTATTTATGTTTGGGCACCGATTGTTTTACGGAAGCATATGGAATATTCTTGAGTGCTAGTTCAATAATTTCGGACAATACTAAATAATCCTCAATAGACAAAATAATAAACTTAGTTAGCTTATTCATATTGGGGGAAAACCAAGCCACCAGTCAAGAGTCAATTGAGGTGGAGGTCCCCTGATAATAGTCATAACAATTAATCAGGCATCACCTTTAAATTAGACATAATAGTTATGTTAGCTACAGGCTTATTCCCAGATGTATAATTTTACAGAGTGAGAGTTCAAAATGTATTTATATAATGTCTGAAATATCCAAACTTATTCCGAAAGTCAGATTTTAAAGATGCTATAAAAATCACTTTCACCTTTTACGAAATTGAAATCTATGGCCTGGCCTGGCCTGGCCTGGCCTGGCTTAGTCGAAAATTGGGCTTATCGGGCCAGGCCAGGCCAGGCCAGGCCGGGCCAGGCCAGGCCAGAGATTAGAACATGCCCAAGTAACGGTATATACTGCTTAATATTAAATAGATCTCCAACAAACATTATGAGAACTTCAAAATGTGCTAACTGTTATAAAGCACCTTGCATACCAATTGTTTCAAGCACAATTCTTAAAGAATAAAAACAAGTCTTAAGCTCACTTTTTCCATAAAGAGCACGCATCGGTATAAATAACTTTGTAAATTTCAGACATATTGAATCTAAATCTTGCGAAAACTAAATTGAATTATATTTGGCTGTAAAAATGAGATTATGGTAGTTTTCCAAAAAGTGATTCCAATTATTTGAGTTTCAAATCGGTTTTTACAATTCTTGAAGAATTCACAGACATTAACTGTAACTTTAGAGCGTAAACACAGAGGTTCAACACGGTTCAGTTGTTGTTTTAAAATGTGCAAGGTAGCCTTAAAAGTTCACCCTTTATTACATTGTTCACGTTTTAATAATCTAAGAATGCAAAAGTGTTGATTTAAATGCTCATGGTCTTCGTTAATCCAATGTCTTTGTTAAAGAAACTTAATTTACATTTTCCCTAATATTTACATTATACAGGTCATTATTAGCTTTTATTTGCTACTTGTTTTCAATGAGTTCGAAGAAATGATGTGATTTTTAATGGACTCTTATGCAACCTAACACGCTTCTGAGTGCTATAAAGCCGCTTTAGAACATCTTTAAAGAATGTATTGGAACAATGTCAGCCTACTATAGAACGTAGAGGTTACATTTAATATATCCCAAAGTCGTAAGTATAACTAAAAGTTGACAGTACTGAAATTACCTAACTAACTGAACAAGCATAATAAACACACTGATTATTTCAGAATTTGCTAACGGCAACTGATACACAGAACTTTCATGACCAACCAGCCAATACAAATTAAAATGCGAGAAAGCGTCAATATATTTTTTCTGCAGGAAGACTAAGAACTCTGCTCGCAGATTACCAGAGTCATGAAATGAAAGACTTTTCTATTACATGAACCGTGGTATTCTGCCTGAAATGCTAAGTTTCCAAGTGAGAGTAAGTATTCCATAGCTTGTAAATGCGTCTTTTCTACAACACTGAAGTATTTTTTTAATTTATCTTATCTTATTTTTAAAAATATTTAGTAATATGCCGAAAGAAAGTGATACATTTTTAAGAAGGAATTCATGACATCAAAATGATATTTACATTTGAAATACAGTATAGCACATTTTTGACCTCGTGGGAGTGTAATAAAGCCATTACTTAAAATTGACAATACACTAGTGTAATAAAGCTTTGACGTCGACGACGTTCATAGTATAGGAGTCGTTGGTCAAATTGACTTGTTTATATAGTAAAATAGTAAAAGAAACTAGATTTTTTGATGTTTCAACAGGAAAAGCTAACATGTGATAAAAAGAATATTACATTTGTGACTTTCAACATTGAATTTATTTAACGCGTTGAGTAAAATTGATAAAATACACGGCAGAGCCGCGCATTTATTATTTTATTCAACTCGTTTAATAAATTCAATATGAAAAGACACTCGTGTAATATCCTCTATATATTTTATTATAGATATCCATAAATAATTATAATGAATATGTAGACGAAGTAGTTAGCCAGAGGATTAATGAGTGAAAGATATTAATATCATTCAATTAATTAAAAACAAATAAATTAATGTTCTTTTCATTTCATGTCATATCAAAGGCTTTTACCTAATGTTGACAGTGCTTCTTCACGCGCAAGGCCCTACGTCAAACATCATTATGTCACAATATTTATTTCGTAAAAATACTTTCTACGGGATTTTATATATTTCTTTTACTTTATATATACTGGAGGTATATTACATGTTCTTGATGGTAATTTATGTTTAAGAATCTTTTATTCAAGTATATTTTGATAAGAATCTCCGATTTTATATCATTCATGTTATTCCGCATTCACGTGTAAGTGTAAAAATTTACCTTTCAAACAATGAATTTTTCAAATATAATCTACTATTTTCTTTTCCTGCATTAGCTTGATCATAAAAGGTATACTTTTCAGTTTGAATTATCAGAATTTGAGACAGAGATTACATGTAATTCAGCATGATATTGCATATTTTTCATTACGTATCTTAGGCATGTTTATATTTACTGAACAACTGAATAAATGCTATCAATACTAGAGTAAGGGTTCAAATCACTTTATCTTCAAGGTAGATATTTCCAGATGGAATAACTAATCATGTTGATATTGCTATGCTTTACTTGGGAATCAAACCAGGTAATCGTGAATATTTCTTTTATTTACCAGATTTCTCCGCTTATCAAAATTCCCTTGTTATATAACATACACCTCTTGTATGAAATGAACAGTTTATTTGGACATCTCCTAGTAAGCATGCAGAGGAAGCAAGGCTTTCGTTATTGAATTATATAAGTTATCAACAACTCTGTCATGCCATTGTTTTGAAATATTGTCGTATTGTTCTTAAGTGCGGAAATCACAGTAATCAGCTAGTCTACCATTCTGATTGTATTTCAGCCTTTTGCAACGTTCTAGTCTGATACCAGTTATTAGGAAAGTCTGACGATCGATATACTTGCATTGTTATCGATTACGATTTTTACCAGTATTCAGTACATTACTTAGCATTGCTTGCGCAGTGTTACTGATTCATAATACTGCTATCAATTTTGTCAATTACACTGCTAATGTACTGTACGCAATGTTATCAATACAATATCATAGTAACGCTTGCAGTGTTGTTTACTCAAAATGTTGTCAACCACCAGTACATACTGCTTTAGTGTTGTCAATACTTAGCATTGCCTGCAGTGTTGCTGAATTTAATGGCTGACAATGCTGCTAACTGCTTGCACTGTTATCAATACTATTTTAGCGTTGTTTGTAATGTCCCGATTCAAAATTCTGACGTTTATTTCAATATAATGTTTAAACACAAAGTTTGTACTCTTGTCAATGCAATATTGTCAAAGCATTAAAAAGACTCGAGCGTGCATGATAGCTGGTTACCAATTGTTATTTACGTTCCTCGAAAATAACCAAATTACATTCTTACAATGATATACTAGTACTATAATATGTACGTATCTGTTTTACTCCGATATGTATTCTTTTGAAAATATCACAATGCACTGATGTGACTATATTGAGCACATTGTTCTGTTGCAAGATATATATTACTTAAAATCGTGATAGAATTTCAATCACTTCAGAAAGCTATCCTGCGACCTAGCAGAAAGCGGACTGCTCTACCCTGGTTCTCGCTGGTTCCTAAAACATACCTGCAGTGGCACATAGGATCCTCCTCCACCATTAAAAATTGCAAATTGCCTTAAAGAGGCGACAAAAATCGAACAAATAAAATAAGTAAACAAACAAAAACACATCATGTATATTGTCTCCAAACTCTTGAGAAGGTGCTGAAGATTGAGTATCTCCCTAGAGAAGAAAGTAAAGAAATCAGTTCATTTCAGGTTTGTAAATAATGAGTACTGTTTTCACTGAGACCAGTCGTTTGTCATGTTGATGTTACAAAGCTTTCTGTCTAGACAACTTAATTATCATTTGTAGCTTATGAATATGGATTCATGAAACAGAAGACGAGCAGCAGCCATATGGGCCATCCGTTATTAACCTCATCAAGACGACTTCAGAGCGCACAACCTAGGTCACTAGGTCTAATATCAGTGTAATTTGGAAGTCAAAAATAGATTACCTTAGTGTCCGCTCTATACGTTCTCAACGTGTGGGAAGATATTCATAATATAATCATTAAATATTTACCTCATCAAGGTGACATGAAATGCGCACATCCCATGTCACTAGTTCTAAGGTCAAGTGACACTTGTAAGCAAACACAGGTTAACTTTGTGTCTGCTTCATATTATTCTAAATCGTTTGCAATTACAAGTAGCATCAAGAAACAAATTTTAACTTTTTACCTCATAAAGATGACATGCAGGACACATGACCGTCAGAACTAAGAGCAAGGCCAAGACTCTTCGAGGTCAAGGAGTCTTGTTCCCTTCATATCTGCAAATCAGTAGAATGTATGTTATAAAATTAGCATGGATTTTAAACCTCATCCGGACGACTTGCAGAGTGCACAACACAGGTGAAACGTGACACTTAGATGTGAAATGTCAAATAGCTCAAATTTATGTCCGCTCCGTATCTTTTTAACTACTGAATTCATATTAACAAAATTAGCATCCTTTGTAACCCACATTATTACGATGTACAGAGCGTACAACCCAGGTAACAAGTCAATTTCAAGGTCTCACTTGAAATTCAAATGTAATGATCACAACATTATACTTTCCGTATCAGAGCGGGGTTTGGGGATGTTCAAAACCTTCAGTGAGAACTCTAGCTATTATTAATTAACAAGTTTAAACCAAACGCAATTCAAACACAAAATATGAATACTAGTATATATATAAGATACTTGTTCTTCAATGCACAACACAATCATGTATTGGGCTTTGACTGTAGGTGACAAATAGGAAGCATAGCAGAGAAATGTATTTCGAAATACAAAAGAAGGTTCAAATACTGTAGAGTGATTTATAGCATTGTAAACTTAACACTAGTCTTGATTCTTGAATCTTGGCCGGTATTTTCAGATTTATCACGTAACAAACTGCTAAAGAATACCATTATGTATCTAGTTTAAGTCAATGCTTTTCAAGGATACTCAACACGCCATCTCTTAAGAAGGATTCATCTAAATGCTTTTGTTATAACGTCATAACTTTGACAGGTTAAAAGCACTAGAGATTCATGTGCTAGAACAGGTCAATAATGATTGCTTCTCATTGAGAAGTTAGAATAGTAAATTTTGGAAGTGAATGTAAGAAATAAAAGACAATCTGATATTAAATGATATATCATAAATTTAGATAATAACAAGTGATGTAATAAACACGCTCAGTAGAACTTTTGGGAAGGTCAACAACTGTATAATGACCGTAATACCTGATAATAATTGTTAAATATTAACTTAACCCTTTCCGTTGTTTCTTAAAGGTATATTATTTATCACATTCCACAGTCTGTTACATGGTAGAGATGTAGTATATTCGGCTTTTCCTTACTTAGTAATGTATATTGTATGCTACTGTGCAATATTTTCCATTTTTGTGATAAAGATGCGTCAAACTATATAAACAAGTAATGGTCTGGATCAATGCTGGTCGCAAACCCACTATGTTGGTTTTCCCATGGCACGGCTCAAATATTTTAAATAAAAATTCAGGAATAGTTCGAGTTGAAAATAACAGTTGGACATTGTTTGAAGTATTTACAAATTTGATTTTAGAAAGTGATCAATGTTACTTTTTTTTCAAAATAAACAGTGTCTTCATTCCTGCTAATGGGATAACATTTGTAAATCGTACGATGAGCCACTGAAACCAAGTTTTTGGTTTTCCCGATTTTCCTCATGCCATTACAATGATGACAATCTAATTGTTTAGTGGACCTTGCGGATTAATAAATATCTTCATAGAGGTTTAGTAGTCTCCAAATGGCTCTATTCCAGTGGCTGATATTCTAATCCATATTTATTGTCCGCTGAGAAAAGAATGCTATTATTACTATTATTTATGGAAAACACGTATAATCAAACTATGTGTAGTACTGTGACTGAAAAGTATATATGGGCTCTCATGAGCAGAAACTTTTCAGTGGAAACAACGATGACTTTCTATTTTTGTCATTTTACATTTAATGCCGTTACAATGAATTCCTTCTAGAAATTCAGATGTTTCTACTTGATTTCTTTCTCGCGTTTGTTTTTTAAACCAGCTGTAACTTTAAAACTTTGAGTAATTTTTAATATGATTATTTAAATGAAAGCATGAGAGATCAAGAGTTATATTTATGGTTCTCACCCTTTTATATGGTAAGTCTGTATTTTCATAAGTTAATCATAAAGTTAATGTCATCGATCAGGCGTAGTAAATTTGATAATGCATTTTTTATTTCATCATTCTTTTAGTTCAAGATATTTGCAATTAAAGCTGTCATTAATGAATACTATCTATTTTAACTATGGATGGCTTCCTCACATGAAGAATTCGACGCCCCCTGTGAGGCTCGAAATCACATCGATGAGGGGCAAGTGATTTGATATCAGCGACCTTAACCACTCGGCCACGGAATCCCCCTATTGGTAAAGCAATATAAAAGAGACCAATGGGATGATTAAAATTGTAACTCAGGCAAATTGAAACTATTTTTATCTTGATATTAAATATGCGGATTCGGCATATAATTTTACAAAGAAAATTAATTTTCAAAAGCTGGGGAAAAATATTATTGACCCAGGTATTGTTTTGTCTGGAAGTCTTTCCAGTGGCATGGGGCATTTTCGTATTTATGGCCCGATCTGAGTACAATCAGTAGAAATACATTATAGGTTTTTATATAAAAAAAAGTCTACCTTATGAAAGAAAACTTACACACAACCAACTTCAAAATACGCTCAACATTACTGGCTAAAAGGGGACATTTACCTGAAAACAATCAGAGTGTGAAAAATCATTGAAGGATTTTATTATCACAGTTTAGAACAGTACAGGTTAATATCTAATTGGTAATGTAAATGTTTTTGCATCCGATCCGGTTTTATAAATGATTGACGGATTCCATTGAAAAGCAATCACAAACCATTAAGGCATAAATATAATGAAATAATGTTGCCATTGAGATTACACGTGGAACGTATTTTATTGATCTCTTGCAATGACGACTTTTGTACTGTTGATAAATAAAATGGTATTTTATCTCAACGAGGAGGGACAATATTCGTAGTCATATTGTCTACGGATATCCGAAACAATTACAGTCTTAAAGCTGATATGGCCGTCAGAGAGAAATCGTTTTCCGTTATATAATTTATATCGGGAAATTTATGAGAGCTTTATTATGTATTTATTTAAAATCTTCTTGAATATGTCCTAATAAATAAACGAAATACCAAAAAATAGGAAGTGCTGTCTTGTTTTCATTCATTTGCTTAAGTTCAATTATGATGCAAGTTTGAAACGCAATCAAATTATCAACAAGAACCATTGTTTGTAACATATCCAGTTATAACCTCAGCAGAATTGGAACCAAATATCCATCGCTTAAACGGCCTGCACCCCGTCCCCGTTGGTCACCTAAGCTTTTTAACCCAGATGAAATACGTGCCCTATGTAGTGGCCGGTAGCGTCATACTGCGCTTTTTACTTTTGTTAAGTTGTCCTGACACAAGATGGTCTTTGAAGTAACATAGAATAAAACAAATGTATTTCATCAGGCCTGAGACATCAATAACGTGGCGGATATCGATAATATACCGGTACCAGTTTTTGTTAAATAACATTAGGGCATATTCGTAAGCAGACGGAACTTTATATCTTAAGTTGTCATATATTGATATATTAATAGCACTTAGAAAATCGGATGTTTAAATAGAGATTTTATGATGGCTATTTGACTCCTACCAGGAAGTATGAAAAAGAGACGTAATTGTCAGTAATAAAAGACAAATTTGTATAACATAGAATATCATTTTGTTGGGTCGTTGTCAAATAGAAACAATATCCATGAACTAATAAAAATTCATCAATGCTTTTGATTTTTCTTTTGTTGGGTCTAAATTAGCGTATGATAGTGGAGACAGTTCCAAGGTCTGCCTTCCGGCACTGTATGCTAATGTTTTTTTTATAGTTTGCTGTAAAAGAGTATGAGTTGAATGGTGTATAACTACATCCGATGAATGTCGATATGCCTGGGTATGTTACTCTAGATATGGTTAAATAATATTCATTCTTCGCATGTGTCTTAATGAAAGGTTATCTTGACACAAGCCGAATATCACTATTCATCATCGCAAAGCGACAAATTGATACATACTCTTATTCGTAGAAATACAGATGTATGATGATAGACTGGCAGTTAGCTGTGGCCGTGAATATCAAGAAAATAAAAGGTTTTAATTTTGATGTTCTTCTTAAATTTGTCGTCTGCTAAAAGAAGCGCGACGCCATTTCAAATATTTTAGATGATAACAAAAGACAATTACTGTGATGTGTGATTAAAATACCTAACAATTTTGCAAGTTTTTTCGGATATAAAGTGTTTAAATCTCTTTACAGTACAAATGTAACAATAAATAATTGATAAGTCAATGACTGTATCATCGTTATATACATTGTTTATTTAAATACTTATCTATTATAGCAATATATCACAGTCAGTTTTGGTATAAATCTCTTTATATGTCAATTACATTGTCAAGTCTTGATACACACAAAGATCAGTAATACTTGGTAGTTTCGTATGTAAATGAATATTTCAGGGTTTGTTTTGTCTACTAATTCCATCATATCTTTTCGAATGCGAATTAAGCTTATTTCGCTCATTCACAGCGGAAGAACAACTGGTTTTTTTTCTTTATTCAGGACTTTTGAGATATCCCTTATCGGATTTAATCTTGATCACCGCCCATAACGTCAGTATTTTCGGACATTAATAAAGGAGGCAGTAAACAGTTTTGAGCTGTTAGTGTCAAATTTACAAATAAGAGGCAATTTACGGATTGAAGTGGATATTTGAAGTTTAAAATAATAATAATTGCTAGAATTGAAGTTTCAGCGGCGAGAATTGAGTTTCACTTATTTAAAGAAAATCAGTTGAGTAGCCTTGATCTTGATAGTATGACGTAATGACTTGCAGGTGCGTATACATGCTTCCTCTGAGCTAGCTTAAAGTGGGGTTGTCATTTTAACAGGGGCCTCAGGAAAACTGGAATAGTGAAAAAATGGTACGGATGGCACATATATTTGAGCTTATTTTCAGATTTTACAGTGTTACTGGAGTATGGAACAGTGTAGCAGTTGGGGCTATCATTTGCAGGGAATTTTCCACAGCGCTTTGAAAATTGGCAAATTTAGCTTTTTTCGTCATCAGTTTCCGCGACCGGGAGAGCACAAAATTCAGGTCTTTTAAACAGAAAACTAAATATTAGAGATGTATTGCAGATGGTTTGTAACGATAGCCATACAGTCATGTTAATGTTGCAATATCTTTATTTCAGGTGTGTGGTTACAGACTTTTGTGTAAGGTTTTGAAAGTTGGGTAGGCGACTCTAGGCCGAGAAGCTCAGAAAACTGTTTACTGCCTCCAAAGCAGTTTTAAATCCTTGTCTTGCCGACTAGTAATAGATCATTACTGGATAACCGAACGGTAACTGGTCATGTACTGATATAGAAGGGTAAATACGAGCAAACTGTAACGAGGAGAAGTTGGGTGATAATAGTTTATCGAGACATTTTATTTACGTACAAAGCTCAGTTGTAGTTGATAAACTCCTAACATAAAATACACAGTTTACATTGTTTTTCTCTGACTGAATCACAAACCACTAAAGCTCACTTATATAGGTTTTGAACAGGTTAAATTCAGAAATTTTAGATCATTTTTGAAGATATCAGATTTCACGATATCAGAAATGTCTTCAAATTTTCGCTTCCATCCCTTTTCCTGTTAATTCCAGATCTTGCATATAGATGGACTAGTCTTACAACAAACGTTTTAGTAATGAAAAGCTAAACTCCTTTGATTTATTATGCTTCAGCTTCTAACACGAATTCAAGATAATGTCCAAACCTGCGTAGTCGCTCCTCTTCTTCCGCGTCTTAATGCTATTTAAGATACGTTTATGAATACATGCGGCAATAAAACACTAAATTTACTCTCGAGAAACATGTAGCAAAAATATTCCACATATTTCGATTAAACCAGCGGTGTGGCAGCCATTTGTTTTAATCGAAATTTGTATCGGAAAATTACTAACCAGATATGGAATAGTGACGAAAAGGAAACATTTTGTGCAGAAGGCGAGATAAAAATCTATAATTGAACCGATTTTATTGTTGTATAACGTGTATGTCTATTTTATTCTCTCTATCGCCAATGCATTTTGTTGGCATCGTAACATTTCAGCACCTCATGTGTTACATGGTATTGATAGGATCACTCCGGCTGTTACAACAGTAAGTGATGCAAGGTGATGCCTATGAGTAGTTGATCTACGGATCGCAGGGTCGAGAGTTCGATCCTCGGGCGGGGCGTATTTTCTCCGTGTCTATTTGATTAACGACATTGCGTCTGAAATCGTTAGTCCTTCACCTCTGATTCATGTGGGGAAGTTGGCAGTTTCTTGCGGAGAACAGGTTTGTACTGGTACAGAATCCAGGAACACTGGTTAGGAAATACTGTTGAAAAACGGCGTTAAACCCAAAACAAACAAACTAATGAAATACCAAACACCCTTCACGTCCCCTCGTACCGGCTTAAGCAATTCCATTACAGAAAATAATGTACTCCATGCCCTCGAACGACTAGAAACATAACAACAAAGAGTCCTTGTCAAAGACATTTTAAAGCTGCTACACGGCACTTTCAGACTGTTGTTGTGATAGTTCATAAAATCTGTGAAAAGTGACATATGCATACTAACGAGTGTACATCTGTATATCATACGATGATCCTATGAAACCAGTTGTAACACAGTTATGGTTTTCCTGCTCTTCCTCACTAAGCTGAAGACAAATTTCAGGTCAGTATGTTGCTGCCGATCCTTGAGGATGAACTTGATAAATATGGTTCTAATTGTTCATTCATAGAAATTTTAATTAGTAGTTCCAAAATGCCTTATTCTAGTGCATGATATTTCCATCTGTATATATTGTCTGCTAAGAAAGAATTGACATTATTTACCTAACTTATAGAAACGAGTGTAATCAAACCTTCCTGTGTAATAATTAACTTGGTGATAGCAATGATTCTTTGAATATATTTTTTCTCTTTTTTCTTCTTTTTAACTTGCCATTTCTTGACATTGGCAATTATCTTGTGAATAACCTTTCTGTAATTCCAAACACTATATTAATAAAAGAAAGTTCCAGGAGAAAGATAAATAGTCATTATCACATTTGTGGTTCTAACCCTTTTACCTAGTAATATAATATATTATCATTAGCTGCGTCATAAATCGTTTATACGCCAGTTAAATTATTAAAACTTTGCACCCTTGCATACTTTACTTGAGACGCAAATTCATTTTCATTAAACCTAACATGAAAATGTGTTATCAATTGTTTTATTTATGTTCAGATATTTGCAATAAAAGCTGCCAATTACATAGCAATTTATTTATTTTATATATGCCTCATTATATCTTATTTATTATACCTCTTAGATCACTTTAGCACTATAATAAGGATGTAATATACTCTTAATAAGAATGCACCTCTCAGTCGAGAAATCGTAATGTGAAAATGTTTTCGGATACAGTTATCCTTTTAGATCTATAAGTAAATTTAAATGATTGAAAAGGGTGCTACATATCCTTAGGACTGCCGGCACATTTTTATGCAATCTCGCCAAGCATATGTATGTGTTTGACAACATAGAAAATGACGTCAGACGACCTTCAGCTTTTTCGGAAGTAAAAAAGTAAAACAAAAATGAAAGTAAACAGGCTAAACTTGAAAATGAAAGTCGCATTTGCATTGGTTAATAGTTAGAGGTCACGCGCAGGGGTCACCCCGTGTGGACTTGTTATTTTTTATTTTATTTTTGTTTTTATTTTTGCCAATGAATTCAATTTTCAGCACCTTCTAACGATTTGAAAATACCTGGGCTTTAGCACGACATATCAGCTTTTTATCTACGTAAAAATATTTGAACTCAGAAGAAACACAAATTCCACAGGGGTCCGTAATGGATCAAGGGTATGTGGAGATTTTTGGAACTTCGACAAATCGTTCAAAAGGTCCTTTTTCATGTTGTCTGAAAGTGTCTTTATATGCCTCGGATGTGTTGATTCTACGGAAGTGGGAAAGGGCCATCATACACTTATACGTTTTATTACGCTACGGCAGCGGAAAGGATATAAATATTACATTTTGTAGTAATTCCGATATGTTTTGTTTAAAAAGAAAAAGATGTTAATTATCGTATTAACAACATTGGTGCAATAATATTAAGGGTGACCCCTTCCCCGAGATAGTGTGTGCGATCTACCGTCGTTATCAAGAAAACATGACGTCGTTCAAAAACTTTCGAACCTGCACACAAACATTTCAAAACAGAACATTAAATTACAGTGAAGATCAAAATGAAATTACATGGCTATATGTTTTTCCTGACTGAATGATATCTTAAATAAAACTCAGAAACTGTATTTTTATCGGAAGGCGAATTAGAATTGAACGTGGGTCTGTTCTCTTCTTTTTCCTGTGCTAGTTAGATTTTAACAAGAACGGTTTCCTAGCATTTATTTCTATTTTCTGGTACCTGTAGAAAGCAAACCACATATTTTTGTAAAACGCTACTGTAAAAATGTAAATATAAGAATCGGATGCTATTTTTATGCGTTTAGACGGATTTAAATCACATTGTAATATTTTGCAAATCTACAAGAATTTATCGCGCGATTCGTGAATTTGCAGGAGGTCCAAATGTAGTTTATAACTGTCTAAACGCACAAAAATAGCTTGTACGTGTACTTTGATATGTAGTTTAGATAAGAGTGGGTGTAATATAAATTGTACTAAAGGAAATTTTATCAATAAAAAATGAATGTTTTAATTATAACTTGCATTTTAGATTGCATGACTGATCATCTTTGTCATAAAGATAAACATATGCAGAGAGTACGAGACTCACGTTGTCTCAGCTTATAGCAAACTAATTTTTAACAGCTGAAAAGAAAATTAGTTACAAAAGTCAACAAGATAAGCCAAGACGTTGCCTTTTTCCAAATTTCCAGTCTAACTTGGAAACAGGGTAATATTTTTGGCCTGATCAGAATGAAATAGGTAGATGTGCTTTTTAGGCATTATTACTCATAAAGGGTATGCGTCTGTTTTGAGTGAATATAGAATTTATCTAATGAAGAAGGGAGAAAAAATCAGATACTTTCACAAGCGTGTGTCGAGCGCCGGAAAATGTAAAAATGTTCTCAATTTGAGGTTAGATATATTCCATATTTCACGGAAAAACAAACAAATTTTATTTTATTTATGCTTACATACGTTGAAACACATAAATAGCAACATCGTTTAACCTCAGAAACAAACACGCATAAACGTACATGATGTTAGAAGTTTTATAACGTTACATAGACGCAATGGTTTCATATAATCGTGACCCTTATGGGCTCGATCCCACGATCCCCAGGTTGAGCGGCACCTTAACCACTAGACCACCACTCCTTTCCTTTTAGATCTAGTTATAATGTACAAGCAGATCGACAAAACTATATCAGTTACAATAAGTGATACACAGATGCTGATAAGGATTATATATTACTGACAAATCACGATATCATCAATCAACAAAAAAATAAAAATCGCTGTTAACAAATACATCTGCTTTTTATGGTAGTAATTGGCAGATAAAACGGGACATATTTCAAAAGATAGGCAATTTTGTTCTCTGTTGTCGTCTAAACGTTTGAATGTCCTGAAATCGATATTTGAGCAGCACCATGAGAAAACCAACATAGTGTATTTGCGGCCAGCATGGATCCAGACCAGCCTCCGCATCCGCGCCGTCTGATCAGGATCCATGCTGTTCGCTAACGGTTTCTATAATTGCAATAGGCTTTGAAAGCGAACATCATGGATTCTGACCAGACTGCACGGATGCGCAGGCTCGTCTGGATCCATGCTGGTCGCAAATGCACTATGTTGGTTTTCTCATGGTGCGACTCATTTCATTACTCGTTATTATTGTATAAACGCTTGAATTATGAAACTTAAAATTTCATGTATGCTATTCATTCTATCTATTCTTCCCTGACATTTTTCAATTTTAGTTTTCACTCACTGCCATTAAAGCATTTATTCGGATATGTTGATTTTACTTCCGCTGCATCTAACATCATTTTCTAGAAAGCCAATCAATTCTGGATACAAATCTGTCTGTATTGTTAATAAACAATTTACAAAAAGAGCTACGTGTCCTGATGTATCTGTGATTCAATTTCACTTTCAATTTGCATAAAGCTAACAAGCTTTAAGTTTCCAGATATTTATACTATGCAAACACATTGAGAAACTATTTCAAGTAGAAAACTGAGAATGTTGATGTAAATCTAAGACGTCAAAGAAAGCTTTTAAACTTTACCTGTCAAGAATATTTTTGTTTGCATGAAAACATTTTCATGCAATAGTTTTGTAAAATTTCTTAAATTTTTTTTTTCCGAAATTGTGATTTTGCCTGTTTTTTACAACGGGGAAATATACATTTCTGGCTATTTCACTGGAATGATTAAGGATATTTTCATTATTTAGAAAGATCCTCTTCCACTCCCAGGGATCATACGGATAATGTATAATTTACATATGGATCTTGCAGAATAAATCCTCAGTTCACAAATCTATAAAAAATGTATCTGGTTACGGATAAAATAGATCAAACAGTACATTTCAAATTCAATCCTCCTGTAAACCTGTGCAAGTTCTAGACTTTACTCATTGAGGAACCGGACTCATGATTTACATACTAAAGTCTTATTTAAAGCGATAAACGCGCAGGCGTTAGGGATCCAGGAACCGATCGACGAATTTTCTGTTTTAATCATTCTATTTTCTGCAAGTTTTTGGGCTGCATCTGTTGAGTAAATGTCAGAACATTTGATATAAATTGGTCTTTTTATCACTATGACTCACAATCACACAAAAGTCCAGAACATTCGTTTGAACAGATTATCAAGAACTTGTTTGAAAACTATTTTCTTCTTTTCCTTTATTGGGAAGATTTAACAACAAAACAACCTAAACATATTAGCTGTATGTCCTATGGATATGTGTTGTATATCCCAATAACCAAAAAATAAGCAATAAATACATGAAAAAAAGTGCTATACTGCGAAATCATACAAATTCGTGGCGGACATATGAGCCGCGCCATGAGAAAACCAACATAGTGGCTTTGCGACCAGCATGGATCCAGACCAGCCTGCGCATCCGCGCAGTCTGGTCAGGATCCATGCTGTTCGCTAACAGTTTCTCCGATTCCAATAGGCTTTAAAAGCGAATAGCATGGATCCTGACCAGACTGCGCGGATGCGCAGGCTGGTCTGGATCCATGCTGGTCGCAAACCCACTATGTTGGTTTTCTCACGACATGGCTCATATATTTGTGGATTTTATGGTTGTTTCGAGCCATGAAATGAAATGGCAACGAAATGGCAAATGTTCTATGTACCTTATGTTTAAAATTTGAAATCAACGATTTTATGTGCCCACGATATAGTAGTTTCTGACAAAACCACGGAACTTAATGCCCACGAAATTAAATGATTTTACAGTATATATGATATAATGTCCTTTCTGGACAGCAGCGTTATCCTCGTTTTACACAAAAAGAATAAATTGTTGTAGAAATTTAAGATTCCATTGCTATCTGCATTTACAGTATTGTTTGTATGGGTTGTTTTCATCGTTAAGCCTGAAGCACATTATTCAAACACACTGTTGCATTTTCTACCTTCATTGTATCAATTCTACTCGTATCATCTTAGAATATGTCTTCAGCACTGGTTTGCTAAGTTATATGGACTACACTTAAGATAAGCTCTTAACTCTTTTCATTCCTTCAATAGATATATCCTAATTCCATAACAGAAATATTCCATTCATCATCTAAACAAAGCATTTTATTGCATCTCTAATCTTTGTGGTCAGACATATATGTCAAGTTTTAAGGATTGCTTATCCGAAATTGAGCAATCTAGCGATATTTAAGCGTTATCAGCATGCAAGAATGACGTAAAACAAGCCGATATATTTACCAAATTTATCAGATGATAAAGTAAAGGGTAATGTCCTAGGAAAAGTACGCAGACACCAAGACACATAGCAAATTCAAAAATAAGAGTAGCAACTAAAATATGCTGTTTTTACTAAATTCGAAATGATATTCAAATATCTATCAACTGGCTACAGTTAAAAAAAAATACATTAAATCCAATGTTTAGGTCATCATCACACAAGCAAACAGACATACCCTACAACACGTTACGAACATGTAACTGGTTGACCTTTGGACGGTCAGTCAACAGGAAAGTACCCTGGGTTATGCTGATGAACTTTTTTTAACCCCATAGTGTTTTTCTAAACGAAAAAGTAGAGTACAATAAGTATATCAAATTAATATGATAAACGCCAAAAAATCACAAAGTGTAATATAATAAATTAACGATCCCAGTTCAAACAGTAAATGTTAATACCATATCATCGATCATCAAGTTGTTTAAATGATTGGCACATCTATTGGAAAGCAATTGTAATAACATTGGCATATAATGTGGAGAAACAATAAGGCAATTTCGTGAGTATATGAATTTGAAAAACGGAATTATTGATTCCTTAGAGTTTTGCCGTATGTTTAAAGTCAATGTGTCAGTAAATGAACGATTATCATTTTTATCTACAGCCGCGTACAGAAACCAATAGGACCGACTCCTCCTCGAGAAGACTAATAGTAATATTATTGGGAGGAAAGTGCAAAATGCAAAATATACTCCGATTCCAGAAGTCTCCCTGATTCTATAGCATGCTAAGTGTAAAGTACCATACACGTAAGTGTTATCCCAATGTATATTTTTAGTTGGAAAAGCGGGGATTCGAACTTACAACCCCTGGGTCAGTATTTTTTTTTATTTGACGAAAGACATACGCTTGATAGAACCAGATATAAACAACACACTAAATCCACTCACAGGATAAAGGGTTAACATTTAATAAATTTACGGTAAGAAGTAACTATTATTTTGTAGCACGATCTTGAAGACCTAACCAGCTTAAACAGATTTACTGATCAAGCATTTCTGTAATTAACAGGATAATCATTTATGCTTTCCTTGAAAGACAGTGAAGTAATTTATCAAATATTCACATTAAAAGGAAAATTTGTTGCGCCTCTACGAATTCCACAAACCTCACAAGAAACCAGAACGTGTTTCTAATCCAAAACATTGAAAACTTGCATTATGCCAACAGCAAGGGTAAATGCATGTTAAATACTCTTTAAAGTTATTAGTGCACTTACATCAAAAGAAATTCAATGAATATGCTGCAGTCACCAGACGCCACAAAGATGATATTATGGGTACTTAAATAATCTGCTTAAAGATGAAATACATACATGTATTACAGGGAAGAGTAGTTTTATTAAATTATATATAAATCTATTTGTTTAAGTTCTTTGGTGATGCATCCTTGAATCTTAAATAACTTCCGAGGCTAGTCCCAGGACTTGTGTCTTTCTAACAGGTTCGTAGTCGTGGTCCTAGTTGGATTCGAACACACGTTTTCCCGAATGAGTGGCCGACACCTTAGCCGGTAAATCACAGCTCCCGTTCAATGACTAAGAGTAAGCACGTGACACTTTATGTCCTCACTAACAAACGCATCATACTGCGTCATTAGATTTATTACAATACTCTATTAATTATAACTTTAGCGGTATAATATTATATAAGAGTGAAATATATGTGACAATTTCACATTGCAAAATAACTGTAAAAATGCACAGGTAACTGTTTAAATAAATGTTAGTTTACAAGGATCTTTTTTCCAAATTGAGGTTTTGGCCTAAATATTGAATCATCTTATCAAGTCCCTTTTTTCTAATTACATCAAATCTTAGACTTCCGTTCTGTAGAAATTGTCAATATTGTTTTGAACTTTAATCAACTAAAGTTAATACATGGTTTATCATGACTATCATAGGACCGTTTTTGAAGTTTTAAAGTAAAATATTTTGCGTTAAAATTCAGTGAAGGAAATTGATCGTGACCAAGTACGTGCCAGACAAAATAAATCTTAAATAAAGCCCTACTGACATAAACATAACTTATGTGTCGCTTCTAAACCTCACTACTCACATCGCTTATTGAGTTAAAAAAATAGCTGACACCATGTCTCATAATGACACATTCGTATAAATGACCTGATACATTGCCGTGTTAATACATAATTGGCCAACACTTGGATATTCTGGGGTGGACGGATTAGTGGGTGTCTTGGAATTTTTCATGGAGTCCTAATTTTTATATGTAGTCTTTCATTCTTTCGAATTTATCACTATGATAAATCATGCCTTTTATAACCATGTACAGTCCTGAGACGAAAAATCAAGCAAAAATGACTGAAACAAGTAAACATTTATTTTTTCAAATATAGATTGTTAAAATTAAATTGAAAAATAAATCTACCTAGAACTAATGCAATCAGCAACAATCAGTCTTTTACATGACAAATAAAATCAAAGAGGTGATTAGAAGAGAAAGGGAGAGGAAGTATTTACATAATTTTGGAAAAGTCGTACAGTCTGTCCTGAAATCTATTCAAATTCTAAATATAGAATAACTGAGATATATCATCAATGAAGTGCCCTGTCGCCCAGTCTTTCCATTTGTACTACTGTACCACGTTTTGATAATACAGAATACGTTTTTTTTTTCAGCAAAAACGAAATTCGGATCTGTTTTTCATAAAAATCAGCAAGTTGATGTGATACGTTTCTTCCATTGATAAAATAGTTATAGAGATGAGAGTTGTCTCTACTATGCTACACTTTCTACTACTATGTGTCTTCTCGTTCACCAGCTGTAACAGGCTGAATAATTTCTACCATAGTTTATGATTCTAACCGGTGTTTTGGAACTCTTTGATTAGTTGTTTACACTATTTAGTGATTGGCCTTAAAAGATACTTATAATTTGAGCTTATACGAGATACCAGTATACCAATGTATTTGAAAGTTTAAGTGAAGTACCAAAAGAATAATTGTTTAAGGACAAGACTGGGTAAGCTGCGAGAAAAAGATCAACTCCCTTCGTTAGTTTTTGTAGGATTAAGGAGAACAGCATGACAGTGGCTCACACTGCGTAGGCATCACACACATAGTGACATACTGCAGAGGGATCAGTCATCAAACATACTGTGCATTTTCAGTTTGTGCATTTATTCATCTTTTATATTTTTTACAGATTTTACAAATAAATGATTAAGATAAATAGTAGGTTGAATATTCCGCAATTTATAAACTACATCCCCATACTATATGTAGTGTGTAAGACCAAGTAAAAGAAGAATTTTAAGAATTATGCTATATATTTTTAAAAGTTCAGACGACTGTAGTAAAATGTAGTGAAAACTTGTAATATAAAAGTTTGCGCATGCAGAATAAAGGAATACATGGAATCTAAACTAGATGTAACCGACTGATAAATAATTTAATAACTGAAGTGTCTAGAAGACATTGCATTGTATTATGTGCGAGATGCATCACCAACTTTCAGGAAATAAGTAGCAAATAAAAAAACTATTCTCACAAAAGGTACAGGATTACGTCACTGCATTTCTCTAAATTGCATCTAAAGCAATTAAATTTCTTCACCATTGTATAATTTGATACATTTGTAACAGTGGCAATGTATTCAAACATCTGTATTTCAATTTCGCCTAAATGCCAAGTTGACAGAAAATAGTTAGCCGTCCACAGACCATGTACTTTCACAGACCAGAACTTTCCATTTTTTGTAAGGTTCGTCACTCTGGTCCATGGCATGTAAGAGTAGACTCTTACACAAAATCGTAATGAATAAATAATATGATTTTGAGGGTGACTGACTTATTGGATGAAGACGATACAAATGAATTAAATATTGCACTGATATAACTTAATTAAACTTTAATTTATTCGCGCTTTTATTCAATTCAATTTCAAAGAAATTTAATAAATCTTCAAATTATCATTATTCAAGTTTGTAAATGAATTTCTATAAATTCTCCAAGAAGTAACTTCGATATTTATTTGCAGTTTTCAAGTAATTGCTATCTTTTACTATGCGTTTCTTTATAAATGGAAAAACAGATAGCAATTTACAAATACAAATGCGTATTCAAAGGACAATGGCCAAATTTCTGTTAAAGTTGATATAAGACTCGTGCGAAAATGCGTAATTACACAGTTTCAATTTAGGTAACTATTTGTACGAAATGAGTGGCTGCAGTGCAACTGTGAATTATTATGGGTAAAGGTCCCTTACATAACTGCACTTCTCGTCAATCACATGTTCCTGCCTATCCTCAATCTTTTAACATGTTTTAGATACATGCGCATTGAGATAAATATATACTTAAAAAGTTTATCAGAGAACACTAGATGCATTTTATGAATAACATATCTGAAAGCATTTAAAATCGCTAAGTATGTTCACTGTCCAGGGCATGGCCCAGTGTCTAAAAGAAAGAGATTTATAAAACATTTTAATGCCAGAAATTTCAAAACGAGCTGACATTTCCTTTTCATTTCACTAAATGAAATAAAAATGACGTAGGTTTTGTTTAACAATGGTGTTAAACTGTAGGGCATAACAGTGCTGAAAATCTAGCATTTTCGAAATATATGAGAAAGTTACAGAAAATACTATCTGAGTTATCGTTGTTAATACACAATATATGTAAACAAGTACAAATATCATGTATATGCCGTAATTGTATGGTGTTACTTCTTACGCACACTTGCAAATTAATGCATTAAATCAAGTAAGAATCACCCCTTTTCAAGTTCAGATCTCTCAAGCTAATACTGGCTGACAGAATACAAGATAAGTTAGTGCAATGAATTAAGCGTTCCCTTCGAAGGAACAATCACAAATACAAAACGTTCGAAGCACGAGTTTGCACAAACACTGAATATACTTAAACATTGTTTCATCTCAGTCAGTATAAGGTCACTGCTACACGTCACGTGCACCATCAACACGCGACCCCGAAAAATATAACAACAGAAACGAACACATTAAATTAAAGCCATTTCCATATATTTCTTCCTAGCTAGATTTAAATGCACGATCGCCTATCGCTGAATTCGGGATTAAAACAAGTCATGTGTTATTTTAGACGCAAAACGGATTTAAGTGGTATTAAGAGGGGTGACAACATGGCTTTATTTGTAATGTTAACGTTCTGGGTAATGAATGTCAGTGTTCAAATGTGACAGCACAAGATAAAAAACATTGCTGGATTTCCCTTATTATTGTTACAGTACATTATTTCTCTCTAAATGTATTAATTTATCTAAATAATTCACGGACCCTCTTGAAAAAGACATATTTGAATTTTATAAACAAAGTTGGAACAGAGAATACTTTACGAAATAAAGTAAAATCAACTATTGTTGATTTTGTTTCTTGTTTTGATCTAAAACTGCTGTTAATGTCAATACTGCAGTATATGATTATTATGGGACAAGAGAATTTCTTTTGCCTTATATGCACTAATAGGGAGAAGGCTGTCTTAACCACTCAAACCTCACGTGTAGTATCATAGAAAACCACAATATATTTCAATTAGAATAATTATGTTAAGAGTATAACATTATGTTGTCAGAAGCAAGCCGCAATGGGACGAAAATGTAAATACCTTTGAGAATATATGAACATTTGTTTATATTTAGGGTACTATTTTTGTCAAAAAAAACAACATGCAAACAAATACGGGTCTTGTTTTCCTTTTGAATATTCCAGAATATATATCAAAATCTACACATACTAATTATAGTACGTGTTCTATCAACACTTATGCCATAGATCACATATCTTTCAATACTCAAATATGCTTAAACATATCGTGGCATCAATATTTGATCTGCCGGTAACAGTTTGCCACCTGCCTAGCTATCTTATAATCTCTAAAATCCCGTAACCTACTGTTGAGCATATATACAAATTTGAAATCAACCTTGGAACAAACCAATTCTATAAAACAAAAACAAAAAAAATATAATCCACATTGATTGTGACGTAAGACATTAATATTAATGTGCCTGTTGGTAAAAATTTATTTGCGAACATCAGGATAGTTCGTCTGCTTCATCTTTATTTAGCCAGTAACATTTAGCATCGACATTGAACATATCATTCGTTATCTATAACGCCAGGTTACGTAAAACCAAATACTCTATTGTTTTGATTTTATTGGGTTTAACGGCATATCGACAAAACTGTAGGTCGTATGGCGGCTTTACAGCTTTTCATAACGTTGGAGCACCAAAGATGACTTCACTGCAGGTACGGACTGACAATTTAAAATTTGTTAGAACCATTAACACTTTGAAATCTAGCTTTAACCAAATACTTCTTGTCGTCGAACTATAACAGCACATAATAATGTCTGTTTATCTCGTGTTTATTCACATTTAAATAAATCTCAGGATTGGACAATTTAAAGTTTTACTGTACATCATATCTTTCGAGACATAGCAAACGGTATCAAAAGGGATATCGGTATGTTTACTTGCAAGCTATGAAAACGTTTTATAGAAATTCCCATAATGATTTTAAAGCAGCCAACATTCAGTCAATTTCAGCATTTTATAGAAATCGTTGGTATGTTATTTTTAGTAGAAACACACAGGCTTATTATGTAAAGATTTTTACATTATGTAGATTTAATACAGCATAAAGAGTTTTATTTATAAATATCAAACACTGTTAAAGGTGACGATTTCGACCAATTCTTAGAATATTCACTGCTTCACTTGGTAACTGACATAAACAGCAACCAAAAAAAATGTTTGTAAAAAAAATCTTAGAAACGGAAATGAGTAACTGTTGAGAATTTTAAGAAAAAGAAAAATAGAGCTTTTAATATTTTCACCAGTCGTGATATTTAAACCGCAAATGATTGGCATACAGACGACTTTTAGCAAAGGGGGTAAAGATAGAGATGCCAAATTGGTGTTTTCTGAAATATAATCTTTCTAACAATCTGGATGCAAGGAGATTTAAAATGATCTTCTATGGATTTCAAATCCTATGAAGTGCTACGTATTTCAAGACCTGGTGAAAGAAATACAGTTTTTTTTCAATATTTCATTACATACATTCTTTTGAAAGATATCATGTTAAAGTAAAACGTTTACTGAAAATAGTTATAACGAATAAAATGTTGGTTTGTAACCGCTTCTTATGCTAAGAATAACTCGCCAGTCAGAATCATTAAGTCAGTTACACATAATTTCACTGTATGACAGACATTATTTTTTTCCTGAATTCAATGAATCAGTCGCGATAGCAGTGATTTAGACAACTTTTATGTATCTCTTTTTTCTCTTCATAAATACTCAGAGTCAATGTGTAGTTTTGACAACGACTTTACAATGATTCCGTCAATGTGCTTTCTTTCAAGAAACAATAATAACACCTTTCTCGTAAACAGCAACAGAGCATTATGTTATTTTAACTCTATTTTATACTTATTACAGCAAAAACGAATATACCAATACATTAAAATCTTGGGAAAATTTCAAATTTTTGCTAACATGCACAGTGACAAGGTAATATATATCATATAGATCTATCCTCGTTTTTAATACCTCTCGCTTGAAAACATACATTGACATAAAAACTTAATTCTGTGCAAGATTGGCATTGGATATGTTTAAAGCCTCAGAATATGCCAGATCTCTACATTATAAAGTTAAAAAATTAATAAAATTTGTAAAAAGATCCTTTGGAAGCAAAGAATGATCGAGTCTGTTCATGATAGGTAATGAAATGTGCAACACCTCTCACGCCCTGTAGCACCGGCTTAAGCGGAACTCTATTACACATATGTTGAATGGACCCAGAGGACCAAAAAATATAACAGCACTGAATCAAAGTACGGGGATATTTTTTACAGTCACCAGACGGCACTTAAACAAATTCTGAGTTATGTCAACAAATTAGCAAAGAACTCGTCTAATCAATATGCACTTAGTATTTGTCCTTAGTCAGAGATGAAATATGTGCAATATAATACCAACGTTTCTTTTATTACCCGCAATTGCCACTTTGTTTTATTATTCCTAATTTTAAAGGTAAAGGCATTATAATTTTCCTGTTCAAATTATGATACATTAAGAACTATCAAACTGCCAAAGGCATTTTGCGTTATGACAAAAAAAGGACAGAGAATAATTACAGACAATAATCAAAATTAGACCTGGTGAACATGCGCACTTCAGTGTCAATTTCTGACGAAACAAACATGAGCAAAATTAAGCAGACCATTATTTAACTTTATACCTATTCTATTGTCATGAATGTTGCCTTTGTTACAATATTAGTAAAATGTATTAATCATGTATAGGTTTTCTATACAACATGGTAGGGAAAGCAGATCAATTCCTCTGAAACAATGTTTTTTTTTTTACAAAACAAGTCGCCTTTATCTGCACATCAAGGTGGTAAAGGCTCATCTTGCCCTATCTCTCTGTTCTAACCGATGGTTTCTAAATAGTATTTCCAGTGTAACCACAGAAACCACATTTAAGTCTATGACCGGTTTCTGTATAAAAGTTTTCTTTATTGCTGGTTCTTATTTTCGAAGAATCTGAGGGTCGCTTTATCATCAGTGAGGTATCACATATAATTCTGGTTTTTGATTTATCCAAAGCTGGATCCAGAGGGGGTCAGAACCGGTGCTCCAGTAAATTTTGGTCACTTTATATTTCCTGTAGCTTAACTCCCGCACGAGAAATATTCTATAAACGTTAAAGCAGACGCACCGGGTGACAGTCTAAACTAAAATCTATCTTCGGGCTGTTTTTTTTTTTTCTACTTTTTTACCTTAGTTATAAATTTAAAAGATAATATTAGACCAAGTAGATCAGTTAAAGTATACGTTGGCTTGCGCTATTCGGGGTATCACATGCCAAACGCTTCCGAGGGGCATACCCCGGACCGCTGTAGAAATCACATCCCTTCTAACTCAAAATCCTGGATCCGCTAGTGTTATATGAAGGGGATATGTTTCTAGTAAAATTGCCTTAAAGTACATTTAGAAATGTAATTATAGATATCGTCTCGGTTTTAAATATCATTTTCAGATATATATTAGCACAATTCTCTTAATATAACCTAAAATGTTTCAGTCAGACTCTATTATGTTTTATTTTATTCTACACGCCTATTTTGCTTGAGTTTTGCACAACATTTATACTTACTTTTGAACAAATAAATTTAAAAAAAAAACGAATATTTTTGACAGATAAAAAGGAAATATATTGTATCTTTTCTGAATCAATGTTGACAATAGACACACGTCACAACTAAAAGAATCCATAATTTTGCTCTACATACCCTTAAAAGCTTCATTGTTTGGAAACATTAATTACCTAAAAGGATTTAAAATGCTTCTAAATGGAGCCAATCATTCATGTATAAAACCTAAAATGACAACTTTAAACAGTGTAAATATTAATGTTGCATTGGCGTGCTCTAAGTGGTTGATGGCATGACTAAATGTGTATTGGAATGAGAACTTCGATATTAAATACCTTGACGTTATTGTGAAAACTTTCAGATATAGTCACGATTTAAAGTTATGTATCTAGGTTCAGAATAAGTAACGTTTGAAGATAACGCATGTATCTGCTCTTTAGAGACAGGTTAAATAACTACCCCTTGTTTTCAATTCATTTTTCTTATACCTATCAATCAGTTTGTCTGATATAGAAACAGATACCACTTTATTATTTTATTCTGTTATGTTAATGAGTGTCGAATTATTATCATATAAGTAATACCATTGGGATGTAATAATTATTGTCTTTTAGCTATACGTTTTTGGTGAAGTCGAGCTGTATCTATTGGGAAAATGACTTTTTTCGGTTATCACCTTAGAGTTTAACAGCTTGAAAGAACGACAACACTTTCCGAATTCTAGACATGAATCATGCTAGAGACACCTGTTTCATCATTTAAAGTATGTCAGTTTTAATCATTTGTCAGTGATACTCTAAATAGGAGAAAAAATAACAAGCTAAGTCAGTGAGCTTTAGCATTTACCCTGCTAAATTTCTAAAATGGATTGGTCCATCATTCAATTTAAGCAGTACCATTTATTATTCGAAGGGGTGTTCAATGAAAATTTACTTACTGAATAGCGAACAGTACAGACCACGATCAGACGGCACAGATGTGGAAGCTGATCTTGGTCTGCACTGGTCGCAAAGGCAGAATCACTTGCCGACAGCAGGCTAAAGATTAGTAAGTATATACTCACAAAAACATTCTTCGAGTCTTTAATATATATCGACAACAACTTGTTACTGCTTTAATCACGTGGTACAACACATATTGTACATGATATGGCCTCAGCCATACTTAACAAAAGATGTGTCTGTTTTTAACATTTTGATGGATTTACTTGTGGATGATATTTTCCTTGAAGAAAAGAGATGCTGAGTGTGTTTTATGAAACGATGAAACATTTTATTTAGTCTGAATGTATTTTTCATACATGTACTAAGCCACGATGCACTATACCTGACACAAGTAAATGTACTTTTACAGTGATTGTATAATTCAAATTTATATAATTATGCATATTATTTTCTACAATTCCAAACGGACAATATTTACTTATAAACCTAAACAAAGCAGAAATAATGTAAAAGTTTTTTTTGTTTGTTTTTTTTTCAGGAAAACATCCGAGAGATATCATTTTTCTTGTTCACGATCTTTTATCTGCACAAGCTATAATATATTACCATTTGCTTCGTCATAAATCCCCTTTCTATCAGGACTTGATACACTTCTAGGTACATCAAAGTATAAGTTATGTTTCATAACGAAAAAAAGAACATGCTTTGGCAATTACTGTATGGAAGATTTATTTAGTATTTTAAGTATAAGTGAACGAGTGGTATCAAATATTAAATAGTCACTACTTGTAATTCTAAATGAACTTCTGAATCAGTTTCTTGTGCGCAGTGCATGCTATTTCAACAAGAAATTTGACATCACATGAATGATATTCTTAAAAGCCAAGGTTCATACGGCCATAGTCATTAAACTCGTCTAGTGTTCACTCGGGGAGAAATATTGCGACGATATGTATTGCTATAAATCCTTCTATATGCTGTATGAATTACTTCAGAATTACTTTAAACCATCGATTTGTTTGTTTCAGTGTATGATCACAATATTTTCTGTCATGATCCTGTAGTGAGATTTTATATAAGGTTGGTAACGGGCGGCTTCTTTCGTCACAACCCATGGGTTCCCTACTGGCTCTCCATAATTAGAATTATTGACTCATAGTAGCAGCTTATTATACTTGTTTTCACATCTTATTTTATGATGATATTCTCGTAATATAACTTGGCTGTTCACTATTGTTAAGGGCTTTGTAAATAAATTTGAAAACCATTATTCAGCTTGGTCTTTAGTTGATCTAACTTTAGAGTCAACTTGATATACCCAGTGTACGAACCTACGGTGGTAACCGCCCTGTTGAAATATCTGCTCTTTGGAGCTATAGCATGACTGGAAAGGTTCATGCTGCCTGAAACTTAAGTGAACTTGAGGGTTAGCATCCTACAGTATCAGCTTGGGTTGACACTATTAAAAGTCTGAGCAGATAAAACGGTTGCATTTTTATTTACCGTGACCCTAAATAGTGACAACCTAAGCTGTTCCTGTAGGATGCACTTAACTAGTAACCCTCAAGTTCACTTAAGTGTCACGAAGCATGCGACTTTCCAGTCAAGCTGTAACTCTAAGGACGAGCATTTCAACAGGGCGGTTACTACCCTAGGTTCGTACACTGGGTATATCAAGTTTATTCTCAAATTCTATAAACTAAAGACCAAACCAAATCACGGTTTTTGATTTTATTATAAAGCTTCTAACAATAAAAGACGTACCAAATTTAAGTTCTACTATGATAGAAAAATCCAGGCAATATTTGACAACAAGTATAATAAGCTAGTACTGTACGTCAATAATCCTAATTATGGAGAGCCAGTAGGAAACCCAAGGGTTGTGACGGAAGATGCCGCCCGTAACTCGACTTATATAAAATCTCAATAAAACAAAAACATGACAGAATATGGCTGTCTGCAACCTTTGGAGATGTAAAAACGTATATAATAGCAGGGATCCACATGGGAACCTCCCTTGGGTTTATGACAGAAAATGGCTGTCGGGAACCCGATTTGTGACTAACTGACGTACTAGACGAATTGTCAGAATCAGTACGAATATATAAAGTGTTATACTAGGATTATCCTAACCTGGAATGCGTCGGTGGAGTTAGGAAAATGGTGACATACTCTGCACGAACTAAAACTTTATTATCTTTTTTATTTTCGCAAAATGTGTAAAATATCATTGATATAGGAATAAAAATGAATTTCTGTTGTTTGTCCCCACTATTTCACCTGTTCAGTAGAACCAAACCGATGGGCCCACTCGTTTCTTCTAAAGTTTTTATCTGCATGCAGAGAAAACATATGTTCTCATTGTTTGTTTTGCTACATAGTAGGTCCATTAAATTACAAATAAACGTGTATTTTTATTTTACCCTGAAAATATCATTGATGGAATATTATTTCAAATCACTTCCCGAAATCTAAGTTGCTATGAAACAAAATTATTTATTGATAACTCACATTATAAAAAAACAGTACTAGATATTTGACATAATTATCGTTATCATGTAATAAAATTAATGTAAGCAAAGCATTGTTACTAGCGAGCTGTATCTTATATATTGATTGAATATTGCGCCAACTGTCAGTGTGTCAGAATACAAGGTATATAATTATTTTTGTGTATCGTCAGTCCGGCAACATTTCTCTTAAGAAATGTATTATCCCGAAATGATCTATTGAATTCATATATACCTGTCTGCAATCCTCTATTAGTACGACTGTGTATTTAGTAGTTATGACCCCACAGGGAACAAGGATATAAACTGCTAAGGTGTAATCAACGATGTGATAAATGGCTTATAATACTTTTATTGCTGTTAAACTAATGGGTTATTAAGCATTTTCTTTAACTTACTTGTTCTAAGACAGTAATTCAACCAAACTTTGCTTGATTTAGTAAGTTAATTAAGATCAAGGGATTTTGCCCCGAAATGGTAATAAAGTACGTTTGGAACTACTTGATGAAATCCAATCAAATCCTCAAAGCATGATTTGAAAATTGTACTACTTTGTATCTATTCCATATTTCTAACATATTAGAGCTTAATGTGTCAGAAGGGTTTCCTGTCGAACTCGAAATAAAGATCAGAACTTTCAATAAGCATTTTATACAAGTTCTATGAAAAATAAAAGTTAGCGGGATAAAGCTATTTCTGGTACGTTTTTTACTTTTAAAATAATGTTGCTAACAAACTTATTCATGAACATACTCAGATGATTAACACTATTTAACTTATATTCTATTGATTTCCTCATTTACTTGAACTTGAGTTGCATAACCATTATTAAATTTGATTTTCTAATCAATAAGAAAATTTTGTATAGACTTCCAATAACTCATGATTTCCAATTTGTCTACTAGATTTCTAATCTCTTTATATTGTCAAAGACAAAATCAATTATTCTTGATTTGACAGTCGAACTTACCTTTCTATATTCCGATATCTTTGTCATGTGAAGTGTTATACTATGCCTAACTAATGCAATTCAAATAAATGTCCAATATGTATGTTGTGCATTACAATTAGCTAATGAATTTAATACTAATATTCAAATAAATTCATGACAAAAGAATTCAGGGTGGACATTTATTACAGTTCGTTATGACCTTATGTACGTTTTTGTCTGCATACTATAGATTCTTTTAAGCTTTATTTCCACCTGGAAACAAGGTACAGTTACCTGCCCTTCTTACACTGCTAAAGAAAGAGTATCCGAGAGAAAAGAGATCCCTCATTTCATGACAGATTTGATTCAAAAATCTGAAAATAACCAAATTTTATAGAACTGTTATGAATGAAGAAAAATGGGTAAAAATTGCTGGTGCAAATGACTGTCTGTGGTCTGTACAAAATGTAGGCTTGACCGCTTCACTCTGGTTAAATGCAATACACTATTTATTCTGACAGATGTGAGCAGAAAAGAAGCAGGCCAACAGATAACGTAATAGGGATTTTTGTGTTTCTCTCAGATAGATTTCAAAAGAGAAGATATATGTTTTTAGTCTCCAGAACATTATGTCAAAGCGTTGCATTGATGTATTTATATGTACCTCTATTGGAAATTCATTATACTTTGGGGCCACCAAAGAATCGATTTTGATACACTTTTAGATTACTTGAAACGCAATGTATTTTCAACATGCTAATGCACATATTTCACTAGCAACTTCAGACATTTTGACCAGTTCAAGTCAAAGATTCGAGTTATATTATTTTATTACATATAATAATTGACATATCACTCATTGAAGACGTAAGCGTTATAGAATAAGAAATGAATTTAGGCTATTATTATGTTTTTCAATTAACAATCTTAGATAAAATTGCGTAGAATATGATATAATGGGAAGCTTTTTTTTTGTAACAAATATCCGTTATACTACAATGTTTCTTGAGACAATATATAACAGAGTAAACGTTCTTGGTTTGTATATGCAAGACAGTATCTTTACTTCTATGTTTATCCCAAAGTATCCCGAAACGAAAAGATAAACACATCTGATGCTATTTATAAAGATATGCTGTATTAGCCACCGACGTATAATACAGAAATCAGATTTTCATTTTCATTTTTTAAACCTGCATGGTATGCGACCATACGCCTGTTGTATGACATAAATGAGCCGCGCCATGAGAAAACCAACATAGTGAGTTTGCGACCAGCATGGATCCTTTCAAAGCCTATTGCAATTAAAGAAACCGTTAGCAAACAGCATGGATCCTGACCAGACTGGGCGGATTTGCAGGCTGGTCTGGATCCATGCTGGTCGCAAAAACACTATGTTGGTTTTTTCATGGCGCGGCTCAAATGTTTTTAACTGTTTCGAATTTCTGTATTAAATCATCCAAGGTAACAGGGTTTTTTGTCTCTCTTAAATCATGCCATACAAAAAGATCCTGCCAGTTGATTGCATATGAGGTCCGCAGGGTTGTTTGATAAGTTCCTACGGACGTCTTTTTTCTGTCGCCTTCTTTAAATTAAACAGTTTTCATTGCAGTTTTGACAAATTATAGTAAATTATAAGTTAGGACGACTTTACAGTACACAACACAATTTAAAACAATTGAAATAAACCAGTAAATGGAAAATCATTGGTAGAAATTACTTTTCTACAACATTCTAAAGCAAACAGTACCTTTGTATTCAGTCTAATACTTTAGTAATGCTGATATTTAGTTATGCTTAAGCATGTCTAATGCTGGTTAGCCCATGTAAAGATACATTATTGAAAACAAAATAAAGTCGTTAATTTAAAAAGGCAAACATCATCAATATGTCTAATGCATTAGACAATGATTTATTAATGTTTGTGTCATACTTTCTCGATACCAACTTCAATGAAAACTGGAATAACTTCCTTCTACATGGGGAAGTTCCAGATATTGGTTTTTGTTTGTTTTGTGTTAAACGCCGTTTTTCAACAGTTTTTCAGTTTGTAACGGCGGGCTGTTATCCTAACCAGTGTTCTTTGATTCTGTACTAGTACAAACCTGTTCTCCGCAAGTAACTGCCAACTTCCCCACATCAGTCAAAGGTGGAAGGCGAATGATTTCAGACACAATGTCTTCTATCAAATCGTCACAAAGAAAATACGCCTCGGTTGGGGATCGAACTCAATACGACCTGCGATCTATCTACTGAGCTAAGCGGGCGGGCTGGACGTTCTAGACAAGACAAGAATTTGATTTTCATACGAATCGGACTGGCAAGGGACTCAGATAAATTTGTCAAGTCTTTCCAGCCCGGCTAAAGTAAACCAATTAAAATGAAATGGTATTTAAGTAGTTCATAATTGCCTAAATTCATACATGTAACTGTGTTTCTTTTGTTGCTCTACAATCTGTCGAGCGTTTAATAGTGCTTTGTTTTACAGCATACTAGTCGATAAAGATGTACTTTAGTCTATATATCGTGCCTTATGTTACCATAACGTGTGCCAGGGATTCACCTGGCTGGTTAATTATCCCCATGCCGGTATGTTAGCTGCCGGCGGGGTTGTGTAATAAAGAGATTTAGAGCACAGTTAACCAGGCGAGAAAACACCATTGTAACTGTTAAATTGTATTTTTTCTTTTAATGTTTTTGCCCATCTTTGCGGTATGCTTTGTTTTGTATACATTCTATCATATGCAAACCAATACTTAAACTGTTAATATGTTACTTCGTTACGGGGCCGGATTCTCTGGACGTTGCTATTCATACTGGATCTATTTTTATAGTTTACATTATAAACAGCACTTAAAGCATCCGAATAAAAGCAAATTGATTGTTATTCATAGCAAACAAGAAAAAATACAATAACAGATGTTTGTAATAAAAAACTTTTTATAGAGTCATAGTTGATACAAACTTATCAGCTGATATCAAATGAATGTTACAAGGTAACACACTTGAGACAGGCCATCAGGTCCATTGTTTATATCTGTTTAGTTAAAGTGTCACGTTTTAGAGATCTGTTTACTGCAATCTTGTGAACTGTCCTCTAACCAGTACAGTTAAGAGCTTCTAGACGACGTAAATATTCAATAGGCAATTGTGACTATAGCATGATGTTTCCAAGCGCATTCTTTCAGCTCTAAATAATTAAGAAGCAATATTTGTATCTTAAGTTGTCACTTTGTATTCACAATAGTTTTTATCAATGATATTGACCTTAGCAATACCTTATTTGTCCATTTTCAAGACACAAGGAAAATAACAGGTGAACATTTTCTTATGTGACAAACCTTAATTAGGAAATAGATATGTCAACCTCTAACCTACTTTACCTATGCTTGCTTTAAATGTACATTAAGAGTACAGTAATCATCTTATAGCTGTGCCTTTCAGGAGAGATCACCAAAAGACCCTGCAAAGTTTCGCATTGCAACTTCCATATTGTGTGAACTGCTAGATACATCGCCCGTAATAAATGTTATCTGTATAAATACATGTTTTACGTAATGAAGATATTTTTTGCAGAGATATTTTTTATGTAGCGGATAAGGGGCTAGGCCGAGGATAATACGACAGTTCAAGGACATATAATAAAGCTAATTGATGACTATTTTATAAAATAACTTCAAGTTGTTTCTTTCACTGGTAATGCGGACCAAAAAAGAAAACAGCAATATATTTTCATGTTTTCTTTTGATGATTAATGTATGTAAATGGCATAAAGTCGTGATTTTATTCAACGAAGATCCTTACTGTCAAACCAGCCAAACTTTCAAGCCGGTGTCAGTTCCTCTGTTAAGAACCGACCTTGACTTTAGCCGAGTTGCATGAACCAATCACAATATGTTAGTTGGTTGAATAATAAAATTAATTGAAATACCCTTAGTATTATGTAGTGAATTAAAAATGTGAAGGAAAATACCTATACGAAATATTGTACATTTTATTGCTTGGTTTAAGGTCAAATAGATACAATTTAGGTAATACGTTGACTTTCCGTTCTTTTAGGTTTGAGGAAAAAAAGAAAAAATGTTTCATAGAGAACACTCAATAAAAGTCTTGCCTAAACTTTTCATTCTCGCATACCAGAGGTCTACCGTGGTTCCCCGGATGAACTTTCTCGGGATTTTGACGAACATCTGATAGATGAGAATGAAACTTTTTGGAACACTCTGAAGTACCGAAAACGTGAATGTTAATAACACAGGAAATATTCGTTTGTAAAACAATTTCTATTGAAGAAAAATAAAATGTTTCTAAAAACTAAGAAGAACTGCAAGGCACGACAATGCCATGTTCTAAAATTCATCATACAATATATTAACTCTTATGATGCTGGACACGATTGATTCCGCCTTTGCGACCAGTGTAGATCATGATGAGCCTGCACATCCGTGCAGTCTGATCAAGATCTGCACTGTTCGCTATTCAGTCGGTATCTTTTTGGTAAGCACCCCATTTAACAGTTAATGGTACTATCCAAATATAAAGTTGGACAAGTTCATTATAGAAATTTAGCAGGGTAA
This sequence comes from Mercenaria mercenaria, assembly GCF_021730395.1. NCBI lineage: Eukaryota > Metazoa > Mollusca > Bivalvia > Venerida > Veneridae > Mercenaria > Mercenaria mercenaria. The sequence continues at coordinate 46,760,656 of NC_069361.1, read as the reverse complement.
GGGTTAATATTATCACTTACTCCACTTGTTGAAAATCCCAGTAAATACTGTAATAGATCTAGAACATATGTTCAAGGCAGATTGCCTAATAATGCCATAAGAATTAACTTAAGTTTCCAACTTTAATCTGTTGTTATTGTCTACTGGAATGAATGAAAACTAATGACTTTCTCATGTTTATGATTACTTAATTTCTAAATGCAACAGTGAAACAAGTTAAAGCATAGCAAAAGTTCCTTCTAGGGCACATCTATATGAATAGTTATATATTGATCATCTTGTAAAAGTTTGGTTCCAATACCTATTTTAAATATTGGTCATCAGTGTGTGGAACCCAAGGGTCGGACACAAGGACAAGTCAATTCTACCTTATTGATATTCCGTATCCCCCACCCCCGTTTAATCAGAGAGTCGGTGGCGCAGTGGTTAGCAGGTTGGACTACAACGTCAGCGATCCGTTTTCGATTCCCGGACCAATCCGAGTTCGATTCCCAAACCCGGATTGATTCCCGGTTGCGTCTGATATCCCGACTAGTGTTCAGTGCTGGGTGATTTACTTTAATTGGTACTCTTTCCAACAGTATCGGTTTAGACTAGATGCTAGGGTGGTAAATATGACGCCTGCAGTGGGCTCGGCTGGAAATAAGTTGTCGACTACCAGAAGAGAAGGAACAATAATTTTTAAGATTCTTACATTTGTAGCTAATTTGAACAACATTAAAAACTGTACTGTGAGTTCAAGAATGAATTTGCAAATTTGACGCAATATCCTTACTAAGGTACTATTTTCATGCATAAAAATCATATCAATTATACTATACTTTACAGTACCCATATGTTCCGAACAAATGGATGCTATTTAGATACACAGAATAAAACATTACGGATATCGAACTTAACATAATTTCATGAATTCCTCTGCTAAAGTTTACTAAAGTGCTCTTCTTAATAAATGTTTTGGAGGTTTTACGGCAAAATTTTCACATGGCAAGGCAATACTTCATTGAATATTACAAGAATAACCAAATAAGGTAAAACCCAGCTACCTCAAGTTGTTAAGTTAGTTCAAGACAATACTGTGTTCTGCGAGCTTTTTCAGAAACACCATTAAAGCCGATAAAATATGTCGAACTTGCCATACTCAAATCAATATATTTAAATTTCTAGACCATAAAATTAAGATAAAATCACATAGGTTTTAGAAACTATTTTTTGAGAATCTAATATGCAGTTTTCTGTAAAGATTGAACGAAGAATAAGCATGTGGCCAAGTTTTGAAAAACATATATAAACCGTGAACGTGGTCACCCCAGTATGATAATCACGCTACACCAGTCTTTGTATTTATGGCGCCAGCCTCTGCGAATAGAAGACAGAGTTTGAATGCAAGCAGTAATTGTCTGAGGCAATAACGTAAAAAGTGAAAACAACAATGACATTTACTTTAGACAAAATGATTTAATGCTTTGAGTTTTGTCATTTTTCTATAGTTTACAATGATTCATGAATAATACTGACGCGATTCCTTTTTATAAAATAATCCATTTTTATTCATTTTGGTAAATGGAAGTGTGAGGCTTTGTCCTGTCCTTTCCAGGCAAATTTCGTGTGCATGATCAAATGAATTCAAATATTCCAATTAATTTAGAATTTATCGCTAGAGCTAACTCTGTCCGGAGATATTTGAAATAGCAATGACTGTAGTAACATAGCATCAGCGCAAAAATGGATATTGGCATTGGCATTAAAGACCTAGTTATCCGCTTCTTACTTTGCTATGACGCTTTGTATTTGTACACTTCTTATTTTTTATCTATTCAATACTTTTCAGAAGAAATGTATTAACCACACAATCATCTTTTTGCTTTTTAAGGCAAAATTAGAATTCGTATTGTACCAAATGTGCAAAATATTGCATTGTTCAAGTTACAATTCCTAATACTTCATGTGTTTTATATAAACAATGTATAATTCAGGTCAGTGGCATTACAATTGACGCATTTACATTGTTTATTGACAACATGCAAATATCCATATAATTCCTCTACTTTTGCAGACTTAATGAAACATATAAATCAGAAAGCTACTTTCATCATCGCTTCAGAACAAAAAAAAATTAAAAGCTTTCAAATTAAAGGTAATAAGGCTAATAACTTATATGTTAATAACACACTTAAATTTAGGTATGTTTGAAATAGAGCAGAAACTGTTGCATTTTCATATTTTATTTCAGAAATTATTGAAACATTTTATGTTTGTAATAAACATCCGATCTTCCTATCATTTGACCGCATGCACATTATTTGAGAAGTGTGTGTTTTATTATATTTTGTTGTTGTTGTTTTTGTTTTGTTTTCTTTTCTTTTATGTTTAATTGCCCAGTGCTAAAACGGCTTTCAGCAGAAGTAGTGCAGTAGTATGTTGTACAAGTGACGCAAAATACTTATTTGAATACCAAAGCTATGGATGTATGATTTGCACGCCTATGAGAATATCTTATATTAAACATTAATAGTTGTAAGAATAAGTATCAATCCTAAACCTTACATAATCTAAGTGGAAACGTATGGTATAGAGCGCAAATGCCTTTGGTTTAGAAGAAACTAGTCACTTAAATTTCTAATTCCTTTATGTATTGGTTTTTTATTGTTGTTTTTAGTGCGGGGGGGGGGGGGGGGTGGGGGGCTGGGAGTTGAAGAAGAAGAATATTATTATTCTTGATATTGTAAGAGGTAAGTGCAATCTATAAACATTTTATTTGTTCGGTGAATAAGATTTCACGACTTCAGTGCAGGTGTTTAACAACATTAATCTTTTAAACCGCTTAAATATTTCTGTTACAATACCCATTATTTACTGTAAGATATAATACCCCTTATTTATTGTAAGATATGTTTTTGTCTTTTACAAATATGCCTCTCGTAAATATGTGTATTTGTGCCATAAATTATTCGTTTCCCATTTAAATTCTTTTCTGGGAAAGTGAAACAGATTTTCTTAGAAATAATAGGCAGTAAAGTGATAAATATTTCATGAATTTCTTTTAAAAAGCCAGAATGGTTTTGTAACATAGCTTCGCTTGGATTCATTCCTTTATCAGCACAAACTATAAATTATGATAGCTTTATCGTAGATCTCCTACATACCTATTAATTTGCCACACATTAAATAACCTTTGAGATTATACAAAGCGTCATCAGTTAGTTTAAACTGTATTTATTTCCACAAATTGTATATACAAACATGAGTACTATATTCAAATTAACAAAGTTTGATAAAAAGACATACATCAATCAAAATAGTACAAACAAACAAAGAAATTTTTAATCGAATGGATTGGAAAACAAGCTACTTAAAACTTATATGAATTCCGCTCCATCAGAAAAACAGAGGTTAGATGAAGAGTAGTAACTAGGCTGTGTAAGTATGTATATCATGTTGTTTTAATCGGAATATAATGTGAAAAGTATATGTATAATACAAAGTTTTTTGTGTGTGTGTGTGTGTGTGTGTGTGTGTGTGTGTGAGTGTTTTAATGATGAGTGAAGAATTTACGAGCATATTTATGCTATTGTCTCTCGTCGTCGTTTGGGGGTGGGAGAAGGGGGATGTTGATTGTCGCAGCTTATGTATTGAATCTATTTGTTGAGATGATAAATCGCTGTACGTCTGTGAATAGAGAAATATTATGTTGATAAGATAGATGTTCATCACCATACAGTAGATTGTTAAGCGTTAGAGCGCATTGGAGGTTGGAAAATATGTCGGTTCGAAGATTTTGGTATTTTCGACAATGAAGCAGATAATGGTCGACAGTTTCTATTTCACCAGAGTCACATCTATCGGTGTTAGTGATTCCTCGGCGGTTGAGGTCATAGTTAAGGGAGCTACAACCTAGGCGTAATCGAGCATGAAGAATTTGGCCTTTTCTGGATCCTGCATTGAATAAAGGATTGATTTCGGTAGGTTTTTTATTCAGATTTGATTTTAAGGCATTGACTGAAGGGGATGATTTGATATGTTGCGGAAGTAAGTTCCAGTCGGTTATTGTGTTAGGAAGAAAGGAAGATTTGTATGAATGTGACTGGCAAAGGATATTTCTGATATGTTTCTTAGGTTAAATCTAGTATTGATATTATGTTGGTTTTCAGGAAATAGTGAAGACAGGTAGGCGGGTGATAGACCATTGACCATTTTATAGAACAAAACAAGGCGTCATCAGTTAGTTTTAGCATGCTAAAGCACATATCTCACCAATGAGTTAATTTAATTTGCAGTATAATATAAATTCTAATAGTGTATCTCCTTCTGAAACATGTTCTTCTGATTGGGCGAGACCGATGCACAAGTGGTTCCAAAATGCAGACTTTGTCTCGAAAAAATTCCACTGCAGTTTCTATGATGTGAAATAAACGAAAACGGCAGACGACAACTTATACGTATGTCTAATCAAGACGAAGTTTTTGTTCTTATGCCATCGAGGGAAAGATCTTTATATTTCAGTGTCAGTCAAATTTATGTTCCTGGAAAACAAACCATGATATATAAAACAAAAATATGACATGCACAAATTGATGTATCTGGCGCTGAAGAGACGAAGAAAATACGATGTCACTGCAAGAATTAACTTGCGTTAAAGGTTTCCTGGAATAGAGAGTAGAGGTTTATAGTGGATATTATATCATATCTGAGGAGTTTCGAAGCCGTTATAAAACTCTATTTCATAATGTGACCACGAGTTATAATCATGCAGTACTAACCTACAGCTTTCATTAAAACACTAAAATGAGAATCGTTATAAGTATTTGAAGGACAAGTTTTATGTGCATCCAAAAATGCATAACATACAGTCATAATAAAGCTACATTATCCGTGTAAATGTATAGATTTTGTCTGCGAGAAGGGTCTCTGCCCTTCTTTAGGGCGCAGTAGACAGATTGAACTTTTTAGATATATAAACTTCAAGTTTGTCTGACATAACTTTTCAAAAATATGTAAAAGGAAAATCTAGAATGTACAACATAAGATATAGCAGCATTACTTTGGACTTACTTACTTACAGGCTTATCATGATATGATAATGTGTAAACTTTGATATGTCTGCAAAGGGATATGCCGTTGGGACTCCTAACTGACCAATCAAACAGCTGCATTTTCAAGACCGCGGCCACTTTCCACTGTGGTACATGTAGGATAAAGCAGTTTACATTCTAATATGATTAACAATGCTTTAATCTTCACAACGATGTAATGTTGACGTAACGTCGACGTGATATTTAGCGCCATGTATACATCTAGAAATAGCGCTTTCAAATTTGATCAAATATTTTACTTAATAGCATGTTTAAAACGAAATGTCACATTGAGCAACTGTCTTGATTAATTTACACATATATTAAGTTGGTTATTCGCTTTGCAGAATAATTTGCCATCTTTTGCGCCAAAACTGAACTCTTCCGCAAGTCGTATTACCATTTCCGGTCCTGGCGTGCATAAACAAAGAGCGTGGCGACCTATTAGTTGGCGCCATGCATGCGCGAAGAAACGGTTCTGTCTTTCTTTATCTAAATTTTACAATAAAATTCATATCAGAATCGAAATAATTTATAGCAAAACGTTGTTTTAACACTATTTATACACTCGAAATAATTCATAATTATTACGCCCGGCGTATAACCGCCCATCGTGTATAAATAGAATTAAAAATCGTTTTGCTATAAATTATTTCTTAAAAAAACATTTTGTGACAAGCAAATATCATGGTCATTAAAGCTTCAAGTTCACTTTTTTAACAATGCATGCCCTAGAGGATAATACAAACTGCAAACTAGATTTCATTTAGATATTATATTGATTTAGCACTGGTTTGAATTTTTAAAATAAAACTAGAAGTTTGTGAAAAGTAAGAGTACAATGTAAACGATAATTCAGATAAAGTACAAATTCATAACGTTTTGGACATGCTGAAACGAGCCAACGCCCTGCGTTTTATTTAGCATGTATGATTTGGCACTGTGAATACATTCCATGCAGATTTAATTCCCAAACAATATTATGCAATCAAATTTATTTGCACCTTGTTCTGATTAGGTTTTTTTCATTGACACAACTGCATATTTAGAATAGCCTATATCTAGTTATTTCACAGGGACTATACACCTATTCCACAGACATTTTATGGACAAGTAGCTACAAAATGGGTACAATTTAGTTAAAATCATTTGCAGAAAAAAAAAACATAAAAAGGAAATATGTTTGTTTTTACATGTAAAATCTATTTACTAAACAACCCATCGTAAAAATATTACCCGTGGTGTTCACTCGATGAAATATATTTTGATCTTACACTGAAACATACATAAATCGTCTATATACTTAAACAAACAGAAAACGGAAACAAAGTTTACATAGTTTTTGTCACAAATCGAACGACATAAAATAATAGAAACTTTTAATACAGTTAAATTCCAGTGGCTCACGAATTTAACGATAATCGTTTCATTGTATTATGCGCGATATTACTTCAATTTCTGAAAATGTTGGCTTTATGAATACCTGATTCCTGTTGCAAGTTAAACATGTTACAGCATATTCACAAACTTTGGTTAAGGAAATAGTATTGTAAATGATATAGATTTATCGATGCATACAAGAATATCTCGAGGACAAAACAAGAATAAAACTACCGTTATGCGAAATTTCGAAAGCTGCCACAATACACAAAATATTATATAACTCGTAAAAGAATTTATGCTTTGCCATTAATACACAATTGATAAGGAATTTCTAAACTTTATATCAGCGACATGTTTTCCTTGACGATATATGATATTACAGTTAAAATACTTTTGCGGCTCAGGTAAAAGTCGTAAGTCTATATTTATTACTTTTTTTACTTTAACTCAAAGAATCTCTGAATCAAACATAACCCACAAAAGTAGCTTTTGTTGCTATTGATAAACGTGTTCTTTAAAAATTTGAGCCGTGCCATGGGAAAACCAACATAGTGGGTGTGCGACCAGCATGGATCCAGACCAGCCTGCGCATCCGCGCAGTCTGGTCAGGATCCATGCTGTTCGCTAACAGTTTCTCCAATTCCAATAGGCTTTAAAAGCGAACAGCATGGAGCCTGACCAGACTGCGCGGATGCGCAGGCTGGTCTGGATCCATGCTGGTCGCAAACCAACTATGTTGGTTTTCTCATGGCACGGTTCAAATGAATTCGAAGCTGATTAGCAAAAATACGTCTGCTCCTGTTCATTTTCAAAACAACACAGACGATCAAGTGTGAAATAACACACGCCTGTTACATGAAGTAAACAATTTATATAGAGTTATCGCAAGTTTCACTTTTATCTGATTCTATCTTTTACTTTTTGTATCAACGATACCATAATTTCAGCTTTAAATGAATCTGCTTGAAAAATACATTATTCGTTGTTGTTTTTTTTCTCGAATGTTTCTCTAAGTCTTTGTCTCTTTCGCCTTCTTGATATAAATATTTTTTTTGCTAAGGGAATGACAGATTCTGTCAATTATCTTACTTTATTCTGGATAAATCCTAAAGGTTCTTTTATACTCCTTTTAGTTTAGATAAAAGTGCGTAGTAAATTTTGTATGTGTTTAGTAATTTATCTTTTATATACCTGTATAAATTCTGTAAAAAATTCGGCTTGTATTTCATAATTAAATATGAACAGGCAGAAAAACATCCGCATTGTACCTTTAAATTCCGTGTTGTACCATATTGTATGCTGCCGAACTATTTCCTTAATATGTATGACCTGACACAATTCTATAAATAGCGCACATTAAAACTTCACTTAGTTCCATTTTAATATCGATAAACATTGAAGATTTCGTTCAAAAATTTTAATTCATGAATAAATAACGATTATCATTATAAAATAAATTGGGTTGTTAAATGTGCGTGTAGGTCTAATGCCCTTAAAATTACGCGATATTAAACAGTCCAGTGCGTTAATTTATTTCAAGAAGATAACCACACTCATATCATTAGATAAGAAATGCATGAAACATTATATGGCAAATTAGACCGTTACTACATAACCACATTTTCTTTCTTTTGCTTCCCTTTATTTCTGACGTTCAATACAATCAAAGTAGTATATATCTGAAACAGCAAATGACAGCTGTTGGCAAAGCACATGTTTTTACATCTCATCGCATCACTTGTTTGCCAAGTATATAAACAAGCATTGTGACCTCTTGAAAGCTCCAAATTTCGGTCACAAGATTCATTGGAGGTCAGCAAAATATCAGCTATATATACATTGATCTACAGAAATACATCTGAATTGTAAATATCATGCATTGTTTTCATAATATATGACTGTGTTCTCTTTCAAAACGTTTTGAATATCTACATCATGGAAGTTTATAAATATATAAGTGTTCTTAGAATATTTGCAAACGCAAGTACATGTATGGTACAAACTATTTCAAATGCTTTAGTGTAATTTATATAAAGTACAAACAAAGTAGAAACGTTGGAGCTCAAGAAAAGTGTCACTTCTTATTTAATTTGATATACCAGATTCTAGATCTTGTCAAAAAGTTTACTTCGGTGCATTTTGAAATGTACTCTAAATGAAACATGGAATGCACTAAATCGGCAAACTGTCAAAATATTAACAGAATGGCTGAGCATGTTCTTGATACAAGCAATGATGATGAGGGAAAGATAATGACTACGAAAACGATTAAATGTTTATGACGTGTTGCTTTTACACTCAGTGGCTGACGTAACAAATCAAAAGCTTCTTAATAGGACATCGCATATATCAGGGAAAGAAATTCAGTTGGGAATCTGTCAAAAATCTCTCCTAGAGTATTTGATAATTTCCAGAAATTATGCTCTCTTAATCTGAAAAATAAAGATTGATGTCTGAATGCATTTTTCCATGGCAGTAATGCTTATCCAACCTCGTTTCTCGTGTAAGACGTTGACATTCTGTATCGCATCATTTAACATTTTGATAATCAGAGAGATGATTAATAAATATCGTTCTATCACGAGTAATTGGTAGCATAATGCAGTTTCCATTTAGTCTATCAGTTAGCTGACAGATTATCCAACAGAAGCATTTTAATAATCAGACACTGACAATAGAGATATCATTGGTAGATAATCTCTGACAATGTTAAAGCAGATCATATCGTTCACTTGCTGGTTGTACGTACGGATGGAAATATCCGGTTCGAACGATAACAAAGCTCTGTCAATTTTATCAATGTACATTTCTATCCCAAGAAAAATTAAAATTAAAAGACGAATTCCATTTTAAATTGAGTTTGTTAAGAGGTCGTGTACAAGTCAATAGTCATCTCACACCCCTGGGAAGTGTCACTTAGTAAAGACATACTTCGAAGAACATGTAAGAGAAGCATGCAAAACTGACTGATGAAATGGACTGTGTTAATAAATCGATGCATCGAGGACCAAACACACTCAGAGCATGTATTTGTCGTAACGTCGTTGCATTTCACGTTACTAGACTGAAACAAAATAATGTTCTATTCTAGCTATTTTGGAATAGTGTCCAGCAACCCTAAACACTGCCGAGTGCCAGCTGAAACAGATCCAAATATAAACACCCAATCTATGTTTTGGAAAAAAAAAGGTTTTGTGTCTATATAATGATTTGATCCGAAACACTTTTTTAGTTTTGTAGACGTAACTGTATTTACTTTACTTCATATGAGCCACGCCATGAGAAAACCAACATAGTGTTTTTGCGACCAGCATGGATCCAGACCAGCCTGCGCATCCGCGCAGTCTGGTCAGGTACTATACTGTTCGTTAACGGTTTCTCTAATTGCATCAGGCTTTCAAAGCGAACATCATGGATCCTGACCAGTTTGCGCGGCTTTCTCATGGTGCGGCTCATATATAGTTTTTGTAGTATCTACAATATCTAAAGATGCATATAAAAATGCATTAAGTTTAATCAGTTACATTGAAATCCTTATTGTTGACAATTAGGAAATTTTCGACGGAATTTCAGAACGTTTTATTATGTTGTACGTTTTCCATGTAAAAACCAATATCATAAACAAGTTTTGGCTAAAAAAGAAGCTACCTTCACCCGTACAGAATATGTTTTATGATCTAAAAGAATGCCTTCGTATTAATGATGAAAATTTAAGAGACTTCCAATGGCAGTTCAATACGTTCATACGTTTGATTATGTTGCAAATATATCTTTTACATGTTAAAGCCTACATCATAAACAAGCTTTGGCTACAAATGAATTTACCTTCATTGTACAGAATATATTTTATGATCTAAAAGAAAGCCTTCTTATTAGTGATGAAATATGAAGAGACTTTCGATGGCAGTTCTCTACTTTTGATTTTGTTATAAATATAACTTTTACATGTTAAAGCCAACATCATAAGCCGGCTTTGGCTACAAATTTGCAAAGGCAACCTTCTCTTTACAGAACACATTTTATGATTTTTAAAGTTATATTTGAACTATCTGACATTTTGAAGGCTTTAACATTTTCGAACACGATATTTCCTTTGAATATTTCATCAGATGCGTCGTTAGAAATGTAATCTTATAATGGAAGATATGTTTGCAAAAGATAATGACTGAATTATCTCGATATCATATTTGACGACACAGTTTTAGGTTGATACTTAAATGCATTAGATTTAATATAATACTGAAGCAAAGATTAAGTAAATGAAGTTTTTAGATATAACACTAAACTGAATTACATTCTGCATTTTCCTAGTTTTATCAAAACGTTTCAATCAATGTTATAAATATTTTATTTCACAAAAACAGAATTGATTTTGTAACATGATTATACGTTAAAAACAGTAAAATATACGTTGTTTTTTATTCAAGTAATATCAATGACTCTTGAAAATAGGTTTGAACTGTTTTGGGTTTGTAACATAGGTTCAACATGCATTTATTCAAAGACATTTTCTGAAAGAAATTTGATCCAAAGTATAGCATTTCTAGCCTAGGATATAAAACAGACTGAGCATTTTGGTTTTGTGTTTTTGCGTCTATAGAACCAGTTTTGTTACGAAAGCGTAGGTGCATTCCCTGAGTCATATATGATCATCAGTATTATGATCCTTACCTTAATTAGAAGCTGGTGTCAAACGACAACAATATACTTCTTATATGGGTTTAAACAGATAATTTTGTACTTCCAGTTTGTATTTAGCGTAAAAAGCAACGGTACAACTGGATCATTAACTGACAGGCCAAGAGAGTTGTACATACGTTACAAAAAACAGCATATATACAAGTTAAATTGTAAACAAGGATGCCAGTCAAATAATGCAAAGGGTTTTTAAAAGATCGTTTGAAAGCAAGCAAAAAAAATGTACTCGGTGACACAAAGGAACGGAAAGTATATTAACTTGAGTCCAAGTACGCTGAGTCGTTTTACAGCCGTCACTGGGCACTTAAAGACTGCTCTTATGATAGTTAATAAAATCTGTGAAAAGATCCTTTGAAAAGCATAGACGGCAACCAAGCAATATAATAGCGGGCTTTGTTTGCCTGAGTCTGTTCACGAGAGATAATGAAATGCACAGCCCCCTTACGTCCCCCTAGCACTTACTTAAGCGGAATTTTAGTATATTACAGCTGTGTGATCCAAAAGGACCAGACAATATAACAACACGGAGTCTAAGAATGTGGAGATATTTTACAGCCATAACATGACTATGATTTTTTTTTTTTTTTTTTTTTTTTTTTTTTTTTTTTTTGCAAATGACTCTTATGCATATGTGTATACAAATAGAAAATCGAAACATGAACTTATTTGGGCACCATCAGTATTATCTGATTTTTCGTTATGAATAATCCCCAATCAGGGACTGCTTGTACCGATAAGTCAACGTGGTCATTTATTTTTACTGACGCCAAACATTAATGATAACATTAAAACGTTTGCTTTCGATCCAAAACACCTAATGATTTCAAATTATTAAATAAATGAATGAATTTGTAATCCGTTTTTATTGTCTGTAACGGAATAATTACATTGTTCCTGATATTATTTAGGAGTAAGTACAAGCAGAAACAATTTGCATGTTTTGTTACCTAAACACTCCTAAGGCATTGGTCGTTTTAATATGGTTTTAAACTATTTGTATGGAAGTGTATTTTATTTGTTGTAAAGGTATTTGTGTCTCATTTATCAATGTACCTTTTATGATATTTGTTTACCTGCAATTAAGGCAGCGTTTTTCTTTTCAGTATGGTTTCATTGAATGTCAGTCACGGAATAAAAGTTACCGAAGAAAGAATAAATAGTGAAGCGATGCACGTACATTCAATAAAAGGCCAGGGCAGAAATGTATTATAATAACAAGAAACGCGGCAATAACAAGAAACGCGGCAATGCCACGAAACCAGGTTTTCAACACTTTTCATCAGAATAAACAAGAGTGCCAGAATGTCACAATATACGCCAGTCACAGCAAATTTCTTTATTCTAGCACCTGTATTTGCAGATGTAATTTTAATTTTGTGGTTGTTTAGTAATCATTGTAATTCTTTTGTTTTTCTAAGTCCACAAAAAAACTCCTTACCAGGTAGAGATACCTTAAAATACACCTAAAATTAGAAAGTAACAACTATGTTGTACCACAGAAAAGTGGTCTTGGTTTTTCCCTACGGTCAATTATAAAAAGTTACAATATAAGTTATTTATAGTAACAACTAAGGGAAGTTAATCTTAAAAAAAAAAAAAAAATACAAAAAAAAAATTGCAAGTCCACAGAGAAATCCTTACCAGGTAGAGATTGGTCAAAATACACCTCCAAATTGGAAGTAACATGCATGTTGTACTACAGAAAAGTGGTCTCGATTTTTCCCTACGTCTAGTAATGAAAATATTACAATATAAGCTATTTATAGTAACAACAAAGGGAAGTAATTCTAAAGAAGGGAACTGCGCAAGACACTTCGTCTCTTGATGGTGTATAATTGTGCCAAGTTACATCAAAATCCCTCTATGCACGAAGAAGATATGCTCCGGACAAAGTTTTCATTCTTGTATCCTTTGACCTCTAAGTGTGACCTTGACCTTAGACCTAGGGATATGGTTCTTGCGCATGACACTCCGTCTCATGATGGTGAACAATTGTGCCAACTTTCATCAAAATCCCTCCATGCATGTAGAAGAAATGCTAACCCTAACCCTAACCTAACCCTAACCCTATTTTTAGTAACAATGACCTTGACCTTGATCCCAGAAACCCCAAAATCAATCCCAAGCTACAACTTTATATAAGTTTTCTATACACCAAGTTTCATCATGATAGCTCATTCCTAAGTTAAGTTATTGACCGGAAACCCTTTTTCTATTTTAAGTAACAGTGACCTTGACCTTGACCCCAGAAACCCCAAAATCAATTCCAGCCTTTGTCTTGATATAAGCTACATACATACCAAGTTTTATTCAAATATCTTTACCGAAACAAAAGTTATTGACCGGAAACCCTTTTTCTATTTTAAGTAACAGTGACCTTGACCTTGACCCCAGAAACCCCAAAATCAATTCCAGCCTTTGTCTTGATATAAGCTACATATAAACCAAGTTTTATTCAAATATCTTTACCGAAACAAAAGTTATTAACCGGAAACACCAGTTTGTGCCGCCGCCGCCGCCGACGCCCGCCCGCTCGCCCGACATCTACCCCAATCTAATAACTCAGGTTTTCGTTGAAAACCTGGTTAATTATACCGCTGCATAAGCTAGTCAGACCTTGATAGTCTCTGAGGTTACTCGAATTATTTAGTACATATTTTAGCATTTATTTCATGTATAAGATTTATTCAAATATTATATAGAAATGTGTGCTTTTTGATGGTAGACAACACAATAAAACAAATAATCACCAGGAAAATGATCTGTAATAACTGTACAAAAAATCCTCTAAGCAAAACAATTTGTCTGTGTGTTTGATCAAGAATTACCGTTTATTTATATGACATCAGTAGTTACATTATATATTATTTATACACTTACTTTCTAGTCAATCTGTAGTTTATTTCTACATAAAATTACTACCATTTCTTATTAACTTATACCTATTGGTAGGTCAGTATTTTATGACCTATGTCACACTTCGTCCATGCCGGCATCATATACAATTCTCCTTTCCTCAGCCAAGTAAATGTAGTATGGAAACAATGCCTGGTGTATGATACTATATTACATACAGTATTATTTATGAAAGACAGACCTGAATATCCACTGTTTGGTGGAATAGGAAAGACGAAATATTACAGACTAATGAATGTTCTTGATAATAATATACTTGTGGTATGAATGTTTCTGGTATAAACTATACGAACAAAATTCTTTTTAGAATTGATATAAATGACGTTTTTTTTCCTTTGAGAAATATAGACACATGGCTCTGCAAACTCAGACAAAAATGCTTAAAAGAACATTTAACATTGCTATTTTAAGAATCAATTGAAGTTGATGTAAGACGAAATAGCCGCGCCATGAGAAAACCAACATAGTGCATTTGCGACTAGCATGGATCCAGACCAGCCTGCTCATCCGCGCAGTCTGGTCAGGATCCATGCTGATCGCTAACAGTTTTTCTAATTGTAATAGCTTTGAAAGCGAACAACATGGATCCTGACCAGACTTTGCGGATGCACAGGCTGTTCTAGATCCATGCTTGTCGCAAACGCACAAACTACTTGTTTTCTCATGGCGCGGCACAGATAATGTAATGACTTGCAATAAATTACGTCTGATGTACAAAAACCAAAATTTATTTCGAAGTATCGATAATTATTTTTCTCTGTTAACTTCTCTGGCAATTTATATTGATATGAAACAGATATTTCAGTCTTACAATTATAGTACCCTGAACAAAAAAGCATCATTTCAAAGTTTTATTTGGTAGAAAGCTTCGAAGAGACAGCATGCATTAATAATCATTTGCATTTTTCTTCAAATGATGTTGTATCTTAAAGTCTCTCTACAAAAGTATAATACTGTAAATAAATATATATTTAAGATACGTATACTTAAGAGATTTTTCTTCCAAATGGCACCTCTATGATAACCTGAGAAATCTATGACTGTTCCAGCGTTAAATAATATCATAAAAACTAAATTTCCACAAACTTTTTAGGTATTAATGTTGTTTGCAGAATAACGGGTAAGAATGCATGAACGAGAATATTTTAGTTGAACTTCTTCTTCCTTACTTTCTGTGAGCAAAAGAACAAACTTGAAATACGTATCATCCAAAAGATATTTGTTAAAAAACTATGGTAATTTGTCTTTTAACTAGAGGTTACATATCGCTATAATATTTCATGATAGTAGATGTTCTTGTTTCATGTAACTAAAAGATAATATCATGGGAAAACAATTTGAAGAACGTAATATATGATGTATGATTTTTTTAACATGCATTATTTTGTCAGATATTATTCAGAACGTGAAGCAAATAAAATGTTTTGATTATAATGGCTACGCAAAACTGGCGTGGACACTTTTTGATCTTCGCCTGGAAATGTCCACACTAATTATCCCCAAGTTAACCAGAAAATACGCCAACGTCCAGTCAGATTTCCAGGCCACATACCCTGAAGGAACGGTTTCATCAGGAAGTGTGATGCAAAAGTAAAAAGATTAAACTACAAAAGTACTACTGTTTAATGCATGCATAATGTCGTTATCGGAATTCGAGTTGTTTTTAGTTCCATTGATATTTTGACAAACTAGAATTGATAAATTAATAAAACAGATGCTACAGAAATGTTTGTTCATCCATGCCTTAGTCTTCAAGTGGTAAAAATAAATCACAGATGGCCAAACATTGCTAAAATGCGGCAAACGTTGAGACAGAAAACAAAAACAGAGTGAATCGAGGTTAACGTAATAATCACGAAATCTTAGATAAAGACTGAGTCCATGTCTGCTTTGTAAGTCATAGGGGTTGATACTGTTTACAGTATTATAACCGAACAACTGATAATGACTTCAATTTTTGAAATAAGATATTATATACTAAAATAAAGAATATAATTCACAAACATAAATGAATGCAAAATAAAGGGAAATATCCTGTCGAAGTCATAAGGTCGTTAACGTCACTGTTTGCCGGATTCGTGGTATTGACTGTTTTCAGGGAGACATGGCTTCTGACAATAAAGAACCATTCGTGTCAGATTTGCATTGCAGTTGGCAGTAAGATTGCGCATCATGATGATATATTTCATATTTTACTTCATTAAAGTACTAAATAGGCGCTAGAAACAAAGTCAACGTTATGTTGGAACAACCCTCGTATGAAAAACCATCTTCTTAGCGTGCGGCGAAATGGCACAAGTGTCTACGAAACCCGCCTAGAAAACAATATTTTCTCATGTTTTCAGATGTAAATTAACTGACATCTTATACAGTTTCATGATAATAAAACGATGAATAAATGTGCCGTTACTTATTGATCAGCCTTCGTATTAAGTAAATCAACCATTCGTGTCAGATTTGTACTGCAGTTGGCAGAAAGATTGCACATCATGAGGATGTATTTCTTATTTTACTTCATGAAAGTACTAAATAGACGCTAGAAACAAAGTCTACGCAACGTTTGAACAACACTCGTATGGCGTGCGGCGAAATGGCACAGGTGTCTACGAAATCACCCTAGAAACAATATTTTCTCATGTTTTCAGATGTAAATTAACTGACATCTTATACAGTTTCATGATAATAAAACGATGAATAAATGTGCCGTTACTTATTGATCAGCCTTCGTATTAAGTAAATCAGAAAAAAAATATATTCACAGAGTGGCGAGACATCTTCTCAGCCTATTTTCCTCTTTAATAGTTGAAAATGTTATGGAAATATAACGACTAAGGAAATGGCTTAAGTGCAGTGAATTTTTTTTTTATTTACACAGTCGTGCCATTTAATGCAAAAGAAGAACCTCCTACTAAATTTCCGTTGAAAACCGATATGTAAAATAGCGAAAATTGAAACCTTTTCAACAGTTTTTGATAATTTCAAGACATTTTGCAATTTTAATCTTAAAAGAAGGTTGACATACTAATGCATTATCCATTGGCAGTAATACTGTTCAGGCATCCCTACTCATGTAATTTGTTGAAATTACGTATCATTTAACAATTTGATAATCAGATATACGAATAATAGTGATGGTTTAATCGCAAATGATTGATAAAATAATTGCATTTACTTTAAAGTATCATTTTGCTGACATTGCTAATGGTATAAGATTACGAAACATTTAGCATTTTGATAATCAGATACAAGAATGAAAATGATCCATTAATAACAAATGAGCATGTCTCCATATATGTATCAACTTTGTAGTAAGATTTAACAGTTATTGCATTTGAATTATATTAATAAAATCTGGAAAGTAGACTTTTTGTGAAATTTATCAGAAATTAAAGATTTTGCAAACAAGATACATTTGTGAAGACGAATTCAAAAGCTATGTACTGTTTCAAAACTTGTCGTTTGAATCAGATTGTTGAAATATCCGATATCTATCAAATAAAAATGTAAAACTATAATTCATAATGAAATAAAAAGAAAAAAACTCAAAGTTTAAAAACTTCAATATCTTTTTACAAAATATAAAAAGCAGTACAGTGTGCATTTCTAGGAGGGATCTGACTCTTTGTATATTGGTTATTTTCATTTCTTACATATATTTGAGCCGCACCATGAGAAAACCAACACTGTGCGTCTGCGACCAGCATGGATCCAAACCTGCCTGCGCAGGCTGGACTTGATCCATGCTGGTCGCAAATGCCCTATGTTGGGTTTTCTTATGGCGCGGCTCATTTTAACAGAATACAAAACTATAAAATGTCATAAATGTTCCTCTCAGATGTGACTTTGTGTCTTAATATATAAATATGTTGGCTTCAGATACTGTTGAATACAAGATTTGTAAATGGATTTTGTTATCTTCAGAAACTTACTTGTTTCTCAAAATTACTTAAGACTTATAATGTCTATTGCGAATGGTTCTTCTAGACGAAATATGGCGTGAGCAAACTATTTTATTTCAATATCATCCCTCGCCTTTATTCATATTTCTCTGGTTTTATGTTATGAAGTGACGTTTTCTCTACGTAAAAATGTTATATCACGAAGGGAGATGTCCTCAATGAATATAAAGAAGATTACAGTTTACACTCACAGACTAAAGAATAATATATGATTTTAAATTTGAGTGAGTGAGTTGGGTTTTACGGCGAATCGACACAAAATGGTCATATATCGCCGATTTATAAATTTGAGGACGCAGAATAATTTAGCCCTTAACCTGCTAAATTTGTATAATGAACGTGTCCATCTTACAATTTGGACAGTACAATTAACTGTTAAAAGAAGTGCCTACCAAAAGCATACTGACTGAAAAGCGAACAGCGCAGATCATATCCGTGCAGTCTGATCAAGACATGCACTGGTCGCAAAAGCAGAATTAGTCGTGTCCAGCATGCTTAGTGGTAAAATGTGTAATTTACACATCAAGCCGTACGATTTCAATTCACCAGCTGTTATATAATTCAATGAGTTTGCTAGGCAAGAGTGCTTGTTTTGGAATAAAATAATGAGTTTGTGTTTAATTTGATTCAAGAAGTGTCTTGTCCCCAAATGCTTTATTACGTTTCGCCTAATAGTTTGCAGCAAACATTTAGTTTGATTCGATAAAATGGCTATAGATTTATTTTCTTAAGTCTGCGTTGTTACAAAAACGCTTTAGAGCGTATTATATTGTTGATAATAAAGTGCTACGTTTGAATAATGAAGATTTATTTTCTTTAAGTCTGCCTTGCAAAAACACTTTTTGAGGCATAATATAATATTATTCTAAAGAACAAATGGCTACGATCGAATAATGGAAGATATATAGAGTTTTATTTGTTGCCTTCCTTTCCCATTCCAGGCTGTATTAGATAATTTAACAATTAAGGAGATTTCCTGTATATAAAAAAAAAACAATTAAATATTCTGATCTCCCTTTGGTTTGCGTTATTATTTTATACTGTGTTTTTACAGAATATATACGTTTTATCCATTTCAATTACTGAGGAATAATATTGTAAAAAAATGTAAGGAAATGAAAATGTCAACAACTCAGGATTTATTATGCATTATGATTGTGTTATCTTATAGATATATATTAATATTTAGTTTAAATAAAGATTTTTGTGTGATCTGTAACAATGATAATAATACAAGAAAAGACGAAAATAAAAAAATATATGAGCCGTGCCATGATAAAACCAACATAGTGGCTTTGCTACCAGCATGGATCCAGACCAGCCTGCAGATCCATGCTGTTCACTATCAAACCTAATGAAATTAGAGAAACTAATAGCGAATCGCATGGATCCTGACCAGACTGCGCGGATGCGCATGCTGGTCTGGATCCATGCTGGTCGCAAACCCACTATGTTGGTTTTCCCATGGCACGGCTCATATATATAAGAGAATATCAGGTTATATAAATATGAAATAACTATGTAATTGTAAATACATTTGTTCTTTTATTGACAAGTAGTTTCTAGTACCCATATTTATCTGGGTTGAACTTCATTGGCCAGTCCTTTTCCCATGCTTCTAGGGAATGGAGATCATTTTGCAGAATTTGTGTAACATGTTAGGATTTTCGCATAAAACACACAATGGTGTTACATGCAAATAATTTACTGTTACTTTTAATGGAGTCGGTAAATGGTTTAGGTAAATCATTAAGAGACAGGGGCCTATTGCTGAGTCATGAGGAACTGCAGCGAGAACAGGTAGAGTGGACAGCCGTCAACAAAGACATTTTGAGTAATGACTTTGTGCTCTGTGATGCTCTTTAGTTTGAATATATCTTTTTATGACTAGATCTGTCCTTTTCTGAATCTCCTTGAGTAATCTTGCAGAGGCTTTATTTGGATTTCACCCCTTCAATAACTTAACCATGCTTTTTTCTACTGTTGTTCCTTAAAATGTAATTACGTACTTCATTGTACATAAGATGACATTTAACCAAAGATAAATGAAATATGAAAGAGAGAAGACTGGGGATGGGGCATAATATTGTTATATCGTAATGTAAGTTAGTTGTTGGTCTTCTAGGACCATCCCAGTGTTGATTGGAAAAGAAAATTCCGTGTTCCGAATTTGGTTAAAAACGTTTTTCTTCTATACACATACGAATTTAATTATGTATACGAAATGTCCGTTTTGGCACTATATTTAGCGTCCTGTTGCTCCTCAATTCAATGTGTCCTTTCAAAAGTGTTAGTATCGGTGCAAAGTTTATGTGCCAAGCTACAGTATGATACCTTTCTACCACCCGAGACAGTGGCTTCGTATTGTCATGTAATTTAATAACCAGGAGATCGAATTAGGGCCTTTGTGGTCCTCTTAATTGTGAAACGGTGTTATTCAAAGAACGTATGGTCGTTGGAATAAAGAATTTGTATACTGGGTGTGACATTGAGGGATCAAATATGTTAGATTTCTTATGGCAAATATATTAGATTCCTTATGGGTATGATATTATTATGATAAGTTTCAACAAGATAATACTTTATTTTATAGAATATTATGAGAGAGAGGTTTGGAAAATGCGACTTTCAAGAGATTGCCAGTTAAGTTCTCTAAGGTTATACTGCTTGTTTGATTATAGTTGTCGCATACGTATCGATCTGCTGATAGTTATACTTGTTGAATTTTATGTGATGAATGTCAGATGGTAGTTCAGCATTCAAGTTTTGGTAGGATATAAAGATGTTATATGCTGTTTCTTTGACTTTACTTATTGTTATTTTGAATTTCTCTCGCTGATTCTGGGTGAGCTCTTTACATTTGCTATTTGTTAGCAAACATTAAAAGGGATTTGATGCTGCAGTCGTTTTATATGGCATCCCTTTCACAAACTTTTAAATCTATATTTTATTTATAATTAAACTACCAGATTTGCAGTTCTGCTTTTTTATTCACTTAAGTATTTGAAGAGATTAAAATTATCTGTCTAATATATATACATGTAGTAAATATTATTAGGCGATATTTTCCGCATAATCAACTTACTGAATTATAGAAAGGAAAACGGTGTTCTGTTAAAATAATTTTAGCCCGAGTCAGTATTCGAAGTTTCGAATATATGCTGAAAACGTTTATTAACAAATGAAATCCCACAATTTTGCGCTACCACAATATCAAATATAATACTGCTGCCCTCTCCCTACATTATTTATGCTTTGCAGGGTGAGGTAAAGTACAAAAGCAATAGCCGTGCTAAGATGTTTTGTTGCAAGGACTTGTAGGACGTCTTACTGCGGACATTATTTTCAAATGCGAAATAGCAGGTACAATAGAAAAGACCGGCATCACCATAATTAGTGTGTATTTGACTGTAATTTTATCAATAAAAAAAATGAAAGATATCGACATGGTATCAGTTGTCTTACTAGATTTAAGAATCAATCCCTTAAAGAACTTACACATAGAAAGATCCTCTGTGTACTATACAGTTTCAATAAAAGATTGGTCGAAAATAATTTCACAGTAGTAATTTTGCTTCGAATAACTTGGACTAAACATGGCTATGCAGTAAGTTAAAAAATACATTACAGTGCATATTAAATTTGTACCAGAATATTCAAACTACTATCAATATCACTATTACTGACAATCAGTCATTTGTTACATCTCAAAATAGGAACATTTAATTAATCGGAATTTCATTCTATTGAATCATATAACTCAACATTTAATCTAACTCCATGATACTTTCACACAGACACGATATTTCGTTTGATAACACTTTATTTTTGCTGTTACTTTGGGGTCTTTGAAATATACGTGGCACATTTCCCTTAATCAAGATTGAATTCTTTACGAAATAAAATGCTGAAAGTGAGTAATTGATAATGAAATATCAGAAGCTGAGAGGGTTTTCAATATGGCTTATTGTAATGGGTCTTATCTTAGCTACAATTTTTCATTAAGCTGACATTGCACTTTTGCTTTGTTGTAAATAAATCTATGTGTTATTATATGCCACATTATGCCATACTATAATTATCAATTTATTTACTGGATGTTTTGCTTTAAATAAACAGTTTAATATCTTATAGACATATAAACATGAACTATTAACTGCTTAAATATATTCTATATATTCGACATGCAATGTCATTTTGAAGCCGACTATGATTTAAAACATTTGGATGCATGACATCACCATTAAGTTTCGAATACAAAAAGTAATGCAACAGCAGCAGAATAATCTAATATTGTTAATCTATACTTTAACATTTTAAATTTAAATTTAGTTCAACCGAGGGACACATTTTACAAGTGTAACGCGTGATGAGTTACTGCCGGTCAAGGGAATGCAATTTTGAACTATTGCCCCGAACTGATATGGCAATGTTAGTTATTAATAGATCTGTTTTAGTTGTAATGACGTTTTGCCTGTGAAAAACAGACCCATACTGTTAGAACAGCTGCATAATAACTCTATATAAATTACAATATTTTTTTCTGAAGCAATAACTGTAACTATGATAGACTGTAGAATATACTTTAATAATTCGTAACTTGAACGCCTATATTTGAATTAATTGCCTACGTATTTCATGGACAGCCACCATTCTGTCATTCTTCGCTAATGCATGTACATAGGAACTACGCAGTTACCTCAAAGATAGCGTTAAAACAGTCACTTAAACGATAACAATATAATTTCAGACTTTCGATATTTTACATGAATTTAATATGTCAAAACATTTTTCTTTTCTTTTTTTTCCGTACAAACGCGCAAAGTCTGTTGAGATAATATATTTTAATGGGTTTATGTTTTTATCTTTTTAGTGACATTTTAATTTTCTCCAGCAAAAAATTTTGCCTATAACACCGCTAGTGTTAGAGACATGGGAATATGAACATAACTTAGAGGAGAAATTTATTCTTAAACAAAATAGAAAAGTGGAAAACCACAGGCCGCTCAACACGGCATAAACGAAAATGTTGCTGGCTCGAGAAAACAATGAGCAGAACTGGAATTTAGAGAGGGGATTTGGGGTTATGGAACCTGCATATCACAGAAACTGCTAAAAGACAAAGCCCTTACGTTTTATGTCAGTGCACGTATCACACAGAGCGACAGAACAACTGCTCGTAAGGGATGTTTTCATGTTGAAAAGTACCTTTAGATTTATGTAGACTAAATTTTGTTTGATATATAAAGATAGGAAAAAGAGGTAAAGCATTTTAAGATATACATTTGTTATATTAGACGTTGCCATAATACAAAATTAAACGCTTGATAAAATGTATCTTCAGTTGAATCAACCAAATCAAAATTATCATGGACATTTACAACTTTAATTAGCTCATCAGAGCATGAAGTGGTTCTCTAACAAAATTGTCCAAACGGTACCCCTTAGTTGCAAATAGGGACCGCCAGTCTGAGCGCTTGAGATAGAAGATCTTCAAAACACATCTCGTAATAGACCGCCTGTCCGATTTGAAATTATTTAAAAACATGGCCGCCAGAGGTGTTGACCACTTTCCCTGTATATAATTCGGAAACTTTCAAAATATTCTTAAGTGAAACTGCTGACAAGAGTCTAAAATAATTTCACACAAGTGGTCTTTGTGTGATCTTCTACCAAAATTCTTCAAATTATTTTGATTCGACAAAAACCATGGCCACCAGAGAGCGTGGTCTCTTTTCCCTATATATATAATGGTACTTTCGTTTTAACATGTTATCTGTAGTAATTTCAGTATTTCATTAGAGATAATGTTATTGACGCCAGCAGTATTCGGATTAGCGATACAGGTTTCAAGTAAAAATATCTTTCGCGATTGGTATGTTCCTTTGTATTGTAGATGTGTTCTTACTAATTTTCTTTAGAAAGCGTAGCTCTCCAGAGATGCATTATGAATCTAGTATCAATAAGGGCATGCTTAAATTAGCCTAGCTGAAATGAAAACAAAGAAAAAAATTCCTAGTTCCAAGATGACAGTCCCCTTAAAACCCTCTACAGCAATGTATTTATGGACATTTACTTTGCGGTTATGCCAAAAAGAGGACACAGACCAAGTTAAATGATTTGACAACAAGGACAGAGTTAGTAAATAAATGAACTTATTTTGACATTACTTTGGAGAGCCAAAAGGTCACTTTGGAATTTAAGGAAGCTTAAAGTGTTCTAATTTTTCACTATGCTACAAAGTTATAGGACAGAGTAAATAATAGTTACATCCGCTAGGTAAATCTCTTACACACGCAAGACATAAACATCACTTTCTTTGAAAAATCAAACCTATCAAAAGCTCTCCTATTTCATATGATCTCTTATTGACAAATGAAAGTATATTTCTGTGAAATATTTTTGGGAATTACTGTTGCATTAATAGGAAATGCATGTTGATAAGATTTCAGCATTTCTTTGTATAAAAGTTTTGCGATATTAGATATCAGCAATAGTTAGAATTATACGGTTTCTCGACCCATTTTTATCACAAAGTTACTAATGGAAAGTGCTTATCCGGTAATCATCATTTCCCGTGTTGACACAAATTGATGTAACTTTTCCAGAATTACTTATAGATAACTTCCTTAACACTGGATTAAGCAGCAGTATGAACCTAATATTTCCATCAACACTGATCGGTTTATGTTTTATCGCTTCATTAGCACATGATTAAGGTCAGAACACAATTTTCTTGAGTAAAATGTTTGATTTATTTCTTACTGATTGATGCTACTATTATCACTACCAACGCCACCTGCGTTGATATAATAAGTTTCATGGATTAATAAAGTAACGTTTATATGGACACATTCACCTTGTCGCGAATACCGAAGAATATGCTCCCAATATAGACTGGCTCCCGTCCCTATGTTTGTTCTTATTTACATATATCAGGTTTCTTCATTAAGAGGGAAGTAACTCCAGAAGATTGTTTCTACATTGACATTTTTTATTGCCCCTTGCTCCAAACATAGGATGGTTCAGCCATCAGATAAAATTGTGCTATTTTAGAGGTTTACAATGTTCTTATAAAATGTTTCCAGTATTTATATAAAATTAACCATGCAGCCAGGGAGCCAGGCTACTCCAAATATAATATATATTCAAAAAAATATATCAGATATAGAACTAATCAGCAGACTCGGATTGATTGTGTCTGCTCACCAGAGATAATGACAACAACTCTCTCTCCCCTAGCGCCGAATTACTAATGACAAGATCTCTATCATTGTAAACAACCTTGAATGGACTTTATGGTCCCAGACGAAACCTGTTTTCAAAACTTACATTTCAGGCCATTAATTGCAAACCCTACTGTTCTTATCTTGCCAGATACTCTGTGAAATGTAAAAAGTAATCAACTGTAATATGCCACTTAGATACAATTATTGTTGAAAAGTGTTAAAAGTAGCAAATCATGCCAAATACATAAACCGTTTGCTTTGTTCTACAAAGCAGTACAATATTCAGTTAAAAATATAATATAATGATAAGAACGGTGATAATACTAGTAATTAGATAAATAAACAACTGTAACAGAACTAAAGATTGTCAAATGGAGGTCTAGAGTACAAATTAGCGTGTCTGATTTGTAAAAAAAACAAAACTATTAAAACATCTGGAAGCATTGAGCTCATCACATTTAACCAACAAATTTACCGCTGAGCTAAATTTTAATACAAATGACAAGACACCTGGTTTTGTAAAATTAGAATACAAATAGAGCAAATCTGGCACACTTGTGTATTAAATTATCTACCTGATGTTAGCCCTAAAGAGTATTATTTTTATTATTATACCAGATTTATAGAGCGCCCTTTTCATGATAAACACGTTCAAAGGCGCTTTACATATACTGCAGCCACACAGGCGCGAAATCATCCTCTACTAGTACAGACACAGAGCGATCTGACCAGAGGAACAGAGTGAGATAAAGCCCCCGGAACAGACAGAGACAGACGTGTCCGGCTAACTTAGCCTAGCTCTTTTCGAATAGACAGTCTGGTTCTTTAACGTGTCAGATGTACAGCACCGATACTCGCGAAGCCGTCTTTCCTGGGAAGAACCAGTACAGGCCTCTAGTTAGGTGGGAGACACTCAAGAGCATCTCAGAAATTTCCAGTGCCTGGACCGGGATTCGAACCCCGGACCTCTGGATTGACAGTAAAGCGTGTTACCACTAGACCATCGGTTAGAATTCATAAAACCTGTTACTTGCCCTTTTTAAATAGGCAAGTTGGGCGACATGTGATACATATGACCCAGTCTTTTCATTTCTTTGAATTGAATAAGGAAAGACAGACAATTCTCGAAGTGTTACGGTTTTGCACTGTTTTGTGACTAGTGATCAACTTTATATTTAATCTTTCTGAATCAAAACTTAAAAAAACTTGTCAACATGCATGCACGGTCACTGAAGTTTTAGTAATTATTCGGTAGCTAACAGAACGTATAAGATTTAAGTACGATCTACTTGTAGTCTCAAGAAAGTTTGAAAACCTAATGCCGAATTTTTTTTTTTGTTCCACGCCGCTTTTCAAAAGTATTACTGTTCTTAGACTAGCAAAGCTATCAAACTACTATTCACCATGCGAGAAGAATGTTTATTCCTTAATCTCATGATTAGAGAGCAAACAAATATCTTATTTATTACAATTTTTTGTTTGTAACAAAATTATATGTATACTTAAATAAAATAAATTTTGTAGATAATTTGGAAAACTTGGTATGTTGATGAGCCAGTTCTTTTCCACTGTTTGATTTATTAGAAATATGAGATATTGTCCTTGTCATTTATAATAGCTGTTTAAACCTATTTGCCATGTTACCTTTATTGTGTATGACAATTAAGAAAACTGTGTCTTTCAATAATCTGTTATTGTGAGATATAGTAAAGTTTCATTATCTCTTTAATTTTAAATTAACACTATACAACTGACGAGATAGATAAAGGAGTCTCCAACGCTATCATGTAAAACCACTTGCATTTTGCAACGGTGAAAAGCATATACGAAATGGCTTTCAAATGTGAACTTACAGTACCTCTCATGAACAGACTTAATCAAACCGAGTCTACTACCATTCTGTTTGTTTGCATTCTATGCTTCCAAGGGATTTTTTTACAGATTTTATTTACAACTAACCATAAACGTTTTCCATGAACAGATAACATTATTCTTTTAAGATTTTCATTATTGGTTTATTACGAACAAGTATTACCCTAAAGTTATTATTATACTTATACCCAATTAATGTTCTTTCTTGACAACTTTTTTTGTTTATTAAGTTTACTCTGGAAAATCTATTAAGCAAACTGAACATGCTGTATAATTATGTTTTATGGTTTTCGTTTATTGACAGGGCATAACTCTGTTTCTATGATTTGTGTTGTTTTTGCCTGCCGTCATAAACAACTTTTGTCTGAGTTGGAAATTTATATTATTTACTCACCGGTTACCGTGGCCCAGTGGTTAAGGCGTCCGCCTCGGGATCGGGAGGTCGAAGGTTCGAGTGGGAGCTTTGGGGATTTTTATCATGGAACTCGTTCCGAAAAGGCCGGTTCGTGAGCCGCGAGCTTGTTAAATGAATGGTTACCGACTTCTATCCGCCTGGCGCCTGGCATAGTGGTAGGAGTTAGGAGGCAGTTGGTACGCACAATAAAGGTGTCTCATAAGCCAGATTGGCTTGCCCTTTCAATAGGGGTGACACTATAATAAACAAGACATTTACCTTTACCTTCCTATATTAACTAGTCTATAATGTTCGTTTTACACCCTCAGCCAAATAGATAAAAATAATTTATTTATTGGCTTTAATACAGTTCCTGAAAAAATGTGAATTAGAATAAATTGATTAGAATTACGGACTACATGGACCACGCCATTATTTTGCCTGTCGATAGACACCTGGCATTGAATTACTGTCCCATATTATTTCTTTTAAAATTTGCAGTCGTGAAATGTTAAATCGTGATAAAAGCTATATGGACTTGTTGGTCAATAGACATTAAGTGGGCTAGATAGTAAAATGACATGTACAAAATAAACAAAAAAAACGACTGCTGAATCGATTGCATTTTTAGAATAAGAATGAAAGCCAGGACGAAAGTCCGGAAAACGTCACGCTTAAAGAACTCATGCATTCATTCGGCACTTCACATGACAAAAGGAACACGTGTAACCAAACTGAAGTAACAGGTAGTCGTTACGCGATATGGTTTGTTGGTGACCAGATACGGGATAAACATTGTTATTAGTAATGTTTCAAAGTGAAACCAGTTACAAACCATATAACAATAACCTTAGTTCTATGGCCATACACGTTTAACTTGAATATATTGCAAATGCCCAAGTGTGGCTATGATATATCCAATGGAATTAGGCAAGCCCGACAGATCGGTAAATTATATCATGTGTAAACAATGAAACGTCATTTTAGAAAAAGAAGTATAGAGTGCAAAATTCAGAACTTACGTTTATATATATTAAAATTTGTTTAAAAGTTCATTTAGCGTCTGAATAGTGCAGGAAAACAATTTAATGAGTATTCATCAGCTGTAATACAAGATTCACTAACGCAAAACTGAAACTTTAATGACATATTAAGACTCAAGACGTTGGTATTAATCAACATTTGTATTACATAAGCGACTGGTATTTTCTTTTATCAAAACAGAAAGACGAAATTGAAAAGACAATTATTTACGATATCTAAACCTTATTCTGCACTAATCATGTGATATTTTTGGCAATCAAATGCCAATATTATAATTCAATCATGATAAACATGGTATGATGTAAACTATTGATTTAGTTAAAAATCTACATATCTATGTTTACGTTATGGCATACAGAATTTACAAAAATAATATGATATATGTTTATGAATCTAAAATCTGGAACTTTTTTCAAAAGATGT
The DNA here is from genome assembly GCF_021730395.1 of Mercenaria mercenaria. Classification (NCBI taxonomy): domain Eukaryota; kingdom Metazoa; phylum Mollusca; class Bivalvia; order Venerida; family Veneridae; genus Mercenaria; species Mercenaria mercenaria. Next base: position 46,731,666 of record NC_069361.1, on the reverse strand, counting down.
TTTAAATATCTGTTAAGACAAAAGTTTTTTTTCATTATGAAGTTTACTTCCCACCTTTAGAATGATAAAGAATTATAGTATCCCTGAATAGTTTTATATGAATATTAAACAATGATTGGATAAAAGATACAACTTCTCAACCATACATGCAATTTTGTTTGCCATTGCTGGCTGCTGAGTATTTATGTGTATTTACTTACCCGATAAACAGCTCTGCTTTAAAGATAAGACTGTGAGTCAAAGTTTGAATGCAAGAATTAATTTAAAGCAAGAACACACAGACACATCTAAAGAAGCTGTCGATACGTACAAAGGTTACCAGATTAAACAAAATATTGTCTGTTTTTAATCGGATTCCCCGGCTGCAAATTTATCAAAGAATTTACAGGGAAATCTTGTGCAAAATAGCACACGCCTACTGTATAAAAAACAATTTATTTGGTTTTCTCGGGAGGTGCTTTTTTCTGTGTCAGTTTCACTTGTTATTGGCATGGGAGCTTACAGGATATTTCAGTCTCCAAATATTTATGTAATGCGAACTTCTTTGCAAATCAATCTAAATAAGTAAGGTGCTGTAGTTAATGAAGACATCAGTCATTATTTATCTCTCTTGAATTTTTATTTCACTCTTTTAAGATGATGCAGAATATCAACTTCGTTTCGATAATTATTTTTAATCGATTGTAAATGATAAAAAAATACATGAATTTAGCTTTATAATAAACTCAGAAAGGCATGTTACACATTCCGTTAAACGGGATTACAGGGTTTGCATGTGGCTATTTATTTTATCTATGCATCCTACAAAAACACTGTGATTGATCGAGTTTTTAACTTATTGTTTTAATTCAAACAAGGTAATGTGTGATAATGATAGCATATAATAATGATAAATATGGCCATTCAATAACGAGCTATACAAAAAAGTCCTACATTTGCTAAAAGATGATATGCTATCCGTCATTTTGAATGATTTTGAAGATTTTATGTTTTAGAAATAGATGGAATAAAAAGTTTCTGCAAGGTGGATTTAACATATTACACTGTATACGAGTAATAAATCCTGTCTAGATTAACACTTGTTTACATACAGAAAAAAAATGAGCTGTACAAGCCTTCACCTGTGAACAGGTGTCCATCGACTACCAGCTTAAGTCAATGTAGGAAATGACATGAAATGGATTATGCATTTAAGGATCCTTAAACACCAACTTCTATAAAAAATGTACAATATAATTATATACATCTACAAAATAACTAAATAAAAAAATGAAAAGGAATTTTAACATTTTTTCTATTATCAAGTGTATAAATTGGTAAAAACTCAGTATCTTAAAATGAAATAAAGGCGTTGCCGCCTCTGCTCCTGGTTCCCTTCAAAATGATGTATTGCAGAATTCAAGAAAACACCCTGGCAGGCAACGAAAAACTCAAATACATTTAGTAATTAAATGATAACTATATAATTTAAAAGCTAAGATAGCTCCCGAATGCTTCACCCTAAGAAACAAAATAAAAACTGCAATATCAATCCTGATGAACATTTTTGTATTATCCGCGAAGTAAGAAAAGCAATGGAAGTATCAGTGCTTATCATTGTAATAAAGAATTATAAAAATTTTATGCAATTTGTCGTTTATAGCGTGTATTGTTTTTTCTAATATTTTTTAACAAAGAAGATAAAGCTATTTTTACTGTGAGTTAAATAACGGTTTACGTACGGACCGGTAAAAGAGCATTTTCACATCAAATATGACGTCAAGTTTCCACATGACGTCCGGTTCATATTACTAATTTGATCGATGAAATTTAGCATGTCTTATCTAACTTTTTTCAATGCCTTCTTATCGCTTAGCGTCTAATTTACCATGGTTCTTCGTTCAGATGCTTACATATTTGACCAATTCCTAAACTCTAAACATGATAAATCAGGCGACAAACAAATCAAAAGCCCTTGATTGCTTGATATTTAATAACGATAACACATATTAAAAGACATTTTAATAACATAATGATATTCTTTTAAGAAATGATATAGAAACATTTTACCACATTAATTCCATAGGCACACTTTAATTTGTATATTTTTTCATACTTGTTTATAACTTATAAGGTGATTGAAATAATTTGATTTTATATAAAGCGTTCACAATGTTTTGTCTTTAGCATTTTACATAATTATTTGTGAATCGTTGTATGAAGTTGAGAATTGTTTATTAATTATGTTTATTTTTCGTGTTCCCAAAATTCGCTTGCTATTTATCAATCTGTTTAATTTCTACCTGTTTGTGTCTGTTATTGATAGAATTCATTGGTTTTACTTTAATTTGTAATTTCGCTGACTGTAATGCAGATGCAATAATGTATTTTACTACGCATTTCTTTAAAAGGTAGACAAATTCGAATTTATTTATACTGAAGTTCATAGCTGTCGACAGGCCATGTATCAATATGTCTGAAGTAAGATAGCAATATAATTTAAAACGGATGCGAATCTACAATGGTATTTTTGTAGACACTAACTGGAAGATAAAGTGTGATGTCAAACATTTTTATACGTTTTATTCCAACGGCAGAAGCCATTTTCTTGAAAGGGTTCTTAACCTTTATTATCATTATGAAGTTACTCGGAGCACAATTTACAATCTGTTTCCTAACATTTGTAATAAATTATCTTTAAATATTTTTCAGAGATAAAATAAAAATTATTATTAAATTTTGTGACATATTAGCGGTGACAAAAACACTGACAATGTGCATAATACTTTGATATAAACAGAATTACAGGCTATTACTTTGCACATATTGAGCATTTGCTTTTTATACTGTGATTATTCTTATTAGTTTTACTTTAGGACAATAACTTTTATACCTTGAAAGGAAAATTATCTACATTGACGCAAAAATAGATTACACAAAGCATAAGTAAAATGTGCACGAACTATAACTCTTTATTTCTTAATGTTAAATATTAGGCGTTATCTACTTTTTCGTATTTTAGTTTGCACATTTTAGCTATAGCATTGACTCTGTCGAAGGCAATATAAGTATATCTAAGTAATTATACGTTTCAACGATAGAACATGAAGAGCACAAGAACATAACACTCTCTTGTTACATAATCACCTTTTAATACTTATTGTTTAAAAAGTTTGTGCAGAAAATATACTTTAAGTGACATTAATGTAACTAGATATAATAATAAATGATACAAGAGGAAGTACATAATACACGAAAAGCAATTCTGCTTGAATAATTTTAACTAGATCTATATTTATTTGCGTACTAATATCCTTTCAATTTCCTTAACAAGATGCTTTATGCAGCAGGTTAAGAGTACTCTCAACAATTGGGTGTGATAACAGTATGTTCTTGCCTTGTTAACATTTAAATTTAACTCTACCGTTAAACAACCGTTGCAAGCGATAATAACTGTTCGATAGAACGTATAATAGTAGACTCGGCAAATTAATATTTTTGGCAGAGTAGCATTGTTTTTATACAATGATTATATTTTACAAATACAAATCTTATCTATTTACTTTGTTTATTCAAAACATGATTCAGCTCTTTTTCTGTTCTTTTTACCTGCCAAATCCTCGACATCTACCAATAAACCGTAAACTGGTGAAGTAGATTAAAACATTTATTCATCTTACAAAAAAATACAAATTATATAATACCGATTAAATACACCATCTCATTTATTCTGAAAATGTAAACTAATCTAATTGAAAATAATAGAATTTATCTTATTCGAAACAAATTATAATTAGACTCATTTCGTAGAGTCAGGCCAGTGTATTTAAAAGAATGTTAGAATGTATGGAGTAGTCAACGTTGATGAAACATATCGGAAATTTAAGATTGAAAACTAAAGGCGCATAGGCTTGTAATTGTGAAAAGTCCACTGAAATGCGTAAATACCACAAAAAATCATTAAATAGAAACAATTTATAATTTTAATAGTAATTAAAAACAAATACTTAGCACTTCATCAAGTGCATTTTCAGTTGTTTTCTGTACAATAAAAGACGAGTAATAGAACAGATCGTTTTCAGAACATTTAATTTTAAGGCGAGAATGACTCGGATTGCGAGTCCAGTATGACTTGCGTCCTACTACGTGAAAGTGACTGACGTATAACGCATGCATAATTTGACAGCTTGAGGCGTTTACAATAGTTTCCGAAAGCTTTTACCTGTTTGTTTTTTGCAAATTTGAGCTTTATATTGATGGGGGAAGTTGGTAGTTATTGCGGAGAACAGGTTTGTTCTGGTACAGAATCCATGAACACTGGTTAGGTGAACTGCCCGTCGTAACATAACTGAAATACTGTTGAAAAAAACGGCGTTAACCAAAATCAGAAACAAATTTGTTAGATATTTGAAAGAAAGGAAAAATAGTTAAAGCATTGTAGATGTACATTTGGTTTATTAAGATGTTGCTTAATAAAGCGTTTTGGTAAAAGCATCTCTTAAAAAGGGAATTCAGCCAAGAATTTAAGATCAGCCAGAGAAGTCAAAATTACCATGGACCTTTACACTTTTATAACTTTCTTTATTCACATATTGTATCATTATTGGTTTACCTTTATCATCTGAGTTCAGTTTAGTGAATATGAAGAAGATAACCAAACTATACAAAGTGCTTTCTGTCCATCTTGTTATCTTAAAAGTTGTTACCCACATGTGATCTAACTAACTTTCTAATATCGATTTGGTTAGTTCTTACTTTAATCAGCATAAAGTTTTGTGAAAACAAACTTTAAGATACACTTCGAATAAATGAGTTTGAACACAGCCTCCTTAAAATCTATCTAGAGCAGTATATGTGTAGTCGTTAACATTACGGCTATGTACCAAACGGGTACGTAGACAAAGTAAACGAACAGACGAGGAGGACAGAAATAGTAAATGAATGAACTCAGCGGCCTTAAAGTGGTTAATCTCTTGGGAATTTAATCAGGTTTAATAAGTACAGCATCCTACTCTTAATTCCCACAAAGTTACAGCACAGCGTAAATGATTTATCTTCACAAGGTAAAAACCCTTTCGCAAGCAAGACGTAAATTCACTTTCCTTGAAAAATCAAAGCTGTCAGAAGCTTTCATATTTCATATGTGATATTAATTTGGTATCGGCCCTTTGTTGAAAATGATAATACATTTCTGTATAAATATCAATTGTACTGTTCTGAAATATTTTAACAGTTAATGTTGTGTTAATAGAAAGTACATGTTAATAAGACTTTTACCATTATTTGTTTTATGAAAGTTCGTCTTCTCTTTTTAATGATAAGATCACAAATTACTGTACTTTCAAGTCGGGACATGTTTGTACTCTAAAACGATATCAGCAATTGTAAGAATTCTACATTTCTTGACTCATTTTTTATCACAAAACTACCGATAGAAAGTGCTTATCAAGTAATCATTATTTCCCGTGTTGACACAAATTGATGTATCCTTTCTAGAAATACTTATATATAACTTCCTGTAACTCTGGATTGAACAGCCGTATAAACCTAATATTTCCATTAACACTGATCGGTTTATGTTTTATGGCTTCATTAGCACATGATTAAGGTCAGTATATAGTTTTCTGAAGTGAAATGTTTGATTAATTTCCTGGTGATTGAGGTTAACATAATCACTACCAACGCCACCAGCGATTATATCAAAAGTTTCCTGGATTGATAAAGTAACGTTTATATGTTTATATGTCGTAGATGCTATGGAATATACTTGCAATACATTATTCAAAATTAAATCTATCAGAAAGATCTTTAAAAATGTAGAAGTCACCAGCAGATTCTAATTGATTGCGTTTGCTCACGAGCGGTAATGACAACAACTCCCGCTCCTCTAGCGCCGACTTACTTTACCATTGTAAACAACCTTGACTGGACTCCGTGGTCCCAGACAAAACCCTTTTTCAAAACTTATATTTCAGGCGGTTGCGAACCCTATTGTTCCGATCTTGCCAAAGAAACTGTGGCATGTAAAATGGAAAAAGTATTCAACTGTAATATGCCACTTAGATACAATTATTGTTAAAAAGTGTTGAAAAGTAGCAAATAATGCCAAATAAAAACACATGTTGCTTTGTTCTACAAAGCAGTACAAGGTGCAGTTTAAAAATAATAATAAAATGATTAAACGGCGATAATACTAATAATTAAATAAATAAACAGCAGTAAATATAACTAAAAATTGTAGAATAGAGGTTCAGAGTACGAATTAGAGTGTCTGCTTTGTAAAAACAAAATAATTGGAAGAATTCTTCAAATTTAACCAAACAATTTCCCGCTGAGCTAATCATTAATTTTATTCCTTGATCTCAGGATTAGAGAGCAGACAAATCTGTTATTTATTATAATTTCTTGGGGTTTTGTTTATTCTTTAATCTCATTATTAGAGAGCAGACAAATATGCTATTTATTATAATTTTGGGGGTTTTGTTTATTCCTTACTCTCATGATTAGAGAGCAGACAAATACGCTATTTATTATAATTTCCTGTTTTTATTTTACAAAATCATAAACTAGTATATTATTTACATAAAATAAATCTAAATTTATAAGATGATTTGGAACACTTGGTCTGTTGATGAGCAAATTCTTTTTCATTGTTTTTTTTTTATTAGAAATTTGAGTTATTGTCATTGCTCTTTATAATAGCTGTTTAAACCTACTTACCAGGTTATTATTATTGTGTATGACAATGAAGAAAACTGTGTCTTTCGAAATGTGTTATTATGAGATATGGTAAAGTTTCGTTATCATTTTTGTTTCACACCATGCATTTTTCAATGGTGAAAAGCATAATATACGAAATGACTTACAAATATGAACTTACAATTAACCATAAACCTTTTCCATGAACACAAATAATTATAACTTAAGATTGTCATTTTATAATGTTCATTCTTGGCTTATTTACTTACCCGATAAACACTATTGCTTTAAAAATAAGACTGTGTGTCAAAGTTTGAATGCAAGAATTAATTTAAAGCAAGAACACACAGACACACCTAATACGTACAAAGACGTTATTTATTAAGATTACCAGATTAAACAAAATATTGTCTATTTTTAATCGGATTATCCGACTGCAGTTTTTCAAAGAAGTTACAGGGAAATATTGTGCAAAATAGCACACGTCTTCTGTATAAAAAAGCAATTTATTTCGTTCTCTCCGGCGTTTCATTTTTTATGTTTCAATTTCACTTGTTATTGGCATGGGAGCTAACAAGATATTTCAGTCTCTAAATATTTATGTTATGCAAACTTCTTTGCCAAGCAATGTTAATAAGTAAGGTGCTGCAGTTAATGAAGACATCAGTCATTATTTATCTCTCTTGAATATTTATTTAACTCTTTTGAGATGATGCAGAATATCGACTTCGTTTGCGTATTTTTTTTACTCGAATGGAAGTAAATGATCAAAAATACATGAATATATATAGCTTTATAAATGAGCCGTGCCATGAGAAAACCAACATAGTGGGTTTGCGACCAGCATGGATCCAGACCAGCCTGCGCATCCGCGCAGTCTGGTCAGGATCCATGCTGTTCGCTTTTAAAGCCTATTGGGATTGGAGAAACCGTTAGCGAACAGCATGGATCCTGACCAGACTGCACGGATGCGCAGGCTGGTCTGGATCCATGCTGGTCGCAAACCCACTATGTTGGTTTTCTCATGGCGCGGCTCAAATAAAATCAGCAAGGCATGTTACATATTCCGTTAAACGGGATTACAGAGTTTGCAGTGTTAGCATACGACCCCAGTTCGAGAGGTGGCGAGTTCTAATTCTATAGCTGTTCTCTATGACAATTTGTCATAAGACTATTATCTTAAGATAATTGCCCTAAACCTCTTTTTCATGTTGATATGAATGGTCAGTATAAAATCAAATTGAGTCTGATATTTGTCCACTTTTTTAAAATTATGCATTTACGGGTCCTCAAATATCTACATCGATAACATATATAATACATATACATCTACAGGATAACTGTGGTAGATTAAGGGCAACACATGTTAATCAAAATGTGTTTTAAGAGTTTTCTCCATTAGTACGGCTATAAAGTGATAAAAACGTAGCATTTTAAAATGAAATAAAAGCGTTACCACCTCTGCTCCCGTGTTCCTTCAAAACGATGTATTGCTTACAGCGATTTACCTTTTGCGTGATAAAAGGGAAAATCAAGAAAACACCCTGTCACGCAACGAAAAAAAAAACAAATACATTTAGTAATTAAATAATAACAACGTCATTTGAAATCTAAGATAGTTTCTGAATGTTTCACTCTAAAAACAAAATAAAACTGTGATCATATCAAACCTGTACATTTTTTTTTATTTTATCCGCGATTTAAAAAAAGCAATTGAGTCGTTATCATTGTAACAGGACATTATAAAATGAAACTTGTCGTTTATAGAAGGTATTTTTTGTTTGTTTTACTTTGGTGTTGCTTCGTGTTTTTGTTGTTTGTTTTTTATTTGTTTTTTTGTTGTTGTTTTTATTTTTTTGTTGTTTTTTTTGTTTTTTGTTATTTTTCTTAACTATGTTTACTGTGCGATAAACAACGGTTGACGCGCGGACCGGTAAAAGAGCATCATGACGTTAAATATGACGTCAAATTTCCGCATGACTTCCGATTCATTACTACTTGGATCTATAAAGTCCAGCTTGTTTATACCTTTTTTTCCGATTCATTACTACTTGGATCAATAAAGTCCAGCATGTTTATATCATTTTTTTTCAGTTGTTTCAACATCTACCATGATCAATACTTACGATATCAAAATTTGTGAAAGATCCTTTGGAAGCATAGAAAACAACCAAGCGACATAAAAGTAGACTCGGTTTGACTGAGTCTGGTCATGAGAGCTAATGGAATGTGCATTACCTCTCATACACCACTAGCACTGGCTGAAGTGGAAATTTATTACAGAAAAATGAATGCTCTCCATGATCCCAAACGAACAGAAAGTATAACAACACTGAGTTCAAGTACGGGAAAGCTTCTGACAGCCGCCACACGGCAATTAAAGACCGCCGCTGTTGTGATAGGTAATAAAATTTGTGAAAAGATTCTTTGGAAGCATAGAAATCAACCAAGCAGAATCTTTTTACCACAGTTTGCAATCAAATCTCTAGCAAAACTTAGAATCGAACAATTGCACATTTTGCGATAAAACATAGTTTGCAGTTAGTCCTCTGGTCAAACCTTTAGCACAGTTAAAGATCAAACATTTAGCACAGTGTGTGATAAGACTCTACCACAGTTTAAGATCTTGTAGCACATTGTATGATCAAACCGATAGCAGTGTTGGATCGAATCTCTAGCACAGTTTGTGATCAGACTTCTGGTATTATATCGATTTATACTTTTAATTCGTATTTAACAAAATAAGTTGTCGAAAGATAATTTAGATATTTATCGATGAAAATAGCAATAGGTAGTTAAAACAGAGCCGGAGAGAACATGAAAGAAATCATGTAAGCATGCTATCTTGAATTTATTAAACAAGAATGTAAACGATGTGTGTCTCACAGTACCGAATAATCCTGTTTTAACTATGATATTATATTAAATCCTAATGGAAGCAGTTTTAGTTTAGAAATTGTATTCTTGCATGCCAGACAGGATTGTCCTGTATTTTTGCCATTGATGGAAAAACTGGTCTCACATCACGACAGGAGATGGAAGTGCATTTTGTAATTTGGCATGATAGCAAGACGACACTTTCCAAGATCACAATTCTTATGATGAATTCTGCAAACTAATTCTTCACTCGTTTTTTTTTTTTTTTCTTTTTTTTTTTTGTATTTTGTATAGTTTGGTTCTGACGACTCGACAGTATCCGCCTAGCCTATAAATATATACCTTCAGACGGGTTTACATTATCACTAGAATATATTGAAAATTGATTGTTGACATTTTTCAAAACTATACGCGTTATATGAGATATGTATGTGCACTTACGTTGCAATCAACAAGGCTTAGACAGTTTCGGAAGTAATACATTACTTTGTATAGCCAGTAAACTTGACACACAAGCAAGTGGTGTCAATTATTATACCCCGAGCTTTTCAATGCGTTATCAAAGAAATATATTATTTAATGCATGCTACAAAATATACTTACTTTCGATAACACTATATTGTGTGTGTTCGGGTACACTATAGCGTGTGTGTGTGTGTGTGTGTGCGTGCGTGCGTGCGTGCGTGCGTGCGTGCGTGCGTGTGTGTGTGTGTTCGGGTTTAACGTCTTTTTCAACAAATTTTTAGTCATATAAACGACGGTGTCTACTTGTAGCAGTGAGCACAATGCCCAATTTTAAAATCCTGCTTCACTGGAATATCATGCTATAGACACATGACATGGTACCCCACCCAGTCACATTGTATTGACACCGGGCTGACCAGTCCTCGCACTATCCTCTTAATGCTGAGCGCCAAGCGATGAAGCTACTAGTACCATTTTTTACGTCTTTGGAATGACGCGGCCGGGGATCGAACCAACGACCTCCCGCACTCAAAGCGGGCGCTGTACCATTAGGCTACCGAGGCGGTTCTCGATAACACTAGATCTCTGAATGTGACACAAGAATGGAACAGGTGTTTAAATGGAAGAAGAGAAATGGACGTTCATATAGTACCCAGTTTATAATATTACACAGCTCTTTCTGCTTAATTAGCTTGACGTAAAATGTTTTATACGATTCTTTAGTAATGCTGAAAATGGCCCTCTAAGAATTGTTGCTTTTTGATTTAAAATAATTTTTATATAGAGAAGTAATGTGTTCTGTTTAAGAATAAAGAATCACACGTCTTTATTATATGTTTTAGAAAACCAGGGAGTTACTAGCTGAAAAGGTAAATAGATAAAATTGATAACTGCGTTTCTCCTTGATTTATAGACTCGTATCTAAACCTAAAATTCAAAGTATAATAATACTGCTTAACGAGGCACTTGTTACATATGTGGTCCTTTATGACCCAGTGTAATTAGATTTGCTCTCCATCAGTTATGTGGTTACACGAATTGTTTTATGGATGAGTACAGACTTAAGTATACTGGTATTAGAGGCCCTGGAACATTACTCAGAGGGTGGCAGATGTCTGTTTTTGTGACAACAAAACAATCAGTTGATTCATTAAAGCATATGTTCAAATAAGATATCGCATATTTAAAAATTAATGCAGTATAAATATACGAGAATGTCTCTTATCATTCCTTTATAGGCACATAGATACACTTTTGCAATATGACACAATAGCTTAGGAATAATGCACAAGTTTTCGTGTTATAATAGCATAAGAATCTCATCCCGAGGGATTGTCTGGTACCTGCGTAAGTCAGGGTCAGGATACTAATGCTTCCAGAGGGACTCCGAAAACATCTGTTGAAGCTGTACTAGAATTAAACGTGTGAAAAGCTAAATTAGATATGTAATTTTTTCGATAAGCTTTAATTTCCTTTAAAACCTGTTTAAGATGTGTGTTGTGGGGCCGAAATACGAAATGCATATTGCCTTGGAGGGCGCCTATATATAAAGGTGTGTTAACAGTACGTGACTGCCTTGTTAACATTCAAATTTAACTCTCCCGTTAAACAACCACAATAACTGTTACAGCAGCTTTGTGACAGAACGTATGATAGGAGACCCGGCAAATTAATATTTTTGGCAGAGCAGCATTATTTTTATACTTTAAGCAATGATTATATTTAACAGATACAAATCTTATCAATCTTCTTTGTTTATTCAAAACATGATTCAGCACTTTTTCAGATCATTTCAGCTGCCAGATCTTCGACATCTACAAATAAACCGTCATTTCTAAATGTAGAAGATAATGTTTCTAGTAATGTAATTGACTCCATTAATCCGGCTCGGAAATAAACTACTTGTTATGTTGTTTGTTTCTCTTTTGATTAACGTTGGAAAGGGCATTAACTTTAATCATTTTCTGTAGACTGCAAAGAGATTGTGGCGAACAGTTAAAAAATGACGCATTTTAGTTATATGAACTTATAAACAACAAAACTCAGAATGTTTTAGAAGCAATGTATTTTATTTCACCCGGGCATTTTAATGTTTTTATGCCAAGGAGCCATGATATAGTCTGAGATATTTTTTAATTCAAAGGAAGAAGAACATCATTTTGGTTATCGTTGAGCACAGTGTTAGATATTTGAAGAAAGGAAAAAGAGTTAAAGCATAGATGTACATTTGGTCTATTAAGATGTTGCTATAATAGCACTTGTCAAGCGTTTTGATAAGTGTCTCTTAAAAAGGGAATTCAGTCAAGAATTAAAAGATCAGCCGGCAAAAACACAATTTACAATTTTATAACTTTCTTTTTCGCATAACGGATCATTATTGGTTTACCTTTATCATCTGGGTTCAATTTAGTGAATATGAAGAAGATAACCAAAATATACAAACGTGCTTTCTGTCCGTCATGTTATCTTAAAAGTTATTTCCGACATTTCGTTGGAGACAATGATATAATTGACGTCTGCAGTGTTCTGATCCTTTTAGCGATTATATTAGTTTCAAATAAAGAAATTTTTGCCGGTTTTCTATCACAAAGCTACTAATAGAAAGTGCTTATTAAGTAGTCATTGTTTCCCTTGTTGACACAAATTGATGTGTCCTTTCTAGAAATACTTATAGATAACTTCCTGTAACACAGGACTGAACAGCTGTATGAACCTAATATTTCCATTAACACTGATCGGTTTATGTTTTATGGCTTCGTTAGCACATGATTAAGATTTGATTTATTTCCTGGTGATCGAGGTAAGTATAATCACTACCGACGCCACCGGCGATTATATAATAAGTTTCCTGGATTAATAGAGTAACGTTTAGATGGACCAATTCACCTTCTTGTATATGACGTGGGGTATACATGCAATATTACAACAAATCTATCAGAAAGTACTTTGAAAGTATAAAACTCCTCAGCAGAGTCGGTTTGATCGAGCTTGCTCATGAGAGGTAATGACAACTGCAACACCCCTCGCGTCTCCTAGTACCGGCTTACTAGTGAGCGGATAAAGTCTGATGGAACTCCATGATCACAGACCAAGCAGACATAATATCAATCCTTTTTAAAGCGCGTATTATTTACCTGTTGCATCATTCTACTGAGACAATAAAGAATAAAATACATGTATACATGTCCTGTATAATACAACTTAATTTGCAATTCAAGCTCAACAGGGTAGATAGGTAGGCATTTTTCTGTTGTAATTAACTTCAGCAATGTCATTGTTACTGTTGTTTTCGTTAAGATCATTAATATTGTGCTCGTCTATTCAAATAGAAACAAGCATTTATCTTCTACTTGTAGTACAACACAATATACTTTATAAATTCTACTTCTTCTGTGAACAGTAGGGTCGGCGAAAAAAACACCTGATGTTAGTCCTCAAGGGTAAACGTTTAAAACTTGTAAAATATGTTACTAGCACTTTCTAAATATCTTATACATTTAATACATGTGAACTTGGATAAATTGATTAGAACAACGGACTACATGATTCGAGCTAATATTTTGCCTCTCGACAGACACTTGACATTAAACTATTGACCCAAAGCATTCTTTTTAGAATCCATAGTTGAAGGTAATTAACAGCCCTGAATTGTACAAATGTGATAAAAGCTGAAAGGAATTACATCGGTACATGTTTTTGGCAGCTCTGATGGCCAAAGGACGTTAAGTGGGGTAGTTAGTAAATGGCATATGTGGATTAAACAAAGACGACAAATGCATCGATGCCGATTTTGGGATAATAAGTTAAGAAAAGAAAAAAGTCAAATAGAAGTCACGTTGAAAGAATTCACACACTCAAACTGCACTCCAAATGACAATTGGACAACGTGTAACTGAATCATTACTGAAAAACTGAACTAAAGGATAGTCAACAAGATCAAATCGATGTTCTGCATGAATTGTTGGCAACAAGATGTAATAAATACACTGTAAGTATTAGTGAGGTGTAAAACTAGAAGCGGTTTTAGGATTTATAAACCACATTGAAATAATCAAAGATCTATGGTCATGCGCAATTAATTTGAATAGTTGCAAACTCTCCAATGAGAAAATGACATATTCAAAGGATTAAAGAAAGCAAATACAGATCGATTAATAGTTTAATATGTAAAGAATGATGCAAAATGCTGTAAAAAGAAAAATGTATTACACAACTATCTATTTATCAAATATTTGTTGAAAAATTCTGTTTGCCTCTGATAAAGCAGGAAAACAATTTAATGATTACCCATAAGCTGCAATACAAGATTCTCAAACGCAAAATCCGAAACTTTACTGACACATAAAGACAAAAGTTTGTATAAATTAACAGCTGTTACAAAATAGCACATGGTGTTTTATTTTATCAAAAGAATAATCTAATAACCTAGACGTGGAAACAATGGAGCAGTTCGTTCCACTCTGCCCGGGATACGTTGGCCACTTGGGCGGCAAGAAAATTCTCGTCGTTTTTAAAAGTTTTCAAACCTTCGATTTATTTATGAAATTTGTACGTCTAAGAATATTTTTTCATATCTCCCGTAATTATAATGTAAATAAACCTCAAAGAAGCATATTATATATTTAAAATGATAATGTTAGTTTTAAGAAAATAGAAGAGATTATCAATACATATATGGTCGTTATGTAAACCTTAGTTGGCACGAAATATGTGTTAATGAATTGCAATCAAATTCCATCACAACTATGGAGAACATTGTATTATGTAAATTAATTACTTTATTTAACGTCCTGTTCTTAAACATCCAGATATCTATTTTTGCGTAACGGCATAAAAATTAAACAAAACTAATATAGAGATAAATATTTGTGAATCTAAGAATTGTAGATTTTTTTATTGTTAAAAGGGTCAAAGTGCAAAACTATTCAATTTAGATGATGTTTTTAACAAAAAGTTAGGAGGAAAATAAACAGCAGGATGTTTGATTGAGATTTTAAAATGCGTTACAAAGAAAAGGTATACATTTATATAAATATACAATGTTTGAAAGAGGCAACATCTTAACCATACATACAATTTGTTTTGATTTTGCTACCGAGTAGTTTTATGTGTACATTTGTATTTACTTACCCAATAAACACTTTTGCTGTAAAAAGTAAGACTGAGAGTAAAAGTTTGAATGCAAGGATTACGTTATGCAAGAACACACAGACAAATCTACAGAAGCTGTTGATACGTACAGACATGTTGTTTATAGAAGGTTACCAGATTAAACACAATATTGTCTGTTTTTAATCAGATCTACGACTACAATATATCAAAGAATTCTTGTGCAAAATAGCACACGTCTTCTGTACCGAAAAACAATCTATTTGGTTCTCTCGGGAGGTTCTTCTTTTTTTCTGTTTCAATTTCACTTGTTATTGACATGGGAGCTAACAGGATATTTCAGTCTCCAAATATTTATGTTATGCGAACCTCATTGCCAAGTTATTTTAATAGGAAAGGTGTTGTAGTTAATGAATATATCAGTCATTATGTATCTCTCTTGAACTTTTCTTTCACTCTTTTGAAATGATGCAGAATTACGACTTCGTTTTGATAATTATCTTAACTCGATGGAAGTAAATGATAAAGTGAGTCTGATATTTGTTCAGTTTTTAAATCTTTAAGTGCCGTGTGGCGGTCATTATATTTCACCTCGTTCTCGGTGCATTTTTTTATTTTTTGTTCTTTACGGGACATGGGGTTTAATGTAATTCTTGATATAGTCTCTCTTAAGCCGGTGATTGGGATGTGAGGGGTTACCTCTTATATTCAAGCTCATTAAAGCCTATTCTGCTGTTGACTGGTTTTGTTGCGTTCTATGGTTAAAAATGATTTTCTAATTATCGTACAACTGATAATCAAAGGTAGCGACATTAGTGCAAAATTTCCAGGAATAACTAGGATACCTGACACATGTTGTAAAACCATCAGAGCACTATGTCGTTATTTCATATTTTATGGAGAAAAAAAATCTGGAATGAATTACATACTTCGCAAAACATAGGGTTTTTTTTATTTTAAAATGAATGAACTCGTCTGCGTAACACAGTCTTCAATTATTTGGAAATGAAAGATATCGATATCGTCTGCGTAACATTTTCGATTATTTGGAAATAAATGATATCGTCTGCGTAAAATTTGCAATGCATCCATTTTATCAGGTTTTCTTTTTATTAAAGAGATTGGTGCGACTTTCTTATGCATTTCCGTCGGTCCAGATTCCACTTCTATACGTTATACGGCTGTTTATGTATCTACAAACATCGCTGTCATTGCCCGAGGTTTTAATTTATTATGTTTTAATCTAAACTAGGTTAAGTGTGATTTTGAAAATTTATAAAAATGGTGAATATGATCATTAAATAACGAGCTATAATTTCTGCAAGGCGGATTTAACATATTACACTGTATACGAGTAAAGAAGTCTGTCTAGATTAACATTTGTTTACATACAGAACAAATATTGAGGTGCACAAGCCAGTATCTTTGAACAGGTGTCCATCGACTACCTGCTTAAGTCAATATAGAAGATGACACGAAAAAAAAATGAAGTTACAGATCCTTAAACATCTACATCTATTATATATATAATATATATACTTCTACAGAATAACTTAAGTAGATTAATGGCACATTTAATGAAAATGTGTTTTAACAGTTTTTTCCGTTATTATAGGTATAAAATGGTAAAATCTTAGTATTTTAAAATTAGACAAAACATTAC
This sequence comes from Mercenaria mercenaria, assembly GCF_021730395.1. Classification (NCBI taxonomy): domain Eukaryota; kingdom Metazoa; phylum Mollusca; class Bivalvia; order Venerida; family Veneridae; genus Mercenaria; species Mercenaria mercenaria. The sequence goes on along the minus strand of NC_069361.1, from coordinate 46,714,874 downwards.
CGTTCTTTCAAAATGATGTATTATTTACAGCGATTTACTTTTTACGTGATAAAAGAAAAAATCAAACACCCTGTCACGCAACGAACAATTCAAATACATTTAGTATTTAAATGATAACTACACCATTTTAAAGCTAAAATATTTCCCGAATGTTTCACCCTAAGAAAAATATAAAACTGCGACATCAGACGTGAAGTGCATTGTTCCATTCGCGAAGTAAAAACAGAAATGAAAATTATAAAATCCATATTGTCGATTATAGTGTGTATTATTATTGTTGTTTGTTTCAGTTTTTTAAAACAAAGTTGAAGATAAAGCTACGTTTATTCCGAGTTAAACAACGGTTGACGCGCGGACCGGTAAAAGAGCATTATGACGTCAAAAATGACGTCCAATTGCCGCATGACGTCGGGTTTATTACTACTTGGATCAAAATAGTCCGGCATGTTTTTATATCAATATTTCAATGGGCATGTAAAAATTAAATAGTCAAGGCATTCGAATGGTTTATCGTCTAATTTAGTACGGTTCATTGTTCAGATAGTTAGATTTTGACCACTCGGGTTAACAATTCCTGCGCATCTGAATTTTAAACATGATAAATCAGGCGACAAACCAATCAAAGGCTTTGTTTCTTTGATACACAATAACTTTGATACACATCTTAAAAGAAGTTTGTATGATATAAGAATACACTTTTAAGAAATTATATAAACATATTTTTACCAAATAAATGCCATAGGCACACTTTAATTTGTATATTTTATCACTTGTAGGTATTTTATTTTAATGTAAAGATTTCATAGTGTTTTGTCTGGAACAATATTTATGTAAACCGTTGTTTGATATGAATCGGTGGGCCGGTGGTCTAGTGGTAACACGACTGACCGTCAATCCAGAGGTCCGGGGTTCGAATCCCGGTCCAGACTATTGAAATTTCTTAAATGCTCTTGAGGGTCTCGCACCTATACTTGTTCTTCCCATGAAAGACGGCTTCGCGTGTATCGGTGCTATACACCGGGCACGTTAAAGAACCAGACTATCTATTCACAAAGAGCTAGGCTAAGTTAGCCGGAGAGGCTTGTATCTAAAAAGGATTTCTCTCTATCTGTTCTGGGGATTTATCTCACTCTGTCCCTCTGGTCAGATCGCTCCATGAGGACTTAGTCTAGTAGGGGATGAATTTCGTGCCCTGTGTGGCTGCGTTTGCTATATGTAAAGCGCCTTTGAACGTGTTTATCATGAAAATGGCGCTATATATATTGGGTATAATAATAATAATAATGAACTCGGAAATAAAAACTGGTTTATTTATTATGTTTATATCAGTTTTTCCAAAATTCGCTTGATATTCATCAGTCTGTTTCACTTGAATTAGAAAATTATTATGCATACCTCTCAAGGATTGTCTCATATAATATTTAGGCGAATTCCTCAAACTATTTTCTTTCTGTATTTGTCAACCCCTTGGTGTTGTGTTGAAAGAAACCTAGGATAAATGTTTGAAATGCATGTTGTACTTATGCAAAAGGTCTAATGATCAACTGTGATAAACAGTTTTGCTTTAAAACGTATAAAATGTGTCAATATATAAAGGCGGATCAATATTCAAATTACTTTGTCCTGTACGCTTTTTGGCTCCGCTGTTGAAAATGAGTACAGGAAACATAACACTTTCTTAAACATTTCCAGATGTATCTCCCTTTTGTATTGTTTTCTTTAGGACAATAACTTTTATCCTTTAAAGGAATATAATTTACTTTGATAATGTATGACACAGAGCAGAAATGAAATGTACAAGAACTATAACTCTGTTTTGGAACATTTAGAGGCTATTTTCTTTCTTGTTTTTTAGTTTCAATAGATTTGACTCTATCGGAGGCAAATTAATATGGCCCGATATGTTAAAAAATGATAAAAAGTAAGAAGTGAACAGCACAACAGTCATAAATAAGATTGTACTTTTCAACGCTTATGACAGTAACATTGACTGAACGAGAGGTCAGTAGGAGCACAAAAACATAACTTTCTCTCTCTCTTGTTACATTATCACCTTTGAGTACTTGAATTTAAAAGTTTGTGCAGCCATTATCTTTTCAGGGACATTTAAGTAACTAGATATAATAATAAAATGTACAACAGGAAGTACATGATGCACGAAAAGCAATTCTGCTTGAATAATTTTAACATTTTCCATTTCCCGCGTACCATCCTTTCAATTGTTTAAATAAGGTGCTTTAAGGTGCAGCAGATTAGGAGTACTCTCGATAATTGGAGAAATGTCAGACAGACTCAAAACATCACCACTCCTTTGTGATAACACGAATTATGTTCAGAATAGCTTTGATGCATATCAAACTTACTATTTTTTTATTTTCTTACCGAAGATGGTTTCTATTTAATTTTCAGGCTTTTACGCTGCTTCGCTTTCCCTACAAAAATCACAAGAGGAGAAAATGTCAAGACAAATGCGATACCATTTTAGTTTGTGATCATCAGTGATCAAGCCTCAAGCACAGTGAAAGATCGAATATCTTGCATCTCTTTAGGCTCAAAACTGCAGCAGAATTAAGATTCGAACCTCTGGCACAATTCATGATCTGTCTTCTAGCACAGTTTATGATCAAACCTCTAGCATAGTTTGTAATAAAGTCTCTATCACACTTTAGGATCGAACATATAGCACAGTTTGCTGTTGAACCACCAGCATAGTTTGAGATTAACACTCTAGCATAGCTTGCGCTCATTCCTGTAGCAAAGTTTGTAATCAGACGTGGAACACAGTTTAGATTCGAACTTCTAGCATAATTTATGATCAAACCTCTAGCACAGTTTAATTAATATCTAGCTTAAGCAAAATCTGTGGTCAGATCTATATCGAATCTCTGGTACAGTGTGATCAAACCTCTGGTAGTTTATCAGTATAAACTTAACAAAAAAAGACAAAAATGAGTTATCGAAAGACGATTTAGATGTTTGGCAATCTACTGATTAAATAATAATAAATAGTTAAAACAGAGCAAAAGAAACATGTTATCATGCTCTCTTGATTTGAAATTAACAAAAGTGTGAAAGATATACGTCTCATGGTACAGAACAATCCTGTTTTAAATGTGATATTTAATGGAATCCTATGGTAACAGCTTGAGTTAAGAAATTGAATTCTTGCATGCTAGACAGGATTTTCCCGATTTTTGCCGGTGCTAGAAAATTCTTCTTGCGTCCCGAAAGGAGATGCAAGTACATTTTGTAATTTGGCCTGATAGCAAGACAACACTTTCCAAGATCACAATTCTTATAGGATAAATTGTAATAATTCTTATAGGATGAATTATGCAAACTAATTCTTCACTCGCTTACGTTCTAATAGTATTCTGTATATTTTGGTTCTAACGACTCGACAGTATTTGCATAACCTATAAATATACATTTTCGGACAGTTTAACATTACCACTACTGGTACTGATGATAAACCCGAACAGAAAATGAGGTTTTTTACCTGTAACTTTTTTATTTCTGCAAATTGAAATCAATGGTCGGTATCAAAATAAAGCTTAACCTTATTTATAAATTTATATTTAGTAAGCAAACTCACACGAAGTGAGGGCCTGAAAGGGGTATATAAAATAGGGACTTTATGAACGTTGACTGATGATAAATTCGAACCCTTTGTCATTTACAAAATTTTCTTGGTATTATTATATTGAAACTTTCCCCAAAAAGCTGCAACAGTCTTTCCTGATCAAGTAATGAAAAGTTAACAAATGTCAGGCCTTTATGTTTCGACAGTGAGCATGCGCAAAAAAAAAACACCCTCTTCCCCAGTAATTTTGGATAAATATTTTTTATACAAATTTATGTAAGTCATTTATTTATACAGAATATTTACCAATTTTGTTTTTGTTTACACCAGTTGGTGTTGTAAGTGGAAACTATTAGATGGTGTGTTCAATTTTATAAATAACCGATTGCAATCGAGTATTTCCAAGGTGTTCGACTTTTTCATCTGTCCGGGTTTATCATCAGTACCAGTAGAGTATATTGCAAATGGATTGTTGACATTTTTCGAAACCATGTTCGTCATATGAGATGTGTTTGTGCACTTATGTTGTTGTCAACAAGACATTTTTGGAAATAATAGATTACTTTGTAGAAGCCCATGAAAGCGAGTGGTGTTAACTATTATACCCCGAGTTTTTCCATGCATTAACAAAAACTCATGCTACAATATATACTTAATACTTACTTTCGATAACAACAGATCTCTGAAGGAATAAGTGTTGGAATGAGAGAAACAAACGTTCATACAGATTATATAAAATTACAAAGCTCTTTCTGTTTTATTAGCCTGGCGCAATATTTAGATATAATTCGTATGTAAGGTTGAAACCCGATATTTATTATTACTTAATGACTCGTAAAATCAGCTTATTTCCTTGGCCAATAACTGGTCACAAGCGGGTCCATGAAAAGTGCTTTCCGCCATTTATGTGGTAAAACCAATATGTTCCTCTTTGAGATACTGGGCTAATATTCTATGACAGATTTATATTAGTCAACATAACAATCAGTTAATTTATCTAAATATACATTTAAGTGCTTGGAGTCCATTAGGCCTAGTGTAAGTTACCGAACTAATCTGGGGGACTCTACAAACAGCCACTATTTTACATATTTTGACACTATTTCATCAGACAACAAGTGAACAGCTTAGTTGATTAATTATATATTTTGTCTGTTAGCGTTCATTTCCTTTAAACCTTATACGTTTCCACATTGCAGCGGATCGCACATATATTTTAGAGTACTTTAAGAGAGCGTGATTGGCTTGTTAACACAAATTCAAATTTTACTCTCTTGTTTATCAGGTCTTAAAGTTACAATAACGGCAGCTTTATCAGACATTTAGCAAAACAGGCAAATTAATCTCAGAGTACGATAAAACAGATACAAATCTTACCAACTTACATTGTTTACTCAAAAAAAAAACATGATTCAGCACATTTTTTATTTCTTTTAACTGCCAAATCTCTGACTTCTGTTGCAAATAAACCGTCATTTCTAAAGGTACAAGATAAGGTTTCTAGTAATGTAATTGACTCCATTTTAAGTATGTCAATTAACAACACAGAATATTTTAGATACTATGTATTGTCTTTAACCCAATCATTTGTACGTTTCTGTGCAAAGACTGAACCTGCAACCGAGTGTGATAATCTTTATTCTCCGAGTGATTTGTAGATTAACGATAGAAAATCATTTCGTTTATCGTTTTGCACGGTATACCCGTTCAAACTCAGCAGTGTTGGTTTTAATTGAAAACAATCAATTAAAATGCGCCTCACAAATTTGAATCAACATTATGTCCAACACATATCTGGAAATACAATTGGAGAATTATAATTTGATAATTTGACGCTTTCTGTTTACTTTAAAATGTTAATAAAAACACCCTGTCATCAATATTTGATTTTGCTTTCTACAAGTACAGCTTTGTTTTTTTACAGTTTGCTGTTAGACGGTTTCATTTTCTTCTTAAACCTTAAAGACGTTTGCCACATTCGCAAAATGGATCGAATAATATTTTAAGAGTCACTTTTAAGAGAGCGTGATTTGTTGTTAACAAAAGTAAACATTTTGACTCTCCCTTGTGTATATTCAGGTCTTTAAGTTCACAATAACTGGCTAGTCTTTTTAAGGTCGTTAGTACATTTAATGAAAATAACACGTGGCAAATTTAATTCTCAGAAATTACCATATAAAACAGATTTTCAAATCTATACTACAACATTACAATGTTCTCAAAAAAAAAACATTGGGTTACATTAGAGCACACCAGAGATAATGTATAACGTCATATTAAACACACCATTTCAAGACTAGACTGATAGATCGCCGATTTTTCCTTTGGTATCCTGCCTGAGTTTGCTTCGGACAGCTAGTGGTTATCGTGAAACAAAATCCATTAGCGCCGTTTTAAAACGGGTTTGTTTACAACCATCACAATGCGTTTGCTGAATAGATATTATTAATTTTGTTTCATTCATAATATGATAATGTTGAAAATAAAATAGAACCAAGCGCTGGATAGTTACTTTGACATGTCACTTGTATTGTAAAAGGCAGTTCGGTCTTACATTTGTCTAATCGTCGTTTTAATATAATAGCTAATGTAATATTAATCTGGTAATATATAGGTGTATTTTGATCTGCATTTTAACCTCGGGTTCATTTCAACATTTTTTACCATCCCCTCTTCTCAAGTCTAAATTGTTTAGTAGTATACCGTGTATATGAGAGTTGACAAAGATTTTAAAAAGTGGACCGATTGTTAAATTCAATATTCTTAAAAACGGTTCAAGCACAAATATATGTAAATACTTTAACAAACGTTTACCTTCTGACAGTACCATATTTACGAAATGTAGTACATGTTGTGCCGCTATTGTTTCATTTGTACATATTAATTAGAAATTTCGAAAATGTTGTTGAAGAAGTCGAATTCACTCTAGAGCTTCATAAAGACAAGAAGTGTTTGCCAAATTATCAGTTCTGGTGACTTTGTAAAAGAAAAATGAAATTCTGCTTCGGTAAGGCATTACTGTATTGAAGCACTGCACAAGGTGGCTATCTAATATTGGTGTTATATTGGTGTTAACACTTTTGGAAAGTTTAACGTCGACATACAATATTCATGTAGACTGGAATTGTTCTTTTGGAAGTGTTATTCTAAGTAGTGCATACCGAATATGAACTGGCAGCCTTTAAATGTAGGTAAAACGTAAGTAAAAATATCCTAGGATGCAACGATGAAAATCCGGTTTTTACTTCATTAGTTCATCTGGTTTGGACATGTCACTATATTTATTTAGCAGATTTTTATATTTAAACTCATTTGTATTGTTTTGAGTGTACACTCTAAAGCCCTTTTAAATGCGTTGTATACATGAAAAAAGTGCTAGAATTCTATTTCATCTTCTGTCACCAAATATTTTATGTCTTTTCTTACTTGAAAATAGACTCAAATTCATACTTGAAACTATGAATAATTACTTCATCGTATGTATTGACGTAACCATAAAGCTAACATGTTTGTTTGTTTAATCAATACTGATTGCTAGGTTTTGAATTGTACGCACTTAATAAATACATAACTAAGCCTAGTATTTATGTATTTTAACTAAAAGCATAACATTTAAAGGCTCATATTGTCTTTGTTTAAAATGTGGCTGCCACATTTTCTGGTATGTAAATAAAATACATTAATTTCTTGTTAAATACAATTTCCGATAGTTACTTTCTTTAATATCTGTCAAAGGTTTGAATATTGCTGAATATATTGGAATGTTTTATTGAATATATTGTTTTATTACCTCCCTTTATGGCTCTAACTATAACAGTTCATGTGCAGTATTGAAAGTAGTGTACTTTTCTTACCATGCAAGTATTATGGACCTTAATTAAAACATAGGATAAGACATTGGATATCTTTCTTCGTGGGAAGTTTTACGACTCATCAAAATATGTACATTTAACATAAAACTTACCATCCTGTAGAAAAACATGTTATATATTTACCAGTCTGCAAAAGCTCGCTAATTTCCTCTCTTGCAACCAGTCGTCTACAATATTTTTTTTCTGGAAATGTTTGATGTAACGTCTGATTCAATAAGGATTTTGTATTATATTTGAAATAGAATTCGTTTTCTCTAGAAACCAAAGCTATTTCATGATATAACTCTATTCAAATATCAATTAGATAACGTCTACACGAAAGGGATAGAAATGTTCATTGGTTATGCTTGAAAACTTAAGACAATAATCGAATAGAAAAGGAATACAGAAATGCATAAGTAATGTAAAACATTTAGACGACACAGACTAAACAAAACATATAAAGGAACACATTCCGAGCAATGCTTTGAAACGACCAGTGGCAAAAACGCCATTGGATAGTCTAACCCGGTTAATGGTGGTACCAAATCTCACCCTGAATCTCCATCATGTTTTGTTAAGTTGAGTTTAACGTCGTTTTGACACAATTAAAGGTCATGGCGACTTTCCAGCTTTGGTGGTGGAGGAAGACCCCAGGTGCCCCTGCGTGCATTATTTTATCACGAGCGGGTACATGGGTAGAACCACCGACCTTGCATAAGCCAATTGGATGGTACCTCACATGAAGAATCCAACACCCCAGGTGAGGCTCGAACCCACATCGGTGAGGAGCAAGTGATTTGAAGCCAGCGGCCTTAACCACTCGCCCGCGGAGGTCAGCTGAATCTCCATTATTTTCTAAAGTTAATGTTTCTGTAGATATACATGTAAAAGCCAATGCTATTCATGTACTTCGAGTATTTCAATAAAATTCTGAACGTTTATCTACTTGCTATATTTGAGGAATAACCTACAATTTCTTTATCACAATTTCTACAACCGGAGAACTATCACAATTGCTTGCTGAGATAAATTCCAGCTTAATAAAAGCAATACCTAATAAACTTAAAACGCAACCATTCATTTTGAAAAACAGCCTTTTCATACTTTTTTTCATATTCCATCATACTGATTATTCAGTGGGGTATTTTGTGACACACAAGACGAGTAAATCATGTAGGTTAAATGACATGATAGGTGCATTGACATATATTGTAATATAGTGTTTCATTTCGACGGTGTAAATTTCATTATCAATAGTGGTTCTTGTTTTTACAGTATGTTTCATTAGAGACACATCATTTGTCATATCGTGTCAATGGCTGTACATATAATACTTCAATTATTGTAAAATTTCTTTGTAGTGTTCAGATATAACATTTTCTCTTATGTATGGTTATATTGTATAAAGAAAGGCATATAAATGTTAGAACTACATAGATATTATGTTGCAAACTTTCTAATAAATAATCTGAAACAGAAATAATCATTAAAGTACTGATTTAAATAAATTCAGAAGAACGTTACTTTAACTTTCTTGGTTAGAACTACTGTATAATTTCAACATTTATATGATTCTGTTAATTCTTAGGAAATGATCAGAAAAGTAGATTCTATTTGATAAGCTGTCTTGCCTTTTCAAATTATGAAGAATTATAGGTTTAGTATTTTTTCGCGAATAACTTAACCTTTACCCTGCTAAATTTCTAAAATGGACTGTGGTTCATCATTCATTTTGGGCAGTACTACTTTTTATTCAAAGGGGTGTTGACTGAAAATATACTGACTGAATAGCGTACAGTGCAGACCATGATCACAGATTTGCAGGCTGATCTTGGTTTGCACTGGTCGCAAAGGCAAAATCACTTGCCACCAGCAGACTGAAGGTTAGAAGGAATACTGCACATTTGTTACATTTGCCCAAACACATTTTGGATTTTATAGAAATTTTTGTTGATAGTATACAGGGGTCTCCATAAAACCTTTTCCTTTGGCTGCTGTCAACAATACTCCGCTAACCCGCCCGCTCAGCTCAGTAGGTAGAGCGTCGGTCTACGGATCGCGAGTTCGATCCTCGGGCGGGGCGTATGTTCTCCGTGACTATTTGATAAACGACATTGTGTCTGAAATCATTAGTCCTCCACCTCTGATTCATGTGGGGAAGTTGGCAGTTACTTGCGGAGAACAGGTTTGTACTGGTACAGAATCCAGGAACACTGGTTAGGTAAACTGCCCGCCGTTACATGACTGAAATACTGTTGAAAAACGGCGTTAAACCCAAAACAAACAAAACAATACTCCACTAGATGACATATCTCAAATACTGTCATATTGCAAAATGTATTCGGTTTGAGTGATTAGTTTGAAAAGTATGGATATTAAATGCAAGACATACAGTCTACTGTTCCACTGCATTATATGGTCTGTCGATGTGGTGTTCTGTGGCCTTTTGTAATTGTAAAAATTTGGCAATATCTATTTGATACATAATTTTTTTCAAACTATATGCATATAAGACATGATAACATTTGAAAACAAGTTTTGATAGAAAGATTATATCACTTTTTCTCCTAACAGTCATTATGTATTACATACTGAATGGCCTGAATTTCTAAATATAGATATGACTCTGTTGACCCATTTTGATTTATTGTTTATTCCACTTGAGTTTTGCCCTGGACAGCAGGTAAATATTGGTGCACCTGAAAAATAATAGAAATAAAACCCATTAACGCCGTTTTAAAACGGTCCCACTGTTTCGCTACAGTATGTTACCTGATACATATTGTTGACAAATGAAGATAAAATAAAAACATTGTTTCAAAAACCGCTGCTGGATAATTATTTAGTGACATGTCTGTAGGTTTGGAAATAGCTGTTCAATATTGCATTCATCTTAGCAGTTTAAATGTTTTAATTTACATGTCATTGAATATAAGTCATAGGTGAACATGGACGGAAAATGAAATGGTGTTTATTCATCTGAATTGTTTGAAGTAATGCTTATTTTATACCGTTATTAATTACGAAGTTGCTTTTAATTATTCCCTCAAACACTTTAAATTTCTCAAAATTTCTTTTTAGTATTATACAAGGTAAAGAGAAATTGACAAAGCTTTGAAATATGGAATGGTTGCTGAACTCAATATTCGTTTCAAGCTTTTAAATACTTTAACAAACATTTACCCTTAGACATTATTTGATTATCTGCACGAAATGTTGTACATACTTTAAAATGCATGAACTACTCATAAAAACCAATTAAAATGATATCTTACTGTTGAAGTAAATACACAAGAGGCCTTATGTCATTCACATAAAAAGGACCTTTACCTTTTGACCGTGAATTTGGATCTGGCAATTATCAGTTATCTGGCAATCTGGCATTAATTAATCATTTCTTTGATGTCTTCTAAACTTTTTATCATATTCTCGAGGTGAAACTTAAACAAGTTTTGAGTTTTTTGTTTCTGAATCAGCTAAGTTAAAAGGGGAACTCTTGTGTAAATCCGTTTCTTCAATGACCATCGAATCAGGAAATACGTCTTTGCTGAACATCCTCATTTAAATGTACCAATGTCTGTGATAAATATAATTTATTAAACACTGTAAAATATAAAAAAAAATATCTTATTTATGTTACTTGAATTCTTCTGTGGATAATGAATTATTTTAATTATTGATTATACATTAATTTTCTCTTTATAAAATCAAACCGTTCGTGGGTATTTGAAATGTATAATGCAAAAAAGTCTATATCCTTGTTTATAAAAGTCTTATTTTACTAATGGCTTACTTGAATATATACAAACCTATCTTTTTAAATGAGGAGTATTCCAGCTCAGTTAAACCATACATAAACAAAATATCAATGTTTACATTCTACTACATCTGCTATGGTGAAAAGTCACTGGCCTATACCACAGGGTTACGCAGTAACTTCTGAAGATCACATCCAACCATGATTATAAGGAAAAAACTAATTCTCCTACACAAAAGTCATATTTATAAACTGTTCTGATATTGACTTTTAACAACCTTAGCTTGATTTATTTTAAATATGTAGCTGTAACTGCATTTTACGTTTATATAAATATCTAATAAACGATAATAATGTGTTTTATTGAAATAGGAACATAATACATCTTTAAACTTTTAAATTCTCTTTAGCATCTTCTCTCTGTTTGTTGAAAACAAAATTTTGCTTCTCCTAGGTATAACTGTAGTGCAGTACGAATATATATATTTGTGGCCGTGTGTTCAAAATGTCCAAATAGCCCGAAGAAACAAATAAACTGACCTTTTTCAAATGGGAAATAACAGATTTAGATACTAGTTATGTTTCCGACATAGTGTTTTGATATTTTGTCACGTCTCTAGCATATTGTTGTATACACATGACGGACGTTTGTCACCGAAATAGGATAGAATGGAATTGTTCTGGGAAAATGACTGACATCATAAAGTTACGTTAAGCAGTGTATATAGAATTTGAGCTGACAGTTTTAAAAAGGTAATAAAGTAAATGAGACAATATATCATTTTTCTCAATGCGCCTGTCATAACATTGAATTTTTAGAATGACGATACAGGTGTTTTATGTTCTATGCTATTTACGTTGATGCTTTGTCACAAAATACCCTCGATTAAGCTGTATAACAGAATGACATACAACAAAATACCCCAGGAAATATAATATATATAATGTAATATATATATAGTTCAATTTTAAGTATAATGAGCTTTGCTTTTACCGAGGTATTCCAGTCAAATACAATCTAAGCCGACAGCTTTGAAATTGAAAATTCTGATATATTAGAACACTGCGATATACAAACAAAAGATTATTTCGCAGCTGCAGTAAATTGGAAATTCTTGTTAAAGCTGTCGTCAGAAAATTTCAAGAACCCCACATATGTTCATGGCTACGGCTTTATTATTCTTCACAGTTGTACTTACTTGTTTTCAGATGTTTGAAGTCTCTATACATTGTTCGTAATCTTTTTCTTTTCTTTTTGCGTTTTGTATTGTACCTGTAATTGAATGCACCTTATCGGTACATCAAAGCTCCCCAAAGATGTACGTTTTATCAAATATCAGTAAGATAATGTCCCGAGGAATACGTATGCTATGTTTCTTGTTTGACTAGGTAACATATAGACCTATTGTGCCGGGTCTTTGCTTTCAAATTTTAAGTACATATCTAATGCACATATCACTATGATCATACAATATTTACGATTCAATAAGTGTCTTGAAAAAGCTATCGTCAAAAAATTTATTTAGAAATCTTCAGATTGACTAACACGCTGATGTACGGCTCTTGAGGTTTTCTTCCTGTATATGTTTACACGATTCGTTATCTATGTCGTGTCGTGGGTTTAAACACCACCTTTTCCACTGACTGTTCCAATGGAGTGCCCGACCGTGTACCTTTATGTGTTTGTCTTTTTCTTTTCTTTTTTTCTTACTCCGTCCCTATAATTTGCGTGAGCACGATGATTATACATCATTTCACATACTGCCGAAAGATTTTGGTATTGGGAGACTGGCACTTATAAGATCTTAAATCATAACGACGGAACCCGTTGTACTAAAAATTGAACCATAATATTCAATAGGTCTTTAGTTATTTCTTATATTTATATATTACTCTGGCTAATCAGGTGTATTTTTGTGACATACGTAAATCACCTAAGTAATTAACCGCCGGTATCGCCATTCAAAACGTTCTGTGATATGACAGATGCAAGGATTTATGTTTTGATATATTGCACACGACGACGGTGTAAATTTCAGCTGCGAAATTTATTCTACTTTTTACAACAGGTTCCATTAAGAGTAGGTCAATAATTCAATAACTGTATACTAGAATATTTCATTTCATAGAAAACAATGATAAATATTTTAATGGAGTTAACAGTGTTGCACGATTTATGGTTATATCGTGTTTAATTACAGCAAAGATAGAAAACAATGTAGGCGGTAGGTTTTCTACTGATGAAATAAAGTACTACAAAAACATACATCAAAACATTATACGAATCAGGAACTTCATACAATGTTTGCTTATGCCGATGCTGGGGAATTAAGGGCGGGGAAGGGGAGGCTTTGCACTTTATATTACCACTTATGAATACAATAAAACCGAGTCTACTATTACTTCTCTCGGTTTCGTTTGATATTTTCGATGCATATGATTAAATGAATGCACTATTTTTTATAATTGGTAAACTACCTACACCCACGTTAACATGCATCAACCTAATTCATTATTCTTTAAAACATTCTCATGACACAGTTCTTGACCTTTACAAGCTATTTTCAGCTAAATTGATAACAGAATTCAAAATTTCAAACTTTTTGCATTGTATGTTTTCCCCATGTACGGTTTGAAGCATTATGCAAGCTTTTTCAGCCGTTACCTAAATGTTATCATAAAACTTTGTGACTGCTTCGATAGAGGTATTATTTTTTTTTTTTTTTTTTTTTTTTTTTTTTTTTTTTTTTTTTGTAAATTATTTCACATGTCTAACAATCTTTTAAACCAAAATCCAAAAAGAGCATTCCTTGATTGAGTCGAAAATCTTTATCTCATACTGCTTGATCCTTATTGTCAATCCTTGACCTCAGCACTATCTTTTATTCATGTAATTTTAATTCATTTGTTCGTGGGTTTTAGCAAATATTTGTAGCTAGTATAATAATACATAATTTTCTATGAACCTATTCCTTTTGCTTTGTCACCAATGATCCTTTAGATAAACGGTCCCTTTAAAGATATATGCAATATAACTGATTAGTCTTTAAAGTTAAACACTCACAGCATACTTCCGATATTGTGCGATATTTTTTATAATACACAAATAATTTCATGCTTAAATGAAGATATTGTTTTACGTTTGCCGGCGACCTAAGTATTTGCATTATTTTTTTTAAGTTCGTCAGATTATTCTGTAATGTGCATATTGGCTTTGTGCTGTAGACATTAAAAGACATATACTACAAAGATATCATTTAGTGTCATGTGCTAACAAACCCTGGCCGGACGCAACCACAACTTATCCCTGGCTAAAAATATATAAGATAATTAAAGGAGACGCCTTAAAAATACAATAACAACAACAAACCGAATGGTATAAATACAAGTAATTATGAAGCGTTCTTTATGTTAATTTCGGCTAAAATCTATTTTGTTTCACGGCATGACGTTTCAACATATCATTTATATTATTAACTATTAACACACACCAAACATAGCGTGCGAGTATTACTTTATTTTTAAAAGCTACTGTAACAGTACCCTTATCCTTACTTTCAACTTGCTTGAATTTCTGTATTTTATATTTGTAATAAAATGGGAAGTTTTTACTCGCATAGTTATTTCAAGCATCAAACTGAATTCAGTAATAGCCGTCCTAGAAAAAAAAACCATACAAAAAGTTTACGAGAGGGCAAAATAAGTACATATTACTCCTTTCTTTTACAATCCTGATATCTCCAGCACTTCTTTGAATCTGTAGATATTTGACATACTTCTATTTTTATTACGCTTTTGTTATTGTATATGTTCGCCTGTAATATGGGTTGTTATTACAATCTCATAATCTTTTATCATTTGATTTCAATAATGTTTTAGGAAATGGAGTGTTCCTCTGATTCTTTCACTAGTATGTTTATGTTGTTGCCTGGATATTTAGTGACAATCCTTGACAAAGTGTTCAACGATTTTATTTTTCAGCTATTTACTTGAATAAGTTTTGTTAGAACCGTAATAGAAAGTATATAGCACTTTAGTTTTCCTTACAGCGCATCAATACTTGAAAGAAACAATAAAGCCTTGTTGCTATAAAGGAATTCAACACCGTGCTTTACCTTATATACGACTTAAGGCTCGAAAACGAATGACAATTTTAATTTTTAATTTCTTCCAGCTTTGTAATAATGCACACCCACGCTTTACAAGTTTGACCAGAACAAAGGTCTCTCGACATATATACAACTTTGTATTTAGTTATGCGTAAGTACCATTTCCTTATCTAATTTGTCCTATTTATCAGTTTACAGAAAATTTATGCCTGGCGATTTTTAATACGTCATGTTTAGACTTTATATAATATAATCGCTAATTCTAAGGACACAAAATAATCAATTTCAAGCTAACTTTCTCATTCAAGAGCTTTGTTAAATTTGAAATATCTATGCAAGCAAACTTTGCAATAGGATTATACTTATTACGTCAATTGGGTCTTATATGTATTAGATAAATACATAACATCCGACATCATTCTTTATTGCTTACGTCAAGGTATCGACTCCGATTCTTTTCAATTATATTATATAAATACAACTTCAATATGTTAGATAAAAATATAATGAAGCGGAATTGCGTAAACACTATTTTCTTATCACTTGGATAGTCCTACGCCTATCCTGGGATATTATTGGAAACACAAATAAACGTCTAGGCAGTGTATCCAGCTTTGCTGAGATAAGAAGCTTTCGAACAATCACGTTTTGCTGTTTTTATTTTGTCTTTGGGAAAGTGCAACACTCTGACACAATACCTACTTCATTGATTATCGCAATTTATAGCTTTGCATGGACAAAACTGAATTAGGTATTTTGGGCTTTGAATTTGCGTCCAATATCAATCCCGATTTGATATTATGTAATACGACAGGATAAATTCGGCCCTCTAGATTTGAAGTTTCAATACTTTCTGGATGAATTCGGCAATCCTTTGGAGATATGGGTCTGGTTCAGTTTATTTTCGACCTTTTATTACTTATTGATTTTTTCTGTATGCTTAAACTGGTAATGTTTAAAAATGGAGAGGGGTGGGGGTCGTGTAATGTAAATAAAAGGTAAAAGTCAATTTCGAAAACAGGAAAGACGTATTTTATAAAGTGTAAACAGTTTTTATGATTAAACATAAAACATAGATTGCAAAGTTTGTGAATATCCCTTTACGTCATCACTCTGTTAAAAGATTAATAAATTGATCAGTATATTCGATGATAAAATATCAGTTTGATCAGATATGAAGTGTATGGCACTAAGTCGACTTAAATTCATCAAATAACCAGTGTTATCGCATTGCGAAAATGATTTGACATGTATTGGTACATATTATTTCGTAGAGACATTTTAGATTCCATCGCTCTTCAGTATTAATCAGGAATGGGATCGAAGTGAACTGGCAGATGCACTGGTATGTATTAACTATGATGGCTGATTTATACCTTCCATCTGTTGCAGCAACAGAACGACAAACGTCCTAATGGCGCCCGCAAAACGACGTTCGGCGGGGCCCCATAACGACGTTTAACACAGCGACAGGTCAAAATAACAAAATCAGCCACCATAATTAACAGATACTATCGTTGTAAACAGATACCATCGTATCCAATATCCAGTTATACACTGCAAGCCATTGAAAACATGTAGACTATAATGTTTACACTTCTTCAAAATAAATCTATATTGTTGTAAAGTTATCATTATCTGTACAAAACAAAAACATAGGCATTAGCTCTACTTTACCTTCGTGTTTTTTCAACACTTCCTATTGTGAAAACTGAAACGTAATTTTTCATCTCCCACCACTTCCTTCGAATTTACAACATCTTCAAAATAATGATGATAATAACGCCCAAGAAAAATGCCTTTTTCCTGCCTGAGTCAAGGATAAAGGATTTGTAGAGAACCATTGTTCGGAGCTATGATTCATTTATTCTCAAGAAATAATTCATGTTAGATTTTTTGTTTTCGTTTCATTCATCAGCACCAGCCAATATCGAAGAACACATTCATAAATTTCCTGCTTTTATAGCATTTGTTGTTGTTGTGTTCATGTGCAAGTTTTTCAACGTTTTCTCCTTTTTTCTATTATTGTTGCACAGAGGAGTACTCTGGGGATTTAAACAAAAATATATTTGATTTAAGAAAACTAAGTTTCTCATAAAAACAAAAACAACAATTTTTCGCCGCCTTCAGCTCGATCCCACAATTCAACGTCTTAAAAATAATGCAAGATCAAGAATGATGTCATAATTGTATGCCATATGCCCCCTGAAATGTGGCCGAAAATTGTATTTTGAAATCTGAAGTTGAGCTTACTCCATCAAAATAAACATATATCGAACACCTGGCCCCTTCATGATTGAGAGGTATAAAAGTTTCATGTGAATTGGACTAAAGTACACAAGGTAAAATGTAGATGTAATGCTGTAAAATCAGAAAAGGGGTAAACCTAAAGAAAAATAATCTGACATGAAATTCACAACAATCATTGCATGTCCACTTCATGTTGATGATTTGAGTACAAAGTTTTATTAGGATGTAAACTGTAGCTGGAGCCGAAAATGAAGTTTCAATATTATAAATCCGAAAGAAACGGTCATTGAACTAGAAAAAAATAATCAGACATGAAAGTCCTGTAAATATGCACACGTCTACATCATGTTAATGTTGTATACTAAGATTCGCTTGAATTGAATGGAAACGGTTGGAGGAGTTGCGTACATGAGATAATCAAAACCTTGAAATGTCTGATGGTTGCGGGTTGTTGGTAAATTTATTTTCTGTTTAAATGCCAGAACATACACGAATGAGAAACAAATACAAATTCAATGTGCCTCATATCTAAGAGGAACTCTGCCTGACCTAGCTTGTGATGTAACCATTGGCTGGAATGCCTTATCATTGATAGATCTTATAATATATAAATGATCAGTGCTAGTGGGTAAAGGTTGAATAAGAACTGCTTGTTCATTGATAATTCATCAGCATTGTTTATGAATGGGACTATTTTGTGTAGCACATGAACATCCTTTGGATGTGATTTGGAATCAAATAAAGATGCTATGATTGTCAGAAATACACTCTAACTTTGGTAGCTGGATAAACCCGCAACCAAAAATGTAGATTTAAATATTACAGAATTCAAAAAGGGACATAACTAAGAAAAAATTATCAAACATGAATGTTCCCATTGATGATGTATACAATGATTCAGCTGAGTTGGATGAAAACTGTTGGAGGATAATGCCATTTACATGTTTGCCGTTTTGTTGCCGCAATTTATTTCTACTGTATTGTTGCCGCTCAATATGCATTTTTTTTGTGTAATTATTATAGCATAGTATAAAGGAATTGAAGGAAACTAATCAACGAATTTCAATAATTTGTTTGTCAATGTATCTTGAAATACACCATAGTAATATTAAAAACATTTCTGGAAAAAAACACGTGTTAAAATAATATATTTTACATCACTCTTGGCTATGTATGCATTACTTATTTTCATATCTTTTTTAGAGAAACATTTTATCATGCACTTAGAAATGTCCTGTAGTAAGTATAAAAATAGGATAATAAATTATTTCTAGAAAGTGGAATTTCTAAAGATTCATAGGTTAAATTTGCGCTGAAGACCGTGTCATTTCGACTGCCATTAGCGCCGGTAAATTTCTCATGTGGATTTTAAATCTGATAATACTAATTAAGAGTTTCAAACATATTATACAGTCACTCAGAATTTATTTTCTCAGTGCGATTTGTTTATTAACCATTAGCCTGCTGCCGGCAAGTGATTCTGCCTTTGCGACTAGTGCAGACCAAGATCAGCCTGCACTGTTCGTTCTTCAGTCAGTAAATATTCAGCGAATGTCCCTTCGAATAATAAATGATACTGCCAAAACTGAATGACAGACCAGTCCATTTTAGAAATTTAGCAGGGTAAAGGTTAAGAACAAGATTTAATTGTATCAGTTTCTGAATATACAAAAACAGGCTAAAATATGAGAAAAGTAACATCTGCCATTAAAAATGTTCACATCTGAGTCTAATTACGCTCACAAATGTACGCAGTTTATTTATTTGCCAGTACAATCGATATTATAAAACATCGAATGTATATTTTGTCTAAGAAAATAGGACAC
The DNA here is from genome assembly GCF_021730395.1 of Mercenaria mercenaria. Lineage (NCBI taxonomy): Eukaryota > Metazoa > Mollusca > Bivalvia > Venerida > Veneridae > Mercenaria > Mercenaria mercenaria. Next base: position 46,695,495 of record NC_069361.1, on the reverse strand, counting down.
CATGAACTGTTACAGTCGAATATACATTTTTATAAGAAACTACGGATTTATAAACTATCAAAACGTACATTTTGTCTGAGAAATTAGGACACCATTAATGTCAAATGTACATTTTGTCTGAGAAACTTCGACACCATAAACTGTCAAATGTACGTTTTGCCTGAGAAACTATGACATTGTAAACTGTCAAATGTACGTTTTGCCTGAGAAACGACGACACCATAAACTGTCGAATGTACGTTTTGCCTGAGAAACTATGACACCGTAAACTGTCAAATGTACGTTTTGCCTGAGAAACTATGACACCGTAAACTGTCAAATGTACGTTTTGCCTGAGAAACGACGACACCATAAACTGTCAAATGTACGTTTTGCCTGAGAAACTATGACACCGTAAACTGTCAAATGTACGTTTTGCCTGAGAAACTATGACACCGTAAACTGTCAAATGTACGTTTTGCCTGAGAAACGACGACACCATAAACTGTCAAATGTACGTTTTGCCTGAGAAACGACGACACCATAAACTGTCAAATGTACGTTTTGCCTGAGAAACGACGACACCATAAACTGTCGAATGTACGTTTTGTTTGAGAAACTACAACAACTGTCGAATTGTCGAATGTATATTTTATAAGAAACTACGAAACCATAAACTATCAAAATTTATATTTTGTCTGAGAAATTACCACATCATAAATGTCATCAAAGAAACTAGGACACCGTGAACTGTCAATATGCAAAATTTCCCTCCAATAACTTTCATGACAATTTAGCAAGGGTTTTTAAAATATCTAGTCATCGACCCCCCCCCCCCCCCCCCACACCCCCCCCCACCCCCCGCTACCTCGCTAAGTCATGGGTTGGTCCCTGCGACTATGGCGTACTTTTATTATTATTATATCATGAAGAAATCGTAAGCATGGGGAAATATCATTTTCTAGGGTTGTTTTGTTTTTTATACACACCATTAGTATGTTGAGCATACCAAACACGCCATTTCGCCGAACATTAAAAAAAAAGATAAACGGGCATAACAATCAAACAAAGACAATCACCAAAAAACTTTCAAAGTAACGCCCCAAAGCATATAAAACTTGAATGTCGTGAGATGACGTCTTTCTGCCGTCGTCTGCCAATTACACTATGTAATGCCGACGTGTGTTACTGTAGAGAAAAATTGTTCGATTTCTGACATAAATGTCGTCTGTGACGTGTGGCGTTCGCCGTTACTATGAGTTCCATATATTTCGTTATCTTGATCAGTTGATGATATTGTAAAAAAGACTAATGTACTTGGAGAAAAGTTATTGTTGTTTTCTTTCCAATATAGATGATTTTATGGCTTCATTATTATTACTTTTTGAGCAACTCTCCATTTATATTTTGGAAACGTTTTTGGAGGGATCTTTAAAAATGAAGTGCTTTTAGCGTCCGAAAAAGTCGTTTTGTTATTTATTTTAGTGTCAATGCTATTTATGTTCGTTTGGACTTATAGAATTTACACATTGCTTTCGTTATACGGTTCTTCTTAAGCCGGTTATACGGGCGAGAGGGATATCGCACATGCCATTTCTTACCCTGACCACCTTCAGTCAAAATGAATTTGTCATTGCTTGTGTTCTCTACACCAAAAGGGTCTTTTTAACGATTTATTTGTACAAACTGTCTTGCCATCTTTTTCTGCTTCGACGTGTGGTTTAATGCGATGATAAGACCTAGCAGTAAGGTAAATTGTGCCATCATTTAGGACAGATGGTTTTGACTTTGTAGTAAGGTCATGGTAGATTCGGCTTATTTCTACGGCATGGATATGAGTTTGATATTATGTTCAGGCTGAATTCGGTCATCGTTGAGTTTGATATTATGTTCAGGCTGAATTCCGTCATCGTTGAGTTTATGTGATATAATTTTGCAAGTATTGTCATCTTCTGAATTTTACCAGTAAGACTGAACTAGAATTCATGATATCAACTGGTTTAAACGATTTGAAAAAAAAAGTCTATGTAATCCGAATAATATCCAATTATTCTAATTCTCCAACCAAATCTGTTTAACAACAGTCCCTTAAAGTACCTGACTATCATTTCCATACAACATTGTTTTGGCATATTGATTCCAATTTGTTGTTTTTCCCACAGGAGTTCTGTTTTTGACAGGTGCAAATAAGGGTGCAACTTAAAGCATTTCCCTAAAAGAATTGTTAAAATGAAACCCATTAGTGTCGGTCTCCACATTTCCGTTACTTTAGAATCACAACAATGTGCTTGCTGATATTCATTATTTACGTATGAAGGTAAACAAAAAACTGAATTAAAACCCGTCGCAGGATAATTGCTCTAAATTACGTATTATTATTTTTGAAATTGTATTTTGATCTTACATTTGTCCCAATGCACTTTTATAATGCTTTGAAGATTATACACTTTTTCATATGTAAATAACAAGTAAACATAAGTATAAATATAGAATAAGTTTGAATTGAGTGTTTACATTATTTTGCGTTCATTTTCGTGTAAACATCATTGGTGTAATGGTATCGAGGATGGCCTTTTCAATTTGACGTCATCCACAGTGGCAGACGATTTAAATGAGTCAAGTCATGAGAGGTAATGAAATGTCCCCATAGCTCCCGCTTAAGAGGAACCCTATAATGAAATAACATTGCATAAAAAGCAACAGCGCTTATTCCAAACAATTTTTTGGCGGCCACACAACACTTCAGCGTTGTAGCTCTAAAACACATGCAAAAGAGATGTGTATTGTTATTGCAAACTATTGATTTTTAGAGTGAAAATTATCTTGACTGTACTACGCGTAGATATTTCTGTAATACTTGTTAAATATATTGTCATTTCCAATATTTCCTTGGGATAGGCTCATAATCAGACTAGTTATTTAGAAGAAAAACGCTTTATGCAATTCCGTTAAAGCAAGTACTAGTGAATATATTTTCTTCATAATTTATAATTTATTTTTAATTTTACCTGAATTAGATTTACAACTTGACATACATTAAGACAAATGCCTTATGTATGTCATACAGAAATATCATTTTATTTTATAATTTAATCCATTTGACGAAAAGACCCCCATTTTTCAAATGTTACTGAACACAGAGGTACTGAATATTATTAAATATTGAATATTTTAATAATACATTTGGACAAAAGACAAATGATAAAATATACAATATCACCATACCTTTGTCTAAGTAATAGAGAAAAGTAACCTTTTTCAGCATATACTTGAAAAAGTAAATACCCATAAAATACACTTTTCACAAATAATTCATAATAAAAGTAGGATATTACACGAGAAAGTCACTTGTACTATGTTACGATGACATATAATTCTGTTAATCGTGATATATTACATTTGTACATAGAAATACAGACCAGATTGATAAACATATATTTGATACTGCTACCATTAAAGTTTGCTGAGAAGTCTTCTATGTGCTAGATATTTTAATAAGATAAATTGTGTTTAGATACCTTAAGAAACCATTTTGTTCTTTCCCTTTATCATGCTTTTAACAATCACAAGTATTTCATAAGAAATGTTAGGACAATACCCCATTATTATTCGGAGCACTGTGAAGCCTTCCAAAGGGATGAAACAGTTCACTGTTATGCTCTGGTACCAAGCTCTATTGAGATTATCTATTAATGTGAATAGGAACCATGATCTGCTCCGGCACCTACTAACCCTTTAAGAGTATCCGTATTGGATAGGAACCTAGGAGCTACTTTTCATTGTCAAACAATATTTACCGCGTGCCAGGTTTTATATTGAACAGTCTGCATTGATATGCTATTTTCATAGTAAACGTTGCCACCATAATGTTCGGATGTAGGCCCTAATGCAGTATTCTCGCAAATGGCTGTTTGCAACAAGTGGCTTCATCTTAAAATGGCCTTAATACTACAACAGTGACGCTATAGATACAACAGTGGTCCAACTCGTGGCGTAATTATCACTTTCATTTCATTTCAGTCTGATGTTACCCAACTGGTGATGTAATTATCATGTCCATTTCATTTCAGTTTGATATAACGTCAAACTCAGTCACGTCTGAAAACAGGCGTAACCATTAATGATTCACATTCTAACATAAATTTGATATCTTAATTTGCAGAACGTAATAGATTTATCTCATGAACCAAAAAGTTTTTAACGTTCTTTAGCACATTTTGCGCGGGGGGTGGGGGGGGGGGGGGGTGGATAGCCGTTAAATATATGCATGAAAATACGGCATTAACAAATGGTAAAGTCGTGCGTGAATTATCTACTGCAGTTTATCCCGGGCGTTCATGAAAGAACAAGCACATGAAAATAGATATCTTTAGATTTAGAAACTTGTATTGAAAAGATGCTTGTTAAAATGCAAACTATTTTACGCTTATATAGATCTACTTAAAATTAGCCTGAGACGCTGTGCTCCCAATTATATGGTGGCTGATTTCTGCCATTTCGTGTTAGCGTGTTGGCAGGGCGAAAACACGACAGCACGAAAACACGACAAATTTTAAACGAAAACAAGACGTTTAGAGGACGCCATCACGACATATTTATTTGTCGAGTTTTCGTGTTGGCGGGTATAAATATGGCGTGTTGGTGCCCTTTTTTGTCGTGCTGTCGTGTTCTCGTGTTTTTGCCCCGCCGACACGAATACACGACAAATACATTATTTGTTGAGTTTTCGTGTTTTCGCCCCGTCAACACGAAAACACGACAAATACATTATTTGTCGTTTTTTGTTCGTGTTTTCGCTCCGCCGTCACGAAAACACGACAAATATCTTTTTGTCGAGTTCTCGTGTTTTCGTTTTTGCGTATTCCGTTAGACATGCGCACAACAATTACTGAACTAAACACAACATAACTGTACGCAAACATATGCCAAAACTAGAGAATATAAGTTTAAGAATAAAAATTAACTTATATTTTATGTATATTTCGGCCGAATACCATTTCGTTACATAAAATATCGAAAGACGAACGTCGAATATCAAACTAATTACTTCTGCCTTTTTACTCTTCGCCTACATTTGATGTATTTTCTGATAATGTATCAAAGCAGTTTCTTACTAGAATAAAAAGAACATTTTTGATAATGACCAAAAATCTGATAAGTCTGTGTTTTCGACAGTTTTTGTTTTTGTTTCAATTTTGATAATTCTGCTCATATGCTGCATAGCTAATATATACACATATTAGGATATCACCATTATTATAAAACTATAGTATAAATACTTGATATACCTGATATTAATCCCATGACGACAATTCAGAATAACAATCAATTTATTGTATTTGTAGTATTCTATGATAAGATTGTGCTCTGTCATACGTTTAATGTTTTATAAGAACAATATCATAATAATAATATCAAAGCCCTTAAGTACGAGGGAAGTTAATCTTCATTGAGGCCCACGCTTATACGTAACTATAGCAGGGGTTACCATTTTATACATATATATCAAATATTTTCAGGCGGACACGCTCTGACCCACCTAACAGGAAGCGTTACCCCACTTCCGTACTAAACCCCTACTCGGCTCGCCGATGCCGCCTTCATTCTAAACTGGTGCCGCTCCCCCGATCCAAATATTTCTGGAACCGGGTCTGTTTTACATTCACTTCAAATTCTTAAAACGATAACTGACATCTGGCATGATATTAATGTTTATAATTCCAAATCTCCTAATGCAGTTTTAGTGAATATAAATAAATTCTGAACTGACGGTTCGTTCGGATAGAAAGAAAATTGCTTCCAAAACTCTTTTCCACTGGCTTGAAATAACTCTACGTTTTATAAGAGATGTCTAAAAAGTATTTGCCGTGTTTTCGTGTAAGCGGGGCGAAAACACGCCAACAAGAAAACTCGACAAAAACCTAATTTGTTGAGTTTTCGTGTTGTCGTGTCGGTGGAGGGAAACACGACAAAAATAAAGGGGGCCAACATAACATATTTATACCCACCAACACGAATACTCGACAGATAAATTTCTCGTGTTGGGTCCCTCTAAACGTCGAATTAGGTTTTTGTCGAGTTTTCGTGTTGTCGTGTTTTCGCCCCGCCAACACGCCAACACGAAATGGCAGAAATCAGCCATCATACAATTAGTTGGTACATGATGCTGAATGAGAATCTCCATTAGACGTTATAAATCTGTGACGTCACCAATGGCGCAAATCGAAAATATCGTTAAGTGGGCGACTTTCCTCAGGTACTGCGAAGTGCTAATGACATGAAATATCGTGTATTACCCGAAAGCAAGCACAAAATCAATGTTTTACTCAGAAATATTTTTGCTTTCCGCATTGAATTGTCATTGTTTAGCAATCATGTCTCAAAGACTTAAGTAGAAAGTCTATATTGTCACCGATTACGCCGATTTTCAAAAGTCGTTGCTTGTGACTCTGTGGACGGGCCATCAGGGGAGGTAACTAGTGTCACAGATATGGACTGATACGACACTTATATATCCGAAACCGCATCATTTTCGGAAAAAAAAAGATTACAGTACCTTACAGCAACATTTCAAGTCATGCATTACAATAATTTCCATAGCCTTTCGTTTCAGCAGCCTTTCATTTCAAAGTTGTTCCTTTCCTACCGCTTCAGTTCTGGAAATTAAAACATCTTACGTTATTTACCCGGTGATTCTTTTTAATATTGTTAATATTCCATTAAGTAGTGGCCTGTCAGGAAAACAAATAACATCGTTAACTGCAGCAAAACTAACAGACATTCGATTTCAAGGATATTTTGCGCATTCATGTGTTTTCCCGAGTATCACCAAGTGAAATATGAATAATTCACACCGTCATTATGACGTTATTATCAAGGAAATAACTGCATTATTCGCAAGATATAGCAGTATTATATTCACTTTTGTCTGGTACATCCATCTGTAATAAAATATTTTCAAAAGCGTAAAATGCTGTTGTCAGAAAAGTATGGATGCGGCAAATATAAACAGTCTAGCAGTCTGACACAGTTTGATAACTTATATTTTATCGACTTAGTTTCAAGAAAAGTGCATCGCTCATTGAAGATCTGTCGCATTGTTTGTACCGACGGATTTAAACTAATTCAAGTAAATGATAGTGATGACGTGAATGAAGTTGGTGCAATTATCATCTCATTCTCATCAACCCGAGTATCATCATAGTATTGAAAAAGCATGGTAGGCATCATTTGCGCATGCAGTTTCTCAGTAACTTCCGTTTGTATTGTTTTGACGACTAAAGGCGCAATGCAAATAGACGCGGTGAAAGAAACGACAACAATGGAGGTGTCTGTCATTTTTTCGCGGGCAAGAAACGAAACAAAAACGCCAAATCAAAAATATTTCGCAGAGATGTTCCTTACATACACGTGAAGTATTATTTTCACCAAGTAGTGCGATGTTGTACGGTAGTCAGATTCTACACGTAAACGACGCATGTGATTGTCAGATTTGGGTTGTTGTTTTTTTGCATCTATACTGTTCAGGATAAACTAAACGTTCTAGTTCTTGATTTCTGCCTGTAATAATGTTTAGAGGTCACTAAACAGTCTTGCCAGACGACAACCGTATGACAACAGATAAAATAGTCCGCATATTTCTTGGCATATTACAGATCGTTAATTCTAAAACATGTTCTTTCTACCAGAAAATAATCTCTTTTATACGCGTCATTTAGGGTCATTGTCCTTTATGAGATCATACAAAAGCAAAGGCGAACCATCTGGCTGTCTGAGGGTTGTTTCATGAAAAAAATCTACTTGTGAATCTGTACAGTATTAGCATTTAGTCTTATTCTGTTTTACATGCATCATTTATAGCTTAGTAAAGCCCATTTATCATTTAATCTTGTGTTTAATTTTTCTTTACGAGCTACGCGATTATGGTAGATACGAATAGTACGCAAAGGGAAGGTTTACGGCGTTAATCGGGACGACGGCAGCGTCAAGCTTGCACTGACGGGAAATTTCCGTATCGCTCAAAATGAAATAGGATTCCAATGTGTATGCATGTGCCATGAAAATGGCTACATTGAAGCACAATTCATGGATTTGTCTATCATATTCTGTCGTTTATTTCGCATAAACTCTGAAATATGTTTTAGTTATTTATATTTACATTATAATTTATTATTTTCCTTGCTGCCAGTTAACAAGCTTTTTTATAGACTGCACATATGCAAATCTTCTTACATTTAACATTAAAATCTACTCCAAAGTCATTCCAGACAGAACAACTACGACGCCATCTAAAGAACGTTCTCCCTGAGGACTTGAGGGAGTGGTCACAACAGCATATCTTACTTTGAGACTTTCCTTCTGCAATCCATGCCAAATGAAAGTCACCATTTTCCACGTTTGAATGGGAGATTATAAATATTTTAGAAAATATCAAAGTGACTTGGCTTATTGTTTTTCACATGTTATTTGTCCAGAAAAAAAGTGGTTTGCTTATCCACAAGTCTATAAGCGATTGGTATTTTGATTTGATTTCATTAGCACTTCTCATCTTGTGAATTATATTTAACAGCAAATGGCCTGTGATTACCTTCAATATAGTTTAAGCACTTTGAATCGTTGGTAAATTGTCTCCTTAAAATAAATTATTGAAATGCACACTCCTGTTGTACTTTATTCGATCACCTTTTTTGCAAACAGAAATTATTGGAAGCACGTATCCCGTGAATAATTTAATAATTGCAGATTGTCTTGTAAAAGACATTTGATGTCGTAGACAAATTGTCTCCAAAATAGAATGCAGTGTCTTGAAAAGTGCCGTGTATCTCGTTTGAAGGGTAATTATGTGTATTTTAGTTCAGTCCATAATATTTTGTGATAAAAATATAGTTACTTCCAGGATTTCTAATTTAAATAACTAATATGTTTATGCATATGAAGTAAGTTATAAATGCATTCCGATCTTTAGAATAACAAGAGCTGTCCGTTAGACAGCCAATGCTCGACTATTCGAAATATTGTCCCAGAAGCAGGAAAATATTACCCAAAATGTTAAAATATCTAAAGAGTTTTAAGTTCAAAAGGGGACATAATTTGACCAAAATGCATGTCAGAGTTATTGGACTATCGACTAGTTTTATAACCCAGAAGGCACATGTGAAGTTTCAACTTAATATCTGCATTTGTTCTGCAGATAGAAACTTGCATGCAAAACTTTTACCAGAATTTTATAAGTCCAAAAGGAGGCATAATTTGCCCAAAATACATGTCAGATTTATGGAACTTGGTCCAGTGAGGTTGGTAATTGATCTCGAAAAAGAAAAAATAAGTTTCAAAGCCATATGCCTTTAAATGATAGCTGTATGTACTTGCATGCAAAACTTTAACCAAGGTGTGACGCCGACGCCGGCACCAGAGTAAGTAGAATAGCTAAACTATTCTTTGAATAGACGAGCTAAAATATGATTTTGTAAGTATCATTTACTCTGCCATACCGTACATGACTAAAGCATAGTCTCCAACTGACAAAATTGTATATCTATATGCCCTTAGTTCTTCACAACTTGATCTAAATTATATCTATATCATTTATAAATTCATCCTTTTTTTAATATAAATCTGTTAGTTGTCTTAAAACTACAAAAGTCACAAGAGGAAATATTTAAATTATAAGATTTAAAAAAAGAAATGCGCACATATATATATAATATATATAACAAATGTATATATAAACATTACTTACAACTGTCATATCTTATAATGATTGAACTTGTTAACTGTTCTTTTCTTCTTTAAAGACAGTGAATTTTAGAACGTTTTGCAATCAAAGGAAAACATTCATTCCTTTGTTGTAATATTAAAATTTAATTCTGAGACATCCTTCAAAAATATTACAAGTGTAAATTAAAGTAGCGCTTTATTACGTTTATGCCATATTAAGGAATGGTGTTTTTGGCGGCGAGCGGTGTAAACAATCGTAGCTGTGATATGTCTTATTGCCATCGGACTTTTGCTAATAATATCTTGTACATCTTATACCAAAATTATATATTTTCCTTATTCTAGCCTCAATATCACACATAACACTGAAACACAAATTCAGTTATGCATGAAAATAAACTGCCACTTAACGATATTTAGTTTCACAGGATAAATGCTACATTTCTTATGTAGCACAACTGTCTAATCCAGTGCGTTCCATCTAGGTAGGATATAAACGTATCTAGAGTAAAAATGTTTTATTCAAAGTCCATTACACAATCCAGTAACATTCGTGCAGTGATGAGGTATTTAGCCTTGTATGTTTTCTAATACATTTTCTCAAAATAAATAATAATTCTAAAATTTCTCTTTATGTCGGTGTACGAGTGTCCTGCATAAAGTTCTGTCATTGGGTTCGGATTTCTTAAGTGCTACGTTTTATATAAAATTATTTTTATTACAAACCTTCAAAGTACATGTTTTTCACCTTTACCGAAACACATTTTTGTAATAACCTTTTTACCCAATCGCAAAAAGCAGATAAATAGTCTTCTTCTAGTATCTGTATGAGACACTGAAAAATGGCGCTGTCTAGAGAACTTCTTGACTTATATTTATTTCCAGAAAGCATTTTCTGAAGCCATGGAAATGATAAAAATGTCACAGGGACTCAGGTCAGGTGAATAAGGCTGATGGTTTACAACTTTCACCTTTTTAGAAACAAAAAAAAAACTTAACAACACCGCACATGTAAGAGAAGGAGTTGCCGTGTATAAGATGGACTCCTGACCATTCTTTGCTCGGATGTTTCTTATTGTAAAACATTTTCACTTTCGTCAGTACTGGGTTCTTGTAGAATCGTCCAGTGACTGTATGACCAAATGTACAAGGCGCTTAAACGACTGGCTCCCTAGAATTGAAGAAAAATTGCCTACAGCTTCTGAGGTACCCGTCTAGCGCAAACCTTTCTCAGGTCCAAACCCTTTTTCAGAATTGCTTGCACACTGCCTTCTGATATGCCTGTACATCTGGCTATATCTTTTACCGACGATCGCGCATCCTGTTCGATCACAGCTTTTACAGCAGCGGTGGTTGCCTTGGTAACAGAAGTTTTAGGCCTACGAGTACAGGAATCATCTTCAATAGATAATTTCTCTGCTTTAACCCACCTAAAATCTGTCGCGTATTGAAATGGCCGGAGGTCCATATATACCACACAATTTATCAAGTCTATATCAAGTCTATTGCGGCATTTAATATAGCTACGAATTTTACTCTTTTCGTCCATTTTACAAATGTGACAAGTAAATTGGTCAATGTATATGACTTCATGTATTTCAATTTGAAGACCCACCACGACCTAGTGACCTACTTTTTTCTCCTACATGAACTTTGTGAAAATGATTCTAATAATACTGATATAATACACCTATATTACATGATGACAGGTGGACAGTGGCCCTCCATGAATTAATCTGTTTTCACACTTTAATCTTCAAACATATTCAGTCAATCACTTTTCAGTATACTGTATAGCATTAAAATATAGTTAAATAACTATCTTACTCTGTAGAAACAAAGATTGATCTGAACTCAGCTTAATATATCAAATGCTGCTCTTAATGCTTCATTCATCAAATACAATATTTAGTTTAGTTTATACTAATTTGTTTTAGCTCGATTGTGATTAAAGCTTCAAGCTTATTCTAACCACACTTGAGTCCGCTTCCTGGAAAAACCAGTACTGGTGTCATATGAGAAGTCGTGGTCCAGACCCCAGTGGGGCTCGAACCCAAGACCCCTGGATTAAGCGGCCGACACCTTATCCACTAGACCACCGCTCCCCTTGAAAAATACAATGTTTAGACATTAAACACATTATCTTGGCCTTATATATGACACAATAAATTTGGTAGTAGGTACTTGTTCTTTTTTCATGCAAATCATGTATAATTACCATCATGGAAATACAAAAGAATACAGTTATTTTGTGGCGCGTCTTTTAAAGACGCACCACAAAATAACTGTATTCTTTAAATTTGTATTTCCATGATGGAAATCATACATGCTTTGCATGAAGAAAATGAGAAATAACAAATATCTAGTCACAAATTGACAGTGACATACATGTTGTATATAAGGCCAAGACAGTTTGTTTAATGCTTAAATATATTATTAAAATGATGTAGTAGTACGCACAGTACTTGATGTATTAAGGTAGTTCAGACCACACTTAGTTTCTACAGTGTGATATAATTCTTATTACTTGTTTATAAAAATACTGAGAAGAGAATGACTGAATAAGTTTGCAAATGAAGTTGTGAAAACACATTAATTCAAGGAATGCCTAATTTTCCGTCTGTCATCTTGTAGAATAGCTGTATTACCAGAATGATCTGCACGAAGTTCATGTGGGAGGAAAAAGTAGGTCACTAGGTCATGGTGGGTCTTTAAAATAACTCGGTCATTTGAAAAGAAATTTGCACGAAATAAACGGATATCGTTAGCTATTGCACACACCATTCAATGAAGCGTTTAATTAAAACTACGGAATCCCATTAGTGACAGAATTATTTGCAGGACCCTCGTATTGATTTCTTTGAGAAGATATAAGTAATTGATTCAATAACCGCTGTCATTGTAATTTCGGAATATTTTGTATTTCACCACCATTTGTATCTGTGTGACTTGTTTTTCATATTACATTTGTCCGGGAAAAAATAGTTTTTTAACCAAAAGTCTACAAGTAATAGGTGTTTTTATTTGATTTCATTAGCACTTCTCATCCTGTGAATGATAATTAAAATTTCATGTGGCGTAGCAGGTGTCTCCCAGGGCAGCTGTGTCCTGAGGAGCTGTGTCTCAAGGCAGCTGTGTCACGAGAAAGCTGTATCCTATCCGAGGGACATGTACCTTGTTTTTTTCCTGAGATAAAGTTACAGAAGGAATCAAAACCTTTTGCGGAAACATTTCTACATGAGATGGTATATTATAGTATATAGCTACGCCATTGCAATGGTTTTAATGCCATGTACGTGCTAACACATATTTGCTAATGCATGTTATAATTCATGCAGTTACGTCTGTCGCGAGAGCAATAAGCAAATCATCCTAGCAAGCATAGGTAATTTTATCTGACGTCTGATTTTCTCAGAAAGTACAAAAGCTAGCGAGAAAATGTTACTGACCTCGTGTTGCTGCAAAAATATCGTAAAATTGCCGATGCATTTGACGTTCTTAAGTCTCTAAGCGATATAAATGTCACTTACGTTATGGAAGTAATTGATTATATTGAAATTATTGGCGGATTTATTACGGACATAATTTAGACGAGTAGAAATTGTCAAAAGTTTTGTGAAAGATGGATTTTTAAGACGTAGTGCTTGTGGATTGTGTTGAGATTAACATATCGCCGACAAGGAAACGATTATATTTCTTTGATATGTTCTTTAAAAGTATTTCAGTCAAACACAAACTGACGACTAAGGAAAGTACTTTGTTTCTTTGAATACGCCTTAGATCACTCTTCTACAATATTTCAGCTATGTTACAGCGGTCAAACATATACGGACGACGATGGAAAATAGTTTTTTGATTTAGTTTAACGTTACTCTTCGATACTTCGATAGTATTTTAATTATGATAAAGCGGTCAACAAAAATACAAACGGCAAGAGAAAATATTTTCAACAGTATTTCATTTACTTTTCAGCGGTCGAACAAAAATTTTGTTTATTTGATATATGTTTAACTCAATTTTACAACAACAGTATTTTGTATGCAAATATTCAACCAACAAGACTTTCGTATAGTCCAGTGCCGTTCTCCTACATATTGATTGTTGTTGTTAGTCAGTCAGTCAGCCAGAAGTCAGTTAGTAAGTTAGTTAGTTTACAAGCGTTTATGGTTTTCCATATCAGCAATTTTATTCAGATAACTTAGAAAGTCCCAAAACTATCAACGGGGAAAATTCAACATTTATCGTACTTTCTACTGTCAAACCGCCAGAGTTCATTTGTCTCTCTAGGGGATCAAACCCTGACCTCTAGACTGACAGTCCTCGTTCTACCTACATAATGAGGAGATAAGAAACATGGTACCAGCTTCATGTAAAAGACTGGTAAAGGTAACAAAACGTTTCTAATTGATTAAAGTTAAATTGACTAAGGATAGCAACTGAAAATTATATATATTATGAGTTTAATAAAATTGCCGATTAAGGGTTTAAATAAATGTTCAAAATTCCTTAAGCATACTATATATTTAGGAAATGTAAACGTCCAGCAATAGTTAACTTGTTCATTTGTACATTTCATTTAGCTGCACACTAGTACTAATGGGAGCCATTATGAGTTTTGAATGCTTTGAAGAGAAAACATCGCCTTGTTGTGACTATATGCTCCATAGATAAATTGGAAGGTACTTTTATAAAGCGAAGAATGCATTACTGCAAGAATGCATTTATATAATACGCTATCGACCTTCAGCACTTTGGGAACGTCTCTTGTTTCTAATTAAGAGTGATTTGCGTAATAGAATTGTCTAAAAACAAAACAAAAGAAATATAGCTGATGTGGCGAAATTAACGTAATTACAAGAAAATATAGAAAAAATAGTCCGTCTCGAAGTGCGCAATGGCATTATATTTCAGATAATCATTTATTGATGCAAATTAATATAACGTCTTTGCAGATTAGTGCCTAAGTTTCCGTCATTATACGCCTACCAGTATAAAACTGATATTACATCGCATGAGTTTCTGCTTAGCCTGGAAAAAAACTGGTATAAATGAAAATTGCATGCACTCCTTTACTGCTGATAAAAGAGTTCTTATCACGCATGGATAGGGACATAATTTTGAAAAATGGGTCCGTATTATTACATAAGCATTGCCATTTTATTGTTTTATTTCATGTAACAGGTCATTAGATGATTGTTAGCATTTTCTAAATTGTTTATCAAAATCAGTTATTTCAGTGGAAATGATTTTAAAAAATCAAAGTCATTTTTTCCCGCGAAATTAAATCTGAGCGTATGCTTCTTTTACTAAACGAAACGCGAAGGCTCCATCGTAAAACATCTTCAGCTAAGGAAAGAAATAAATTAGGACAACATTGCAAGATTTCGTAAGGCTTGTGTTGAAGTTTCACATCTATATATTAGCGCATTATAGTCAAAGGGGAAGTCTTCATGAAAGTTTTCTTTTGTTTTTTAATGTAAGTTTCTCGTGCTTTCTTACGTTTTCTCGTGTTTTCAGACTGTGATTCACTTAGCTAAAGTTGTAAACAACAAGAATTTGCTGACCAGGTTAGCAAAGTAATTAACATTTCTGAACAACAAATCGAAAACAGTAACAAAATAGTTAAGGTTAACCTAATCAATTTCTGTTGCGAACTTCGCAATTTCCAAGCGGCTTAATGGTAAATTAATTTATTTATGCCAAAACTTAATAGATAAAAGATTCTGCCGTTTTGAAATTTGTTGGAGTAGTAAATATTAACAATGTCTTAAACATGTAAACAAAATGATTAGTATTTCTAAGAAGTATTTGAATTTTCTACCCTCAACCAGATCAGATAAAATAAACACAATGATGATCTAACTGAAAAGCTGACCTGCACTCTATCCTTCTGTGACAAATCTTTGGAACCACAGAACTTTTGCAAGTCATCTCCTGTCGTTGTCGTTCTCGTTTCCGCCTCTCTTGTGTGTAGAAATGGTGCTAAACCATGGATGAAATGGCAGAAAAGCGGTTAATAAATTATGGTCTATAAAAACAAACATTTCATTATGTACTTGATACCGTTGTAATAAGAGATGGCATATTACGGTTTTATGTGCTTTTTTCGAAAATGTGATATCGTATAAATTAAATTCTGTGTAACTAAAGAGCGAAGTTATTATGAGACGGAAATTAATTTGGAAACTGTATCATTCATATTATGATAAAAATCATTTAGTTTCATATGCAACGCCTACTAGAATGCGCTTGTTTTACAGCCACTACGTAATTGACATACTTTTGTCTGCATAAATTGACAAATTTTCCATTCCTGAACCACATCACGTGCTGTAATTTTTTAATGAAGACGTCAATTCATATGCTACTGTGATATAAAAAATAGTGCTTGTAAGAAAAACATCATTCATTTTATTCGGGGTTTTCGCAGAGAATTCTGGTCCTTTTATCAAAGGCAAGGTCAGGAGGGATCTAAAACTTGTTTAAATCATTACATTTTCTTTCTCGAGGAAAACTTTGTTGCCTTTACTGAGATTTTATTAAAAATTGTCAGGAGTATTTATCACAACTTTTTGGTGTGCAGAACCGAGCCTGTGGTATTCTAGGTCAAGGTAAAGGTCACATCGGATCAAAATGGGCCTTGACATTGCACCTTTTTGCCTTGACTATAGCTTTATTTCAATAATCCTAAATCTAAACATAGTACAAATAAAGCATCATATTGTGGTATGCGATCCATAGAACTTCATCTATTTATTTTTATAGCCAACGTCATTTAGGGTCGAAAGAATAAAAGGTATTGCATGTATGATACCTTCAAGTTTAGTGCCTATTTTGTAAGTCATTTTCCTATTTGTCTGAATTTTGGATAAGTAGTTATCACAACTCTAGCTGAGAAAAGCCAGGGCTCGATCTGTAAGGCTAAGGTCATCAAGATTCAAATGATTTTTTGATTATTAACTTTTTTTCTACGGACCATATATTTCACACAGCATTTTTTAACTGCAGTATATATGATCATGGTTATACAGTAAGTATGTGACAACAAATGATCTGTTTTCATACATTCCTTTTTCTAAAATTATCCTGTTGTTACTGCTGAATAAAACCAACACTGGAAATTATATTTCGTTATATTTCGTCATGTGCACGGCCTGGTGCCGTATTCATAAAGCATCTTAAGTATAAGTTTTGACTTAAGTTGAAGATTTTACTTAATTTTATGGTGATTTCAGCTTAAGTCTAAGTAAAAAACTTAAGTCCTATTCATAAAACAGCTTAAACTTAAGATACGTAAGAAATGACTTAAGTCAGAAAACAAAATGGCGTCGAGAGTACGATTTAAGTGTTGTTTTTAAAAGCACTTTAAACATAATTATGCATGTTGTATCTGTCTGAAATTAATGGGGTTTATTTTCGTCCACAATAAAAGCCAAGAATTACTTATTAAGTTGTTTTATGAATAACAAATATACTTAAGTAAAATAAATTTCTTACTTAAGTAATACTTAAGTAAATAATCAATTCCTTATACTTATACTTAAAATGCTTTATGAATACAGCCCCTGGTCAACAAAGCGCTTGTTCATGTTGCAGACAGATAAAACAGTAAAGACATGATTCCTTTACTACGAGTTTCATTTATCCTTCAGGAGAATTTTTTAGAAATATGGATGATGATAGCTTATAGCAT
Organism: Mercenaria mercenaria; assembly: GCF_021730395.1. Classification (NCBI taxonomy): domain Eukaryota; kingdom Metazoa; phylum Mollusca; class Bivalvia; order Venerida; family Veneridae; genus Mercenaria; species Mercenaria mercenaria. The sequence continues at coordinate 46,678,106 of NC_069361.1, read as the reverse complement.
GTTTATTTCTTAGAATGGTTTATTTTATCTGTTAATAAGAGTTAAATGGAACGTGCAGAACCACCACCTTAATATCAAGAAGAAACCGTCTTTTGTCTATACAACGATTTGTCTAAAAATATTACAATGCAATTACCTAATACATCTGTTAGGGATGCCTTTTTTTATAAACATTTAAGCTAGTAAACAACTGTGGTTTTGAGCGATGACTTTTGCAAACTGCTAGCCAAGTCCTGTAATCCTGTAGCTAAAACTTCCAAAAACTAGGACAAAAGGTTGGATGTTTAGGGAAAGAAACGTATGTACACGTAAACTGATAGAGCTAATTTATAATAAACGTTTGTAAACCGGAAGTAATGTTGTAACGTAATTTATCCGTATAACGTAGAATAAAGCCTGAAATCATTTTATGAATTAGTGGCTACCCATGAGCAAATCTTATAAGATGTCGACATTACTTTCTCATTAAAGATAACAAAATGATATTAAAACGTATGACACGTTTAAAACAAGTCCAGATATTTAATCAAAATCAGATTGAAATATACGGCACTCTTTATTCACGGGTAAAGCATATGGACGTATACATTTCATTTCACCATATTAAAGGTCATATGAGCCGTGCCATGAGAAAACCAACATAGTGGGTATGCGACCAGCATGGATCCAGACCAGCCTGCGCATCCGCGCAGTCTGGTCAGGCTCCATGCTGTTCGCTTTTAAAGCCTATTGGAATTGGAGAAACTGTTAGCGAACAGCATGGAGCCTGACCAGACTGCGCGGATGCGCAGGCTGGTCAGGCTCCATGCTGGTCGCATACCCACTATGTTGATTTTCTCATGGCACGGCTCATATGTTTCTTTATGACTGTGAGAAGTTTCAGTAAAATCTACATTGTAGATAATGATCTGTTTGCGACCAATATTGTGATTTTCTCATAGACTTTCATTATGAAAACTTGTGTCAGGTTCAATTTTTTTCATAACAGTCTGGCAAAAAAAATCAAGCACACAACCTATGTTTTTATTTGCCAATTTTTTCTTAGTATATTTTGAGGTTTTGAAAAATCAGGGTATAATCAAACTCTACATTTTAGCAAACAAAAATGATCCAAACGTGCAGCACAACCGGTGTTAAGTAAGTTTAATTACTGTTTTTCAGTAAAACGTAGACTTCCTTCTGCACGACGACACTTTTAAACGGCAAACTAGCAATATGATTGTATTTAAATTACTTGCTTCTGTTAATACGGCATTTTAAAAACTCATTGGCACGTTTTGTTTTATTCATGTTTTGGTACCTATTAAATATACGTATCAGTGGAGTCACGATCCAAGATTAAGCGAAATCTAAACAGGACGTGATGTCAATATTTTTATTATTATTTAAGCACGTTTAAAAGGTTTATGATTGATTTCAAAAATGCGCAATCAAGCGTTAATTTCTTGAAAGGTTGTAAAAAAGCTATATATCAACTGCTTCCGAAGCGACGTAGATTTAAGTTTAGGTGAAAAGTCAGGTAACTGTGTTATAGATCCATGATGGGTTATAACGGTCTCTGATTTCGGTTTGCAAAAAAAAACTAGACAACTAAAGCTCCGAAAGCGTTACAGATTAGGGACAATATATTGGCAGTAAGTATAAACTGTTTTATTATTAAATCTACATTTATACTCCTTTCCATTGGTCTAGATATAGTCACATGATCAATGATAAAAAAAAAGTCGTTTTGATTCAAAGGTGGAGCCAAAAATACGTATTGACCTTCAGCTGTGACGTCATCACGGTTTGACGTCAAAACAATGCGACGTCGTACACAATTTACTACGAAAGCAGATATTTGTATTTAGTTTTTATATAAGAAGGCTGGATTTAATAATAAAACAATTGTTGCCTTTTAGGTTCGGTCAATATGTAGATTTATCGACCAGATAAATCCACATATCGACCCCACCAAAAGGCAATAATTGTATAATACTAGTACATGTATGTCATTGTATCAATATTTGGGAGACACCTTCGTTGGTTCTTTACAGAAGCACGACCATGCCTGATATAATTCCTTGGATAAATTAAAGTAATAAAATTAAATCAGTTTGCATAATTGTTACGTGTAATTCGTTACTTTATGTGTCATTAAAGTGAAACATACGACAAAGTTAGTCCACTTTGTTTTAAGAAAATAACATATGTGTATATATAACCGGTGGAACATCACGTAAATAAATGTTGTTGTGTGGATATTCAATTTGACTGTTTGAATACCGGTTTGACGTGATATTAACCTTTAACAAGCACCGCAAATCAATACAAGTAATACTAAACATAGAAAGAACATACCGTTACGGTACTAATTCAAATCCAGGGTTAAACCCAATACTAACGTAACTCCCACCTTCTTTTTTCTCCATATTAGTTAGAGGTGGAGGACGAATAGTCTGTTATCAAATCGTCACGGAGTCTGGCGATCGAACTTATGACACCTCGATCCGTAGATCTGCTCTCTCCCTATTTATCTAAACGGGCGGTCTTAAAAAGAATGGACAAACAGACTAAACAAATGCTTGAGAATGAGTAGATATGCTTAATCTGACGGACAGTACATTACAAAAAGAATGAACACAAACGTAAAATAATGTACGAAAGTCGACAGAAGAGATTCAAACAGCTGTACCTGATTTAACGGAAGCAAATGCACAAGAAATGAACATTGAAATAAAGCTCAAATATTATCCCGTATGACGCAATATAACCTTCTGCATTTTAGTTAAGTTTGCTCTGACCATTTTCGTTATAAATCTTGCTACTTAATAGATTCATACAAAAATATTATTTCTGTAAAAACATAAAACATTAAATGATTTCAGTAAAAAAAAACATGTAAAAACATTTTTGTACCTTATGATGTTGCGGAATTCGTGTTTTCATGTAACAGAAACTGAATATATTTAGATATATTTCTTTCCTTTTCTTTTGAAACCTTAAATTCCGCCATAAAAAGACGGCCAAATATTTCGAAAAAAAAACAACATGTAAAGCAAATTTTCTCCTTGATAAAAATGAGACAAATATAAAGATACATGTATTACTATTTTGTTTGCGTGTTCTCGTCTGTATAACAGTAGTTTTATGTCACTTTACATGCCTGGAGGTTTTCTCTTTAAAGACATGATAGAAAGTAATAAATTTAATAATACGATATGTGACAAAGACATTTGTAATATCAACTTTTTAAAAAACGAACAGTTTAACAAACTTAATCGAACAGGTATGTTAGTAAGACACGCATGCAAATTTGACATTTTAACAGGACTTGATCCTTTCTTTTGTCAGATAGCTGTATCAGATAGATGTAAACTGCAAGGTTTTCCATACAAAAATAGTGAAAAAGAAAGAAACCTTTTAATTAATCAATCTATTGGTATATGTGTAAGGTAACTGTTCCGGCGGTTACGAGGCTCTGCTGGGTTACGGCAAAACAGTTTTCCGAGAGAGAGATCTTCCCATCAGCACCTTCTACCAGTGATAGATTCTTTTTCTTGCATACCATATTCTTTAAGATATATAAATAAAATAAAACGAATGTTTTTTTAAACACTATTTTGCTATAGTAGCGTATGAATTTACACATTCATTCATAATTGCAGCACGTGAGTGATTTTACGCCCCGGGGTGTAAAACAAGTTTATATAGCACCGATAAAAGCACGGGAAACCCCTTTCTGGTATGCAAGAAAAATAGTGTGAAAGTTTAACAAAAAAAAACAAATCTAAAGTACCATCAATGATTTATATATCTGTCTGTGCTGATTTTACAGTTCAATCATGAAAGAAAATTTACCTGAGCTAAAACGGTGAGTATTTTGCCAATCTGACTAAAGTACTTGATCTTCTAAACGAAGATCTGAGAACGGCCTATTCACATTCGTCTTCTGTATATTTTGGATTTCCATTATTGCTATTTTTATGTTATCCAATCAGACGACTTGTTCGATTGTCAAAGGATAAGAAAAATATGCGGTTATTCCAGGACTCGAACCCGGGACCCCTCGCTTACATAGCAAGTGGCCTACCGACTGAGCTAACCGGCTATCTGAAACATTACGACATAAGAATTGTAAATATCAAAAGTCAATGCTACATGTAGATTTGCAAGATGTTGTAAGCTAGGCTCTGATTGGCTAGAGAAAGAGCCGTCAGAACGAGGCAATGAATAGGTCGTTTTCAGATCCTATGCGTAGCGTAATAGGATATGTACTTTAGTCAGATTGAGTATTTTGCATACTTTTCACGAACAAAAACGTGAGAAAAATTAAGGTCACACAAAGGTCTAATTATCCTACTATACACACTCATGGAAAACATGCTATTTTAAAAGTGTTGTTTTTTAGGCTGGCGAACTCGTTCGCCAGACTATTATTACCACAAATCGAAAGTCAAAAAGATCAACCGAGTGCTGAGACTGACAACATAAATCATTTCATGCGCATTTCAAATAGTTCCGTCATGTATATCAGTTTTACCACGGATTTGTTTAAAGACTGTTAAACTCATCTGTTTCAATAAAAACTTTTTTTCAACCATTTTGTTATCGTGTTTTTCTTATTCAGAAAAATATTTTGAAAGTAAAAACAGACGTTTATAAAGGCGTCGCTAATTACATATTCAAACTTAGTACGCGTTTCTTTATTAGGCTGGAGTGACGTCACTCTGCTTGTTCATTCACTTTTGTATAGACGCAATCATTATGTATGGAGGTCACAATAGCCTAAATAGTTTTCCCTATATATTCTATATAAAACTGACCTTTTTCAAAGAGCTACCAAACATAGCTAGACCCATTTCAGAGTACAAATCCTTACCTCATTTTAAAGAGTTATGATAAAACTGATATAAAATGAAGAGAAAAGTAGGGGTCATGTATCTTCTAAGAGAGATTTCTCTGGTCACATTTACTTACTGTAAACTGACATCAAAATCACACTGCTGTGACCTGGAAGTACTACTCATACTAAAATTGAGCTTGACTTCACCAAATACAACCTGCTGTCCCATTTTTCCTACCAAAATGTCAACAATACATCCACAATGAAATTTAAACAAAAACTAGCCTCAATTTAGACCTCTGTTGCCATGCCAAGTGAAAAATTAGTGTACAAATGGCAGCCATTACGCGACTAGACCAGATGGCTCCCACGCTGATTCCTTTAGTTTAGTTAGGCCTGGAAACGAATTTATTTTTAGATTGTGGGATAGTCTATTTTAATTCGGGGTAGTGTGTTAAGTTCTTACACAAACTAACGCACTTAAAATCTTGCAGTTTGAGTTTTGATAGCATTTTTATATCTATTTATGAACCTAAATTATATTACATTTTTGGGGCGATTAGCCCCAGAGTGAACAATACGGTTCAGATTCTCTTAACACCATATGCCTAAAAGCAACAGTAAACAATCGCCCCCTAACAATCGCAGAACAGTAACAACATATATGGCATATAAATTTGTATAGCTGTCCAAAATGCATAGAATACTATAATTTCTACGTGATTCTGTAAATGATTATGTCATGCACCTCTCTGTTATCCTTTTAGATAACATCTGAAAATATTACATAATGAAGGTAAAATATTCGCCCCCTATAAATGAAATGTCCGTATGAATGGAACTTTTTCGTCTTTGGTAATGTAAAACCCAATGACATAATACACACACTGTGTAATATGCAGAGATAAAGCTGATAAATCATGCGAAATGTAAGACGTATTTAACAAAAATATACAACACATCGAATTAAAATTTATCGAAACACTTAGATAATGTTTATGAACGGAATTCCAGCGACCACTTTGTTATAGATTATGACCTCGGTCTGTAAATAGCTCATTAAACAAACGCTGGTTCCGAGCACAGTTTCATTCATAACAAATGTCGATATGAATTATACCGCGCATTATTAATTTAATGTTTAATAAAAATATCACTTTTACTTGGTATGATATTGCATATAATACAATAGATAATGAGCACAAAATATGTATAATGTAAAAGGGAAGCATAAGTTTTAAAAAACAATTCTTCCAGATCAGTTGCTATAGGTTCTACGTGACGTAATCGCTGCGTGGAATTGCCAAGAAACAAATGACCACATTCTACGATTTGTATACCGAAAGAGCGTACATTACAAAAATAATGTTTACATTTACAATAAAAGCTATAATATTATTTGATTTAACGGCAGTTTGTTTATTTGTTGTTGTTGTTTTTGGGGGGATGGGGTGGCTTTTTTTATACTAAACAAATTCGTTTTAGAAACATTCTGACAAATTCTGAAAGTAATATTGTAAAAAGTGCTTTGTCTCCAATTTGCTTAAGGGTGTGGGGGCGAAGATGTAAACGATTTTTGTTTAAACACACGTTTTCAACTGTATTTCAGGTTATATTAAGATAGTGGACCCGTAATGGTAATGTTTAACAATTGCATTAACTTGATACAGTCTTGTAGTTAACATTGTTTCGCACTGTGTTGCATTTTTAAACAATTTTTACCGTGTCTTCATTTTTCTTTTTTTTTTTTAATTTTGTATAATTTATGTTATTTCCTCAAAACAAATTTCAAAGTAATAACCACTGCGCAAAACGATCGCAGAGAATTCATTATACTAAATACTTTGCTACAAGAAACCTCAAAGTACTGCGTAACAATTATAAAACACAAAATAAAACTGTCGATATTAATTTTTCTGGGGAGCCTCAAGTAATAGGATTTAATCGGATAGAAATTAAGCTCCAACACTGAACAATTATGGCCTTGCTCTCTGCATTCAAAAAGAACCATAGGGCAGAAGTAAAGCCTACCTACATTTCTTCCAAAATTTGTAAACTAAAGAATAAATGCAAAATCAAGAACTTTTACAACATGTAACTAATTATTTTCAAAGATGTCTAAACCTTCACCCTTCTGTATCAGAGGTTAAATTCACTTTAATCAGCAAGAAATGGCTAATTATTAATAAATGGAAAAAAATCTGCTTTTGTACAAAAAATCAATGATAATAAGTCTTGATAGAAACAAATTATCTTTCTAGATAAAAAAAATATGATGAAAAAATAGCTTGGTCCCAGTAGGGGCTTGAACCTACGACCTCCTGAAAAATTAGTTAAAGTAGTCTTATGGGTCCGCCAGTTTTCCTGGCCATCGTATTAGGGAAGGAACTGGACTAGACCATAATCATTAACAATCCGGTTTGTAGCGGGGTTCGAGCTCAAAATTTCCCTCATACCGACAAGAAAATCGCCCCATCAATACTTCAGTGCTTTGATATGAGCTTTTACTTATTTATATGCAAGTCCATGCTATATTAAAGTCAATGAATCAACTTGGCTTTTTAGTTTTAACTTTGAAACCATGGTGGTGGCCAATGATAATGTTACAAACGTGGCATAAACCGGTTTAAATTAACCTGTGGTGTGTTTGCCACTGGCATTTACAAGATGTCCGACTTTGTTCTTTTCATTGTTAATTTTGCCCTCATTTGTCTATAATTTTTACTTCATTTATATTTTAAAGATATGTTTATGTGTACAAATCAATACATACACTGTTACGGGGTTGTGGTTTGACTGAATTGCGTTCTCGGTACCTGACTTTTTTTGTTAGATATTAATCTTTCGTTTTTCAGATTCCCAAGTGAGAATTATATGCCGTTTGTCTCACTAATTATGTTATCCCCAATGGAGCAAACACAATGTATTTTTTCACCATCTATAGTCTGTATTATCCTTACACTACCTTCTCAAGTTAATCAAGATGATTCATCACAACAGTATCCTATGCTCGCCTTAGTTTGATATGGAAAACTCATAATATCTAAGATTTTTCAAACATCTTTCCCGCACAGTTTTCATCCAGTGTTTTGTGGTAGCCAGCCTTTCTGTACTTTCAGTACTTTGATTAAGCTTGGTTTTTTTCATTGCTAAAATAAGCATGCTTTTGCATGCCTGTTACTTTTCCCTGATTTGTACATCAGTGGAATTCATGTTGTATCTTTCGATATTTAGATAAATGTACCCATTCCGAAATTGCAAATAAAATAACTGACTCTTAATTGTATTTTTTTTTCTCCTATCGTCAATAGTTTTAAATACTCCAAAACGTTTTAACTTCTTGTCGGATTTAATTCATGTTTATTCATATTGTTCTCAAACCCCTTAATAAAAGCTCTGTTGTGTTATGTCCTGGTTTGATATATTCTGTTCCCATTTTCTTATTACTATGAATGTTATCATTTCATATCTCTGCTGTAGGCCTATATGTAGTTTTGTAGATTAACAACGCGTATGTTACAATATCTAGCTTTAAGAAATTTAAAAAAGTTTTTAGTTTGATGATTAATTTAGACATAAGCTTTTACCTTATTATAGTTGTAAATATGTTATTCTAATGTTCATAAAGGTAAGGACACCTACATATGTGCTAGTATCTTGTCATATTTGGGAAAACATGATTTATTTGCCACTAAAGTGAAAGAAACTGTACATTTTAGTGATTTTCACTGTATGCTTAATGTAAGTGAAGGTGATACTTTTAAAACAAAATTGGAAGCAAGAAGATATTCAGTTAGAACAAATATTTTACATCAAATTAAAGAGAAGAAATTGATGTATAATGGCATATCTGCTGAAACATTCATAAATTTAAAGAAATATTTTAAATTGACCATTGAACATAGTTTCCCTATAAAATCAATCAAAGTCAATCGGGAAACCTAATTGAGGCTGTTACCAGACAGTGTCAAAAATGCATTTTTACAATATCGGGTACTTGGCTGAATAGTGTGAACTCTATTTAAGGTGCCGGCACACCTCGGGAAGAACAGTCAGGGGAAGATAAATATAGAGTTTTGAAAACGTGTACTTCTTTCTCTTTCAAAACATCTGTAACGTACGGAAACCCTGGAGGGACATTTATTGTTTAAAACGTATAATTTATTATTTTTATTTATAATCTTTAACGAATGTAGCTGACATTTAAGTTGTGTAGGTGAATAAATTTGTTGGCTCTATGTGACAGTTTTTTGTCATGGAAGTAAACAAAGAACTTCGAGTTTTATTGATTGATCTAAAAATGCACAGACTATTTTTTAAAGATAGCTCTTGTTTTTATTAAAATCGTTAAACACATAAATTTTCAGTTTTCATATATTAAAAATATAGCGAACTATTTCTCTACAACATACTTCCTTCTGTGACTTTACACCATAAATGAAAGAAGTGTGTGAAATAGTTGGGGATACTGCAGAGGGCTACTGTTGTCTTTGTATATAAGCACGACAACATTTTTGAGATTTGCAACATCTGTCCGTGATTCAAAATGCGACAGCCATCTTTTTAAAAGTTGTCTCTTGTTTGATAATGTAAAGTTCAAAGACTCCACTCCGACTTTTTCACAAGACAAAAAGAAGACATAACACCCGAGCAAGTCTGTGTTTGTTTTATTGTACCGAAAATTGCATCCCGAGATATTCAAACCTAGGTTGTTTTCGACAAATACATCAAAGGAGATTTTACATTGAGAGTATACACGAGGTATAACAATGAAGAAATGGCAGTTCATGGAGTTTGCAGGTCTGTTGGAAAGAAAGAAAACTAGCGAATGAAATTGGGGGAGTCGCGAAAATGTGAAGAATTGCACATATCTGTGCATATAGCAATACGGACTCCGCGCAGAAGTTTTCACTTCTTACACAATCAATATATATATAATACTACTGAAATCTGCGCAACAAAATTCAAGAAATAGAAAAAATATTTATTCGGCTGATATTCGGCAGGATGCAGTGTCTAAGAGGAATGAACAATGTGTAGAAGTTTAATTATAATATAGCAACATTTGTTTCCCTTGATTCCGATAGAGCAGAATGTGTAATATATAGATGATTTAACTCTTATCATGCTGGACACGATTGATGCTGCCTTTGCGACCAGTGTAGATCATGATCAGCCTGCACATCCTTGTAGTCTGATCATGATCTGCACAGTCAGTATCTTTTAGGTAAGCACCCCTTTTAACAGTAAATGGTACTATCCAAATTGAAGGATGGGCAAACTCTATAGAAATTTAGCAGGGTAAGGGTTAAGCCTCTGTGGTATGCTACACTTCCTCAATATGACAATTTTCTTTATATTCAGTTTAGTAGTTACAAAGTGATTGGCTAGACAAATCTATAAAAACAAAAAAAATATAGATAATTTGAAATATATTCTAGTCTAGTTATCGGTCATGCAATATGCTCTTTATATCTTCATATTCACAGTCAAGATATCTATTTTCAGTACTTCTATAAGTATACAATTGATTATAAAAAACGAGATTACTTGAAAATTTATCAAAATAGATGAGCCGTGCCATGAGAAAACCAACATAGTGGGTTTGCGACCAGCATGGATCCAGACCAGCCTCGCGCAGTCTGGTCAGTATCCATGCTGTTCGCTAACAGTTTCTCCAATTCCAATACGTTTTAAAAGCGAACAGCATGGATCCTGACCAGACTGCGCGGATGCGCAGGCTGGTCTGGATCCATACTGGTCGCAAACCCACTATGTTGGTTTTCTCATGGTGCGGCTCAGATACTTGAGCTCTGCATTTCCTCTGACTGAAATATATACAGGTGAACCTCAGGTCGGAGCCGATATCGACGCCATTGGCATAATTTTAACCAACTTGGTAGAAGACCACTACATAAGGCTACATGCCAGATATCTAAGCTCAAAGGTTGAGATGTTAGACAGAAAGAGTTCTAAAGTCTTTCCAATGTAAGTCTATGTTATTCAAGTGTACCCTAGGGCGGGACCAATTTTGACCACAGTGGCGTAAATTGAAGAGATATGGTAGAGCACCACCACATAATTTTAAATATTTTCCTAAAACATGTGAACACCAGAACATGTTCAATTTTGACCCAATGGACATAATTTAAACAAACTTGTAAGATCAATACAATGCTACAGAAAATTGACAAAAACTAACTATTTTGTTTTATAGACTTCTCGTCAAAATTATTCATATCTGTTTTCAACTTCATAGCTGAAGCTTTTAAATTCTTACAGTACCGATAGTCAAGTATCTATCGAGATTATGAAAATCAAGAAATTGTATATACACCATTTTACAGTCCCCAATAACATGCACGACCTTATTTTTTCAGAAACGTCGATATCACCATTCTTTTCCTACATAAAGTCTATGTAAAACAAGTGAATTCTATGGCAAGGCATATCTTGCTCAAGGGGCAAAATTTTAACAATGCTACGTACCAAATATCTAAACTCAAAGCATTAGAGTTTTAGACGAAAAGATTTATAAGAAAAAAAAATGCTATTTAAGTCTTGATACCGAAGCTTATATCATCCCAATGCGCATGAACATACTTGGTAAAGCACTATTACACCATGCCACATGCCAATATCTAATCTCCAGGGTGCAAGGTGATTTAAAAGTTTTTCACAAATAAGCAAATTGCCCACACGAGGGACAATTTTGGCCCCACAGGCATGCTTTTAACAAACTTGGTAAAGGAGGAATGACAAATATCTAAGATCAAGGCTTGAGATTTTAGACAATTTGATTTAATATTTTCTCTAAATAATTCTATATAAAACTAGTAAAACCCTAGGGTGGAGCCAATTGTGATCCCAAAGGCATGATTCGAACAGACTTAATAGAAGTCCACCCACTACACAATGCTACTTTCGAAAAATCTGTATTCATGGACGAATAGTCTCTCCTTCCTGTAATGACTATTCAAAACAAGTGAGTCCCAGTTAGGGGTCAGTTTTGACCAAGGCGCATGATTTGAAATACAGCTGAGTAGATGACCACTATACGAGGGCTTGTTAATATATATCCAGCCTAGACCACTTTCGGTCTGATTTCAGCTTCTTAATACATACTTTCTTGAGACAATGGTATGAAGGAATAAATATTTTGTGTAATAATAATATTTTACGGAGATATAATATTCACCTACCCCACCAACACAATTTTTCAAAAATTTAAAGGGGAAAAGTTTCACTTAAATGTTACATTCCGTCAAGGAAATAATATGTGTCAACATCCTACCTATTTAAAAGAATGTGTTTGTGCATTGTACGTCTTCTAAAGCATAACTGGTATTCTAAAATCATGAATGTCCCGATGTAAAGGGAGATTATTCGAGCTCATGCATCTTTTGAAGTTGTATAAAATATACATGTATGCGAGTGCCATAAGAGGTAAAAGAAATAAATATTATTTTTACGGCTCTTTAACACAATCCTTTGGCAATACACAGCAGGTATCTTCACAACTTTACATCATTTTGTTGGAAAGATAATTGCAGCCAAAGATAGACTGCGTAATCCCGAAAATGGCGAACATTTGATTTTCCTATTCTCCACATTGATTCAAACGCAATTCTTAATGAAACATCATGAAATTCAGTACATTTATGTAAAAGGGATATATTCCTATGTCTCATTTTGTATTTTTAACTTCTCTGTAATATTTTTTATCCTCAAGCAGATTTTTTCGGCGAAAATGAGATTTTGGAGGGTGGGTGTATACAAATGACCGTATTTCAAAGAGAACGGATGAATATTTACAAATTCTGTCGTAAAATGTTCCTGATAAACACTGCCCTTCGCATTGAAGTCATAATTACCAAATTATTTTCTTGTTAAGTAACAGAGGCCGATTACTTATTGACCCGCCCTCGTACAATGCTAAATGCCAAATATCTAAGCTTGTCGCAATACGGTTTTAGGTAAATAATTTCTTTGTCTTTGTTAAATGAATTAACCTCAGGTTGGGGCCAATTTTGACTATATGAGTATAATTTTAACAAACTTGGTAAAGGATTTCTACATAACGCTACATTTCAAGTAACAAAGCTCAAGGCATAACTGGTTTAAGACAGGAAGTTTTTCATACAAAACCCTTTCTGAAAAAGTAAACCTATGTCTGTGGCCAGTTTTGACCCCAGGAGTATATTTTGAATAAAGTCTGTGGTGGATACATAAAAACTGCTATATGCCAAATATCAAAGCTCTGTGTCGTGTGGCTTTAGACAAGAGGAGTTCCATTTTTATGAATTAAATTCTGGTGGCAATATTGTTTTGTCAAGCGGAACCACTGTGAAAATCTTTATATAACCCAATACAATGTATATACCAGTAGGTTTACCTTCTCTGAAACCAAAGACGGCCATTACAGTAAATTCATATGTGTTGCCCGAACTTCAAACTAAGTTTTATCTTTGAACGCCATTTTTGCTTATTAATAATATCTCCGGATCCAAATCAGATATATAGATAGAAGCATTTTAATACTCAAGTTTGTTTTAAAAGTCTAAAACGTGAAAACGCAGGTCATGGTCCACCCTTATTTACAAGGGATATTGTAACAATAATCTTAAGCTTTGCTTCTTTTATTTTTTGTAATTCATAAGATTAAACATTGTCATTCCTCAGGTATTTCTGTTCTACGGGGTTTATTGATACAATGCTCCTCCAGAAAAAAAATGTTCCGTTACCCAGACGCGGTATCTGCAAAAAGAAAAGCATTATTATTAAATAAGCATTAAGAGCACGACAGTAGGAGTAGTCATAGAATTAATTTTTTCACAATTTCGCCCGATACGCTCAATAGGGAGAGCACAGAGCTAAGGATCGGAGCAGTCGTGAGTTCGATCCCCGGATAGGTAGGTTAAACGTAGTGTTTCTTTATAATATGCACGTGTTTTCATTGAAATGCAGGAGTGTTCCAAATGTCAGATCATCCAACAATTGTGCGATTTACAAGCGCCAGCCTACACATATTATCATAAATAAAAAGGGGTAGAAGTAAGGGAGCCATGGGGCCAGAGGTCATATCCTACATATTAATATGTCATTTGCATAAGGTACGTCACAATAAAAAAGATAACAAGTTTAATTAATCTGTACATATCAATTAATTTGTAAATGGTAATGTCTTCGAGTCCAGTAAATATAAAAAGAATAGACTAATCAGAAATGTGTTAAGGATGTACGAGCCTTTTCTTTTCAGGATATCCGCCATTTTGAAAAATGTTTCTTCAAATATTGCTTTCTAACAAAAGTTTTGCCAAATACGCTAAATAATTAAAGTATGATTAATAATGTACCATTTAACCAAATAGATTCTACTTTTTGCACCCTTACTTTTGGCTGGCATTTGCCAAAAATTGACGTATGATTTACAATGGTGTAGGGGTAGGTAATTTCAAATATCTATGAAAGTAGATCAGGTTTGGTTTTGATATTTTCCTGACTGATACATATAACGATAAGCTATAAATGAAATAAAAGTTTTTAAGATAGCACTTTATTTTATCTAGAAAATATAGATTAAATCAAAAAAGAACAAAGATATCAAAATTCACCAGTTTTTAACCGTTTTTTCTTAATAAATCTCTTAGATGCACGGTGACCCAAACCTTTTTTCTTTCCGTTTTGAAGCATTTTTGTGTGTCATTAAAGCTGCAAAATATTTTGAAAATCTAACCGTCAGAATTTTGTTTGTAAATCTAAATACATTTTGCCATTGAAAATAAAGTGGGTGGGATAATTATGTCAACGTGTAAAAATGAAAGAGATTTGTTAGTGACATTTAAGCTTATATAATACTGACATCGCCTTGTATTCATATTAACCTATAAGACATGAAATCCCTATAACATTAAATGGGATAGTATATGTTTTATAAAGTACCACCATTTTTTCAATTTTACAAAATTATAGAAATGTTTAGACAGTGGGTGATGAAAATGCCCTATAGAAATAAAACGAGGGCGATGACCTGTGTTTTTTCTTCTCTTATTTGTCTTAGAAACTAATGTTCTTCAAGATCATAGAGTATGAAAAAATTCTTAATGTTAGAAAAAATCGCTCCTACATCCTTAAGTGGAGTTGCGAAAGACGTGCCAGTGTGATATGAAACGAGTTTCCAAGTACAACATAGTCAAAACATCACAAAAATAAATATTACACAGGTATATTTCAGTGTCTTAGCACGTATATTTCAGTGTTTTAGCACGTATATTTCAGTGTTTAGCACGTACATTTCAGTGTCTTAGCACGTATATTTCAGTGTTTTAGCACGTACATTTCGGTGTTATAGCAAGTATATTTTAGTGTTTTAGCACTATATTTCATTGAAAAAGTCATTGCCACTCCTCTTGATGTGTTTTGAAGAAAATTTAAGTTTAACATTTACTCCTAATCATCACAAAATTGTTGAAAACTAAACATAGACACCAATTTATCATCGATCTGGCATAGCATTCAATATGAATCATTACTCGCAAATATCGTTTATTTTAAATTTGCGTAAAATGTAAAAAATGCAGATATTCGCCGAAATGTGTTTTAAACAATACATGTACTCACAAAATTTTACTTTCAAAGCTTGAATTTCTCCTAGTGACAAACCTTATCTACGACAGATTTCATACATTCTTGTCAACGACAAATTGGTGAAATAGGAACGGAAGGTTGGGCCATAAATACAATATTCTATAAAATTTTCATAGCTATCGTTTTTTTTGTAAGTTATGATTCATGTTTCATTCACGTTTAAGCAATAGGACGGACAAATATAATTGAGACTAGAAATGTTTCCATAGGACATGGAATCCCTAGTATGACCTTTACCTTTGTGTTCGGACAATTCGAGTTATTTTGAATATCAATCCATGCGTTTATCTTTTAAGTGTGTCCTGAGTCTTGGTCTTCTACGGACACATTTCCGGTTACTTTGCCATTTTGTACCAAAACATTTAAGTATATCATGCATATCATTAACAGTCGAGGTCCGGAGAAATGATGTGAAATACCTTTGAGCTAGAAAATTACTGTCTAGTAATGACAAATGTTAGGGTAGAATGCAATTTAGCGGTCCCCGGAAGTTTACAAAACGCATGCGCAGCAAGTTGGGGGTGTGGGGTATTCATCTCAAGATAAAGTAAACCCCTTTTAACTTAATATTTAAGACATTATTAAACTACTATTATTATAGGGACCGCTTAAGTGCAAGTGCTCCCAAATGTTGTATAATGCCACATGCTTATTATACTTAAAATTTATATGTTATTTGTATACAACAATATACAACAAAATAAGATTAAACCAAAATATTTAAAAATAAAATAATCAAGAAAAGTCAAATAAAGGGGCCATAACACAGAAATAAATTAAATTGACCGAATCATGCCAACGATATGCAATACAACACATGTTATCGAGCATTGCGATCACAAGTTTTACTGAACTCCGATCGCCAGTTTAAGACAAGATTTTGTGGCAAGCCGATAAGACAGGCGGATAAAGGAAAACATACTTGAAAGCATCTGAACATTATGTGTGGTGGAAATTTCAAACATAAACAAAGGAAGATATCAAGTATGTAAATCCACTTTCAAAGAATGAAGCCTTCCTAATGCAAAACTCTGCAACAATGCATAGATATGTAAATGATTTATATTTATTCACTCTTTCATAGACAAATCGAACCTAATAGAAAAAAAGAAAATCAAAAAATGAAGATAGTGAGCCCCGCATTGGAATAGTCGGTGCGGAAAACATAACTGGGGAGTATAAACAGAATAACAGTGCCGCCAAACAACAGTTTTAACCCCGGTTATGTTTTAAAAAAATAAAATAAATCAGTGAATCCTTCACACGCAAAATGGTAACAAATACACAAAGGGTGTGTGTGTGTTATAATATATAAAGGGCGAACTTTGAGAACAATTTAAGGAAGAAAATGTAGCGTTCAACTGTAAAAGTGATGAACACCAAACATTTGAGCCGTGCCATGAGAAAACCAACATAGTGGGTTTGCGACCAGCATGGATCCAGACCAGCCTGCGCATCCGCGCAGTCTGGTCAGGATCCATGCTGTTCGCTATTAGTTTCTCTAATTCCATTAGACTTTGAAAGCGAACAGCATGGATCCTGACCAGACTGCGCGGATGCGCAGGCTGGTCTGTATCCATGCTGGTCGCAATGGCACGGCTCATTTATGTTTTGTTAGTGCTACTATTCAGGTTTACAACTTGAACATTTAGACTTCTTTGTTCCAGTACAACCGCTTTCATACTTTTAAATACTGTTTTAATTTCTATATCTTTTGAACATGGTGCCTTCTTTTTAACTTAAATTTTGTCTTTTGACAGTTTGAGTGATTTGAAGGTTTCATAACTTTAAATTAGGTATCCTTTCTAAATTCTAGATTGTTGCGTTCTGTCCTATGTTCTCTTTTAGGGCTAGTTCATTACTTTAACTGGGAACCATACGCCGCTTTTCATGTACTTTAGCTCTACTGAAGGCACCGTATCTCTCAAATCTATTTTGGTTCTGCTCAAACGGAGACTATACGCATGCGTTTCCACTACCGTTCATGTAACTAAATGTTCAACTAATTCAATTTTTTCATTTTGGGAGACCTGTAAAGTAATTGGAAAATATATATCCCATAAAATATTACAGGATTCGGTTTGCTTACCTTCACAGTCAACTCCTGTAAATCCAGATAAACAGGAACATTCGTATCCATATCCAGAAGGAATGCATTCGCCGTTGTTCTTACATGGGCTACTTTTGCAGGCCGTCTCTTCAACTGTAGTGCAAGTAATTGTAAACCCTTATCATGCAGGACACGACTGATTCTGCCTCTGCGACCAGCGTAGATCATTATCAGTCTGCAGTCTGATCATGATCTGCACTGTTCGCCATTCAGGCAGTATCTTTTTGGTAAGCACCACTTTTGACAATTAATAGTACTGTCCAAATTGAATGATGGACCTGTTCATTATAGAAATTTAGCAGGGTAAGGATTAATATACGTATATATAACATTTAACTGTAAAGGTATGCTGTGTCTTCTCATAAGATTAAATTTTAATAGAATGGCCTTTACTTGTTTAATGGTTACTGGAAAACCCTCCGACTGCTGCATATCTGTCAAAACGTCTATTAATCAGAAACTAGTATATGTTTACTGACCATTTCTATCGAGCCTTGGTGGTTGTTAAGATCATATTCAAATGAAAATGATAAAGTTGAATAAATAAGTTGAATAAATTAGATGAATTTAATTAGATAAATACTAAGTTCACAACAACATTCTTTAAGTGACGTGTGGCGGCTGTAAAATATTTCCTTTTACTTGGATTTAGTGTTATTATATTTTCTGTTCCTTTGGGATCATGGAGTGCATATAATTTTGTGCCCCCACCCTATTATTTTTTTGAGGGGGACGGCAGTAAGAGTTGCCCTTGTCAGTCCGTTTGTCTGTCCGTCAGTCTGTTTGAATTTGTGTCGTTCATTTCATAAGTATTAGATCCAGAGTCACCAACCCTTACAGGATTGTTATGCAGCACAGGAAGCTGTGCACCAGGGGTTATAGTTTGGATCTCACAAAGCCAGACCTAATGTTGTGACGCATATATCCCAAAAGTATTAAGCCCGGTATTGTGTAACATTACAAGAATATTATTACAGGAATATTCATCCATGCATTCAAATGTTTTACACGAAGTAAAACCTTCAATTCAGTTGTGATCTTGACCTTCCAACTAGGAGTCTGGACATTGAACACGACACGGCGTTAGTTATGTTCATGTTTTGCCCAGATAATTACGTATTCATCAATGTATACAAGTTTGCCCAGATAATTACGTATTCATCAATGGATACAAAAGTTAACGATCGAAAAAGAAAAGAACTGTAAAATATCTTTGATCTCTAAGCGTCACCTTGAAGTTTGATCCAGAGATCCAAGTCTTGCACAGAATAATTCTTTGATAATTATATATATGTTGTAAAGTAATTTAAATATCATAAAAAGTTTTACATGTTTCTTTCTATCATTTTATTCTGACACTAAGGGCGAATCACCAAGGGCGCGCCCCCCCTCCTCCCTCCCCCTAAAATCGCCAGAGCATAGGTAATTTGTATTTTGTTCTGGGTGAAAAAAAAACTGCAAAATATGCATTTTACGCTCGCTACGCCCGCATACGTAATTTATCTCTTGTTCTGAGTGAAAAAATAAAATATGCATTTTTCTTGCTCACTACGTTCGCATGAGTAATTTATCTTTTGTTCCGGGTGAAAAATATATACTATTCATTTTTTCTCGCTCGCTTCGCTCGCATAGATAGATAATTTGTCTTTTGTTCTATTGAAAAAAATATGAAATTTTCTCGCTTGCTACACTCGAAAATAAAAATACAACAAAGCTTGCATGCTCTTTACCATTTCTATGTTAATAGCCCTTGGTAAGCCCTCTCCAAAAAAATCCTCAGAAATTGGGATAAGAAATTCCATCCCAAGATACATCAATAAGTCTAACAAGACAATTTGAAATATAATTAGCATGTTATTTGAGTTGATTTTGTTACAAAACCTGTCCTTTTTCAATATATTATAAAGTGCCTCAGAACGCCCAGAATGCACCAAATGGATCCATTATTTTCAAAATTTTACGGGGGGCATGCTCCCGGCCCCCCCCCCCCCCCCATCAACACCACCACCCCCCTACTTGCGCCCCTAACACCAAATCCTGTATCACACCGTCTTTGCTTGTTTCCAAGACCCAGTTGTTCGAAACTTTAACAGACGATTAAGCTAACAGGCGATTAACTTTCAAGATTATATTTCAACATTTTAGAAGACTTAGAAAAATAAAGTTATGAGTTAAGGATTATAAGCGCTTAAATATCTTTACAGTAAAATCAAAAGACCATACTAGTTTTTCCCACAAAGACAAATATTTTTAATCAAAATTTAACCGGTGGTCAGTTTAACAGCCTGTTAAAGTTTCGAACAACTGGGCCCTGGCAGATCGCATTTGTTTATTCATGTTAAATATACAAAAAAAATTAAAGCTTCTGAATTCTAGAAGACGTTTTACTTTAAATGCATTAAATACTTGAAGTTTCATTGGATAATGCATATGTAAATGAATCATTATCAATATTTGTAACATGAAGTACCAAGAAAAGTTAAACTTAAACATTTCAACATTTCAGTTTTCTTACCTTTAAGCTCACAGTTAGCTCCGATATGCTCAGGTGTACAATTGCATTTGATTATTCTGTCTGAGTACAAGCATGTTCCTCCATTCAAACATATGTCTGAAATCCATTTAAACCAAAATCACTTTTCATATCGAAATTATCTTGTATATGTCAGTTAGGCCATACCAAATTGATTAATAGTTCTTCGGAAAATTTTCAAAAAAAATTGGAGCGGGCGAGCGAAATTTTTATTTTATTTTTTTTTTCTCAATTTTGATTTTTTCAGAGGCGGGTAGATTTTACATGGAGCGAGCGGGCTTTTTTTATTTTTTTTCCCAGCTTGGACCCTTGAGGCGGTTATGATTATACATGAAGTTAACATTTCTTTAGAAATAACACAGAAATCAAACATTTACAGTGTGGGTAACACAGTATATAGCTTTTCTATTATGTTTTAAAGACTACATGAATGATTTTGCAAATAAATTCTTGCCAAACCTCACTGAATCACTTTGTTTTTTTTTAGTTATAATTTCTAAGGGATGAGTGTCTTATTTTTAATTTTGATTTTTCTACATTAATCTGAAGGCCTGCCTATTTAACGGCACAGCATGAGGAATATTTAAGACAAAACAGGCACATGTGGGGAATAACATTTCTTCTGAAGCACAGTTAGATGGCTTTGGCACATGAACAACTTTGTGCCCCTAGTGGAACTCCAACCCATAGAGGTGAAGGGAAGTAACAAACCACTTGACCAGTGAGACCAAACAGAGTTGGTCATACAGATGCCTCGACATTGCTCGAATCCCTTTGGAATAATTTCTTAACAGATCAGGCTAGCTTATGTTTTTGTGGTGGAGATTCATTTCAGGTAAAAATGATAACAAGACTGACAAAGAATGATCCCAATATGGCCACCCTTAAAGTGTTATATAGCCACCCTTAAAGTGTTGTTTGTTTTGCTTTGACTGAACTAGAAATTTAGAGTTGGGGAGGTCTGTTTTTTTCCAGTTTTTTTTCGTTCTATCAATTCACAGCCAAGTAATAGACAAACAGGCAAAATTGGGGTTACAAAAGGGCAGATTTTATATCTACACTACTTATTTGAAAAGCTAAACAATTTTTAAATTGACTAAATGCGTTTCGATAGAATATCTGACTGCTGTACTAAAGAAGTTACGTTCAAAAAGATTTGGCCTAGACAATGTGATAGGTCGGTCAGGATCTGTGAACAAACATTTTTTAAGATAGTAGTCGGCCTCAGCTTTGGGCTCTAGATATAACATACTGAACTAAACAACTGATAACAAATGGTTTGAAAACTATATCTGAACAATATTTCCAAATATTTTTAACTGCATCCCCGTGCACGTCTTACAAGTCGTGCTTCGTTCCTTTCACTGTATTGAACAAAAGTAGAACGTGCCTACTTCATTACCTACCGACACATCGAAGGCCATGTGTGGCACTAGCACAGACACTCCAGATTTAAAACAAATGATGAACAACACCATAATTCCTGACTTTTTGAGTTTTGGTCATCAGTAACATGTATTACGGATGCATGAAATCCGATCAGTATCATTTTGACGCATTAAAACAGCGATAAAACCTGCTTTGCCGTTATTATTCCGGACCGCGTAATCGGGAAAAAAAATTTTTTTTTCGAAGATTTTTATGTACGTGCGGGCGGGTGATTTTTTTTTTTCTCGGGAATGAAATTATTGATGCGGTAGTTCCGACGAACGACATATCAATTTGGTATGGCCTTATGGAACATTTTACTACGCCATAAATAAAATCAACACAGTAAGGTAATATCAAAATATGTTACGTTATTACATGGCTTCTTATATAACTCGCCGGTCTATAGTTGGTGCCATCCTGTACGAAAGTTTACAGCTGTAAAATACCTGTATTTTTGTTCAAAATAACAGGCATGCTTATTCCAAATTTACACCTGTAGATTTTATATAACAACATTGATTTTACAGCTGTAAACTTCAATTTACAGCTGTCAAACGACTGTAAAACAGTTCGAAATATGCAAATGAGCTACACCTGTAAAAAAGTTACAGCTGTAAAAATGAAAAAAGTTACAGCTGTAAAAATGCACAAAAGTTACAGCTGTAAAAATATTATAGGTGTTGAAAAAGAGGGCATTAATTATTTTAAGGGACGAAAGTAGAGGTGCAAAAAAGTTTTAGGATGAATTGCAATTCTCTAGATAAAGTAGCAATTACTATGAAAATGGCAAAATAAATGATCTAGTACGTAGTACAGTTGTATTTTACAGCTGTAAAACAGGTCCTTTTTTCGTACAGGATATGTCAGGTCTATATTCATCACATGTTTAGCGGAATATGAAGTCAAAACATGTAACTGCGAAAATTGATTTCTGATGTCATATAGTAATATGTAGTATGGACTTCGGGCAATTGCTTTGACCGAAAGGCCATTCAATAAGTTTATATTAGTCAGCAATAGTATGCCATTTCATCAATAATGAATACTAATCAGTTTGTTCTATATTCAAACTATTATGTCGTAAAATTTAGCAAAAAAAATTCGAAATCTCAAAATTTCGGACAATTAGCCGAAGAGTATGATACTACCATGAACTGATATGATACTTCCATTCTATGCGTTATCAGTTATTCACTGATTATTTTGCATTTCATTTCGTTCAAATACTTGTTTCGTGCTCCTTGATAATAATTAACAAGATGTGTCTCTTGCCTAGATATATTAAACTAAAACTGACAACAATTTAAAGCTTGCTGTTTTGTCAGTCATTCTGAAAAGTAAGTTGTAAATTACAACTTACTTTCCAGAAGACTGACAAAACAGCAAGCTTTAAATTGTTGTCAGTTTTAGTTTACTTACATTCACAGTTACCTCCTGTATGTGTAGGAGGACAAGAACATGTATATGTACCGTCCCCGCTGGAATGCAATTACCTCTATTCTTACACGTGTTATTTTGGCATACTGTCTCCTCCACTATAATACACGTAATAATAACATAAAATACGTATTTTGTATTACATTCCGGACAAACAAGAACATATATTATGTTCCGTTTCCCGGTGCCATGCAGTCAAAATGTCATGAAATCAAGATATCACGTGGAACAATCGTCAAATAGTTCCACGAAATCTCCAGATTTCTTTTACATTTCATTTCTGTGGAGCGTTGATTGAGTGGTTAAGTCACTGACTTCAAAACACTTGCCCCTTATCAATGTGAGTACAAGCGGAGTAGAATTTTCCATGTGAGGAAGCCATCAGAACGTAAGGCCGATGATTCTACCCCGGTGCCCGCCTATGAGGAAATTTTGAGCGGAGGGGCAGCTTGGCTCTTCCTCCACCAAGAAAAGCTGGGTAGACTCCATAAATGTGTCTATGTGACGATAATCCCAACAAAAAGTACTGCGAAGCGTATATCTTTATGTTGGTTATATATCTTTATAGAGGTATACTTTGCAAAGAAATTCCGATTACAACATTGTATTTATTATAGATATTTTTTCGCATTCAAGTGCAGTGTGAAAAATAAAAGCGATATTTTCAGTGTTTGAAGCAGTTAAAATATCAGTTGTATTTCATCGATATAGCAGTTTCAGTATTTCACTGAAGAACATAAAAATAAGTGCTCTATATGCTTAAATCGCGCAATATATTCGCCCACGATATCGGACCTTTTTTCATACAAAGCAAATAACTGCTAGGTAAGTAATTATATGTACACACTCTAAGAGATGAAATGTTTTCGGACGAGCCTTGGAAATGAATTTCTGAGCAAAGCCGTTCACGAAAGCCGGAACCTTGGTATTGCAAAGAATTGATATAATGTCTGTTCAATATTTGACTTACATTTGATAATATTTTACCTTAATGAATGATCTAATTGTGTATATACCAAAATAGACAAACTACATTTGCAATGCCATTTTGTCTCAAATGTTACAGACTTCATGACAACCATTGTCTCGGATTTCTGTCTACAGCAAGACACACTTCTGTCTAAGAAATATGGGTAATTTGGACATTTCCGTTATTGAAAATTCGCCTTCGATACATGATGAGGCAGTTATTCAATGTATCAGTAAGTTACCAACAGGTCGTTCACGTTTAGTTAACGTATGTAGTAGTCATACCCGAACATTTCTCTCACTCATATTTTACCATATAATTCTGTACACAACGTTTTAGAGTTGCAATTGCCAGTGGTATATTTTCCATCGCTTGGATGTTTGCCAGAATAATACTTGGGATTATGGCGCCTTTTTACTTCGCGCTAACGTTTTACCTCTGGACAGTCAAAATTGACATATTCAGTTTCTTGTTTCAAACCCGTATATACTTTATTTGCTACCTTATCTGCAGCTTTAAAGCCCTCGAGTCTGATGACCTTTGAATGAAATAGCAATAGCCCTACAACCTCCCTCCCATGTCATATCCTCTGTCAACAACATTTCAATCTATCCACTATGGGACATAACATATCTTTTTCCATAATTCCCCTTCTACTCCAGTGTGGTTAGTTCTGGTTACTCGTTAAAATCTACAAGTGGAGGGTAGTGGAATGGCGTCTTCTTAAGTTTTCTTGTGGATTTTGAAATTCAATTTGTTGTATCCTAAGTTATGACAAATTTTGTCCAAAAGATAACGGTCACTAGAATGGATTTCATATTTCAGAACTTGTTTTGAGCAGATCAAATGCATGTAGCAATCCTGTTGTTATGGGACGTTATCTTAAATTCAGCCAGATTGTTAACGTTTGTTATTACCTGGAGTGTAACGTTGTTTTTTTTTTCAGTCCCAAATTGCAAGAAAGATGACAAAGCCTTTGATTTTATACAGTATATAATAAAAATAAAACTGAAACTGAAAAGCTGAAAACTATTATGCCAGTAGATGCCAGTACCCATGGAAATGGCACATTAAACTGTTCTTACAATAGGATAGGTAAACATGTAATAAATAGATAAATACATAGTAGAGCGGTGCCTTTGAGAGAAGGCAAGGCGATAATAGCCCGAGAACCTATACATAACGTCATGTGTTTTAGTGAAGCAAACGTAAATTTCGGTCTGCAGGGCTGACTCTATTTTATAAAAAAGGTCATCCGGTTCAATCTGTTTCAAAATGTCAACAACATTAAGTGAAAAAAGGTGTACAAGAAATGCCGGTCTCAGGTATCCATACGAATTTTCACTAAAGTTACCCATATTTCTAAGATATGTCTCTCATACTGTAGAAAGAAATCCGTGGCAACTAAGAGAAAAAAATGGCATTGAGTTTATTTTGTTATTTACAAAATCTGTTTCATTTTTCGGTAATATATAATACAAAATAACTTACATATTCAACAGACATGTCAATTATGTGAAATGCTAACGATTACACTGTGACAGTTTTTTCAGAGACTTGTCCGAAACCTTGTATGGCTTACTTCCCTAAGGGTGTGTAATTTCTTACTTTACATTTTTTATTCTGTTCATTTAAATAATATTTTTATATTATCAAATATTGTGTTGGTACCAATTAACGTTACAAAGTTTATTTCATTCCATCCTCATTTTGTAAATATTTACAAAAACATTAGACAAAATATATTCATATAACTAATACATTTTATACAACAATCACGCACTCAAAGGATGGCAACAATAATATCTACTTTTTGAAAATAAGTCTACTGTACGTATGAGATTTACAGAATATAACACTCTGTCTTAATCATTTTTGATGCTGCGGGTTTTAGGGTCTTTACGTAACTTCCGTTTTGCTTGATATCGCGTAACAGCTAGATCATTTTTTTTTAAAAGAAACACTAAATCATAGAAAGAAAAAGTTGTTTTTCGTAAAAATTCAGCATCATTTATGAGATGTATATTACATTACAAAACGATTGTAAATACTGATATATGTATTGAATTCCGATAAAAAGGATTGCATTAAGGGGCAGTTCAGTGCCTCTAAAAACTCAAACCATCCCAAAGAAACTGTTACATATCTTCATTTTGATGCATTTGCAATAATGAACGAGTGATAACATTTCACATAACTCGGCTTATCGTAGTTTAAGCTATCCAGGTATATAAGTTGTCAGTTGGTTAGGAATTGCCAGAAGGGTCGGTGAACACTAGAGGTAAGAGACAGATATTGGACAGGTACAGTGTTGGTGAAGATGCCATTTGTTTACCAAGTACTAGTATCGCTGTGGTTTCAGAATATATGCTGCTCAAGCTTAACCCTTACCCAGCTAAATTTCTATAATGAACTTGTTCATCTTTCAATTTAGACTGTACCATTAACTGTTAAAAGGGGTGCATAATACCAAAACGATATTAAATTTGACTGAATTGCGAACAGTGCTGGTTATCGTCAGTCTGCACGAATGTGAGAGCTGGTCAAGATCTGCACTGGTCGCAAATGCAGATTTAATCGTGTCCAGCATAAGGGTTAAAGGTAAATAGAAATAACTGTAAAATCATTGTAAATATCGTTAAGGATCTGACAAATGTTTAGCAAATGTATTCACTTACCTTCTTCGCACGTCTGACTGAATGGACACTGGAAAAATTTGGAACAGTAATTTAAAAGAAAAAACAACATTATTCATAAAACCTTTGCAAATGATTTTTGTTCCAGTGTATGTTTATTCAGTAGTAAAGTTTTCGGTTTTGTAAAATATGAAGAATTGCACCAGATTACTTTAACTAAGGTAGTCTGCACGTTTGATAAACCGGAAGTGGTAGCGTAACGTCATTTATACGAAAAACATAGAATAAAGCCTTGATTTGGTCTTGGGAAATGAGTTTTTATGAGTTAAGGACGACCTTTAAGTTAATTTATCAAAATGCACTGTTATTTTATTTCTATAGTCAAAATCTAATATTCAAACATATGACACATTAAATCATTCAAAATGATGTCCCAAAAGTAGCGTAAATTATTCGGTTCACTTTAATCATGGTCAAATATCTCAAAGGGGAGCGGTGGTCTAGTGGTTAAGGTGTCGGCCGCTCAGCCCGCGGATTCGAGCTCCACTGGGGTCACTACCATGACTTCTCATATGATACCAGTACTTGTTTTTCCAGGAAGCGGACTGAAGGGTGGTTCAAATAAGCTTAAAGCTTTCATCACAATCGAGCTAAAATAAATTAGTATAAACTAAATATCTCAAAAATAAGCACACAGATTTATACATTTTATTTCACCTCATTAAAGGTCGATATAATTTTCCCATAGACTCCCATTATGAAAAATTGCGTGAGGTCCAAATTTTTCAAATCAGTCTAATATCGGATTACTTACATATGACGGCAGCAAATAAACGTATTTAAACTGCAGTCTTTGTCCCTTTTTTCCAGCAGTTTGTTCTAGTGACGAACGGTGCGGGTGATTATGGACATTGTACTACTGAAATACTGGTATGTCTGGGGTCGTTTTCTAGTGTGACAGTCCGCATTGGTATTAACACATTGTCGTAAATTTTGCAATGGATGTATTTAACCGCTAGCCTCGGTCCATTTGTTCTAGATATCGAACTATGTAAATACTTGAAAGTGAGGGTTACTGTGTCTTGTGATTGCACTAATGAAATGTTATAGGTCCGGGGTCAGTTTGCTTAATAAGTTCACATTAAATCTTGGTTATCTGGTTTGAGCGTCCGCATTGGTACTTTAAAGCTTGCATTTCAGTGTAAAATGCTACATACCAAAAACTAAGAAAGAAATATGCCCAGGACACAAGTACATTTGAATATAATCAAGGTGTCTGCATTGTACTTTAAGGACACGTCACAGGGGCAGAGATATTTGTTATACACAATCAGTATTAAAATTTTGTCTCGTTAGAAAGTGAAAATACGGGATGTATTTTGTTTCATTGCATCCCTGTGAATGGCCATAATTAGTGACAGATGATAGAAGCAATGGGAGTTCTTATGAGATTTTGATAGCCTAAACGACAGTAAGTTAACAGTATGTTCTTTTATTGTTTTAACTTAAGAGTTGTTAGCTGCAGTATAGAAAATCATTTTTAAGAAAATCAAACTGGAAGGTTGAAGTAAGATAAAAAAATTTAATTAGGTCATGACTCATCATACACCTATCAAACTTTGTCATTAGTTTCCACGATCTGTCAAAATTATTTTTATATCTCCATTCTGCATATGCATTGTTTTTGTAAATATCTTTGTAGGACATTCCATATCAATATTTGTGCTTGAAATTGTTTTATTGAGCTTAATGAAGTCACATAAGAATTTCTATTGACTGAGTTTATCGTAATACGGGTACCAAATTTCCATCTTAATATGCAAATTGTTCATTTCTGATGGATAATGAAAAACACTCAGTTGAATCATAGCGTCATAGCGTAATAATATTTAGAAAGAAATGAATATTTGTTTTTTTTGTTTTGTTTGTTTTTTTTGTTTGTTTTTTTTTGACATTTTTGTTGTTTATTTTATTATTTTTTTGTTATTCACGTGATACCGTGTACCTTAAGGGTTATTATATATCCATTTTCTCGGTGATAACATACATTGAGATAAATAATTAAATTTACCTCCGAAAATTCTTGTACTAACGTATGAAAAACAGCCAAACAATGCTCTACCTGAAACATAAAAAATTAAATAACAGTGAATGAGTGGCCAAAGAGGACCAGTGATAACACTGTCTGACTATGAAACCATAGATCGTGAGTTCGAGCCCCCGCTCCTTCATTTAAAGTTGGAATAAGGGTCCCCGTGTATGTGTCCCTTTTAGAATTGTAACGTCTTCAATTTATTGCATTATCTTTCCCTACCCTCAATTCGGGTGCAGGAGGAAAGGGTTTAAATTTCAGCTCCGGCCAGCGGCTATAGTCGCCCTTGTAAGAGCGACTTGCACACTGTTATATTGTTAGGTCCCAATGGCCGTGAACATTGACCCATTCTCGGACTTTGGTATGGAATTTGCTTAGAGTTACGTTACCTTAAGTTTTTGGCTTCTGAAACTTGTTTAAGGGCATGCCGGATGACAAGTCTATAGTCCGTACTCTATATTTTAGCAAAAACTTATACTGAAAGGCTCTTAAACACAAACGAACGATAAAAAGAATGAATTTCTTTACTCTGTTAGCTTACACTAGAATTAATTACTCTTTTTCTTCCTTGAATAGAAAGGTCAAAGAAATTAAGAGCTAATTTATGAACTTTACAATTTATTTTGGTAGGAGAAATAAACTAGGACTTTGGAGTTTAATGTTGGATGTTTAATGTTTAATGTTTTACTTGCCTTATTATGTAATTTTGTCTCGGACAGAGTCAAACGTAAATTGTGGAATTTCCTGACAATATATGGAGTGGAGGAAACTGTAGAAATTCTGTGTTATTTCAATAATATTCAGTTAATATAGACGTATTAGAACTTTGTAGTTATGAATGTGTGTTTATAAGTTAAAGATTATAATAGGTTTATAAAACTGGACATGTTCTTTTGTGCTCAGTTTTTATGTGATGACTTCTTTTATAAAAAAAAGTATGGTGTGGTAAAAGTAACATTCATTATTGCAGCATTTAATACGAAGTATACGAATTTCATCACAAAGAAGGTAGACTTATGTCATTATTTCAACAATGGCCAGCATTTGTATTAATTTGAAAAATAATACATCAGTAATAAAGTCTGAAATTGTTAACTTGCATGGTCATTTGTTTAAGTAAGGAGTACGCATAGCGGTCCGCCTATGTGACGTCTTTATATAGTTTACAATATTTTTTCGAAAAAAATATTTTCCAATCTGTTAAATAGTGCTGAACAACTTTTCACATTAAAAATCAGTGTACCATTCGAATAACAAGAATATTCATTTTCGACAAGATCAGATCTCAATCTCGGTCAAAGTAAAAAATAATTTAACTGCAGGTAAAAGACATGCTTGTCAGTGATTTCTCAGGAAATCATACGCTAGTTATTTTCATGCGTCGCTTAATGTTTAAATGAAATGGCGCTCCGTGGCCAAGTTGTTAAGGTCGCTGACTTCCAATCACTTTCTCCTCATCGATGTGGGCTCAAACCTCGCTTGGGATGTTGTGTTCTTGATGTGAGGAAGCCATCAAGCTGGCCTACGGAAGGTCGCTGGTTCTACACAGGTGCCCTTCCATGATGAAATAATGTTCGGGGCACCTGGGGTCGTCTCCTACCATCAAAAACTGTTCTGCAATTGTGTCGGTGTGACATTAAATCCACCAAACAATAGATATACATCATGTGGACGGGACGGACCTGACTAGACAAGCACTGAATGGCTTGTGGATAGGTTGTATATTTACAAATTTTGGCAGTAACCGACGCCCATAAATGACATTGCAAACATAACCGGTCGCGTTGCTTAAATACTAAGCAATTCATGAAATAAGTTTTATGTTTTTCTCCTCTTAGCGTTGCCTTTTACGTTTAGGGATATATTTTATAAATCGCATTTGTGTGTTGACAATTTATTATTCAACTACTGGGTCATAATGCCTCAACTTCGTGCATAAATACCTGAAATTATGTTTTTAATTGTGTCAGTTCGCCTTGACTGCTAAGGTCATGTCGATTCGGCTTACCATACGAATATGTTTAAGTAGCAATTTATCTCACCATATCGGAATGGCTGGTTGTAGCAGATTTGGGAGAAGTTCTGTGCTTGCGAACTACTCAGTAACACCAGAGTAAACCAAAGGCATTTTCTCTTTATTTCCAGCTCACCTAAGTACAACGTGCTCATGGTGAGCTATTTTGATAACGCTGTGTCTGTCGTGTGTCCGATCGTCCGTTTTTCTGTGCGTCCGTCCGTCGTCAACAATTGTGTTTAAACGACATATCCTCCAAAACCACTGAAAAGATTATTATGAAACTTAGTCTGGATATTCCTTGGGTAGTCCCCTTCTAAAATTTTTCAAACGGTTTCGTTTGATTGCACATAGGGACCGCCAGAGCTTAAAATATAATAATCTTCATACGACATCTCATCCAAAACCGATAGTCTGATTTTGAATAAATTAACACAAATAGTCCTTATGTCACCCTCTACCAAGATTGTTCAAACTATACCGATTTGTCAGAAAAAAACATGGCCGCCAGGGTCGTGGTCACTTTTCTTATATCACCGAGTCCAATCGTTACCTTGAAAAACCGGATCAGTGACGTATGATCTCGGATCAAATGGAGAGGTTTTTGGTAAGAAAGTTGTCTTTTTCCGTTATTCAGAAATTACTGTCAGAGACGGCATACAGCAAATCTAAGCACTTTTCTCAATTACTTCGGAAAACCATGCCAAAACAGCAGGTAAACAATGCCATGACTCAGACAAAAGCGTTATTTCTAGTACGTTCTCAGGTAAACACAATATTATCACTGCGGTGTTGTCCCTGATACATTCGTGAAACACGTTGGTGCTTCAAAAGATGAATTAAATGTTTTGAAAGGCCAGTATAAGGCGATTCATGACTGAACTGATCAGTAACGCAGGAGCCAAGGGATCAGCGACTGCAAAGTGCTGTAACGCAGGAACTTCGGATTATACTTCTGTGTTCGTTTTCATCAATTTCTAAGGGAAACATACCATTATGCATTTTAATTATCTCTCAGAAACAGCGATAAGTAATCTCTACTGATACCTTTCTAGTCTAAACAGCAATTTGTTTTTATATAGTTAATCATTCTTCTGAAACTCCGAGAAATACTATTTCTTGAAGGGCAGTAATTCGGTCGCACGGCAGTCAAATGGTTTAGACAGAAATGAAGCATGTGCTAAATCTTGTTGTCGATATTTTCTACACAAAGTAAACAAAATAATTATAAGTACGATGGCGAGAAGAGATTTTTCCCGAGATCAGGGTAAAATGCTAATACTTGGAACTACTTTTCATTCTACAGTGTAATTTTATTTCTCACCTTAGCACATCTATTTTAATGCGTTTCTATCAAAATGTCAAAAACATTCGCACTGAACACGCACGTATCCCTTTAAGAAATCCTGATGTAAGAACTGGCCCCCCGTTACGTGACTATTTTTAGATGGTTCTCGCCCTTGTGATTTTACCTCCTTTAGACGAGTCTGCAAATTTTCCTTTTTCAGACTAATGTTCCGAATGTAAATCGGATGAAGTAGGCGCTCTATGTATAGAGCTTGGTTATGCGTCTTGAAATCTGGATTTAATTTGAGTACACACAAAAACGATTCAGGTGATAGCAATGCTATCTGATTTAGATATTAAAACGTTCGTTAATAATCAAAAACTTAAAAATACATTAAAAAAGATCATCAGATGTTGGAATATTTGAAAAGTCGCTAAAAGAAGCCTTTCCGGACGAAACCTAGAAATTAGAAGATATCAGCCCTGACTGTCTGAATAGCTACCTCAGCAGTTTTTGGGGGCAGTGCCCCCAGATTTAACAAACCGTCTTTCAATTTTCTTGTCGAGCTTATGACCAACCTGACAACACAAGGAAAACAAGTTCCAAAGTATTTACCAAATATAACTTTAATATTGCATTTTGCAATTATATTTTTGATCCATATATGATTAAATAGATCTACACATTTTATATTAACAACAGTATCTGAAGAAAACTAAACTGCATTGTAAATATAAATAATACTAGATCTACTTAAGCGTAAGAATAATAAAGACGCTTGATTTGATCAGGCATACAGACACTAAATAGAAAAATGGCGCGAAAAAAAATGCATAATGGCGGACACAAATAGTCCTCAGTTTTTTTTTGCTCTGTAGAGCTGTTTTCCTTATTTTCTTTGCAATTTTTTTGCTAAAGTCACATGACAGATCTATGCTTGACATGTAGGTAGCATTTTCATAATGAAATAACAACATGACAAAAATTTTCATGGAAACTTAGATCATACACCACCAGTATAATTTGGGGTCTCATTTTCTAGCTGATTTTGCAGTTTGTGTGTTTGACTGAAATTATTTTTCTTGCATCAAACATGACTCCCTCTTTTCTTTTGATTTTTAGTTAGCACTGACAATATTCTTCAAGAAAATGTAAGTTACAGAAATTTAAAATGGGTCCTGATGTGTGCTGCGGTCATTGGAAATAGGTCAATTTTATATAGAATAAAGAACAACAACTATTTAGTGTGTTATAACCTATAAGATGACATTGGTAAAAAATGAAATCTGGCCAGATGATGGTGGGAATGGGCTAGTTTGATTAGAATTTGATAGAAAATGACAAATTAATTGCAATTTTGTTGAAAATGAGGATAAAACCCAAAAATGTCACATTTTCACTGTTTTGAGTGTATTTTTTTCAAAAACTGCATATTTATAGGCTACTGATTTTCTGGCCAACAGAGGTAAAAGTGAACATATATAACAGTTTGAATGTGTAATTTGCATGCAGATCAGAGTAGAAAATGTCAAAACAGGACAAAACAAGGCTGAATTTAGGGTAACTGCTTCAAAATTATGTCGCGACAGCTATTTTTGACAAAATCTGACGCTTTGTCTTATGGTACTGAAAATGCCGTAAAAAATTGGAAACTGTTGATATCAAGCTAAAACCTTGTATTTCTTCATGCATTTGGGTTTCTTGTACATTTCAAATGAAACTGGCACACTGTCAGAGAAAAAAAGTTTTTCTTATAGGCATACAGACACTAAATAGAAAAATGGCGCGAAAAGAATGGTCGCATAATGGCGGACACAAATAGTCCTCAGTTTTTTTGCTCTGTAGAGCTGTTTTCTTTATTTTCTTTGCAATATTTTTGCTAAAATCACATGACAGATCTATGCTTGACATGTAGGTAGCATTTTCATAATGAAATAATAACATGACAAAAATTTTCATGGAAACTTAGATCATACACCACCAGTATAATTTGGGGTCTCATTTTCTAGCTGATTTTGCAGTTTGTGTGTTTGATTGAAATTATTTTTCTTGCATCAAACATGACTCCCTCTTTTCTTTTGATTTTTAGTTAGCACTGACAATATTCTTCAAGAAAATGTAAGTTACAGAAATTTAAAATGGGTCCTGATGTGTGCTGCGGTCATTGGAAATAGGTCAATTTTATATAGAATAAAGAACAACAACTATTTAGTGTGTTATAACCATCACGTGATCGATTCTGAGACCGACACATGTTTTGATCATGAAACCTATTCTGAAACCCAATAACTAGTTTCAATACGCTCAAAAAATGTATTCTTGATTTTGCGTGAAAGAACTAAGTAAGTAAGTAAGTAAGTAACGCCACTGATAAGCCGACAGATTATTGATTTTTTCATTGCCGTGTCTCGACACCGTTGTGGATTTGTATTATGGAGAAACTTTGTCAGTTTGCGGCGATCAGTACCGTTTATCAGTAGGCGAATCTATAAATATGCGGCAACATCCTATAGATCCCGATAATATCTTTTCTGTGCAGGTGTTATTTCTTAAATATTAATTCAGAAAATACAGTGCTGAAATGAAATACTTTTCGCATGTCTAAGAAAATATTTTCAAGAGATATGTTATTTATAAAAATTAATACTATATAAAAAGTAATAAAAAAAATAAAATAGAAAACAGTGTTTTACTTGAAATAGAATAGGTAGAAAAAATTCATTACTTATTCGTCAGCTTGAATTTATGACTTATTTGGTAGGGGGTGGGGGGGATTAATTTAACAGTTTGATCTTTTATAATTATCATATCATCTAATCTAATAATCGGCAGTAGATATTTTCTCTCATTGTTTGAATTCGTAAAATCAACTATGAACAGATTACTTCTGTTTTACACCAACTATTAAGAACATTTTAAAGCTTAAAGGCATATTTATGTACTTGGTCGGACCGTCCTTATTCGTGATTGTATATTATATAATTATATATTTTGATCTCGAAATCAGCTGTACGTCGTTTATCAAAATGTATTGTCCACACATGTTGCATAAAAATGAATTGAATTTCAAATAGTTACTAAAATTTAATACACAATTGCACGGTGCATATCCATATCGGCGGACTCTGCGAAATATGCTTTATCGTCGGTTTCTTGCGTCGGCACCCGGCGATTCTTTGCTGTAAACAGGTTGGCAGTTATAAAAAGTCAGATATACACACAAAATTAATTAAGCTGTAATGTTTCCGGATAGTCATTAGCATAGAGCCTCTCTGTGCGTAATGCAGAGAGCCTGCCTGTGCATCAGAAAAAAAAATCTGGTATGCAGAGAGACCGCC
This sequence comes from Mercenaria mercenaria, assembly GCF_021730395.1. NCBI lineage: Eukaryota > Metazoa > Mollusca > Bivalvia > Venerida > Veneridae > Mercenaria > Mercenaria mercenaria. The sequence goes on along the minus strand of NC_069361.1, from coordinate 46,642,785 downwards.
GGTGCCCCGACAGAACCGAAAGTAAGGGGTTTTGAAAAATTCCATTTACATTTCGGCCTATTTGTCTTTATTATTTGGAAGAATATTAATAAATGAATACAAAAAGTGCGCTTGATATGTATGATATCAAAGCAAAAACTGGTTAAAGCCTGTGGAAAAAGTAGGGCTAGTGTTCCATGTCAGTACACCATCAACAAATTTCATCGAGTTTGCGAGCAAAATCGCTGATAATTAAAAAGTAAACACTACAAAACATAGAAAAGACATTCTAATGTTCCGTGCTCTACTAATTCTTGAGCAGCATACCTATGATCATGGATGGCAGCTCGATTTTTCGCCTCCCATACCAACCTGGGCACTGTTTATAGCAAAGAATAGCCGGTGCCGACGCAAAGAAACCGCCGATATAGCAGATTTCGCAAAGAGTATGCATTGTGAATTGGAGAGAGCATCCTGAATATACATGTCATCTAGGGAAGGGTTGTATCCATGGAAATGTTGTCAAAAGTTATGGCATCAGAATCTTGCGGGCATGCAGTAATTTCAATAGCAACCTCCACGCCACCGCAAATCAGGGGAGATATATTTTTTAATTATTTCCAGAAATCCGACCTCACTATAGGGCCAATAGAAACGCGCTTATTCTGGAAAAGTACGACATTTCCCAAACTGAACATGTGCCCGATTCTCTAGTCTAAAGATCAGAACATTACGTATATGGCGTGTTTAACATATAATGTTCGGGAAATTCTTGAAAAAAGACCGAAGAAAAAATTCATTCCCAGATTTTTCTATCAAAAACGCCATATACGCTGATCAAACTGGTATTTATCTGCAGGAAAATTTTTGTTTAACGTAAAGAGTGCGCTAAATACTGTTATAATTGTGCGTACATATACGTATTTTATTATTTTTCAGGAATAAGGTCAGTAATTCGGTCGAAAATGTGCTTCCGTGGTGTAGAAAGAAGTCCATAATAAATAGATCCTAATTTTCCCATTTTTTGCGCAAATTCGTGTAGAACGAGTGCTTTAATCACCATTTTTCACTACTAGAATACATTCTGCATGAAATGAGATGGTTTTCATGTTCATACACCCCACATGGCAAGTTTTGCAGATCGAAACCGGAAGTAGGTGTTTATTGCGCGGACGAGAGCAAATATGCGCCATTTTTAGGGTAGCAGACCACAACTGACTGGCATTTCACTAGGAACTACATAACCCCCTATTTTCTTTTCATTTTTTCGTTAATTTGTGATAGAACTTCCATGAAAAATAGGTGTAGGAAAAAGTGATGTTCTCTAAAGATACGTAAAGACGACCTGAAGTTGTTGTTTTTTGTATGAAACAAAGAAGGATTTGAATTACTGACCTTTAACCTATAATTCAGACCGAGTAATTTTCGCTACGGGAGGTAATCCGCCATTCCGCGATGATAACTTGCCGCAGGTGCCCTTTATATTTTGGCCCTTATTTTCTTGGTAATTATCCCTGCAGATGTACACTTATGTTACCAGTTTAATGTATTTCATCTATCTGAGGGTGCAAATGGTTTCTGATTGTGATATTCGAAGGCAGAACCACCAGAAATCTTGTTCTTTTTCCACGGGCGTTTCGTATTCTAATTTACTCGAACCTAACTGTATTCGCCAGTTCGGTAGGTTCATTGATATGACGAATCACGGTTTTCATAGTGTTTAATGTATTTCTTATATTATGATATTGATACTTTGAAATACAGGTGTATATTAAATAACTTACAATTGAAACAGACAATGTTATTTAGATCAACAAACATAACAAACAATATGAATAATAATATCATCTTGAATATGTCATGTAATGTTTTTAAGAAAACAGTTACTGAATTTTAGCAATAGTTGGAATGGAAAAAGGTAGATCTACAAAAATAGTTTTTACAGGTGTTTGTGTGTTAACTTATGACGACTTCTTATTAAAATGATGCTTGTTTGTAACAAAAAACATTCCTGACTTTTTTAATTGATAAGTATTGTACACATTAGAAAAGCTAGCCTAGGGGTTTTTTTTTTCAATGTCAGTTCAAGGAAATCCTGTTCCTTTAAACTTTCACATAGTGGAATAATTTGACTTTTTTTCCAAACTTTCGTAAAGTGTTACAAAATTTGCCTGTTTTTGTTAGACTGTCAGGAACACATGATGTCAGGACATAGAGTGCAAACAGACGTATTAAAGAAATTGAAATATATTGTATAGCTTTATCTTTTTCATTTTATCAAACCTGGCAATGAAAGGTTTTTGTTTGTCGATGAACAACTGCTATTGAACAAGACTAGATTTTTTTATCTTTATCTTTTGTACAAAATATAGAAGTGTATTGAACACAAAGTTAATAAATTTTATTGTTGTGCACTGTAAAAGTTGTGACCACTCCATTTCTTGCCACACACAAGTGCATTACATAATGCCTGCGTGCACTTCCCTGACATGAATGGGTTACATCAAGTCTTGAAACTGCAAAGCACTGCCCCCATCAGTCCTCTCAGTACTTTGATTATTTAACGGTTAAGAAACAAAATGGAGAAGATTATGAATGGCAGCGGACGGGCGGTCAGCATCCAAAACATGTCTGCTCTCTAATTCAGTTTTCATCGGATCTTCACCAAACTTGCTGACAATGTTTGTGGTCATAACATCTCGGCCAATTTCAATAACCCAGCCAAATGTACCAGGCACTCTTTGATTATAGTCCCTGAATTACTCGAAAAACGGGGAATTTAGCCTTCTCCGCTCTCTTAAGTCGAACAGTTTTCATCCGATCTTCACCATACTTGCTGACAATGTTTGTGTGCATAATATCTCAGCCAAGTATTATTACCACCCAAATCGCCAAATGGCTGTTGTAGAGAGGTCGCACCATAAATTATACTTTTTTAATAATGATACGCAGAAAAAAATAACATTCAATGAATTACGTATATTACGTATGAAGTGAAATTAATATAGAATAAAAAGGTTATTTAAGGCCTAACATTGTTCTGTATAATATAATATAGAGATGGTACCTACAAAAATCAAATTCATCTTTAAATATATTTTTCAGAGTGAAATGATATCTAAGTGCACCAATTTTGGTAAATATATTTATGGTTTTCCTCTTCTCCATGTAAAAATAGAATTATTTCATATTTAAACAAGAGCACCGCCTTGCGGGTGCTGACGCTCATCTGATTTTTTTTGTATAATAGAAATATTGTCCTACCCATGATTTTCTAAGTCTAAAAAGGGCCATCATTCTTGCAAAAAGCAGGATAGAGTTATGTTTCTTGATGTACAGTATCCACTTATGATTGTGAAAAACTGTTGCAAGTTTTAAAGCAATAGCTTTGATAGTTTATGAGAAAAGTTGCCTTAAACATAATACTCAACCAAGAAAATGATTTTCTAAGTCCAAAAGGGGCAATAATTATTGCAAAAAGCAGGATGGAGTTATGTTGCTTGCTGTACAGGGTCAGCTTATGATGGTGAACAAGTGTTGCAAGTTTCAAAGCAAAAGCTTTGATAGTTTAAGAGAAAAAGTTGACCTAAACATAAAACTTAACCAAGAAATCTGATATTTTCTAAGTCCAAAAGGGGCCATAAATCTTGCAAAAAGCAGGATGGAGTTATGTTTCTTGCTGTACAGGGTCAGCTTATGATGGTGAACAAGTGTTGCAAGTTTTAAAGCAATAGCTTTGATAGTTTAGGATAAAAGCTGACCTAAACATAAAACTTAACCAAGAAAACTGATTTTCTAAGTCCAAAAGGGGCAATAATTCTTGCAAAAAGCAAGATGGAGTTATGTTTCTTGATGTACAGGGTCTGCTTATGATGGTGAACAAGTATTCCAAGTTTCAAAGCAATAGCTTTGATAGTTTAGGAGAAAAGTTGACCTAAACATAAAACTTAACCAAGAAATCTGATATTTTCTAAGTACAAAAGGGGCCATAAATCTTGCAAAAAGCAAGATGGAGTTATGTTTCTTGCTATACAGGGTCAGCTTATGATGGTGAACAAGTATTCCAAGTTTCAAAGCAATAGCTTTGATAGTTTAGGAGAAAAGCTGACCTAAACATAAAACTTAACCAGGCAACGCCGACGCCGACGCCGACGCCGACAACCGCTCAAGTGATGACAATAACTCATCATTTTTTTTTCAAAAAATCAGATGAGCTAAAATCGACTTTTTCAAAATATCTGAAGCAAAATGGAAAACTCTTGTATTGACCGTTTTTCAATGATTTAGGATTTCCCCAATTATATGTCTATATCAAAAGTTTCCACAGCTAAATAAATTCAGTAGAGTATAGTGTAAGTTTAGTCTACTTTCAACACTTTGAAAGAGCCTATACTGAACTTCCTTTTGTCATTTAATAAAGTCAAAATCCAAGACTAGCCAAGAGTCTAAAATGCTTGAAAAAATTCTGAGTGAAAGAGAATGACATGCTCTTTATCATAAGCTTGCCAAAACCATACCAAAAGTTTACCTGAAAAAAGTTATTAAAGATTTTATAATGTAAACAAACCCCTACACCATTTTACCATCAATATTTCCCACTCATAAATGCACTCAATTCAAGTGATAATTGCTGATATGATTGTAAATAAGAGGCCCTAACAAAAGCTTTTTTTCTCTTTTTCAAGTTGTGTGAACAGTTTAGCTTATAAATTAATGTTGATATCTGAAGTTACTCGCTCACTTTGTTAAAAAACAATAAATAAAGCACCTTATAGCTTGTTTAAAGTATATGACCTGTATTGAAAATCATCAAATAAAATAAACTCTATGTGCTTTTTCAGCATTTATTCGTTTTTCAATTAAAGCAATGATCGTGATAGTTCCATCCAGAGAATGTTGAATTGCTTAAAATACATTACATAGAGTCATCACCTTCAAATGTTGTAATTACAACCACTACCTTAAAACATTGTAATTATATTCGACTACAATTAATTTTTGTGTTAAAATATTTGAAGCAAAGTACTCCTTAACAGTAAGAGAAACTCTTCCAAATGACTAAAACATAAGGAACATTTTCAAAATGATTCATTTAAGTGATAAATACAATGTATACGCAATCTAGCTACTTTGTTACACAAAAGTGATACTAGTTTAACTTGTTTTTTTTTTGTTATTTCTCATTGTTGGATATAGAAATTTTACATTTTAATATATAAATTTTGTGTAAACCAATGAATCACCATTAAGAACAATAAATAACTTTGACTAAAAGATCAGAACTCAATAACGTTTCTTAATTTCGTAAATGTTCTTTAAAGGAATTTATGTATTATTTTACATCATCTTCATGTATTACTAAACTTTCTATCAGGGCCTCACTACAACTTATAAAATAACTGTCAGTGTAAGCCATGAGAAAAGTGTGCATATTGTATATTGAATACAATGAGATTTAAACAAATGTAGGTCATATTTTGTCTGCCTGATCAGTTGTTGGAAAAAGGACCTATCTGATTTTTCTTTCACTTTTGTCCAATGTTTTATGTTAGCTTCAGTTTATTGGTCAATTCAGAGTTGTTCCCCTTAGATTTACTTGGGTAGGTACCATCTCTAATTTAATATATATTTGCACTCATACCAAGCTGGGAAAAACTAGAAAAGGCAGGAATACAATATTCAGTGAAACATTTTTAATTTAAACTATTATTATAGTAAGATAAAAAAGATATAGAATAAAAAGGTTATTTAACATTGTACTGTACAATACGAGATATATTTGGACTCGTGCCCAGCTGAGAAAACCATATTGAACTCGCCTAGCGGCTCGTCCAATATGGTTTTCTCAGCTGGGACTCGTCCAAATATATCTCCGTATTGTACAGAACAATGTTAAATAACCTATTAGTATTTCATTAGTTAGCATAAAATAAAAATTATCATACCACTGCTTTGCAAGTTATTCTCTCAAAAAAATCACGGCCCGTAAACACTAGCTCCACCTATTTTTGGATGTGAATTGTGGGGGTTAATGATACCTCCGTGACAGGGTTATATATTAATTACCGGAACTATAGGAGTTCTAAATGTAAACAAAGAAATAGGGTGAGTAATTACATTATCCTTTCATTATTATGGCATGGCTTCATGCTACATATGCTATCAAACATGCTCAACAGAATCAAACCTGAAGTGAGTGAGTGAGTGAGTGAGTGAGTTGGGTTTTACGGCGAATCAACACAAAAGGGACATATGAAAAGACACAAAGACCAAATTCTCCAGAGTAACAGACGTCATAAATCATACTGTGTCGGCGAGCTGATGTAAACCTTCATGGAACATGGAACCTAATGGTATCTCCACTTCGTGGAACGTTTTTTTTTTTATTACAACCAGTGTAATTGTATACCTTAAGAATCAGTACTGATTTCAATGCAAGTTCTTAAATAAATTGGTACCATCCAGTTTGTTCATCTATTCAATTTCAATATACTTCAATTTAGAAATATGGTGACATGACTCTTATCAGAGTGGAGCATTGAACACCTTTTTGATGTGTTGCCACTATTTATCACTATTTTGATAGATAAATACAATGAATAAAGGCATGTTCCCATGTAAAATTGATGAAAACGAACACAGAAGAAAACTCAGAAGCTGCCATGTTACTGTGTTTTGCAGCCGCTGATCCCGTGTCTCCTGCGTTACTGACCAGCACGGCCATGAATCGCCTTATATTAGTCTTCCAAGAATTATAATTCATCATTTATGATAAAGCATGTTACAGAATGTGTCAGTGATAGTGTCAGTGATATCGTGGAAGTGAAAATTTAGTGCTTTTTTGCCGAAGAACGTACTGAAAAAAGATGCTTTTTCTGAGTCGCGGCATTGTTTACCTGCTATTTTCGCATGCTTTTCTAAAGTAATTGAAAAAAGTGCTCAGATTTGCTGGAAAATGAATAGTAGCGAGTATTTCATAATACTCGGAGCACATCTTCCGCTATGCCGTCCTTGACAATGATTTTCAAATAACTGAAAAATATAATTTTCTTACCAAAAATCACCAACACCGCTCCATTTGATCCGAGATCATGCGTTACTGATCCAGTTTTTCAAGGTAACGATTGGACTCGGTGTATATGCATATTATAGAAACTTACTTCTATATAAAAATTAACCCGATTTGAAAATAATTAAACACGAATTGTCCTTGTGTGTCCTTGTGTGTGACCTTCTACAAATAGTGTTCAATTTCCCGATTCGTCAAAAACATGTCCGCCAGAGGGCGTGGTCACTTTTCATCAACAATTTCTTTAAACAACATTTTCTCAAAAAACATTGTAAGGATTTTGATGAAACTTTACACAAATTATCTCTGGGTAGCCCTCTTTTAAATTTGTTCAAATGGTTCCAGTTCATTGAACATGTGAGTCATTTAGGTTAAAAAAGTATTTAATAAAAGTTATATACATGCATAAGAAATTTTGAAAATCTTCTCTGACCCAATAATAGCTAGAGCATTGATATTGATTTGTGATATTACAGTTGTACTGTCAACTATAATTTATCAAATTATTGCCCTAGGTTCAAATATGTGTGTGACATGTATGGGATAAAGGCTAACATAGAAGAAACCTTATTCTGTACTTGAATCATTACGTTATACAAACACACTTGAAGCCTTGTAAAAAGGTGAGCTCTTTAGAGTCAAAGACCCTCTTGTTTAAATGTTTTTATTCATTGCACTTTTATTTATTAATGACATATACCCTGCTTAGGTACATAAACATGAAAAGTTTTTGCAAACCCTTTGTCCTATGCATCATACACTTTATTTATTGTAAAACATTACCATCAAGTCATGACTTTGTCTGTAATTTGTTATTATATAAGGCAGGTGTGAGATCCAAATGCGGTTGGTAAGGGTCATACGCCCTGAGAAATTTGGCAAGTTTACCTCAAATGTGTAATAAACGCATATATTAGTATAAATATTTGAACCAGTATCATCGTTTAAATTGGTGAACTATCAAAAAGAAAGCAATTTGACCCAACTTTTACCACTGTAATATACAATAAGACTATTGTCCGGTTAAAAGTCCCCTACCAAAAGGGGCATCTGTCATAATTGCTACCGTAGGAATCACATTTGTATATTGAAATTAAATTGAGAAAACGCCTTTTCTCCAAATATTCTACCATGTTTCGTGACAAAGGATTTATTTTCTATGACTGTCGGATGGACAGGCGATCGGACGGACAAATTAAAGGGCAAAATTAAATAAAATGTATATTCTTCATATTGCTTTCTATCTGTGTCAGATTTATGATCAAAACATGTGCATTTTAGTTATGACAGAATCGACCAGAAGGTCACACATAGAGACGAACGGACAAAACAAAGAAAATAGAATAATATGCATATTCTCCACATTGTCTTCTACTTCTTTACCGAATTTCATGGGGAAAAAAACTCATTTCTCGTAGAATCCACTTTTTGTAATATTTTAGACTATTTGTTGCCATGACAACAATATTTGTTGCAATAACAAGACAATAAAAAGACGTTAATATCTATCTGTGTACAGAGTTTTGTGAAAAAAATGTATCGTACTTTTGAAGTTATAATCGCCCCATCCCCAACCCCCACCCTCCTAGTTTGTGTGACGCACAGACAGACGCACGTTGGGGAAATGCAGAATGCAACAACAGAGTTGTCATACGAATTTTCCACAGCTAAATTTATCAATTCACTATTACCTTAAAGGGATGTAACCAAAACAAAGTATATAGTGGATATTTGTTTGTTTTGAGTGAATATGGAATATATCTCACTGAGAAGTGAGAAAATGTGAAAATCTTCTCACTTCGAGATGAGATATATTCAATATTCACGAAAAACAAACAAATTTTCTTTTTATTTGATGCTCAATTACCTTGAGATGTGCATTTTGCAACTATTTCAATCTCAGCGCGGGAAACAGACGCGCGTAAACAGACATAACAGACGTGCTGTGACGTTATAAAGACGCATGCAACATAAAGTTCCATTTTGTTTTATTTTTTGCTGCAGAACGTTATGAAATTCTCTTTAAGTAAAATAATTTGAATCGAGGAATATACTAATATGAAATTAGGCGCTACCTAAAAGGCAGAGCTCCTTTGAAAAATCACCAGTGACCTTAAAAATTAAAGGAGTGGTGTTGGAATTAGATCTATCTGGAATTATGGATTCGTTTAGGAAGTTTATGTTCTATTAGATCTAATATGAATTAAGGCACCACATAGCATGGGGATTTATCTTTTATATATCAACTTACAAAGAAATATTAAACACTCAAAAGAAAGTGAAACCTCGTTCTAAGTTTACATTTAGTGTCATCATACCTCTTACAGCGAATATCATACTTTGCAAAATTTACGGGCGGTGACGTAATTCACCGCGTTCTCGCACTGGCTTTAGGATATTTTTTGTTTGTGTGCACTCCGCGCAGAAACTTGACGGTCTTTACACTTCGTTACTGTTTTAAAAGTTTTTTCAGTTGCAAGTACAGTTTTCATTTCGAAAAAGAAATAAAAAGAATCATGTTGGCGCGGTTTACAAATTTCTGTGACTGATTCGGGGTGCTCGGATGTTCTTGCAGACAACCAGTCTGCGTTGTGTAGGCTGAACACCACTAAATCCAGCTGTTCTTTATTTCATATAAAATCCACTCACTTCATAACGGTGTTTCGACATTTTCTAGCATATCAGATTTTCAGACACTTATATTCCCATAAAGAACTAGATCGCTACTTTAGAAAAACAAAAAGAAAAGGGGGTGTTAACTTTTATATAAGAAAACTACAGTTCGTTAAATACAACCCGCTGAATTTACTACTTTTCGCTTCTTTCAATTTCTCTTTTCGTGACATTAAATTCTTACGCCGCCATTTTTATCTAGCATGCGATAGGAACATGCCGATTTCATTAGAATGCAAAGTGATACATACTGAAACGCGGTAGGGTAAAAGTAAGCACGTTGCTGCCGAGAAAATGCACTAGGAAAGGAAAAAAGATTAGTACTATTTATATTTGGACTACTTGTGACTAGACCTGCGGAGGCTTACATACTATTTGGTAGTGATCAGCCTATAAGAGAAAATGTTTGTTTGATTTTTCCATGAATTTGCATTCATTCTCAAGGTACACCTATTTCACAATGATTCTGCTTTGTTTTGGTGCAAAATATTGAGAAAATATAGAGAAATGACAATTCATTACAGGTCACCCCATCCCCAAAAATATGCAAAACTTAGCCCTGTGCAAGCAATATTTCAATTAATTTTACCTTATTCGTGGAATTTACATTTAACATCCATTTTATCGTTATGATGTTTGTCATTTTCATTCAGAAACATGCTAATTTCAATATTAATTAGACAACTGAAGTGCTAAAATGCGAGAAAAGACATTTACTACGTCCTAAAACGAACCAAAATAGTGCCACCTGGTCGAAAATTCGATCTAAATTCCAAAAACACAAGACATTTAAGCGTTTTCAGCCATTTGTTACCGTTTTACATCATAAAGAATAGATTAATGGCATTTCCATTCATTTTCGAGGGGTTTCAGAAAATAACATGTATTGCCCCTTATAGGCTGAACACCACTAAATCCAGCTGTTCTTTATTTCATATAAAATCCACTCACTTCATAACGGTGTTTCGACATTTTCTAGCATATCAGATTTTCAGACACTTATATTCCCATAAAGAACTAGATCGCTACTTTAGAAAAACAAAAAGAAAAGGGGGTGTTAACTTTTATATAAGAAAACTACAGTTCGTTAAATACAACCCGCTGAATTTACTACTTTTCGCTTCTTTCAATTTCTCTTTTCGTGACATTAAATTCTTACGCCGCCTTTTTTATCTAGCATGCGATAGGAACATGCCGATTTCATTAGAATGCAAAGTGATACATACTGAAACGCGGTAGGGTAAAAGTAAGCACGTTGCTGCCGAGAAAATGCACTAGGAAAGGAAAAAAGATTAGTACTATTTATATTTGGACTACTTGTGACTAGACCTGCGGAGGCTTACATACTATTTGGTAGTGATCAGCCTGTATATAAACCGGAACCGGAAAACATCGAAAAAATTGCCTCAGTATATGCAGACAACAAAGACGAATAACTATATACGGACGTTACCGTCTCGGGGATTTTCATCCCCGGCGCTTCGCGCCGTGGATAAATACCCTATTAAAATTAATATGAAAAAGGCAAAGCCTCTGAGCGAGCGTAGCTTAAACAGCAAAGAAACTATTCAATCACTGCTTAAAACAATTCCGAGAACCTATTCACTTGAAAAGAAACAAAAATTTAGTGTCACCGATTCCAAAAAGTACCACGGATTTTCAACTCGATAGTATACACAGTTAGATCTCTCTATTCATTTTCTTTTTCACACGTTTAACCGTAATGCGACGCTGTCGGCGCCGCTTCGCGGCGCCGGTAGCTCTACTATAAATATTTCGAACTTGGTAATTTCATACCTTTTTATTAATTGTTTTGTAGAATCTAATTGTCAAGTTGTGAACTTTTTATACGCACTTTTTTCAAATCCATCAGTTTGTTAGTGCCGACTTATATAAAAGCCCTTTTTCTCCTGGTTTAGTCGTTGTGGAGCTGTAAGTATCCATTCATGCAATGCAATTACTGGCATATGGCAGAACTTTTCTTCCATTGTATTGCTAAGTAAAATTAGGCAAACATACGACCAAATTCTGATCTGTGCCACTAGGACAGGAGACGACATTGGTTCCCCAAATTTTGACAGAGTGATGGTATTTATTGCCCGCTAATAATATTTAAGTAGGATCGCTCATCTAAAGGTGTTTGTTTATTATTTTAAGTTAAATAAATGTTTGTGTGAAATAACTTTAAGTATTCTTAAAATAAATAGATAAGAATGCACGTAAACTAGCAAAAAACATAGTTCATAATTATTTTATTAAAGATCCCTTAAAAAGAATATTTAATGTGCGCTAGAAGGAACCTTTTGGTAAACTAAATCTTGTTTAACTATTTAACTTCCAAAACAAGATTTCAACGTCCGTGTATTCCATACAGAGTTATTCCGCTTTTACGGCTAACTTTTGTCAAACTTCATGAGCCTCAACTTAAGTAGAATGAAATTGGCAAGAAAACACTAAATTTACTCTCGGAAACGATACTATCACTGGAGCTAATAAATAATCTGGCTTGATTCAATTAAGCCAGCAGTGTGGCAGCCATTTTGTTTTAATTAAAATTCATATTTGAAATATACTAGCAGGATATGGATTATATCCTGTCTCCACGTGACGTCTATTGACCAATAGAAATGCAAGAAACTTGTAGGAGGCAAGATAAACAAAGGTATTATGAGCCTTTAATGTAGTTCTGCATGTTCAGAACTTTGTTTCTACAATGTAGCAGTTGACTGAGCCTTGATTTTGTAAACATCAGGATATACTTAGAATATTCGGCAAACAAAAAGATAGGGACATGTTCTACCTGTAAATTACGGAAGAGCATAAGTGCCATGTGCCTTATATAATTGACTCGACATTTCGCGATATTAACTCTGTTGTGCCACAAAAAAAAGTCAACTGGTTTCCTATGGTGATAGAAGTTTCAGAGTTGCCGCCGCAAAACTATGGAATTCTCTTCCTGACAATCTCAGAAAAGATTCATCACTATATTCATTCAAAAGAGCTCTCAAAACACACCTTTTCAAAAATTTCTACTACACATAGATACCAACTGCGACTGTTTCTACCCATAATAAATATGCTATTGTCATTTTTTGTGATACAGAACTACGGTAAGTCATTCGTCGCTGACGAAGATCTCTTTACTATACATTTTTTTGTAAAATGTTTTACATTTCAACATTTATATTTCCAAGGTCTGTTTAATAAACGCATTTGTTGGTAAGGCTCTATGGGTAGGGTGGTGTGTGGTATTTCTTTGTACTGCAGTATATGATGGCACCTTTAATCCGGGGGAGGGGGGTTAAACCTCTATATGCAACTCGTCTGGGCGTACCAGTTGCTATAAGCACTGGTATAGAAGAGATCGTGTTTGTATACAAATCCGTTGTATTTTCTATTTTTAGAACTGATAAGACAAAGGTCGGGTGGGCAGACGCCGAGCGTCCATGTTTTTTGTTTTTTTTTTTTTTTTTTTTTTTTTTTTTTGTAAACAGTAATGATTTTCTAACGGCTTAAACTTTCTTAAAACACAAATGATATCAATAATTTTTTGATCAATGGAAAAGATATAAAACAAGCAATTTATTGATTACTTTAAATTATTATTTCGAAATAAAATGGACTAATTATGAACGCTTAACTTCCAGTGTCTTTTCTAAACTTAATGCGTGACGTCACGGCGATCTCTCAATATGGGTAAAATGACCTCAAGGGGAGGGTGCAGTCATGACTGTTTGTTACAATAGGGCTGTAATTATGATCATCGTCATTATTGATATTGTTATGGTAATTATTGTTATTATTGTGTACAACGCCATTGATTATATATCATTTATAAAAATCGGTGTTTAATCAAATTATTCAGTTTCAGTTTCAGTTTTATGATTGCATATGTCATGTTTTGTGATTTTCCTACATATCTGCGATACGTCACATGTTTAATTGTAAAGCGCGCCTGTACGTATATTTCATATGAAAAGAGCGCTCAACAAATCAGGTATAATAATAATAAATAATAATAATAACTCGAAATTTCGAGTTACTAAGTCAAAATTTCGGGTTGATAATACGAAATGTCGAGTTAAAAAACATGGAATTTCGACTTCGTATCTTGCTTTTTTTATACGTCTGTCCGTTTGTCAAAGGTCAAAAATGTAATGGACGACCTTTGACTCTTCGAAGTGGAATCATATATCTACACATTCACACATTGTACCTAAGATGTAGCGACTTGAACATATATTACCGTACATCAATGTATGACCTACCCCATAGCCTCTAGAGCTACCCGAGATTTCAAACTGTATCCAGGATATATACTTTCATTTCCATGTATAGTATGTTCAGGTGGTAGGGGCTTGAACTAGGTCGTAAACCTTCCAGATACAGTCAAAATCTTATTCGTATTACAATATGTTTACAATAACTTTTTCGCTGTCTTTTCAAGTGAGTGATTCTATATAGATCTAACTAGGTAAATCTAAGTAAAATAGACATGATGACAGTAAAGTTGGTAGGCAGTTGGTAGTTGGTAGTTGGTAGTTGAACATTCGAATAACCAACTACATACTAGTTGCCAGTTGGTTATTGAAAATGTATAATCAAGTCTGATTACCTTTTAAAACATAATGATAAAAAATTATTCTTATCCATGTTTTGTTCTTTAATATTAATCTTCATTTCTTAAAATGCATTCAGCAGTCTCAGAAGTACCTGGAGAGCCAGTTGCCAATTCGCGATATGTTTCAGAAAAGCTTCTTTTTTTCAGTCACAAATGGATAAAATCCTTCAATATGACATTTTATATGGTCTTTCATATCAATATCTGACACTTCAACGTAAATATCAGTCTTGGAAACACTCAGGACAGCCAGTTGCCAATTCGCGTGTGAATAACCAACTGCCTACTGGTAGGCAGTTGGTTATTCGACATTTTACATACAGTCAGTGTTTTGGTAGAACACGATAAAAAATTTATTCTAACCCTTGTTTTGTTCTTTAACGATAATATTTATTCCTTTAAATGCATTCAGCAGTCACAAAAGCACCAGGAGATCCAGTTGGCAATTCGCGATATATTTCAGAAAAGCCGATTTTGTTCTTTCGTATCAATATCCGACACTTTCAACATATAGGTCAGTCTTGGAAACAGTCAGGAGAGCCAGTTGCCAGTTCGCGTGCGAATAACCAACTGCCCACTGGTAGGCAGTTGGCTGTTCGGCATTTTACAGACAGTCATTGTTTAGGTCGAAAACAATAAAAAAAAATCAACATGTACATGTACATACTGCCATAGCTTTATCAGTTTTCAATATATGTTCTTGTTAGAAAATGAAAATAGGGAATATGTTTTGTTAAATTGCAACCCTGTGAGTGGCCCTAACTAGTGACGGATGGTTGAAACAAAATGGGAATTCATATGAGATTTGGATAGACTAAACGACAGTAAGTTAACAGTATGTTTTATTGTTTTAATTTATGAGTAGTTAGCTGCAGTATAGAAAATCTTTTTTAAGAAAATCAAACTGGAAAGTAGATGTAGACTGTCAAAATATTTTTTTATATCTCTATTCTGCATATGCATTGTTTTTGTAAATATCTTGATAGGACATTCCATATCAATATTTGTGCTTGAAACTGTTTTAGTGAGCTTTATGAAGTCACATAAGAATTTCTATTGATTGAGTTTATCGAAATACGGGTACCAAATAAGATATGCAATTTATTCCTTTCTGATGGGTATTGAAAAACACAAGGTTGAATCATAGCGTAATGATATTTAGAAAGAAATGAATATTCATTGTTTTTGCCAATCACGTGATATCATGTACTACACATCCAACTGATTTAAAACGTGTTAGTTTTCTCGGTGAATATGATAACATATATTGAGATAAATGATCAAACTTAATTACCTGCTCTCGAGTAACAATTCCTGACGTTTCACAAACAATCAAACAGTACAAAATCTGAAATATAAAAATGCATATTACATAACAAACAGTGAATGAGTGTACAAAGACGTCCTTTGATAACAATATCTGACTACAGAACCATGGATCGTGAGTTCGAGCCCCCGCTCCTCCAACTAAAGTTGGGATAAGAGCCCCCGTGTGTATGTGCCCTGACACACCTGACACGAGAACCAGATAGCTTTTGGAACTGGGACGTCTTCCATATCTTGCACTTTTTTCCACTGAAAAATTACTAATAGTCTTCTATAGGAATCGCTCATATGGGCTACCAGTGACAATTACATACAATACACTCACACAAGCAATGAATATCTCTCTCTCTCTCTCTCTCTCTCTCTCTCTCTCTGTCTCTCTCTCTCTCTGTACGAAATAACATCAATCTGGAAAAGCAAACAAAACATACATACAAAATGTATTTTAAGATGCAATATGTTACTTTGAAAGCAGTCTTCCAAAGGACTAATTTACTTACCGCAATTGTAAAAAGCATCTTCATACTCCTATTTTATCTTACAATATAAGCACAGATTCGCGATAAAATATCATCAACAGACGATACAGGCGCTATCAACGCTTTTATATACTAGTCCTACTGTGCAGTTTGTAATTTGAATTTTACTTGTTATTAGCAGCTGTGCTGTCTGTTCTCGGGAAATAATCAAAGGCAAATGTCATTTCGACTTAATGTGCTCTGCTAAGACCATGTCGGCCTGCCGTTTGTCGGGTCATTTTTGTGTGTAATGGACTGACTATGGGCGGCGTTTACCGTCAAAATCAGAAGCAAATAGAGATTACTGTCTTTATAAAGATAACGCTTCGCCGAATAAACTTTTCCGAGACAAGCTAGATAAAGTCAAGTTTGTGAAGACACTTACCTAATATTCAGCCCGGCAACATAGCTGTATATCATTTTTCGTGAAAATTGCTGTTCGATATAAAATATTCCTTCGATAGTCACTTCCTCGATTCAGTTATACAAAATTCCTTACATATGTACAGTCAAACCTGTCTATAAAGACCACACTTGGGAGAGCCAAAATGTGGTCTTTACTGGGAGGTGGTCTTTATTCAAAGGTTATTATACACTGTAAATGTTAAAATGGGAAACAAAACATGTGGTCTTTAGAGCCAGGTGGTTTCTGTTCAGAGGTGGTCTTTAACACAGGTTTGACTGTATTACAATAAAACATTGATTCTTACCTCATAGTTTCACGTCTGTGTAGTATAAATAATAGGTGTTAGCCGGGCAGTCACGTTAAAAATGTTCAAGATGTTTTTACTCGAATAAAATCCTTTGACTTTGAAATTTACTGATGGTTTAGGGTGTACATTTTGCTCTAATGTATGTTTATACAATTAGCTTTTTATGACATTCACTTGATTTCTTACATTTGATGAGAAAAGTTTTGCTTATTGGGGAAATTTTCATTGATCGCAACATTTCTGATGCTTATATTCATATGGGCTTATTAATTATTTCCTTCCCCTCTTCTCCAGCCCTTTGTTGCGTGAACGCCGCGATAATGCACAGATCAATATATGTTGGAGGTCTTCCGTCGGTGCCCAATCAGAAGTCGGAGGGAGCAGCCCTAACTGAACCATGAATATATCAGACATTCTTGTCACTGATTTCTCTGGAAACAAGAAGCTGCGTTCAATAAACGCTTGATGCCCCCGGTGGTATCCTTGTCGATAGATTTTGCACCTTATGGTTCAGGTAACTCTAAGGCTAAAATGAAGTCAAGGTCAAACTGAGGTCAGGTGATGTTTGAAGATGAGGAATGGTCACAGGTTACATCTGTGTTAGTATCAATTCATTCTAGTAAGGGGTATTGATTCTAGACGAAATGTTTCTAGTTGGTTAACCAAGAGGTGGCCCATACAAAGCAACCTAAGTCCAAAACGAGGTCAAGGTCAAGGTCAGGTGGTGTTTGAAGATGAGGAATGGTCACAGGTTACATCTGTATTAGTATCAATTCATTCTTGTAAGCGGTATTGATGCTAGACGAAACGGTCCCATTTGGTTAACCTCGTACGGACGGACGGACTGGACAATCACTATATGTCTCCCGCATTAGTAGATGCCGGGGGGGAGGGGGCATAAAAATACGTCGCTTAATGTTTAAATGGAAAGATTTGTACTGAATGGTATCTTACTACAGTTTATATTATATAGGAGGGGCTGTACCCAAGTTGTTATTCCAATTCCAATCACTTGCTCCTCACCGATCGAACCTCGCATGGGGCGTAGAATTATTGATGTGAGGAAGCCATCCAGCTGGCTTACGGAAGGTCGGTGGTTTTACCCAGGTGTCCGCCCTTAATGAAATAATACCCGGGGGCTCCTGGGGTCTTCTCCCACCACCAAAAGCTGTAAAGTCCCTATATGATCTATAACTGTGTCGATATGACGTTAAACCAAACAAAAATGAGTATAAATCATGTGAACGGGATGGATCTGACTAGACATGCACTGACTGGCTTGTGGATAGGATGTATATTTACAAATTTTGACGGTAACCGACACCCATAAATGACATTGCAAACACGACTGGTCGCTCCGCTTTTATATTAAGCAAAGTCATTAAATAAACCGTATGTATGCCGTCACTTTTTGTCGCCTTACATTAATGTATGTTATAAATCACATTTGTGTGTTTACAATTTATTTTATTTAGCTACTGAGTCAGAGTGCCATGATACTTTAAATTACTTTTCTAGTTGTGTCAGTTCAACTAGTCAAGTCAGCTTGCTATACGAATATGTTTAAAATAGCAATATATCACGGCACTAGGTTGGCGAATATCGGAATGGTGAGATATAGTAGCTTTGGGAGTAAATTGCTTTTCTAGTTGTGTCAGGTCGCCTAGACAGTTACTGTCAGGTTAGTTCGGCTTGCCATTCGAATATGTTTAAAATAGCAATATATCACGGCACTAGGTTGGCGAATATCGGAATGGTGGGATATGGTAGCTTTGGGAGTAAATTACTGTTCTAGTTGTGTCAGGTCGCTTAGACAGTTACTGTCAGGTCAGTTCGGCTTGACATCCGAATATGTTTAAAATAGCAATATATCACTGCACTAGGTTGGCGAATATCGGAATGGTGGGATATGGTAGCTTTGGGAGTAAATTACTGTTCTAGTTGTGTCAGGTCGCTCAGACAGTTACTGTCGGGTCAGTTTGGCTTGCCATCCGAATATGTTTAAAATAGCAATATATCACGGCACTAGGATTTCGAATATCAGAACGGTGGAATATAGTAGCTTTGGGAGAAGTCTGTCCAAGCGAAGTACTCAAAAGCAAGTGAAATATGTAATACAATTTCACAGAAAAAAATCTGACACAGAGACATAGAGCCTTGTTTAAATGTTATTGTTTTTTTTTTTTTTTTTTTTTTTTTTTTTTTTTTAATATTACCGATTAAAAAGGGCAAGGTAATGATAATTCAATTCAGCAATATAAGTTAATTTATAGCAATGCTAGAAAAGGGGAATAAGTGGTGGGGGAAAGTGTGTGTGGTAAGGGGGGAGTAGGGGAGGGGAGTGGGGAGTGCAGATGCCTTGGTTGTTAGAACATTAAACAACAGCAATAGAAATACTCATGTTTCCATGGTGATGGGTTTGTGAATATATTTTTTGAAAAGGTGGCAAAACATTGTCAACAACTTCTAGAAGATGAATTACAGCATGCCTCTTCAACTCGGTAGTCGGAAGTCAGAAGTCAAAAGTCGGAAGTCGTAAGTCAGAAGTCAGAAGTCGGAAGTCACCTACGGTCTTTCGTAAAAAAATGACCATAATCGATTCTGTCGGTGTAAATCATGTTCAAGTATGCATTGTCAATATCGTCTTGGAGCAGTTTGTATTATTTCTGCTCTCTTTGGATAGATTTTGTCTACCTAGGCTTGCTAGAGAGAACTATGTAGCTGTCAATTCGTGAATTTCATTAACTTTCGACGAATTGCAGAATGATTATCAAACAGCATTTTAAAAATGTATCTGAATTATATGGCTGAATGGTTTTGGATATTACTTATCGATCGATCTCCTCTTTACTACCATTTAACACGTTTGCCTTACAAAAACACATACAAAACCTGACATACACAACATCACGGACTCATTTTCTCTTAAGACTTATGGATTGATCAACAAAGAATTTCACCGATTGATGCTTCCTGAAATGGAATGATTTATACACGAATAAATTATTTATTTCAGGAAGGTAAAGGTAATATTTAACATCGCGTAAGATCAACGACATTAGCTCCAAAACTGTTGCAAGGACGTAAGAGCTGAGTTGAAAGGACCGCAGTCGTGGTCCCATTATTTTGACCAGTTGCAGTATTGGGTCCGTGGATACGTGGCTAAAATAATTTGTTAATTCATTTCGAAGTATCATGCACATTATTTCCCCTTTAAATGGGACGATGGCAATTCAAAGATGCCTACAGGGCGGACGCAGTGGTCCGGTGGTAATATGCCTGTCTACGAAACCAGTGGTACTTCACGCCCTGATCCTCCAACTGAAAATTACTAGTCTTCTGGAACTGGAGCGTCTACTATTTCTTGAACAACTTCTTGGTTTATTTTCGCAAATCGTAGCACATAAAAAAAAGAAAAATAGACTGTATATTTCAAATGTAATATATCAATTCTCAAGCATGAATATTTTCCAAGCGTCATTTCCTATACAATATATATTCCCTTTCCTACTCGCCGCCCCAAAGTTCAATTGCTTCCTACACCTCTGTACTCTGCGACCAACTAGACAGATACTGGCCTGGGTGTCTGTTTGTCTGTCCGTCTGCCAAAAACAGCTGGGGGCAGACTTATCAAACATCTTATCGTATTGTACGCCCAAAATTTTGTCTGAACGCTCTTGCTGATACCAATAACGAAACACGTTACTATAGTTTCATGTGTTCAAGATTTTATGTGTATGCCTATTGTCATGAAGCATGTTTCTGTATAATGTGTCCATATTAATTCCAAGAAAAAAGATGTCACAGTTTTGACCTATGATCGATTTTAGTCGTACATTTTTTTTGTACTATGTTTTAAAAGACGGTCCCCGGTGTCTAATACACATCGACTCATGATGGTGAATATTTCAGAATACCTTCATGCATGCCATGAATATACTACCACTTTAGATTTCCTACAGTTTGCCGGGTTGTAGTGATGAATATAGCCAGTCTATCCGTCTATCCATGACATTCCGTGCAAAGCATGGTTGTAAATTATCTAAATACATGTACACTGCTGACTAGCGTACAAATTAAATCAATTAGAGCTAATGCGGTCTCAATCAAATCGAGTCTGCAATATTTACTATTTTGTTTTGTTCTCGTTGCTTCCGAGGGATCTATATTTCAGATTTTGTTAGGGCCTAATATATTATGTTGTTATTAAGTTATTAAGTATATATCTATTTCAAGAATTTTACAAAAGTAGTAGATAATTTTAGGTTTTTATTTGATAATAACATCCTTACATCCTTTAAAGATGTTTCAGCAAATAACTTTTTATTTACACTACAGTATGTTCATTGATTTTAATGCCCCCGAAGGTGGCCATATTAAAATCGCATTGTCCCTCCGTCCGTCTGTAACTTTGCAAATTATTGTCCGGACTGTAATTTTGTCATCCATAACGGAATTTTGAAATAGTTTGTCATAAATATTAACTTTAATGAGACGACGTTTCATGTGTAACACTCAGGCCCCTATCTACAAGGTCAATGCCACACTTAGAAGTCAAACATAAATAGGATCTGTTTCGTGTCCGGATCGTAACTTTGCCATTCATCAAGAGGTTTTAAAGTACTTAGCATAAATGTTTATCAAAATGAGAACCCTAGCTCCAAGGTCAAGGTCAGACTTAGTGTTCAAATGTTAACAGGGTCATTTTTTTTGTGTCCGATCCATATTTCTTCCATCAATGGGGGATTTTGAAATATCTTGGCATAAATGGTAACCATAATCAGACAATGTGTCACGCGCAAGACCCAGATCCCTTGCTCCAAGGTCAAGGTCAATTTAAGAAATCATATCTTAATACTCTGTTATCCATGAGGGGATTTTGAAACAACCTGGCATAAATGTTTACCATAAGGAGGCAATGTGTTACGCGCAAGACCCAGACCCCTAGTTCCAAAATCAAGTTTACACTTAGAAGTCAAGTGAAAGGTTAAAAGGGTCTGTTTCATATCCGGTTCGTAACTCTGTCATTAATCAAGAAATTTCGAAATTAATTAGCATAAATATTCCCCGATAACGAGAAAACGTGTCATGTATAACAACCAGACCACTAGCTCCATGGTAGATATCACCTTTAGAGGTTAACGGTTTACATGGTGTGTTTCTTGTCCGTTCCATAACTATTCCATCGATGAAGACATTTTAAAAATTACATGCCATAAACGTTCCCTATATTGAAATGACGTGTCAGACGCAAGTCCACGATCTCTAGCTTCAAAGTCAAAGTCAAACTTAGATTCAAAAGTTAACATTTATGTTTCTTGTCCAGTCAATAACTCTACCATCATCAAACATTACTTGTCACATTTTTTCCCTATGATGAGTTAGTGTGTCATGCTCAAGACCCAGACCCTTGCTCCAAGGTCAAGGTTACCTTCAGAGAATTTTTTTATCCGGTCGAAAACTGAGTCATACCTAAACTATTCTGGCATATTTTGCGCATCGAACTGTAGCATTCTTGGACAAACCTCGGGGGCGTTTGTCACTAATAGTGCCAGCTCTTGTTTGAGCTTCAATTCTAACTTTGAGAGTTATATGTATTTGTAATTTTCCCTATAAAATGTCAAGGTCGGTAGTGGCTATTGACAGGTTACCTTAAAGACACACCACAAACTAGCTGTAACCGTTTGTATTTCCATGATGCTATCTGACTAAAGTACATGTCCTATTACGCTATTCTTAGGATTTGAAGACTTGCTATTGATAGCCTAAATCTATATTTAGACTGGGTTTTTGATATTTACATTTTTATGACGTAAAGTGTCAGATAGCCGGTTAGCTCTGTCGGTAAAGCGTTAGCTCTGTGGGTAGAGCCGTTAGCTCTGTGGGTAGAGCACTTGATCTGTAAGCGATGGGTCCCGGATTCGAGTCCCTGACTGCCTACACATTTTTCTTAATCTTTGACATTCGAACAAGTCGTCTGATTGGTTAAAAAAAATAGATTTGCGAAAATAAAAGTCGCAATTCTGGAAATCAAAAATATACAAAAGACGAATGTGAATGGGTCATTCTCGGATCTTCGTTTAGAAGATCAAGTACTTCAGTCAGATTGTTCCATGATTGTAATTATACATTTTTTGTATGGAGAAATGAGAAATAATAAGTATCTAATTACAGTTTCACAGTAACAGATTTAAGGCTAAGACAATGTATTACTAAATATATTATTCAATTAATGTAGTAGTATGCACGGTACTTCATGTATTAAGGTGAGTTCAGACCACACTTTGTTTCTATATACAGTGTAAGATTCTTTTTTGTTTTATAAAACTATTCTGAGAAGAGAATGACTGAGTAAGTTTGCAGATGAAGTTATGAAAACAGGGCTAAGTTTGTCCACCTGTCATCTTGTAGAATAGTTGTATGATACCAGTATTGCCAGAATTATTTGCACAAAGTTTATGTGGGAGGAAAAAGTAGACTACTAGGTATTGGTGGGTCTTTAACTCTTCTAATTTGTTGAATACCGATGGATAAAAATAAATGCTTTAGCCTATAATTAACGTTCAATGCGAATACGGTAATGTTACACACCGATAGCCACACGAAAATTACATGCAGATATAGACTTGCCACAGTTCGCTACTGCGAAAATCTAAAGTGGTAATATTGGACTGGGAATTCATGGCATGCATAAAGACGTTACGGCCCGGACACAAAAAATGAACCGACCCTATTTTTGACATTTGACCTCTAAGTGTGACCTTGACCTTGGAGCTAGGGAACTGTGTCTTGTGTGCGACATATTGTTGGAACTTACAATAAAGTCTGGTGGTGATGAACAAAGTACAAGCCACATTACTCTCCCCAACCACAGCACTCATCCCCCACATAAACCACCTTACCAAAAAAATGTTTCTTCACTTAGTTTCTTGTGCATTAGTAGTCTGTTACCACTGCTGCACAAAACCCTACACCTGCCCCAACCCCATCACACAGAAATGCTGCATTACATTTTACGTTCACCTTCTTTGATTGTATTGCATCACTCTGCGGAGCTCTTGTTTTTTAGCCTCAACTACGTTTGCACCTTATGTCTCCTAATCCTATTCAAATGAAACTTTGTATAGTCATCAAAGTTAAGTAGGACATTCACATATTGTTGTGAGTACTATATATGCCCAAATATGTTTGATGAATATTCATCAAGCAGTTCATGGGAAGTCATTTATAGGTACTTTTGATTTAAGCTCTAGGGCTAAATTCCCACATTCAATTAAATTTTGGGGAGGACCTTGTACGAGCGTTCCGCAAAAAAATTCTGTCAGTAATGGGCTTTCGTAGTTTTATCCCAAGTACTTTTTAAAACACTTCATTGCACTTGAATGATACGATATCCGTTTCGTTCGTGCAAATTGCTTTTCAAATGACCCGAGTTATTATGTCTACCACACCACTGTGATGGGAGACATATTGATTTACTCCTGTCTGCGTGCGTGGGTGCGTGTGTGTGTGTCATAAATCTTGTCCACACTCTAACTCGAACATTTCCCATCTGATCTCCACCAAACTTAAATAAAATGTGTTTGCCAATACGTCCTCGGCCAAGTTCGATAACTAGCCAAATCGGCCCAAGCACTTCGGAATTATGGCCCTAGAATTACCGAAAATACATATGCAGTGATACAGGTCTTGGTGAATGGTTGACTCAGATACATAATGGAGAAGAAATGCCAGTCTAGATGATTAGGCAGCTGTGGCTCAAAAGCAGCTCTAGTCTTAAATTGAAATACATGCATCAATATTATACACTGACCAATTTACTTGTCACATTGTAAAATGGACGAAATTACTGAAATTCGTAGCTGTATCAAATGCCCAATTAGGCTTGATATAGATTCAAAGCAGATATTTGATGAATTGTGTGGTATATATGGACCTCAGGCCTTTTCAATGCGCACAGTTTTTAGGTGGTTTAAAGCTTTTAAAGCTGGGAAATTATCTGTCAAAGATGATACCCATTCTGGTAGACCTACAACCTCTGTTACATCTATATCTACGTCTACTGTGTACTGCCCAACAATTAATTCTGAATATAACTGGGATGCGCTTTGTCTGGGACAGACTGTTAAAAGATGAGCAAACTCATTAGGTGCAAAGTTAAAAAGAACTACAATTACTAAGATTAAAACATAGATATAGATTAGAAGGTTACAGTTGCCAGCCTCTCGGTGAATAGAATCAAACTGGGGCTGGACTGTGTGTAGGAGAAGACCATTCCTTGAACGAAAAAAGGAGTTAGAATGGTATTGCGTATGAGATTGTGGGATCAAGTAGTTCAGGTTCCTTGTAGGTGTGAGGTGGTCATGGTCAACTGCAATAAAACTTACTTAATTTTAAACTAGATGTGTGTCCATAGGACACAGGAGCCCCCACTCCTGCCACCGTAACATGGTTTAATGACTCAGGTTAAACAATTTTTAAGATGTTTGCAACACAAACTTTTAAGAATCTTATGTATATTTTTCACTTAGTTGGTCATAACTCTGGCCTAGCTGAGTACATTTTAACATAAATGTTTCACAAACTTTTTTTTTGACTAAGTCTGTACAAGAAGTCTGGTCTTGTGTAGTGAAATAATGACTGTAGGTAAAATATTTTCGGAGCTACGTGCAACAAAACATTAAAATGACAATTTTTTCCTAGGTCAGGGGCCATAACTCCTACACTACTGAATCCGGACGCGAAACCCCAGGTGCGCAACTGCACATGCTGACCAACATTTCTTTAAACTTTGGTGACTCTAGGTCAAATACTGCTGGAGCTACGCGCGACACAACATTAAAATGACCAATTTTTAACTAAGTCAGGGGCCATAACTCCTACACGACTGAATGAATCCGGACGCGAAACCCCAGCTGCACAACTGCACATGCTGACCAACATTCCTGTAAACTTTGGTGACTCTAGGTCAAATACTGCTGGAGCTACGCGCGACACAACATTAAAATGACCAATTTTTAACTAAGTCAGGGGCCATAACTCCTACACGACTGAATGAATCCGGACGCGAAACCCCAGCTGCACAACTGCACATGCTGACCAACATTCCTGTAAACTTTGGTGGCTCTAGGTCAAATACTGTTTGAGCTACGCGCGACACAACATTAAAATGTCAAAATTTTTACGAAGTCAGGGGCTATAACTCCTACACGACTGAATAAATCCGGACGCGAAACCCAAGGTGCACAACCACACATGCTGACCAACATTCCTGTAAAGTTTTGTGACTCTACGTCAAATACTTTTGGAGCTAGGCGCGACACAACATTCTCGAAGACGATCGACGACAAGAAAATTATATGCCACACCATGCGGGAGGGGGGGCAAATATAATCTGATTTTTTATGCGCTTGTTCAAGATCCATTGACGGATCTTGAAGCATTTGAGTGACACTGCTTGTTTGACCATAGTTGTTACATACGTATTGAGCTGCAGATCGTTGTACTCGTTCAGTTTTGTACGCAAGGCATTTTTGCCAAGGGTGCAATATAGAGGAACAGTATTCAAGCTGTGGGCGGACATAGGTGTTGTAAGCTGTTCCTTTTACTTTTCCGTTGTTTGTTTTGACATTTCTTTTGATGAATCTAAGTGAGTTATTTGTTTGCTTTCGATGTGATGTTATCAATGTGTTTTGACCAGCTCAGATCTTTACTTAGTGTGACGTCCAGGCATTTAGTAGCTTCTGTAGTTTTAAGTGCTATATTATGAAGTGTATAGTTATAGATGATAGCGTTTTTCTTTCGAGTAATCCTCAATACCTCACACTTATCCGTTTACCAAGGCAAACATTGGTGCTGTAAAAGCTGTGGTCGAACAGGATGCGCGATTGTCGGTGAAAGATATAGCCAGCTGTACTGGCATATCAGAAGGCAGTGTGCAATTAATTCTGAAAAAGCCATTCTGGTAGGCCTAAAATCTCTGTTTCTAAGGCAACCATTGCTGCTGTCAAAGGTGCTGTAGATCGGGATGCAAGATTGTCTGAAAAAAAAAAGTTGTACTGGCATATCAGAAGGCAGTGTTCAATTAATGCTGAAAAGGCGTTTGGACCCGAGACAGGTTTGCGCTAGGTGGGTACCGCATTTGCTCACTGAGGAGCAAAAGAAACAGCTCCTTAAATGTGCTGTTAAAAACCTACAAAGGCTGTGATAGTCGTGTTATATCTAACTTGCTAACTTGTTAAGTCAATATGTATCTTCACTGATTGTCCAAGTCGATCTGATGGCATAAATGAAATTTCAGATCGGTATCTTCATTAGTTACGGAGATATACTCATTTTAATTTGAAATAAAGGGAGGTAATTTGACATAAACTTAGTCCATAGTTATCTACCCTGATTGTCTGAGTCCAACTAATGACAATAATGAAATTTCAAATGAGTCCTGTAAGTACTTACTGATATAAATCCATTTTGATTAAAATCAGGGGAGGTAATCAGATATAAAATAACTCCAGAACCTATGACTGGATCTGACAGATTCATCATGGAATCCAAGATTTATTGTTGTTGAAGATATTTTGCAAGTTTGTATCAAATCAAACCACAAATGAAGTCTCTATATGGCTGCAAAAGCCAAAATAACAAATTACAAGTTGTGTGCATGTTTGATCAAAGTTGACTGCAAAATGTTGTCTCTATCGTGTTCACAAGCCAAAAATAGCAAATTCTGGCCCTTTAAGGGGCCATAACTCTGAAACCCATGATGGGATCTGACCAGTTTTCGAAAGGAACCGAGATATTATGTCAATACAAGTTGTGTGCAAGTTTTATTAAAGTTGATTGCAAAATGTGGTCTCTATCATGTTCACAAGCCAAAACTGGCAAATTTTAGCCTTTTAAGGGGCCATAACTCTAACACCCATGATGGGATTTGGCCAGTTTTCGAAAGGAACCGACATATTATGCCAATACAAGTTGTGTGCAAGTTTGATTAAAGCTGATTGCAAAATGTTGTCTCTATCGTGTTCACAAGCCAAAAATAGCAAATTTTGGCCCTTTAAGGGGCCATACTCTGGAACCCATGATGGGATCTGGCCAGTTATCGAAAGGAACCGAGATATTATGCCCATACAAGTTGAGTGCAAGTTTGCTTAAAATCAAACACAAAATGTG
The DNA here is from genome assembly GCF_021730395.1 of Mercenaria mercenaria. Lineage (NCBI taxonomy): Eukaryota > Metazoa > Mollusca > Bivalvia > Venerida > Veneridae > Mercenaria > Mercenaria mercenaria. The sequence continues at coordinate 46,614,714 of NC_069361.1, read as the reverse complement.
GTCTCCATCGTGTTCACAAGAAAATTGTGGACGGACGGACTAAGGGCGGTCACAAAAGCACACCTTGTCACTACGTGAAACAAAAAAGTAGGTCACATTCCACATGACCCAGATTCAAACTTGAACTAAAGATCATCAAGGTAAACATTCTGACCAAGTTTCATGATGATACAGTCATAAATGTGGCCTCTAGAATGTTAACTAGCTTTTCCTTTGATTTGATCTGGTGACCTAGTTTTTGCCTCTGCCTGACCCAGATTTAAACTTGGCCTAAAGATCATCAAGGTTAACATTCTGACCAAGTTTCATTTAGATATAGTCATAAATGTGGCCTATAGAGTGTTTACAAGCTTTACCTTTGATTTGACATAGTGACCTAGTTTCTGACTCCACATGACCTACATTAAAACTTGACCTAAAGATCAAGATTAACATTCTGACAAAATTTCATAGAAATGTTATCATAAATGTGGCCTCTAGATTGTTAACAAGACTTACATTTGATTTGACCTGCTGACCTAGTTTTTGACCCCACCTGACACAGATTTGAACTTTACCTAAAGATCATCAAGGTTAACATTCTGACCAAGTTTCATTAAGATATGGTCATAAATGTGGCCTCTAGAGTGTTAACTTTGATTTGACCTGGTGACCTAGTTTTTGACCCCACCTGACCCAGACTCGAACTTGACCTAAAGATCATCAAGATTAACATTCTGACCAAGTTTCATTATGGTATGGTCATAAATGTGGCCTCTAGAATGTTAACTAGCTTTTCCTCTGATTTGACCTGGTGACCTAGTTTTGGACCCCACCTGACCCAGATTTGACCTTAACCTAAAGATCATTAAGGTTAACATTCTGACTGAGTTTCATTAAGATACATCATAAATGTGGCCTCTAGATTGTTAACAAGCCTTACCTTTGATTCGACCTGGTGACCAAGTTTCTGACTCCACTTGACCCAGATTCGCACTTGACCTAAAGATCATCAAGATTAACATTCTGACAAAGTTTCGTGAAGATACAGTCATAAATGTGGCCTCTATAGTGTTAACAAGCTTTTCCTTTGATTTGACCTGGTGTCCTAGTTTTTGACCCCACTTTACCCAGATTCGAACTTTACCTAAAGATCATCAAGATCAACATTCTGATAAAGGTTCATGAAAATACAGTCATAAATAAGGCCTCTAGAATGTTAAAAATCTTTTCCTTTGATTTGACCTGGTGACCTAGTTTTTGACCCCAGATGACCCAATTTCGAACTCATCCAAGATTTTATTGAGAGTAACATTCTGACCAAGTTTCATTAAGATTGGACCAAAATTGTGACCTCTAGAGTGTTAACAGTCAAATTGTTGACAACGGCGGACGGACGACGGACACAGGCGATCACAAAAGCTCACCTTTGAGCACTTCATTCTAAGGTGAGCTAAAAAGGGTGGACGGAGAACAAAGTAAAAATGTAGACACGACAATGGGTGTCCAATCATCCACCTATACTTGTAACTTGCCTTAACAAAGTTCAAATATGCTAATCAAGGCTTGTCTAGGGCAAATAGAGCATTTCAAGACAATATAAACTACAAGTTAAGATATTGCAGAGCAGAAGAACTACCATATGTATCTTTCACATATTCTTGCAGCATTAATTTCCATTTGGTACATTTTTACAAGTAACTTCATAACACAATACAATGTTTCAAACAGACCCATTAGGAAGCATCTAACAGCCTTGATAACATTTTGTTTTCTGATATGAAACCAAAATATTTTGCAATGATTCAGTTCTTTAGCAGTTTTGGTAGAACATCATACAAAGGTCATTCCTACAAAGTTTGATGTATATTGACTGAGATGTTTCAGAAAAGATGCTGTTAGAGCTGACTGTTTACAAACAGCAACAGACTGCAAATAAATCACCTTATCCTTTACACAAGGAGAGCTAAATACTGTGTTTAATTTGGAGGTATGCCCATTTAAAGTGAACAAGTGTCGAAAATAAATTCACCAAAAAGACATCTGGTTCTTTCATTTTATTTAGTTCTTAGAAAGTCATACATACAAAAATAGCAAAATCTTATAATCAATTTGGTAAATACTATTTGCAGTTCCTTTTAAAATATTTACATAATGCCACAAATATGTGTTTGATGTCATGCTGTCAAAGTAAGTTTTACATAAAATGTACAGAATGGCAAACTCTTTCAACAACAACTGCAACAAAATTCAAACATTTGTCACAGAAAATATTTTTTCCAAGGGGAAACAACCTCACAGTCAAACTGCTGCAAAGCTTCTAATTAACCTTTAGTCTGCTGGCAGCAAGTGATTTTGCCTTTGTGACCAAATGCTGACCAAGATCAGCCTGCACGGACATGGTCTGTGCATGCTGATCATGGTCTGCACTGTTCACTATTCAGTCAGTAAACTTTCAGTGAACACCCCTTCGAATAATAAATGGTACTGCAAAATGAATGATGGACCAGTCCATTTTAGAAATTCAGCATGCTAAAGGTTAATAAGCACCTTGGTACTTACACATTAAATAACCAAAGGTATAAATTACCATATGTTTAGATTTTTCCCAGTAAAAATTCTTGTAAAATGTAAGCTAAATGTACACAATAAGCATGGAAGAAAGAAAAAGTAATTTTGAAAATAATTTTGCCACAGATTTCAGTATCAATATATATCCCAGCTTATTTTTTGTTGTTTTATCATACAAAAATACAGTGCAACCTCAGCAGAAAATACAATCAACCCTGTGTATACAGAAAACACGTGGGAGGAGCCAAAGTACCATTTATTTACATGTGGCCTTTATCAACAGGTTAAAATACACTAAAAGTGTTTACACATGAAGAACAACTAGTAGTGATAGGTGGTCCAAGTTTACAGGTGGTGTTTAGCACAGGTTTCACTGTTTCTGGTTTGAATGAAGGTATCCAGAAAACATTGTAATGACATGACTTACACAAGACAAATTTAGTGGCAAAAAGCCTTAAAACTAAACAAATGAACTATAGCATAGTAGACAAAGAGGCACTTGAATGTAAAATTTGAACGAAAAAAATCTCATTTAAACAGAGTGTAAACAGCAAGAAGGTATAACATCAACATAATATTACAGATAAATTGCACACCTAGAAGGTAACGAGGAACAACTACTGTGTGAATAATTTGAAAACCTTACAAATAACACTGCAATTTTTTAAACTTTCAGTTTGAATCCCTGTTGTAAGATGTTTGACAACTTGAACAGAATTTTAACTAAGCAGTAGTTTTGTTTTCTTGGGATGGAGCCAACAACTTCCAACCTGAAATGTTGGGTACCAGCAACATGGAACAGCAAAAAGAGGCTTTATCGAGAGGGAACTTTGCTTGCAAATTGCCCTATTATGTCAGCTGGGGGAAACTGAGAAATACTGCACATCTTCAGTTACAGTCAACCCTGTATATAAAAGTCATGCTACAGTGTTTATAAGCAAGTCGCCCTTATTCACAGGACAAACTACACTGCCAATATCTAAATTAGAAAAGAAACTATGACTACAAGATTCTGGTGATATCTATTCGCAGGTTGACTTTCACACAGGTTTAACTGTAAAAGAAAACTGGAGGAAAAGACTAAAATACCTGTCAATAAAATTAACATAAAATGAAGAGATGAGATTCTTTGTATGGTGTAATGACTCCAAGGTTACAGCACTGAAATTGGAACCAGTCTCAAAATGCACTCTTGCCATTCGTCAATTTCAAGACTGAACACAGAATCAACCAATCAGGTGCTGAAATTTTTAGACTGGTCCCAAAAGTCCGGTTTTAAAACCTTGTATCCGGTCATACTTACTTGAGCTCAGTTAATTTGTCATGAAAGCTCTGCCTAAATATGGCACAATGAAATGTCAATAATAAAAAATAATAAATTTTGTAAACATATATCTGCAACAATCGACAAAGCACATTCAAAACTATTTCAAAATCTGAAGGCAAAATTGTCATTTAGTTGCTCCTTCATTTCATCGAGTACATCATTTTTTCCATTCAACCATTAATATGAAAACAATGACAAAAAAAAAAAGAGAAAAAATCCAAAATTTCCACAAATGCCTTAACAAAGATATAATTATATTCCTTCAGCAAACTGCACTGTACATGTAATATTGTAACAACAACAAATATCATAAAATAACATTGCAGTAATTTGTACATGAGAGAAAAGAAATTAAAACTGACACAATATTTACAATACTGGTCATATTGGCACTTGGAGTATCATGTACAGGTAAGTTACTAGCATCATCCTATACAGCACTTTTACACAAACATGAAAGCATTAACAGAAAACTATTTGAAAGAAACCTCAAGATGTAATATAAAAAATTATCAAACACATCTACATCTGTAAAGTCTCAAAAAATATATAATTGAGCCGCATCATGAGAAAACCAGCATAGTGTCTTTGCGACCAGCATGGATCCACACCAGCTGCACATCCGCACAGTCTTGTCAGGATCCATGCTGTTTGCTAAAACTTTCTTTAATTGCAATAGGCTTTGAAAGCGAACAGCATGGATCCTGACCAGACTGCGTGGATGCGCAGGCTGGACTGGATCCATGCTGGTCGCAAAGCCACTATGTTGGTTTTCTTATGGCGTGGCTCATATTATATATTCATATCGTTAGAACTGTTATTTTGTTAGTATAACAATACATAAAGTATGTAAGTACTGATCAATTCTTTCTGTTTTGCTATGTGACTTTAATACTCTTTTCTACACATTTTAAACACTACTAAAGTGCTTTTATATAATAAATGCTGGCTGGAACCCTATGAATTATGTCAGTGTAATTCATTTTGAAAATTTGACAAAATGGTCAGGACATCAAAAATTAACATTTTAAATCATTATAAAGGTTCCACTTACAAACTGGAGTTTGTCCGATTAAAAAGCCTGTAATACTTATCTTAATTCAAACATCTGAAAACATTTACAGTGAAACACTACTAGCTCGAGCATCAGGGCTCACATGAGCAGTTAATATTGTCCTAGCTGTTTTCGCTATATATTTTATATTTTGATCACTCTAAACCCTTAATAAATCATCCCCCTTGCAACTTTGAGCAGTTAATGTTTTACTGTGAATTATCTACCAACCCAATGCCTTCAATTAGTAGTAATGAGAAAATTCATTACCAAAAAATCATTACTAAGACAGTATTATTTGAGCCACGCCATGACAAAACCAACATAGTGCTACTGCGACCAGCATGGATCAAGACCAGCCTGCGCATAGCCCAGTCTGGTCAGGATCCATGCTGTTTGCTAACGGTTTCTCTAATTGCAATAGGCTTTGAAAGCGAAAGCACAGATCCTGACCAGACTGCCCTGATGCGCTGGTCTGGATCCATGCTGGTCAAAAACGCACTATGTTGGTTTTCTCATGGTGCGGCTCATTTGGAGATGCTAACACTCTTAAGTGAGACCTATGTAATTAAGCCTTTTATATATGTACACCAACAATAACAACATAATATAAATTATTTACACAGTTCCTTGCATCTCTCTTAATCTGGCATTTTTTTTTTTTTTATATAAATGCAAAAAAGCTTTTGTATGTGTAAGAAACAAATCCAGAAAATTTTAACAAATGAGTTGTTCATCCGATAAATTTTACATAGTTGACTAGCAAATATTTCTTTTTTCTCGTTACTATTCTATATACCTAGCTATATTTGCTGGTATGGTGGTCTCAATACTACCAAGGTTAGTCATCAAAAACTCACTAACCAACACGGAAAAAAAAAGTTAAATGCATTGTTAAATGCTAATATCCTTTTGTAAACTGGAAGACAGGATAATAAATTCAATATTCTAACACCATCCGATTCATTTTCCTATGAAACAAAGAAGGCTGAAAACTGTGAATTATTATTCAACAATTCACTGTTCTGACGTCACAATTATTACGTCATGGCGTCAAACGGCATAGCAGCGCGCTGGAAAAGAAACCGATTGAAACGGGCAAATATTTAATGAATGTCGTCAAGGATGTACTTAAAAATCATTGGTAACATGTTAGAATCGAAATAATATATCTCATTTAGTGATTTGCTCTTGAATAAATCATTATTTGTCGTTCAGATGCGTATTATTATATCACTCAGGCTGCGCCCTCGTGATATAATTCCTTCGTATCTGAACTCCAAACAATGATTTATTCAGCGACAAATCACTGGATGAGATATATTATTTCTTAAGTAAATGAATGATTCATTTTGTTTCTGTAACTACTAGTACTTTCTATTTTGATTTCTTTCTTACTTTAGTTTCTACACATCGTAGATTATCTCCCTTGGTCTGCTGTTACACACATAGTAATAACTGTTTCAAAAAAAATGAATTCAATAAAAATACAATTAAAGGCACTGGCCTCCAGACTGTTCGGCAACAAAAAAGAAAGATTTTTTTTCAGATAATCTGGAAATTAATGCTATATTTCTTGAGAATGCTTTGAAACTTAATTACTGACAGACTATACGTTATGGAAACACACAAGAATTAGTTGTTTTTTACTACTTTTTATGACGAAAATCAATAAGCATTTGTAATGATTTACTCGAGGTAAACTGCCTCAATCATAAATATCTATGTTTAACGTGCATTGAAGATTAAATCCTCTATAGCGCTATTGGTAACAACAGCGGGAAACTTTTTTTTATAGCCGTGGTAGTCCAGATTCGATTCCCTATGCAGTCATATTTTTTCCTTGATTTGACATTTTAAAAAATAGTTCAGAAACAAAACCTCATATTCTAATGTTCATAATATGACCAAACTTCAATTTGAAAGAAATATCATTTTTTAGCCAAAATCTGGAGGTAACTGCCTTTAATATGCTTAACTTTACTTTTCATTTCAACATATTAGACATATTTCTCTGAAAATTACCCATACTAATCTTAATACATGTAACCAACAAAATGTAAATTAGTTCATCAGAATTCTGCTAAAATGTTTATTACAACCGGGATATCTTTACTTCAAGGGGAGATCACTGTGAAGGAGATAAAAGTTTCTCTTGCCAAACATAAGATTTTGACAGCAAAACAAGGAGTATAAAGTAAACATTAATTTCACATGGCCTAAGACCTTCAATTAATTCATTGTGTTCATGTGTAAACTTGTAACACAAATTCGTTGCCATAACCCTTCGTAATTATATGACCTATAACAATAATTTTGTAACATGATTTGAACAGAGTTATCTTGTTACAAAGGAGCAACATATTATGTGGACGGATTAAAATATCTAACAAGAAATGAACAACACTTAAAATCAACAAAAAGTTGTATGACGTCATAATTGTTTCCATAGCTACAGCACTAGAAGCTGTTGCAAAAAAATGGTTTTCTCACACGGAAGATCATGATTAGGACCAAAAGAATTCAAGACAAACATGCTGACCTTATGGGCAGTTTTCAATAGTTGATAGCATAATCTCGGGACAATCTGCCATTAGCCACTTAAGCCATTTTCTAAAATTTCACCAAAGTGGCCCAAACATTGTGATGTGGCTCGTAAAATTAGGCTATGTAAAATTCTAATTCTATAACTTCTGCACTGAATCTGTCTTAATTAAAGTGGTTCTAAGATATTTTAAGCATGTGTGACCAATGGGCTTAATGCTACCTAATTCAGTATTACATTGATCAAAGTCAAAACTGGGAACCACTTAAAATTCTTAGTAAAATTTTAGACCAGAAAGAGTCTAATCTGATATGCAATCAATGATCAGGCAGTCCTTTGTCACTTACAGAATGTTGAAATATCATATACACAAGTTGTCACAATAAACAGGACCATCTGCTTCAACATTTGTAACTACTGACATTTATTCAGTTAAAGAAAAACTTAATCTGGATATGTATTATGGGATTTACCCTTATGTAAAACTGATCCTAAAAGCTTCAGAAAACGTAATATGACACTCCTGCAGATTTCACAGAATTACGTAATTAAACACAAGACGTTTTTGTAAAAAAAAAAAACACTCACACGTAGCTTATCTATCTCTCAATAAGCTACTTTTCACGAACATAATAAATGAACACTAAACACCACAAGACGAGAACAAGCTCTGTGATAGATGTACACAACAACGTAACATAGTCCATGAAGAGTTGAAACTCGAACACCTTCCCGATGTATGACTAGTTGAATTGAGCACCAGTAAAGCACTATAGAAGGCCAACTATATGTTGGTTTCAAGTCTTTCTCGACTTTTTGGCAGCACTCGGTTGAGACAGATCTGACAACTGTGTGGATTCTGTTGTCGTCAACTGTAAAACCTGAAGCATGAGGCAAAATACATTCAAGATATTTCAAGATTTATGTATGAACATCTTTACAATAATATCTGTGTTACGGTAACATTAGGCTTAACATATCAGTAACTAACTTGTTAAGGAGGCAAAATACATATGTGTCAATATAGATTGAAATGTCTTTTATCAAAGGAACACCATGTGCAATACTGTATCAGTGAAAATGTAAAATCAAGTGTTTAAAAATAGAAGTCAATTTGATTTTTCATTGAAAACGAAATAATACTCTCTTTAATTCAGTTCTTTTCAATGATTCTTTCCATTTTATTTCAATAAACCGCAGACACTCATTAAATAAAAGAATGCAGGCATTGTAACCATTGCAAACCTGTTTGTGATATATCATGTGCATTAATGAATGGCTCAATATTAAGGACGTAATGCAAATAGTTGTATACTTTACGAAGAACGGACATACTTTTATAGATCAGGGGAAACAACTTTAGGGACCTTAAATTTGTATGTGTTCTGTTATAATAAAACCTGGCTAATGGGACAGACATGGATATGGTAACGACAAGTTATAGAGAACTTACTTGTTGAGATCCGGCTAATGAAACTGGCATGGGTATGGTGATGATTTGTTGTTGACCTTGTTGAGACTGCTGCTGTACCTGGCCAGCCTGCTGACCTGGTTTAATAATTACAACAATTTACACTTTGAAAACAATTATATGAGCCATGCCATGAGAAAACCAACATAGTGGGTTTGCGACCAGCATGGATCCAGACCAGCCTGCGCATCCGCGCAGTCTGGTCAGGATCCATGCTGTTCGCTATTAGTTTCTCTAATTCCATTAAGCTTTGAAAGCAAACAGCATGGATCCTGACCAGACTGCGCGGATGCGCAGGCTGGTCTGGATCCATGCTGGTCCCAAACCCACTATGTTGGTTTTCTCATGGCACGGCTCATATTATGTCATTTTTCAGTCAGGTTAAAATCACCCCCACACAATTTTAGGTCACATGGCGACTTCTACAGTTTTTGACAGTGAATACCCCAGTTTCCCCTCCAGGCAATATTCAAGGTGAGCACTTGGGTAGAACCACCCACTTTCTGTAAGCTAGCTAGATGTCTTTCTCACAAAGTATGTGAGGTTTTCAACCAAGATTGATAGAGGGTAAGTGCTTCATAGTCAGCTGAGGTCCATTAGATGTCACAAGCTCTATGAGATGGAAATGTACTGAATGGCACAAATGCAAAGCTATACACATACATGTAATATTAACATTTTAAGAAGTTGAAACTGTTTGGCTTTAATAAAATCTGTACTACTCATAATTTGACAAGGTTTGTGGGATGTTGTTTTTTTTATTTTGGCTGATTTAGCGGTTACTGGGTCATATTCTAAAATGTAAAATGTATTTTCCCACCAACTTTGACAGAACAATTCCCAATGTAATTTTGATGAAAATGATTCTTTCTTTGTATAGAGTAAGGCAAGATTTGATAACACAGACCATCTAAAATGTATATTGTTGTAAAGAAATGGGTATCTTTCATACAGTTTTATACTGTTGGACAGTGTTATTAGTATGACATGGATAACTGGAAGTTTTTCCCAATTTTAACCAGAACAACCCTAAATTTTCCAAGACCAAAGGTATGGATCATCTTCCCAGAATTCTAGAAAACTCCTTGTTTGATCTTGATGAAATTTGTACAGAAAGTAGTTATGATACAGAGGTAAAACAATCTTAGGTAAGAGAATAAACTGAATTGTTCATTGACGGGATATAAATGTTTCCAAAGTTTGTGTTTCATTTGCACTTCAGTATATCAAAAAGGAAATAAATCTGGGTATAAGATTTCTTTTTTTTATTTCAAAGCAGAATTCATTATTATAAACATATATAAGATTTACTGCATATCACATCATGACATGAGTGCTGGAATTGAAACCTGCACTAAGTTGGCATGGAAACAGTGAACAATTAAAGACATTATACATTACAACATACCAGTATCTGACAATGCTGTGGCTGGCTGTTGGAAGTTAAAGATGGTCTTATCTTGTATAGGTCCTGTAGCCGGGGCATACACTATCCCCTGTGGAGTTTGATACATGAACACACTTGGTGTTAGAGCCGATGCAGCCTGGTGCGTTCCTGTATTGATAAAATAATACCAGAGTTATTTCATGAACTTAATATTTTTACATAATATTTCTGTCGCCATTTTATAACAAAACTTATTACATGTGTGTTTTCATTCTCCGTTTACCCACATCAATTTTTTTTCCATATTGTCATGCTGATTTCATATCACGTGTGTGACATCATTCAGGACGTTATTTCGCTACGTGTCAATGCATAAAAAATTCAATATCACAGAATGATACAATTTTACTTGGTTGAAAGAACAAATTTTCTCATTTATATTAGTAGATGCCTGTGCAGTTAAATGACTGCTAGCTTCATAAAGAAAAATGCCCAAGGGGCTTAACTGTGATTATTTTGCTAAAAGTATTTTAGAGTTATTTGTATAGACTCTGCCAGTAATGTTTGTTAAAACTCATTCGAACATAATTTGATTTATAGCTATTTTCCTTTTTCTGACAATTTATCCATGGAATAACTGTTTGAAAAACAAGAGCTGTCAGATGACAGCGCGCTCGACTATTCGAAGAATTGATTGAAGAATGGGGTCAAACAAAAGAAAAAAATACATTAGACAAACAATGTTCCCGTATTTGTGGATTTCGATAAGTCTTGCACTAAATGGCAATGTGTGAACCAATTTCAAAGTCCAAAAAGGGCCATTATTCAGCCAAAATAGTTGTCAGAGTTATGTACTCTTGCCTACAGATGGAAATCATAATGATAAACAAGTGTTCAAAGTTTAAAAGCCATATGTTAAATAGTTTTGACAAAACATGGACTTGTATGAAATCAGAACCAATTTCCAAGTCCAAAAAGGGCAATAATTCAGCCAAAATATATGACAGAGTTATGTACTCTTTCCTACAGATAGAGACTATTATACTGAACAAGTGATAAAAGTTTCAAAGCCATATGTCAAACACTTTACACAAAATATAAACTGGTACGAAAAACTTAACTAAGATTTCTAAGTCAAAAGGGGCCATAATTCAGCCAAAATCTTTGATGAAGTTATGTACTCTTGCCTATAACTGGACAAGGTGATGGTTAACAGGTGTTGAAAGTTTCAAAGCTTTATCTTCAAAGACTTTGTCAAAATATGAACTGGTATGAAAAACTTAACCCAGATTTCTATGTCAAAAAGGGCCAAAATTCAGCCAAAATCCTTGATGGAGTTATGTACTCTTGCCTTTAACTGGACATGGTGATGGTAAAAAAGTGTTGAAAGTTCCAAAGCTTTATCTAAAATGACTTTGTCAAAATATGAACTGGTACGAAAAACTTAACCAAGATTTCTAAGTCGAAAGGGGCCATAATTCAGCCAAAATCCTTGATGAAGTTATGTACTCTTGCCTATAACTGGATATGGTGATGGTAAACAAGTGTTGAAAGTTTCAAAGCTTTATCTCAAAAGACTTTGTCAAAATATGAACTGGTACGAAAAACTTAACCATGATTTCTAAGTCAAAAGGGGCCATAATTCAGCCAAAATCCCTGATGGAGTTATGTGCCCTTGCCTATAACTGGCCATGGTGATGGTAAACAAGTGTTGAAAGTTTCAAAGCTTTATCTCAAAAGACTTTGTCAAAATTTGGACTGGTACGAAAAACTTAACCAAGGTGTGACGCCGACACCGACGCCGTGGTGAGTAGAACAGCTCTACTTATTCTTTGAATAGTCGATCTAAAAATGCCTACATACATATCAAATTTGTTAAGTAAAATAAACCTAAACAGAAGTATTTTTCTTTATGACTTAAGGTTAGTATGTTCTAAGGGGGAACTTACACGATCAGTCTATCCCAGAGGTGTCGCAGAAAAAAAAAAATCACCAATTAAAAAGTTTAGGTAGAAAAGTCAAAACAAAATCATGAAATTACCGGTATAACTCTTGCGAAGTTTTCAGGTAAAATCCCACAATCAAGTTCAAAACTTTATCCAATGGTCTTAATGTATGTGTTCAAGTCTGTTTAAGATCTGCACACCAGCCATAATAAGATAAAGATAGTATTTTATGACTAAGTGATATTTTATGAAGAAATATAAATTTACCTGTATTAAGAACATTGACAGTGGTTGCCGCAGATGTACTGGTGCCATTTGACTGTATTCTCTGTCCATTCTCTGTCTGTAACACTTGTGTACCTAAATAATGAACAGAAAAAAACTTCCATATGTATTCAACATAGCACACTTTGTGTGTTTTTCACACCATCTTTCAGCAGTATTAATGCCGTTCATTGACCTTCTAATAAGTCTTCTTGGATTGGCTGTGCAACAGCATTAACAACTCCCACAGGACGGAGTGATTAAGGTCGCTGATTTCAAGTCACATGCCACCATGGGTTTGAGCTTCATCCATGCTCAGATTCGTTTAATCTAAAGCCTTCTATGCAAGTCTAGCAGAAGGATCAATATTAAAGAACTAATATGCAAGGGCTAAGGCATAAAAAAAAAATTGTTTCTTTCCGGTATCCCGACCTACCCTAAATTTTTGGCTCGACCCAAAACTGCCTTGGAGAATCTTTTTTTCAACTTTTTAATAAAAAGTTGCAAAACTTCTCTTTTTATGCTTTAAACATGGTCAGTGATGTTAGAAATCAACTTACTGATGCTCTAAAGGCATAACCCCCTTATTTGTGTTCATTTTTTGACATAAAAATAATTTTCGAAGTCTCACTTAATAAAAAAAATTTCCAAAAAAAAAAAATTTCCAACCTACTTACCCTAATTGTTTTTAGCATGTTACCGGAAAAAAAAGATTTTTTTAGGCCTTAGTAGATGACATATTCAACAAAAGAACAAGTCAATGTATGTGATTCATTGGAAGTTTATACTGGGTGATAAAATCATAAAATGTTAAGATGTATTCATATCCTTGTTTAAATTCCTTATAAGGCATTTCTTGACTGTGGTTAGTACTCTAGACAATAGTAAAGCATGTCAAAATGACTGTGACATTTCAGTAACGATGCTGTATTTAACTGTCATCTGCAACTGATACATTACAGGGGGTTTTACTGAATCAGGATTTTATACACCTTCACATATCTTCTAATTTCACTCAATCTGAATGTCAAAGCAATCGCGGTAACCAAATGCCACTCCCACACAGACCAAGTTTACCTTTGAATGTGTCTGTCATGAAAAGGGCATTATATATATGAGCCGCACCATGAGAAAACCAACATAGTGCATTTGTGACCAGCATGGATCCAGACCAGCCTGCGCATCCATGCAGTCTGGTCAGGATCCATGCTGTTTGCTTTCAAATCCTATTGCAATTAGAGAAACCCTTAGCAAACAGCATGCGCAGGCTGGTCTGGATGTTGGTTTTCTCTTGGTGCGGCTCAAATCTGGTATAATATAACATACAAGTTACTCTTCATTAAGTTCAAGGCAAAGACAACATTTTTCCTAGATATATATTCCCCTGGTTCACATACAAGACATGAGAAGGTATTAAATATTGCTGTCTGCCATGCAGATCAACAACAGAAATGTCATTTTTGTCAGAAATTGTGTAATAACAGCATTATTTTATTCTCTAGAGGTAAGCTAAAATACAGTAGAATATTGTCCCTTAAGGTAGATCTAGTTCTGCACATTCAAATTAAGGTTTAGCAGTATATCACAAAGCAACAGATTTTTTTAGCGAATGAACAGCATCTTGACACACAACTTATCTGTCCAATACATGTTTTACTGTTCTGTCCCACGGAGTTGGATACCTAAAATATTCTAAATGAGTTGTCCCCCTTTAATGCCATTTGTAAAGAAATAAATGTAAACAATTGTCAAAACAATGTTTTACCTAGTTATGTAAAGTTTAAACACTTGCACAATGTTGCAAATGCATCAAAACGAAGACAAGTAAATGGTGTTTTTAAAGGCGCTGGACTGTCCAGAAGTGTGGCCCCTTCATGTAGTCCCTTTCAGGAATTCAATACATATATGAATAAATTGACAATGGTTTTGTACAATAATATAAATGTTTTATATGCTGTTATATTTTCATGTTAAACAATGCTTTCTTTCTATGATTTGAACGTTCGAACTTTTTCCTCCGAAACATGGACCTACATGTATACCTTAATTTTTTTTTCTACAATGTAGAATTTGATTAAACTGAATTTTAAAATCTTCAGAATATACTTTGAAAAATCAGCAAATAAAAAAGATAGGGTCCTGTGCTTGATTTTTTGCTAGACTGGTTTGAAAAATTTGGACCTCGTGCATTTTTCGTAACGGGAGTCTATGGGAAAATCATCACTTTCATAACATTTTTGCGAATAGAATTTTTTCTACAATGCAGATTTTAATGAAACTTCTCACAGTTGTAAATAAAAATATGGCCTATAATGTGGTGAAATAAAATATCGAGGTCCGTGCACTTATTTTAGAGATATTTCACCATGATTAAAGTGAACCACACATTTCACACTAATTTTAAGATATAACTTTTGAATTATTTAACGTGTCAGATGTTTTAATATCGTATTTTAACATTAGAAAGATGGTAACAGTGCCACTGTTAAAAATTTACTCACAGGTTTACGTTCATTTATAAAATAATTTTCATTTCCGTTCTTTATTATATGTTTTCTGGATAAATGATGTTACGTCATCACTTCCAGTTAAAATATCAAACATGCAGAACTAACTTAATGTTGACAAAGACCAAATCCCAGACAGAAATGAGACACTCACATTGATAGATATGTATATTGAAGTATTTAAAGCATTTCTAATGAGTCTTATGCACGAGTTACATTTTTCACTGTTCTGCTGACTTGACTTTACTTTTGGCACTTGCAAAAATCTGCGAGAGAAAGACATTTCAACTCGCAACTCGCAGTAATAATGTCAACTTTAATAGCAATTATGTTAAACACGTTTTGATAGAAATCTTATACATGTATGTATACATAAATACCTAGTTATTTTTTCTTCACTGATATTTCGCAGTCACAAGAAATTGGGGCTGTGTATCAAAAATTGTAGATAAAACATCACCATGAGATCAATATCTGCAAACCAGTCCAGACACAGTGTAAAACGTCATCAATCCATACTACTGTTTAAAATCTTATCATTAATCCTGACTTATTATGACTCTAATTTTATCTTCAATTCTTCAACAAGCAGCTAGAAATCTGCAGTGCTCCAGCTAGCTATTTTTAGCAGGGCGCATCGCCCGTTCCGAAATTCGTTCCGCCCTGTTGCCCTGCCAGGCACCCTGCCCTTTTACAACCATTCATTTCCTTTTTAGCAAACCTTCCTTTTTTTGCCTCATTGGTTATAATAAACTGCTTTATTGCACCTTTTTATCGAGTGATACACGCCGGGGGCTTTGACATAATTGACAAACAATTACCTGCTGTAATCGGCCCGATTTAGTCTGCTACACCAGCATTAAAATCACTGAAGCTTAGTGTTAAAACAAAATCTAACCAGTCTGAAAATTATCTTCATTTTTGCGCCACCTGTCAAACTGTACTTTCGTTTTCGGTCACAGACGTATTAATGTCCGTTTATACACAATAAAACTTAAGTCTAGACAACAGACATTTAAATCTAATTGATAAAAATCAACCAAATTTAAATAGAAATTTTTTTTACCTTGATCATTTTAAAAGTTTTTGAAATCGAAAGTTGATTGTCGTCTGCTGTATAAATTTGCCGGTTTTTCGTGAACATTTCTTTGAAATTAGTTTAATAAGATGTAAAGACAGTGTAAACTTTAATGTCAGATACTGTAAAATGCTGTTAAACTGTCTTTACATCATAATAATTTTTCAAAAATATTGTTTAAAAATGAGTTTTAGGAAAGTGTAACCATACCGGATTAAAAATTTTGGATACCCGGAATACTTTCTATTAGAAGTGCTAAACTTGCATTCAGTCTGTTGTAAGTTAAAAACTTTGCCTTATTTCATTTATTTAAGTGAAAGTTTAAACTTTATTTCTTCTGTATGTTACACATATAAATTTATAAATATCAAGTACATGAAGAAAGTATGTTCTGAAATTTTAACGAGTAAAATGGGCCTAAACAAAAGTTATTAAAATGTTATAGCTACAGAAATGATTTCAAGCTTTTATTTCTTTAACACACACATATTGTTATTAAATAAATAATTACAAAGAACAGGCCCTGATTCAGGAACGGGCCAAGGGGCCCTGTGCCCCCAGTTGGCTGAGAAGTGACCTATACTCATCAAAGATGCACCATACTGTTTTGACAAAAGAATATTTTTTTCTCAAAATTTAGACCCAGAAACGCACCAGAGGCCACCATTTCAAAATTTTCCATGGGGAGAGCCCCCTGACCACCCATTCAAGAGGAGAGTAACATACCCCTGCAATACCTCAAAATTTAGACCTAAAAATGCACCAGAGGCCACCATTTCATGTCTGTATTTCAAAAATTTCTGGAACTGCCAAGTAAATTATGAGCAACAGCATTCTTAGTATACTAGAGATGACAAACCTAGCCTATCAAAGCACAAAGTATGCCTTATACCATGCCTAAAGTATATGTTAACAAGGCAGTCTGAAAGACAGCTAAATCCCCCGCCACTGCTATGGATAGTGAAAGGGTAAAACCTTTGATTTTAGCTGTGACCTTGACCTTGAACTGACATGGCTGACTCATGAATTCTGCACAACGTCTTGATGAGGTGATCATTTGACCAAAGTTTCATGAAAATCCTTCAAGGGGTTTAGGAGAAACAGAGCTGAAACCTTTGACCTTCAGTTGTGACCTTGACCTTCAGTTGACATGGCTGACTCATGAGTTCTTGATGAGGTGATCATTTGACCCAAGTTTGATGAAAATCCTTCAAGGGGTTAAGGAGATACAGAGTGGACACCAAATGGAAGGCTCAAACCTTCGACCCTTAGTTGTGACCTTGACCTTGAGCTGGCATGGTTGACTCATAATTTCTGCACATCGTTTTGATGAGGTAATCATTTGACCCAAGTTTTATAAAATTCCTTCAAGGGGTTTAGGAGATATAGAGCGGACACGAAATGGAAGGCTCAAACCTTTGACCTTCAGTTGTGACCTTAACCTTGAGCCAACATGGCTGACTTATAAGTTCTGCACATCGCCTTGATGAGGTGATCGTTTGACCCAAGTTTGATGAAAATCCTTCAAGGGGTTTAGGAGATATAGAGCGGACACAAAATGGAAGGTTCAACCTTTGACCCTAAGTTGTGACCTTGACCTTGAGGTGGCATGACTGACTCATGGGTTCTGCACATCGTCTTGATGAGGTGATCATTTGACCCAAGTTTTATAAAATTCCTTCAAGGGGTTTAAGAGATATAGAGCGGACACAAAATGGAAGGCTCAAACCTTTGACCTTGAGTTGTGACCTTGACCTTGAGCCAGCATGGCTGACTCATGGGTTCTGCACATCGTCTTGATGAGGTGATCATTTGACCCAAGTTTTATAAAATTCCTTCAAGGGGTTTAGGAGATATAGAGCGGACACAAAATGGCAGGCTCAAACCTTTGACCTTGAGTTGTGACCTTGACCTTGAACCGACAAGGCTGTCTCATGGGTTCTGCACATCGTCTTGATGAGGTGATCATTTGACCCAGGTTTCATGAAAATCCTTCAAGGGGTTTAGGAGATATGGACCGGACACGATTTTGTTACGGACGGGAGGACGGACGGAAGGACGGACAGACGGATGGATGCAGACCATTCCTATAATCCCTCCGCCACGGCGGGGGATTAAAAATGCATCAGATCTAATGCATGCACCAGTTACAATGAAGTGCCCTTTTCATTGCCAGCACCCTGCCCTTTCTTAATCCTAGCTGGAGCACTGAATCTTATAGTAATTAAAACTTCATACAATATCTGTTACCATGCTATGTCATGCTATAACTATAAATAATTCCAGCCGACCATGCGACATACCGTACCTTGTGTAGGTGTTGATATTCTGTAAATTTGTTGCTGTTGTGCTTGTTGAGATGTGGCCACCTGTGATCCTTGCTGTCCTGGTATAACAAAAGATTGTCCTGCAAATATAGGAAATCAAATATTAGACACACGTTAACTGCCCTCTATCCAGCCTATGGACTCTGGGTATTTAAATTCTTCAAACATATTTGATTTTTAAATGTTTTCTCTTACCACCGTTGAGTGCACGTCTTGGGAAGGCACAATCCATTGAGGGAACTTAAAGTCATAATTATATTGGCCTCTTTCTGTCAGTGTCCTGACTGGAGCCGGTGGGAGTGGCCCTGAAAAGGGTCCGTTTGTGATGAAAGAGGCTACCTTCTTGGTGACGGCCTCCGGATAGACGGAATGCAGAGAAGACCCCGAGCGTCCCAATCCCTATGCAAAACTTGGATGTGGGAGGGGAGGAGAGGGGCACATCTACTTTACAGCGAGGGACTAGCGACAACAGCACCAGCCAGTGACTTGCAGTTTCAACCGCCCTTGTTAGAGCAAACTTGCAATACCTCCGGCAGTTTGTCTAGCGACCATGTCTAGGATCTTTGTAGTTTATGGTCTCATTGGCCGTGACAGTGACCCACTTTTGGCTTCAAAATTACTTGGATTAATTAGCTAATACTCTATGGCAATTGTGTAGAGGTAAGTTCTCTTCACCATTTTGCTTCAAAAATTCTCTTTAACGGCATGCCTGGTGACATGCGGGGGTCCGTACTCTTACATAGCCCAATTGCTATATTGTGGCTGTTATGGCCAGATGGACCCTGATGAAACACAAACACTCGACTCAACTCTTGATATATTTGTATAGTGAGCGGTGGCCCTAAAACTGAAGGTCATGGAAATGAAGCTTACAAACACAGTAGACTACTGGGACAACGAAACAAAACTCTCATGAACAGTAAGCATTTTACAGTATATATTTGAATTTACATGAGGCTGAACTTGTCAGCAAAACAAATCATTTTCTATGAATCAAAATAAATAGATAAAATTCTAATGAAATTCACAAATGTTGTTCCTCAGAATAACCATTTTAGCCAAAATGCTGAAATTTTTGCTAAGAAAATTCACAGACACTTGGGGTCTGGAACCCCAAAACCCTCCAGCCCAAACTACTACGCACCTGTATATATTTTTATCATCATCATTGTATATCCAGGCACAGACTATAAACACACAAACAATGTTAAACTCATTTGAACTAATTTGAATATATATATAATCTCTCACTAGCTTAAAAATACACAAGATATAAATGTTTGCCAGAAATATCTCACACACCAACCTTGAAAAATCATCTCATGTTTACTATTTTTGCAACTTTCCCATAGAATTTTGATGTTTTTCAGTACAGTACCTATTTTTCTGCAAGATGATATTCACGATAGTACTGGATTTCAGTGCTGTCAACAGAATACGCGAGGAATTCTGCAATTGTCAAAAAAATTCGCTCCATTTACAAAATCTTTCGACTACGTCAGCTATGGCTGCCGGATTCGTATGGTAAATATTTTTCGCGCAGTGAATACTGGAACCAGCTGGTTCCCACATTCATTACGCGATGTTTATTTATCGTACAAAGCCGGAATCCACAGCTTATGTATTCGAAAGATTTTGTAAATGGAACAAAGTTTTTCACAATTGTAATATTTCACGAATATTTTGTTGACAGCAGTGAAGATCAAGTATTATCATGAACATCATCGTGAAGAAAAATATGTATTGTTTTAAAGAACACCAAAATTCTATGGCAAAGTTGCATAAATAGTAAACATAGGACGATTTTTCAAGGTGGGTGTGCCAGATATTTCTGGCGAACATTTATATCTTAATGTGTATTTTTAAGCTAGTGAGAGATAATATATATTTTCAAATTAGTTCAAATAAGTTTAATATTGCTTGTGTGATTATAGTCTGCGTCTGGATATACAATGATGATGATAAAAATATATACAGGTGCGTAGTGGTTTGGGCTGGAAGTGTTGTGGGTTCCATACCCCAAGTGTCTGTGACAAAATTGAGTGATTTCATCATAACATTCCCACATACATTTATGTATAAATAAACAAAGGAAATACTAGAATCTACACATTACCAGGTTGTAAGATAAATCCTGGAGGTAGTCCAGGAAGATGGACCGATATACTGCCTGGGGTGGACGACTTCGTTGTACTAGGCTGTGGACTGGTTGATGTCTGATAATGTGGTTGCTGAACGACTGTTGCCATAGGCACTGAAATCAATTAGCAAAAATCATTTCTTATTCTTTAAGTTTAAGACTTCAAAATTTCAAAATTTTTAGTAGGAAAACCTGAAACAGTAAACCTGTTATTGGTCCATTTCAAAATGTTCTCAGAATTAACCAGTCATCACAAAGGATTTAATTTTGAGGAGTTGGTTAGGCAGAGTATAAAACTTTTTATGCTGGTTGCTTGTGACTCTCGCTGCCTAAGATATGAAAAAAAGAAGTAAGAAGGACTTCTACCTACATCCCTGATTAAAAGCTGGCTTTACAATAACATACCTGTGGATGCGGGTTGATATGTTTGTGTTGATGGCTGAAGCTGGGTCTGTTGTACAACTGGCTGTGTTGCCTGGGAGTGGCTGTAGTTCTCTTGCACTGTCGGACTGCTGTTCATTGTGTACACAGGTTTCAGGCCTCCAGTACTGTCCATCACCATAGGCTATAAATAGAATTAATTTTCCTTATTATTCACAACTAATTTGCAAAAAATATAGTTTAGTTAAATTCTCGCTAGGCACCTTGTATCCTAATACTGATATTTTAGTTATTAACATTTTATGTAAGTAATATATAAATGTCTTATTAAGGTAAGATCTATGCATCCTCTATAAATAAGGCAAGTTATCACCAGCAGGGATCATTCTGGCTCTTAAAATGAGGCTATTTGAATTACTATTCCTTTATTTTGCACTGAAAGTGACTCAATAAAGTTTTAAGCAAGTGTGACCAAGACAACTGATATCTTTAAGTTGTTCATATTGTTCTAAAATTGTAATTTTATCTTTTATTACCTCAGCATGTTCTCTTCTGTTGGGAAGGAAAGGGGCATAATTTAACAAAATTTGAACAGTCTCAGGAGTTATCTCCAAAGAATAATTATCATTATTATAATTATATAATTACTTTCATGCCATTTTTCAATGTTCAGTAATGCAGTTATATGCTTTGACAGCCTGATTCCCCTAGTTTCTGTATCAGTAGAAAATTATTCTCTACAAATAGATGACAACTTCCCCATATGAATCAGTGGCAGAGAATGAAAAAAAAATCCTAGTAAATATATTCCCAGCCAGAGCATTCATGTACATCCTGATTAGCCAAAAGTAGTGCAATCTTTCCCATCAATTCTGTACACCCCTGGAATTCTACTTTAGGAAACCTTGAGTCATCTTGCTACAGCTCCCCAGATATTAAATGCCATAACCAATGTTTCTCCCACACAAATACAGACCATATGTAAAGGCTTATCAGTAACAAACAGACAGATTCAGTGGCAATTTAGCACAAAGTGCCCCCTGTTGAGCTTGATTACAAGTAGCATATACAGACTGCTACCAAAAATATGGCAAAACATCAGGATCTGTAATGGAAAATTCCACATTCTGAGAAGAAGCATGCCTCAATCTTAAAGATCTCAAGCCTTGTCTAAATGGAACTTAGATAGATTATTCATGAGTAGGCCTTCAGTTAACATTATTCCGACTGTTTCACCATATACCTGTGTAAACAAAGTAGTTTCTTCTCCAGTTAATTCATTCAATTAGTCAATTTTATTTATGTATAAACCTGACAATTCAATAAATTTTTAACCCTTAGCCTGCTAAATTTCTAAAATGGACTGGTCCATCATTCAATTTGGTCAATACCATTTATTATTTGAAGGGGTGTTTGCTGCAAATTCACTGACTGAATAGCGAACAGTGCAGACCATGATCAGACTGCACGGATGTGCAGGCTGATCTTGGTCTGCACTGGTCGCAAAGGCATAATCATCTGCCGCTAGCAGGCTAAGGGTTAAAGGCCTCCATAATTTTTTTTTCTATGACTTGGTCATTAATACAGTAACAGATTTGTAGTTTCTGCAATCAAATGAGTTAACACAAAAATGGCATAAAAATCATAATCTGACGATAATTTTTCATTGTATTATAACAAAATCTTCCTGTTAAATTGCATTCTAAAAATATAGTTTATTGAGACATTTATTAATAAATTACAAAAGGCTTTAATAATACTGCTTGATGGTGTGTATCTGTATGGCATTGCCTTCTTAAAATTAAATTTTTAATACAATATAGCTTCATGTTTCTAAAACAGTCTTTAAACCTTTTAAGAAATTCAATCTCTATCATAAACCGACAGTTACCAGAAGGGTATTAAAAATTTGATGGTTTTCAGAGCACAGGAAAATAAAGTGAAATATTCAGTAACATGAACCAGTCTGTAATATTCTATAAAACACTGCTTCTGTATGAGCAGATATGTAGATTGCTGATAAGCCCTGTGTAGGCTGGATAAATTATATATACTGCCAGAACTAATGGAAAATAACAGATGGAAATCCAGTTCCAGGTAAGGGCAGTGGGCCAAATTTAGATCACAGCTACCTCCCCCAGATAATTCTCCAGCAGTATTTTACCTGCCTACAAAAATTAATGCATTTACAGAGGTTCTGGAGGAGTTACAGATCAGCAGCATATTTTGTAGATATTTTCATTTTTTTTGTGCTGCAAAAAAACTGATAAATTATCATAAAACCATGACCTGTTATTATCAGGAACCTCCATATAAAGTTCAAACTGATTTAAAAATTATTCTGATTCTCAAATTTATGGCAACATTTCGAATTTTTCGTGTTCAATGTTAAATGCAAACAAAATGTATATGTTAAACGTTTGATCTAGAATTTATGCCCCACTTTTTACTTCGCAAAATTTGCAGAGAGTCTATATTAGCTAATCTAAAATGGCTAAATTTAATGCTATAATTAATATAAATACATATTAGAGATGTGAATATAAAAAGTGACATTCAAGTATACTGCTGTCACTAAACATTTCTGGGCTAACAATATTTAAATGTAACTTTAAAGTCTTGTTTCACTAACTCAATGAAAAACACATTA
The DNA here is from genome assembly GCF_021730395.1 of Mercenaria mercenaria. Lineage (NCBI taxonomy): Eukaryota > Metazoa > Mollusca > Bivalvia > Venerida > Veneridae > Mercenaria > Mercenaria mercenaria. Next base: position 46,591,087 of record NC_069361.1, on the reverse strand, counting down.
AGAAAATGTCATATATTAATTTCAAAAATAGGGAAGATTATACTACTACCGACTGGATAAAAAAGGACTAAAAAATCAGATCTTTTATGCACTTACTATACAAATGAAACATTAAATTTGTCCAATTACAAATTCAGCCCTTTTACAGAACAGGCAATTCTGAAAATAATTTTTCTGATCAGGAATTTGTGCAGGTCCATCTCCCGGGCATATATTTAGACAGGTAGAGATGGGAGCCAAAAGCATACATTCCTTAGACATGAGTTTCCTAAATGAGAAACTCTGCAAGCAAGACTGCTAATGTATTTTGTTCCTAATATTCTGCAAGAGATGTCAGGAACCGTACTCTTTCTATTAAGTGCACAAGAAACATTATGTGACTTAAACATTATGTGACTTTTAAACTGCAAGTTTAAAGCAGATAATTACTGGACATTTTAGTTATTTAAAGACGTACATAGATCTGACAGTAATTCGTATATGTATATAGGCAAAAAATTTCCTACAGACAGAATTTCTTAAAACTTTGTGTACTGACTGGGAATCAAGTTTAAAACAGAAATATGTATCAAAAATCATAGGTTCCGGAGCTTGATCTTGAATTATCTGCCCTTGGAAATCAGAAAATACTAAAAAAAAACCAATTTTCAAGGGCAGATAATTCAACATTAAGGCAAGGAAACTGCATTTTAATTTATATTTCTGTTTTAGTCATCATTTGCATTAAGTATACAAAGTTTACTGAAATTCGGTCCATGGGAAAGACCAGGACTTTGAGGTATCATTTTGTCAATGTTCATTATAAGTCAAGGAATTGCAACTGCCACAGTGTCTATATACTGACAATATTAGGGCAAATTTTTCTTATGGATAGAATTTCTTTCTTTAAACTGTGTCTACTGACAGAGAATCTAATCAAAAACAGAAATATAAAATAAAGCAAACCATAGGTACCCAGCCTTGGTCATGAATTGTCTGCCCTTGAAAGTGGGAAAATACTGAAAAATATATTTTCAAGGGCAGATAATTCAAGATCAAGCACCTGTACCTATGGTTTTTACATATATTTCCATTTTAAACTTGATTCTCAGTCAATACACAAAGTTTAAAGAAATTCTGTGTCTTTAAAAGGAAAAATGTTGAAGGATTTGCACATGAAAGGGGCATGCCTCACTGACGGACAACAAAAGAATCATATTTTCTTAAGACAACAAACTTTGAAAAAAAAAATATCATTTACTGTATTGAATCATAAGGACGATAATTGTTTAAAAAAATTTTTTTTTACACAAAAGTAGTCTGCTAAACTGCTACGTAGAATTCAATGAATTTGACATTTTTTCCCTTCAATTCTACAGTATTTCGTTTTGATTAACTGTTAGTGTTACAAAAAAAAAATTAATGTACTGTACGTCACCGGTGTCACTACCAGTATTTTTAAGTAAATTTTAAGCCCTGTCTATAAATTTCAATTTAATACAGTCTAATACTGATCATGCAAATTCACACTGATTTGTCATATTCACAAAATGTTGAATTTGTAAACTGTAATGGACTGGGGTATAGACTGTCATGACCTTGTCATTTTCTTCTGCAAAAACCTACAATTTATGTGGGCTGACACTCAAAAAAAATCTTCACACCAGCTGAGTGTTTTATGGTTTATCTGGAGGAATGCGTTTCAATATGCAATCAATTTCTAAAGCAAACAATAATCTTTTATTTCTTTTTCAATGATACACTGTTAAATTTAACAAAGCAAAATAATATCTAGCTATTTTCTCCTGTAAAAGATATTGGGAGTCAGTGTTTTAAATTTTCATACTGAAATGCAGTTTCAGCTTCAAACTGAATGAATACATTTCCCTAGACAATCAAAATTCAATTCTACTTTCAGCTTCCAATATGAAGACAAACCCACAGGGCATTCATGATTTTCTAGTCTTCCTGCAAAATTTACCATATAAACATACAGTAAGCAAAAACAACTTCCTAAAATCAAAACAGATGGAGAACACAACATCTGTTTCTGATTAAAACATCTTGAACATACATGTACAGATTAAACAGGAAATCTGACCTTCTTTGTCTGACTACCCTTTACCATAAACACATGTGGAGCCATTTAGATCAGCAGCATTACCTGCCCACCTGTTTTAGGCCATAATTCTGATAAGGAATTTTACACAATTAACTTACTAATAAACATCCGAAAAAAGACTATTTTATGGGGGCATATATATTAGAAACTTGAATATTATTATCACCAAAAAACATTATACTTAAATAAAATTTGTTTCATATCTTAACAGTTATTTTTGCAACAGATTCAAGTAAAATTCAATTAAGATTTACAAGAATGGCATTAATGTTTAAAGTACAATACAATTAAATTATCCATGTTTTTCTACATGGCAAATGCAGTGGGTATTAAAAAAGCTTTTACATGTGGCATATTTTACTTTGAGACCACAGCTGTGGTTTTTAAAATAAATACTGCCAAAAATTCACTGAATCCTAGTTTTTATAAAATAATGTCCAATTACAAAACTGTACTTCCTCGTCATTTAAAAAAAAATTAAAGCTGTAATGATGTACAACTGACTATCTGTAATGAGAATATCAAACCAATTAATTTATATGTAATTATTACATGGAAAAAATATAAAAAAATTAAATGCTTGCAAATCAAAGTAAATCTATTACAATTTAGAAGGGAAGTTGGGGCACATTTTGGTTGGCATACAGCTAGCAAAAATATTTCAAGGATATACCTTTCCATTTTCTTCTTCTACCGCGTATGTTAGTTCTGTCTCCTCAAAGCCCCCAGGGTTCATCCTCTGCTCTACTGCCTGTTGCTGCCCTGGTGCAATCGGTGGTGGGTCAGGGGAGTTGAGGCATGTCTGAATGAGTGCCTTGCCACTCTCGCTTGTAATCATGGGCTGAAGTTTACGTGTGGCAAAAGTGTATACATGACCTGTCTCACTGGCTACCAGAAGCATGACTTGTGTGCCCGTAAGTGTTGACAGTTCATAGGCCTGAAAAAAACAAAACAAATTTGACGGTTATTAAAAAAAATTCTAAATTTAGTGCTAATAAATTCAAAACAAAATTATAAGCACTGCATTCTATTAATACACAAACCGTACTGAGGTTTGCATTAATTGAACATCAAAGGAAAATTTCTGGTAACCTGTCCCCCACCACTGCCATTATTTTAGCCATGGTCAAACTGTCAACTCCTGGATTTGGAGGGTTTCCAAAGTGGCAACATAGCGGACTGCACAGCTTTAATCATTCCCTGTTCCAATAAATTAGCAATACCAGAAGCAGATCCAGCATTTTGGTTGAATGGGTTAGGGGGATGAACAGGTGGCAGTATCATTGATTAGCCCCACCGCTCCCCCTAAAACCCCCGATACAACCCTGAAAAAAAAATTCAGGCATTTCTTAATACCCACCCCCTACATGACCCATGATACAACCCTGAAAAAAATCTCAATCATTTATCAGTATGCCTCTTTCTCGTAATTCTGAGCCTTCTCATTGATCCGAGCCTTTGGAAAATTTGCACTTGCAGCTATTTACTGTTTCTAAATTTTATGTATGTTGTGGCAAATCATAAGACAATTAAACAAAAATAAAAAGAAAATAGTATTACTTGCATTAAAATAGAAATATACACAACAGAAAATTTCGGCACAAAATTTGCTAATCTAAAATCACTGGGGTAATATATAACCTTCTTACAGAAAACAGAAACCACATATTTTAAAACTTTTTTGTCAGCAAACACTATAATGTATCTGTTCTTAATTTTAAAAAAGAACTTTTTCAAAAAAAGCCTTATTTTTTCAGAGCTAGTACAAATGATCTCAAGTCTCGGTTCAACGAGAAAGAATCTGGCTGTTTCAGAAGGTTAGGGTCATCATGTGAAAGCCTGGATTATTCATTTACAACAATCTTTAGAATGTTTCTTCATGGGGATTTTTTAAGTTTAGATGTTGGAGTATCAAACTATAACAAAAACACTTCTGAAACTTAAAGCTGTTACTGACCAGCACTGAAATACCGGTTAAGGGGCTCGGAATAACGAGAAAAGGGCATACTTAGTTATTAGTTACTATTTACTAATAACTGCTGACTTGATGATTGAGAATTTTTTCAGGGTTGAATCCTGGGTTTTGTAGGGTGGGGGCAGAGGTATTATGGAAGACCCGAGAATGCCTGATCTTTTTTCAGGGTTGTATCAGGGGTCTTATAGGGGGACGGGTGGAGCTAATCAATGATAGTAATGATACTGCCACCTTTTGGGGAATGGAGAGCCTAATTTCTTATGGGTTTTGGCAAAAATATATATATATAAACACATAAAGTGGTGTTATCTATATTCAAGGCTTCATATATTTGACAAAATGTCATCTTTTATTTTGTATTATTTCGAATTAGATCTCTTATTTTGGACTGTCTCTAAATAAACAGAATCAAAACATTTTTGTGTGTATTAAATTAATACAGTAGAGTCCAAAGTTTAATTCTTCTAAGGCTTTACATCATACATTTAATACAACTGAATTTTAATTTTCTGATATCAAACTTTTCTGTTCGCTACTTTTAATTTTTTGGAGGGGTGTGCATGTCCCTCCAAGTCTGCAGTTTATTACATAGTCTGTTCAATTTTCACAAAAATAACAGCATGCTATTTAAGTATTCTTAAAATTAAAAAAAAAAACTCTTTCATTTTATGTTACATTGTATTCACATCAGAATTTTCTCTTTTAAGATGCAACCGGACTTTTTAAACGCGACTTATTATGAATGGGCGCAATTTATCGAATACACAATCAATACACAGTCCGTAGTAGTCATACCCAAATATGGGTCACGTACTACAAAACACACTGACCTACCTTTTTCATTATCCCGGTTTTTCGTTTACTGAATGTTGTGTATCTTCGAAGTTTGTTTTCAATAAATTCCATTTTAATTTTGACACGTCCTTTCGTCTTTTTTCCCGGCCGCAGGCCTTTTCCCGTGCCAAATTCATCGTCGTCAGAATCTTCTTCAAATGTCGACGGATCCACTTGCTCCAACGTGATTTTGTTTCCCGCACTATAAGCTTGGCCAGGAAATGCTGGCTGGTTGCCTAAATGTCCACCATTCAATAAATCCATGTTGTACATCTGTGGAGCTGTCAATACCTTTAAATCCGGAGACGAGGTGTCCATTTGAGGCACAAATTCTTATTCGGTAAATTTTCTCAAAGAATCCGTGTTTGTGTCTTCTTCCTAATCGGGCGAAGACGTATAACTACAACAGTGTGAGTCCGCGCAAAAAGTAGTTCTATTACCACTTACTTGTGTGTACACTAGCTCATCATAAACGCATCGAAAATTTACGTATTCCTCAAGAAAGATCTTATTCATTCATTTTCTTGGTATTTACTTCATTTCAATCAGAAATAATTTATTTTCATAAAAACAGTTTAAATTTATGCAAAAATCAATACGCGTCTAAAATGTAGGACATTCCAATTATGGTAAAGATATGCGCCAAATATGGGTTAAACGGCCATATTTGGCTATGACAACACAATAATACTGGTTTCGCTTTAGAAGTACATTTTGAGATATTTATTTCAATTTTCCATCTTCAGACTGATCAATATTAATTATACTTGGAGTGTTGCTAAAATTGATGAAGGTTTATATTTATGTTAAAAGCTGTAGAACTTTGCTTAAAAAGTTCATTCAGTGCTTACCATTATGCTGTTATAGCTATATGTCTGGCCAACTTATCTTATCTTTCAAGAGATATAGAATCTACATGGAATGTATCGAATTAATTGCATGCATGTCATGTGCGTATCTTGAATCTCAATCACATTTTTTAAGTGAGGCACAACTGCTCATCCCTTTACAAGTAATTGCACAACTGCTCCGAAGAATTAATTAATTCTTTGGTTAGAGTTAAAAACACCATCCACTGCTATCTAGATTATATAATTACTAGAATTTAAAGTCTTAAACAAACTTCGGTACATATATTTGTACTAAATTTGAATAGCTTATATTTTAATTAGTCCTAGATCTACGACTCTTGACAAAACTACAGATGTTTAAAGAAAGAACTATCAAATTCCTATTTACTAATTCTTTGGTTTAAAGTACGTTTTATATTGTAAAATTCGAAATATATAAATCAAGTTGAAATGGGACATAATTTTAGTACAAGATTGAGCACAATCTTTCCGCTTTTACCTCCCGTCTACGGTATAAACTTACGGGTGACAGCGAGAGTCTTTAACTTATGATGGAAAGTGACGTGCATATATATATTTTCATTTTATGTACAATAATGGATACTATAGCGTCTGAAAGGAAAAGGATTGTTAAACAGACACAATTGTACACTACGTTATAATTTGATACAAACTCTAAACGATTTAATTGGTACGACCCGCAACATACCCAACTTTTTTCTTCTTAGGCGTCTTATCAAGCTATCCGCAGCGGGGTGCGAGAACAGCCGCCGCAGAGACTTTCTGATATCAGACAGACCTCTGATTTACATTGAAATATAGAAGGATTAAATTTTGTTTTGACCATTCTTATCTCCTGCTTTGATATTTAAATTTATCACTGTTCCTACCATAAAATTTATTTTCTTATCTTTCCACTGGTGTATTTTTTATTAATGTAACGCTATTTCTTCTTGCTTCCAATTTCATTTGAAATCAACCATAGTATTTCCCTATGTAACCTATATAAAATGCAAGCAAACCACGTCTTTCGCCAACTTTAAAGGACATTTAATACTGTTTCTCCTCTGAAACAAATTTTATCACTGTTATGACGTGAAAGTATAACAAACAAAGAGCATGATGATATAAAAATATTTAAAGTAATTCAATAGCATCTTGCTTCCATTTGCATTTAAAAACGGCTAAAATTGCATTTTAGCCACTCGGCCCAAAATGTCCGAGTTATGTTCTGTTAGCTGATAAGAGTCTCTGCCTTGCTTGAAGTATTCCGTAGTAGAGGCAAAGATGTTAGAATTATCGTAGCTGGAATACAATTGTATAGCTTAAGTTTTTTGACTGATTGTTTAAAAATAAAAGATAAAATATTGCCTTTATCACTTTTGCGTTACATATCGTTTATCTTATGTAAAAAAAAAACTGGTGTCAAATATTACTGTGTATTGCGATCAATATCAAAGCCACGTGCCATTGTTGCGGTCAAAAATGTAAATTGCCGCAACCACGTGTCATTAAAATATTCGGGGTCATAGAATGTAACAGATTGTTACATGTGAAATGTCAATAATCAGTTTATAGTTTTGTAAATTTAATATCCGCGCTACACTGTGACTGACAGAATATATCGGTTGCATTTTTGTAAAAGTGAAACAAATGAGATATTAGTGTCTGCGAAATAAAAATAGTATAACTTTTGAGTTTCAGTTTAGAAAATATAAAATAAATCAGAATTCTTATCGGCTTTTACAGAGTTTTCGCGTCCATAGTTATTCATCAGAATCAGATTAATGCATAACAAAATAAATCACAGCTATATGAACATAAGACTGTATTATTTTTATTGTTATTACTAGTATATGTATTACAAGATTGCTATATGATATAATTGACTGACAGATAAATTTAGCACAACTGGAAGTATATGAAATATACTACTGACACACAGATTCGAGTACTTAATATTATTATCAGGTTTACGAAGCTTACAGACGAACAAATAATTGTCTAAACTATTCTAAGTCTAAACGATGGACTGATATGATATATCTTTTAACTTGATATCTCTTAATTTAAATTGGATTTTAGTATTACAGTAATATTGCTTTTAAAATAAAATAGCATATAGCAGGTTGGCTTTTTGCTTAGTATTTACATATATAAGCGTGTAATGTGTTTCTGATTAATAGCAAAGTGTTAAGTATAGTAGCTGTCAGCATGATCATACCATAAAACTTCTGTAAACACAGCAGGTATCCGCGCCTGTATAAGGGTCAGTTATAAAAAGAAAAACTTTATGATGAAAAGAAATGGAAGAAAATTAACTAGATTTTTAAATAAATCATCATTTTCTATACTAAAAATTCTATAACGTTGACTTTTTCGGAAATTTTTATGAATACTTTTGATCACAGAAATGTGAATTTACATAACTGCATGCAGTGTGCGCTATCCATACTGATATACAACCAGATGTTCTATTGCGCAACCTATTATACTAAATTAGCTAAGCAAATGCAAATGAGATAGCGGTCAGATAAACCTAAAAATTTAGTACTTAATTATTTCGCTGGTGTCTTAAATTGTCATTTCTTTCTGTACTGTTATTGTAAATACATTTGTTTTTAATTGCTGCAAGTAAAACTTTCCATAATGTCAGACTGCCTAGGTCCATTTCATAGCTTGTACTCAAAAATGAACTTTCATTTAATAACTAGGTATCTCCGCATCGAAAGAAAGACTAGAAGCAAAATGTTATTGTAACATAAATGTTACAAATCGAGTTTTAAAAGCTGTTGATGAATCAAAATTATCTCATATAGATATCTACAATTCACAACTTTAATGTTTTCAGTTAAAATTTCATTCGCATATCACTGCTGAAAATGATTTTTATGATTTTAATTGATATGACTATATTTACATCATAGCTATGTTTTAATGAGGTTGGTTATTGATTCTGTTCATATTTGAGGTGATCATGAAAATATTTTATCCAATAAAATTCTTGCATTAAATATACGGACTCCCATTCCCGTCCTTCCTATTCTTTTATGGATGATAATGACAACACTGTTTATTGGTGAGCATTCTCGCATACCAGAGCTCTATCATGGTTCTCCGGTTCGTCACGGGTACCATGTCGAACATCTGATGAATCAGAATGATTGGTGATAAGATACGTTATGTTACCTTACGGGTAGATAAGGGGAGAAACTCGCATATCTAATTTGTCTTATCAACGGTAAATACAGGGTATTGTCCCTTGATGAAAGAAGACTTTAGTTTGACATGACGAAAATAGAAAATATGTTACAACGCCTAACATACAGTGTTAGAAAGTCTCAACGATCCAATTGTTGTGTGAAGATGGTAGAAACTGTATTAGAAAACGACCACTGATTAAGGTTGCATCAATTAGCTATCCGAAAACAGCAATTTCCTCGTAACTGGTGAATTTTCAAAGTAGGAGTATAAAATAATCGACTAAAACATGATTCCCGCAGATGCAGTGGATACAATTGTTTAAATAGAACCTCATATCAATTGCAAAAGAAATATTTTCTTTTACTTATATAAATTATACACTTGCTTTGTTTATGATAAAAAAACTGTTCACATATCCGTTTTTGTGGTTGTATTGTACGTGCATGTCCCCTTTACATCGAAAACCTTCATAACTGGCTGGATAGTGTTTGAACAAGAAACAACGATTTAGGGTTCTTAACTTAATGAAAATATGTGTTCAACATCAACTGGACCAAAATGAATTTGTAAGATCAATTGCGTGTTGATGAGTTTAAATATTCAAAGAAAAACGGCCCTGGTCGGTTATCGCCGAGTCTTACTTTAACTGGTACTTTGCAGCATTTTCTGAAATAAAACTGTTCCTAATAGCAAAAATGTCGCCCAATACTAAAGGCACCTTCTGGATGGCACCACAGTATGTCAAGTCATGGCACTTCGGTTTATTTTCATTTTTGTATCGCGGCATTTTCGTTTGTATATACATGAATATATATATATTCAACTTTAGTGCAAAACAGACGTAGAGGTCAAAGGAGTCATGGCACTTGAGTTTATTTTCATTTTTTTGTACTGCAACAATTTCGTTTGTATATTCAACTTTAGTTCATAGTCCCTAAGTAAAAGTAGTCATAACACTTCAGTTTATTAATTTTTTTTTACTGCAGCATTTTCGCTTGTATACTCAACTTTAGTTCATAGTCCCTGAGTGAAAGTAGTCATGACACTTCAGTTTATTAAAAATTTTTACTGCAGCATTTTCGCTTGTATACTCAACTTTAGTTCATAGTCCCTGAGTGAATGGAGTCATGGTACTTCAGTCTATTTTCATTTTTGTATTATAGCAATTTGTTTGCATATTCAACTTAAGTTTATAGTCCTTGACTTAAGGGAGTCATGGCATTTCAGTTTATTTTCACTTTTGTATTGCAGTATGTTCAACTTTAGTCCAAAACAAACCGTAGAGGTCAAGGGAATCATTGAAGGTGACATTTGTATTGTATTTTTTGCGACTATATAAATAAAATCAATAGAAAATTATCTTTTTTCTATTTCTGTCTTGTATCAAAGTGATGTAATAGTCGTGACCCAGTCAAAATCCCGGGAAAGGTGCAGTTTAGGTAAATAAGATGTCCAAAACGGTCGGTAATGGAATCGGATACACCGTAATTGCGTTGCAATTGTATCCACCGGCACTGCGTTAAAATCATTTTTATTTCATATATTCCTGCGATGAAAATTCACAAATGACGAGGAAATGATTATTGTTTGATAGTGTCATACTTTAATACGCTCTAATACAAGTGTAATCAGGGGTCGTTTTGTACAAATGTTCTACAACTTTAATCAAAATTCTATAGATGTGCTTACATCAATGGCAAGGAATTGCACTGAAAAAGTGTTTGTGACTGGAAGAATACGTATGTGGATTCCTGTCTCACTTGCTGTTTCCAGCTAAACGCGAAAAAAGGCAAAATTTAACGCATCAGGAAACTTACCGATTACATTCACCCGGCCATTCTAGCCACCATTTCTGCTACGAATCCTCTATCGTCGCGGCGTAGGAACCAACGCATCTGCGAAAGCTATGACCAGTGTGATAAATGATTGCAGCAACCGCATCTCTTAGAATTGCACTTGTTAAAAGAACAATACCCTTTACATCTTTTTGGAAAATTTGTATATTTTGTTTTATATATCTTCAAAATAGTAGAGTTTAAAGGTGAAAGACAAATAAGCAGATTATAACGAAAAGTAGCCGTAGCATTTAAATTAGTACGAGGAATATAAAATGACTTAGCAGAATGAAGCTTTAAGGGAGAAAGGCTGATAGGAGATTGTGTTTTTTAAAAAGTACTATTGTCTTTAGTCAGATGTACAGACGATGCAGAGTGCAAACCCATTATTTTAACAGGGACCATACGCCGCATTTCACGGAATTGCACTCGGAGTATCATTGAATGTTTCACGTTAGCGCTGTATGAGTACATCTTTGGATGTATTTATAATAAATTGTTTACTGGTTCTTGTAACAGTTCTCAATTTGAGGATAGCGGATGTTGACGGTGGCATGCATTTCAACTACCGAAAACTTTTACTAAAAAAAAAAACAAAACAAAAAAACAAGGAAGAATATCCAACAGGGAAAGCCACGTTTTAAAAACGCAGCCTCCCCAAACGCGCACACGATCAACACACGCACACCACACACATACAAAGCAAACACACAACCACAAAACAAACAAATAAAGGAACACAGTGGGGCACCGCCTTGGAACGGTCAGTAGCAAAACCACTGGGGAGCTTAAACCGGTTTATGGTGCACCTAACCTCACTCTTACCCCCACGACCTTTGGTGTTTCCACTTTTTCCTTTCTATAATAGAACGAGCACTTTTCATACAATGTCTTGTGAACTTGGTTTAATTCATTATGCCAAATAAATTTACAAGACACCTTATTAAAGAATCATGAAAGTTTCTCTTTTTTCAGTTTCATATAAAACTTTGTTTTTTATTTCTGTACAAAAATTAAAGCCATGCTGTTCAAAAATTTAGGTCATGAATTTACTTTTGACAGTTGTTATAGTGAAAACTCGATAATTTGGTTTTATTGACAAACAATATCTGCCAATATCATAATAATGAATGAAGGCATTTTCTAATTCTATACAAAAGTTTCAAAACTGGTAAAATCATTTTATCATTAACGTGCAGTCACTTTTAGTAGAATATGAAATAACGGGATGAAATGAGATTATTGTGGTTCATCTACACACTTGACATTATCTAGAAGACCAAGATACATACATTTTAACAAACAACAACGTTTCGTTTGCTTTAATATTCCCTTTAATCCAAAAGTTATCGATTCAAATTTTCGCATTTACATCTAAATAATACAATGTAATATGGGCCGCGCCATGAGAAAACCAACATAGTGACTTTGCGACCAGCATGGATCCAGACCAGCCTGTCCATCCGCGCAGTCTGGTCAGGATCCATGCTGTTCGCTGACGGTTTCTTTAATTGCAATAGGCTTTGAAAGCGAACAGTATGGATCCTGACCAGACTGCGCGCATGGACAGGCTGGTCTGGATCCATGCTGTTCGCAAAGCCACTATGTTAGTTTTCTCATGGCGCGGCTCATATGTTCTTTGTTGAATTCTCGCCAAGTTATCTTTGAACAGAGACAACATAACTAAGTTTCAACTTCAAGGATGCAGTCGAAAACGCTTGACAAATCCATAAAATAGCAGTCACAAATTTACTTTCGTTGTATTTAACAGAATTGCTTACAGAGTATATTCCTAGTAGACAAGGTTTGAGATCGTCTGAAAATTCTGAATGTCGTTATGTTGTTCCATACAACAAGAGCAAAACATTCAAGGATAGAAGTTTCTGTACTTATTGGTCCAAAACTTTGAAATGAACTGCCGTTAGAACTACGCAAAAGTAAATCATTTGACACATTAAAAAAATCTTAAGACACTGTATTTCAGATTTCGCGGCATTCTTTTAAATTTTTTGATAACTGTTTTTATGCGAAAACAGCGGGTGATAGTTCTTAAATTTTTGTAAAAGGTTTATATTTCTAAGGTTTGTTTAATTAAACCCACTTGTTGGTAAGGTTCTATGGGTGGGGTAGTGAGTAGTATTTCTTTCTTAAATAGTATATGATGGCACCATTAACCGGGGGTTTGAACTCTATATGCAGCTCGTCTGGGCGTACCATGTGATGCTTTAAGCACTGGTATTCGCAACAGGGGTAAAATGACCTCAAGGGGAGGGGTGCGGTCATGACTGTTTGTTACAATAAGGCTTTTGTTATTATTATTATTATTGTCATTATTAATATTGTTATAATAATAATTATTATGTACAACGCCATTGAATATATCATTGTATAAAAATAGGCGTTTAATCAAACTATTCAGTTTCCGTTTCAGTTTCGTTGAGTGAGTGAGTTGGGTTTTACGGCGAATCGACACAAAAAGGTAATATATCGCCGATACTTTCGCTGTGAGTTCTTTACCAGTCCACTGTACTTTTACAGCCGTGACCTGGCAAAAAGTATTATAAGAATGTATCAAATATTATCATTTGATCTTACGAATAACGGACATAACCGGTGATATACCGACAGTCCTAAATTTGCCTTTATCAAGTGTGTTTGTCCGTCTGTCCTTCACACTTTTGTCCGGAGTATAACTTGAAAAGTATTAATGGCATTTGATTGAAACTTCAAATAATCATAGAGGCCATTGAGAGAAAGTGCATTGTCAAAGAACCATAACTCTACTTTACCTAGTTTTTGAATTATCTCCCTTTATTATACAAAAAATAAGGCTTGTCCGGAGCATTACTTGAGAAGTATTAAAGGCATTTCATTGAAACTTCACAAAATGATAGAGGCCATTGACGGAAAGTGCAGTGTCAAAGAACCATAACTCTACTTTACCTAGTTTTTGAATTATCTCCCTTTATTATAAAAGATAAGGCTTGTCCGGGGTATAACTGGAAAAGTATTAATGGCATTTGATTGAAACTTCACATAATCATAGAGGCCATTGAGACAAAGTGCAGTGTCAAAGAATCATAACTCTACTTACCTAGTTTTTGAATTATCTCCCTTCATTATACAAAATAGGGCTTGTCCGGAGCATTACTTGAGAAGTATAAATGGCATTTCATTATAACTTCACAAAATGATAGAGGCCATTGACGGGAAGTGCAGTGTCAAAGAACCATAACTATACCTTACCTAGTTTTTTTTTAATTATTTGCCTTTATTCAATTTCTTCTTTTTATTATCTCCATTTTTGTTGTTGTTTCTAATACGTTATTCCCCATGCTGGGACAAGCACATGCATCGGGGAGCATCATTCGGTTTTACATTTCTTATGAACTGGGGTCACCTGGACTATTCGGAAAAACTGAAGTATAACAACTCAACTTTACCATAGTTGTAACTGATAGTTTAGAACATTTTAAATGTTTTCAAGATATGCCACAATTCACACTTTCCTTATTGATAAAAATAATTTCCATGCAGACTTCAGGTTCTTACGTTTGGAGTTTTAAGGTTATTAATAATATTTTGGACAAGTAATGAATTTATTTGGATACAGTTTTTTTTTAGTGTTCACCAAACGTTTAATGTTTGTTACATTTTCACTGGAAATATTTTCGAAATTTGATTTTCATATCCTGGTTACCCAGCCAAAATAGAATCACTTTAGCATAAGTATAAATTTGATAAACATACTCAAGTTGCCTTAGGAATGATATGAGCAGAACTGCTGTATAATACTTGTAAAATAATATCAAGAACAATTACACCACCACGTATATATTAAGCCTATTTTTTTTTTTTTTTTAGAAAAGTAAGTTTTTCTCTGTTTTAAGCCGTTGAATGTGTTTGCAGCACGTGTTTTATATATAAGTTATTTGTTTCAATGTTTTATTCATGCATGGATCTGACTGACCTTAAGAACAGATTTGACCGTAAATTTAAAAATAATCTCTTGCCACGTCACTTTCATTTTTGCTTTGGAACATCAACGCTTTACTGAAAAGCAATATATCATATTGCGTACCGCATTATGCCAACAGTCAAAATTACATATTTTTAAAATTTGTAAAGATAACATCTAAAACAGATGGGTGACCACATTTAGATAGTAAAGCAAGTTGACTGTTCAGCTAGATTGGACTGGTAAAAAATGTCAGTGATATCATTCAAAGGGACACATTTGGCGGATATCGACAAAAGTTATTTGTCATACTCCGAGTAGTATTTATAAAGTATAGTCATTTTGATGCACCCACATTTATGCGTGGGCATATAGCGTTGCTGCTGTTCGCCCGTCCGTCCGTCCGACCGTATTCGTCCCGAAATCTTGTGTGTCCAAATCATCCAAGACTAACCGCCTGATTTGCTTCAAACTTTCACAGATGATCATAAAGGAAGGAACTTTTGCCGTGACTATTTTTGCCGCAGTTATGACCCTTTGATAGTTTTACTATACCGGTAGAAAATAGAGAAAAAGCTTGTGTGTCAAACTCCTCAAACACTGTTGAAAGGATATGTTTCAAACTTTCACAGAGGAACAATCTTGATGTGCAGATGACCACAAAGAAAGAACTTTTACTATGACTATTTTTACAGCAGATAATATGGTCCTTTGATTGTTTTGCTATATAGAATAGAGAAAATCGTGTCGGTGCCAACCCCTCAAACACTTTTGAAAGGATATGCTGGAAAGTTTCACATATGAAGGACCTTAATCATGTAAAGATGACCATAAATAATTGGATTTTTTTTTCTGTGGCTACTTTTTCTAGAATTATTGTGAAGAAATTGGATGTGTTCAACTCCTCTATACTTTTTGAAGGAATGGATTCGAAGTTGCTCAGATGCACAATTTTAACCTTATCTGAATCAATACAATTTGCTTCAAACTTTTAGTCGAACATCCTTCATGTAGGATGGCACAGTATGTGGGGGGGGGGGGGGGACATCCGTGTTCAATGGACACAATTCTAGTTTTGAATATTCTCCTCTTGTTTCTTTCTTGAATATGCAAGAACATCTTACTTTTAGCCGTCTCAACCTGACAGCTTTTGTTTTGTCATTTGTACAATTTTACACTTTTTACGGCACCGATTATGGCGGCCAAAACAAAGGGAAACACTACATTCTATAGTTTTGTCGGCCATAGTCCAGGCTTTGCACCACTAAAATTATGACTCTAATATACTGACTAGAGGTTAGGGTTAGGTCGACTATGGCCACAGTTGTTCGTTTGCCCTATGGAAAATAGCCTTACCCCAAAACAAAGTGCGAAAAGCTTACTCAATTCAGAAAATCAATTCGCAAGGCCAATATAACGAAAAGCGAGTTAGAAACACCAAACTTTTGGGTACAACAGATTTATATGTTGAAGGCTACCATTTTAGATGAAATCCAAGTGTGTTATGTCGGAAAAATTGTCCTATTTTATAATTTGCAGTTATTCGTGCTCAAATTACTTCGAACCAGAATGTAAAAGCCTAACTTATCTCACCATGTACAATCGTCTTTGATCTGAAAAGAAGAAATAGGCTTTATGCTTCAAAATTTCACTTCTTTAAATTGAAATTGATGGGAGTTTCAGTTCAGTGGTGGTGCTGGAATAAATTTTCTGGTAATCTTTTTGCCAAATGAAAAATCTTTTAGCCAAATTTGATTAATACCTTTAGACAAAAATTGTAGTCAACATTGCAGATGGAGTAGCCAAAGAATCTGAGACCTTACTGAAGACATTGTGGGAGATTTAGCTGCATAAAAAATATACTATAAATTATATATTATTGTATATAATGCATAATTATGTTTAAAAACTGGTCCATTGAAAGACCCCAAATCACCCTAAATGATTGAAATTTTTACTTTTAATAATCAAATTTTATTTAAAAATGATTAGTTATGGTATTATATGAAAATTTGTTTGAATAAAACTGGATTACAAGACATTGAACAAATACGACAAATAGCCCCATATGACCCCAAAGATGTTATGAGCATGGTCAACTCCAAATCACACTCAAAAATTATTAAATTATTATATGATGTTAGTTAATTTGGTAATTTATGTAAAACTAGAATACTACGAATTTTCACCACTTGCTTCAACTATTTCACCAATACTAGTAATTAGGCCTTTTGTACAATTTTTAATGGATTAAATGCAAAACGCATTTAAACATAGAAAATACCTTTGCTGCTGATGCAGTTTATGCCAACTTCATCTTTATATAGATACATTGTTTCAAAAATGTATTCATAGCAGGGTTCGCACTGTCAGTCGCCAGTGTCGCCAAATGCAACAAAATATAAATTCTGGCACTAAAAATCTTCAATTGGCTAATTTCATTGGCGCAAACAAAAATATCAGCGATCTTTCTCGCTGACGTAATAACGGATAATCCGATAATTAGCAATTCACGAAGACAATACACCAACATGTCGATATCGAATTACACCTGGGGCCGTAATTCAAAAGTTTGCCGAGTCATGAGAGTGTTCCTTCACACTAGAATGATTATTAGTCAGTCTGATTCACCAGATTTCACCCCACCTACTTCTACGAAAGCAAATGCTATGAATATTAGCCGCACACTTTATCTAAAGCTCCACCCATTCTCTTGATGCTAAAAACATTATTTACAATTAAATAAATTAAATAAATTATTTACAAGTTATTTATTAATATCCAGCTGAGTAATGGTCTTACAAGTTATTTATCAATATCCAGCCGAGTAATGGTCAATCACAAGACCCCAAAAAATGCTGGAAATAATGATAAGTTGAAGCGCTCGCAAAGAATTAAAAAATATATAGAAAATTATATGTGATCATAAAACTATTGATATTAGGTAAGTATGCATGATCGTAAAATATCCATGTTAACTAAACCTACATGTTTGACATATAATTTCATCCAAGAGCTACTTATACCTTTAGGTGGTATTTCCGCTGTACATTAATTTGGAACGAAATAGAAATTTAAATATATATTTAACGAAACTTTAAGCCTTTTCAAAAAGCTTTTAAAGTCATAAAATGAAATAAAACAACTCTGTTTTATGATTAATGAACTTATATAAATTCTGAAATAAAAAGGTAAAAATTGAAGAGCTAAATATTCATGTTTTAAAAACATCTAAGTAGTGAAAAATGCGCATTAAAGGAAGATTATTCAAAAATGGCAAACTATATAAAGGGGTAATTTTATAGATTGAGCAATTACTTTTCTTGAAAAATGATTAAAACATTTTTGGCTATAAGATGACTCCCAAGTTTTTGCAAGTGTGAAAGAGCTAGTTTGTTTTGGGTTTAACCCCGTTTTTCAACAGTATTTCAATCATGTAAGGGCGGGATGAAAGAGCCAGGGGAGGCCCAGGGAAGCCCTGAACTATATATATGTGTTTGTTACTGAATGCCTGTAGTTATTATCCTATCTAACTATGGTATGTCACCCCTCACAGACTATTGGCTCCAACTTTGGAGCCATTGGTGCAAACTTTATCTGATTGGTGAATTTGTTGGCGCAAAGTGAAATTGACCCAGAGAAAACCCTGCATAGTGCACAGCTTAGGTAGGGAATAAAATGATTAGCAGACAATACATAAAATCGTTTTGACAATTAATTTGCCGACTTGTAGAAACGCATGATAAACGCTTATTGGTGGTCTCTTAATTGATGTTGCCACAGGCCATTTTGAAACGCTTCCTAACAATATGTTAATCCTTTTATTGGATTATCCAATTAATGTTGTTTAGGCAATTGATATTTCATAATTTGGTTTTGGAAACGCAAGTCTGCAATTTTTTTCAGGTTGTTGCAGTACACAGATATTTAAATGACCCCAAGCATGGTTCACAAATTGGGGTCAGTGGAGGTCAGGGCCAGTTACTCGATGTTATACAGATCACCATAGCTGACAGGACACACAAAATGAAGGTCATCCTGTCTCCACAACTGAACAAACTGGTGCAAACTTGTAAGGTACATGTAATCTTTTTCCTTAGTTTGGTTGGTAGTCTATCAGAAATAAGAATTTGTGAGGCAGGGCAGTCTGCCATATACTCAGAGCTCCAGATAAGATTTTAGGTTAAAGGGTATTTTACCCCCTACTTTTTTTTCAAAGGGTATTTTACTCCTAGATTTTTTTTCAAAAGGGTATTTTAGAATTCTAAATGGTTTTTCAGAATTCGAAATCATTTAAAAGGGTAATAATAATTATAATAACTGTTCGTTTGTATAATTTTCTGATATTCATGTGCTCTGCTGAAGTGCCTTTGTCGGCCAATGCTGTTTTCCTGAATATTTTTTGAGCCTTCATTCAAATAGTTTTAACATTTTGTTTACTGCATAAATTACATCTTACACTACATCTTAATTCAAGTTACTGACCACTGCGATATATCAACAGACAGTGATACTTTGACTGTCAATGTTTTTTTTTTCAAAAACACCTACGTGTATGGTGCTTCGGCTTTTTCAACAGTTACCCATAATATATCATAGATCACGTGCTTAGCGATAGGCATTGTCCGAGTCATCTCTTGTCACACACTTATATACTTGAAGAAGAAAATGGCATTATTTTACAATATCGTTTGCGTTTGCTTTTATGAGACGCCATTTTTGTTTGTTGTACTCGATTACAAAATGGATGTGCTTGATTTACGATAAAATTGGATTACGCACTTAAATCGAGTAAAATACATATCCCGTTTTTTTCAATGCGTATCAGTACGCGTAGATTTGATTTTGAATGCGTTTTTCGTAAATTTCAAAATGTATTTACGCAAATACGCATCTTATCTGGAGCTCTGATATACTTGCTTAAATTTTATCAGAATGTCTGCTAATTTCAAAGCCACATTATAAAAATTATGGCTATTTCAGGGAAATGGTATCAAAGTGCTTGATAGAGAATTGCTGTGGGAGCCATGTTCGGGTTCAGTGGTGCATTACATTTATGCAGCAACTACTGGTGTGGAAAACTTGTGTTAAAATTTATGTATGCTGTGTGATGAAAGAAAATACAGGGTGGTCTACCCTTGTTAGCTCACCTGAGCAATGCTCAGGTGAGTTTTTGTGATCGCTCGATGTCCGGCGTCTGTCCGTCTTCTGTCAACATTTAGCTTGTGTATGCCATAGAGGCTTTGTTTTTCAACTGATCTTCATGAAATTTTGTCAGAATGATTACCTTGATGAAATCTAGGCCAAATTCGAAAATGGGTCATCTGGGTCAAAAACTAGGTCACTAGGTCAAAACAAAGAAAAAACTTGTGTATGCGATAGAGGCTGTATTTTTCAATTGATCTTCATGAATTTTGGTCAGAATGATAACCTTGATGAAATCTAGGCCAAGTTTGAAAATGGGTCATCTGAGGTCAAAAACTAGGTCACTAGGTCAAATCAAAGAAAAACCTTGTGTATGCGATAGAGGCTGTATTTTTAACTGATCTTCATGAAGTTTTGTCAGAATGATTACCTTGATGGAATCTAGGCCAAGTTCGAAAATGGGTCATCTTGGTTCAAAAACTAGGTCGCTAGGTCAAATCAAAGAAAAACCTTGTGTATGTGATAAAGGCTGTATTTTTTGATTGATCTTCATGAAATTTTGTCCGAATGATAACCTTGATGAAATCTAGGCCAAGTTCGAAAATGGGTCATCTGGGGTCAAAAAGTAGGTCACTAGGTCAAATTAAAGAAAAACCTTGTGTATGTGATAGTGGCTGTATTTTTCAACTGATCTTCATAAAGTTATGTCAGAATGATAACCTTGATGAAATCAAGGCCAGTTTCGAAAATGGGTCATCTGGGGTCAAAAACTAGATCACTAGGTCAAATCAAAGAAAAACCTTGTGTATGCGATAGAGGCTGTATTTTTCAATTGATCTTCATGAAATTTGGTGTGATTGATTGCCTTGATGAAATCTAGGCCAACTTCGAAAATGGGTCATCTTGGGTCAAAAAGTAGGTCACTAGGTCAAATCAAAGAAAAACCTTGTATATGCGATAGAGGCTGTATTTTTCAATTGATCTTCATAAAATTATGTCAGAATGATTGCCTTGATAAAATCTAGGTCGAGTTTGAATATTGGTCATCTGAGTTCAAAAACTAGGTCACTAGGTCAAATCAAAGAAAAACCTTGTGTATGCGATAGAGGCTGTATTTTTCAGTTGGTCGTCATGAAACTTGGTCAGAATGATTTTCTTGATAAAATCTAGGTCTAGTTTGAATATGGGTCATCTGGGGTCAAAAACTAGGTCACTAGGTCAAATCAAAGAAAAACCTTGTGTATGCGATAGAGACTGTATTTTTCAATTGATCTTCATGAAATTGCCATGATAAAATCTAGGTCAGGTTTGAATATGGGTCATCTGGGTTCAAGAACTAGGCCACTAGGTCATATCTAAGAAAATACTTGTTTAAACTAAGAGACCACATTTTTGGTCCAATCTTAATGAAAATAGGCCAGAATATTTGTTTCCATGAAATCACTAGGTCAAACATGTTTACACTGTTATGGTATGTTTCTCAGGTGAGCGACCTAGGGTCATCTTGGCCGTCTTGTTTATAATTAGCCTCCATGGCCTTGGCTGAGTGGTTAAGGTCACCAACTTCGAATCACTTGCCCCTCCCAACATCTCTTTGGGTGTAGAATTCTTTCATGTGAGGAAACTTATGGAAGGTCAGTGGTATCCCAAGGTGTCTGCTTATGCCTGATATAATGCCCAGAGGGGCACCTGGAATATTCCTCCATAAGATGCTGGAAAGTTGCCATATGACCTGTTGTTTGTGTTGGTGTGACATAAACAAACCTTTGCTTATTATATTTTATGCCATTGATATCATAGTCACCATTTATCTGATTGTAAGTCAGTGGTTGTACCAACAGTCTTGCTAAAGTGGTTTGAAATGACTCGAGAAGATAAACTTTATGTTTAACATTATGTTCATTTTTGAAAAATTTACTAATAATTTTTATGCCCCCAGCATCTACTGATGTGGGAGGCATATAGTGATTGTCCTGTCTGTCCGTCCGTCCATACGAGGTTAACCAAATGGGACTGTTTCGTCTAGCATCAATACCCCTCACAAGAATGAATTGATACTAATACAGATGTAAACTGTGTCCATTCCTCATCTTCAAACATCACCTGACTTCAGTTTGACCTTGACCTTGACCTTGACTTGTTTTGGACTTAGGTGCAAAATCTATCGACAAGGATGCCACTGGGGGCATCAAGTGTTTATTGAACACAGCTTCATGTTCTGGTTAAGGTAGTTCAATGTACTGACATGATTTAAATGTATTA
Source organism: Mercenaria mercenaria (assembly GCF_021730395.1). Lineage (NCBI taxonomy): Eukaryota > Metazoa > Mollusca > Bivalvia > Venerida > Veneridae > Mercenaria > Mercenaria mercenaria. The sequence continues at coordinate 46,568,922 of NC_069361.1, read as the reverse complement.
TTAATTTATTTTTTCTGTATTATGACAGCTACAAGCAGGCCATACAGTTAGCATAAAGAATTGTCAACTACATTTTGATGAAACAGATTTGGCTGGGGGTAATGTTGTTATAGTAGAAGAAATAGATGTGACGGGCTTCTTGGAGCTGGAAGATCCTGCTGGTAAGACCTTTTAATTAACCTTTATCATGCTGGACACGATTGACCAGTGCAGATCATGTCAGATCAGCCTGCACATCCTTGCAGTCTGATCATGATCTGCACTGTCTGCCATTCAGTCAGTATCTTTATGGTATGCACCCCTTTTAACAGTTAATGGTACTGTCCAAATTTAAAGATGGACAGGTTCATTATAGAAATTCAGCATGGTAAGGGTTAAACAGAGATGGAGGATGAATTGGGAGCTGGACAGATATTTTACAAAGCGGACTAAACCCCTTCCATGCATTTAACATAATAATCCTGATTAAGCTAAAATTTTGGAAAATATTTAAATATTTCAGCATCAACAACTAGTTTGGATTTAAGTCAAGTTTTCTATCCTTAACAATATTTTGAATACTAATATGCCTTGGCAATGCTTAAATTATCACAACAATATTATATTGACCGTCAATGACGTCATGTTGACGTGATATTTAGCGCCATGTATGCATTGAGAAGTAGCACTTTCAAATTTGATCAAATATTTCAATAATTAAAAACATATTTAAAACGAAATGTCACATAGCATAACTGTCATAATTAATGGAACTATTCGGCAAGACATATTACATTTCCGGTCCAGGCGTGTATAAACAAAGGAGCGCAACAACTTACCATTTGCGCATACATCCGCGCAGAAACAGTTCTTTCACATTTGATCTAAATTTTACAATAAAATACGTATTTGAATCAAAATAATTTAAAGCAAAACCGTGTTTTAACACTATTTATAAGCCCTTGTGATATTATTACACTCGGCATATAACCACCCATCGTGTATAAATAGTGTTAAAACATGGTTTTGCTATAAGTTATTTCTTAAATGAAAAATAAAGATTCATGGAAAAGGTTTTGTCCAGTTTTTCAAAAATCGGTGGGAGGGGTTTTGTCCTGGAACAGGTTAGTCACATACGTTGATGAATCACATTAGATGTATTGTTTCAGGGATCATCCTACAAGGCGATTTGAGCGATATCGTCACTGTAAAGTCGGCCACTTCGCCTAATTATCGCCTCCAGGCGAAATCCAAATCGCCGAGTTTTTCAGGGTGTTGTAAAAATTGATGCATATTCTAGATTAAATTACCGATAAATCGATAGTCAACCCCGCCTACTTGCCTGTCAAACTTCAGCCAATCGTAGCGTTATTATCCCACTGTGTTAATCAATAATATTGTAAGCCGCCGACATTTTGAAAATTTTCAGTCGGCGTGTAAAAGGCCAATAAACTTAACGAGTGCATGATCTTATGCATCAATTGCATATTATTTCTTGATTTTATTGAAAATTACTTCAAAAATTATTTCAAATACGACCAATTTCTGTAAATGAATTGCCAGGGCGCTGCATGTGGATAAAATTTAAAAGGAAAAACGATTCCGCAGACGTCTGAACTGCTGTACAAAATATTGTAAAAAGATCGCCAATATCTACGAGTTTGGTATTATTTTCGAAAAGATTAATAAATAAATCAGTTAAATGTATAAATCTGAACAAGTTGATGCAAGAATCGGGCATTATTAAAGCACGAGAATCGAAACATGAATGAAAATTTTCACGGCGTTTCGATCGTGCACCTGATAAACTTACGAGTTTCGGACGCTTAAATTTCGGATAAAAATTTAAAGGCTACTTTTTCCTAGCTGAGTTTATACTTTATTTAGAAATTCATGAAAATAATAAAGGAAAAATCAATTACATTAAATAATTATTGCAAGACCCATAGAAAGTGGATATATATATAGGCAGTAAACTGAATACTATGCCGAATCTTCTCCTTAAATTCCTCGATTTCTCCCTAAATTCTGTTGAGGGAGAAGTCACTTCTCCCTAAAATTTTGACCTAGGATGATCCCTGTGTTTTCTTCAAATCATTACACACCATTAGGAAGAAAAATTCTCTCACCCTGGGATCAGACTCGTGGCTTAGAATATTTTTTTGCACTAGGGTGGTTGTTGTGTCTGGATGTGGCCTTGGGTAACTATGTAGCTTAGGAAGGGCTTGGCTGATTCACAAGTTAAATTCTTTTAGTATACTTGTAACACTGACTTTATTCATGTATTATAATATAATATGAACAAGTAGTTCTTAATGAAATTACAAGAGAATGATGATATATTGATCACCTTGCACCAAGAGAAGATTCACAGGCAGTATTTATCAAATTCTGTATAAGTGTTGAGGACGATGCTGGCTTTCCATAATTTTACGAAATGTAAGATTGTTGTTTATTACTGTACTTAAATATAGCTCAGATGGCTAAATGATATGCAGTTTAGCAGTAAGAACTTGTAAATTAATAATGCAAAGATCTTGTAGTAAGACTGTTTAGGCTTTCCATAACTTCATTAAAGATGAGTGCAGTGTTCAAACAAGTTGTTTTGCCACATGGGTCAGTGTCACTGTGACTAAAAATAGTAACATAAAATTAATATGTATCTGCATAACAAATCATGTGGTATTATGACCCTTAAAATGAAGTTGTATGGAAAGACATGCCTCTTTTTCAAAAGCTATCTCTAGTTATTTATACATGTTAGTAGTTTTGTAAAATTGCAGACATGAATTTTGATATGAATATTATTCAGTTTCAAAAGAAATGTGAGAAATATGATACCAGTAACAAGACTGTTTATCTTTTTCTATTGGTGTTCTGTAAAATCATAGAAATTTGTGGGCATGAAATTTCATGGTTCTGCCAAAAATTATAATTCTTTGGGGATATAATTTTTTGGATTTTAGCTTCTGAATATGAAATCTTATTTGTTTGTTGAAATTAACCCTTATCATGCTGGACACAATTGATTCTGCCTTTGGAACTGGTGTAGACCATGATCAGCCTGCATGTCCGTGTAGTCTGATCATGATCTGCACTGTTCGCCATTCAGGCAGTATCTTTTAGGTAAGCACTCCTTTTAACGTTAATGGTACTGTACAAATTGAAAGTTGGACAAATTTATTATTGAAATTCAGAAGAATAGGGTTAAATTTTATGGATTGATACAATCACAAAATCCATGAAAATTAGTTCCCCATGAATATTAATGATTTCAAAGTATTCCATTTGTTTATTTATTTAATTAACTTGAACACTTGAATTTGATTTTTGGTTTCATGTGCAACGATCATTGTCAAGTCATTCCATCTCATAGAGACAGTTTGGGGACTTCTGCACTGATTCAGCCATTTCTCAAGGATATCTGAATTTTGCCAAAGGTCTTGTGTAGATTGTAAATTGTCTTTCACAAGTTTCAACTTGTTTGCAAAGCTTGCACAAACTAGGCAGTCCCCTTTTTCATCTAAGATCACTTTTTTCGCCCATTTTAAATCATCATGTTTAAATTTCTTCAGAACTTCTCCTTCAAAGTTGGAGCAAATTAGGTGTTGTTTCTCACCATCAGTTACAACAATGTTTCCATTTGCTTGATTTACAGACAGGTAAAATGGAGCCACTAAAACCTCCCTTCCATGCTCCTTCAGATAGATCTGCCTTATTATTTCCCCTTTTTTTGTTCGAATCTCAATAGCACCTTTCCCTGGGTTGTCGTGAAATGAGATTATCAAGTACCCCTTGTATGCTGATATTCCCCAGGCGGTTCGCTTGAAATGGATGCTTGCCCCTTCATGAAGCTTCCCAGAATCCTTGGTTATATATTTCAACCCATTTTGCTCTGTTATGGTGACAGCAATTTCATTTGCAGTTGTGAGAGCCATATCCCAAGGGCTACCTCCAGTATGTAGCTTATCACATAGGCTGAAGTCTTTGTCTAGTATAAGGATATTTGAATTTGCATTGTCACAAAGAATGAGGGACCTGTCGGGAAGAAATAAGGAACTGGTGATGTTACTTGTAGTTGTGTCATCTGTCTTGATTGACACCAAGTATTTCTTCTTGATTTTCATATTTGCAAACACTTTCAACTTTGAAGAGGAATTTGATTTTTCCACTATAGCTTTTACGGGTTTTATGTGACCTTTAACCTTATCATCTGTAAATGATGGTTTTAAATTGAGCTTTTCTACTGTCTTTCCAGGTATCTGACTTGTATTGGAGTTAGTTCCGTCAGAATCAAGTGTTTGTGTAGAATGCATATTTAAGCAGTCTGGTTCTCGCTGACTGGAACCTATCTCCTGGACTTGTTCTGTCATTTTTTCCATTGTCCTTTTCACTTCCTTTATTTCTGTCTGCTCTTTCTTTGTTTCTACCTTTTTTGGTTCATTTGAGATTTTGCAAATTCTGTCACACTCTTTTTGTACTTCTGTTATCGTCATGTGTAACTTTTGAGCTATCTTTTTCTCCTCGTTGAAATGTACGGTCTCTTTGATGATACAGTACTCTGCATGCAGCTTTTTTAGCTTTGCCTGTGCAGCAAAGTGTGCAACCTTGTCACTTGATTTTGTAACTTGATCAATATGGTCGTGCAGTGAAGATAGGTGATTTACTACATCAGTGTACGTCGCAATATTTTCCCTCAAGTCTTCAACAGATCTGTCGTCCCTAGTTTCTTCACAGTCTATCTCTTTCTCAATAGTATCAAAAAACATTTCCATTTGTTGTCTCATTGATTTAAGCTGAAATCTGCAGCTTTGAGTCACAGCCCTTATGGAATCAATTTTTTCAATATCAGATGATTTCAGCTTTTCATACTCCTTTTTCATCGTCCCAATATCCTGCACAGTCTGATCTAATGTACTTTGAAAATAAGTGGTACTGTTACAGATTTCAGAAATCCTCTTACTGTCACAAGTCAAATGTTTAGCTGTTTTACACAGGCCACAAAACACAGAATTGTGATCACAACAGTAAAATTGCACTTCATTCATGCGATGATCATCACAGAGTTTGAGGGCTAATTTTTCCCCTCCTTGTTGAAGATTTCTGGGAATTGCATCACCAATGAGAATACTGTGATCTCGGAATGCCCTGAATTTTCTGTGTGACTGCAAACAAAGTTGACACAAAAATTCATTACAGTCGTGACAAAATCCATATGCCTCTGATTCAGTGTTTTCAAATTTACAAGGATCACAGAAAACAGACTGAGAGTCTTCTGATGCAGAATATTCCTCTGTATTTACCCCAAAGTCCTTATCAGTATCATCCTTAGTTTGTCCTTCCGCCATGATTAACTGCCTGAATGTTGTAAAATGATAGCTAAAAGGTTTTCATGCTTGTGTGCAGGTTGTCCAATTTATTACAGTGCTGTTCAAAAGTTTGCACACAGTTCTAAATAAAATGATTTCTGATTATATTCTTATATGTTTTTATTATGTTTTAAATTGTGATAATTCAAAAAAAGGTAAATTTTTTAACTATCACTTTAAGTAAGGGTAGACATATTGATTTTTAGCTCATCTGATTTTTTGAAAAAAAATGATGAGTTATTGTCATCACTTGAGCGGTTGTCGGCGTCGGCGTCGGTGTCGGCGTCGGCGTCGGCGTCTGCGTCGGCGTTGCCTGGTTAAGTTTTATGTTTAGGTCAGCTTTTCTCCAAAACTATCAAAGCTATTGCTTTGAAACTTGGAATACTTGTTCACCATCATAAGCTGACCCTGTATAGCAAGAAACATAACTCCATCTTGCTTTTTGCAAGATTTATGGCCCCTTTTTTACTTAGAAAATATCAGATTTCTTGGTTAAGTTTTATGTTTAGGTCAACTTTTCTCCTAAACTATGAAAGCTATTGCTTTGAAACTTGGAATACTTGTTCACCATCATAAGCTGACCCTGTACATCAAGAAACATAACTCCATCTTGCTTTTTGCAAGAATTATTGCCCCTTTTGGACTTAGAAAATCAGTTTTCTTGGTTAAGTTTTATGTTTAGGTCAGCATTTATCCTAAACTATCAAAGCTATTGCTTTAAAACTTGCAACACTTGTTCACCATCATAGGCTGACCCTGTACAGCAAGAAACATAACTCCATCCTGCTTTTTGCAAGATTTATGGCCCCTTTTGGACTTAGAAAATATCAGATTTCTTGGTTAAGTTTTATGTTTAGGTAAACTTTTTCTCTTAAACTATCAAAGCTATTGCTTTGAAACTTGCAACACTTGTTCACCATCATAAGCTGACCCTGTACAGCAAGCAACATAACTCCATCCTGCTTTTTGCAATAATTATTGCCCCTTTTGGACTTAGAAAAATCATTTTCTTGGTTGAATATTATGTTTAAGTCACATTTTCTCATAAACTATCAAAGCTATTGCTTTAAAACTTGCAACAGTTTTTCACCATCATAAGTGGACACTGTACATCAAGAAACATAACTCTATCCTGCTTTTTGCAAGAATGATGGCCCTTTTTAGACTTAGAAAATCATGGGTAGGACAATATTTCTATTATACAAAAAAAATCAGATGAGCGTCAGCACCCGCAAGGCGGTGCTCTTGTTTCATGGTAACATGCTAACTGCTTTGTTGAATTTTCTTTTCAAACCAAAGCACATAATTTTTATTTCATCTCTACTTTACTTCAGTTGAATAACTGTTTAATGAACTATTTTCTTAGCTTAGCAATTTTAGAAAGGCTTAAATTTGTGCATATATTTAAAGCTTTTGTTTGATTTTTTTTCTTGTGTTTTGTATGTTTTGTGTTTACAATAAGATAAGTTTTTGTTTTTGTTTGTTGGGTTTAATATCGCACTGTCACAATCATAGGTGATATGACTTCTTCCCAGCTTTGATTGTAGGGGCAGATCCCAGGACCTGGTGTCCCTCTGTGTATTATTTCATCATGGGCAGGCACAATAATATGTAAGAGAAAAGATTTATTAAATATAAGATTGATTTAAAGTTGGCAAGATAGCAAACAAGATCTTAGCTTTGGACCCAACTAAAGAGTAACATATAGTATATAACAAAACTGATAACAAAACTGATGTTTAAAAGCTGCAATGGTATATTTAAACTAATTTGATCGATAAATTATGTGAGTAATTGAAAATTGCAATTTACACAAGAAAGAAAAATTGCAGAAAACTTTATAAAAAAAAAAAGACTTGGAAAGAAACTTAAAAATGCTTAAAGTGGTCTTTGTCACTGACTAGAATCGATTTTTCCTAACCACTATCCTTCATGCCAGAGACCAACCAGCTGAAATTTTTCTCTCCATCTTTAGTAGGGTTGTGGGTGAGGGAACCCAGAGTTATGTGTTTGCATTATTACAGCTGCAGATTGGCTCTGTCTTAGAGTAAGAACCAGACCTTCCACAATTCAAGTGGTTGAAGGCTTCCTTGCCCTTTTTCCAAGGCTCAAATAAACAGAAGTTAAGGGCATGTGCTACTATAAGCCACTCTGCCAGGACACCTACATGTACAGGAGATATTATATCGTATATTGTAGTAAGTGTAGAGGTATTCAAAATGTGCAGATCTATCTATTTAGTACAGGAGTTATTTTTTTTCTGTAATGAATTTGTTTATCTTTAAATCTACCATTTATAACTGTTAAAAGGGATGGAAACAAAAAAGATACAGACTGAATGGCAAACAGTGCAGATCATGATCAGACTGCATGGATGTACAGGCTTATCACGATCTGCACTGGTCTTAAAGGAAGAATCATTTGTGTCAGCATGGTAAGGGTTAATAAAAATTTTCAGTTTCCATACCTTTTTAGTACAGAGTATTCTTTTGTTATCTGAGTTAACATTTCGCTGCATGTATTTAGTGCAACTTAGATGTGCATATCTCCTTACAGATAAAAGCGTGACATTGTAGTAGCTGTTGATTTGTTGGGGTCCTACTGTTCCTTTGTCAATGGATTCGAAATCATTTTTTTTTTATTTAAATGTAAAGCTGTTACGTTTTGCAGTTTTAAACAAAGAACTAGCATGCATGTAAATAAAAGTGTTTTTTTATAGAAGTTTTAAGCACTGGTGATAGGGTAAAAAGAAGAATAAGAGATCAGACAACAAGTTTTAACAAATTATGTTTTCTTCTGATGTCATATTTCAAGGACACAGTGATTTAGGGAAGTGTAAGATAGCTTGTTTATTGTGGTTAAATTGATTGCCACCGTATTTGGGTTAACATTCAAGGTCACATTCAGGTTGAGATTTCTTGAATATTGTTTGCTCATTTTATCCTTGCATTTTGATAATGGTTGGTTTTATATTTTGTGAGTTAAGACTCTAGGTACAAGGCTATTATCTGGACATAGGTATGCTGTCGTCATGATTAGCTCAGTAGGGAGAGTGCAGGTCTATGGATCACAGGGTCATGTGTTCGGTCCCCGGGCAAGGCGTGTGTTCTCTGTGATGATTTGATAAAAGACATTGTGTCTGAAATCATTCATCTTCCACCTCTGATTCACATGGGGGATTTGGCAGTTACTAGCATAGAACAGGTTAATGCGGGTACAGGGTGCATAAACACAGGGTTGGATAACTGTTCGCAGTTACATCACTGAAATACTATTAAAAAATGGCGTTAAACCCAAACAAACAGTCAAATGCTGTCCTTTTGAAGATGACCAGTATGCAGAATAAGACACAATGTGTAAGTTGTGTTGTTGGGCTGTATAATCCAACAAATTTTCGAATATCGTTATAAGGTACTAACACTACAGTAACTTTTTATTCATAGTATTGTATATATATAGCATATAGCGTACTATTTCAAATGCATCATTGTCATGTATTAGATCATTAGGTTATGCTGCAGTTGACAATTTTCTTTGTAAGTCCCATTCCATTAGAGGATTCTGTACTGCATGGCAATGATACATGTTGTTTTTAGCTCACCTGTCACAAAGTGACAAGGTGAGCTTTTGTGATCGCGCCGTGTCCATCGTCCGTCCGTGCGTCCGTCCGTCCGTAAACTTTTGCTTGTGACCACTCTAGAGGTCACATTTTTCATGGGATCTTTATGAAAGTTGGTCAGAATGTTCATCTTGATGATTTCTAGGTCAAGTTCGAAACTGGGCCACGTGCCTTCAAAAAGTAGGTCAGTAGGTCTAAAAATAGAAAAACCTTGTGACCTCTCTAGAGGCCATATATTTCAAAAATCTTCAGGAAAATTGGTCAGAAAGTTCACCTTGATGATATCTAAATCAAGTTCGAAACTGGGTCACGTGCCGTCAAAAACTAGGTCAGTAGGTCTAAAAATAGAAAAACCTTGTGACCTCTCTAGAGGCCATATATTTCACAAGATCTTCATGAAAATTGGTCTGGTCAGAACGTTCACCTTGATGGTATCTAGGTCAAGTTTGAAACTGGGTCACGTGCTGTCAAAAACTAGGTCAGTAGGTCTAAAAATAGAAAAACCTTGTGACCTCTCTAGAGGCCATATATTTCACAAGATCTTCATGAAAATTGGTCAGAACATTCACCTTGATGATATCTAGGTCAAGTTTGAAAGTGGGTCACGTGTCATCAAAAACTAGGTCAGTAGGTCAAATAATAGAAAAACCTTCTGACCTCTCTAAAGGCCATATTTTTCATGGGATCTGTATGAAAGTTGGTCAGAATGTTCATCTTGATGATATCTAGGTCAAGTTTGGAACAGGGTCATGTGCGGTCAAAAACTAGGTCAGTAGGTCTAAAAACAGAAAAACTTTGTGACCTCTCTAGAGGCCATACTTGTGAATGGATCTCCATAAAAATTGGTCAGAATGTTCACCTTGATGATATCTAGGTCAAGTTTTAAACTGGGTCACGTGCCTTAAAAAACTAGGTCAGTAGGGCAAATAATAAAAAAAACCTTGTGACCTCTCTAGAGGCCATACTTTTCATGGGATCTGTATGAAAGTTGGTCTGAATGTTCATCTTGATGATACCTAGGTCATGTTTGAAACTGGGTCAACTGCGGTCAAAAACTAGGTCAGTAGGTCTAAAATTATTAAAATCTTTTGACCTCTCTAGAGGCCATATTTTTCTATGGATCTACATGAAAATTGAAGCCCGCCCGCTTAGCTCATTAGGTAGAGCGTTGGTGGTCTACGGATCACGGGGTCGTGAGTTCGATCCTCGGGCTGGGCGTATGTTTTCCGTGACTATTTGATAAACGACATTGTGTCTGAAATCATTAGTCCTCCACCTCTGATTCATGTGGGGAAGTTGGCAGTTACTTGCGGAGAACAGGTTAGTACTGGTACAGAATCCAGGAACACTGGTTAGGTTAACTGCCCGCCGTTACATGACTGAAATACTGTTGAAAAACGGCGTTAAACCCAAAACAAACAAACAAATCATGAAAATTGATCTGAATGTTCACCTTGATGATATCTAGGTCAGTTTCGAAATTGGGTCACGTGCGGTCAAAAAGTAGGCCAGTAGGTATAAAAATAGAAAAACCTTGTGACCTCTCTAGAGGCCATATTTTTCAAGAAATCTTCATGAAAATTAGTGAGAATGTTCACCTTGATGATATCTGGTAAAGTTCAAACAGGATCACGTACCTTCGAAAACTAGGTCAATAGGTCAAATAAGAAAAGCCTTGTGGACCTCTCTAGAGACCATATTTTTCAATGGATTTTCATGAAAATTGGTCAGAAGTTTTATCTTGATAATATCTAGGTCAAGTTCAAAACTGGGTCACATGAGCTCAAAAACTAGGTCACTATGTCAAATAATAGAAAAAAAACGACGTCATACTCAAAACTGGGTCATGTTGGAAGAGGTGAGCGATTCAGAACCATCATGGTCCTCTTGTTTTTTTTTTTACCAGAGTTGAGTGGTTTACAATGGTGTGAAGACTGTGGGCACCTGGAACAGATGGACCTCCCTATGACATCATCTAGAGGATACTATACCAGTGTCTGGTCTACCATGGAAATGTATGGAAACATCTGGAAAACCACAGGTTATATTTTTGTCAAAGGTGTTTTATACCACAAAAAATTGAAACTGAGTGTTGGTCAGTCTGTCGCAAAAAGCTATTCCAATAAAACTTCATGAATGATCACAATAAAGTGTAGGTATGCATTGCATGTCATTTTTTCCTGGGATGGGTTAAGCTTGTTGGAGGGGCCGGGGGTTTGTAGAAGGGGTGCGTGGGGTCATCCTCCATCCTCCTGAAGTTTGTTAAGAAAACTACCTAAACATTTTGGATATTTTTTCTGGGACATCATGGACAAAGGTGTCCAGGCTGGGGATAGGTGAGCTCTCATGCTTCAGTCTTGTATGAAGATTGTGTTGTGCTGTACTTCTAAAGTTACAAATGGATTTCAATGAAATTTTATACACCAGTCTATCAAGACTTAGTGTAGATGTGCTTTATATATTAGTGACAAATGTTGGGGAAGAAGAAGGGCATGGCACTAATGACTCACCCCATTTCAATTTTGTTGCACATGTACTTGCAAAGTTATAATACATACGACCACTATGAAATGCATGTCATATTTTAAGGGAATGGGCACCAGTAGCCCCTTTCCACACCCCTAAAAAGTAAAGCATGTCTTTTTTCGGATTTTCATACACATGATATCCGGAAAGGGTAGATGTGCATGACTTATTTGTAATGCATACTATAGCTGCAGTTATTTTTCCTAGAGTGGAAAATGGTTTAGGTGGTGCATACCGTAAAAACTTGAATATATCACGCTAGCATGTATATGACGCAGCCCCGATCTTGTATCAAAATCTTGGGAAAAATGATTACATTGGAATATATCACACACCGAAAAATCAGTCGAAAACGTTTACAAAGTTGAAATCGGCCATTAGCGGCATGCGTAAAAACGATTTCTCATGAAAATCACAATTGCTGCATAATCGTTTACAGACAACAGTGACAATAACTGACAGACAAATTCTTTCTAAAGTATTTGAGAACTTTCTCAAGCTGTCAGCACCTTAGCACTTTAACAGACGTGCGAACAAAGATGTGCTCATAATTATGGGCACATCAAACGAGAAAATCGCGGCTAATTAGCGTGTTTGTTTAACAATGTACGAGCTGCTTAATAATATTGATCAGTAATAATTTGCTGGAAATAAAGAAATAACAAACGATCCGTTTTAATTGCAATTTATTTGAGCATCCTTGAAAGATAATGATTTTAACGATCAAACACCAACAACCCGGAACCGCGAAATTTTGTATTTTGCCTAATTATTAAACTGACACATTATCCGGTGCTCTGGATATGTACGATACTTATTAATTAAATTTACAAATACAAAAAATTTAAACTCGCAAATAAAATCAACTTTACAGTATATCATCACAGATTCTGTTCCGTACGTGTTTTTAGACCCGCCCAATAAAACGCTCTTCAAGAGGAGGCTAAAAAAGCACAGCCCAAATGTAAACACATGACACTTGACAAAATTGTCCGATTTTCGCCGATATTTTCGGGTTTTCAAGCTGGAAAAAAATGTTTGAAGCTCTACCTTGGTATATATTACGCATCCCTTTAAGAAAATGAAAAAAATCGTAAAAAAATTGCGTCATGTATTCAAGTTTTTATGGGGTATTTTAGCAGCCGTATCGAAATATGTCTCCTTTCTTCTAATATAAAGGGGTGTTCGGATGGTATTAATCATCTTAAGTGTTAGCTCTAGTTTTGTGTTGTGGATTAGATAGTTCACACATTAGACTTCAATTAGTAATTAAATTTGTTATTGTTAAGAAAAAACATTGCAAAGATCAGTTCAGAATTTCACACAGAAATGACTATTAAGATAAAATAGAGCAAACTTCTATCTTTATTTTCTATAATTTTACCAGTGATAGGGGCTTTTAAGTTTAAATGGTCACTTTGTATTCTGGACTTTCTGTCATATATTTTCACAATATTACATATTACTGTCGTAAGGGGTTTCATGGTAAGTTAGGTAATGGTAAAAAGTTATTTTAAAAAGAATAGTCGATGAAGGTCTCCGCCTTGAAAGGATAGAACAATCTTCTGTCCAAAAGAGCCCATTGTAGATGTTATGTTTGCCTCCAGTATCCAGTTTAGGCCAATACTGTGAGAAACAGTACCAATCCAAGTAATCACCATGTAGTGAAAGCAGGTGGGATATCGGTTGCATCCAGGAATCAGACTAAGGTTGCTAGCACAAATGTTCCTTCCTGCTAAGACCTCAACCACTGCCCCTCTAGTTCATGTTGGCATGTCTGTCTTCCATTCACAGTTTCTTCTTGCTCTTTTCTTGGATAAACTGAGTAAAATGGTGCAAATAAATTTTGAATCAGTTTCATAGACATTTTTCAACTCCCTTAAATAGAGAAGTCTAAATTTCAGGATGTTCAAACTTTGCTATGCTTCTGTTTACAATAGTTAAGTAAAGAAACAAACGATTTCTTTGAAAATACAAGGTTTTAAACTCCAGAAATATTTTTTACATGAAGTTTGTTTATCGTGTTAAGTGTATAGACCTTTCAACGTTTTCCATGTAATTGAACAGTTCCAGCTGTGGCAGACCTTGGTGACATCAAACTTCAGGATATATACAGTATCAAAGACCTGGCAAAGAAATGGAGTACAGTAAAGATTGCTCATCCTGTATTGCTGGTGAAAGTCCTACTCAAGTCACGGATGATACATTATGCTAAACCTGGCAAATATGATAAATGGCCATTTCAGGTAAGTGTAATAATAATGTAAATTTTATGCAACTTTCTAATTATGGTCACCAGTAGACCACAGATTCTTAAGAAATATGTCCATCAATATGGTAAGAATGATTTCCTCTTGCATATAATTACAAGTATACTGTAATCTCCATCAACAGTAACCACCAATCTACAGTAATGACCAGTCGACATGTATCATCAGTCACACTAATCACTGTCCTGTTCGCTAGTAGATCTGCCGGTTGCACTGGGTATTTGCATAACTGTTAAAGAAACCGTTTGCAGCAACTTGATTTTTTTTTGCGATAACTGATCATTCTTGCACTTTCCTAAGCCACTGTATGTTGTTTATGTGCCTTTGAGGTTCGGAATGATATACGAATGCCTCATCCCCTGTGAGAAGTTTAACCTCTTTCATTTTCATTTTTATAGATTTTTAGAAGGTTTTTGCAACATTGCACTCTGGACTTTTGCTTTTTTGTCAAAAGATGGAGTATTTATCTTGCACGTTTGAAGTTCAAGTGTTTAGTCAGAATTTTATGAACACTTCCCAATGGCATGCCCACTGATGCAGCTATTTTGTTAAACTGTATATCTTTAGTCTTCTGTTACAATGGCTGCCACAGCATCAATGTTATGGGAAGATGCACTCTATACCAGGTAGATCTTGGACTCTAGATTCTAACTTACTAAATACCCTTACCAACCTATAAACAGTGACTTTTGTGAAGGGAAAAATCACATAAACAGTTTTAAATTCTTGCAGAATCTGCTTGGTGGGTGTAATGAGAGAACAATACATCTTTATGTAGAATCTAATTATGTCTCCCCCAGGAGACATATTGTTTTTGCCCTGTCCGTCCGTCCTTCCGTCCGTACGTCACACTTCATTTCCGAGCAATAACTGGAGAACCATTTGACCCAGAATGTTGAAACTTCATAGGATGATTGGTCATGAAGAGTAGATGACCCCTATTGATTTTGGGGTCACTCCATCAAAGGTCAAGGTCACAGGGGCCTGAACATTGAAAACCATTTCCGATCAATAACTAGAGAACCACTTCACCCAGAATGTTGAAACTTCATAGGATGATTGGTCATGAAGAGTAGATGACCCCTATTGATTTTGGGGTCACTCCATCAAAGGTCAAGGTCACAGGGGCCTGAACATGGAAAACCATTTCCGATCAATAACTAGAGAACCACTTGACCCAGAATGTTGAAACTTGATAGGATGATTGGTCATGAAAAGTAGATGACCCCTATCGATTTTGGGGTCACTCCATTAAAGGTCAAGGTCACAGGGGCCTGAACATTGAAAACCATTTACGGTCAGTAACTTGTGAACCACTTGACCCAGAATGATGACCCTTCATAGGATGATTGTTCATGCAGAGTAAATGACCCCTATTGATTTTGGGGTCACTCCGTTAAAGGTCAAGGTCACAGAGGCCTGAACATTGATAACCAGTTCCGATCAATAACTTGAGAACCACTTGACCCAGAATGTTGAAACTTCATAGGATGATTGAACATGCAGAGTAGATGACCCCTATTGATTTTGGGGTCAGTCTATTAAAGGTCAAGGTCACAGTGGCCTGTTTATGTAAAATAATTTTTTGGAAATAACTTGAGAACCACTTGACCTACTATCTTGAAACTTAATAGGATGATTGGACATGCAGAGTAGATGACCCCTATTTATTTTGAGGTCACTTGATCAAAGGTCAAGGTCACAGGGGCCTGAACAGTGACTTGAGAACCA
This sequence comes from Mercenaria mercenaria, assembly GCF_021730395.1. Classification (NCBI taxonomy): domain Eukaryota; kingdom Metazoa; phylum Mollusca; class Bivalvia; order Venerida; family Veneridae; genus Mercenaria; species Mercenaria mercenaria. The sequence goes on along the minus strand of NC_069361.1, from coordinate 46,553,428 downwards.
CTAGGCCAAGAGTGTTGAAATTTAGCGGGATGACTGGACATGCCAAGTAGATGATCCCTATTGCAGCCAACCATCAGTGTCTCTTTGACTTCGCTCCTGACCCCTATTGACTTCTTGCCTATAGGACTTTGCATTGGGGGAGACATGCGCTTTTTTACAAAAGCATTTTCTAGTTTCCTTTATACCTGGAGCCTCCATGCTTATTATAAAATAACACCGGTGTATATTAGTGTCATGTGTTAAAACGCTTGTAACTCAGTTATAACAAAACCAATTGTGTTGAAATTTTCAGTGTACATGGAAGGTCATGAAAAAATTGTTTCCTTATGCCTTTATTACCAGTTGTCAGTAATCACTGGTTTACACTAATCACTAGACTACAGCACTACAGTATTTTTATGCCCCCGAAGGGAGGCATATAGTTTTTGAACCGTCTGTCAGTCTGTCCGCAATTTTCGTGTCCGGTCCATATCTTTGTCATCGATTGTTGGATTTTCAAATAACATGGCATGAATGTGTACCACAGTAAGACAACGTGTGGCGCGCAAGACCCAGGTCTGTAGCTCAAAGGTCAAGGTCACACTTAGACGTTAAAGGATAGTGCATTGATGGGCGTGTCCGGTCCATATCTTTGTCATCCATGGATGGATTTTCAAATAACTTGGCATGAATGTGTACCACAGTAAGACGACTTGTCGCGCGCAAGACCAGGCCCGTAGCTCAAAGGTCAAGGTCACACTTAGATGTTAAAGGATAGTGCATTGATGGGGGTGTCCGGTCCATATCTTTGTCATCCATGGATGGATTTTCAAATAACTTGGCGTGAATGTGTACCACAGTAAGACGACGTGTCGCGCGCAAGACCCAGGTCCATAGCTTAAAGGTCAAGGTCACACTTAGACGTTAAAGGATAGTGCATTGATGGGCGTTTCCGGTCCATATCTTTGTCATCCATGGATGGATTTTCAAATAACTTGGCATGAATGTGTACCACAGTAAGACGACATGTCAGGCGCAAGACCCAGGTCCGTAGCTCAAAGGTCAAGGTCACACTTAGATGTTAAAGGTCATTTTTCATGATAGTGCATTGATGGGCGTGTCCAGTCCATATCTTTGTCATTCATGCATGGATTTTAAAATAACTACGCATGAATGTGTGGCACAGTAAGACGACATGTCGCGCTAGACCCAGCTCTGTAGGTCAAAGGTCCTAAACTCTAACATCAGCCATAACTATTTATTCAAAGTGCCACCGGGGGCATGTGTCATCCTATGGAGACAGCTCTTGTTCAATCTGCAGTGTTCATCAGTCTGCATTTATTTAATGAACAATCAACAGTAATTACCAAGCTACAGTAGTCTGCAGTTATCACTACTATAGTAAGCACCAATCTACAGTTGTTACCAATTTACAGTAAATTACCAATCTACAGATACTACCAATCTACTGTAAATCATCAATATATAGTTATTACCAATCTACTCTAGTACCCTATTTACTGTTATTACCAGTCTGCAGTAATTACTTAACTACATTTATCATGACTCTACAGTAAGCATAACACTACAGTAAATCACATATCTACTGTTATTACCAATCTTCTATGAATCAGTAATCTAAATTTATTACGGGCCTACTGTTATTATGCCTCCCTTTGAAGAAAGATTGCTATATTGTTTTGCAGATGTCTGTCGGTCGGTCTGTCATACACTCTGTCTGCATGTAGAACAATCCATTTCTGGATGATAACTCAAGAACGCTTGGGCCTAGGATCATGAAAGTTGATAGGGAGGTTGGTCATGACTAGCAGATGACCCCTATTGATTTTGAGATTAGTAGGTCAAAGGTCAAGGTCACAGTGACCCAGAACAGTTGCGGGATGATAACTCAAGAACCCTTGGGCCTAGGATCATGAAAGTTGAGTATGACCAGCAGATGAACCCTATTGATTTTGAGATTAGTAGACCTGTAAAAAGTCAAGGTCACATTGACCCGGAACAGTTAAACTGTTTCCGGATTATAACTCAAGAATGCTTCAGCCTAGGATCATGAAAGTTGAAAAGGAGGTTGGTCATGACCAGTAGATGAACCTTATTGATTTTGAGGTCAGTAGGTCAAAGGTCAGTTAAACAGTTTCTGTACGATAACTTGAGAATGCTTGGGCCTAGGATCATGAAAGTGCATTGGGAGGTTGGTCATGACCAGCAGATGACTCCTATTGATTTTGAGGTCAGTAGGTCAAAGGTCAAGGTCAGAGTGACCCGGAAGAGTTAAACAGTTTACTGATGATAACTCAAGAACACTTGAGCCTAGGATCATGAAAGCTGATAGAGAGGTTAGTCATAACCAGCAGATGACTAACCAGCAGATGACCCCTATTGACTTTGAGGTCAGTAGGCCAAAAGTCAAGGTCAGAGTGACCCGGAACAGTTAAATGGTTTCCGGACGATATCTTGAGAATGCCTGGGCATAGGACCACGAAACTTAATAGGGGGGTTAATCATCACCAGAATACAACCCCTATAGATTTTGAGGTCAGTAGGTCAAATGGTCACATTGACCCAGAACACTTTTGTGTATAGTGACCAAATCATTTCTGTTTCTTGTGCAATTACTGAACGCATCAAGGGGGACATTTTGCGTTCTGTGAGTTCTTGTTATCAATCTTCAGTAAAATACCAATATACAGTTATAAACAGTCTACAGTAATATCCTATTTACACTAACCCAGATGTACTATTTATCAAATTAAGTCTTGTTAATCCCCCGCCATGGCGGAGGGATTATAGGAATGGTCTGCGTCCGTCCTTCCGTCCGTCCTTCCGTCCGTCTGTCCGTCCTTCCGTCCGTAACAAAATCGTGTCCGGTCCATATCTCCTAAACCCCTTGAAGGATTTTCATGAAACTTGGGTCAAATGATCACCTCATCAAGACGATGTGCAGAACCCATGAGTCAGCCTTGTCGGTTCAAGGTCAAGGTCACAACTCAAGGTCAAAGGTTTGAGCCTGCCATTTTGTGTCCGCTTTATATCTCCTAAACCCCTTGAAGGAATTTTATAAAACTTGGGTCAAATGATCACCTGATCAAGACGATGTGCAGAACCCATGAGTCAGCCATGCCGGCTCAAGGTCAAGGTCACAACTCCAGGTCAAAGGTTTGAGCCTTCCATTTTGTGTCCGCTCTATATCTCTTAAACCCCTTGAAGGAATTTTATAAAACTTGGGTCAAATGATCACCTCATCAAGACGAAGTGCAGAACCCATGAGTCAGTCATGCCAGCTCAAGGTCAAGGTCACAACTTAGGGTCAAAGGTTTGAGCCTTCCATTTTGTGTCCGCTCTATATCCCAAAACCCTTGAAGGATTTTCATCAAACTTGGGTCAAACGATCACCTCATCAAGGCGATGTGCAGAACTTATGAGTCAGCCATGTTGGCTCAAGGTCAAGGTCACAACTGAAGGTCAAATGTTTGAGCCTTCCATTTCGTGTCCGCTCTGTATCTCCTAAACCCCTTGAAGGAATTTTATAAAAAATTGTGGGCAAATGATTACCTCATCAGAACGATGTGCAGAAATTATGAGTCAACCATGCCAGCTCAAGGTCAATGTCACAACTAAGGGTCGAAGGTTTGAGCCTTCCATTTGGTGTCCACTCTGTATCTCCTTAACCCCTTGAAGGATTTTCATCAAACTTGGGTCAAATGATCACCTCATCAAGAACTCATGAGTCAGCCATGTCAACTCAAGGTCAAGGTCACAACTGAAGGTCAAAGGTTTCAGCTCTGTATCTCCTAAACCCCTTGAAGGATTTTCATGAAACTTTGGTCAAATGATCACCTCATCAAGACGTTGTGCAGAATTCATGAGTCAGCCATGTCAGTTCAAGGTCAAGGTCACAGCTAAAATCAAAGGTTTACCCTTTCACTATCCATAGCAGTGGCGGGGGATTTAGCTGTCTTTCAGACTGCCTTGTTTCTTATATAAGCATCAGCTGTTTTCTGACTTGTTTTTTATGCCCCCACTTTGTGGGGGGCATATAGATTTGCCCTCGTCCGTCCGTCCGTCTTTCTGTCCGTCCTCCGTCCGTCCGTCCTTCCGAAAATGTTGTGTCGCACATAGCTCCAAAAGTATTTGACGTAGTCACAAAACTTTACAGGAGTGTTGGTCAGCATGTGTAGTTGTGCACCTGGGATTTCGCGTCTGGATTCATTCAGTCGTGTATGAGTTATGGGCCCTGAATTTGTAAAAATTGTTTATTTTAGTGTTGTGTCGCGCATAGCTCCAAAAGTATTTGACGTAGAGTCACAAAACTTTACAGGAATGTTGGTCAGCATGTGTAGTTGTGCACCTGGGGTTTCGCGTCCGGATTCATTCAGTCATGTAGGAGTTATGGCCCCTGACTTAGTAAAAAATTGGTCATTTTAATGTTGTGTCGCACATAGCTCCAAAAGTATTTGACCTAGAGTCACCAAAGTTTACAGGAATGTTGGTCAGCATGTGCAGTTGTGCACCTGGGGTTTCGCGTCCGGATTCATTCAGTATTGTAGGAGTTATGGCCCCTGACCTAGGAAAAAAATTGTGTCCTTTGTCATATAGTGGGGGCATCTGTGTCCCATGGACACATTTCTAGTTTTTAGCTCACCTGTCACAAATGACAAGGTGAGCTTTTGTGATCGCCCGGTGTCCGTCGTGCGTCAGTGCGTGCGTGCGTGCTTCCGTCCGTAAACTTTTGCTTGTGACCACTCTAGAGGTCACATTTTTCATGGGATCTTTATGAAAGTTGGTCAGAATGTTCATCTTGATGATATCTAGGTCAAGTTCGAAACCGGGTCACGTGCCATCAAAAACTAGGTCAGTAGGTCTAAAAATAGAAAAACCTTGTGACCTCACTAGAGGCCATATATTTCAAAAGATCTTCATGAAAATCGGTCAGAATGTTCACCTTGATGATATCTAGGTCAAGTTCGAAACTGGGTCACGTGCCTTCAAAAACTAGGTCAATAGGTCTAAAAATAGAAAAACCTTGTGACCTCTCTAGAGGCCATATTTTTCACAAGATCTTCATGAAAATTGGTCAGAACGTTCACCTTGATGATATCTAGGTCAAGTTTGAAACTGGGTTTCATGCCTTCAAAAACTAGGTCACTATGTCAAATAATAGAAAAACCTTGTGACCTCTCTAAAGGCCATATTTTTCATGGGATCTGTATGAAAGTTGGTCTGAATGTTCGTCTTGATGATATCTAGGTCAAGTTCAAAACTAGGTCAGTAGGTCTACAAATAGAAAAACCTTGTGACCTCTCTAGAGGCCATATATTTCATGAGATCTTCATGAAAATTGGTCAGAATGTTAACTTTGATGATATCTAGGTCAAGTTTGAAAGTGGGTCACGTGCCATCAAAAACTAGGTCAGTAGGTCAAATAATAGAAAAACCTTGTGACCTCTCTAGAGGCCATATTTTTTATGGGATCTATATGAAAGTTTGTCTGAATGTTCATCTTGATGATATCTAGATCAAGTTCGAAAGTGGGTCACGTGCCTTCAAAAACTAGGTCAGTAGGTCAAATAATAGAAAAACCTTGTGACCTCTCTAAAGGCCATATTTTTCATGGGATCTGTATGAAAATTGGTCTGAATGTTCATCTTGATGATATCTAGGTCAGGTTCGAAACAGGGTCAACTGCGGTCAAAAACTAGGTCAGTAGGTCTAAAAATAGAAAAACCTTGTGATCTCTCTAGAGGCCATACTTGTGAATGGATCTCCATAAAAATTGGTCAGAATGTTCATCTTGATGATATCTAGGTCAGATTTGAAACTGGGTCACGTGCCTTAAAAAACTAGGTCAGTAGGTCAAATAATAAAAAAACCTTGTGACCTCTCTAGAGGGCATACTTTTCATGGGATCTGTATGAAAGTTGGTCTGAATGTTCATCTTGATGATATCTAGGTCAACTTTGAAACTGGGTCAACTGCGGTCAAAAACTAGGTCAGTAGGTCTAAAATTATTAGAATCTTTTGACTTCTCTAGAGGTCATATTTTCAATGGATCTTCATGAAAATTGATCTGAATGTTCACCTTGATAATATCTGGGTCAGTTTCGAAACTGGGTCACGTGCAGTCAAAAACTAGGCCAGTAGGTATAAAAATAGAAAAACCTTGTGACCTCTCTAGAGGCCATATTTTTCATGAGATCTTCATGAAAATTAGTGAGAATGTTCCCCTTGATGATATCTAGGTAAAGTTCAAAACAGGGTCACGTACCTTTGAAAACTAGGTCAATAGGTCAAATAATAGGAAAATCTTGTGACCTCTCTAGAGACCATATTTTTCAATGGATCTTCATGAAAATTGGTCAGAATTTTTATCTTGATAATATCTAGGTTAAGTTCAAAACTGGGTCACATGAGCTCAAAAACTAGGTCACTATGTCAAATAATAGGAAAAACGACGTCATACTCAAAACTGGGAAGAGGTGAGCGATTCAGGACCATCATGGTCCTCTTGTTTATAACAATGATCAGGTAAATCTATATTTTAGGCACATTTATTGGTAGGGGACAAAACAGGGGCTTGTACTGCAGTTTTGTGGAATGCAATGTGTCCAAACTTCTACTTCAGGTAAGTGCTTCCTCTCAAGATTGGATACCTTTTGGAAAGGTTAAAATTTTAATGTAAATAGGTTATTGCTCTATAGGAGAGATCGTGTTTGTATACAAATCCGGTGTATTTTCTATTTTTAGAACTGATAAGACAGTGATCGGGTGGGCAGAAGCCGATCGTCCATGTTTTTTTTGTTAACAGTGATGTTTTTCTAACGGTCTAAACTTTTTTTAAAACACAAATTACATAAATAATTTTTTGATCAATGGAAAGGTTGTAAAACAAGCAATTTATTGATTATTTTTAAATGTTATTTCGAAATAAAATGGATTAATTATGAACGCTTAACTTACACTGTTTTTCTAAAGGTTGTGAAAATCACTACGCCGCTTTTAAAATTATATGTCATTTAAAACGGTTATTATTTGAAAAAAGATATTTGGATACAAAAATATGAAGATCGTTAGTATTTCAAATCTTTTTGAATTTTGAAAATCCATAAATGAGCAAAAAAGTTATTAAAAATTAAAAATTCTGATTCAATACGCAAACAGTGTTAAAAACATTTGTTTTGCCAACCACCAGATAAACAGATGTTAACGCGTGACGTCACGGCGATCTCTCCTATACAGGTTAATTTTATAAGTATCATTTAATTTAATAGGTTTTAAGGTTGTATCACGAGTTATACACCCAGCTGGAATTGAGTTCAAACAGAAGCCATTTTTTTGTAGTTTTGGAATCGTTTACATGGCACTCACTTATTTACCAATCATTGATACAAATTTCTGAGTAAAAATGTAATGAAGCATAGAAACGCATGTAAAATGACCATAAAATGGGTGATAATTATTATGTCGCCCACAGCACTGTGGTGGGAGACATTGATTTACTCCTGTCTGTGTGTCCCTGTGTCTGTCTGTCTGTCACAGATCTTGTCAGCGTTCTAAGTCAAACATATCTCATCTGATCTTTACCAAACTTGAACAAAATGTGTTTATAAATAAGTCCTCGGGCAAGTTTGATAAATAGCCAAATTGGCGCAGGCACTTCGGAATTATGGCCCTTGAATTACCGAAAATATTGATGCCAATGATATAGGTGGTTGACTCAGATACATAATGGAGAAGAAATGCCAATCTAGATGATTAGGCAGTTGTGGGAAACATGAGTCATTATTATGTATCCACCATAGGTAGGGGAGACATATTGTTTTTGCCTTTGCCATCTGTCCGTCTGTCCACATTAAGCTTGTCCGGTTTTCACAGGTCAAACTTCTGGCTGGATTTCAACAGAACTTCACTTGAGTAATTAATACCAAGCCTAGTTGTTCATATCACGGCACATTCCGCTTAGCTGCAGAAAATGGCTGCAACAGCTAAAAATAGAAAAATCTTGTCCGGGTTTCACAGGTCAAACTGCTGGCAGGATTTCGACGAAACTTCACAGGAGTGATCAGTCCCAATTGTAGTTGTGCATGTCACTGGCATGTTCCATTTCATTGCACAAAATGGCCACCACAGCTAAAAATAGAAAAATCTTGTCCGGCTTTCACAGGTCAAACTGTTGGACAGATTTTGACGAAACTTCGCAGGAGTGATCAATACCAAGCCTAGTTGTGCATATTCTGCTTTGCTGCACAAAATGGCCACCAGAGGTTAAGGTATACATAGTGGAGAGACATATGTTTTTGTGATAAAAACGCCTAGTTTAGGGTTTGTTAGTGCCTAGTACTCTAGCCTTACAAACCATAGGTCTAGGGTTCAGACATTGTCTGAGTTATACGTCATTATTCATTTTCATTAAATTTGATGAACTGTTTATGACAAAAGTAAAGATTTTTCATCATTATTACATATCAGCTTTATATTTTAGCATTAAAGAGGGGACGGTACTGTTGTTGAAGAAGTTCACTGTCAGAAAGAGTTTCCAGCCTCTACCAAGATTTAAACCTGTGCTGCAAAACACCCAGTTTTATGACATAGATATCAACTTAAACAGCCATCATCCAGGGTCGGAAGTTAGAGTATTTGATGCTACAGAATTACCAGATGAGATTGAGTTACCTCCCTTACGTTATCATTTTGTTACCAGGAAGCAAGCAGGGTAAAAAAGCTTGAATATTTTAAGTGAATATTTTTTGTGGATTTCATGGTAAATCCCATTGAACAGATGAAATTCTCATTTATTTTGGCATTAATATTTCGAATCCACAAACTCATAAGATATATAAGATATACATACATAAAATATAAAGATTTTGCAGCTTAAAGCTTTCGAGTCAGTTCTATCAGTAAATAGGAACAAGAGATGTGATCACTTAAACTGGAAAATATTTGAAAATATATTCTGTATACCATCTTTATGAGGGCTTGAGCTGAAAAGTTTATGGAATCTTGATACAGACTCAGTTGAACGAGCTGTTTACATATTTTGGCTGATGTTGCGTTTACTAATTACCTGACTTAAGCACTAAAATAAATTAAGCTTCTTGGTTTGAAAAAGGATTTTGAGTAGTGAAAATATTTTAAAAATGGAAACATTTGCTGAAGAAAGTTAAATTGAGCTTGATGTTAGTTATACACATATTTGAAATTTTTTATTTTTTTGATAGATAATTGTTAATAATGAATGTTTTTCAGTTGTTTACCAAACAATTTTGTATGTGATATTGCCGGAATAGTGACATATGTGGGCAGGTACGAGAGGGAGCCAATGAACAGTAAGGTTTTACATGATAATGTGGTTAATTTAGGAATAAAAAGATTCTTATTTGTACGTCTTTGGATAGAAAAAACCAGTAGGGCACCTTCATGGTAGAATTGTTAAAGGTTACTTGCTGCTCACCATTGTTGGCGGATGCGCAGGCTGGTCTGGATCCATGCTTGTCACAAATGCACTATGTTGGTTTTCTTATAGTGCAGCTCATTTGTATTGTTTATCACTATGAGAAAAGTGTTTAATGTAACTAAAATATTTAGTGGAAGGGTTTTGGTTATTGAAAATTGATTGTATCATCGGAAAATATAAAGTGTGCCTATTGAATTAAGACAGAAGTAAGTCACCCCCACTTATTTGAAAATCGTCAAACACTTCTTGCTGACAAGGAGTCACTAAATGTTTTAAATTTATTTATACATTTAATTGAATTGAGACATACAAACCTGTTATTCCTTCATGTCAAGACTCTTACCCTAGGGGTGTTTTAATGACTTGACACCTATCAGATACACTGATGGTTGAAGGACTGCTTTTTCCACAACAGCGATTTAATTTATAATTTTTGCAAAGGACTGATTCCTTATCAAATTTTGAATTATTTTTTATTTTAAAGAAATCAGATACCGATTTTACTGACTAATAATTGGATGTTGAACCAATTAACTGTTGACAGTCATATTTTTATCTTGAAAATGGGAAGTAAGTGGTAAGGAAATTTGTGAAATGTTAGTTGTTATCTGCAAACTGTATAACTAAGCATTCTGTTCATTTTTATTTTTGCTGTAATTTGTTCTCTTCGCACAAAAGATCACCTGTTTCTAAACCATTCATTCTCCACATTCTAACATCATGTTAGGAAGTTGTTCTTAGTACTTCTTTTAGGGCGGAATTTCAGAATTTAGATATGAAGAATATTACTGTATGGAATATATATCTGTTTGCATTTTATAACAGATAAGGTTTGGTATGGATAGTGGTGGATTCTGGTGTTAAGGAGGAGGATACAGTTGATAGATGAATCCAGTCTAAAAACCATTCTATCTTCAGTTGTACAAAATAGCAGAGGTAGGCATCTTACATTTTGATATTTTGAATTATTTCATCTGCTTTACCATTTGTAAACATGGAGACATTGTTGTGTCAACTTCGTCAATTTGGAAAAGATAGTAAATAGTAAATTTGACGTAAAAAATGTGATATCCAGGAATTCTAAACAGTATATTTTTATACTGAACTGCTTTGAAAAATGCAACATTTTACATTGTTAATCCCCTCCCACGAGTGGTGGGGGGTTATAGGATTGGTCCCCGTCCGTTCTTCCTTTCTTCCTTCTATCTGCCCGTAACATTTCGTGGTCCGCTCTTATATCCTGCGCCCATGAAGGATTTTCATAAACCTGGGTCAATAATCACCTCCCCAAAGACGATATGCTGAACTATGAGTCAGCAGGTAGCTCAAGGTCAAGGTCAGAACTCAAGGTTTGACCCTTCCCATTTTTTTGTCTGCTCTGTATTCCTAAACCCCTTGAAGGATAATCATGTATTTTGGGGTCAAATTGTTTACCATCAAGACAATATTGCAGAACTTATGAGTCAGCCATGTTGGCTCAAGGTCGGGGGGGGGCAAAACTCAAGGTCAAGGTTTGAGCCTTCAGTTTTGTGTCAGTCTGTGTCTATATCTATTATCATGAAGTTCTTTTTCCCCAGAATTTCTTGCTTCATAAGACAAAAACTCAAAAAAATGAACTAACAAAATGTATCGTTATTATTATGACCAAAATTTCTTAATAATAAGCAACTTCATCAGATACGATGTTCAGATCAGGGAATGCTTTTCTTTCAAATTGATTTTATTATAATTTTTCATTGCCTATTGAACTTTTTTAAAGATCAAAACCCAGCCCTTACATGTCCGTTAAGGGATTGAGTTTCAGGTGTACTTTTGTAAACCAAAGAGCTTGCCTTAAGACTGTTTTCATTGTTAGTTTCAAAAATGAGCCAGAAAGTTGGAATACTTCGAAAAATTTCACAAAATAACAAATTTTTTAGAGTTAAATAAAAAAAAAAATGTATTTAAATCAATCCTTTAGAATTTGACACTTCGGAATTTCTTTTTCGTGTTGTTAAAGCACCTCCTATGTGCTTTGAGAAGGAAAAAAAGTCAACATTAACCAGTTCTTTTATTTTATTGCTATGGCAGAATGTGTGGTTGGTATGGCAACAAATCTTCCAAAAACATGACCAAATATTTAGATAAATGGGAATATGCAGTAACATTTATAGTACAAAGTATTAGTTTGCTTGGTATGTGGATAGATAGTAATATAGAGAAAATGTAGATCCTTTCATTTTGTTGCTGTTGCTACAGTTAGTCAAAAAATGACAAAAAGTGAAATCTGCAATAATTTTTAAAGTAGAAGAGATTTTCAAGAAACTTGGTTGGTACGTGAATAGAAGGCAATGTGGAGAACATGCACATTGTTTCATTTTCTCCGTTTGTCTGTCTTTTGATCTATATGTCTGTCCTTCGTACAGTCCCATACTTCTGCTATAACTTAAAAAGAGCAAGAGTTTTTCCATGCAATCGTGGATATAGACAGAAGGCAATAAGAAGAATATGCCGATATCTGTAGTTTGTCCCTTTTACTGTGTATTTATTCTTTGCATCCGTTAGTCACAAAAAAGTAGATTCTGCAGCACGAGAGATCATTTCCTGAATCCTTGGCTATACATGGTTGGTTATTTGGAGAATATGCAGGTCCTTAAGTTTAGTTTCAATATAAAAATGTGGTTCATATAGCAGGAAATATGGCAAATGCCTTCAGTGGTAGGGGACATTTATCACTTTGCAATAGTCTTAGTAGTTCTTATAGTCAAGAATTCTTTCCATATGTTTTGTCTGTCCTGATAAACCTGGAGGCCAGTCCCTTTTTATTTCTAAGTATACTCTTGGAAACACTTCAGGGCTGGATAAAGTTATGATCACCAGTTATTCTGTCTGAAATTCTTCTCTGGTCTTGAGTGAAACATATGATTATTGGTAATTTGGTATGATACATATACATGCAGGCACTGGGAAGAGCCCATGAATAATAATGCTGGGAAAATGTCTTTTTCAGGGTATGACAGACTTGGATATTCAGCCTGGCACTAAGTTAGTCTGTACCCATGTTAGATTGGTACAAAATCTAGACCATCTGACTACATCTCATACAAGTAGACTGGTTTTCCTGACCACGACAGCTGAATCTCAGGTAAGCTTACTGGTGCTTTACACTGGTACAAAATCTAGAGCATCACCCAATATCTTACAAAAGTAGATCGGTTTCCCTTATATAACCCTTAGAATATCAGGTGAGACAGACTGGTGCTCAGCAGTGAGTTCTACAGCTTTAAGACCAGTCTGAAAAACAGTGCTGAGGTTTTTATGAGAGCTACTTTACAGCAGGTCATTATACCTATGTTTGTTCATAATATCTTTGAATTCTTGCTGGGTTCTACATGTAAACTAGGCATAATTGAGTTCAAATTAAAATCAGTTAAAAGTAACTTTTTATTAGCCAGCTAATGAAATCCATTGAGGACTTCAAACCCAGGACCAAGGTTATACAACTTCAGTTTGGAGACCAGTGTCGAATTTCAGCATCTGATTGACTCTCCAAGCTGAAATTTTGAATTGTCCAATAGCAGAGTTGCATTCCGAAATTGTTTTTCAGATTCAGTTATATAACCTTTGAGCCTATTGATTGAAAAAAATAACAGGTTCTCTTTGTCTCAGCTGAATGTTTTTGTCAGCTGGATGGGAGTTTACTGTAAAATCATTATTTTTTGTGAGAGACTTATTTTTTGTGTATTCTGGTTGTGTAAATGAAATTAAGTCCCAACAAACACAAAAAAAATCTTAATATTTCATCTTCTTAGTTTTACATTCATGAGTTTAGGCCCCAAGAAAAAGTTTTTTTCGGTCAAAAGTATGAAAAGTTATTCCCACGAATTAAATGTTTTCACAATATCTTTTTATATGAGTTTGATAGGAAAAAAATGAAAGTCTTTCCTTATTTTTTTTATCACTTTTCAATGCTTTAAAGGATTTGTTTAATTAATATATAATTTTCAGATAAATGTTTTGGACCATGCAGTGTACAAAGAGTTAAAGAGAGAATCTGTGATAGAGAGGTTATGGAAATGGTCCACATTACGGGAATGCAAGACTCAACTGACACAATCCAGTGTTGGAGGGTATCTCAACTTCCCGCCTCTACCTGAAACAATAGACTCAATAAAAACCTGCCTGAAGGATACACAGGTTGAGTTTTAAGTCACTTCAATGGAAAAGATAGGCAACTTTTCATCTTTAATGGTTGAGGAGGACCCCAGGTGTTTCTTTCAGAATTATGTTAGGCATATGCAAGCACCTAGGTACAACCAGCCAGTTGATTGGCTTTGGGTTGTGATCAGTGTGCAGGGTAATTTATTAGAGTAAGTTGGAAACCTTGGTTCAATCAAAAGATAATAAGTTGCTACTTCTTTTTAGCTCACCTGTCACATAGTGACAGGGTGAGCTTTTGTGATCACCCTTCGACAGTCATCTGTCGTCCATCCGTTCACAATTTCCTTGTGAACACGGTAGAGACCACATCTTTAATTTGATTTTATTCAAACTTGCACACAACTTATATGGGCATAATATCTCGGTTCCTTTTGAAAACTGGCCAGATCACATCATGGATTCCAGAGTTATGGCCCCTTAAAGGCTTGTGAACACGATAGAGACCACATTTTGCAATCAACTTTAATCAAACTTGCACACAACTTGTATTGGCATAATATCTCAGTTCCTTTCGAAAACTGACTAGATCCCATCATGGGTTGCAGAGATATGGCCCCTTAAAGAGCCAAAATTTGCTATTTTTGGCTTGTGAACACGATAGAGACCACATTTTGCAATCAACTTTAATCAAACTTGCACACAACTTGTATTGGCATAATATTGCGGTTCTTTTCGAAAACTGGCCAGATCCCATCATTGGTTGCAGAGTTATGCCCCTTAAAGGGCCAAAATCTGCTATTTTTGGCTTGTGAACACGATAGAGACAACATTTTGCAATCAGTTTTAATCAAACTTGCACACAATTTGTATTGGCATAATATCTCAGTTCCTTTCGAAAACTGGCCAGATCCCATCATGGGTTGCAGAGTTACGGCCCCTTAAAGGGCCAAAATTTGCTATTTTTGGCTTGTGAACACGATAGAGACAACATTTTGCAATCAACTTTAATCAAACTTGCACACAATTTGTATTGGCATAATATCTCAGTTCCTTTCGAAAACTGGCCAGATCCCATCATGGGTTGCAGAGTTATGGCCCCTTAAAGGTCCAAAATTTGCTATTTTGGCTTTTGCAGCCATATAGAGACTTCATTTATGGTTTGATTTGATACAAACTTGCAAAATATCTTCAACAACAATAAATCTTGGATTCCATGATGAATCTGTCAGATCCAATCATAGGTTCATAGGAGTTACGGCCTCTGATTGACCCTTAAAAGAGCCAAAGATTGGTAATTGAGTCGGCTAAACGATGAAATCGTTTTGACGAGTCCTTGCTATCCAGCGATTCTCTAAGTCTAAATGGACCAAATAACACAGTGAAGGGATGTAGTTCCATTAGATTTCTCAAACTTCAAACAGTTCACTGCATGAATGAAGTTAAGTTGTGTGAATTCCCTTTGCTATGACCAATATACGATGTAATCTGTCATATTTATGACTTGTAATTGTGCAATACTCGAATGTAACTCATTAAGCATAAATGTGCATTTTATGAATTGCGCAGGCTTACAAAGCTTGCGTAACATCCAGCGAAAGACAAAAAATAGTTCCACAGGGCTCCAGATAAGATGCGTATTAGCGTAAATTACGTATAGAAATAATGCAAATACGCATGTCTAATAATTTCTAAGCGTATAAAAACGTATATAAAATTACAGAAATGCACACAATGCTTTTTTAAAAACAAAATCTGAATCGTCTGGATGCGTTAGGTAACATAGCCGATCCCGATCAGCCTTAATTCTCCCACATTGAACGTATACACGCATCGTATGATTTCTATAAACTTTGCGTGGGTTTCTACACACACACATGAATTTTGCAGTCAGTAAACGGATTAATTATCGGAAGAAGAAGCTCTTACTGGTTTGTTTAGTTACTACAGATATTAAAAATGATTTTAATTCTTATTTTTCGAGAAATAAACAAATCGGCGAAACATTAAATTGTATTTTCTTGTAGTTTTTGAAATCGAAAGTAGATCGTCTATGTTTGGCTGCATTCACGAAACGAAACAACTTTTTTATGAAAAGATTTAAATAAGAGGTAATTTAACCGTAAACTTCAATGTCAGATACTGCCAATTGCTGCTAAATGTCTTCGTATCATCACAATTTGTAAAATATATTGTTGAAAATGGAGAAAAGTGTAATCGTATCCGGATATAATATTTTGGGTAAATATCGAGCTGTGTGATGAAATTTTAACATTCATGTAACATACATGATAGATATTATTGTAACAGAAATGATTCTAGAATTATTTTTTTTTGCACCTACATATAATCTATGTCAGACTGGTATTCTAGTCCTGAGGCATGATCTGAAAGTAAAAAGATGAAGTGACAGTCATACTTTGGATATTGTAATACTAGAAAGAATCTAGATCGTAACCTTTCTGGAATTTTGACTGGTTTGGATAATTTGCTTACGATTCAGGTTCGCAAAAAAATGAAACCGTCACCCATTCTGCTTTTCATGATGACACATGGCTTGATTTTTGCAGTCAGTAAGCGGATAAATTATCCCGAGAAAGAGCTCTTACTGATTTGTTTAATTACTACTGATTTTAAAAATGATTTTATTTCTTATTTTTCGAGAAATAAACAAATCGGCGAAACATTAAATTGTATTTTCTTGTAGTTTTTGAAATCGAAAGTAGATCGTCTATGTTAAAGTGCTTTGACGAAACGAAACAATTTTTTTTATGAAATGATTTGAATAATTTCACCGTAAACTTCAATGTCAGATACTGCCAATTGCTGCTAAACTGTCTTCATATCATCACAATTTGTAAAACATATTGTTGAAACTGGAGATTTTGGCGGTATAAAAGAAAGTGTAATCATATCCGGATATAATATTTTGGGTAAATATCGACTGTGTTATGAAATTTAAACATTAAGTAACAGACATGATAGATATTATTGTAACAGAAATGATTCTAGAATTTTTTTTATATACATACATAGAATCAATATCAGACTTATATTCTAGTGCTGAGGCATGACCTGAAAGTAAAAATATGAAGTGACAGTCATTCATACTTTGAATATTGTAATACTAAAAGAATCTAGAGGTAATATTTAGAAATTGAAACTAAAATTTTCAGTTAGAAATCGCACCAAAGGCTGTATCAAGGGTCTACATTTTCAAAATTTCCTTGTGGTGATACCCCAAACCCTAATTGCAGGAGGGGGTATCCTCCCACACCCTCCCCCCATATTGCCACTTTACAGTTTGATACATTTGCCCTTTTACCACCTGCCACAATGCCCATTTCAAAATCTGACTGCAGTTCAAAGCGGGAAGGAACACCCCTCCCCAAACCCACCTGCTACCGACCACGTAAAAATGGCTCAAACATTTTTTCAGCCCAGTCTGGGCCTGTCTGTCTACATGAATCAAAACGGATAATTGAAAGTACATAGACTTGGGGACTACTGACATGGTTTTGAAGGGGTTAACAGGTCTGAAATAGAATAAATGATGGTTTTAACTAAAAAAGAACTGCATTTATTAATATTGGTTATCTTTTCCGAAATTGGTAGCTAGTCCGAGTAACTTCTCTTAGTTTCGAATGCGCAATTTTCCTGTCAGTGTAAACATTCATGACACTATATATTGACACTCAGCAACATTTATATATCTTTAAACGCAAAAGTAAGTATACTTTAAATTCACATCCCTTATAATATGATTGAACAATACCTAGCGTGTGACACGGTTATTGCCAGGCCCCTTATCTGTAAAATATCTGAACAGTTCTTTCGTCCAACCGTTACAAATTGTATGTGGCAATCCGCGCTATAAAATTTCAATATATAAATTTTCATATTCAAATTTTATCATGTGCGAATATATACCAGCCGATAATTGCCTGTTTTGGTAATGCCGGAGGCAAATGTTTACTGGAAAAATATTTATAGTCATGGGCAGTATCTTAGTGTCACCTGTCAAATTGTAGTTTGTACTTTCAACATTTTTAGCTCGACTATTCGAAGAATAGTCTAGCTATTCTACTCACCCTGGCGTCGGCGTCGGCGTCGGCGTCGGCGTCACACCTTGGTTAAGTTTTTGCATGCAAGTACATACAGCTATCATTTAAAGGCATATAGCTTTGAAACTTATTTATTCTTTTTCTAGGTCAATTACCAACCTCACTGGGTCAAGTTCCATAACTCTAACATGTATTTTGAGCAAATTATGCCCCCTTTTGGACTTAGAAAATTCTGGTTAAAGTTTTACATGCAAGTTACTATCTCCAAAACTAATGCAGATATTGAATTGAAACTTCACATGTGTCTTCGGGGTTATAAAACTAGTTGATAGCACCAAGTCCCATAACTCTGACCTTCATTTTGGCCAAATTATGCCCCTTTTGTACTTAGAAAATTTTGGTTAAAGTTTTGCGTGCAAGTACATACAGCTATTACTAAAAGGCATATAGATTTGAAACTTATTTTTCTTTTTCTAGATCAATTACCTACCTCACTGGGTCAAGTCCCATAACTCTGACATGTATTTTGGCCAAATTATGCCCCCTTTTGGACTTAGAAAATTCTGGTTAAAGTTTTGCGTGCAAGTACATACAGCTATTACTAAAAGGCATATTGATTTGAAACTTATTTTTCTTTTTCTAGATCAATTACCTACCTCACTGGGCCAAGTCCCATAACTCTGACATGTATTTTGAGCAAATTATGCCCCCTTTTGGACTTAGAAAATCCTGGTTAAAGTTTTACATGCAAGTTACTATCTCCAAAACTAATGCAGATATTAAATTGAAACTTCACATGTGTCTTCGGGGTTATAAAACTAGTTGATAGAATCAAGTCCCATAACTCTGACTTGTATTTTGGGCAAATTATGCCCCCTTTTGGACTTAGAAAATCCTGGTTAAAGTTTTGCGTGCAAGTACATACAGCTATTACCAAAAGGCATATAGCTTTGAAACTTATTTATTCTTTTTCTAGGTCAGTTACCAACCTCACTGGGTCAAGTTCCATAACTCTTAACATGTATTTTGAGCAAATTATGCCCCCTTTTGGACTTAGAAAATTCTGGTTAAAGTTTTACATGCAAGTTACTATCTCCAAAACTAATGCAGATATGGAATTGAAACTTAACATGTTTCTTCGGGGTTATTAAACTAGTTGATAGCATCAAGTCCCATAACTCTGATATGCATTTTAGTCAAATTATGTCCCGTTTCGAACTTAAAACTCTTTTGATATTTAACATTTTGGGTAATAATTTCCTGCTTCTGTGACAATATTTCGAATAGTCGAGCTTGGCTGTCTTACGGACAGCTCTTGTTATTTTTGCGAACCACTCTTCAATTTTAGAGAAATATATTGGGTTTAAATACTTGTATAATGTTTATCAAAGTTTTACTAGGCATCGATTGAATGTCCATTTCATCTATTGTAACAAAATCTCTGTTCAGTTGGGGAAAAAAACTAAAACCAAACTGAAACTGGTAGACTATACTACCAGTACATCAATCATTAGCCGACTCTCAGGCCCTTCAGGCCTTTGAATTTTACCTTGTGAACATGATAGAAGTGAAATTTTATATTTGATATTTGATTTTAACTACACTTACACAAAACTTAAGTCACAATAAGACCTCGGTTCCTTGTGACAACCGGCTAGATTCCATCATGGGTTCTAGAGTTACTGCCCCTGAAATGGGCAAAATTTTCTTTTTTGGCTCTTTCAGTCATATAGAGGTTTCATTTATGCTTTGATTTGATACAAACTTGCACAGAATGATTATCTTGATGATCTCTAGGCCTGGATCAAAACTGGGTCATGTTGGGTCAAAAACTAGGTCATCAGGCCAAATCAAAGGAAAAGCTTTTTAACAACCTAGAGGCCACATTTATGACCCTGTCTTCATTAAACTTGGTCAGAATGTTTATCTTGATGATTTCTAGGCCAAATTTGAAACTGGGTCATATGGGGTCAAAAACTAGGTCACCCAGTCAAATCAAAGGAAAAGCATGTTAACACTCTTGTTCGTTTGATGTGCATGAAACTTGGTCAGAATGTTTGTCTGCATGAAATATCGAATGAATTTTTATCTGGGTCATGTGGGGTCAAAATCTGGGTCACCAGGTCAAATCAAAGAACAAGCTTGTTTACGCCCGAAGGGACGTATTATGTTATGACGCTGGTGTCTGTCTGTCCGTCTGTCCATTAGCAATTTCGTGTCCGCTCTGTAACTCTTGAACCCCTTGAAGGATTTCAAGGAAACTTGACACAAATGTTCACCACACCGAGACGACGTGCAGAGCGCATGTTTTGGATGTCTCACTTCAAGGTCAAGGTCACACTTGGAAGTCAAAGGTCATATCAGTTTGTTTCATGTCCACTCTGTAACTCTTGAACCCCTTGAAGGATTTCAAAGAAACTTGACACAAATGTTCACCACACCAAGACAATGTGCAGAGCGCATGTTCCGGACGACTTGCTTCAAGGTCAAGGTCACACTTAGGGGTCAAGAGTCATATCAGTTTGTTTCGTGTCCGCTCTGTAACTCTTGAACTGCTGGAAGGATTTCAAAGAAACTTGGCAGAAATTTTCACCACACTGAGACGATGTGCAGAGAGCATGTTTCGGATGACTTGCTTGAAGGTCAAGGTCACATTTAAGGGTCAAAGGTCATATATGACTGCTTTGTGTATATTGCTCTGCATTGCAGTGCTCTTGTGTTTATTTGGCAGATCTCTTTTTAGCTCACATGTCACAAAGTGACAAGGTGAGCTTTTGTGATCGCACGGTGTCCGTCGTCCGTCCGTGCATGCGTGCGTCCGTAAACTTTTGCTTGTGACCACTCTAGAGGTCACATTTTTCATGGGATCTTTATGAAAGTTGGAGGAATGTTCACCTTGATGATATCTAGGTCAAGTTCGAAACTGGGTCACGTGCCATCAAAAACTAGGTCAGTAGGTCTAAAAATAGAAAAACCTTGTGACCTCTCTAGAGGCCATATATTTCACAAGATCTTCATGAAAATTGGTCAGAATGTTAACCTTGATGATATCTAGGTCAAGTTCGAAACTAGGTCACATGCCATCAAAAACTAGGTCAGTAGGTCTAAAAATAGAAAAACCTTGTGACCTCTCTAGAGGCCATATATTTCAAAAGATCTTCATGAAAATTGGTCAGAACGTTCACCTTGATGATATCTAGGTCAAATTCGAAACTGGGTCACGTGTCTTCTAAAAGTAGGTCAGTAGGTCAAATAATAGAAAAACCTTGTGACCTCTCTAAAGGCCATATTTTTCATGGGATCTGTATGAAAGTTGGTCTGAATGTTCATCTTGATGATATCTAGATCAATTTCGAAACTGGGTCACGTGCAGTCAAAAACTAGGTCAGTAGGTCTAAAAATAGAAAAACCTTGTGACCTCTCTTGAGGCCATATATTTTATGAGATCTTCATGAAAATTGGTCAGAATGTTCACCTTGATGATATCTAGGTCAAGTTCGAAAGTGGGTCACTTGCCGTCAAAAACTAGGTCAGTAGGTCAATAAATAGAAAAACCTTGTGACCTCTCTAGAGGCCAAATTTTTCATGGGATCTGTATGAAAGTTGGTCTGATTGTTCATCTTGATGATATCTAGGTCAAGTTTAAAACTGGGTCACGTGCCTTCAAAAACTAGGTCAGTAGGTCAAATAATAGAAAAACCTTGTGACCTCTCTAAAGGCCATATTTTTAATGGGATCTGTATGAAAATTTGTCTGAATGTTCATCTTGATGATATCTAGGTCAAGTTCGAAACAGGGTCATGTGCGGTCAAAAACTAGGTCAGTAGGTCAAATAATAGAAAAACCTTGTGACCTCTCTAGAGGCCATATTTTTCATGGGATCTGTATGAAAGTTGGTCTGAATATTCATCTTGATGATATCTAGGTCAAGTTCGAAAGTGGGTCACATGCCGTCAAAAACTATGTCAGTAGGTCAAATAATAGAAAAACCTTGTGACCTCTCTAAAGGCCATATTTTTCATGGGATCTGTATGAAAATTGGTCTGAATGTTCATCTTGATGATATCTAGGTCAAGTTCGAAACAGGGTCATGTGCGGTTAAAAACTAGGTCTGTAGGTCTAAAAATAGAAAAACCATGTGACCTCTCTAGAGGCCATACTTGTGAATGGATCTCCATTAAAATTGGTCAGAATGTTCACCTTGATGATATCTAGGTCAAGTTTGAAACTGGGTCATGTGCCTTAAAAAACTAGGTCAGTAGGTCAAATAATAAAAAAAACCTTGTGACCTCTCTAGAGGCCATACTTTTCATGGGGTCTGTATGAAAATTGGTCTGAATATTCATCTTGATGATATCTAGGTCAAGTTCGAAACTGGGTCAACTGCGGTCAAAAACTAGGTCAGTAGGTCTAAAATTATTAAAATCTTTTGACCTCTCTAGAGGCCATATTTTTCAATGGATCTTCATGAAAATTGATCTGAATGTTCACCATGATGATATCTAGGTCAGTTTCGAAACTGGGTCACGTGCGGTCAAAAACTAAACCAGTAGGTATAAAAATAGAAAAACCTTGTGACCTCTCTAGAGGCCATATTTTTCATGAGATCTTCATGAAAATTAGCGAGAATGTTCACCTTGATGATATCTAGGTAAAGTTCAAAACAGGGTCACGTACCTTCGAAAACTAGGTCAATAGGTCAAATAGAAAAATCTTGTGACCTCTCTAGAGACCATATTTTTGAATGGATCTTCATGAAAATTGGTCAGAATTTTTATCTTGATAATATCTAGGTCGGATTCAAAACTGGGTCACATGAGCTCAAAAACTAGGTCACTATGTAAAATAATAGAAAAAACGACGTCATACTCAAAACTGGGTCATGTGGGAAGAGGTGAGCGATTCAGGACCATCATGGTCCTCTTGTTTGTTCACTTACAATAATTTAATAGTTTTGAATTACTTCCCTTTTATGTTACTATAAATAGCTTATTTTGAAACTTTTTTATTATTGGCCATAGGGAAAAACCTAGACCACTTTTCTGTGGTCCAACATGGATGGTACCTCTAATTTTTAGGTGTATTTTTACATACCTGTACCTGATAAGGATTTTTTTTGTGGACTTTGAATATTTTTTTTGTGGACTTAGATTTGTTTTTTGAAGTTTTCCTTTTGTTGTTTCAATCCTTTGGGCTACAACAGTCAAGTTCTTTAAATTTGGCTCCCATCCTATGATGTAATCCTTCGGGCATATATTGCCCCGCTTGGTGGAGCTCTTGTTTATTCTATCTTCATAAATTTTGGTCAGAGTGTTTGTTATCATGAACTCTTGGAAGATTTCAAATCTGGGTCTTGTGGGGTCAAAAACTAGGTCACTAGGTCAAATCATAGGAAAAGCTGTATACACTCTAGAGGCCACTTTTTTGCTCCAATCTTTCTGAAACTTTGTCAGAATGTTTTCATGAAATTTTGGACAGGTTCTAATTTGGTTCATGTGGGTTAAAAAACTAGTTCACTAGGTCAAATCGAAGAAAATGCTTGTTTACACTCAAGAGGCCATGTTTTGTGGTCCAATCTTAATGAAAATTGGTCAGAATATTTGTCTCAATGAAATCACTAGGTAGAACATGTTTACAGTGTCATGGTGTGTTACACAGGTGAGCGACTTAGGGCCATCTTGGCCCTCTTGTTTTATTTCAAATATGAAAGGCTATGGCCATGTCAGTTTTCTACTTTGTTTGAATGAGGGGAAGTGATTTGAAATCTTGCAACCCTAGTTAACCTCAAACATCTCAAATCAAAAATATTTGCAGTGGTATTTGATTAAAATTATATCAAAATTTAAAAAAATATATATTTTCAGTAACTTGAAAATTTAATATACTAGCAGTGATTTGACTGAAACCCAACTCTTTTGTTATGAGATTCAGAACGAGTTTCAATATTTCAATTTGGAGACTGGCTTTTATCCACTGTATGTCAGATGGATATTGTTCTGGCATTGCCCATCTGTCCGTCCATCCATCTACCATATGTTTTTATTTGTAAGTTGATTTTATATTATTTGGTGCATGTGAAGCTTTATATTATTGTCCCTGATTGGTTAAAAATGACAATTTTTGTAGTTATCTTTGTCTTACTATATTGCTCTTAGTAGATATAATATATAAATTACTGTACTTAGGAAGCTTTTCAGACAATTTTGTCTGAATCTACACTTAAACACTAGAGTTATTTCCATTAAATCAGTAAGAAACTGTAAGTTTAGTAAAACCAGTGCCGTATCTTTGTAATGCTTTAATTTGGCATATTTTGTTGATATTTTATATAACAGTTTACCAACTAAAACTAAAGAGCAAATGTCTTCTCATTTGCACTATTTACAAATGACAAATTTGTATATATTATGACAGTATGTATGGCATCTCTTCATAGGGATAACAATTCATTATTAATTTAAATGATTACTGTGGAGTCTGTTAATTTCTTAGGAAAAAGAAGCTTGTAGTCTCAGCAGAGCACACACTCTTTCACCAAAACACTAATTGGTGGATTATCAAAATCAAAATTAATTAAATTGAATTCATATTTGTTCAATGGGGTTGAATTTGGGCTAGAAGGAACTACTAAAACCATGAAAATTAGACCTGCATGAATAATAATGTTTTCACTGTATGGGCTAGTTATAATTTATCTGAAGTTTTTTCCAGTGTTTTTATCAGTGTATGGTTTAGTTATTATTTTACAGGTTGCGGCAAGTGGTGACTGGGAAAAAGTGTTTACAGGTTTCAGTTTCCGAGAGTACAGACAAATTCTTATACATGCCACTATGGTGTACATCAAACTAAATATAGAACATTGTACTAATCACAGGCAAGTATTCTAGTGTCATAGTTTCTGAGAGTACAGACAGATCCTTATACAGGCCACTATGGTGTATATCAGACTGAATATAGAACATTGTACTGATCACAGGTAACTAGTGTCATAGTTTCTGGTATGACAGACAGATCCTTATACAGGCCACTAAAGTGCTGTGGATCAAGCTGAATTGAGGACATTATACTGATCACAGGTAACTATACCAGTATCATAGCTTTTGAGAGTACAGACAGTTCCATATACAGGCCACTATGATGTGCATCAAATTGAATATAGAACAATTTACTGATCACAGGTAAGTATTCTAGTGTCATAGTTTCTGAGAGTACAGACAGATCCTGATACTGGCCACTATAGTGTATGTCAAACTGAATGTAGAACATTGTACACATGGCAGGTAAGTATTCTAGTGTCATAGTTTCTGAGAGTACAGACAGATCCTGATACAGGCCACTATGGTGTACTTCAGACTGAATATAGAACATTATGCAGATCACTAGTAACTATACCAGTATCATAGCTTTTGAGAGTAAAAATAGATCCTTATACAGGCCACTATGGTGTACATGAAATTAAATTGTACTGATCACAGGTAACAGGTGCTTTACAGGGACTATAAAATTCTGCATTTGAAGGCTCTTATCTTGGATTTTGAGATATGTGCTAATGCTTAGTTTTTCAAGGATGGGTCTTGGGAAGTAGAAGGTGTGAAAGTCACCAAAAAAGCGAGAGAACTTTTTTATGACTTGTAACTCCCTGTGTCACTTTCAAAACTGATGTAAATCTAAAGAGATGATTTTATTGGCGGGGGGAGGCATGTGACTTGCAGAATGTGCCAATCTCTGGTTTCCGACTTCACATTTGTTTATACAGTTCTAGGACTAGACCTGGATCTCTAGATGAACATTTTCACACATTCTGATGAATATATCTCTACTTTATGTTAGGAACATTCTTCTATACTTGAAGTTGCTCAACAACTGACACATGCCTGTATTTTGTTTTAGGGTGGGACAAGCCTCATCCAAAAAGGTAAGTCAATAAATATTTTTAGCTCTAAAAGTATATATTGCCTCAGGTCAACAGGGCTTTTTTCCTGTCCGGTCCATAACTCTCCCATCCATGAAGGAATTATGTCTCCCCAGGAGACATATTGTTTTTGCCCTGTCCGTCCGTCCGTCCGTACGTCACACTTCATTTCGAGCAATAATGGAGAACCATTTGACCTAGAACCTTCAAACTTCATAGGGTTGTAGGGCTGCTGGAGTAGACGACCCCTATTGTTTTTGGGGTCACTCCGTCAAAGGTCAAGGTCACAGGGGCCTGAACATTGAAAACCATTTCCGATCAATAACTAGAAAACCACTTGACCCAGAATGTTGAAACTTCATAGGATGATTGGTCATGAGAGTAGATGACCCCTATTGATTTTGGGGTCACTCGTCAAAGGTCAAGGTCACAGGGGCCTGAACATTGAAAACCATTTCCGATCAATAACTAGAGAACCACTTGACCCAGAATGTTGAAACTTCATAGGATGATTGGTCATGAAGAGTAGATGGACCCCTATTGATTTTGGGGTCACTCCGTCAAAGGTCAAGGTCACAGGGGCCTGAACATTGAAAACCATTTCCGATCAATAACTAGAGAACCACTTGACCCAGAATGTTGAAACTTCATAGGATGATTGTACATGCAAAGTAATGACCCTATCGATTTTGGGGTCACTCCATTAAAGGTCAAGGTCACAGGGGCTGAACATTGAAAACCATTTCCGGTCAGTAACTTGAGAACCACTTGACCAGAATGTTGAAACTTCATAGGATGATTGAACATGCAGAGTAGATGACCCCTATTGATTTTGGGGTCAGTCTATTAAAGGTCAAGGTCACAGTGGCTGTTCATGTAAAATCATTTTTGGAAATAACTTGAGAACACTTGACCTACAAACTTAATAGGATGATTGGACATGCAGAGTAGATGACCCCTATTTTTTTCGAGGTCACTTGATCAAAGGTCAAGGTCACAGGAGCCTGAACAGTGACTTGAGAACCACTAGGCCAAGAGTGTTGAAATTTAGCGGGATGACTGGACATGCCAAGTAGATGATCCCTATTGCAGCCAACCATCAGTGTCTCTTTGACTTTCGCTCCTGACCCCTATTTACTTCTTGCCTATAGGACTTTGCATTGGGGGAGACATGCGCTTTTTTACAAAAGCATTTTCTAGTTTTAATTTTACTTGGCACAAATGTACCTCATAATAAGACGATGTGTCTTGCACAACTTTCAGACCCCTAGCTCAAAGGTCAAGGTCACAGCAGTCAAATGTTAACATAGCATGAACAGGGTCTGTTTCGTGTCCGGTCCATAACTCTGACATTCATTAAGGGATTTTAATATCACTTGGCACAAGTGTTCCCCTTGATGAGACGACATGTCATGCACAAATCCCGGACCCCTAGCTCAAAGGTCAAGGTCACAATTGGGGGTCAAAGGTCAACAGAGTTTTTTTCCTGTCCCGTCCATAACTCTGCCATCCATGAAGGGATTTTAATATTACTTGGCACAAATGTTCCCCATGATGAGACAACATGTCATGCGCAAAGCCCAGACCCTTAGCTCAAAGTTCAAGGTCACAATTGGAGGTCAAAGGTCAATAAGGTTTTTTTCCTGTCCGATCCAGAACTCTGTCATCCATCAAGGGATTACAATATTACTTGGCATAAATGTTCCCCATGATGAGACGACGTGCCATGCGCAACACCCAGTACCCTAGCTTAAAGGTCAAGGTCACACTTTGAGATCAAAGGTCAAGAGGAATTTTTAGCTCGACTATACAAAGTATAAGGAGAGCTATCCTACTCGACCTGGCGTCGGCGTCTTTCCGCGTCCCCACCTTGGTTAAAGTTTTTTTACACTTTCGCTTTTTTCAACTTATCTCTGTAATTACTTGATGGATTTGATTCAAACTTGAAATAGTTATTCCTCATCATCACCCACATCATCTGGCATAAGGGCCATAACTCTGGCTACAATATTTCATGATTTATCTCCCATTTCCAATTAGTTTTTAAGGTTAAAGTTTTGATGCACATTCACTCTATCTCTTTTATTACTGAATGGATTTGATTCAAACTTAAAATAGTTGTTCAACATCATCACCCACATCATATGACACAAGATGCATAACTCTGGCACAAATTTTTCATGAATTATTCCCCCTTTTTACTTAGAATTTCAGGTTAAAGTTTTGATGCACTTTCGCTCTATCACTGTTATTATACCCCCACCAAACATGTTTGGGCGGGGACTATATAGGAGTCAGTTTTGTCGCGTCCCGTCCCGTCCCGTCGCAAAATCTATTATCTCAGTTATTACTAAATGGATTTGATTCAAACTTAAAATAGTTGTTCCACCTTATCACCCACATCATGTGACACAAGGTGCTTAACTCTGACATCAATTTTTTATGAATTATGTCCCCTTTTACTTTAAATTTAAGGTTGATTTTGATGTATTTTCACTATATCTCAGTTATTACAAAATGGATTTGATTAATCCCCCACCGTGGCAGAGGGATTATAGGAATGGTCTGCGTCCGTCCTTCCGTCCGTCCGTCCGTCCATCCTTCCGTCCGTCCTTCCGTCTTTCCGTCCTTCCATCCTTCCGTCCGTAACAAAATCGTGTCCGGTCCATATCTCCTAAACCCCTTGAAGGATTTTCATGAAACTTGGGTCAAATGATCACCTCATCAAGACGATGTGCAGAACCCATGAGTCAGCCTTGTCGGTTCAAGGTCAAGGTCACAACTCAAGGTCAAAGGTTTGAGCCTGCCATTTTGTGTCCGCTCTATATCTCCTAAACCCCTTGAAGGAATTTTATAAAACTTTTATAAAACTTGGGTCA
Source organism: Mercenaria mercenaria (assembly GCF_021730395.1). Taxonomy (NCBI): domain Eukaryota; kingdom Metazoa; phylum Mollusca; class Bivalvia; order Venerida; family Veneridae; genus Mercenaria; species Mercenaria mercenaria. The sequence continues at coordinate 46,524,982 of NC_069361.1, read as the reverse complement.
AATGATCACCTCATCAAGATGATGTGCAAAACCCATGAGTCAGCCATGCCGGCTCAAGGTCAAGGTCACAACTCAAGGTCAAAGGTTTGAGCCTTCCATTTTGTGTCCGCTCTATATCTCTTAAACCCCTTGAAGGAATTTTATAAAACTTGGGTCAAATGATCACCTCATCAAGACTATGTGCAGAACCCATGAGTCAGCCTTGTCGATTCAAGGTCAAGGTCACAACTCAAGGTCAAAGGTTTGAGCCTGCCATTTTGTGTCCGCTCTATATCTCCTAAACCCCTTGAAGGAATTTTATAAAACTTCGGTCAAATGATCACCTCATCAAGATGATGTGCAGAACCCATGAGTCAGCCTTGTCGGTTCAAGGTCAAGGTCACAACTCAAGGTCAAAGGTTTGAGCCTGCCATTTTGTGTCCGCTCTATATCTCCTAAACCCCTTGAAGGAATTTTATAAAACTTTTATAAAACTTGGGTCAAATGATCACCTCATCAAGATGATGTGCAAAACCCATGAGTCAGCCATGCCGGCTCAAGGTCAAGGTCACAACTCAAGGTCAAAGGTTTGAGCCTTCCATTTTGTGTCCGCTCTATATCTCTTAAACCCCTTGAAGGAATTTTATAAAACTTGGGTCAAATGATCACCTCATCAAGACTATGTGCAGAACCATGAGTCAGCCTTGTCGGTTCAAGGTCAAGGTCACAACTCAAGGTCAAAGGTTTGAGCCTGCCATTTGTGTCCGCTCTATATCTCCTAAACCCCTTGAAGGAATTTTATAAAACTTCGGTCAATGATCACCTCATCAAGATGATGTGCAGAACCCATGAGTCAGCCATGCCGGCTCAAGGTCAAGGTCACAACTCAAGGTCAAAGGTTTGAGCCTTCCATTTTGTGTCCGCTCTATATCTCTTAAACCCCTTGAAGGAATTTTATAAAACTTGGGTCAAATGATCACCTCATCAAGATGATGTGCAGAACCCATGAGTCAGTCATGCCGGCTCAAGGTCAAGGTCACAACTTAGGGTTAAAGGTTTGAGCCTTCCATTTTGTGTCCGCTCTATATCTCCTAAACCCCTTGAAGGATTTTCATCAAACTTGGGTCAAATGATCACCTCATCAAGGCGATGTGCAGAACTTATGAGTCAGCCATGTCGGCTCAAGGTCAAGGTCACAACTGAAGGTCAAAAGTTTGAGCCTTCCATTTCGTGTCCGCTCTATATCTCCTAAACCCCTCGAAGGAATTTTATAAAACTTGGGTCAAATGATAACCTCATCAAAACGATGTGCAGAAATTATGAGTCAACCGTGCCAGCTCAAGGTGAAGGTCACAACTCAGGGTCGAAGGTTTGAGCCTTCCATTTGGTGTCCACTCTGTATCTCCTTAACCCCTTGAAGGATTTTCATCAAACTTGGGTCAAATGATCACCTCATCAAGAACTTATGAGTCAGCCATGTCAACTCAAGGTCAAGGTCACAACTGAAGGTCAAAGGTTTCAGCTCTGTATCTCCTAAACCCCTTGAAGGATTTTCATGAAACTTTGGTCAAATGATCACCTCATCAAGACGTTGTGCAGAATTCATGAGTCAGCCATGTCAGTTCAAGGTCAAGGTCACAGCTAAAATCAAAGGTTTACCCTTTCACTATCCATAGCAGTGGCGGGGGATTTAGCTGTCTTTCAGACTGCCTTGTTCAAACTTAAAATAGATGTTCCACCTCATCACCCACATCATGTGACACAAGGTGCATAACTCTGACACCAATTTTTCATGAATTATGCCCCTTTTTACTTAGAAGTTAAGGTTAATTTTGATGTATATGCACTATATCTCAGTTACTACTGAATGGATTTGATTCAAACTTAAAATAGATGTTCCACCTCATCACCCACATCATGTGACACAAGGTGCATAACTCTGACACCAATTTTTCTTGAATTATGTCCCCTTTTACTTAGAATTTAAGGTTAATTTTGATGTATTTTCACTATGTCTCATTCTGATTGGCTTAGAGCCAAATTGAAGTAACCATTTTTTTAACTTTTGTACTGAGTTTCTTCCCCTTAAATTCCAGGAATTAGTCTATTTTTAGAAATCCTATTTTTAGATTTTCAATATTTTAGGTATTTTTCTAACTTTTTAGCTCACCTGTCACATAGTGACAAGGTGAGCTTTTGTGATCACGCAGCGTCCGTCGTCCGAGCGTGCGTTCGTCCGTCCGTCCGTAAACTTTTGCTTGTGACCACTCTAGAGGTCACATTTTTTGTGGGATCTTTATGAAAGTTGGTCAGAATGTTCATCTTGATGATATCTAGGTCAAGTTCGAAACTGGGTCACGTGCCGTCAAAAACTAGGTCAGTAGGTCTAAAAATAGAAAAACCTTGTGACCTCTCTAGAGGCCATATATTTCACAAGATCTTCATGAAAATTGGTCAGAATGTTCACCTTGATAATATCTAGGTCAAGTTCGAAACTGGGTCACGTGCCCTCAAAAACTAGGTCAGTAGGTCTAAAAATAGAAAAACCTTGTGACCTCTCTAGAGGCCATATATTTCACAAGATCTTCATGAAAATTGGTCAGAACGTTCACCTTGATGAGATCTAGGTCAAGTTCGAAACTGGGTCACGTGCCATCAAAAACTAGGTCAGTAGGTCAAATAATAGAAAAACCTTGTGACCTCTCTAGAGGCCATATTTTTCATGGGATCTGTATGAAAATTGGTCTGAATGTTCATCTTGAAGATATCTAAGTCAAGTTCGAAACTGGGTCATGTGCGGTCAAAAACTAGGTCAGTAGGTCTAAAAATAGAAAAACTTTGTGACCTCTTTAGAGGCCATATATTTCATGAGATCTTCATGAAAATTGGTCAGAATGTTCACCTTGATGATATCTAGGTCAGGTTCGCAAGTGGGTCACGTGCCATCAAAATCTAGGTCAGTAGGTCAAATAATAGAAACACCTTGTGACCTCTCTAGAGGCCATATTTTTCATGGGATCTGTATGAAAGTTGGTCTGAATGTTCATCTTGATGATATCTAGGTCAAGTTCGCAAGTGGGTCACGTGCCGTCAGAATCTAGGTCAGTAGGTCAAATAATAGAAAAACCTTGTGACCTCTCTAAAGGCCATATTTTTCATGGGATCTGTATGAAAGTTGGTCTGAATGTTCATCTTGATGATATCTAGGTCAAGTTAGAAACAGGGTCATGTGCGGTCAAAAACTAGGTCAGTAGGTCTAAAAATAGAAAAACCTTGTGACTTCTCTAGAGGCCATACTTGTGAATGGATCTTCATAAAAATTGGTCAGAATGTTCATCTTGATGATATCTAGGTCAAGTTCGAAAGTGGGTCACGTGCCATCAAAAAATAGGTCAGTAGGTCAAATAATGAAAAAATATTGTGACCTCTCTAGAGGCCATATTTTTCATGGGATCTGTATGAAAGTTGGTCTGAATGTTTATCTTGATGATATATAGGTCAAGTTTGAACTGGGTCAACTGCGATCAAAAACTAGGTCAGTAGGTCTTGAAATAGAAAACCCTTGTGACCTCTCTACAGGCCATACCCTTGAATGGATCTTCATGAAAATTGGTCAGAATGTTAACCTTGATGATATCTAGGTCAAGTTTGAAACTGGGTCACGTGCGTTAAAAAGCTAGGTCAGTAGGTCAAATAATAAAAAAACCTTGTGACCTCTCTATAGGCCATACTTTTCATGGGATCTGTATGAAAGTTGGTCTGAATGTTCATCTTGATGATATCTAGGTCAAATTTTAAACTGGGTCAACTGCTGTCAAAAACTAGGTCAGTGGGTCTAAAATTATTAAAATCTTTTGACCTCTCTAGAGGCCATATTTTTCAATGGATCTTCATGAAAATTGATCTGAATGTTCATCTTGATGATATCTAGGTCAGTTTCGAAACTGGGTCACATGTGGTCAAAATATAGGCCAGTAGGTATAAAAATAGAAAAACCTTGTGACCTCTCTAGAGGCCATATTTTTCATGAGATCTTCTTGAAAATTAGTGAGAATGTTCACCTTGATGATATCTAGGTAAAGTTCAAAACAGGGTCACGTACCTTCGAAAACTAGGTCAATAGGTCAAATAATAGAAAAACCTTGTGACCTCTCTAGAGACCATATTTTTCAATGGATCTTCATGAAAATTGGTCAGAATTTTTATCTTGATAATATCTAGGTCAGGTTCAAAACTGGGTCACATGAGCTCAAAAACTAGGTCACTATGTCAAATAATAGAAAAAACAGCGTCATACTCAAAACTGGGTCATGTGGGAAGAGGTGAGCGATTCAGGACCATCATGGTCCTCTTGTTTTATTATAAGTCCTATGCAAAAAGTAAATACATTTTTCTGTGGTAACATGGGGTGGTAAGACACTTTTTTGTATTCACTTTTAGTGTATCTCTAATATTAGAGATTTTTTATATTTACTAGTATTATACTAGTATTACTTATATGTGGAAGCCCAGGATGAAGTACTCCAAAGACGAGTAAAATTCTTTTTAAGTATTAAGCTTTTTTTTGACATTTTTATAATATTCTAAGTATCTTTAACATTTCTTATGCTTGCCATTCTTCAGTGACAAGACCATATGGTGGGGGTATAAGTCACTCCTGCGACAGTTCTAGTTACTGAATGGATTTGATTCAAACTTAAAATAGTTGTTCAACATCATCACCCACATCATTTGACACAAGGTGCATAACTCTGGCACCAATTTTTCATGAATTATTCCCCCTTTTTACTTAGAATTTCAGGTTAAAGTTTTGATGCACTTTCATCTATCACTGTTATTACAGAATGGATTTGATTCAAACTTAAAATAGTTGTTCAACATCATCACCCACACCATTTAACACAAGGTGCATAACTCTGGCACCAATTTTTCATGAATTATGCCCCCTTTTACTTAGAATTAAAGGTTAATTTTGATGCATTTTCACTTATTTTTAGTCTATCTCTCAGTTATTATGAAATGCATTTGACTCAAACTTGAAGTAGTTGTTCCACATTATCACCCACATCATATGACACCAGATGCATAACTCTTGCACCAATATTTTATTAATTATGCCCCCTTTTTGCTTAGGCTATACTTATATAGTGTTTTGATACACTTTATCTGTACCTCTCTTATTACTTAGTATTTTTAACACAGACTCAGGCAATTGTGCAATATCTTCATTCAGCATTGGAGTTAATAAACACTCCAGTGACAGCTCCAGTTTCCTCAGATGTGCCCAGTTTCACTATCCAGCATCGAAATAGTCGAGCACGCTGTCTCCTGTGACAGCTCTTGTTTCCTGTCCGGTCTATAACTTTGTCATGCAAAACAGGATTTAGATATCAGTTGGCACAAATATTCCTCTGGATGAGACAACATGTCATGCGCAAAACCCAGGTCCAAGGTCTAATGTCAAGGTCACAGAGACCAAAAGTCAGACACAAGAATGACTTTGTCAGGAGCATTTCTTCTTCATGCATGGAGGGATTGTGATGTAACTTGGCACAAATGTTCACCAACATAAGACGAATTGTCATGCGCAAGAACCAGGTCCCTAGGTCTAAGGTCAAGGTCATATTTAGAGGTCAAAGGTCAAATTCAAGAATGACTTTGTATGGAGCATTTCTTCTTCATGCACAGAGGGATTTTGATGTAACTTGGACCAAATGTTCAACACCATGAGGCACCCTTGTTTTTAGAATTACGTCCCTTTGTTTTTACTATAAATAGATTTTATTGTAACTTTTTTATTACTGGCGGTAGAGAAAAATCGAGACCACTTTTCTGTGGTACAACATGCATGTTACATCCAATTTTTAGGTGTATTTTGACCTATCTCTACCTGGTAAAGAGTTTCTTGTGGACTTACTTTATATAGATTGTTTTGTTTTTTTAGGATTAATTTCCCTTTGTTGTTACTATAAATAACTTATATGATAACTTTTTTATAATCAGCCAAAACAATTCAATATGAAAACAACTGTGGGTTTTTATATATGCACATTTGAATCCAAGTGTGTTGTTATAACATATTGTATATATAGTACAATATTTTTTATACATCATTCACATATCAGTTCATTATGTTATACTGCAGTAGAAAAAGTTAGGTGCCTTCCAGTAGGGGACTTTGTATTGCATGGCAATACTTCATTCACATGTTTCTGATGGTAATGCATTTTTGGCCTTCACAATATAATATAGAAATAAACCTTTAGAAAAGTATTATTTTAATGAACTTATTGAAGTATGTCACCAAAATTGGTCAGAATCAAGGTCAGATGATCACGGTCTTCTTTAGGTAAGCGACTTTGACTCATTTGGGCATCTTATATTCAGAAATACTGGAAAAATGTTTCTGTTATACTTTTACATAAATTTGACACAAACGGAAACTGTTGTTGAGTATCATCATCCATATTGATGTATTAATCACTTTAACAATATCCAAAGTTTCTGCAGATGTCATCATGTGCCCTATTTAACTATAAAGCATTGAAATAGTCGAGCTTGCTGTCTCCTCTGACAGGTCTTGGTACTTTGGAATTTCATGTTAAAGTTTTTGATGCACTTTCACTCTATCTATGTTATTATTTCTTTATGGATTTGATTTAAAAATTAAAATAGTTTTTCTACATGATCATCATATAACACATGATCCATTAGTCTGGCAGAAATATTCACTTAAGTATGACCCTTTTACACTTATGCGTTAGGTATTTCAACAACAACACGTATTATGTATAGTTTTTTTTGTTTTATCTCATCAACGTTTCGGCTAACGCCTTCATCAGGATAATTCACATACAAATATAAACAACAGACTTAAAACTGATAACGTAACGTCAAATAGCCGGAAAATATTAATCAAAATATCAAAATGCAAATACATATGTATCTATAAGGTACTATCCCGGATATAAAAATACCAAAAACCTCCTATAGTAAGATTATATATGCTTTTACACTTAGAAATTCTGGTTTGTATTTGATACACTTTCACACTACCTGTGTTATTGTTAAATGGATTTTACTCAGATTTGAAATATTTTTTCCACATTATCACCGGCATCTTATATGACAAGGGCCGTGAAGTGTAAATGTGCGTGACATTTTTCTTTTGGGATGGATGAAAGTATGGAGACCCAGACTCTGCTTAATTGAATCCATGTTACCAATTCAGAAACTTCACACATGAAAAGTTTTGTTTCCTCTGACAAAACCATATTGAATGGGTATTAATCATGCCAGTGATAGCTCTAGTTTCCTCAGGTATGCCCTTTTCACTATGCGGCATTAAACTAGCTCTGACTCCTCTGGCAACTGTTGTGTTATGGGTTTCTTTTATAGACAGAAACAAATAAACAGAACTGAAATACATCATCCAAATGTATTTTTTACAGAATGAATCAGGGGAGTGGTAGTCTAGTGGTTAAGGTGTTGGCCGCTCAACCTGGAGTGGTGGGTTCGGCCCTCACTGGGATCACAACCACTCCTTCCCGTATGACATCAGTACTGGTTTTCCCAGGAAATGGACTTGAGAGTCTCAAATAAGCTTGAAGCTTTCATTATAATGGAGCTAAAATAAATTAGTATAAACTAAAACAGAATAGAAAAGAACAGAATTCTATTATATATATCTTTTCTACATACAGTGCATAGATTAATCATAATAATGTGAATATGTACAACAAAAGAATACAAAAACACACACATTCTATGATATTGAAGTTGAACAATTCATTGAATAAACTCCATTGGTAATTCAAAATTGTGTTTCTTATTTACAGCTTCTTACAAACTATTTTGAATTCTACCTATCTTTGACTTATTGTTGTATTCTACCTATCTTTGACTTATTGTTGTATTCTACCAGTCTTTGACTTATTGTTGTATTCTACCTATCTTTGACTTATTGTTGTATTCCACCTATCTTTGACTTATTGTTGTATTCCACCTATCTTTGACTTATTGTTGTATTCCACCTATCTTTGACTTATTGTTGTATTCCACCTATCTTTGACTTATTGTTGTATTCTACCTATCTTTGACTTATTGTTGTATTCTACCTATCTTTGACTTATTGTTGTATTCCACCTATCTTTGACTTATTGTTGTATTTTACCTATCTTTGACTTACTGTTGTATTCTACCAATCTTTGACTTACTGTTGTATTCTACCTATCTTTGACTTACTGTTGTATTCTACCAATCTTTGACTTACTGTTGTATTCTACCTATCTTTGACTTACTGTTGTATTCTACCAATCTTTGACTTACTGTTGTATTCTACCAATCTTTGACTTACTGTTGTATTCTACCTATCTTTGACTTACTGTTGTATTCTACCTATCTTTGACTTACTGTTGTATTCTACCTATCTTTGACTTATTGTTGTATTCTACCTGTCTTTGACTTATTGTTGTATTCCACCTATCTTTGACTTATTGTTGTATTCTACCAATCTTTGACTTATTGTTATATTCTACTTATCTTTGACTTATTGTTGTATTCTACCTATCTTTGACTTATTGTTGTACAGTTAATGCAAAGCCAGATTCCATTATTATATTTAAAACTCCACCTGAAGTTCTTGTAGTGTCTTAATTACATAATAATTTCTATTTTGTGTGTTTGTATTTTTGTACTTGTTAAAAAGACTGTTAACAGGAAGGTCTTTCATTAGTATGTGTCATGGGGGTCTCCTTGGTGGAGTTGTTAAGGCTTGCTGACTTTGAATCACTTGCCTCTCACCGCTGAGGGTTCGAGCCCTGCTCAGACCATCATGAGAGGAAGCTATCCAGCTAGCTTGTGAAAGTTCAGTGTTTCTACTTAGATGCCATCTTGTGCTGTGAAGTAATGTTTGCAGTGGCACCAGAGGTCTTCTTTCATCATTAAAGCTTTAAAGCCACCATATGACCTAAATTGTGTTGGTTTGACACCAAAATGAAAATAAGTGTCCATTTATTCAGTGTTTCTAGTTGTGATGTCAGCAGCAGTAAATGTATCTTACTCCAGCTCATATACATTTACCGTATTGCTGTTATAATGAGTTACAGCTAGTTTGTTCTGGTGAGGACTAAAGCAGACTGATACTGGATATTGTTTTGTTTTGATGATGCCTAACTTTGTTTTTGAATACTCACTTATCTGGACAATATTTGATGATTCAAACCCACAGACCAGTATGTTTCCTCTCTTATCTGTACATACTCCCCAAGGCCGAACTAGATCAGGATCAGTAAATGTTGATAGATAATTTCCCTGTATGTCTAGAGTTATCACACCTTTATCATTATCAGCCACATACACACGGTCTCTGTTTGTACTCACACTAATATGTTTACTGTTACTGAAAATAGGGTTGCCTGATATGTCAGTTGTAATTTTATTTAACATGGTTCCACTTATATCATGAATATAAACTGTCCTGTATTGATCAGATATGAAAAATTTCCCATCATTGAAGGCCAAACCAACACAGGGATGATCCATCTTCAGTTTCCTTGTTGTTGCCACCTTGTTTCCTAGTGATACAAACTGTATGGTTTTGTTGTTCAGACTTACTGCAGCTTCTAGTTGACTGGTTAGACATACTGCTATGGGTCCTTCCTCCAGGTCTACATGGTCTATGAGGGTATCTGTAGAACCACTCAGACGTTTCAACTTGTTATTATTAATATCAGCAAGCAGCAAGGAGCCATCCTCAGTAAAACAGGATCCATATATATAACATGTACGTATGTCTTCTTTAAGCTGAATATCAATATTCCTCTGCTGTTTCACTGTGTATGCTGTGGTTCTTGGCTTGTAAGTTGCTTCTGCTGTAGATAACTGTCCTAATGCCTTTAATTGTTTTAGGTAGTTTTTTATTTTCATATCAGCAGAAAAACTTATTTTCTCATCTGTTTGTTTTTGAATGGTGCTTGTAGAACTTCCAGTTTTAATGACATTTTTCTGAGCAATTTTGACACATACAAATTCTTGGGCTTTATTTCCATTAGACTTTTGGAGCTTTGCAGCAGATTGTTCCAGGACATCAATATGTTTCTCGGTTTCCGTGATCTCACTCTGTAGATCTCTTTCCATACAATTATACTGTGCATCAACTTCCTTGAGTGATTCAGTTTCAAGTCTCTTGAGCTCAGCCTCAAGTTCTTTTCTGTAGTTTGTGATAGAATCAGTTTCTCTCTGCTTTTGTTTCTTTAGCTCACTGAGAATTTGTTGTTTGGCTTTCTTTGTATCCTCTACAGTCTTCTTTGCTGCAAGGAGTTGTTTCTTGGTTTTATCAGAAGCTGATTGTTTGTATAGATTGTCAACTTCATCCGGAATGGAGTGTATATTCTGACATGCTCTGAAAAGAAAAAAAAAGATTGTATTATGATCATATGTACAGTCTGTCAGTCAATTTCTTTATTTTATATGATAGTTGTTTCTTAGGATGTTCTATATTTGCCTATATTTTAAATTATTTTCATATATATATGTCTCCCCCATAAAATGGGGGAGACATATTGGTTTTGCCTTTGTCGTCCGTCAGTCCGTCCGCATTAAGCATGTCCGGCTTTCACAAGTCAAACTGCTGGCTGAATTTCAAAAAAACTTCTCAGGAGTGATCAGTACCAATCTTAGTTATGCATGTTGCCGGCACGTTTCAATTCGCTGCACAAAATGGCCGCCAGAGCTAATAATAGAAAAATCTTGTCCGGCTTTCACAGGTCAAACTGCTGGCTGGATTTCGACGAAACTTCACAGGACAGGAGTGATCAGTACCAAGCCTAGTTGTGCATATAGCGGACACGTTCTGCTTCGCTGCACAAAATGGCCACCAGAGCTAAAAATAGAAAAATCTTGTCGGGCTTTCACAGGTCAAACTGCTAGCTGGATTTCGATGAAACTTCACAAGAGTGATCAGTACCAAGCCTAGTTGTGCATATCGCTGGCACATTCTGCTTCACTGCACAAAATGGCCACCAGAGGTAAAAAAAATTAGAAAAATCTTGTCCAGCTTCCACAGGTCAAACTGCTGGACAGATTTCGACAAAACTTCATAGGAGTGATCAGTACCAAGCCTAGTTGTGCATATCACCGACACGTTCCGCTTCGCTGCACAAAATGGCCGGCAGAGCTAAATGTATACATAGCGGGGAGACATATGTTTTTGTGACAAAAACACCTTCTAGTTTATATTTCAATTCATTGACTAGAAAATATTTACACATGATTTACACATGACCAAGGCTAAAAAACATTAAGAAGGTAAATTATCATCATGTTTAGCAAGGTTACATGTTCCCTAGTTCCTGCTTTCACTTTTGATCTAAAATTGACAGAATATGAGAATCACATGTAAGTTAATTACGACTTGTAGCTCATCATTACAATCATTATACCTAACAGTCTAACTGTTTAAATGGTATTCTATCATCTGCTGACTTATTCTTAACCAGTATATTTCAATTTAAGTTCTCCTTAGTGATAAAATATTGTATTTTGTTGATCTGCATAAAGTTTAATTTATCATTCATTTCAGATTTATAATTGAACTTTCCTCAACAATTTCTGACTTCATAGTTTGCAACCTTTAAAGTAGCCCAAATTTTAATGGTTTAACCTGATATTTTATGATCTTTAGAGAAAGGTAAATCTGAAAATATGTACCTGTGATTTATAGCTAAATCTAACAGTATTAATCTGTGATTTATAGCTTAATCTAAAAGTAGTATCTTTGACTTGTAGCTAAATCTGAAAGTATTTATATGTGCTTTGTAACTAAATCTAAAAGTATTTACCTGTGATTTATAGCTACACAAGTGGCGCAGACAACCTCATCATGGTTCTTACAGAACATGTCTAAAAGTTTGGCTTTATGAATCGAGCATCTCTCTGTTGGGAAACATGGTAACGATGACTGTAAACCATGTGTACTGAAATCAGCTTTATCCAGCAATTTGTGTCCTCTCATTAATGGAAAAGCTTTGTGCATGTCTGTACATGGTATACAGTAATAGTCTTGACATTCTACACAGTATTTTTCAGCTTGTCGTATTATATTTTTCCCAGCACATACACAACATTTGATGTCAATAATTTCATCCGATGCATTGTCGCCACCCTTAGCTGCCATTTTATCCAGTTATCAATTTTACTTTCTTTTCAGACAAGATTTAAGATGTTTTATATCAACTTAAATATATCTAAAGCATTGCAATACACATTTTCCTAATATTAATTTAACTTCCTTTTCTATGAAAAGTGTTTTAATATTTTGTACTGAATTTAAGAAAATCAATAATTCTGCAGAATAATGGTCTTTGTTAGAGTTGTACAGGTTTATCACTAGGTCTATCACTAAAAACTTTGGTCATATGAAAGATATCTTTGGCAGGTTAAAGTTTATAACCACATCCCATATAACATTTATATCAATCTGGACTGATTACAGTGACTGGCCTAGATTGGTATCAGTGACAGGAGTGTTTACTTAATAGAAGATCACTTGATATTAAATACTGAAAATGATAAAAAAAGAAATATGTTTATGTGTATGATACATACAAAGTCCTGGTACAACTGAATTCCTTGTATTTTATATCAAATGTCAGCTAAGCATGTCACTAATTCTTTTGAGTGTTTTCTAAATATTGTATTGCCATGGGTAAAAGAGTCTTATAATTGTAGATATAATATGTCTGAAATGCACAAAATAACTTCAAATTTTCCTTCTATAGTAAATGCTATTGAAAGAAAGCTACCTTTTCTAAATCAATATATAGACATGGTAACTAAAAAATTAAAACTGGAATTTTTAACATTTTGACTCCAAATATGCTAAGTGCATCAGATAATATATATACAATATTAAAATGCTGTGTGTTATTTTTTAAAAGAGATATTTACTCCAAAATATTTAGTCCCCATAGCATTTTTGGAAATAGGATAGACAACTCCTGAATGACTATCTCATCAAATTTGCTGATATAAAAATAAACTTAGGTATTTTCCCGGGATACCCTCATTAAAGTCTGTTTCTTCATTTCATTCAGACATGGAATGTAAACAAATACAGGAACAACTTAACAGTACAAGGACATCAAACAACCCTTTTTATTGAGTCGGCTAAACGCTGAAAGCGTTTTGACGAGTCCTTGCTGTTCAGCGATTCTCTATATGGACCAAATAACACAGTGAAGGGATGTAGTTCCATTAGATTTCTCAAACTTCAAACAGTTCACTGCATGAATGAAGTTAAGTTGTGTCAATTCCCTTTGCTATGACCAATATACGATGTAATCTGTCATATTTATGACTTGTAATTGTGCAATACTCGAATGTAACTCATTAAGCATAAATGTGCATTTTATGAATTGCGCAGGCTTACAAAGCTTGCGTAACATCCAGCGAAAGACAAAAGATAGTTCCACGGGGCTCCAGATAAGATGCGTATTAGCGTAAATTACGTATAGAAATAATGCAAATACGCATGTCTAATAATTTCTAAGCGTATAAAAACGTATATAAAATTACAGAAATGCACACAATGCTTTTTTAAAAACAAAATCTGAATCGTCTGGATGCGTTAGGTAACATAGCCGATCAGCCTTAATTCTCCCACATTGAACGTATACACGCATCGTATGATTTCTATAAACTTTGCGTGGGTTGAATTTTGCAGTCAGTAAACGGATAAATTATCGGAAGAAGAAGCTCTTACTGGTTTGTTTAGTTACTACAGATATTAAAAATGATTTTAATTCTTATTTTTCGAGAAATAAACAAATCGGCGAAACATTAAATTGTATTTTCTTGTAGTTTTTGAAATCGAAAGTAGATCGTCTATGTTTGGCTGCTTTCACGAAACGAAACAACTTTTTTATGAAAAGATTTAAATAAGAGGTAATTTAACCGTAAACTTCAATGTCAGATACTGCCAATTGCTGCTAAATGTCTTCGTATCATCACAATTTGTAAAATATATTGTTGAAACTGGAGAAAAGTGTAATCGTATCCGGATTTAATATTTTGGGTAAATATCGAGATGTGTTATGAAATTTTAAGAAAAAAACTAAAAACAAACTGAAACTGGTAGACAATAATGTCAGTACATCAATCATTAGCCGACTCAGGCCCTTCAGGCCTTTGATTTTCTTTCAGGACAGGTACACATGTTAGGTCATACTTGTAGTTAATAAACCAAAATGTAAAACAATTAATTAGCTCATCAAAGAAATGAATAACTTCGCAATATTTTATTACTTCCCTTTGTTATATTTATCATCTACATTCTACATATTTTTTATGGAATTACCTCCCTTTATCTCAAATAAGCTTTCTTATATTGCAATTTAATCAGTCAGTATTTTTACCTTAATTTTCAGACAAATAAATTTATATTTTTTTAATCCATGGTAAGATGAAAAGCATAAATTATATTAAAGAATACCATTAAAAGCATTTATCACACATAAATGCAAGGTATACACAACAAATAATTTTGAGCCTTGTTGCCAATGACAATGTTGAAAAATATTAAAGCTCAGATGGCATAACAGTGAGAAAAAATCTTTTTAAGTTAAGTTAAGTTAATAATTCCCATATTAACCTATGACTACAAAAATTTAAAGTATGTTGTTATTCCCATTTCAGTCCAGCATATCTAAAGAAGTAAATACTACAAAGACTGTATATCAAATTTTTGAAAATAAAATTCCACCAACATATTTTGTTCTTATTTCTTTTATCTTGTTTATGTAGTGTACTTATCTGGAATGATGAGATATTTTGAAATGTATATTTTTGCAAGGTATACACAACAAATAATTTTGAGCCTTGTTGCCAATGACAATGTTGAAAAATATTAAAGCTCAGATGGCATAACAGTGAGAACAAATCTTTTTAAGTTAAGTTAAGTTAATAATTCCCATATTAACTTATGACTACAAAAATTTAAAGTATGTTGTTATTCCCATTTCAGTCCAGCATATCTAAAGAAGTAAAGACTGTATATCAAATTTTTGAAAATAAAATTCCACCAACATATTTTGTTCTTATTTCTTTTATCTTGTTTATGTAGTGTACTTATCTGGAATGATGAGATATTTTGAAATGTATATTTCTTTATTCTCCTGGATGGAAAAAAATAAAATATATAAATAAAACAACATTTTATACCAACCAAATTGTAAAATACTCAAGTTTCTTTGATGTTAGTAATTATATGTTGAGACATGAAAACAACATGAAATATCAACATAAAATATAACTAAAAAATTGTGGAACATCATTTGTAGATTAGATTAGACTGTATTAATGTTTATATGAAAATATGTGACAACTCTGGTTAAATAGAATATTAGTTAACTTATGGTAAAATGTTGAACTGCTTTAACATTAATCTACAAGTGATGAATGAGTTCATCTTACCATAACTTTGACATTTAATGTACATGTATTATTAAGAAAACTATAACATACAAGAAATGACACAAAGACAGTATAAGTTGCTGAATGACTGGGTCAATCTCCACCAGAAATACTATGAAACTTAAAAAGTCCAATTAAATGTGTTCCTTTAAATTAGATTGATCACATTTTAACATTTCTATGAATGCAATTGTTAAATGCTTGCTTCTTACATGCATGCAATAATGGAAATAAAAATGATTTAACAATATATGTATACAGTCTTGTCATGAACACATTCTGTACAGATGATAATACATAGAAAAGTCAACATATTTATTATATGGGTCCATCTCAGTTTACAGCTGGTGCATGGCTGTCTCACACTTGAATATACATCATGCAGCACAGTTGGGGTAAATTCCATTTCACATGACAACACACTTGTAGCACTTCTGGAAATACAAATGTAAAACTTTATTACATAAAGAGAATAAAACATGATAGTTTTTAAAACAATTATAACATCAGTTTTGACATTTGCAGATATTCTAATCTTAGAAATATATTATCAAGCAGCAAGTCAGGTAACTCTACAAATTGACATTTTGTCTAATTTCAACTTGTCTAAGGAATTACCTGTTTTAAGCAGCAAGATTGTGTTGCTACTTGGCTTGCTGCTTTATTTAAATTTTACATATACTTAGATCCACTAAATGACAAGTTATTTAAAAGAAAAGATTGCATAATTCTATAACATTCAATCTACATATTCAATAAAATGGTGAAAACAATAAACAGATAAATCTGATGATGTTCACCTATGATCTCACCTAAAAGCTCCAACAACAACCTACAACCTCTGATTAGTATATGATGTAATAATGATAAACTACCTAAAGTGTTTTTATATAGCATGCAAAAACAATGAACTTGAGAACTGCCAAAACTTCACCTTATGAGTAATATATGTTCACTTTTCCCCTTGTTGTAAGTGTTGTTTCTCTTAAAGCATTTGAAATAATAGATATTATAAGTACAGTGCAACCTCTGTAGGGCGATACCCTGTGGGATATACAAATATTTTAGTTATTTTGAGGTTGTTGTTCTGGAGAAGTAAATTTGATAGTTATATTTCAGCTTAGGGAAATTCTCATGATGTTGTTATAGAGAGGTTTTGGCTTCAGAGTGAGCTACTCTGGAGAGGTTGTACTGTGAAAATTGCTTCTAACTTCATCTCATTCAACTGAGTTAAATGAAGGAAAACAACAAAAGATTTTCCAAATTTAGAATTTCCTTGTTTACAATTTGACATTAAATGTTAGGCAACTATGCAGACATATTTTTATGTGACACAATGCCGCCTTTAACTATCTTATTCCAATGAACAAATTGTCAGTCTTGACAAAATCATGTGAAAAAAAGATCACAGTAAAAAAATTAATCCTAATCATTTTATATATGTTGCAAAATCAGCTTTACAGAACTCATAAGTGACAAAAAAATTAAATTTAAATGTTGCCTTTGTGATGTGCGGCACTGGTCATGTCTTTTTATCACAATAATTTACCTTATTTATATCTGTTACTTTTATCACAACTTTAATGTCCCTTCTGCACTACCCATTGTCTTCAAGTTCTGAAATATTGTAAAACATTAATTCACACACATTCATAAAATCAGTGTCAAAGCATTTGAATATAATTGTTTTAATTATCTTGATACAAAGATACAAATGTACTTCATGTTTTTGCTGACTGCTACAATATACTGAAATTTGTATTTCAATATTTATTATCAAAGTACATGTTCATTCTATTTTTGAAATGTTGACATTACAAAGCTGTCACACATTTATTACCAAACCATATCTATTATCATTATTTTGAATGGAGATATGTACTTAGTAAATTGAGGGATACACATAGCTACAGGAAAGAAATGTTTATGCCAGGCTGACATAAAGTCCAGAAGGTTCACATCTTGTCAGGAATGTCAGTCTTATAGCTGTCTTTTACAGTTATTTCAGAAGCAAGAATTTAGCCATACAGCATATAATTGCTTTGAGACCTTTGTTTAACATACAAAAGCATAATACCTCCTGCATTTTTATACGCCCGTTTGAAAAACGGGACGTATTATGGGAACGCCCCTGGCGGGCGGGCGGGCGGGCGGGCGGCGTCCACAGACTTTGTCCGGAGCATATTTTCTACATGCATGAAGGGATTTTGATGAAACTTGGCACAGTTGTTCACCATCATGAGACGGAGTGTCATGCGCAAAAACCAGGTCCCTAGGTCTAAGGTCAAGGTCACACTTAGAGGTCAAAGGTCAAATTCAAGGATGACTTTGTCCGGAGCATATCTTCTTCATGCATGGAGGGATTTTGATGAAAGTTGGCACAATTGTTCATCATCATGAGTCGGAGTGTCATGCGCAAGAACCAGGTCCCTAGCTCTAAGGTCAAGGTCACACTTAGAGGTCAAAGGATACAAGAAAGAAAACTTTGTCCGGAGCATATCTTCTTCATGCATGGAGGGATTTTGATATAACTTGGCACAAATATTCATCACCACGAGGCGGAGTGTCATGCACAAGAACCAGGTCCCTGGGTCTAAGGTCAAGGTCACACTTAGAGGTCAAAGGATACAAGAATGAAAATCTTGTCCGGAGCATTTCTTCTTCATGCATAGAGGGATTTTGATATAACTTTGCACAAATGTTCACCACCACGAGGCGGAGTGTCAGGCGCAAGAACCAGGTCCCTAGGTCAAAGGTCAAGGTCACACTTAAAGGCAAACGGTCAGATACAAGAATGACTTTGTCCGAAGCATTTCTTCTTCATGCATGGAGGGATTTTGATGTAACTTGGCACAATTATACACCATCATGAGACGAAGTGTCATGCGCAATTCCCTTCTTTAGAATTACTTCCCTTTGTTGTTACGATAAATAGCTTATATTGTAACTTTTTCATTACTAGTCATAGGGAAAAATCGAGACCACTTTTCTGTAGTACAACATGCATACTACATCCAATTATGAGGTGTATTTTGACTAATCTCTACCTGGTAAAGATTTTTGTGTGGACTTACAATTTTTTTGGGGATTTTTTTTTTTTTTTTTTTTTTTTTTTAAGATTATCTTCCCTTAGTTGTTACTATAAATAACTTATATTGTAACCTTTATTTTAAGGTATCTCTACCTGGTAAGGAGTTTTTTTGTGGACTTAGAAAAACAAATGACTTACAATGATTACTAAACAACCACAAAATTAAAATTCCATTTGCAAATACAGGTGCTAGAGTAAAGAAATTTGCTGTGACGGGCGTATATTGTGACATTCTGGCACTCTTGTTCATAATGGTAACATCTTCTTGGACTGCCACAGGGTAAGACAGGTCAAACAACTGTACATGTACATACTCAAACTTTTCCCTACCAAAACTGAAAATGAAAATTATACAACATTTGTTTTTCCTTTATTTTTGTACAAAAGATGACATATGCATTTAATACAGACTTTTTACATTTATTAATCTAAATATATTAAAATTAATAAAATATCTCATAACTCATTGTATGATTAAAATTATAATCATTAATAAACTATATCAAACATGAACCTGAAGTGTTCTAATTTATAAAGCTGCAATTAATACTGAAAAAAAATGCAACTATTGTATACAGTGTATATTAAAAAAAAGTATCATGAACCTGATTATAAAACAGTCTCAGTTCAAATGTAATAACACATGACTGTCAGAAAATCAATGTATGTTGTACTTTAATGATATCATCATACATGAATGCCATCAATAAACTTCATATATAACAAACTATACCACTATGTCAGCCTCTTTCTTGTTATTTCTACAGCTTCCAAAGACAGACTGCAACTACATGTATCAGACACTGTAAGTAAAATATACAAATAATCATTACACAAGAGAATTTTTCATGTTAAATAAATGGAGTTAATTAAATGCAATCTGAGAATTGTTGCTAAACATAAAGGGAAGTAATTATCAATAAAATGAATGAAGAAAAATGCATATATAAGGGAGGTAATTTAGAAAAAAAACAAACTTCAAATGTCAGTATAATGATAGTTGACATTGACAATTACCTATATCAAGTATGCACAACATAAGAAACAGCAAGCACTTGAAAAATGCATAAAATTTCCTTGCAATATCAAGAATATTTGTATGTAAGGGTTCTCTACATGCTGTTTACTGAAAAAAACTTTAATCTAAATATAGCTTAGATCTATTTATATCTTCAAAAAAAGGAAGTCCCAAATTTCCACAGCTATTCACAGGCTGAAAATTTTAGGTACTAATATCAGCAAAGAGGTTGATATCTATACCTTTTAATAACTATCGTCAAAGGTAGGGAAAAACTTACTGGAAAGGCATAAACTTCTGATCTAGTCATTTCAATACATTTTCAGCTCATTTGCATATAAGAAGAAATTTACAGAATTCTCCCTGTTTCTCTTCATTTTAAAACAAATCTGTAAGATGGATATAAACCAAAACATTCTCCTATGTGTCAGCTATCAGATATATATTTCAACAAAAACTGTCAACTTACCTTGTTTTTAGAAGAAGACAAAATTCCAGCAACTTTCGCTTCCCCGCAAAACTGTACCGGTGCACACATAAAAAAATCTCAGCTGTGATTTTCAAAATAATACAGTCAGACCACAATTATTTCCCTTGAAAATAAAATGCTCTAGGTAAATGCCTACAATATAAATCTGGAGGCACACATCTTTAAAAGGATTTTATTGTTATTTCAACAGTTGGTCATTTGATGGAGGAAAAATTAAGGGGAAATGCCACAGTTGTGTGGGTTTTTTATATAGGCAAAGAAGGAAAATTTTAACTAGCGGAGAGAATTTTCTTAAACTTTGCATGATCATAGAGCATCATATTAGAAACAAATTTATGCAAAAAAACTGGGGGTTCCGATGCTACTTTTTGAGATATCTGCACCTGAATGTGAGATTTTTGCTCTTTTATGTCATTTTCAAGGGCAGATAACTCAAAATCTAGCATACAAATACCTTATTTCATTTCACATTATTTTTTGTTATTAGCCCACCATCATCAGATGGTGGGCTATTAAAATCACTCTGCGTCCATGGTCCGTCCGTCCGTCATTCCGTCCGTCCGTCCGTTAACAATTTCTCGTTATCGCATCTCCTCAGAAACTACTGGGGGGATTTTGACCAAACTTTGTCAGAATGATGTATTGGTACCCTAGTTGTGTCCCCCTGAAAATCAGACTGGTTCAACAATTTATGGGTGAGTTATGGCCCTTTGTTTATTTCTATAATTTATATAGATTTATATAGGGAAAAACTTTGAAAACCTTCTTGTCCAAAACCACAGAGCCTAGGGCTTTGATATTTGGTATGAAGCATCATCTAATGGTCCTCTACCAAGATGATTCAAATTATTTCTCTGGGGTCAAATATGGCCGCGCCCTGGGGGTCACATGGTTTATATAGACTTATATAGGGAAAAACTTTGAATAACCTCTTGTCCAAAACCACAGGGCCTAGGGCTTTGATATTTTGTATGTGACATCATCTAGTGGTCTTCAACTAAGATTGTTCAAATTATACCCCTAGGGTCAAATATGGCCCCGCCCTGGGGGTCATATGGTTTACATAGACTTATATAGGGAAAAACGTTGAAACTTCTTGTCCAAACCACAAAGCCTAGGGCTTTGATACTTGTAATGTAGCATCATCTAGTGTTCTCTACCAAGTTTGTTCAAATTATCCTCCTAGGGTTAAATATGGCCCCGACCCGGGGGGTCACATGGTTCATATAGACTTATATAGGGAAAAGCTTTTAAAATGTTCTTGTCAGTAACTACAACATTCAAACTTGGACCACATGTATATTTTTAGCTCACCTGTCACAAAGTGACAAGGTGAGCTTTTGTGATCGCGCGGTGTCCGTCGTCCATCGTCCGTCCGTCAGTCCGTGTGTGCGTCCGTCCGTCCGTCCGTAAACTTTTGCTTGTGACCACTCTAGAGGTCACATTTTTCATGGGATCTTTATGAAAATTGGTCAGAATGTTCATCTTGATGATATCTAGGTCAAGTTCGAAACTGGGTCACGTGCGGTCAAAAACTAGGTCAGTAGGTCTAAAAATAGAAAAACCTTGTGACCACTCTAGAGGTCACTTTTTTCATGGGATCTTCATGAAAGTAAATCAGAATGTTCATCTTGATGATATCTAGGTCAAGTTCGAAACTGGGTCACGTGCGGTCAAAAACTAGGTCAGTAGGTCTAAAAATAGAAAAACCTTGTGACCACTCTAGAGGTCACATTTTTCATGGGATCTTCATGAAAGTTAATCAGAATATTCATCTTGATGATATCTAGGTCAAGTTCGAAACTGGGTCACGTGCGGTCAAAAACTAGGTCAGTAGGTCTAAAAATAGAAAAACCTTGTGACCACTCTAGAGGTCACATTTTTCATGGGATCTTTATGAAAGTTGGTCAGAATGTTCATCTTGATGATATCTAGGTCAATTTCGAAACTCGGTCACGTGCCGTCAAAAACTAGGTCAGTAGGTCAAATAATAGAAAAACCTTGTGACCTCTCTAAAGGCCATATTTTTCATGGGATCTGTATGAAAGTTGGTCTGAATGTTCATCTTGATGATATCTAGGTCAAGTTCGAAACTCGGTCACGTGCCCTCAAAAACTAGGTCAGTAGGTCAAATAATAGAAAAACCTTGTGACCACTCTAGAGGTCACATTTTTCATGGGATCTTCATGAAAGTTAATCAGAATGTTCATCTTGATGATATCTAGGTCAAGTTCGAAACTGGGTCACGTGCGGTCAAAAACTAGGTCAGTAGGTCTAAAAATAGAAAAACCTTGTGACCACTCTAGAGGTCACATTTTTCATGGGATCTTTATGGAAGTTGGTCAGAATGTTCATCTTGATGATATCTAGGTCAAGTTCGAAACTGGGTCACGTGCCTTCAAAAACTAGGTCAGTAGGTCTAAAAATAGAAAAACCTTGTGACCTCTCTAGAGGCCATATATTTCACAAGATCTTCATGAAAATTGGTCAGAACGTTCACCTTGATGATATCTAGGTCAAGTTCGAAACTCGGTCACGTGCCATCAAAAACTAGGTCAGTAGGTCAAATAATAGAAAAACCTTGTGACCTCTCTAAAGGCCATATTTTTCATGGGATCTGTATGAAAGTTGGTCTGAATGTTCATCTTGATGATATCTAGGTCAAGTTCGAAACTGGGTCGCGTGCTGTCAAAAACTAGGTCAGTAGGTCTAAAAATAGAAAAACCTTGTGACCTCTCTAGAGGCCATATATTTCATGACATCTTCATGAAAATTGGTCAGAACGTTCACCTTGGTGATATCTAGGTCAAGTTCGAAAGTGGGTCACGTGCCATCAAAAACTAGGTCAGTAGGGTCAAATAATAGAAAAACCTTGTGAGCTCTCTAAAGGCCATATTTTTCATTGGATCTGTATGAAAATTGGTCTGAATGTTCATCTTGATGATATCTAGGTCAAGTTCGAAACAGGGTCATGTGCGGTCAAAAACTAGGTCAGTTGGTCTAAAAATAGAAAAACCTTGTGACCTCTCTAGAGGCCATACTTGTGAATAGATCTCCATAAAAATTGGTCAGAATCTTCACCTTGATGATATCTAGGTCAAGTTTGAAACTGGGTCACGTGCCATAAAAAACTCGAAACTGGGTCATGTGCGGTCAAAAACTAGGCCAGTAGGTATAAAAATAGAAAAACCTTGTGACCTCTCTAGAGGCCATATTTTTCATGAGATCTTCATGAAAATTAGTGAGAATGTTCACCTTGATGATATCTAGGTAAAGTTAAAAACAGGGTCACGTACCTTCGAAAACTAGGTCAATAGGTCAAATAATAGAAAAACCTAGAGACCATATTTTTGAATGGATCTTCATGAAAATTGGTCAGAATTTTTATCTTGATAATATCTAGGTCAAGTTCAAAACTGGGTCACATGAGCTCAAAAACTAGGTCACTATATCAAATAATAGAAAAAACGACGTCATACTCAAAACTGGGTCATGTGGGAAGAGGTGAGCGATTCAGGACCATCATGGTCCTCTTGTTGAGTGGCAAGATGAACCTTGACATGAGTTGACCTTGATTTTGACCTAGTGACCTTCTTTCACATTTCTGTAGCTACAGCCTTCAAATTTGGACCACATGCATAATTTTGTGCACTGGAAAAAACTTTGACCTTTATTTTGACCTAGTGACCTACTTTCACATTTTTGAAGGTACAGGCATCAAATTTGGACCATATGCATAGTTTCGTGTTTCAAAATGAAATTTGACATTGATTTTGACCTAGTGACCTACTTTCACATTTCTCAAGCTACAGCCTTCAAATTTGGACTACATGCATAATTTTGTATACCGAAAAAAACTTTGACCTTGACATTGACCTAGTGACCTACTTTCACATTTTTGAAGGTACAGGCTTCAAATTTGTACCACAT
This sequence comes from Mercenaria mercenaria, assembly GCF_021730395.1. Classification (NCBI taxonomy): domain Eukaryota; kingdom Metazoa; phylum Mollusca; class Bivalvia; order Venerida; family Veneridae; genus Mercenaria; species Mercenaria mercenaria. Next base: position 46,501,003 of record NC_069361.1, on the reverse strand, counting down.
GCATAGTTTTGTATTCTGAAGTAAAATTTGACCTGGATTTTGACCTAGTGACCTACTTTTACATTTCTCAAGCTACAGCCTTCAAATTTGGACCACTTGCATAGTTTTGTGTAACGAAATGAACTTTGACCTTAAGATTGACCTAGTGACCTACTTTCACATTTCTGTAGCTACAGGCTTCAAATTTAGGACCACATGCATAGTTTTATGTACCGAAACAAACTTTGACCTTGACATTGACCTAGTGACCTACTTTCACATTTTTGAAGGTACATGCTTCAAATTTGGACCACATGCATAGATTTGTGTTGTGTACGGAAACGAAATTTGACCTTGAGCTAGTCAGTAAGTCTTGAAATTTGGAACACTCAAAAATGGCACATTGGTGGGCGCCAAGATCACTCTGTGATCTCTTGTTACATTTCCAGTCATTATGCAAAGTTTTAAACCATTCTATCAAACTGAATTTTTGCTGTGTTTCTATTTGTTTGCGTAAGCGACTGTAGAATAAAATCCGTCTCATAGAATTCCTGCATATTTTTGTACAGTTGCAGGAAATAAAGTAACAAACACTAAACTGAAATCAAATAAAGTGTAACTAACTATTACCTTGAGTTATCTGCCCTTGAAAATGACCTAAAAGAGCAAAAAACTCGCATTCAGGGGCAGATAACTCATAAAGTAGCACCGGGACCCCCATTTTTTTTGCATAAATTTGTTTGTAATATGATGCTCTATGATCATGCAAAGTTTAAGACAATTATCTCCACTAGTTAAAATTTATCCTTCTTTGCCTATATAAAAAAACCACACAACTGTCCCATTTCCCAACACCTCCTGTCCCATTGAATGGTTTTGAATAAATTGTCTTTCATAGGCGTAGGATCACTTTGATTTTAGGCGTAGGATCACTTTGATTGTAGGAGAGGTTTGAGGTTATCATATTTTTTGCCGCACATCTGATTTTAATTTTCAAGGAAAAAGCAGTAAATTAATGTAAAAAGGGCATACAGATAATACTTATATTTCGAGGGTTCAACGCAATAAGGGCGTATCTACATATAATAATTATATTTAGATACGCCCTTGTTGCGTTGAACCCTTGATTTGTGATAAAATAGTACAGTGTATTCAAGTACAAATGGAGATGGAGAGAATGCTTTTCTTCTGGTGTCCAATAATTCCAGGAAACAGTTTGATAGGGTATTTGCCATGGGTTTTCACCCATTTTGGACACCAGAAAGTTTTAAATTTCAAATTTTGGCTTTTATCTGTAGGATGGCTTAGTTATAATTAATGCAACATTTACTTGTAAAATGTTCGTTTAAAATTTTCAAAAAAGTTTTTTCTGTTACCAGAATTTTACATTGGGACTTGGGGAAATGTACATTTTTGGTCATAAAATTAATGTTTTTCAAAGTACCTTCAGGATTCTTCAAAACGTTTTAAAACAATTGATATTGATGTAAAACTTATATCTTGAGTTCACAAGATTAAAACCAAAATTCACACACACAAAAAAACCTGTTACTGATTTTGTGGATCTGACAGTATTGTAATATACCTGGTTTATGTACTTGTACTGACATGATTATTTAGCAACTCAAATTTGGTATTATTACAGATGATGAAACAAAGTACTGCATTTGAAATACAGGAATAAAAGTGTTTACACTAATGTTGACATACTACATTTTCAAAAACCAGTGACAATGAACTACATGTTCTGAAGCTGTGTAATAAAACGTAATAGACAGCATTTTGGGCTAGCAAGTCAGATATGTTCGATGTTCTGGCCAATATCATTTATCTTGTGAAGCTTCCTATGAAAGTACTTTGTTTTAAACTTCATATGAGACTTACATCAGAGTTTCATAAAAGGTCTGCATTTAAATTCTGTGAATATTTTAAAGTTTTCTATGTTAATGTCTGAGGCACTTTTTGAAAGAAATTATGTATATTCTATATGTACTCCTATGGTCCTACCAGTACAAGTCTGAAGTCTCAACCTATTTACACTGTGAAGTCCACTTAATATTCAGAATCCATCCATCCTTTTGTTTGTCCATTGGAGATAACTGTCAGCTGATCAACTTTGTCATCTGCAGATGTAGGAAGGTTTTTGTCGAGCCTGCTTGCGGTGAGCTGGATATAGTCGTCACTTTTGGCGGGTCGGTGTATGATTGTGCGTCTGTCCGTGCGTCTGTCCGATTTTGTCCAGACCATAACTTTGTCATGCATGGACCAATCTTGTTGATATTTGACATGAATGTTGCCCTCAATGAGAAGGAATGTCTTGCGCAAACACCATGTTCCTATCTCAAAGGTCAAGGTCACAGTTGGAGGTCAAAGTTCAAATTGAAGTTTGTCCGGACCATAACTTTGACATGCATGGACCAATCTTGTTTATATTTAGCATGAATGTTAACCTCAATGAGAAGGAATGTCATGCTCAAACCCCATGTTCCTATCTCAAAGTTCAGGGTCACAGTTTGAGGTCAAACATCAAATTGAAGTTTGTCCGGAGCATTTCTTCTTCATTCATGGTGGGATTTTGATGTAACTTGGCATGAATGTTCACCATTATTAGACGGAGTGTCGTGCGCAAGAACCAGCACCCTAGGTCTAAGGTCAAGGTCACAGTTAGAGGCCAAAGGTGCTGGTGGGCTTGACATTCTGCCTGTGGGCTTGCAGAATGTATTTCTAGTTTAAAAAACTTGGCATAAATGTTCACCATAACATGACTACTTGCAATATTTCACACACAAAAAAACAGGTATCCATTATCAAGGTCAAGGTCACACTTACGGGCCAGTGGTATTTATCATTCTATTCCCTGTCTGGTCCTAATTTCTTGACATCCACCAATGAATTTTAATGCAGTTTTAATTTTTGAGGTACATTAATAGAAAATATTTTTACCAAAATGTTAAACAGGTCAAAACTGTTACAAAATGCTAAATATACTGTATGATACTTAATTGTACAACCTAATTCTATTTTAGGGACATACATGTTTGTTAAAAATATTTCTTCTTGTTTTCATTCTGCTACTTTTATCTCTTTTACAGGCAAAACCAAGTGATGTAGAAGTGATACTTGACCCCGATATTTACCACAGTGAACGTGGCATAGTGTCCATAGGGAGTAGCCATCTTGATTCAGATATTTCTTTCCCCATTAAATATTCAGCTGAGCTTTGGCCTGCATTGAAATCTGCACTTAAGTTTCCTAATACAGAGCTTCAAACAGGACACCATGTAGGTGATATAGATATTGGTAAGTACATCTTTTTGTGCTCAGGTGGGCTTTTGTTTCCCGGTCATTGTCAGGCATCGTGCGAGGTCTGTCAACATTTGTCTTGTGAATACTCTAGAGCCACAGTTGTGACCCAGTGTTTATGAAACTTGGTCAGAATGATTATTTTGATGACCTAGGTCAATTGGAATCTTGGTCATGTGGGGTCAAAAACTAGGTTACACGGTCAAATCAAAGGAAAAGCTTGTTAACACTCTAGAGGCCACATTTATGACCCTATCTTTATAAAGCTTGGTCAGAATGCTTACCTTGATGTCCAGTACAAGTTGAAATCTAAATTATGTGGGGTCAAAAATTAAGTCACTAGGCAAGATCAAAGGAAAGTCTTATGAACACCAGAGTCCACAGTTTGTTTGAAACTCGAGAATTGGTCAGAATGATTGTCTTGATGACTTATAGGTGAAGTTCTAATCTGGGTCATGTGGGATCAAAAACAAGGTCACACAGTCAAGTCAAACAGAAAGTCTGTTAACACTCTAGAGGTCACATTTATGACCAAATCTTTATGAAACTTAGTATGTTTATCTTGATGATTCCTAGGCTAAGTTCAGATCTAGGTCATATGGAGTCAAAAACAAGGTCAGTAGGCCAGATCATAGGAAAACCACATGTTAATTTTGAAACTCATGAGAAATGAGTCAGAGTGTTTGTCTTCATAAAATCTAGATCAAGTTTGAATATTGTTCATGTGGGGTCATAAACTAAGTCACACAATCAAATAAAAAAACAACCTGTGTTTGTGCAATAATTTTTGACTGGATATTTGTGAAATTTAATCAGAATGATTTTCTAGATGAAATCTAGTGGCTCAAGTTCTAATCTGGATCATCCGGGATAAAAATTAGGTCACCTGGTCAAATCGGATAAAAACCTTGTCTATACAATTATAGGGGCTGCATTTTTATGTGATGTGCATGAGTCTTGGTTATAATGTATGTCTTAATGAAGTCTCGTATGAGTTTTTATCTAGGTCATATGAGATAAAAAAAAAAACTAGGTCACCAGGTCAAATCAAAGAAAAAGCTTGTTTACACTCGAGCAGCCACATGGTTGATTCTATCTTCATAATACTTGGTCAGAATGTTTGTTATGAAGGCTTAGAATATTTCGAATCTGGGCCACGTTGGGTCAAAAACTAGGTTGCTAGGTCAAATCAAAAGAAAAGCTTGTTTATACTCTTAGAGGCCATTTTTTTGCTGCAATCTTCCGGAAAATTTGTCAAAATGTTTGTTTTCACGAAATCTTGTAAGAGTTCTAATCTTGGTCTTGTGTGGTCAAAAACTAGGCCAAATCAAATAAAATTCTTGTTTATTCTCAAGAGGCCACATTTTTGGTCCTATCTTAATGAAAATTGGTCGGAATATTTGCCTCAATGTAATCACAAGGTCAAATATGTTTACAGTTATGGTGTGTTACTTATGTGAGCGACATAGGGCCATATTGTCCCTCTTGTTTCCATTTGTTGATCATCAATGTCAATGATAACACTTAAGAAACTGCTGCGTTAAGTGAATTAATATTATTAAGTTGTCTTCATTCCTGGATATATGAAAATCAATTCAGATGTTTTTTACACTGTCTACACTGATGTAATTTAAGTGAAGATTCACAGTAAAAGTTATTGGTGTCAGCCAAAGTAAGATCTGTAGTACATACTATTATAGCACAAAAGTTCCATGTTAAATTTGGAGTATGGGAAAGTAGATCCTGGCACCAAAGGTTGTACATGTTGTCATTATATGTATCTCTGTCCATAAGATTGCTAGACATCCTTGTGAAATCCAGTTTAAAATGATGTCTCTGATCTAAATTAGAAATAAACACTTGTTTGAAAAAAAGCTTTGCGTATTTTACTTTGTTGAATTTATTGTAACCTTAACAGATTACTTTTAATTCATTTCGAATATGTTTTCAGTTAAGCAACTGTTTTCAATGACTGCTTGCAGTCTTTTAATGACTTCATGGGTTTTAAAATGATGGTTAGTTGTGATTGTTTTCGGGATTTTATTAGATTAGAATGAGCCAAAATTAGTGATCCAAAAATTAAAGATTTATGATATAACTATTGTTGTATTTACAGATCAACAGTGTATGAAGATGCCATACTTCACAGTAATCTGGGCAGGTCTCAACAGCAGGGTACTCTTGTGCTCTCACCTACTATTGGGACATGTTCTGAAAGACAACACCTGCATGTTAAATATACTGACTGGTACCGCACTTTCAGATACTTTGTTGGAACCAGGGAATCAGTATGGAGATTTACAACAAGTGATATCAACTGCAAAAGACTGTGTAGATAAACGTTTCCTGGTCGTGTTAGACTGTTACCAAGGTGATACAGAAAACACTGAAATCATGGTGAATAGGGCTGTTCCAACTGGTTCCTGAAAACTGAAAATAATGTCGTAAGGATTCACTAAGGAATTTCCAATGAAATGCATCTCTAAAATCGTAACTCAGTGTTATAAAACTGAACTTAGAGACTAGTCGCAAAATGTTCAGTGTAATTATTATTGCAATTTCATGATCATGCTCGGAAAAAACCTATCAGATAAGTCTGTTTTGAAACTATTCAAGGAATGTGTCATTGTCACTAGAGATATTCAAGAGTGCACACAGAAACAGTCAGTGAGATGCTTGTGGTTGGTCTTTAGCATGTGTTCTAAGTGTAAGCTGCAGTATTTAAAAGTTGTGTTCAAGGGTTCAGTTTTTATGTGTGAATGTTATTTTAGCACACATTTTTTTGTATTTTAAAATTTGTTCGAAACAGAAAAACAACGTTAGATTTAGCCATAAGTTCACATCTCTTTATTTGCGTACAATGAACTGTGTTTACAGTACATAATATATATAATAAAAGAAGAAATGGAACAGGTATTTCTTAAGTGTTCCTGATTTGATGAAGCAGTACAAATTATAAAAGATTTAAGTGATAAAGCATTACACAATAGATTTCTGAACTCGGACTTGCCCTGTTAATTTTTTTATACAAAGGTAGATGTCTAAATGATTAGCATTATTTGATGTCATTTATTTCATAGTCCTAAAGAACATGTCTTTTGTTTAGTATAGGAGATTTTGTTTAAAATATAAACATTGAGTAGTAATATTATTGAGGTTGTAACTGTTTAATTTAGGAATACGGACAAAAGGGTGAACATTGAGAAAGCTGTCAGTGTCAACATTGAGAAAGCTGTCAGTGTCGTGGTCACAGCACAGTTTTCCTTAAATATCTTGAGATCCTCTTAAGCAAAGGTCTTTAATCTTGACAGGCACATTGCTTATGATCTGAGTGAGTAGTATGATTTGAGGTCAGTGGTCAAAGTCAGAGAGGTTATTATGGCAAAAACATTTCCTGCTTATAAATCAACTCTTGACCTAAGCACCTATTTTTTTTTCAGGCACATTGACCAAAGAAGTGGGTTACACCTACTGATTTTGAGTGTAGTGTAAGAGGTCAAGGTTAGACTGACTACTATTACAAATCCATTTCTGGTATAAATATTTTCTTCAGTATATTTTAAGGAAGATTTTATCTGCAACTAACTAACTTTGTGGGCACAATGCCAGGGAGTAGTAGACAATATCCCTATTAATAATTGGGTTAAGGTCACATTGGTTGTTCTTATCAAAACTTTTCTGTCCAATATTCTGAGAGTGACTAGACCTACGACCCCAAAACATAGCAGGCAATTTGCTTGTTGTTGGTGAATGATGTAAAATTTAGGTCTGTGGGTCTTAAGGTCACAGTAAAACTTAGTTAAAAAAGAACATTCCCCATGGACCCCTCTTGATTTTGAAGTTTGTTAGTCAAAGGTCACTGTCATGTAAAGTGTTCAAATGGACTTATTGTTTGATGGTGTTTTTCAACCATGCATGTCTGTTTGCAACTTAGTGGTGCTCAGTAATGTAACTTCAGAATGCTTGATATGAGTGTGTTTTGCTCGAGATCAGCACAATAGTTCTCTTATTAGAAAAAAATAATATTGAGGCTGATAATTTTATTTGTGGAATATGAATATAAGGGTGAACGTGGAAGGTTTGTTGTTTAGAAATGTGAATATTTAGGGTTATCTGTAAGAAATATTAGGTTTTCCTTTAGGGTATGATCTTGTTGAAATGTTACCATTGAGGGTTCACTTAGAATTATGAAGAATGAGATTTTTCCAATTGAAATACCAATATTGGGGTTTTATGTAAAATGTGAACAGTCTTGTATCGCAAGTAAATATTAATTAACTGGTCCTAGTTTAAACAATGCGGTTGTAAACATGTTAAAGACATGAACAGTAGATTGTTCCTGTGTTAAGCAGTAATTAAGGTAGACTATATGTAATTGTTTTCTTTGTTACCTTCTCTGTTTAATTGACAATTGACTTGTTAAGTTTTAGACCGTTAATAAAATTGTGAGCATATCTCTGTTCTGTATACATACTCCTTGTAAAGCTTTTTTTGTTGTTCGTTTCACATTTCCAGGAATTTGATTTTTCTTCCCTCAAACAGACATCATTTTAGAGCTCGGATGTCTTTCCAGTAAGATACCTACAGTTATAAGTTATGTCGATCTTCATTGAATGAGGGATGCATTACTTCTTGTGTTTTCGTTGGGTCCAATTGAAATACCAATTGGTTTGTGATAAAAAAAAACTGGAGAATGCTTTGGATTATGGATGTCAAATTTCACAGAATGATTGACACAAGTCTTCAGCAAACCTCTTTTGTGTAGTGGGTAAGTAGGTCATAGGTTAGATACTGTAAACAATTTCTGATCAATGACAGGACAACGCTCTGACTGATGGCTGTCAGATTGCCTATGGACAGTAAATTAGATTCCATGCCAATTTTTGAACTAGGGTCACACTGACGTTAAAGCTCATAATTAGTTTCCATTTTATAACTAGCATCGGTAGATGATGTCTTTAAGTTTATACCAGTATGTCAAAGGTCATATTCAACTGGAGACCAGTTAATAATTCAAAAAAAATTGACATATCGAAGGTTCAACGCAATAAGGGCGTATTTATATATAATAACTATATGTAGATACGCCCATATTGCGCTGAACCCTCGATATGGCCATCAGAGAATATGATTGCCAATGTCACTTTTTAAGGTCAACACAGTCATGGTTCAAGGCTTTGCAAACCAAAAGCCCATATTATAGTTGTTTCATTAAGTTTGACAGGAAATTTAATACACACTTCATGAAACTACATGAAAAATTTGCAAAATTCTTGGTATTTTGGGCAAGGGGGCTTATGATCCAACAAATTTTGATACCAGCTCCTTCAAGACGTTGAGTAATTAAATACAACAAAGTTTTGACATCCCCATACACATGGACAAAAGGACAGAACTACCATTACTAACATGCCTCAACTTCAAGGGCCTCCATTGCTGAGGGGTTTGGTCAACTACGCCGCAATGCTGTGGGTTTCAAACACAGTTTGGGATGTAGAATTCTTTCTACATTTGGAAGCTAGCCAGCTGGCTTTCAAATGGCGGTTTGTCAATTTGCTCACTAGGGCCTTAAATAATGTACAAATCTTTTTCTACCACTGAAATTAGTCACTAGATAGGTAAAGGTTTCTTATTTAACAATGGTAGTTGGTGGAAGTCCTCACCTGAAATTGATGTAAAAGTGTTTTTGCTAGTTGGACACTTGAATGGCAGGTATCATATTTGTCTACAAATCCAGTCTAGACCAGTTGAAAACAGTACCAGTTTAAGTAATGACCAGGAACTGAACATGTGACGGTACCAGTTTAAGTTATGGTATTATATGAAAATTTGTTTGAATAAAACTGGATTACAAGACATTGAACGAATACGACAAATACCCCCATTATATATATGATAGTGCAAGGCTTAGGTAGGGAATAAATGTTAACAGACAATACATAAAATTGTTTTGATAATTAATTTGCCGACTTGTGGAAACGCATGATAAACACTTATTTGCAGTCTCTTAATTGATGTTGCCACAGGCCATTTTGAACAGCTTGCTGACAATATGTTAATCCTTTTATTGTATTATCCAATTAATGTTGTTGAGGCAATTGATATTTGGTTTTGGAAACGCAGGTCTGCAATTTTTTTCAGGTTGTTGCAGTACACAGATATTTAAATGACCCCAAGCATGGTTCACACATTGGGGTCAGTGGAGGTCAGGGCCAGTTACTTGATGTTATACAGATCACCATAGCTGACAGGACACACAAAATGAAGGTCATCCTGTCTCCACACCTGAACAAAATGGTGCAAACTTGTAAGGTACATGTAATCTTTTTCCTTAGTTTGGTTGGTTGTCTATCAGAAATAAGAATTTGTGGGGCAGGGCAGTCCGCCATATACTTGCTTAAGGTACTTCCGCCATCTTGAATTTAGGGTGACCTTCATTTGAGGTGTGAAAATATAGTGAACAAAAGCTTTCACATGCAGCTGTTCCAGAGTACAAAAACAGCTCAGTTTGCAAGACCTGAACTAAAAGTAGCTGTATAAAAAGTAAAACTAAAATTTGGAAATAAACAAAGAAGATATCTTACCTGTATATTTCCAAATTTTTGGTTAGATTTATAAATCCTTTCAAAATACTTTATCAAAAATTCATGAATGGCAAAAGTTAGTTCAAAGTTTCAGTTAGTGCATAGGAGAAATGTCTTACTGAATAGAACTAAACTAAGTACAAAATCTGTTTTCAAATCTGACCACTCATGTATTAAAACGAAAATAAATCTGTACATATTGCTATTTTCAGCAGACATAAAAGTAGTGCAATGTGTGGACAATGATTTTTCTACGTATGGTGTACCAAACTGCCTAAAATTGTAAGAGAAGTCTCAGACTTAATGTGAACAAGATTTGGCAACGATTCAAAATTCTTTTCAAGGATTGTGCAAATATAAGAAAGGTTTAATTTATTATAGTGGAATTTATGTACTTACGCGCTGCTTATCTCACGGAAAATTTGGTGGAAATGGATTTTTCGGCACTTCCTGCGGTAACTACCGAAATTACTTAACGTAACTTTCTCACACATACGTGATTGTATATTTATAAATTATAAAAACAATCGAAATATTTGCTTAATCACGATATATGCAAATATTTTTAGACAATCTTGAAACATTTGGCCACAGTATTTCCGCATACTGGTTCGGGACAAGTTCGATGTGTATAGTGATTCCTTGTTCTTATTAGATGTTTCATGCGTCGTAATCTAACCAATTTTGATCTATCGACTTTTTAATATACAATATGAGAATTTATGCAGCATGTAATAAATCGCAGAAAAAATGTACAGCCAAATATGTTAGGAGGTAATATAATTTGTATGTACAATTGTAGATAACTACGAAACATTTTACAAAATGCAATCAGTTGAACTTCTCACGCGAAAACCTGATGATTAAAATTAGCAATATCTCAAAAGTAACTTTTCTGTATCTTGGTTCTTCGTAAAACAATGCTATTTTTTCACATTTTCATAGATTTAAACTGATAATAAATGTGTATTGAAATTCCGGCATAGAAATGGACACTGACTTTACATTAGTGATTACTGCGGTGTTGACAGCGGAAGCAGCGGTCCAGTACTAAGACTGTCTAAGAAACCAAGGATAACGAGTTCTTTATCTGAAAATTACGAACATTGGGATCAGTGTTCAGTATACACCTGAAAATAATAGAGTTGCTATTTGCCGAGTGCACACTTGTTTTCTATCGTCGTTAATATAAAATAGATTAGTAAATATTCGTACATAGGCATAATCTCATAAACACTTCTTTAATGTATGTTCTCTGAAATTAACAAAGAACTGGCTCAACTGAGACACCATACTTTAAAGTAAATTCAGTTTATTCACCACGAGGTTGAAAATGCACGGGAGTCTCGTGATAGTACATGCCTTTAATTTCAAATGGTTGAAGTGTAAACAAATAGTTAAATTTGCTTCGTTTTATTTCTTCGGAAAAGATCGGACAGTTTTTTATATTGGAATAATTATAAAACATATGCATTTAAAGTTAAAAGTTGATTGTTTTCTATAGGACGTAAAACTGAAACAAGTAAGCACTTTTACCTTTTCAGCAGTGTTCCTCAGGTGAACTTTGACATTGTTTACGAAGAGAAATCAGTTTTGTGTCATCTTGAAATGCGTTGTTCGACTAAAACGTATAGTTCCCGGAAAAGTTCTAAAATGGTGTATTTTGGGGATTTTTGTTTTATTTATAAATTCAACACAGTGAGCAATATTTCCAGTTTTTGAAAATGATTGAAATTCAGCATTATTTTAGAAAAAGTTCCGATCTTTCATTAATATTTTGCCAGCGGATGCTTACAAATTTTAAGTTAAACGGCTTTCTTGTCCAAGAGAGGTGTGTAAAGCGAAAAACTATCATTACACATTGCGTTTATTCTTTATATATGAAGGATCGGTAACAGATTAAGGAGATCGGACAGTGAAAAACTATACTAAATGGATATCTCTAACCATGAATAAGGAGACATACATATTTCAGTAAGGAAATCTGAGGTAAAAGAACAATCATATATTTTATTCCTTGAAATAAACATGGCGGCGAAATATTTCAGAAAAACTGTGCACGTGTTTTGCGCATTAGAATGTTTAACGACATTTTCTTGAAAAAGTAACGCTCGTATGCACTAATTTGGCATTTCTTTGATTTGAAAATAACTATTTTATAGCAATTTAGGTTGCATACGATACCAAAATTTTGCACCAAAAATGTTCACCCATTTTCTTCCAAAGCACTGTGGAGATAGGGTTCAGCGTAGCTTTCATGCTCGCAAGTTTACCTACAGATATATCTTTTCAACTTTTATCATATATATTTCATGTCCTTGCATTTCGAAAGCTGTTTCGAGGATTCTGATTTATCACATAAATTTCTAATTTCAATTTGCGGAAATACTTTAAATTTTATCAGAATGTCTGCTAATTTCAAAGCCACATTATAAAAATTATGGCTATTTCAGGGAAATGGTATCAAAGTGCTTGATACTCTAGAATTGCTGTGGGAGCCATGTTCGGGTTCAGTGGTGCATTACATTTAAATGCAGCAACTACTGGTGTGAAAAAAACTTGTGTTAATTTATATATGCTGTGTGATGAAAGAAAATACAGGGTGGTCTACCCTTGTTATGTATACCTAGAAGATATATTTTATGTTTAACATTATGTTCATTTTTGAAAAATTTACTGATAATTTTTCTGGTTAAGGTAGTTCAATGTAACTTTGACATGATTTAAGTGTATTATTAATTCATTTTGTCTGTATTATAACAGCTACAAGCAGGCCATACAGTTAGCATAAAGAATTGTCAACTACATTTTGATGAAACCGATTTGGCTGGGGGTAATGTTGTTATAGTAGAAGAAATAGATGTGACGGGCTTCTTGGAGCTGGAAGATCCTGCTGGTAAGACCTTTTTAATTAACCTTTATCATGCAGGACATGATTGACCATTGCAGATCATGTCAGATCAGCCTGCACATCCTTGCAGTCTGATCATGATCTGCACTGTCCGCCATTCAGTCAGTATCTTTATGGTATGCACCCCTTTTAACAGTTAATGGTACTGTCCAAATTTAAAGATGGACAAGTTCATTATAGAAATTCAGCATGGTAAGGGTTAAACAGAGATGGAGGATGAATTGGGAGCTGGACAGAAGCCTTCCTGCTGATATTTGACAAAGTGGACTAAACCCCTTCCATGCATTTAACATAATAATCCTGATTTAGCTAAAATTTAGGAAAATATTTTTATATTTCAACAACTAGTTTGGATTTAAGTCAAGTTTTCTATCCTTAACAATATTTTGAATTCTTATATGCCTAGCTTAAATTATCACAACAATATTATGTTGATGTGACGTTGAGGTGATATTTAGCGCCGTGTATGCATTGAGAAATAGCACTTTCAAATTTGATAATATATTTCAATACTTAAAAACATGTTTAAAACAAAATGTCACATAGCATAACTGTCTTAATTAATGGAACTATTTCGCAAGACGTATAGCCATTTCCGGTCCATGCGTGTATAAACAAAGGAGCGCGACAACCTACCATTCGGTGCCATACATCCGCGCAGAAACAGTTCTATCACATTTGATCTAAATTTTACAATAAAATACATATTAGAATCAAAACATTTTAAAGCAAAACCATGTTTTAACACTATTTATACACCCTCATGAAATTATTACGCTCGGCCATCGTGTATAAATAGTGTTAAAACATGGTTTTGCTATAAATTAATTCTTAAATAAAAAATAATAAAGATTCATGGAAAGGGTTTTGTCATTTTGTTAAAAAATCAGTGGGAGGGGTTTTGTCCTGGAACAGGTTAGTCATATACGTTGATGCATCACATCAGATGTATTGTTTTCTTTAAATCATTATACACCATTTGGAAGAAAAATTCCCTCACCCTGGGATCAGACTCCAGGCCTAGGATATTGTTTTGCACTAGGGCGGTTGTTGTGTCTGGATGTGGCCTTGGGAAACTAACTATGTAGCTTTGGAAAGGCTTGGCTGATTCACAAGTTAAATTCTTTTAGTATACTTGTAACACTGACTTTATTCATGTATTATATTATGATATGCACAAGTAGTTCTTAATGAAATTACAAGAAAATGATGTTATTATTGATCACCTTGCACCAAGAGAAGATTCACAGGCAGTGTTTATCAAATTCTGTATAAGTGTTGAGGACGATGCTGGCTTTCCATAATTTTACGAAATGTAAGACTGTTGTTTATTACTGTACTTAAATATAGCTCAGATGGTTAAATGATATGCAGTTAAGCAGTAAGAACGTGTAAAGTAATAATGCAAAGATCTTGCAGACTGTTTAGGCTTTCCATAACTTCATTAAAGATGAGTGCAGTGTTCAAACAAGTTGTTTTGCCACATGGGTCAATGTCACAGTGACTAAAAAATAGGAAGACTTGTAACATAAAATCAATATGTTGTATCTGCATAACAAAAATTGTGGTATTATGACTATTAAAATGAAGTTGTATGGAAAGACATGCCTCTTTTTCAAAAGCTATCTCTCTAGTACTGTTAAACTGCAGACATGAATTTTGACATGAATGTTATTCAGTTTCAAAAGAAATATGAGAAATATGTTACCAGTAACAAGACTGTTTATCTTTTTCTATTGGTGTTCTGTAAAATCATAGAAATTTGGGGGCATGAAATTTCATGGTTCTGCCAAAAATTATAATTCTGTGGGGATATAATTTTTTGGATTTCAGCTTCTGAATATGAAATCTTATTTGTTTGTTGAAATTACCCCTTATCATGCTGGACACAATTGATTCTGCCTTTGGAACTGGTGTAGGTCATGATTAAGCTGCATGTCCATGTAGTCTGATCATGATCTGCACTGTTTGCCATTCAGGTTGTATCTTTTAGGTAGGCACTCCTTTTAACTGTTAATGGTACTGTACAAATTGAAAGTTGAACAAACTCATTATTGAAATTTAGCAGGATATGGTTAAATTTTATGGATTGACATAATCACAAAATCCACGAAAATTAGTTCCCCATGAATAGTAATGATTTCAAAGTATTCCATTTGTTTATTTATTTACTTAACTTGAACACTTGAATTTGATTTTTGGTTTCATGTGCAACAATCATTGTCAAGTCATTCCATCTCATAGAGACAGTTTGGGGACTTCTGCACTGATTCAACCATTTCTCAAGGATATCTGAATTTTGCCAAAGGTCTTTTGCAGATTGTAAGTCGTCTTTCACAAGTTTCAACTTGCTTGCAAAGCTTGCACAAACTAGGCAGTCCCCCTTTTCATCTAAGATCACTTTTTTTGCCCATTTTAAATCATCAAGTTCAAATTTCTTCAGAACTTCACCATCAAAGTTGAAGCACAATAGGCTTTGTTTATCACCATCAGTTACAACAATGTTTCCATTCGCTTGATTAACAGACAGGTAAAATGGAGCCACTAAAACCTCCCGTCCATATTCCTTCAGGTAGATCTGCCTTATTATTTCCCCTTGTTTTGTTCGAATCTCAATAGCACCCTTCCCTGGGTTGTCGTGAAATGAGATGATCAAGTACCCCTTGTATGCTGATATTCCCCTGGCAGTTCGCTTAAAATGGATACTTGCCCCTTCATGAAGCTTCCCAGAATTCTTTGTTACATATTTCAACTCATTTTGCTCAGTTATGGTGACAGCAATTTCATTTGCAGTTGTGAGAACCATATCCCAAGGGCTACCTCCAGTATGTAGCTTATCACATAGGTTGAAGTCTTTGTCTAGTAGAAGGATATTTGAATTTGCATTGTCACAAAGAATGAGGGACCTGTCGGGAAGAAATAATGAACTGGTAATGTTACTTTAGTTGTGTCATCTGTCTTGATTGAAACCAAGTATTTCTTCTTGATTTTCGTATTTGCAAACACTTTCAACTTTGAAGAGGACTTTGATTTGTCCATTATACCATCTGCAGGTTTTGTGCGACCTTTAACCTTATCATCTGTAAATGATGGTTTTAAATTGAGCTTTTCTACTGTCTTTCCAGGTATCTGATTTGTATTGGAGTTGGTTCTGTCAGAATCATGTGTTTGTGTAGAATGCATATTGAAGTAGTCTGGTTCTCGCTGACTGGAACCTATCTCCTGGACTTGTTCAGTCATTTTCACCACAGTCCTTTTCCCTTCCTTTATTTCCATCTTCTCTTTCTTTGTTTCTACTTTTTTTGGTTCATCTGAGATAACCATTTTGCAAATTCTGTCACACTCTTTTTGTACTTCTGTTATTGTCATAAATAACCTTTTAGATATCTTTTTCTCCTCTTTGAAATGTAGGGTCTCTTTGACGATACAATACTCTGCATGCAACTTTTTTAGCTTTGCCTGTGCAGCAAAGCGTGCAACCTTGTCACTTGATTTTGTAACTTGATCAATATGGTCATTCAGTGAAGATATGTGATTTAATACATCAGTGTACGTTGCAATATTTCCCCTCAAGTCTTCAACAGATCTGTCATCCCTAGTTTCTTCACAGTCTATTTCTTTCTCAATATTATTGAAAAACATTTCCATTTGTTGTCTCATTGATTTAAGCTGAAGTCTGCAGCTTTGAGTCACAGCCCTTATGGTATCAATTTTTTCAGTATCAGATGATTTCAGCTTTTCAGACTCCTTTTTCATCGTCCCAATATCCTGTACAGTCTGATCTAATGTACTTTGAAAATAAGTGTTACTGTTACAGAGTTCAGAAATCCTCTTACTGTCACAAGTTGAATGTTTAGCTGTTTTACACAGGCCACAAAACACAGACTTGTGATCACAACAGTAAAACTGTGCTTCATTCATGCGATGATCATCACAGAGTTTGAGAGCTAATTTTTCTCTGCCTTGTTGCAAATCTCTTGGAATGGCGTCACCAATGAGAATACTGTGATCTCGGAATGCCCTGAATTTTCTGTGTGACTGCACACAAAGTTGACACAAAAATTCATTACAGTCGTGACAAAATCCATATGCCTCTGATTCAATATTTTCAAATTTACAAGGATCACAGAAAAGTGATTGAGAGTCTTCTGATGCAGAATATTCATCTGTAAAAATATCATCCTTACTTCCTCCTTCAGCCATGATTAATTAACTGCTCTAAAATGATTGCTAAAAGGTTACCTGAATTGATTTTTCAAGTTTGTGTGCAGATTGTAAATATAATACAGTGCCCTACAAAAGTTTGCATACAGTTAACAAAATGATATCTGATCATATTCTTATAATTATGTCAGTGTGATAATTTAAAAAAAAGCAATTATTTAAACTTCAAATTTTCATCTGTCATTGAATCAGATGCTGTTTTTATGTGTGTAAGGGTAGACATTTTGATTTTTAGCTCACATGTCACTTTGTGACAAGGTGAGCTTTTGTGATCACGCAGCGTCCGTCGTCCGTCGTCCGTCCGTGCGTCCGTAAACTTTTGCTTGTGACCACTCTAGAGGTCACATTTTTCATGGGATCTTTATGAAAGTTGGTCTGAATGTTCAACTTGATGATATCTAGGTCAAGTTCGAAACTGGGTCACATGCGGTCCAAAACTAGGTCAGTAGGTCTAAAAATAGAAAAACGTTGTGACCTCTCTAGAGGCCATACTTTTCAATGGATCTTCATGAAAATTGGTCAGAATGTTTACCTTGATGATATCTAGGTCAGGTTCGAAACTGGGTCATGTGCCCTCAAAAACTAGGTCAGTAGGTCAAATGATAAAAAAACCTTGTGACCTCTCTAGAGGCCATATTTTTCATGGGATCTGTATGAAAGTTGGTCTGAATGTTCATCTTGATGATATCTAAGTCAACTTTGAAACTGGGTCAACTGCGGTAAAAAACTAGGTCAGTAGGTCTAAAAATAGAAAAACCTTGTGAGCTCCCTAGAGGCCATACTTTTCAATGGATCTTCATGAAAATTGGCCAGAATGTTCACCTTGATGATATCTAGGTCAAGTTTGAAGCTGGGTCACGTGCCTTCAAAAACTAGGTCAGTAGGTCAAATAATAAGAAAACCTTGTGACCTCTCTAGAGGTCACATTTTTCATGGGATCTTCATGAAAGTTCGTCTGAATGTTCATCTTGGTGATATCTAAGTCAGATTTGAAACTGGGTCACATGCTGTCAAAAACTAGGTCAGTAGGTCAAATGATAAAAAAACCTTGTGACCTCTCTATAGGCTATATTTTTCATGGGATCTGTATGAAAGTTGGTCTGAATGTTCGTCTTGATGATATCTAGGTCAGGTTTGAAACTAGGTCAACTGTGGTCAAAAACTAGGTCATTAGGTCTAAAAGTAGAAAAACCTTGTGACCTCTCTAGAGGCCATATTTTTCAATGGATCTTCATGAAAATTGGTCTGAATGTTAACCTTGATGATATCTAGGTCAAATTCGAAACTGGGTCACGTGCGGTCAAAAACTAGGTCAGTAGGTCTGAAAATAGAAAAACGTTGTGACCTCTCTAGAGGCCATATTTTTCACGAGATCTTCATGAAAATTGGTGAGAATGTTCACCTTGATGATAGCTAGGTCAAGTTTAAAACTGGGTCACCTGTCTTCAAAAGCTAGGTCAATAGGTCAAATGATAGAAAAACCTTGTGACCTCTCTAGAGGCCATATTTTTCAATGGATCTTCATGAAAATTGGTCAGAATTTTTATCTTGATGATATCTAGGTAATGTTCAAAACAGGGTCACATGAGCTCAAAAACTAGGTCAGTAGGTCAAATAATAGAAAAAAACGACGTCATACTCATTTCAAAACTGGGTCATCTGGGGACAGGTGAGCGATTCAGGACCATCATGGTCCTCTTGTTTCATGGTACCGGTAATACACTAACTGCTTTGTGGAATTTTCTTTTCAAACCAAAGCACATATATTTCATCCCTACATTAATTCAGTCGCGTACTTTAACTATTTAATGAACTATTTTCGAGAAAAGCTAAAATTTGTGCATATATTTAAAGCTTTTGTTTGACTTCTTCTTATGTTTGTATGTATGTTTCATGTTTACAATAATATATGTCTGGGTTATCTGTGTTTGGTTTAATTTTGCACTGACACAATCTTATGTCATATTGCCACTTCCCAGCTTTGATTGTGGGGGAAGACCCCAGGTGCCCCTCCGTGCACTATTTCATCATGGGCGGGCGCAATAAGATAAGAGAAGATTTATTAATAAGATTTATTTAAGTGGGCAAGATAGCAAACAAGTATGACATAAGCTCATGTTAGCTTTGGAACCAACTAAAGGTATATAGTATACATATAGTATACAGCAAAACAGATGTTTAAAAGCTGCAATGGTACATTTAAACTAATTTTTATTAAAAAAAATGAAGTGTCACTAAGGAAATAAAATTGCAATTAACACAAGAAAAATTACAGAAAGACTTTAAAGGAAACGTAAAAATACTTAAAGTGGTCCTTGTCAGTCACTGGCTATGAATCAAACTACTATCCTTTGTGAAAAAAAAACAACCAGCTGAAATTTTTTTCCATCTTAAGAAGGGTTGGGGGGTGAGAGAACCAGAGTTATGTGTTTGCATTATTACAGCTGCAGATTGGCCCAGTCTCAGAGTTAAAACCAGACCTTCCACAAAAGTGGTTAAAGGCTTCCTCGATCTAAACACTTGACTCTTTTTTCCTAGGCTCAGATAAACAACAGTCAAGGGCTAGCGTAACTATTATTACTATATAAGCCACTCTGCCAGGACACCCACATGTACAGGAGATATCATAAATGTATATTGTAATACCTGTAAAGGTATTCAAAATGTGCAGACCTATTCAGTACAGGTGTTATTAAAAATCTGCAGTTTCCATACCTTTTTAGTACAGAGTATTCTTTTGTTGCCTGAGATAACATTTCAATTCACTGCATGTATGTAGTGTTGATATGCATATCTTGTTGCAGATATGAATGTATGACATTGTACAATAGCTATTGATTTGTCAGGGTCCATAGGTACCTTAAATGTCAGTAGATTGAAAAATATTGTTTTTTTTATTTGAATGTTAAGCTGTTACGTTTTGCAGTTTTATACAAAGAACTATATTGCATGATTTTTAATAAAAAGTTTTAAATGCTGGTGATCAGGTTTTCACAAATTATCATGTTTTCTTCTTGTATCATAATATATTTCAAAGACCCAGTAATCTTGGTAACTGTAAGATGAGTGGTTAACAATTTATTTCCACCATATTTGGTTTAACATTCAAGGTCACAGTGAGGTTGAGATTTAATAAACCTTTTCTTAAAAAGTGTTTGCTCATTTGTTCCTTAGATTACATTTTGATTATAGTTAGTTATTTTGTTAGATATTTTGTGAGTAAAGACTCTAGGTACAAGGCTATTATTTGGACATAGGTATACTGTCATTTTGAACCAGCCCAAATAGCTTAGTAGGGAGAGTGCAGATTACGGATCATGAGGTCGTTAGTTCGATCCCCAGGCAAGTGATGATTTGATAAAAGACATTGTGTCTGAAATCATTCATCCTCACCTCTGATTCTTGTTGGGGAGTTGGCAGTTACTTGCGGATAACAGATTAAATACTGGAACAGAGTGCAGAAACACTGGTTAGGATAACTGCCCATTGTTACATAACTGTAATATTGTTGAAAAAAAGCATTAAACCCCAAAGCAAACAACCAAAAAAGCATTTATGCTGTCATTTTGAAGAGGACCTCAGTCCTGTATATATGAGGAATTAGACACAATGTTTAAGTCATGTTGTTGGGTTGTATACTTCCAACAAATTTTCGAATATCGTTATAAGATACTAACAGTATTGGTATCTTTTAATTTCATAGTATTGTATATATATAGCATACAGCATACTATTTTTAATGCATGAGTCAGATCATTAAGGTTATGCTGCAGTTGACATTGTAAGTCCTATTCCATTAGAGGACTATGTATTGCATGGCAATGATACATATTTTGCTTTTTACCAGAGTTGAGTGGTTTACAATGGTGCGAAGACTGTGGGCACCTGGAACAGATGGACCTTCCTATGACATCGTCAAGAGGATACTATACCAGTGTCTGGTCTACCATGGAACTGTATGGAAACATCTGGAAAACCACAGGTTATATTTATACCCCCACAAAACCAAGTTTGTGGGGAGGGGTGGGGGGGCGGGTATATAGGAGTGAGCTTGGCGGTCGGTCTGTCGATCGGTCCGTTGGTTTTCATGGTTTCCGGATGATAACTTGAGAACAGTTTAACGATTTAAATAATTTTTGGTACACAGGTGTAACTACAGAAAATACAGGTCAAGTTAGAATTTGGGGTTAGTAGGTCAAAGGTCAAGGTCACAGTGACCCTGAATAGTTAAACGGTTTCCGGATGATAACTTGAGAACGCTTGGGCCTAGGATCATAAATTTTGATACACAGATGTAACATTATGAAATGCAGGTCAACTTCAACTTTAAGGTCTGTAGGTCAAAGGTCAGGGTCAAAGTGACTCGGAACAGTTAAATGGTTTCCGGATGATAACCTAAGAACGCTTGGGCCTAGAATCATAAATTGTGGTACACAGGTGTAACATCATGAAATACAGGTCAAGTTTTACTTTGAGGTCAGTAGGTCAAAGGATAAGGTCACAGTGACTCGGAACAGTTAAACGGTTTCCGGATGATAACTTGAGAACGCTTGGGTCTAGGATTATAAATTTTTGTACACAGGTGTAACCTGATAAAATAGAGGCCAAGTTTGACTCTGAGGCTAGTGGGTCAAAGGTCAAGGTCACAATAACACAAAACATTTAAACAGTTTCCTGATGATAACTTGAGAACGTTTGGGACTAGGTTAATGAAAATTGATAGGGAGGCTGGTTATTACCAGCAGATGACCCCTAATGATTTTGAGGTCAGGAGGTGACAGGTCAAGGTCACAGTGACCCGGAACATTTTAACGGTTTTCGGACATTAACTCAGAACGCTTGGGACTAGAATCACAAAACTAAATCGGGAGGTTGGTTATGACCAGCAGATGACCTGTATAATTGATTTTGAAATCCAAAGGTCAAAGGTTAGAGTGACCTGGAACATTTAAACCTTTTCCGGACAATAACTTGAGAACACTTGGGCAGAGGATCATGAAACTTCATAGGGTGGTTGATCATGACCAGCAGATTGCCTCTATTGATTTTGAGGTCAGTAGGTCAAAGGTCAAGCATGTTCAGCTTCAACATTAGCTTAGTTCTGTGACTAGGCCATATTGTGGGGGTATAATTCGTCACTCCTGTGACAACTCTTAGTTTTGTTCTCTGTTTTATACCACCAAAATACGGCCCTAAGGGGATCGGTCATGTGGGTGATCAGTCTGTTGCAATAAGTTTGTGGAACAAACTACTTTCATGTTTTTAAAGGGATTCGAATGAAAATTCATTCAAATGATCACCTTGAAGTGTAGGTGTACATGTCAATTTGTCTGGCATGTGTAAAGCTGGGGGGCCCATGGTCTCATGAGGTCAGTTTAGAATTTCACACGGAAATGACCATAAAATAGAATTTTCCAAGTTTCTGTCGTTATTTCTATAATTTTACTGCTGATTGAGTTTTAATGGTCACTTTGTATTCTGGACTGTTGTCATATATTTTCACAATATTGCATATTATTACTGTCATAATGGGTTTTATGGTAGTTAAGGTAAAGGTTATATTTTTTTGGTAATATTAGTGGTCAAAGGTGTCTACCTACAAAAGATAGAATAACCTTTTGTTCAAAAGAATCCACTGCGGATGTTATATATTGCTGCCCTTCCTCACAAGTATCAAAGGCCAATACTGGTGGAAACTACCAATCCAAGTAATCACCAAACAATGAACACCAGTTGGGATATCAGTTACATGCAGGAATTGGACCTAGGTTGCTAGCCCTATGTTCCATCCATCTAAGGACTGCACCACTGACCCTCTACTTATGTTGGCATGTCTTATTCACAGTTTCTTCATGCTCTTTTCTTTGATATACTGAGTAAAATGGTGCAAATAAATTTTTTATGCTTCTGTTTACAGTAGTTAAGTAAAGAGACAAATGATTTCTTTGAAAATACAAGGTTTTAAACTCCAGAAATATTTTTTACATTAAGTTTGTTTTTCGTATTAAGTGTATAGACTTTAACTTTTTCCATGTAATTGAACAGTCCCAGCTGTGGCAGACCTTGCTAACACCAAACTTCAGGATATATACAGTATCAAAGACCTGGCAAAGAAATGGAGTACAGTAAAGATTGCTCATCCTGTATTGCTGGTGAAGGTCCTACTCAAGTCACGGATGATACATTATGCTAAACCTGGCAAAAATGATAAATGGCCATTTCAGGTAGGTGTAATAATACAAATTTGATTACATTTTACCTGGTATATAACAATACAATTTTAGTTATATTTTATGTAAATTTTAATAATGTTCACCAGTAGACTACAGATTCTTTAGAAATATGTCCATGTATATGGTAAGAATGATTTCTTCTTGCAAATAGTATTAGGTTATTTAACATTCTTCTGTACAATACGGAGTTATATTTGGACTCATACCCAGCTGAGAAAACCATATTGGACGAGCCGCTAGGTATGAGTCAAATATATCTCGTACAGTTCAATGTTAAATAACCTTTTTATTCTATATCTATTTTATTTAAGTTTAAATTAAAAATAATATTTCTGCCTTCCTCATTTCAAGACGCATAATCTAACTCTGTACATAGAGCGCCTACTTCACCCAATTTACATTCGGAACATTTTCTCGCATTTCGGGCTTTATCATATGTTTAACGTGGGTCTTTTTGAACCGTCCAAATACGGAAAAAATACAGTTTTTTTGTACGCATGTGCGTCCAATAAGGTGATATATTGTACAGTCACATGTTGCAATTGAATGTTCACGACTGGATAGATAAAACAGATATAGAATAATTACCAATCTACAGTTATCTCCTTCAAAAGTGATCAGTCTACAGTAATGACCAGTTAGTATGTATCATCAGTCAACAGTTATCACTTTCTGTTCGTTAATAGATCTGCTGGTTGCACTGGGTATTTGCACAACAGGGCCTTTGCAATTGAGGAAAATTGTGTAAAGAAACCGTTTGCGAATTCTTTTTGAGATAACTGGTCATTCTTGCCCTTTTCTAAGCCCCTGTATGTTGAATGGTATACCAATGTCTCACCCCCTGTGAGAAGTTCATTTAACCTCCTTTCATCTGTATTTTTATAGATTTTTAAAAGTTTTTTTGGCAACATAGCAATCTGGACTTCTGCTCTTTTGTCAGAAGATTGGGTAACCACCTTGCACATACTTTCAATAATCAACCAGATTTTCAACGAAAACCCGAGTTATTAGATTGGGGTAGATGTCGGGCGGGCGGCGGTGGTGGCGGCGGCGGCAGCGTCAAACTGGTGTTTCCAGTCAATAACTTTTGTTTCGGTAAAGATATTTGAATAGAACTTGGTATGTATGTAGCTTATATCAAGACAAAGGCTGGGATTGATTTTGGGGTTTCTGGGGTCAAGGTCAAGGACACTGATACTTAAAATAGAAAAAGGGTTTCCGGTCAATAACTTTTGTTTCGGTAAAGATATTTGAATAAAACTTGGTATGTATGTAGCTTATATCAAGACAAAGGCTGGGATTGATTTTGGGGTTTCTGGGGTCAAGGTCAAGGTCACTGTTACTTAAAATAGAAAAAGGGTTTCCGGTCAATAACTTAACTTAGGAATGAGCTATCATGATGAAACTTGGTGTATAGAAAACTTATATAAAGTTGTAGCTTGGGATTGATTTTGGGGTTTCTGGGGTCAAGGTCAAGGATATTGTTACTAAAAATAGGGTTAGGGTTAGGTTAGGGTTAGGGTTAGCATATCTTCTACATGCATGGAGGGATTTTGATGAAAGTTGACACAATTGTTCACCATCATGAGACGGAGTGTCATGCGCAAGAACCAGGTCCCTAGGTCTAAGGTCAAGGTCACACTTAGAGGTCAAAGGATACAAGAATGAAAACTTTGTCCGGAGCATATCTTCTTCATGCATAGAGGGATTTTGATGTAACTTGGCACAATTATACACCATCATGAGACGAAGTGTCTTGCGCAGTTCCCTTCTTTAGAATTACTTCCCTTTGTTGTTACTATAAATAGCTTATATTGTAACTTTTTCATTACTAGACGTAGGGAAAAATCGAGACCACTTTTCTGTAGTACAACATGCATGTTACATCCAATTTTGAGGTGTATTTTGACCAATCTCTACCTGGTAAGGATTTCTGTGTGGACTTACAATTTTTTTTTTTGTATTTTTTTTTTTTTTTTAAGATTAACTTCCCTTAGTTGTTACTATAAATAACTTATATTGTAACTTTTTTATAATTGACCGTAGGGAAAAACCAAGACCACTTTTCTGTGGTACAACATAGTTGTTACTTTCTAATTTTAGGTGTATTTTAAGGTATCTCTACCTGGTAAGGAGTTTTTTTGTGGACTTAGAAAAACAAAAGAATTACAATGATTACTAAACAACCACAAAATTAAAATTACATATGCAAATACAGGTGCTAGAGTAAAGAAATTTGCTGTGACGGGCGTATATTGTGACATTCTGGCACTCTTGTTTATTCTTATGAAAAGTGTTGAAAACCTGGTTTCGTGGCATTGCCGCGTTTCTTGTTTCAAATGTTTAGTCAGAAATTTTATGAACACTTCTGGATGGCATGTCCTCTGATGCTGCTATTTAATAAACTGTATACTTCCAGTCTTCTGCTACAGTGGGCCCGCCCGCTTAGCTCAGTAGGTAGAGCGTTGGTCTACGGATCGCGGGGTCGTGAGTTCGATCCTTGGGCGGGGCGTATGTTCTGTGTCTATTTGATAAAAGACATTGTGTCTGAAATCATTAGTCCTCCACCTCTGATTTATTTGGGGAAGTTGGCAGTTACTTGCGGAGAACAGGTTTATACTGGTACAGAATCCAGGAACACTGGTTAGGTTAACTGCCTGCCATTACATGACTGAAATACTGTTGAAAAACGGCGTTAATCCCAAAACAAAAACAAACAAAAAATCTGCTACAATGGCTGCTACAGCAGCAATGTCAAGAATTGGATATCTTCTGTCAGGTCCGCTTCCAGTATCCACATACAAGCAACTTCCGGTTTCCGCACAAGGAAGACCCACGCATCACATGCTTAACGTTCTTACGTCACCAACAGACCCCTGTGATCTTGAGAAATTCCTAGAGTCCTAGAATTCCTGTAAGTAAGATCCAGCAAAGAAACAATAAAATGCGTTGTGTCAGTTCGTATCTGTATTCTGAATCTCTTGATAGCATACATAACAATAACAACATATCATAACGTCGGAAGTGACGTTGACGTCATAAACGCGGTAAGACGTAACGTGCATGCTAGCGTAATTAACACTACAATACTTTGAACGTATCTAGCTCGCGGACATACTGGGGGCGCGGAATGTTAGATAATGCTCATGTAATGTGTAAATTGTAAGTCTTTGCTAGGAAAACAATTATTAAATGTTTAAGTTAACAAATGTAAAGTCTCCGATATTACATGCAAACTAAAAAATGCGAAAGTCCATAATTTCAGGTATTAGCATCATAATACCAGTTAAAGTCACTATGATTTATACACGTTATTTCACAAGAATGTATTAAAACTAACAGAATAATCCATCGTATTAAAATAGTCTAAATCAACTAAATTGAAACATTCTCACATCGTATCAGTGTCATTTTTCACGAATGATGTATATCACATCTACAGTTCTGTAACTTCCAAAGGGTAGAGTTTTACTATTGGTCTATTAGTAGTACCATTGTCTGTTCTAATTTTCGCTGACTGAACCAGTCCATCTCTACCGGGCACGAGTTCTTCTATGACTGCCAACTTCCATTGTGCACGTGGAACTTCATCATGAACTTGTACAACGTCGCCTACCGCTATGGATTGTTTGTTCCGCCCTGATGTACGATGTTGCTCTCGGATAGCAGTAAGATATTCATGTCTCCATCGTTTCCGGAAGTTGTTTGTCAGTTTTATCTGGATCTTGGCTTGTTTATTAATGTTACGGTGTCCACCAAGGATTGAACTTGGGACTGTTTCATCTTTAGGGTCGTGATATGGTAATGTTATAATGCGTCTGCCATATAGAAGATGTGCTGGTGTGAGTGGTTCTGGATTCATACCGGAAGAGACGTACGTTAGTGGCCGGTCATTCAAAACAGCTTCTATTTCGGTAACTACCGTTTGTAGCATGTCGAAGTTAACGTAAGAACGACCAAGAGTCTTCTTCAGTGCTGTCTTGGTGAGCCTGATTAATCTCTCCCATCAGCCGCCAAACCATGGAGCGCGCTTGGGTATGAACTTCCACGTGGTACCTTGACTGGTAAGGGCATCTTGTACTTTCCGCGACTCGAACAGACGTCTTATATGGTTAGAAGCAGCCATGAATGTTGAAGCGTTGTCGGAGATCATGACGTGTGGTAGAGATTTCCGGCTGGTGAATCTCCTAAAAGCTTGAAGAAAGGATTCTTCGGATAAATCTCGAACGACTTCTAAGTGAACCGCTCGTGTGGATGCACATGTAAATAAACAAATATATGCCTTTTCTTCAGTTTCATTCTTACTTCTGACGTACAGTGCGCCTGTGAAGTCGACACCTGTTACTGTGAACGGTACTGTATTTTCTACTCTACATCTGGGTAAGGGAGGTGGATCAGGGGATGCATATGACTTCCCAGTTACCTTTCTGCACGTGACACATTTTCGAATGATTGTCTTTACACATTGACAAATGGCTGGGATCCAGAATTTCTGGCGAATGTAAGTGATAGTAGAATCAACGCCCGCATGTAACACTCTCTGGTGGCAATCAAGAACAATCAAATGGGTCAAGGGATGCCTTGATGGTAAAAGGTAAGGAAATTTCGAACTCTCGGCCAGCGGCGCGTTGTGAATTCTACCTCCACAGCGGACTCCACCATCATTGTCGATGAATAATCTTAGTTGCTTGACAAGTTCTGAGCGTGATTTACTGGATCTCATGTTGATGATTTCTTCCTGGTAAGTAATGGTTTGACAGTTTAAAAGCCATGTTCTCTCTGCGTGTGTAAGTTCACTGTAGGACAAGGGTTCAAGTCGTCTGCTAGAATGTCTACAGTTATGTATAAATCTCATGACATATGCTGTTACACGTAATAGCTTCTGGTATGTGCTGAATCTGTTGATATCAATAACTTGATGAATGCCGGAGGTAAACGCTGGTTCTATATGTATAGTCGTGGGATTAGCACCGGAAGTGTCGTGCAAAGTTGCGAGTACTGAAGCTTCATTCGTACTCCATGTAGGCCAATTTGAAGGGTCGTTGACCCACGGTTGTCCATTCAGCCAACTTTCGTTCTCTGCATATTGCTTAGCTGTAATTCCACGGGTAAGTAGATCAGCGGGGTTTGAGTTGGTGGGGCAGTATTTCCATTTGCTGTTCTTTGTAAGTTCTTTCACTTCATTAACTCTGTTTTGGACAAATCGTGGTAAGGGTTTAGCTGTTTCCAACCAGTCAAAACGATTTGGCTATCCGACCAGAAGTAAACATCTGTGTGCTGAAGTGTCTTCTGTATGTGGTTCGCTAATCGAGCACCAACTGTAGCTGCCATTAGTTCTAGTCGTGGTAACTAAGTTTCTTAAGTGGTGCTACACGATTCTTCGACATGATAAGTGATGATTGTTGTCCATTGCAGAGGTATGCTGCAGCACCATATGAAGACTGGCTTGCGTCTACGAAAACATGTAGGGTGAGGGGTAAAGTGTCTGCTCCTTTCTGGGATTTCTCGTCTGCGGCAGGGATTTCAAAGTAACATCGTCTGTATTTAGTTGTGGATATGGTATTCAAGTCATTCACAAGGTTTTCCAATCTATGTTGTGTGTCAGCTGGTAACTGAGTATCCCAGTCGAATTTCTCTTGCCAAATGTGTTGTAACATAATTTTAGCACGTACTGTAACCGGACTAAGCAGACCTAGCGGATCATACAATCTTGACGTTTGTCGTAAAATTTCACGTTTTGTTGTAATGGCTCTGATTGGTATTTGTGTTGTTTGAAACATCAACATATCTGTTTCTGCATTCCATCGCATACCAAGTATCTTTGTGATATTGTCTGTGTCTAAAACATCGTTTGTTGCGGCTAAGTTTCGTAGACTTTGGCAGTTAGAATTCCATAAGAGTAGATTGAAGTTAGCAGACGACAGCAGAACGCGCGCATCTTGGAAGTAAGCAAGCGTCTGGTTCTCATCTTCAAAACTTGACAGGATGTTGTCTACATACAAGTCTTGTTTCAAAATGTTACTCACCCATACATCACAGTGGCTTTCTAGATGTTTCAAGAGTTTCGAATTTAGAATAAATGGGGAACATGTTGCGCCGAAAAGAACTGCCTTGAACCTGTATGTGATCAAAGTACTGTCGGGATCATTGAGATCGCTCAGCCATAAAAACCTCGTGACATCTCTGTCTTCTTCTGCTAATTGTATCTGGAGAAAGGCTTTTTCTATGTCGGAAGATACGGCGTATTTGTGTAACCGGAAACGCATCGAGATGTGGGTAATGTCATTGAGTTCAGGAGGGGTCGATTTTAGACAATCATTAAGACTGGGCTGACCATGTGACTGACGACAACTACAGTCATATACTATGCATATCGGTGTAGTAACAGAATCTTTCTTAACTCCGTGGTGAGGGATGTAGTGTATCTGGAGTTGTGGTACGATAGTTTCATCAACCTTCTCAATAAAACCTCTCGTCTCCTGATCTTCGAT
Organism: Mercenaria mercenaria; assembly: GCF_021730395.1. Classification (NCBI taxonomy): domain Eukaryota; kingdom Metazoa; phylum Mollusca; class Bivalvia; order Venerida; family Veneridae; genus Mercenaria; species Mercenaria mercenaria. The sequence goes on along the minus strand of NC_069361.1, from coordinate 46,471,278 downwards.
AATGTCTCCATATTTCTGTAAGATTTGTGGGTCTTGACGTAGACGCTTGATGACGTTTTCAGTACGTTTCCTCGTTATGTCATAATTAGTGGGTAAAGTCTCATGATCATCCTTCCAAGGTAGTTTTGCTGAATAACGTCCATTGCTATAGCTTATAGAATCCCGCAGGTAATCCTCTTGATAAGTAGATGTAGACTTATTTTCTTCATTTTCTGAAATTCCTAGAGACTCAAGCCTCCAAAATCTCTCAAGATCACAGGGGTCTGTTGGTGACGTAAGAACGTTAAGCATGTGATGCGTGGGTCTTCCTTGTGCGGAAACCGGAAGTTGCTTGTATGTGGATACTGGAAGCGGACCTGACAGAAGATATCCAATTCTTGACTGTACCGCAGTTGGACCGTTCCCTCGGAACACTCTATCTTGAACTATTTTCCAATATGAATCTGCACCAATCAGCAACGATATCTCAAATTCTTTGTCATTTGTAACTGGATGAGCAAGTTTCAAACCGCGTAAATATGGTAAAGATGAAATGTTCTGATTCACATTGCGTAACGGAACGGCTATTTTTGGCACAATCAACACTTCTATGTCTATTTTTTCTTTATCGTCTGTAATAAGAGAAATAGTTCCCTTAGTCATGTTTCGAACTCGCTGGCTGGTATCACCGAAAGACGCTTAATGTACTACCTCACTTCCGGTCTGGGGAAGATGTAACTTTTCTGCCAACACTTCAGTAATAAAGGAACGCTGAGCTCCCTCATCAAAGAGAATGTTTGTCTCTATAGAAACACTGGAAGTACATACCTGGGCAACAGCTGTCTTGAGTAGTATATCCGGTCTGGAATCAATTGTTGAGTGTAGAGTTGCTGTATCGGGTTGGGATACGACGTCGGACGTAGCTGGTACTGTGAAACTTGCAGCGTCGGGATTTAATGAAGATTGCTTGAAATGTTTATCACATATACTAGAATGATGTTTGCGCTGACAGTGACGACATCTATTTGTGGATCGGCACGACGATACTTGATGTTTCCGTAAACAGTTAAAACGCAGATGTTCCTTTTTCACTATAGCAATGCGTGACTCGTATGATGTGACCTTTGTGCACTCGTTTGGAGAATGGTCATCTTTACAGAAGGGGCACACTTTTTTGTCATTTTTCTTGTAATGATCGTTTCTATGCCTGTGGCTGGGTTGTTTCGGCTTTGGTCTGGTTCCAGCAAAGAATAACGCTGTAGGTTTGTGTGCTTCCGACACTTCCATTGTTTCACCTGCTTCCAGAAAAGAAATTTCTTTGGATAAAGATAATCTCAAGTCTTGTAAATTCCAACTCTGACTACCATATTCACGTGCCATGTTTCGTTTGATCTCACCAGGTAATTTTTCCAACACTATTGGTACAAGTAAACTACCGTATGATTCTTGCGATTGTCCGAGGGATTCTAAACCTCTAATAAAAGTTTCCATTTTATCATAAAAACATTGTAAACTCACCACACTGTTGTCAGGTTTTGCAAGTTCCAACAAAGACTGCATGTACCTATGAATAATCTTCTGAGACTTACCGAAACGCTCTCTGAGTAGACTCACTGCCTTGGAATAGTTAGTATTCGTCAAAGGAATTCCGTCTATACACCGTGAAGCTGTACCTTGAAGCAAAGATTTCAGATAGTTGAACTTCTGAACGTCCGATAACGAAGCATTTAGATGAACCGATGACTCAAAAGAGTCCCAGAAAGTTTGCCAGGTTGTTAGATCTCCATCAAAGGTAGGTAAAGTCAGTTTCGGAAGATTGTGTTGAAAACAAATACTCGAACCTGCATGACGTGGTAACGCTGGGTTTTCTTCATTATCCGCGGAACTATTGTTTGTAAAGTCTTGACTATGCTTGCGAGAAGTGTCACGTAATTTCTGAATTCTGAGATCTAAGTCGTATGAATACTCTTCACTTTCTACAATTTCAGTTTCAATTTCTGCGACATCACACTGGTTTACTATCTTCTCATTCAGTCCTTTGATTATCTCAGCTTTCTCTGTCAAATAGTCTATCAGCGACATAAATTCAAGTGGCGACATATCATCAGTTATACTGTCTAATTTCCTCTGTACAACTCTGCGCTGACCTTCTCGTGTTGAAATTAGTTTCTGAAGATTCATGGTTATTCAAAATAGCTGGTCACGGCACCAAAAATGTAAGTAAGATCCAGCAAAGAAACAATAAAATGCGCTGTGTCAGTTCGTATCTGTATTCTGAATCTCTTGATAGCATACATAACAATAACAACATATCATAACGTCGGAAGTGACGTTGACGTCATAAACGCGGTAAGACGTAACGTGCATACTAGCGTAATTAACACTACAATACTTTGAACGTATCTAGCTCGCGGACAGAAGATGCTGATGTTTTAAGGCACTCTATACAAGGTAGATCTTGTACTCTAGATTCTAACTTTCTAAATACACCTCCTAACCTATAAACAGTGACTTTGTAAAGGAAAAAATCACCATTAATAGTTTTGAATTCTTGCAGAACCTGCTTGTTGAGTGTAATCAGAGAACAATACATCTTTATGTAGAATGTAATTTCCTTCCCGCTTATGATGAAATAACACCAGTGTATATGAGTGTTGTATGTTAAAATGTTTGTAACTCAGCTATAACAACCCCCTAGAAAATATTGAAAAAAAAATCCTTTTCTTTATGCCTTTATTGCCAGTCTTCAGTAATCACAAGTTTACACTTATCACTAGACTACAGTACTTCAGTATTTTTCAGTCTGCATTGTCCACCAATCTACATTAATTAACAATGAACATTCTAATATGCTTGCCTCTGTTAGAACACGCTTACGCTAGAATGATGTCACGTTATCGTGCGGTGACGTCAAAGATTTTGATGCGGCCAAGAAAGAGCGCTACTGTATTTTATCTACTGTTTTAGATTAAAGGCATATTAGAATTGAAATAATTTATAGCAAAACAGTGTTTTAATACTATCTATACACTCGGGCGGTAAACGTTGTACAAATAATTATTTAGCCCGACATATAACCGCCTATCATGCAGAAATAGTGTTAAAGCATCTTTCTGCTATAAATTATGTCTTTATTAATTACCAGTCTACAGTAATCACCAATCTACAGTTATCATGACTAAAGTAAGCACCAGTCTACAGTTGTTACCAATTTACAGTAAATTACCAGTCTACAGATATTATCAGTCTACTGTAAATCACCAATCCATAGTTATTACCAGTCTGCACTAGTACCCTGTTTACAGTAATAACCAGTCTACAGTAATTACCTATCTACATTTATCACAACTCTGCAGTAAGCACCAGTCTACAGTTAATCATCAATCAACAGTTATTACAAATCTAGACTACTGTGAATCACTTATCTAAATTTATAACCACTCTACAGTTATCAATCTACAGTGAATTACCAATCTCACAGTAATATTCTATTTACAGTAACCAAGATGTGCAATTTGTCAAATTAAGTCTTTTTTCTTATATGGGCATCAGCTATTTTCAGACATTATTTGATCTAAAAAATGATCATTAAACATCTATTTGTAGGCACATTTGTTGATAGGAGACAAGACAGGGGCTTGTACGGCAGTTTTATGGAATGCTATGTGTCCAAACTTCTACTTAGGTAAGTGCTTCCACTTTAAAGTGGATGCCTTTTAGAAAAATAAAATGTTTTTGTTGTAAATAGGTTGTTGCTCAAAAGAGGTTAATTTTCTAAGTGTCTTTATGAGGTTTTAAGGCTATATCACATATAAACCAAACTGGAATTGAGTTCAAACTGAAACCGTTTATTTGTTGTTGTTGTTTCAGAATCGGTTGGGGCTTTCTCATACATACCAAATATTGATACAAATTTCTGAGTAAAACTTTGTGGAAGCGTAGATATGGGCAATATGATATGTTACTGTTTGGATGCTAATTTTACTAAAGCAGAAAAGTCACTGTTGGAGAATGACAAGGGTATATGTGGTTCATAAACAGAGACAAATTTGGAGAATGTTTGGGAATTTCAAGACGATTGTAGATTATTTTTCGACTTAATTTATCAGCAAAATATCACATTGACAAACTTTGGTGTATATGTTAATGGCATTTACCATATAGATAGATATATTTACTGTTACATTTTTTTTATTATTATAAATTACTTCTGTCCTTATTTTTAGCTAACTCATGGTGAGCTTTTGTGACCGCTCAATGTCCGTCGTGTGTCGTGCGTTGTGTGTCCATCAACATTTTCTAAAAAAAATCTTCTTGAAAACCACTGGGCAGAATTGCACCGAACTTCACAGGAATGATCCTTGGGTGACCCCCTTTCAAAATGGTCCAAAGAATTGAATTCCATGCAGATATCTGGTTGCCATGGCAACTGAAAGGAAAAACTTTAAAAATCTTCTTGTTCAAAACCGCAAGGCGTAGAGCCTTGGTATTTGGCATGTGACATCATCTTATGGTCCTCTATCAAGATTGTTCAAATTGTGCCCCTTGGGTGAAAAGAGGCCCCATCTCGGGGGTCATAAGTTTTACATTGACTTATATAGTAAAAAACTTTAAAAATCTTCTTTTCTAAAACCACAAGCCCTAGGCCTTTGATATTTTGTATGTAGCATTGCCTTGTGGTCCTCTAACAAAATTATTCAAATTATGCCCCTGGGGTGAAAAGAGGCCCAGACCCGGGGGTCTCAAGTTTTACAGCGACTTGTATAGAAAAAAAAAAAAACTTTAAAAATCTTCTTGCCTGAAACTGCAAGGCCTAGACTTTTGATATTAAGTATGTTGCTTTCCTTGTGGTCCTCTACCAAAATTGTTCAAATTATATCCCTGGGGTGAAAAGAGGTCCTGCGTTGGGGGTACCAAGTTTAACATAGACTTATATAGGGAAAAAAACGATCTTCTTGTCTAAAAGTTCAAGGCCTAGGCTTGACTGTGACCTTTACTTACTGACCTACTTTCTTGTTTTTTAAGATACAGCCTTGAAATTTGGATGACATGTACAGTTTTGCACACCGATCTTAAAACTGACTTTCAGTGACTTATAAATTTGACCTACTGAGCTACCTTCTTAATATTTTAGCATCAGTTTGCCATTTGAAACATGTAGCTCATATTACTCAGGTGAGCGATCCAGGGTCATCATGACCCTCTTGTTGAGATTTTGAAAATGGAAGGGTTGCATTCTAAGTGTGGTTTCTACACACAGTTTTACACTGTTGAGGCATAAAGTTTTGAATTATAATAATATAGTAGAAATATGACTGGTTATATACAAAATTTAAAGACAGTTTTCGCATAGACATATCTTTATCACATTTTAGATGAGACTTCATTTTCAGTGAGTCTTTTATGGTTTGTGTGCTAGTGCCTAGTACTGTAGCTGTAAAAACCATAGGTCTAGGGTTCAGACATTGTCTGAGTTATACGTCATTATTCACTTTCATCAAATTTGATTAACTGGTTATGCCAAAAGTAAAGATATTTCGTAATTATTACATACAAGTTTTATATTTTAGCATCAAAGAGGGTACGGTACTGTTGTTGAAGAAATTCACTGTCAGAAAGAGTTTCCAGCCTCTACCAAGATTTAAACCTGTGCTGCAAAACACCCAGTTTTATGACATAGATATCAACTTAAACAGCCATCATCCAGAGTCGGAAGTTAGAGTATTTGATGCTACAGAATTACCAGATGAGATTGAGTTACCTCCCTTACGTTATAATTTTGTCACCAGGAAGCAAGCAGGGTAAAAAAAGCTTGAATATTTTAAGTGAATATTTTTTGTGGATTTCACGGTAAATCCCATTGAACAGATAAAATTCTCATTTATTTTGGCATTAATATTTCGAATCCACAAACTCATAAGATATACATACATAAAATATAAAGATATCGCAGCTTAAAGCTTTTGAGTCAGTTCTATCAGTAAATAGGAACAAGAGGTGTGATCACTTAAATTTGAAAATATTTGAAAATATATTCTGTATACCATCTTTATGAGGGCTTGAGCTGAAAAGTTTATGGAATCTTGATACAGACTCAGTTGAACGAGCTGTTTACATATTTTGGCTGATGTTGCGTTTACTAATTACCTGACTTAAGCACTAAAATAAATTAAGCTTCTTGGTTTGAAAAAGGATTTTGAGTATTGAAAATATTTTAAAAATGGAAACATTTGTTGAAGAAAGTTAAATTGAGCTTGATGTTAGTTATGCATATATTTGAAATTTTTTATTTTTTTTGATAGATAATTGTTAATAATGAATGTTTTTCAGTTGTTTACCAAACAATTTTGTATGTGATATTGCCGGAATAGTGACATATGTGGGCAGGTACGAGAGGGAGCCAATGAACAGTAAGGTTTTACATATTAATGCGGTTAATTTAGGAATAAAAAGATTCTTATTTGTACGCCTATGGATAGAAAAAACCAGTAGGGCACCTTCATGGTAGAATTGTTAAAGGTTACTTGCTGCTCACCATTGTTGGCGGATGTGCAGGCTGGTCTGGATCCATGCTTGTCACAAATGCACTATGTTGGTTTTCTCATAGTGCAGCTCATTTGTATTGTTTGTCACTATGAGAAAAGTGTTTAATGTAACTAAAATATTTAGCGGAAGGGTTTTATTTATGGAAAATTGATTGGATCATCGGAAAATATAAAGTGTGCCTATTGAATTAAGACAGAAGTAAGTCACCCCCACTTATTTGAAAATCGTCAAACACTTCTTGCTGACAAGGAGTCACTAAATGTTTTAAATTTATTTATACATTTAATTGAATTGAGACATACAAACCTGTTATTCCTTCGTGTCAATACTCTTACTCTAGGGGTGTTTTAATGACTTGACACCTATCAGATACACTGATGGTTGAAGGACTGCTTTTTCCACAACAGCGATTTAATTTAAAATTTTTGCAAAGGACTGATTCCTTATCAAATTTTTTATTTTTTTTTATTTTAAAGAAATCAGATACCGATTTTACTGACTAATAGTTGGTTGTTGAACCAATTAACTGTTGACAGTCATATTTTTATCTTGAAAATGGGAAGTAAGTGTTAAGAAAATTATGTGAATGTAGTTGTTATCTGCAACTGTATAACTAAAGCATTCTGTTCAATTTTATTTTTGCTAGTAATTTGTTCTTCTTCGCACCAAAGACACTCTGTTTTCGAAATCATTCATTCTGCACATCAACATCATGTTAGGAAGTTGTCTAGTACTTATTTTAGTGCAGAATTTCAGGAATATAGATATGAAGAATAATACTGTATGAGAATATATATTCTGTTTGCATTTTGTAACAGATAAGTTTGGTATGGATAGTGGTGGATTCTGGGTAAGGAGGTGGATACAGTTGATAGATGAATCCAGTCTAAAACCATTCTATCTTCAGTTGTACAAAATAGCAGAGGTAGGCATCTTACATTTTGATATTTGAATTATTTCATTTGCTTACCATTTGTAAACATGGAGACATATTTGTGTCAACTTCGTCAAAATTTGGAAAGAGTAAATAGTAAATTAGAAGTAAAAAATGTGATATCCAGGAATTCTAAACAGTATATATTTATACTGAACTGCTTTGAAAATGCAACATTTACATTGTTAATCCCCTGCCACGAGTGGTGGGGGTTATAGGAATGGTCTCCGTCCATCCTTCCGTCCTTCCATCCTTCCTTCTATCTGTCCGTAACATTTCGTGTCCGCTCTTATATCCTGCACCCCATGAAGGATTTTCATAAAACCTGGGTCAAATGATCACCTCACCAAGACGATATGCAGAACCTATGAGTCAGCCAGGTCAGCTCAAGGTCAAGGTCAGAACTCAAGGTTTGAGCCTTCCATTTTTTGTCTGCTCTGTATCTCCTAAACCCCTTAAAGGATAATCATGCATCTTGGGTCAAATGATTACCTCATCAAGACAATATGCAGAACTTATGAGTCAGCCATGTTGGCTCAAGGTCAGGGTCAAAACTCAAGGTCAAAAGTTTGAGCCTTCAGTTTTGTGTCAGCTCTGTATCTATATCTATTAATCATGAAGTTCTTATTCCCAGAACTCTTTGCTTCAGAAGACACAAACTCAAAAAAATGAACTAACAAAATCTATCTTTATTATTATGACCCAAAATTCCTTAAAATAAGCAACTTCATCGGATACGATGTTCAGATCAGGGAATGTTTTTCATCAAATTGATTTTATTATAATTTCTTCATTGCCTATTGAACATTTTTAAGATCAGAACAGCCCATACATGTCCGATTAAGATTGAGTTTCAGGTGTACATTTGTAAACCAAAGAGCTTGCCTTAAGACTGTTTTCATTGTTAGTTTCAAAAATGAGCCAGAAAGTTGGAATACTTCGAAAAATTTCACAAAATAACAAATTTTTTAGAGTTAAATTAAAAAAAAATGTATTTAAATCAATCCTTTAGAATTTGGCACTTCGGAATTTCTTTTTTGTATTGTTAAAGCACCTACTATGTGCTTTGAGATGGAAAAAAAAGTCAACATTAACCATTTCTTTTATTTTATTGCTATGGCAAAATGTGCGATTGGTATGGCAACAAGTGAAATCTGCAATAATTTTTAAAGTAGAAGAGATTTTCATGAAACTTGGTTGGTACGTGGATAGAAGGCAATGTCGAGAACATGCACATTGTTTCATTTTCTTCGTTTGTCTGTCTTTTGATCCATATGTCTGTCCTTCGTACAGTCTCATATGGTGGATTCTGCCATAACTTTAAAAGAGCAAGAGTTTTTCCATGCAATCTTGGATATAGACAGAAGGCAGTAACAAGAATATGCTGATGGCTGTAGTTTGTCCCTTTTCCTGTCTATTTATTCTTTTCATCCGCTAGTCACAAAAAAGTAGATTCTGCAGCACAAGAGATCATTTCCTGAATCCTTGGCTATACATGGTTAGTTATTTGGAGAATATGCAGGTCCTTCAGTTTAGTTTCAATATAAAAATGTGGTTCATATAGCAGGAACTATGGCAAATGACTTTCCCAGTAGGGGACATTTATCACTGGGCAATAGTCATAGTAGTTCTTATAGTCAAGAATTCTTTCCATATGTTTTGTCTGTCCTGATAAACCTGGAGGCCAGTCCCATTTTTAGCTCACCTGAGCCAAAGGCTCATGGTGAGCTTTGTGACCGCTCAATGTCCGTCGTGTGTCGTCAGTCGTGCGCCGTGCGTCCGTCAACATTTTCTAAAAAAATCTTCTTCTTGAAAACCACTGGGCAGAATTACACCAAACTTCACAGGAATGATCCTTGGGTGACCCCCTTTCAAAAGTTTTCAAAGAATTGAATTCAATGCAGAACTCTGGTTGCCATGACAACCAATTTGAAAAACTTATTGTCCAAAGCCGCAAGGTGTAGAGCCTTGATATTTGGCATGTGACATCATCTAATGGTCCTCTATGAAGATTGTTCAAATTGTGCACCTGGGGTGAAAAGAGGCCCTGCCCCGGGGGGGTCTTAAGTTTTACATAGACTTATATAGGAAAAAACTTTAAAAATCTTCATGCTTGAAACTGCAAGGCCTAGGCTTTTGATATTTGGTATGTAGCATTGCCTATTGGATCTCTAACAAGATTGTTCAAAATATGTCCCTGGGGTGAAAAGAGGCCCCGCTCTGGGGGTCACTTGTTATATGAGTTATATAGTAATAAATACTTCAAAAATTATCAGATCATATTTCCTAGACTGTTTAATTATAATACCTGATGACCCCAAGCAATTAGGGGTCACTTGACTGTGACCTTGACCCACTGACCTACTTTCTTGTTTTTGAAGATACAGCCTTGAAATTTGGATAATATGTACAGTTTTGTACACGGATCTTAATGCTGACTTTCAGGGACCATGAATATGACCTACTGATCTACTTTCTAATATCTTAGCATCAGTTAGCCATTTTAAACATGTAGCTCATATTACTCAGGTGAGCGATTCAGGGTCATCATGACCTTCTTGTATTTCTAAGTATACTCTTGGAAACACTCCAGGGCTGGATAAAGTTATGATCACCAGTTATTCTGTCTGACGTTAAATCTGAAATTCTTTTCTGGTCTTGAGTGAAACATATGATTATTGGTATGATACATATACATGCAGGCACTGGGAAGAGCCCGTGAATAATAATTCTGGGTAAATGTCTTTTCAGGGTATAACAGATTTGGATATTCACCCTGGCACTAAGTTAGTCTGTACCCATGTTAGATTGGTCCAAAATCTAGACCATCTGACTACATCTCGTACAAATAGACTGGTTTTCCTGACCACTACTGCTGAATCTCAGGTAAGCTTACTGGTGCTTCACACTGGTACAAAATCTAGAGCATCACACAATATCTCACAAAAGTAGATCGGTTTCCCTTACTACTACTTCAGAATTTCAGTTGTGGCAGACTGGTGCTCAGCAGTGAGTTTTACAGCTTTAAAGACCAGTCTGAAAACAGTACTAAGGTTTTTGTGAGAACTGCTTTACAGCAGGTTGTTATACCTATGTTTGTTCATAATGTCTTTGAATTTTTGCTGGATTCCACATGTAAAGAATGCATAACTGAGTTCAAATTAAATTCAGTTAAAAATAACTATTTATTAGCCAGCTAATGAAATTCATTAAGGAATTTAAGCCCAAACCCAAGGTTATACAACTTCAGTTAAAGACCAATGTCGAATTTCAGCATCTGATTGGCTCTCCAAGCTGAAATTTCGAATTGACCAATAGCAGAGTTACATTCCAAATTTGTTTTTCAAGTTCAATTATATAACCTTTGAGCCTATTGATTGAAAAAAAAAACACCAACAAACAAACAAACAGCTTCTCCTTGTCTCAGCTGCTGAATGTTTTTGTCAGCTCGATGCTAGTTTGCTGTAAAATTAATAATTTTTGTGAGAGACTTATTTTTTGTGGATTCTGGTTCTGTACATGAAATTAGGTCCCAACAAACATAATAAATTACTAAATATTTCATCTTTGACATTCACAAGTTCAGGCCCCAAGCAAAAGTTATTTTGGTCAAAACTATGAAAATTTATTCCCACGAAATTAAATGCTTTCGCAATATCTTCTTTATATTATGAGTTTCGTAGGGAAAAAATGAAAGTCTTTGCTTATTTTTTTATCACATTGCAATGCTTTAATGGATTTGTTTAATTAAATATAATTTTCAGATAAGTGTTTTGGATCATGCAGTGTACAAAGAGTTAAAGAGAGAATCTGTGATAGAGAGGTTATGGAAATGGTCCACATTACGGGAATGCAAGACTCGACTGACACAATCCAGTGTTGGAGGGTATCTCAACTTCCCGCCTCTACCTGAAACAATAGACTCAATAAAAACCTGCCTGAAGGATACACAGGTTGAGTTTTAAGTCACTTCAATGGAAAAGATAGGCAACTTTTCATCTTTAATGGTTGAGGAGGACCCCAGGTGTTCCTTTCAGAATTATGTTAGGCACATTCAAGCACCTAGGTACAACCAGCCAATTGATTGGCTTTGAGTTGTGATCAGTGTGCAAAGTGATTTATTAGAGTAAGTTGGAAACCTTCAAATAAAAGATGATAAGTTGCTACTTCTTTTTAGCTCACCTGTCACATAGTGACAGGGTGAGCTTATGTGATCACCCTTCGTCGGTCATATGTCGTCCGACCGTCGCCTATCCGTTCACAATTTCCTTATGAACACGATAGAGACCACATTTTTAATTTGATTTTAATCAAACTTGCACACAACTTGTATGGGCATAATATCTCGGTTGCTTTTGAAAACTGGCCAAATCCCATCATGGGTTCCAGAGTTATGGCCCCTTAAGGGGCCAAAATTTGCCATTTTTGGCTTGTGAACACGATAGAGACCACATTTTGCAATCAACTTTAATAAAACTTGCACACAACTTGTATTGGCATAATATCTCAGTTCCTTTCGAAAACTGACTAGATCCCATCATGGGTTGCAGAGATATGACCCCTTAAAGAGCCAAAATTTGCTATTTTTGGCTTGTGAACACGATAGAGACCACATTTTGCAATCAACTTTAATCAAACTTGCACACAACTTGTATTGGCATAATATCGCAGTTCTTTTCGAAAACTGGCCAGATCCCATTATGGGTTGCAGAGTTATGCCTCTTAAAGGGCCAAAATTTGCTATTTTTGGTTTGTGAACACGATAGAGACAACATTTTGCAATCAGTTTTAATCAAACTTGCACACAACTTGTATTGGCATAATATCTCAGATCCTTTCGAAAACTGGCCAGATCCCATCATGGGTTGCAGAGTTATGGCCCCTTAAAGGGCCAAAATTTGCTATTTTTGGCTTGTGAACACAATAGAGACAACATTTTGCAATCAACTTTAATCAAACTTGCACACAATTTGTATTGGCATAATATCTCAGTTCCTTTCGAAAACTGGCCAGATCCCATCATGGGTTGCAGAGTTATGGCCCCTTAAAGGTCCAAAATTTGCTATTTTGGCTTTTGCAGCCATATAGAGACTTCATTTATGGTTTGATTTGATACAAACTTGCAAAATATCTTCAACAACAATAAATCTTGGATTCCATGATGAATCTGTCAGATCCAATCATAGGTTCATAGGAGTTACGGCCTCTGATTGACCCTTAAAAGAGCCAAAGATTGGTAATTTTTACCTTGTGAACACGATAGAAGTGACATTTTATATTTGATATTTGATTTTAACTACACTTACACAAAACTTAAGTCACAATAAGATCTCGGTTCCTTGTGAAAACCGGCTAGATTCCATCATGGGTTCTAGAGTTACTGCCTCTGAAATTGGCAAAATATTCTTTTTTGGCTCTTTCAGTCATATAGAGGTTTCATTTATGCTTTGATTTGATACAAACTTGCACAGAATGATTATCTTGATGATCTCTGTCCACTCTATAACTCTTGAACCCCTTGAAGGATTTCAAAGAAACTTGACACAAATGTTCACCACACCAAGACAACGTGCAGAGCGCATGTTCCGGACGACTTGCTTCAAGGTCAAGGTCACACTTAGGGGTCAAAAGTCATATCAGTTTGTTTCGTGTCTGCTCTGTAACTCTTGAACTGCTGGAAGGATTTCAAAGGAACTTGGCAGAAATTTTCACCACACTGAGACGATGTGCAGAGCGCATGTTCCGGATGACTTGCTTGAAGGTCAAGGTCACACTTAAGGGTCAAAGGTCATATATGACTTTGCTTTGTGTATATTGCTCTGCATTGCAGTGCTCTTGTTTTTATTTGGCAGATCTCTTTTGTGTTCACTTACAATAATTTTTTTTTGAATAACTTCCCTTTTATGTTACTATAAATAGCTTATTTTGAAACTTTTTTATTATTGGCCGTAGGGAAAAACCGAGACCACTTTTCTGTGGTCCAACATGGATGGTACCTCTAATTTTTTGGTGTATTTTTACATACCTGTACCTGATAAGGATTTTTTTGTGGACTTTGAATATTTTTTTTGTGGACTTTTTTGAAGTTTTCCTTTTGATGTTCCAATCCTTTGGGCTACAACAGTCAAGTTCTTTAAATTTTGCTCCCATCCTATGATGTAATCCTTCGGGCGTATATTGCCCCGCTTGGCGGAGCTCTTGTTTATTCTATCTTCATAAATTTTGGTCAGAGTGTTTGTTATCATGAACTCTTGGAAGATTTCAAATCCGGGTCATGTGGGGTCAAAAACTAGGTCACTAGGTCAAATCATAGGAAAAGCTGTATACACTCTAGAGGCCACTTTTTTGCTCCAATCTTCCTGACACTTTGTCAGAATGTTTGTTTTCATGAAATTTTGGACAAGTTCTTATTTGGGTCATGTGGGGTAAAAAACTAGGTCACTAGGTCAAATCGAAGAAATGCTTGTTTACACTCAAGAGGCCATGTTTTGTGGTCCAATCTTAATGAAAATTGGTCAGAATATTTGTCTCAATGAAATCACTAGGTAGAACATGTTTACAGTGTTATGGTGTGTTACACAGGTGAGCAACTTAGGGCCATCTTGGCCCTCTTGTTTTATTTCAAATATGAAAGGCTTTGGCCATGTCAGTTTTCTACTTTGTATGAATGAGGGGAAGTGATTTGAAATCTGGCAACCCTAGTTGACCTCAAACATCTCAAATTAAAAATATTTGCAGTGGTATTTGATTAAAATTGTAAAATTGTATCAAAATTTTAAAAAAAAAAATATATTTTCAGTAACTTGAAAATTTGATATACTAGTAATGATTTGACTGAAACCCAACTCTTTTGTTATGAGATTCAAAAAGAGTTTCAATATTTCAATTTGGAGACTGGCTTTTATCCACTGTATGTCAGATGGATATTGTTCTGGCATTGCCCATCTGTCCGTCCATCCATCTTCTGCCATATGTTTTTATTTGTAAGTTGATTTTATATTATTTGGTGCATGTGAAACTCAATATTATTGTCCCTGATTGGTTAAAAATGACAATTTTTATGCCCCCAGCATCTACTGATGCGGGAGGCATATAGTGATTGTCCTGTCTGTCCGTCCTTCTGTACGAGGTTAACCAAATGGGACCGTTTCTAGCATCAATACCCCTAACTAGAATGACTTGATACTAATGCAGATGTAACCTGTGACCATTCCTCATCTTCAGACATCACCTAACCTCATTTGACCTTGACCTTGAACTTGACCTCGTTTTGGACTTAGGTTGCTTTGTATTGACAAGGATGCCAACGGGGGCATCAAGCGTTTATTGAACACAGTTACTTGTTGTAGTTATCTTTGTCATAGTATATTGCTCTTAGTTGATATAATATATAAATTACTGTACTTAGGAAGCTTTTCAGACAATCTTGTCTGAATCTGCACTTAAAACACTAGAGTTATTATCCCCCGACGAAAGTCGGAGGGATATAGTTTTGGCGTCGTCCGTCCGTCCGTCCGTCTTTCCGTCCGTCCGTCCGTCCGTCCGTCCGGAGCCATATCTAGGAAATGGTTGGGAATATTTATTATAAACTTCATATACATGTTCACCACAATGAGTTCTTGCGGCCCGTCAAGTTTCAGTCAGATTGCCCAAGTAACACCAGAGTTATGGCCCTTAGAAGTTTCTAGTGTTAACTATATAGGGTACTATAAATATGGCAATTTCTGCATCATAACTTTTGATATATTTGACCTAGAACTATGAAACTTAAACAGAATTTAGATCACCATAATGTGGTTGTGTACACACAATTTCATTTGGATTTATTTGTAAATTAAGAGTTATTGCCCTTTAATTGTATAAAAATCCACATATTTGTACATAACAAACTTACCATTTGGTACAATTTCATAAAATTTCTTTCATTCTTTTCCATGAACATTTATTGTAAACATGTGAAGTTGTGTACCCACACCTGGTCACCCCCTTACCTTGATCACACACCTCCCCCCTTATCCCCCCCCCCCCCCCCCCCCACCAAAAAAAAAAAAATCATTCCTTATTTTAGATTTTTTTCAAACAAACTTCATATACATGTTCACCACTATGAGGTTATGGTGCCCATCAAGTTTCAGGCAGATTGCCCAAGTAACACCAGAGTTATGGCCCTTAGAAGTTTCTAGTGTTAACTATATAGGGTACTATAGATCTATAGATATGCCAATTTCTGCATCATAACTTTTGACATATTTGACCTAGAACTATGAAACTTTAACAGAATTTAGAGCACTATAATGTGGTTGTGCACAGACAATTTTGTAAGGATTTCTTTTTGTAACTTCAGAGTTATTGCCCTTTAATTGTCTAAAAATCCACATATTTGTACATTACAAACTTACCATTTGGCAGAATTTTATTAAATTTCTTTCATTCTTTTCTGTGAACATTTATTATAAACATGTGAAGTTGCGCACCCACACCTGGTCACCCACTTGCCTTGGTCACTCCCCTTCCCCCCCCCCCCCCCCCCCCCCAAATTTTTTTTTTTTTCATTTCTTATTTTAGATTTTTTTCAGACCTTCCAAGTTGTACCATTCCCCCACCTCACTTCCCCATCCAGTCATGCCCACCACTGATCATGCATCCTCTGCGCCCCCCCCACCCCCCCCACCCCCCACTCCAACTTCACCCTTTTACCTTTTTTTTTTTTTTAATTTTTAATTTTCAATCAATATTTATAATCAACATGTGAAATTTTGTTTCCTCTCCCATTCCCCTGCACCCCCACCCCCTAAAAAAATAAATATATACATATATCTATATATAGATATATATATTTCCATTCCTTTTTTTTTTTTTTTTTTTAAATGTTCAAACCTTCAACATGTTAAGTTGTGACTGCACAAACCTTGCCCTCAGCCGTTTCAAGATATCTTACCTGTGTTCTCTTAAGGACATCTGATCTTTTAAGTTCAAATGTACATGTAAAACAGCAACACCTGGTGCCAAACCACTCAAAGACAATATTTCATTCCCGTTAAACTTCAAGCTCACATTTCAATTAACTGCATTTAATTTTAAAAGCTAAGCTTATTACAGTAAGCATATCCCATTCAAAATAAATTCTTAAGTCAGGATCAAAGTATCATACATTTATTATGTACTCTTTAATTAAACATTTGTTTTCTGTTAAATTGATTTTGACTAATGAAATTATTTGCTTCTTATTAACATCCTTAACTTTTTGCCGGATATATCTTTTTGCCATTCCTCACCACAAACCCTTTCGGCGGGGGATACAAATTCATCGAATTTGCTTGTTTCCCTTAAATCAGTAAGAAACTGTAAGTTTAGTAAAGTCAGTGCCTTTGTAATATTTGTAATGCTTTAATTTGGCATATTTTGTTGATATTTTATATAACAGTTTACCAACTAAAACTAAAGAGCAAATGTCATCTCATTTGCACTATTTACAAATGACAAATTTGTATATATTATGGCAGTATGTATGGCATCTCTTCATAGGGATAACAATTCATTATTAATTTAAATGATTACTATGGTGTCTGTTAATTTCTTAGGAATAAGAAGCTTGTAGTCTCAGCAGAGCACACACTCTTTCACCAGCACACTAATTGGTGGATTATCAAAATCAAAATTAATTAAATTGAATTCATATTTGTTCAATGGGGTTGAATTTGGGCTTGAAGGAACTACTAAAACCATGAAAATTAGACCTGCATGAATAATAATGTTTTCACTGTACGGGCTAGTTATAATTTATCTGAAGTTTTTTTCAGTGTTTTTATCAGTGTATGGTTTAGTTATTATTTTACAGGTTGCAGCAAGTGGTGACTGGGAAAAAGTGTTTACAGGTTTCAGTTTCCGAGAGTACAGACAGATTCTTATACAGGCCACTATGGTGTATGTCAGACTGAATGTAGAACATTGTACTAATCACAGGCAAGTATTCTAGTGTCATAGTTTCTGAGAGTACAGACAGATCCTTATATAGGCCACTATGGTGTACATCAAACTAAATATAGAACATTGTACTAATCACAGGCAAGTATTCTAGTGTCATAGTTTCTGAGAGTACAGACAGATCCTTATACAGGCCACTATGGTGTACATCAAACTAAATATAGAACATTGTACTGATCACAGGTAACTATTCTAGTGTCATAGTTTCTGGTATGACAGACAGAGCCTTATACAGGCCACTAAAGTGCTGTGGATCAAGCTGAATTGAGGACATTATACTGATCACAGGTAACTATACCAGTATCATAGCTTTTGAGAGTACAGACAGTTCCATATACAGGCCACTATGATGTGCATCAAATTGAATATAGAACATTTTACTGATTACAGGTAAGTATTCTGGTGTCATAGTTTCTGAGAGTACAGACAGATCCTGATACTGGCCACTATAGTGTATGTCAGACTGAATGTAGAACATTGTACACATGGCAGGTAAGTATTCTAGTGTCATAGTTTCTGAGAGTACAGACAGATCCTGATACAGGCCACTATGGTGTACTTCAGACTGAATATAGAACATTATGCAGGTCACTAGTAACTATACCAGTATCATAGCTTTTGAGAGTACAGATAGATCCTTATACAGGCCACTATGGTGTACATGAAATTAAATTGTACTGATCACAGGTAACAGGTGCTTTACAGGGACTACAAAATTCTGCATTTGAAGGCTCTTATCTTGGATTTTGAGATATGTGCTAATGCATAGTTTTTCAAGGATGGGTCTTGGGAAGTAGAAGGTGTGAAAGTCACCAAAAAAGCCAGAGAACATTTTTATGACTTGTAACTCCCTTGGTCACTTTCAAAACTGATGTAAATCTAAGGAGATGATTTTATTGTCGTGGGAGGCATATGACTTGCAGAGTGTGCCAATCTCTGGTTTCTGACTTCACATTTGTTTATACAGTTCTAGGACTAGACCTGGATATCTCTAGATGAACATTTTCACACATTCTGATAAATATATCTCTACTTTACGTTAGAAACATTCTTATATACTTGAATTTGCTCAACAACTCATACATGCCTGTATTTTGTTTCAGGATGGGACAAGCCTCATCCAAAAAGGTAAGTCAATAAATATTTTTAGCTCTAAAAATATATTGAGAGCTGTCTTTCTTGCCTTGGTGTTTGTGTCCATGTCTTCATCGGCTATGTTCAGGATGAGCTGTTAGTATAGGTGAATGATCCGGCATCTATCGTCCATCATCAACATTTTTACTTAAACTTCTCCTCTGAAACTATAGGTCAGAATTTTATCAAACTTTATCAGTAGCATCCTGTCATTGAGCTTTCTCAAATTTGTTCAACTTGGTTCAGCTTGGTCCTTTTTAGGGGCCACCAAAGCTGCTTATAGAAAAACCTTGAAACAACTTTTCATGAACCACGTGATGGATCTTCATCAGACTAGATTTGTAGCATCTTTGATAAGGTCCTCTCCTAAGTTTGTTCAAATGGGGCCAAGTGTCCCCTTTTAGGGGTCCCTAGAGCTAGGAATAGAAATACCTTCAAACAACCTCTTCTTATGAACCGCTGGATGGATCTTCATCAAACTTGATCTGAAGCATTATCATAAGGTCCTCTTTCAAATTTGTTCAAATGAGCGCAGTTGGCCCTTTTTATGGGCAGCAAAAGCTAAAAATAGAAATATTTTTAAATGACTTCTTCTCATGAACAACTGGATGGATCTTCATCAAACTTGGTCTGAAGCATCATTATAAGGTCTTCTCCCAATTTAACTCAAATTGGGGCAGTTTGTCCCTTGTAGGGGCCAATAGCGCTATAAATAAAAATACAGTGCATTCGCGATGCTACGAATCGCAATTTAACGAAATACCGGTATACTACGAAAAGGTGTTGTGGTCCCGGCTGCTTTCCTTCTTATTTCTATGTTACAAAGTCCCGGTTTTACGAAAATGCAATTTTACGAAAAATGCGCTCCTACGAATGTATTATTTTGCCCTTAAAGCAGGTTTACAACTTGTTTAAGTTGCGATTTTACGAATACCTGTATCGTCTAAATTTTCACACCTTCCATAACAGCGTGAAAACGCTTTAAAGTGGAAAGTTTCACTATTATTTAGCTGGGCGTAAACAGTTATTAAAATGTGAAAACTTAGTAATTAAATTCGAAACACATACGCTGTACACTATGACACAAGTTTGTGGTTATTTTTTCTCCTATAACTATCAGATCGGATGGGATACCAGTCACACTTTTCTTCGATATTTATACCTCTGAAACAAATACTGCATAAAGAAAATAAAAAAAAAAGTTTAAGTCCTGATCGTCTGTATATTGTCATTTTATCATTCCGAACATTTCAGTAAAGGGTAGAAGGGTATCAGAATATGCAACTGCGAATTTTTGTTCTCGTGCAACAATGTACCCTAAATATGTTTTATTAAACATGTGAATAAAAAGTGAAGAAAAAAACGTCTTACATTCCAGATACCATCGGAGTTCAGATTCGAATAAGATTTGTAGTAAACGTAGATGTACATATAAAATTGGTATACAAGTACTCTAATACAAAAATCACGTGTTTAAATATCATGGGTTACGACATGTAGTCATTAAGGTGCTGTATAGGGAAATTTCCTATGCTACGCTCGAACGAAAATGCGATATTACGAAAAAAATGGCCGGCCTCTTGGCTTTTCGTAGGATCGCGATTGTACTGTAACTTAAATCAACTTCTTCTCATGAACCAACTGATTGATCTTCATCAGACTTGGTCTGTAGCATTAATATAAGGTCCTGTGATGACTCTGTTCAAATGGGGGCAATCAGCCCTTTCTAAGGGCCACTAGAGCTAAAAACAGAAATGCCTTGAAACAACTTCTTCTTATGAACTGATGGATGGATCTTCATCAAACTTGGTCTGTAGCATCATTATAAGGTCCTCTGCCAAATTTGTTCAAATGGAGGCACTTGGCCCCTTTCAGGGGCTGCTAGAGCCAAAAATAGAAATGCCCTTAAAGGACTCTTTTTATGAACCACATGATGGATGTTCATCAAACTTGATTTGTAATATCCTTTTAAGGGCTGCTAGAGCTAAAATAGAAATACCTTTAAACAACTTTTCATGAATTGCTTAATGGATCTTCATCAAACTTAGTATGTGGTGTAATTGTAAGGTCCTGTCACAAAGTTTTGGGGCACTTGGCCCCTTTAAGTGGCCACTAGATTTTTGAATAGAAAAACCTCCTCTCATGAACCGCTTGATTGATTTTCAACTTGTTGTGTAACATCATGGTAAGGTCCTCTCCAAAATTTGATCAAATGGTTCTGCTTTGTCCCTTTATGGGGACACCAGAGATAAAAGCAGAAATGTTTTTAAATAACTTCTTATCTAGAAGTTTATTTCTGATGGTAATGCATTTTTGGCCTTCACAATATAATATAGAAATAAACCTTTAGAGAAGTATTATTTTAATGAACTTATTGAAGTATGTCACCAATATTGGTCAGAATCAAGGTCAGATGGTCAAGGTCTTCTTCAGGTAAGCGACTTTGACTCATTTGGGCATCTTGTATTCAGAAATACTGGAAAAATATTTTATCCACTTCCTCTCTGTTATACTTTTACATAAATTTGACACAAACAGAAACTGTTGTCTTATATCATCATCCATATTGATGTATTAATCACTTTAATGATATCCAAAGTTTCTGCAGATGTGGCCTATTTAACTATAAAGCATTGAAATAGTAGCGCTCGCTGTCTCCTCTGACAGGTCTTGGTACTTTGGAATTTCATGTTAAAGTTTTTGATGCACTTTCACTCTATCTATGTTATTATTTTATCATTCGAAAGTAAATAAAACAAAATACTTAACGATTTATCATTATTATTCAATAAGAATCATGTAAAACATTACATCATATGACATTTATCACAAGGGGTAACAAGTAATGTAGATAAAAACATTATTATGGTAAGTTTGGAGGTTTAAGGCCACTTAATGTTTGGACAGGGAGTGCCGGAGCAACTGTCCAAACACAGTCGGTCGAGAAGAACCAGCGAGCCTGAATGAGTAAAAACGAAGTGCGGATCGAAGCAAATTTTTATCCATAAAAACGAGTAACGAGACTGCAATATTATGACAGTGAGTGCCGAAGCAACTGTCCAAGCCTGTTGCGAATAAGGCAAGCGACATTGGAATCCACGGGCAAAGACGCAAATTTACTTGAAACCAATCAAGTAAAAAACTTGGCAAGTGCAACAGTAAACTACGCAAACTAGGCAAATATGGCTAGCGCAACAGTAAACTAAGCAAGCTAGGATTGCCAGATCACTTGGGCAAAACCTAGAAATGCAAACAGAATTGCAGGCATACAATCAAAATTTATCTAACCGTGATTCAAATTACGCTGTGTATTATTACAATAAATACGTCAGTCGAATAGGCCCCCAAACCGACGGGAATGAGGCCAAGGCCCCAACATCGATTTAGGAGAAAATTCGACAGACAGATACCATACAATATCAAATAATAAAATAATTTCATGTATAAGCAGTGAATTTTGCTGGCTCGCGTGTTCAACCGACGACCGACAGAATTTTTACGATAAGTGACATTGTTATATGATAATAGAGTAATTTACTGAAAAGAATTGACAATCATCTTTTATATTCAGTTTCTCAAAGACTATTATGAACTGTTATTACACATCAGTTATAGAATCCTTATGCAAACCTTCATCACAAAGAATGCAATAACAGAAAGTGTTCACATCCATAGATATACATGTCTACAGACTGTTTAAGTTATAGCAAACAACTTCCCACAAATACTGTCCTGAATGTCCTTTCTAATAACAATTCAACTGATTCAACAGACACAATATAAAGTTCACTAATGTGCAAAGCACTATAGATTTTTATTATGTAGTATTATACACGTAGTTTCTGACAGTGATGAGAATGTCTGAATGTCTACAACTTCATGAGTGACAGATCGTTCACTTGATACCCCTTGTCTGGTAAACAATGTTGCCATTTCCGCATATTAGCAAGAAGACTCTGTAAAATTCATTAAAACACAGTAGATCAGAGCAAAGAATCATTATAAAATCTATGTATTAATATGATGTCTAAATGAAAAATCGTAGCAAAACAACGATTTGTAAACAATTTTGGGTGGGTGGGATGGGAAATTGAGCTTTTAGCAGCGTAGTTTATCTTCGGTGTTGAATCGAGAAAGAGAAATTTGCACGGACTTTTGGTGCTTATATACCGTTGGTAGAACTGATACCCGGCTTAATGATAGCATGCTGGCTAGAAACCATGCGTAACGGACGATAATATCCGAAGATCACCAATTGCCTAGTGATCGTGACGTAACTGCATAGCAACAGTGTTGACAGCTTTTTCTTGCAAAATAAAGTAAATTATTTGCAGAAGAAAATAATTTCTATTATTTTATCATTCGAAAGTAAATAAAACAAAATACTTAACGATTTATCATTATTATTCAATAAGAATCATGTAAAACATTACATCATATGACATTTATCACAAGGGGTAACAGGTAATGTAGATAAAAACATTATTATGGTAAGTTTGGAGGTTTAAGGCCACTTAATGTTTGGACAGGGAGGTCCGGAGCAACTGTCCAAACACCCGTCGGTCGAGAAGAAACCAGCGAGCCTGAATGAGTAAAAACGAAGTGCGGATCGAAGCAAATTTTTGTCCATAAAAAAACGTAGTAACGAGACTGCAATATTATGACAGTGAGTGCCGAAGCAACTGTCCAAGCCTGCAGTATGACAGGGAGTGCCGAAGCAACTGTCCGACATGAATAGCAAAATAAGCAAATGGCAAAACCTGTTGCGAATAAGGCAAGCTATCATTGGAATCCACGGGCAAAGACGCAAATTTACTTGAAACCAATCAAGTAAAAAACTTGGCAAGTGTAACAGTAAACTACGCAAACTAGGCAAATATGGCTAGCACAACAGTAAACTAAGCAAGCTAGGATTGCCAGATCACTTGTGCAAAACCTAGAAACGCAAACAGAATTGCAGACTTACAATCAAAATTTATCTAACCGCGATTCAAATTACGCTGTGTATTATTACTATAAATACGTCAGTCGAATAGGCCCCCAAACCGACGGGAATGAGGCCATAGTGGAATAGATAGATGGAATGGCTTTGTGAGACCACAAGTAGCATTGATTAAGCGACGAATAAACGGCCTGCCGGCTACGACAGCACGGCAGCAAAAATTCAAGGAGCCAATAAGGGATTGCATAGCTTTCAACGTTGTTTTAGGTTTCGACATTAAAGTCATTGCATTTATAGCTGAAAGGGGTTGTCGACCTAGAACTATCCCGCACCTGGACGCAGCGCCACCATAGATCGTTACTAATAACTGACCAAGGGGAAGGCACTAGTGCTTGTCGGAGGCGAAACTGTTCATCATAGGTCCGCCAAGCGAATCCCCCTTGACGCGCGGCACACTCTCTGATGGTAAACATGTAATGCAAAAGTTTGTAAACTTTATCAGAATGTGTGGACAAATAAATAGATGCATAAATTATGAAGGCATCGGTCCATCTCTCGATAGAACCGATTTTTTCCTTACAAACTTTTTTGAAAGCCTCAATATGGCCGTCGGAATCTACTAATCTGAGAACACTGCTGATGGAAAATTCGGCCAGTTCTACAGCACCTTTCAATAAGAGAGCTAAATTAGTGTATTCACCCTTGCAAATTTGTTGTTTAATTGATGTCGGAACATGGGCGGCCAGATCATCTCCTGCTAAACGCATATCCGTCGGCGTAAACAAGCCGCCTGAAGTAGATTGGAAAACAGACTGGGGAAAAAATGGGACATTAATACCCTGAGCAGTATTTTCAACACCGAGACTTAAATTATCGGGACCTGAACTCTGATGTGAATTGTCCGGAGGAAGAACACCCGAATCCCTAATAATAGTTTCAAAATCAATAATAGACCTACCCGCATCTGGCTGTAATAAGCTGTTGCTTGCACCATCGAGGTCCTCGCTCGTGCGCTTCTGCCCCCGTGTAGTTACCACCGGATTTGGAGAGGGTGGAGAGTCCATCTGGCAATGTGAATCGACCAATCTTTGACCGGCAACGGCATCATCGTTGACAGGATTGACATCGGCATTATTTACGTTGTGTGCCCGCGTAGCATTAGGATTCCGACCCGCAGCACCTTGCTGCCTTGGCCCAGCAGCAGCATAATTCCTCCTCCGTACGCCTCGACCACGTGGCATAATAAACGTAATATAGTTTACAGCTGTGAAATTGAGCTTTTAGCAGCCTAGTTTATCTTCGGTGTTGAATCGAGAAAGAGAAATATGCACGGACTTTTGGTGCTTATATACCGTTGGTAGAACTGATACCCGGCTTAATGATAGCATGCTGGCTAGAAACCATGCGTAACGGACGATAATATCCGAAGATCACCAATTGCCTAGTGATCGTGACGTAACTGCATAGCAACGGTGTTGACAGCTTTTTCTTGCAAAATAAAGTAAATTATTTGCAGAAGAAACTAATTTCTGTTATTTCTATATGAATTTGATTTAAAATTAAAATAGTGTTTCTTCTTGATCATCATATAACACATGATCCATTAGTCTGGCAGAAATAGTCACTTAAGTATGACCATTTTACACTTATGCGATAGGTATTTCAACAACAACAGGTATTATGTATAGTTTTTTAGCTCACCTGTCACAAAGTGACAAGGTGAGCTTTTGTGATCGCGCGGTGTCCGTCGTCCGTCCGTGCGTGCGTGCGTCCGTGCGTCCGTAAACTTTTGCTTGTGACCACTCTAGAGGTCAAATTTTTCATGGGATCTTTATGAAAGTTAGTCAGAATGTTCATCTTGATGATATCTAGGTCAAGTTCGAAACTGGGTCACGTGCCATCAAAAACTAGGTCAGTAGGTCTAAAAATAGAAAAACCTTGTGACCTCTCTAGAGGCCATATATTTCACAAGATCTTCATGAAAATTGGTCAGAATGTTCACCTTGATGATATCTAGGTCAAGTTCGAAACTGGGTCACATGCCGTCAAAAACTAGGTCAGTAGGTCTAAAAATAGAAAAACCTTGTGACCTCTCTAGAGGCCATATATTTCACAAGATCTTCATGAAAATTGGTCAGAACGTTCACCTTGATGATATCTAGGTCAGATTCGAAACTGGGTCACGTGCCTTCAAAAACTAGGTCAGTAGGTCAAATAATAGAAAAACCTTGTGACCTCTCTAAAGGCCATATTTTTCATGGGATCTGTATGAAAGTTTGTCTGAGTGTTCATCTTGATGATATCTAGGTCAAGTTCGAAACTGGGTCAGGTGCGATCAAAAACTAGGTCAGTAGGTCTAAAAATAGAAAAACCTTGTGACCTCTCTAGAGGCCATATATTTCATGAGATCTTCATGAAAATTGGTCAGAATGTTCATCTTGATAATATCTAGGTCAAGTTCGAAAGTGGGTCACGTGCCATCAAAAACTAGGTCAGTAGGTCAAATAATAGAAAAACCTTGTGACCTCTCTAGAGGCCATATTTTTCATGGGATCTGTATGAAAGTTGGTCTGAATGTTCATCTTCATGATATCTAGGTCAAGTTTGAAAGTGGGTCACGTGCCCTCAAAAACTAGGTCAGTAGGTCAAATAATAGAAAAACCTTGTGACCTCTCTAAAGGCCATATTTTTCATGGGATCTGTATGAAAATTGGTCTGAATGTTCATCTTGATGATATCTAGGTCAAGTTCAAAACAGGGTCATGTGCGGTCAAAAACTAGGTCAGTAGGTCTAAAAATAGAAAAACCTTGTGACCTATCTAGAGGCCATACTTGTGAATGGATCTCCATAAAAATTGGTCAGAATGTTCACCTTAATGATATCTAGGTCAAATTTGAAACTGGGTCACGTGCCTTAAAAAACTAGGTCAGTAGGTCAAATAATAAAAAAACCTAATGACCTCTCTAGAGGCCATACTTTTCATGGGATCTGTATGAAAGTTGGTCTGATAGTTCATCTTGATGATATCTAGGTCAAGTTTGAAACTGGGTCAACTGCGGTCAAAAACTAGGTCAGTAGGTCTAAAATTATTAAAATCTTTTGACCTCTCTAGAGGCCATATTTTTCAATGGATCTTCATGAAAATTGATCTGAATGTTCATCTTGATGATATCTAGGTCAGTTTCGAAACTGGGTCACGTGCGGTCAAAAGCTAGGCCAGTAGGTATAAAAATAGAAAAACCCTGTTACCTCTCTAGAGGCCATACTTTTCATGAGATCTTCATGAAAATTAGTGAGAATGTTCACCTTGATGATATCTAGGTAAAGTTCAAAACAGGGTCACGTACCTTCAAAAACTAGGTCAGTAGGTCAAATAATAGAAAAACCTTGTGACCTCTCTAGAGACCATATTTTTCAATGGATCTTCATGAAAATTGGTCAGAATTTTTATCTTGATAATACCTAGGTCAAGTTCAAAACTAGGTCACTATGTCAAATAATAGAAAAAACGACGTCATACTCAAAACTGGGTCATGTGGGAAGAGGTGAGCGATTCAGGACCATCATGGTCCTCTTGTATGTCCATCCGTTCGTTTGTTCGTTAGTTCGTTTGTTCGTTCGTCACAACGTTAACTTTTTGGATGAAGGCACTTTACTCGCGAACCACTGCACCCAGGACCTTCAAACTTCACATGCTGATAGTACTTATTAAGTACACTACCCCTACTGACTTTGGGGTCACCAGGTCAAAGGTCAAGGCGCTGCGGGGGCATTTGTCACCATTAGTGACAGCTCTCGTTTTCTTTTCATCTCATCAACGTTTCGGTCAACGCCTTCATCAGGATAATTCACATACAAATATAAACAACAGACGTAAAACTGATAACTTGGCGTCAAATAGCGGGAAAATGTTAATCAAAATATCAAAATGTAAATACATATATATCTATAAGGTACTATCCTGGATATAAAAATACCAAAAATTTCCTATAGTAAGATTATAATGCCTTTACACTTAGAAATTCTGGTTTGTATTTGATACACTTTCACACTATCTCTGTTATTGTTAAATGGATTTTACTCAGATTTGAAATAATTTTTCGACATCATCTCTTGCATCTTATATGGCAAGGTCTGTGAAGTGTAAATGTGTGTGACATTTTCCTTTTGGGATGGATGAAAGTATGGAGACCCAGACCCTGCTTAATTGAATCCATGTTATCAATTCAGAAACTTCACACATGAAAAGTTTTGTTTCCGCTGACAAAACCATATTGCAGGGGTATTAATCATGCCAGTGATAGCTCTAGTTTCCTCAGGTATGCCCTTTTCCCTATCCAGCATCAAACTAGCTCGGAGCTCTGACTCCTCTGGCAGCTGTTGTGTTATGGGTTTCTTTTATAGACAGCAACAAATAAACAGAACTTAAATACATCATCCAAATGTATTTTTTACAGAATGAATCAGTGGTAGTCTAGTGGTTAAGTTGTTGGCCGCTCAACCTGGAGTGGTGGGTTCGGCCCTCACTGGGATCACAACCACTCCTTCCCATATGACATCAGTGCTGGTTTTCCCAGAAAATGGACTTGAGAGTCTCAAATAAGCTTGAAGCTTTCGTTATAATGGAGCTAAAATAAATTGGTATAAACTAAAACAAAATAGAAAAGAACGGATTTTTATTATCTTCTTGTCTACATACAGTGCATAGATTAATCATAATAATGTGAATATGTACAGTGCAAGTGAACATTTACAACAAATGGATACAAAAACATACACATTCTGTAGATATTGAAGTGGAACAATTCATTGAATAAACTCCATTGGTAATTATGTCTTCCACCACACAGTGGTGTGGGAGACATATTGATTTACTCCAGTCTGTGTGTCTGTCTGTCTGTCACAAAGCTTGTCTGCACTCTAAGTCGAACATTTCTCATCCGATTTTCACCAGACTTAAACAAAATGTGTTTGACCGTAAGACGTCATCCAAGTTCGATAACTAGCCAAATCAGTCAAGGCGTATTGGAGTTATGGCCCTTGAATTACCAAAAATCGGCCTTTTTACTCTTGTCCGCACTCTAAGTCGAATATTTCTCATCCAATCTTCACCAAACTTGAACAAAATGTGTTTGACCGTGAGACCTCGGCCAGGTTCGATAACTAGCCAAATCCGTCAAGGCATTTTGAAGTTATGGCCCTTGAATTACCGAAAAATCTGCCTTTTTACTCTTGTCCGCACTCTGAGTTGAACATTTCTCATCCGATCTTCATCAAACTTGAACAAAATGTGTTTGACCATAAGACCTTAACCAAGTTTGATAACGAGCCAAATCCACCCAGGCACTTTTGATTTATGGCCCTTGAATTACTGATTGGATCCACTCGTCCAGACCATCTAATTGGATCCACTCATCTAAACCATCTAGAGAAACTAGACATTTTTGGCAGTAATGTGGGAGACATGCACTTTTCTCAAAAGCATCTCTAGTTCAAAATTGTGTTTCTTATTTACAGCTTCTTACAAACTATTTTGAATTCTACCTATCTTTGACTTATTGTTGTATTCTACCTATCTTTGACTTATTGTTGTACAGTTAATGCAAAGCCAGATTCCATTATTATATTTAAAACTCCACCTGAAGCCCTGCTCAGACCATCATGAGAGGAAGCTATCCAGCTAGCTTGTGGAAGTTCAGTGTTTCTACTTAGATGCCATCTTGTGCTGTGAAGTAATGTTTGCAGTGGCACCAGAGGTCTTCTTTCATCATTAAAACTTAAAAGCCACCATATGACCTAAATTGTGTTGGTGTGACACCAAAATGAAAATAAATGTCCATTTATTCAGTGTTTCTAGTTGTGATGTCAGCAGCAGTAAATGCATCTTACTCCAGCTTATAGACTTTTACAGTATTGCTGGATAGATGAGTTACAGCTAGTTTGTTCTGGTGAGGATCAAAGCAGACTGATAATGGATTTTGTTCTGTTTTGATGATGCCTAACTTTGTTTTTGAATCCTCACTTATTTGGACAGTATTTGATGATTCACACCCACAGACCTGTATGTTTCCTCTCTTATCTGTACATACTCCCAGAGGATCAACTAAATCAGGATCAGTAAATGTTGATAGATAATTTCCCTGTATATCTAGAGTTATCACACCAGCCAGGGGAATCAGACAATTTGGCTGCTTAAGCCAGGTGACCGCTGATTGGAGGGGCAGCCACTGTATTACTATACAGTGTAAATTCCGAAAACCGGACCTTCTGAAAACCGGAAACCTTTGAAAACCACACGAAACTCAAAGTCCCGTTTTTTATGTTCCTATTTCTATATATTTTTAACCTCTGAAAACCGGAACTTCCGAATTCTGAAAACCGGACGATTTTTGAAGCACCTTTTATATTTTAACACTAAAATTGACTTCTGAAAACCGAGCAGCAAAATATTTGCTTGTTTAAAAGTGTCACCTGATAATCCAGAAACGCTGTCAACATGTTCTTTTGTTTATTTATTAGCGTTGCGCGTCTATTTTGACACGCTATATAATCACAATGATCATTTGATGCAAAAGTTACGAAGTAATTAGCGATTATTTTCATTTGTATTCAATTGATGAAAACGTGATGAATTAAATAATTTTATGTGTTAAAAACTTTCTTAATGTTTGAACGAAAGAAAGATGGATGTTTTAAATGATTTAGTTACATCGATTAAACAATGCATTATCAACATTAATTAAAATTTACTGTTGACAAACTCGGGTCCAAAGATGGTAAAATGTAAGTGGAAAATGTTTGCGTAAATGCTATTGTATTAAAGTTCTGTTGTTTCTTTTTATATTTGTTTTTTATGTATTTATTATCCTTAATGTTTGTAAATAATTAATTAATTATCTAATTAATTAATAAATTAATATGAGATTGTAAAATTAAAAAGGATAAAAATCTCCTTCATCCTACGTGTAAGGAAACATAACTCTTGTGCACCACGTCCACTTTGCCTACAAACTTTCAAACTTCTGAATTCCGGAAACTTCCAAAAACCGAACTTTTAGGCTGGTCCGGAGGTCGTTCGGTTTTCCGTAACTAATGAAGATACTAATCTGAAATTTCATTTATGTCAATAGATGGACTTGGACAGTCGGTGAAGATACATATTGACTGAATTTATGACAAATTACTTCCCTTTATTTTTTAGCTCACCTGTGCCAGAGGCTCATGGTGAGCTTTTGTGACCGGTCAATGTCCGTCGTCCGTCGTGTGTCCGTCAACATTTTCTAAAAAAAATCTTCTTCTTGAAAACCACTGGGCAGAATTACACCAAGCTTCACAGGAATGATCCCTGGGTGGCCCCCTTTCAAAATTATTCAAAGAATTGAATTCCATGCAGAACTCTGGTTGCCATTGCAACCGAAAGGAAAAACTTTAAAAATCTTCTTGTCCAAAACCACAGGACCTAGGGCTTTGATATCTGGTGTGTAGCATCATCTAGTGGTCCTCTACCAAGATTGTTCAAATTATCCCCCTAGGGTCAAATATGGCCCCGCCCCGGGGGTCACATAGTTTATATAGACTTATATAGGGAAAACTTTGAAAATCTTCTTGTCCAAAACCACATGGCCTAGGGCTTTGATATTTGGTATGTAGCATCATCTAGTGGTCCTCTACCAAGATTGTTCAAATTATCCCCCAAGGTTCAAATTATGCTCCTGGTGTTAAAAGAGGCCCAGCCCCGGGTCACTTAATTATTATATGAGTTATATTGGAAAAAATACTTGAACAATTATCTGAGACTGTTTGATAATAATTACCAGATGACCCTTAGTAATATGATTTCACTTGACTGTGACCTTGACCTGCTGACCTACTTTCTTGTTTTTAGCTCAATGCTCAGGTGAGTTTTTGTGATTGCTCAATGTCCGGCGTCTGTCTGTCCGTCTGTCAACATTTAGCTTGTGTATGCGATAGAGGCTGTATTTTTCAACTGATCTTCATGAAATTTTGTCAGAATGATTACCTTGATAAAATCTAGGCCGAGTTCGAAAATGGGTCATCTAGGGTCAAAAACTAGGTCACTAGGTCAAATCAAAGAAAAACCTTGTGTTTGCGATAGAGGCTGTATTTTTCAATTTATCTTCATGAATTTTGGTCAGAATAATTACCTTGATGAAATCTAGGCCATTGATAGCAATGCTCAGGTGAGTTTTTCTGATCACTCGATGTCCGGCAACAGTCTGTCTGTCTGTCTGTCGTCTGTCAACATTTAGCTTGTGTATGCGATTGAGGCTGTATTTTTCAACTGATCTTCATGAAATTTGGTCAGGGTGATTACCTTGATGAAATCTAGGAAAAATTCGAATATGGGTCATCTGGGGTCAAAAAGTAGGTTACTAGGTCAAATCAAAGAAAAACAGGTGAGTTTTTCTGATCACTCGATGTCCGGCGTCTGTCTGTCTGTCGTCTGTCAACATTTAGCTTGTGTATGCGATTGAGGCTGTATTTTTCAACTGATCTTCATGAATTTTTGGTCGGAATGATTACCTTGATGAAATCTAGGCCGAGTTTGAAAATGGGTCATCTGGGTTAAAAAACTAGGTCACTAGGTCAAATAAAAGAAAAACCTTGTGTATGCGATAGAGGCTGTATTTTTCAATTAATCTTCATGAATTTTGGTCAGAATGATTATCTTGATGAAATCTAGGCCATTGATAGCAATGCTCAGGTGAGTTTTTCTGATCACTCGATGTCCGGCATCAGTCTGTCTGTCTGTCTGTCGTCTGTCAACATTTAGCTTGTGTATGCAATTGAGGCTGTATTTTTCAACTGATCTTCATGAAATTTGGTCAGGGTGATAACCTTGATGAAATCTAGGAGAAGTTCGAATATGGGTCATCTCGGGTCAAAAACTTGGTCACTAGGTCCAATCAAAGAAAAACCTTGTGTATGCAATAGAGGCTGTATTTTTCAATTGATCTTCATGAATTTTGGTCAGAATGATTACCTTGATGAAATCTAGGCCGAGTTCGAAAATGGGTCATCTGGGTTCAAAAAGTAGGTCACTAGGCCAAATCAAAGAAAAACATTGTATGCGATAGTGGCTGTATTTTTCAATTAATCTTCATGAATTTTGGTCAGAATGATTATCTTGATGAAATCTAGGCCGAGTTCGAAAATGGGTCTTCTGGGGTCAAAAACTAGGTCACTAGGTCAAATCAAAGAAAAACCTTGTGTATGCGATAGAGGCTGTATTTTTAGCTCACCTGAGCAATGCTCGGGAGAGTTTTTCTGATCACTGTCGTCTGTCAACATTTAGCTTGTGTATGCGATAGAGGCTGTATTTTTCAACTGATCTTCATGAAATTTGGTCAGAATGATTACCTTGATGAAGTCTAGGCCGAGTTTGAAAATGGGTCATCTCGGGTCAAAAACTAGGTCACTAGGTCAAATCAAAGAAAAACCTTGTGTATGCGATAGAGGCTGTATTTTTCAATTAATCTTCATGAGTATTGGTCAGAATGATAACCTTGATGAAAGCTAGGCCGAGTTCGAAAATGGGTCGTCTCGGGTCAAAAACTAGGTCACTAGGCCAAATCAAAGAAAAACCTTGTGTATGCGATAGAGGCTGAATTTTTCAATTAATCTTCATGAATATTGGTCAGAATGATAACCTTGATGAAATCTAGGCCGAGTTCGAAAATGGGTCATCTCGGGTCAAAAACTAGGTCACTAGGTCAAATCAAAGAAAAACCTTGTGTATGCGATAGAGGCTGTATTTTTGAATTGATCTTCATGAATATTGGTCAGAATGATTGCCTTGATGAAATCTAGGCCGAATTCGAAAATGGGTCATCTCGGATCAAAAACTAGGTCACTAGGTCAAATCAAAGAAAAACCTCGTGTATGCGATAGAGGCTGTATTTTTCAATTAATCTTCATGAATATTGGTCAGAATGATTGCCTTGATGAAATCTAGGCCGAGTTTGAAAATCGGTCATCTTGGGTCATAAACTAGGTCACTAGGTCAAATCAAAGAAAAAAATTTGTGTATGCAATAGAGGCTATATTTTTCAATTGATCTTCCTGAAATTAGTCAGAATGATTGCCTTGATGAAATCTAGGTCGAGTTTGAATATGGGTCATCTGAGGTCAAAAACTAGGTCACTAGGTCAAATTAAAGAAAAACCTGATGTATATGATAGAGGCTGTATTTTTCAGTTGATTTTCATGAAATTTCCTCGGAATGATTGCCTTGATAAAATCTACATTGAGTTTGATTATGGGTCATTGGACTCAAAAAGTAGGTCACTAGGTCAAATCATAGAAAACTCTTCTGTATGCGATAGAAGTGACAAAGTGAGCTTTTGTGATCACGCGGTGTCTGTCGTCCGTGCGTGCGTGCGTCAGTCCGTAAACTTTTGCTTGTGACCACTCTAGAGGTCACATTTTTCATGGGCTCTTTATGAAAGTTGGTCAGAATGTTCACCTACATGATATCTAGGTCAAGTTCGAAACTGGGTCGCGTGCGAGGAAAAACTAGGTCAGTAGGCCTAAAAATAGAAAAACCTTGTGACCTCTCTAGAGGCCATATATTTCAAAGATCTTCATGAAAATTGGTCAGAATGTTCACCTTGATGATATCTAGGTCAAGTTCGAAACTGGGTCACGTGCCTTCAAAAACTAGGTCAGTAGGTCTAAAAATAGAAAAACCTTGTGACTCTAGAGGCCATATATTTCACAAGATCTTCATGAAAATTGGTCAGAACGTTCACCTTGATGATATCTAGGTCGAGTTCGAAACTGGGTCACGTGCCGTTAAAAACAAGGTCAGTAGGTCAAATAATAGAAAAACCTTGTGACCTCTCTAAAGGCCGTATTTTTCATGGGATCTGTATGAAAGTTAGTCTGAATGTTCATTTTGATGATATCTAGGTCAGATTTGAAACTGGGTCACATGCGGTCAAAAACTAGGTCAGTAGGTCTAAAAATAGAAAAACGTTGTGACCTCTCTGGAGGCTATATATTTCATGAGATCTTCATGAAAATTGGTCAGAATGTTCATCTTGATAATATCTAAGTCAAGTTCGAAAGTGGGTCACGTGCCATCAAAAACTAGGTCAGTAGGTCTAAAAATTGAAAAACCTTGTGACCTCTCTAGAGGCCATATATTTCATAACATCTTCATGAAAATTGGTCAGAATGTTCACCTTGATGATATCTAGGTCTAGTTCCAAACTGGGTCACGTGCCTTCAAAAACTAGGTCAGTAGGTCTAAAAATAGAAAAACCTTGTGACCTCTCTAGAGGCCAAATATTTCACAAGATCTTCATGAAAATTGGTCAGAACGTTCACCTTGATGATATCTAGGTCAGGTTTGAAACTCGGTCACGTGCCGTCAAAAACTAGGTCAGTAGGTCTAAAAATAGAAAAACCTTGTGACCTCTCTAGAGGCCATATATTTCACAACATCTTCCTGAAAATTAGTCAGAATGTTCATCTTGATGATATCTAGGTCTAGTTCGAAACTGGGTCACGTGCCTTCAAAAACTAGGTCAGTAGGTCTAAAAATAGAAAAACCTTGTGACCTCTCTAGAGGCCATATATTTCAAAAGATCTTCATGAAAATTGGTCAGAACGTTCACCTTGATGATATCTAGGTCAGGTTCGAAACTGGGTCACGTGCCTTCAAAAACAAGGTCAGTAGGTCAAATAATAGAAAAACCTTGTGACCTCTCTAGAGGCCATATATTTCACAAGATTTTCATGAAAATTGGTCAGAACGTTTACTTTGATGATATCTAGGTCATGTTCGAAACTGGGTCACGTGCCTCAAAAACTAGGTCAGTAGGTCAAATAATAGAAAAAACTTGTGACCTCTCTAAAGGCCATATTTTTAATGGGATCTGTATGAAAGTTGGTCTGAATGTTCATCTTGATGATATCTAGGTCAAGTTCGAAACAGGGTCATGTGCGGTCAAAAACTAGGTCAGTAGGTCTAAAAATAGAAAAACCTTGTGACCTCTCTAGAGGCCATACTTGCGAATGGATCTCTATAAAAATTGGTCAGAATGTTCATCTTGATGATATCTAGGTCAAGTTCGAAAGTGGGTCACGTGCCGTCAAAAAGTAGGTCAGTAGGTCAAATAATGAAAAAACGTTGTGACCTCTCTAGAGACCATATTTTTCATGGGATCTGTATGAAAGTTGGTCTGAATGTTTATCTTGATGATATATAGGTCAAGATTGAAACTTGGTAAACTGCGATCAAAAACTAGGTCAGTAGGTCTTGAAATAGAAAAACCTTGAGACCTCTCTAGAGGCCATACCCTTGAATGGATCTTCATGAAAATTGGTCAGAATGTTCACCTTGATAATATCTAGGTCAAGTTTGAAACTGGGTCACGTGCCTTAAAAAACTATGTCAGTAGGTCAAACAATAAAAAAAACCTTGTGACCTCTCTAGAGGCCATACTTTTCATGGGATCTGTATGAAAGTTGGTCTGAATGTTCATCTTGATGATATCTAGGTCAAGTTTGAAACTGGGTCAACTGCGATCAAAAACTAGGTCAGTAGGTCTAAAATTAGAAAAATCTTTTGACCTCTCTAGAGGCCATATTTTTCAATGGATCTTCATGAAAGTTGTTCTGAATGTTCGCCTTGATGATATCTAGGTCAGTTTCGAAACTGGGTCACGTGCGGTCAAAAACTAGGCCAGTAGGTATAAAAATAGAAAAACCTTTTGACCTCTCTAGAGGCCATATTTTTCATGAGATCTTCATGAAAATTAGTGAGAATGTTCACCTTGATGATATCTAGATAAAGTTCAAAACAGGGTCACGTACCTTTGAAAACTAGGTCAATAGGTTAAAATAATAGAAAAGCCTTGTGACCTGTCTAGAGACCATATTTTTCAATGGATCTTCATGAAAATTGGTCAGAATTTTTTTCTTGATAATATCTA
The DNA here is from genome assembly GCF_021730395.1 of Mercenaria mercenaria. NCBI lineage: Eukaryota > Metazoa > Mollusca > Bivalvia > Venerida > Veneridae > Mercenaria > Mercenaria mercenaria. The sequence goes on along the minus strand of NC_069361.1, from coordinate 46,434,796 downwards.
GGTCTAGTTCAAAACTGGGTCACATGAGCTCAAAAACTAGGTCACTATGTCAAATAATAGAAAAAACGACGTCATACTCAAAACTGGGTCATGTGGGAAGAGGTGAGCGATTCAGGACCATCATGGTCCTCTTGTTCAATTGATCTTCATGAAATTTGGTCAGAATAATTGCCTTGATGAAATCTAGGTCAGGTTCAAATATGGGTCATCTGGGTCAAAAAGTAGGTCACTAGGTTAAATCAAAGAAAAACCTTGTGTATGCGATAGAGGCTGTATTTTTCAACTGATCTTCATAAAATTTTGTCAGAATGATAGCCTTGATGAAATCTAGGTCAAGTTCGAATATTGGTCATCTAGGTTTAAGAACTAGGTCACTAAGTCAAATCAAGGAAAATATTTGTGTATGCAATAGGGACTGCATTTTACACTGGACTTCATAAAATTTGGTCAGAATGGTTGCCTTGATGAAATCTAGGTCAAGTTCGAATATGGGTAGTCTTGGGCCAAAAACTAGGTCACTAGGTCAAATCAAAGAAAAACCTTGTGTATGCGATATAGAGGCTGTATTTTTCAATTGATCTTCATGAAATTAGGTCAGAATGATAGCCTTGATGAAATCTAGGTCAAGTTCAAATATTGGTAATCTGGGGTCAAAATCTAAGTCACTAGGTCAAATCAAAGAAAATACTTCTTTACACGCAAGATTTTTTAATCCAATTTTAATGATAATTGGTCAGAATATTTTTTTCCATGAAATTATTAGGTCAAACATGTTTACACTGTTATGGTGTGTTTCTCAGGTGAGCGACCTAGGGCCATCTTGGCCCTCTTGTTCAATTAATCTTCATGAATTTTGGTCAGAATGATTTCCTTGATGAAAACTAGGCTGAGTTAGAAAACGGGTCATCTGAGGTCAAAAACTAGGTCACTAGGTCAAATCAAAGAAAAACCTTGTGTATGCGATAGAGGCTGTATTTTTCAATTAATCTTCATGAATTTTGGTCAGAATGATTGTCTTGATGAAATCTAGTTCAAGTTCGAATATGGGTCATCTGGGGTCAAAAAGTAGGTCACTACGTCAAATCAAAGGAAAAGCTTGTATATGCGATAGAAGCTGTATTTTTCAATTGATCTTCCTGAAATTAAGTCAAAATGATAACCTTAATGAAATCTAGGCCGAGTTTGAATATGGATCATCTGGGGTCAAAAATTAGGTCACTAGGTCAAATCAAAGAAAAACATTGTGTATGCAATAGAGGCTATATTTTCCATTTGATCTTCCTGAAATTAAATCAGAATGATTGCCTTGATGAAATCTAGGTCAAATTTGAATATGGGTCATCTAGGGTCAAAAAGTAGGTCACTAAGTCAAATCAAAGAAAAACCTTGCGTATATGATAGAGGCTGTATTTTTCAATTGATCTTCATGAAATTTGGTCAGAATGATAGCCTTGATGAAATCTAGGTCAAGTTCAGATATGGGTCATCTCGGGTCAAAAACTAGAACACTAGGTCAAATCAAAGAAAATACTTATTTATACTCAAGATTTTTGCTCCAATTTTAATGATAATCGGTCAGAATATTTTTTTTTCATGAAATCACTAGGTCAAACATGTTTACACTGTTATGGTGTGTTATGGTGTGTTTCTGAGGTGAGCGACCTAAGGCTATCTTGGCCCGCTTGTTCAATTAGTCTTCATGAATTTTGGTCAGAATGATTACCTTGATGAAATCTAGACCGAGTTCGAAAATGGGTCATCTGGGATCAAAAACTAGGTCATTTGGTCAAATCAAAGAAAAACTTTGTGTATGCGATAGAGGCTGTATTTTTAACCAGGTTTTCAACGAAAACCTGAGTTATTAGATTGGGGTAGATGTCGGTCGGGCGGGCGGGCGGCGGCGGCGGCGGTGGCGGCGGCGGCGGCGTCAAACTGGTGTTTCCGGTCAATAACTTTTGTTTCGGTAAAGATATTTGAATAAACTTTGGTATGTATGTAGCTTATATCAAGACAAAGGCTGGGATTGATTTTGGGGTTTCTGGGGTCAAGGTCAAGGTCACTGTTACTTAAAATAGAAAAAGGGTTTCCGGTCAATAACTTTTGTTTCGGTAAAGATATTTGAATAAAACTTGGTGTGTATGTAGCTTATATCAAGACAAAGGCTGGGATTGATTTTGGGGTTTCTGGGGTCAAGGTCAAGGTCACTGTTACTTAAAATAGAAAAAGGGTTTCCGGTCAATAACTTAACTTAGGAATGAGCTATCATGATGAAACTTGGTGTATAGAAAACTTATATAAAGTTGTAGCTTGGGATTGATTTTGGGGTTTCTGGGATCAAGGTCAAGGTCATTGTTACTAAAAATAGGGTTAGGGTTAGGTTAGGGTTAGGTTTAGCATATCTTCTACATGCATGGAGGGATTTTGATGAAAGTTGGCACAATTGTTCACCATCATGAGACGGAGTGTCATACGCAAGAACCAGGTCCCTAGGTCTAAGGTCAAGGTCACACTTAGAGGTCAAAGGATACAAGAATGAAAACTTTGTCTGGAGCATATCTTCTTCATGCATAGAGGGATTTTGATGTAACTTGGCACAATTATACACCATCATGAGACGAAGTGTCTTGCGCAGTTCCCTTCTTTAGAATTACTTCCCTTTGTTGTTACTATAAATAGCTTATATTGTAACTTTTTCATTACTAGACGTAGGGAAAAATCGAGACCACTTTTCTGTAGTACAACATGCATGTTACATCCAATTTTGAGGTGTATTTTGGCCAATCTCTACCTGGTAAGGATTTCTGTGTGGACTTACAATTTTTTTTTTAAGATTAACTTCCCTTAGTTGTTACTATAAATAACTTATATTGTAACTTTTTTATAATTGACCGTAGGGAAAAACCAAGACCACTTTTCTGTGGTACAACATAGTTGTTACTTTCTAATTTTAGGTGTATTTTAAGGTATCTCTACCTGGTAAGGAGTTTTTTAAATTAAAATTACATCTGCAAATACAGGTGCTAGAGTAAAGAAATTTGCTGTGACGGGCGTATATTGTGACATTCTGGCACTCTTGTTTATTCTTATGAAAAGTGTTGAAAACCTGGTTTCGTGGCATTGCCGCGTTTCTTGTTCAATTATTCTTCATGAATTTTGGTTAGAATGATTGCCTAGATAAAATCTAGGTCAATTTCAAATATGGGTCATCTGGGGTCAAAAATTAGGTCACTAGGTCAAATCAAAGAAAAACCTTGTGTATGCGATAGAGGCTGTATTTTTTAATTGATCTTCATGAAATTTGGTCAGAATAATTGCATTGATGAAGTCTAGGTCAATATGAATATGGGTAATCTGGGTTCAAAAAGTAGGTCATTAGGTCAAATCAAATAAAAACTTTGAGTATGCGATAGAGGCAAAAGTTTTCAATTGATCTTCATGAAATTAAGTCAAAATGATTGTCTTGATGAAATCTAGGTCAAATTCGAATATGGGTCATTTTTGGTCAAAAAGTAGGTCACTACGTCAAATCAAAGGAAAACTTTGTGTATGTGATAGAGGCTGTATTTTTCAATTGATCTTCATGAAATTCGGTCAGAATGATTGCCTTGATGAAATCTTGGTTGAGTTTGATTATGTTTTATCTGGGGTCAAAAACTGGGTCACTAGGTTAATCAAAGAAAAACCTTGTGTATGCAATAGAGGCTGTATTTTTCAATTGATCTTCATGAAATTTGGTCAGAATGATAGCCTTGATGAAATCTAGGTCAAGTTCGAATATGGATCATCTTGGGTCAAAAACTAGGTCACTAGGTCAAATCAAAGAAAATACTTGTTTATACTCAAAGTTTTTGCTCCAATTTTAATGATAATTGGTCAGAATATTTTTTTTTTCCATGAAATCACTAGGTCAAACATGTTTACACTGTTATGGTGTGTTATGGTGTGTTTTTGAGGTGAGCGACCTAGGGCCATGTTGGCCCTCTTGTTTAAGATACAGCCTTGAAATTTAGATGACATGTACAGTTTTGCACACCGATGGTAAAACTGAATTGCATTGACCATGAATGTGACCTACTGACTTTCTTAATGTTTTAGCATCAGTTTGACATTTGAAACATGTTGCTTATATTACTCAGGTGAGCGATCCAGGGTTATCATGACCCTCTTGTTATCTAAACACCTTAGCAGCTTCTTATGAGATTCGTTTGAAATGTTATTTATGTCTTTCATGGTACGAAATAGTCATGTTAGATAACTCTTGATTGAACATTTATTGATATGAATATTTTTTTAATATATTATTGGATAGGCTTGTACTCTGTATCTTCCACATGCGTATACCAATGCAGGATTACCTCCCCTGATTTTAATAAAAATGGATTTATCTCGGTATATATATAGAACTCATTTGAAATTTCATTATTTTCTTTAGTTGGACTGAGGCAACCAGGGTAGATAGCTATTGACTGATTTTATGTCAAATTACCTCCCTTTGTTTCAAATTAAAATGGGTGTATCTCAGTAACCAATGAAGATTCTGATTTGAAATGTCATTTATGCCATCAGATGGACTCGGACAATCAGGGTAGATAACTTTTGACTGAATTTATGACAATTACCTCCCTTTATTATATGTAAATGAATATATCTCAGCAGCATCTAATGAGATTGGTTTTAAATGTTATTTAAGTCTTCCAGGGTAAGGAATAGTCATGTTAGTACAAACATGCAGCATTTGAGCCTAGGACCCTCAAACTTGGTATGGAAATTGGCCCTGACTAGGTCAAAAGGGACTGTTACAAGAAAATATTTATCCTGATGATATTTAATGTGTATGCCTATGTGCTCTGTGTCAAAACTTGATCATATCATTTTGAGCAATGGTACTCAGGTGAGCGATATAGGGCCATCATGGCCCTCTTGTTGTGAATGTGTGCTGTATGTGTTTGTGTCATTATTTTTTGGATAGCTGCATGTGTTGGTCCAGAATCAGCATCAGAAACAATCACATAAATAAATTGAGATATATTTATTGTTGATAAACACTGTGAACTTTCGCTCATGGATTTTATTATGTATGACAGCAATTTTCTACACCGAATTAGACAATCAACAGGGTGTAGACCGAATCCTATTGTGTTATCAAGGTTAAAAGATTTGAGAATATTGAATCAGTACAGAGGAAAAAGAGCTGGTCACCTGAAGGCACAAGCCTTGAACAATAGCAAAAGTGGTTACGGTAAACCAGTGGTTTTCAGAGGTGTAACCTTAAGCAACCTTATATACCCTAAGAAAAATGGAAATAAATTGAATAGACAAAATGAACAGCTTACATGTTTGACGCTGAATTGTCGCTCGGTAGTAAACAAAGATATTCTTATTGGTCAATTATTACGTGAGGAAAAGATAGATTTTGCCCTTCTTACAGAGACTTGGTTTTTGGACGACAAATAACATCAATACGAAACGTCTGATCTCAATCAAAATGGCTATAAACTGAGTGTTACGAACAGGCAAAATAGAATGGGTGGTGGTGTTGCATTGAAATGTAGATCTGCTGTAAACATGCGCAAACTATCAGCTGGAAATTCTCTGGTGTTTGGCAGTTGATTTTCAAGAACATTACATGTAGTTGGGATATACAGACCTCCATCTTTGTCCACTTGTTCCCAGTTTGTCACAGATTTCTTTCAATATATAGAGGGCGTACTATCACAGGGTTCAGATGTAATGGTCATGGGTGACTTTAATCTTCACATCCACGATGACACAAATGCAGTAACAGAATTCAACAATTCCTTGTATGCCATGGGTTTGCAACAGCATGTACAATTTAGTACACACACTGGTGGTAACGTTCTTGATTTAGTCCTTATGGAAGTGGTGAATGGTGTTAAAGTAGTTCCTTGTGAACTGTTTGAAGTTGAAAAGTGAGTGAGGGTCCATATATTTCTCGTCACTGTACAGTTAAAATTGAGACAATGTTAAAATGGAAAATATAACCCGTGAAGTGGTGCTTTTTAGAAATTTCAGAGACATGGATACGAACACATTTTCAAGTGATCTTAGAGAAATGACCATCGAAAGTAATTATGTCGACTCTTTTGTTGATGAATTTCAGACTACAGTAGAAAAGATTATGAACTCACACGCACCAATTATAGAAAAAACCATCATCTGTCGTGCTCCAAAACCCTGGTTCACAGAAAAGCTCCTTCATCTTAAAAGAGTGGCTCGCAAATCTGAACGTTTGTGGAAGAAACATAGACAATCACATCTGTATGAAGCCTTTAAAACAGCACGTAAAAACTACGAAAAAGAACTCAAACGTGAGAAAAGATCATCTCTGAGTGAAAAAGTTCTAATTGCCAAAGGTGACTCGAAAAGGCTTTATGGATTTGTATCTGAGACAACTGGCACTAGGTCTGAGAACCCTATGCCAACTGGACATGACAGCACACTGGCAGAGAAAGCAGATCATTTCATGAACAAAATCGAAAAAATTCGAGAAGCGTTGAAACATTTCGATAATTTTCAACCATGCAAAAAAGATATTCCTTGTTTTGACAGTCTTAAAGATCTGAGTGAGGAAGAAGTTAGAAAACTTATAAACCAACTACAGACGAAATCATGTGAACTTGATATTCTACCAACAAAAGTACTAAAATCATACTTAGATGAATTATTACCTGTTATTATGAAATTGGTAAAGGGCCAAGACCACGAAGGCTTGAAATCCGCCTAAGAAAATTACGAATTCTAAAATTTAACACTTTTTGATAAAATCCATATTTTCTATAAGTTCAACTATTGACCTCTTATTTGCTAGATATTCTGATGAAATCTTTTGAGTTTTTGTATGAAAATTGCGAGGGGTAATTTGGTACCGGGGCTCCGGATAATTTTTTTGGCCTATGAGTATTTACTCATCATAATTCTTGTGAATGAGTAAAATGGTAAAACTTGAAATTGACTAGGAGTAATTTTACTCCTGGAAATTTGCAAATGAGAAAAAATCAGAAAACAGTTTTATAACATATTTATTGGGCATAACACCCATGAATTTGTTTGCAGTTCAGTTTCAATTCAGCATTCAAGTTGTTGCTTCTTTTTCTCCATTGGCTTGCTTTGGCTTCACACCCACTGCCAAATCCAATAGATTATTCAATATACCTTTAACGATGTTTTGGGAATCATTTTTTGTTGGTCTAAAGAATGCGTAGCACGTTTGTTTACTTCATACATTCTTAGAAAGAGACCTAATGTTGTTTACTCCACACCGGAAGTTGATATTTTAAATCGACTCCGCTTTAAGGAGGTAGGTTACCTTGATATTTGTAAGTGCGCATGTCCAACCGGAAGCTAACTTGACGATTTACGAAGACGTTTACGACAAACAAAATGTGTTTGTATATCCATTCTTCTGGTAATAAATCTTGAACCTGCCTTCCCTTCTGTAAATATGCCACAAATGTCCATCATTTTCCATTATTTTTCATGGCATTGTATGGCATTCAGTGACATCTGATGGAAAATATGATGGACAATACTAGCATTTGATGGGAAACTGTTGGCTTTTCCTTACATTGCCACTGTTTACCACCAAATGACAACACAAGTTCCACCAAATGCCACAGAACTGTAGTGGAAATCAGTGGAAAATTGAACTTTGCCATTTTTATGAGTGTAAACCAGTGTAAAACACTTAGAATTTTTCTCTAATACTGAGACTGGAAATTTCTGTGTTGAAATCATTTGTGTAGTGATAAAGCTGAAACATTAAATTTAAGTAAAGACTTGTCATATTGAGTTCCTCTTGTAAAACATAATTATTTTAATCATAAGGCGTAAAAAAATGTTTGTTTCCGGTTTCCCGACCTACCCTAAATTTTTGGCCTGACCCTAAATGTTTTTATGGCCTTATTTCTTCAACTTTTTGACAAAAAGTTGCAAAACTGCACTTTTCACACTTCAAACATGGTCAGTGATGTTAGAAATCAACTTACTGATGCTTTAAAGGTATAACCCCCCTACTTGCATTCATTTATTTTCCGAAAAGTCTCCCTTAATAAAAAAAAATTCGCCCCCCCCCACCCCCCAAAAAAAATTTCCGACCTACCTTCCCTAATTTTTTCCATGTTACCAGAAACAAAGATTCTTTTTGGCCTAATCATAGTTTTTGCTTATTAATTATAATGAAGGTGAACTGTTGTTTGAGTCACTCTTAAGCATGTAGTTTATTGTTTAAATTTGCTGTTTTTACTGTGTAACAATCCTCAATTGAAATAAATATCAAACTTACAGATAGATAATATTGTTTCATCATTTTATCTTACTCAAGTTACTGAGAATCTATTTGTTGACTGGCACTATTTATTATAGGGGCTGTTCTCTCACAGCATGACCTTGATACCTGTACATTGTATACAAATACAGTGTACACACACTGCAGAGATAAAGGGTTAACTCTGGAATGCTGCGGTGTTATAAATAGAACTCTCAACCAATGAAAATAAAGATATGTAGTGGAGCCAAAACACGCAAAGTAATCCCAACAGTCCTGTTTTATTTCAAAGGCCTTTTAAATATTTAAAAATAGACAATGAAAGATATTCTCTTTTTAGTAGATTAGTATTTGTTAAAACATTCTAGTGGAGATTCCTTCAACAATAGATAGCAAAATAGAAAGCTGCTCAAGAATATCAAAAGTTTAAAAGTAAACAGGAACTTCTTTGTTGGAGATATTCCTTTACACATGCAGCTGGAATTTAAACAGTTTATGTTGCTAAAATAACTTTTAAATGGACACTGGGTAAGTACATCTGTTTACTTATTTTCTATTTAAACATGTTTTATAACATTCAGGAAGCTTCAGAATAAACTTGAGTAAATTAAATGCTGACTCAAACTTTTCAAATGATCATTTATTCTTCAGTGGTTCATCTCTTGTCAGTTTCTACACAAACTAAATCAATAATAAACATAAAAAGGTTTAAATTCTTTTATCATAATTACTTTTCAGATAAAGTATAAGATGTGTATATGCAGTACCTGACATATGCCAAAACACACATGGATAAAATGTATGAGGCATGAGACATTTTTAGGCTTCAGTGATTTACACTTTGTAGAATGAATGGTGCTCACAGAGAAACCCTATTGATGTGTAAACTTTTGTAAGTATGTCTGCAAGTACTTTAATCTAGCACAAAACTCATTGAACAGTGTTTATTGTAAGGAATGTTCTTGTAATATCTTTTTACTTAACAGTTCTAGTAAACTTCTGTCTTTAAAAAACAAGTTTCTTTCGTCTAAGCAATTTTTTTATTAACTTCAAGAATTTTTAAGTCTAATGAGCAATGTTGAATTAAGTGCTTTAATAATATCATGAAAATGATGTGAATTAATTGACAGTTTAAAAAGGAAAAATTACATAAGCTGCTCTAATGATTACATGTATATTCCTTTCTTTCATTATTCATTTCATATCATGTTTCAAACACATGCAGTGATGGTATACACCTCATGGACTTGATGGCAAATAGTGGAAAACAGTGGCATTCTCCAAGCTGGTTAGTTGAGAATGGTGGAGAAATATCCATGGCAAATAGTGGCATTTAGAGAAAAACAGTGGCATATTTTACACTGATTGCCACAACAGTTATGGTGGCAAACAGTGGAAACTTTTAGTGGCAAATGGTGAAATACGTTCCAATACTCCACTGATAGTGGCATTCAATGGAAAACAATGGCAGTTTTTACATCAATATGTGACAGTGGCAAACAGTGAAAAACTTTAATGGCAAATAGTGAAAAATGTTCCAATACTCCACTGATACTGGCATTTAATGGAAAATGGTGGAAAATTTTGACTGGCCTTTCCAACCTCTATTTTTTCAATGTTTTCCCTCAGTTTCCACTCAAAGAGGCTTGTTCCAATACTCCAGTGTTTTCCAATGATTTTTCAGTGGAAAATGGTGGCAAATTTACAGAAGGGTTTGATCTTATGTTTAATGGTTTAATAATGCAGAAATAATGAATGAATTGCCGCAGAAACGCTTCAAAACATTGTTGCCTTAAAATGACGTCATGACGTTACGTGTCAGTTACCGCGCAAAATTAATAGCTTTTATTTTGAAAGTATGTTATTCTGTGCTTTTTCTTTATTTGAATTATTTTTAAACAGCCATTATTTGCTGAAATACTTTTTATTAGTCTTTTGCTCTGAAAAATGATCAATATTTTGCTTCGTTAAATTTTCACCAAGAGCACATGCCTCGACCACAAAATAGCAAACATTTTTTAAATAACAATTATATTTCGTCCGTATCAGTGGTAATATTTTTGTGGTCGAGGCCTGTGCTCTTGGTGAAAATTTAACTTTTCCGTTGCCTATTTTCACACGAAACGTGCCTGAATTCATTCATAGTTCAAGCGCTACGTAGACATATCGCGACAATTTACGTGAGAATCTTCTAAAAATTAAGGGGCTTAGATCTACTAATATGGTCAACTTCAAGAAATTATCTATCATTGTGTCTATCCTAAATGGAAATAAAATCTACTTTCAATCAAGACATTAAAACGATAATTGATCAACTTGCCACTTCAGAAAATTAGTACTCATGGTCAATTTCTAAACTTAGAACAATAAAATTAGGCCTACAGTACTTACAAGTTATATGAATATGACGCGATGTAAATGTTCCTTTAAGCTCCTAGTTTCCTAATCCAACAGTTACACGTCAAAGTTAATCACAGTCACAGTGTAGACATCAATTTCCACTCAACAGAATCTGTTGTTTTTTTCGGTGAATTTCAGGCGAAATTCGAAACATACTAATGAAGTATGTTTCATAAGCATGCAACGGTTAAGCTCTGAATGCACTTATTTTAATCCTTATTTTCATAATTCATCCTGAAGTAAAGAGATAACATTTTCCTTCTCATACATACACATTGTATACTATTCCAAGAAGACACCAAGCATCATGACGTGTATACTTGATGGCGTAGTATCATTGCGTAATAACTGCTGTCTCATTCGCATATTACGCACCATCAATACGATATGCGGCAAAATGAACAAAATGTTTTGCTTTTGAATTGCCTAAATCATGTGTAAATATCTCGAATAATTCTAACCTTGGTTATATAAATTCCATGTTGTTTTTTTTATTTGCTTTCTAACTTGTTACTAAAAAAATTGAAGTATCTATATGATACCATTTAAGACTACTATTGAGGCTAAGTTGAGAGTATTTCAATATAAATATGTTATGCGGATTATTCCTGCCAACACATTTCTTCATAAATGTAATATTTCTCAGTCCAGTCTCTGTGACTTTTGTGATATGCATGTAGAAACATTCCAACATTTATTCTGGGATTGTACACCCTACAAAATTTTTGGTCAAACTTATTAAACTTTCTTTCACAACATAATTTGAAAATCAATTTAAAATTCCGTAGTATTAGTTTTGGCCTTTTTAACATCCCTCAAGCTCAAAAACATTGTTTGGTAATTTATATGATCATTTTATCAAAATACTTTATTTTCAAAAATAAATTAACGTATACTAGTACTGTCCCTAGATTTGAGAACTTTTTAATATTCTTTCAAGAAAGAAAAGAGCTAGAAAGACACATTGCGACATTAAAATGAAAACTTGCTTCACAGCATGAAATGGGAACATAAAGAGCTATGAGAGAAGATGTCTGTTTGTTGGTGAATGGATTTAAGAAACCTTTTAAATATAACCTCCATTCACTATGTATTTTTTCTTTTTTTAAAATATTAAGATCTTAAAAAAAACACCATCCATAAGCAGTACATGCTAAGATTAAGATTGTAGTTAGTCTCGCTTCTTATGGGATTTCTAGATCTATCTCAGTAAGAAAATAGTTCAATAAATTCTTACTGTTCAGCCAAGTTTGAACCATCCTTCTGCTATAACTTTCTTGCATTTTTCAAAAACTGCAAATTATGCGTAGACAAGTACACCTATGTAACCAGTGTTGGGGCAGTTATATTGATGACCTCTTTAAAATTAATAGGTTGCTATTTTTAGGTTTATTTAGCAGTGCCATGTAGTTGTACATTGACAACATATGCTATGGTAGAAAGAAATTGTGTATTTAGAAAACAACAGGAGATGACTGCACTATACATTCCCGGTGCACGGTGTAATTTCCCACCAAACTAAGATATATAAAACAACTATTTGAAGTTGTGGGGAAAATAGATATAACGAAAATATGGCATTTTTAGCTCGACTATTCAAAGAATAGTCTAGCTATTCTACTCACCGTGGCGTCGGTGTCGGCGTCACACCTTGGTTAAGTTTATGCATGCAAGTACATACAGCTATCATTTAAAGGCATATAGCTTTAAAACTTATTTTTTTCTTTTTCTAGGTCAATTACCAACCTCACTGGGTCAAGTCCCATAACTCTGACATGTATTTGGAGCAAACTGTGCCCCCTTTTAGACTTAGAAAATTCTGGTTAAAGTTTTACATGCAAGTTACTATCTCCAAAACTAATGCAGATATTGAATTGAAACTTAACCTGTGTCTTCGGGGTTATAAAACTAGTTAATAGCAGCAAGTCCCATAACTCTGACCTTCATTTTGGCCAAATTATGCCCCCTTTTGGACTTAGAAAAATCTGGTTAAAGTTTTGTGTGTAAGTACAGTTACAGCTAATACTAAAAGGCATATAGATTTGAAACTTATTTTTTCTTTTTCTAGACCAATTACCAACCTCACTGGGTCAAGTCCCATGACTCAGTGAGTTCCAAAGGTCAAAGGTCATTTAAACCTTTTACGGACAATAACTTGAGAACACTTGGGCGGAGGATCATGAAACTTCATAGGGAGGTTGATGATGACTAGCAGATGACCTCTGTTGATTTTGTGGTCAGTAGGTCAAAGGTCAAGCAAGTTCGGCTTTGACATTGGCTTAGTTCTTTGACAAGGCCATATTGTGGGGGTATAATTCTAGTTTTTTCTTTTTCTAGGTCAATTACCAACCTCACTGGATCAAGTCCCATAACTCTGACATGTATTTTGGGCAAATTATGCCCCCTTTTGGACTTAGAAAATCCTGGTTAAAGTTTAGCATGCAAGTACATACAGCTAATACTAAAAGGCATATAGATTTGAAACTTATTTTTTCTTTTTCTAGATCAATTACCAACCTCACTCGGTCAAGTCAAATAACTCTGACATGTATTTTGGGCAAATTATGCCCCCTTTTAGACTTAGAAAATTCTGGTTAAAGTTTTACATGCAAGTTACTATCTCAAAAACTAATGCAGATATTGAACTGAAACTTCACGTGTCTTCGGGGTTATAAAACTAGTTGATAGCAGCAAGTCCCATAACTCTGACCTTCATTTTGGCCAAATTATGCCCCCTTTTGGACTTAGAAAATCCTGGTTAAAGTTTTGCATGCAAGTACATGCAGCTATTACTAAAAGGCATATACATTTGAAACTGATTATACCCCCACAAAACGAAGTTTAGGATCATAAATTTAGGTACACAGGTGTAACATCATGAAATGCAGGTCAAGTTCGACTTTGAGGTCTGTAGGTCAAAGGTCAAGGTCACAGGGACTCAGAACAGTTAAATGGTTTCCAGATGATAACTTGAGAACGCTTGGGCCTAGGATCATAAATTTTTGTATACAGATGTAACATCATGAAATACAGGTCAAGTTCTACTTTGGGGTCAGTAGGTCAAAGGTCAAGGTTACAGTGACCCTGAACAGTTAAACGGTTTCCGGATGATAACTTGAGAACGCTTGGGCCTAGGATCATAAATTTAGGTACACAGGTGTAACATCATGAAATGCAGGTCAAGTTCGACTTTGAGGTCTGTAGGTCAAAGGTCAAGGTCACAGGGACTCGGAACAGTTAAATGGTTTCCAGATGATAACTTGAGAACGCTTGGGCCTAGGATCATACATTTTGGTACACAGGTGTAACATCATGAAATACAGGTCAAGTTCTACTTTGAGTTCAGTAGGTCAAAGGTCAAGGTCACAGTGACTTGGAACAGTTAAACGGTTTCCGGATGATAACTTAAGAATGCTTGGGCCTAGGATCATGAAAATTGATAGGGAGGTTGGTTATGTCTAGCAGATGACCCCTAAAGATTTTGAGATCAGTAGGTCACAGGTCAAGGTCATAGTGACCCAGAACATTTAAACAGTTTTCGGACAATAACTTGAGAATGCTTGGAACTTAATCTGGAGGTTGGTCATGTCAAGCAGATGACCCATATTGATTTTGAGTTCCAAAGGTCAAAGGTCATTTAAACCTTTTACGGACAATAACTTGAGAACACTTGGGCGGAGGATCATGAAACTTCATAGGGAGGTTGATGATGACTAGCAGATGACCTCTGTTGATTTTGTGGTCAGTAGGTCAAAGGTCAAGCAAGTTCGGCTTTGACATTGGCTTAGTTCTTTGACAAGGCCATATTGTGGGGGTATAATTCTAGTTTTTTCTTTTTCTAGGTCAATTACCAACCTCACTGGATCAAGTCCCATAACTCTGACATGTATTTTGGGCAAATTATGCCCCCTTTTGGACTTAGAAAATCCTGGTTAAAGTTTAGCGTGCAAGTACATACAGCTAATACTAAAAGGCATATAGATTTGAAACTTATTTTTTCTTTTTCTAGATCAATTACAAACCTCACTCGGTCAAGTCAAATAACTCTGACATGTATTTTGGGCAAATTATGCCCCCTTTTGGACTTAGAAAATTCTGGTTAAAGTTTTACATGCAAGTTACTATCTCCGAAACTAATGCAGATACTGAATTGAAACTCCACATGTGTCTTCGGGGTTATAAAACTAGTTGATAGCAGCAAGTGCTTCTGGGACAATATTTCGAATAGTCGAGCTTGGCTGTCTTACGGACAGCTCTTGTTAAATGTAAGGAACAAGTTTTAAATGTGTATGATTGTGTGGAAATAGACTGGAAATGCTTGTTCTTTTCTGATGAAAATAAGAATGAAGCATGCTTTTCATGTAAGATATGATTAAAAACATAAATGTCTTTAATCAAAGCATACTGTAGAATAAATTACTTGACTGAAATCATCTTTTAGTGGCTAAACAAGTTGTGATATAATGAAAATTTTGTGTAGGTTTTCTTAAAAGTAATAATTCCATCATAAACTTTATAAATATCCTCCTTTTTATGCCCGCCTTTGAAAAAGGAGGGGTATATTGTTATGCCCCCCTTTGAAAAAGGAGGGGTATATTGTTTTGCAGATGTCGGTCGGTAGGTCGGTCGGTCGGTCGGTCTGTCGGTCGGTCGGAATGTAGACCTATCCGTTTCCGGATGATAACTCAAGAACGCTTGGGCCTAGGATCATGAAAGTTGATAGGGAGGTTGGTCACCACCAGTAGATGACCACTATTGATTTTGAGGTCAGTATGTGAAAGGTCAAGGTCACAGTGACCCTGAACAGTAAAACGGTTTCCGGATGATAACTCAAGAACGCTTGGGCCTAGGATCATGAAAGTTGATAGGGAGGTTGGTCACCACCAGTAGATGACCCCTATTGATTTTGAGGTCAGTATGTGAAAGGTCAAGGTCACAGTGACCCTGAACAGTAAAACAGTTTCCGGATGATAACTCAAGAACACTTGGGCCTAGGATCATGAAAGTTGATAGGCAGCTTGGTAATGACCAGCAGATGACCCCTATTGATTTTGAGGTCAGTATGTTAAAGGTCAAGGTCACAGTGACCCTGAACAGTAAAACGGTTTCCGGATGATAACTCAAGAACACTTGGGCCTAGGATCATGAAAATTGATAGGGAGGTTGATAATGACCAGCAGATGACCCCTGTTGATTTTGAGATCAGTATGTTAAAGGTCAAGGTCACAGTGACCCTGAACAGTAAAACAGTTTCCGGATGATAACTCAAGAACGCTAAGGCCAAGGGTCACGAAAGTTGATAGGGAGGTTGGTCATGACCAGCAGGTGACCCCTATTGATTTTGAGGTCAGTATGTCAAAGGTCAAGGTCACAGTGACCAGGAACAGTAAAATGGTTTCCAGGCAATAACTCAAGAACGCTTTGGCCTAGTGTCAGGAAAATTGATAGTTAGGTTGGCCATGACCAGCAGATGACCCCTATTGATTTTGAGGTCAGTATGTGAAAGGTCAAGGTCACAGTGACCCTGAACAGTAAAACGGTTTCCGGATGATAACTCAAGAACGCTTGGGCCTAGGATCATGAAAGTTGATAGGGAGGTTGGTCACCACCAGTAGATGACCCCTATTGATTTTGAGGTCAGTATGTGAAAGGTCAAGGTCACAGTGACCCTGAACAGTAAAACGGTTTCCGGATGATAACTCAAGAACGCTTGGGCCTAGGATCATGAAAGTTGATAGGGAGGTTGGTCACCACCAGTAGATGACCCTATTGATTTTGAGGTCAGTATGTGAAAGGTCAAGGTCACAGTGACCCTGAACAGTGAAACAGTTTCCGGATGATAACTCAAGAACACTTGGGCCTAGGATCATGAAAATTGATAGGGAGGTTGGTAATGACCAGCAGATGACCCCTGTTGATTTTGAGATCAGTATGTTAAAGGTCAAGGTCACAGTGACCCTGAACAGTAAAACAGTTTCCGGATGATAACTCAAGAACGCTAAGGCCAAGGGTCACGAAAGTTGATAGGGAGGTTGGTCATGACCAGCAGGTGACCCCTATTGATTTTGAGGTCAGTATGTCAAAGGTCAAGGTCACAGTGACCAGGAACAGTAAAATGGTTTCCAGGCAATAACTCAAGAACGCTTTGGCCTAGTGTCAGGAAAATTGATAGTTAGGTTGGCCATGACCAGCAGATGACCCCTATTGATTTTGAGGTCAGTATGTGAAAGGTCAATGTCACAGTGACCCTGAACAGTAAAACGGTTTCCGGATGATAACTCAAGAACACTTGGGCCTAGGATCATGAAAATTGATAGGGAGGTTGGTAATGACCAGCAGATGTCCCCTATTGATTTTGAGGTCTGTATGTCAAAGGTCAAGGTCACAGTGACCCTGAATAGTAAAACGGTTTCCGGATGATAACTCAAGAACACTTGGGCCTAGGATCATGAAAGTTGATAGGCAGGTTGGTAATGACCAGCAGATGATCCCTATTGATTTTGAGGTCAGTATGTCAAAGGTCAAGGTCACATTGACCAGGAACAGTAAAATGGTTTCCAGGCAATAACTCAAGAACGCTTTGGCCTAGTGTCAATAGGTTAAATTTCAAGGTCAGATTAAACCAGAATGGTAGAACTTTTGTTTACAGTGAGCATATAATTTCTGTTCCTTGTGCAATTACTAAATGCATCAAGGGGGGCATTTCGTGTTCGACGAGCTCTTGTTAACATGCATTTTGATTGGCTGATTTATTAAAAAATGTAACTCGAACGAACGATACACGTTAAGTGTATATATTTACCCGGTAAACGCGTAAAAATACACGGTCAGCTTGTACTTTTATAGGTCTACCGATTGAAATACACGATGAGCGTGTAAATTTACACGCTCACCGTGTATTATGGTACCGCTTGAGTGAATTCAGACTTTTGACCCAAACGGTACATCATAAAACTAGCCAGTACAAATTACAATGTGAACGGCACAGACAATACTGCTACAGTAACCAGACAAAACTATTTTAGTGTCGCTGTCTGACATGAATTTACATTTGAATATGTTAATATGCTGGTTCCTATTAGTTATTGAAGAAGACATTTTTTATCTTTGAAACATATGAGACAAATACAACGAATTGCTCGAAGTTCACACACGGACACAACGGATTTAGGTAGGCTATGTTTCGGAAGATATTTACATCATGTTTCTCACACCCACATTTTGTGTCTTCTCGGTACGTTAAGTAGTTTTTCTTGAATAAGGTCATCTTTATTCCTAAAACATTACTAAATTTGAACTCATGTTGAGTAGAAAATATGGGAAAATACGTTAGGCCTATAGGTGACCAGGCCCTTTCGATAATGTAGCCTACTTAAATTTGTTTTAACTCGAAAATGAAAAAATGTTAAGACTTATTCAAATTGTTTACTAGGACTCTAGTTCACATTCGTATATTAGATCTGGTAGATCTACTATATGACGTATTTTAGATATCATTTTTAAAAGGTTTAATCTTTTTTTTAATACGATACAATAATAGGCTAATTTTCTAATTATCCTTCTGTACGCATCCCAATCTTATTAAGTATCTTAATGCTAAAATACAGCTACTCATTTCAATGAAGTGCTAAATGGGCTGATTATGGTTTAGCGGGGGTGCAAAATGGGGACATGCCCCCTTGGAAAAACATACGCAAATACACACTAGTGGTTCAATCCAGCATATACTTCACACACATGGGGCCTAAATATTTGACACAATCATTGTGAGCTTTTAAATTTGTAAAAAAAGAAGGTTAATTAAAACTCAAGTTTCGTTCAATACCACTTTAGCAGTTATGAATACTATTTACATGAATTTTTTTTATGAGCGAAACTAGCCGAAAATTTTATGTGTTGAATTAATGATGTTTCAACATTATGTCATTAAAATGTATACCCGCAAAGTTTTAAAGAGGTCGCCCCCTCTTGATCCGCTCTTGATTTCTGCTGGCTAATTCGAATGCTGTACCTATCTACTAAAATGAATAGTTATCTTTATTTTTATTCTACATTATTGTAAAACAGGTTGACCTTGGTTTCAGCTGCGTTTATCCTGAACAATGGTAAATTATTTAAGGTTTTGGATTCTATTTCAAGAAAAAACGTTGATAAAACACACAAAGTTCCTGTTAATGGGATTCGTTTAAGGAGCTAGAGAATGAAATTGTAATCCAGAGTTTCTGAGTCCGGTGTCTTGATACCAGACCACTGATCCGAGGTCACGACTGTCATCGTTTAAAATTAGTATTCTGTGTTATTTAAATATCTCTTACCATACGTTGGAGATACGTATTCTTGAATTTTTTTTTATTAAACTTGTGTTTGTAGGGAAATGTTACTGCATTTCAGTTTTAATACAGATACGTTTAGTCTGAAGTTTGACCTTGTACATGAAATTCTTTATTGTCAAGAAATATGACATTCTGTCTAAAAACGAAATTTAGAGGATAGGCACGTTAACATACGTTGCACCTACGTTCGTTCTACTTTGCAACATGTATAAACGATTGTCATAACTTCTTTTAAGTTCATAATTTGCATATACATTGCATAATATGGATTTAATTTTCATTTACTATAGGCAAAATTGCGATATAATTTTGGCGATTTGTATTATTCATATGTAACAATGTTACTGATTTTCTGAAAAGAATCTACACTTTCTAAGAATAATTTAAATAAGTCTTAATTTTGTTTCCGTCTTTGGTCAATATGTAAGGAATGCTGAAACTATTCAAGATTTCCATGTTCCGATTTACAATATTACCAATTCTTGCATATCGTAACTATATATTTCTCGGTCTTTTCGCTGGCACCGGAAAAAAACTCGTTTCATAATGGATGCTAAAAAGTAATAAACATCAGACACACAGTTGTTTATTCTGTTATTTTCTAAAATTTATTTTATAATATTTCCTTTCTTCTTTGTTGAATATGTCGGTTTGCAGGGAAAAGAATACAGCATTTGGTGTAGGCACGGAAGGTACTTTTGGTAGTTTGCTCAATAAATTAAGACAAATATTCCCGACTTCACCTACAAGCAGTGCACGATTATTTTTATGATGATGATTATCATTAGAGTGAATTCATTTTAAAAGAGGTACGAAATTAGAATAGTTATATAATGGACGAAATAAAATCCGCTACATTATAATAATAGCGATTGTCTTACATTTTGTTCCCGGACATATACATAGTCACGAAAAGAAGGTTTATTTCTTTTTGTACCCCCCGACAACAAAGTTGTAAGGGGGGGGTATACTGGTTTCAGGTTGTCTGTCTGTCCGTCTGTCTGTCTGTCCGTCTGGTCGTCTGTCCGTCTGTCCGTAGACGCAATCTTGTGCGCACCATCTCTCCTTATCCCCTTGACAGAATTTAATGAAACTTCACACAAGTGATCAGTACCAACAGTAGTTGTGCAAAAAAAATTTGCAGAGTTATGGGACTTTGTTTTTTTGTTACTATACTATATACATAGACACAATCTTGTGCGCACCATCTCTCCTCATTCCCTGGACACAATTTAATGAAACTTCACACAAGTGATCAGTACCAACAGTAGTTGTGCATGGGGCATGTTAGGTTCTTTTAGAAAAAAATTTTGTAGAGTTATGGGACTTTGTTTTTTGTTACTATACTATATACATAGACACAATCTTGTGCGCAGCATCTCTCCTCATCCCCTGGACACAATTTAATGAAACTTCACACAACTGATCAGTAACAACAGTAGTTGTGCATGGGGCATGTTAGGTTCTTTCAGAAAATTTTTTTCCAGAGTTATGGGACTTTGTTTTTTTGTTACTATACTATAGACATAGACACAATCTTGTTGGCACCATCTCTCCTCATCCCCTTGACACAATTTAATGAAACTTCACACAACTGATCAGTAACAACAGTAGTTGTGCATGGGGCATGTTAGGTTCTTTCAGCGACAAAAATTGCAGAGTTATGGGACTTTGTTTCTTGTTAACATACTATGTACATACAGTCTGCATATGCAATCTTGTGCATGCCTAATCTACCAAACCCTTGCACACAATTTAATGAAACTTCACACAAGTGATCAGTACCAACCCTAGTTGTGCATGGGGCATGTTACATTCTTTTAGATAAATATTCTGCATAGTTATGGGACTTTGTTTTTTGTTACTATACTGTATACATACAGTCTATATACATACAGTCCACATAATTATGCAGTCTTGTGTGTGTCAAATTGCAATGTACTGTGTCAGTGCATGCGGGGGGTACATTCATCACCTTTAGTGATAGCTCTAGTTTAATTTGAGGTCGCGCAGTGTTTAAGACTGGCTAGCCTGGCTTCCTGTTCACAAAACATTTTTTGGTGTCAGCCGAGTTTGAACTTGAAATTTCAATATAAATTTTTCTAAAACTTCAAAACTTAATTCCAACTGAAACTGAACATCAATACTGAAAAAATCATTTGAAAATAGTTATTAACTTGAAATTTATTTTAAACACGCTATTTAGATATAAATGACAAATAAAGTTTCATTATCAAACTCTGCCGAGACTGAAAATGTTTTGTGAACACGAGGCCTGACCTACATATGGTAGGTTAGGATAACACCTGAAAATGTAAGAAAACATCATATTCCTCTTTCCATTTCAACTTTACTGATTTTTGCCAATTGCGTAAAGTATTATAATTAGAGTTTGATGAGGTCGAATTGTCAATTTGTCACATGTTTTCGCGACTATGCATATTGTCATATGGCTGATATGTAATATAAAGGAAGAAAAATGTGAATAACGGTCTTTGTCTGTTGGATATTAAGAGTTCATGCACAAACTACAAATAAAATGGATAAGAATATACGTGTTTTGTACAACGACATGACATTAAATAAAATCAAACGTAATGACGTCAAAAGTGTTTGGGTAGGCGTGATAAAAAGCCCAGAAAACGCGACAGACGTGCAAAAAAGGTAATAACAGTAATGAAATATGAATAAAGGCATATTTATGCTTGATTTACCTGATTTTCAAAGATTTTTGAAGTTAGGCCGATTTTGACTATTTCTGAATTTACCCCTTTGTCGTTGCGTGACTGCATATTTCCAACAAAATGGAAACTGGCAATTGTAAGACCTTTGTTGAAGAAAGTGGGACTCGAACTTGAATTTGCAAACTACAGGCCTGTTAGTAACCTCTTGTTTTTGACAAAACTAATTGAAAAAGCAGCTCTGTACAGTCTCAACGATCATGTGAACAAACACAATCTTCTACCCAAAAACCAATCTTGCTTACAGGAAAAACCATTCTTGCGAACCAGCATTGTTACATCTAGTAAATGATTTACTTGATGCTATGGAGAAGAAAGAAATTACGGCGATAATTGCCATCCATCTCAGTGCTGCCTTTGATACTGTAGACCATGACATTCTCGTTGATGTGTTGAACAAGCAGTCATGCTTCCCAACCCTCCCAATTCAATCGGGATTCTCCCAATTAGGAAGCCAAAACCTGATCACCCCTATCAGCATTCAAAAAACCTAATTTGAATATTTTCCAATGCTATGTGTAATGAAAATAGCTTTGGGGCATTGTTATGATGTTATGGTTGTGATAGATTGCCCTTTCAAAACCAGCCAGATTAGCCTATGTCCGCGGGACATATTCCGTGTATTCTACCGTCAATTATAGCGGCTTTGATCAACAGGCAGACACGTGGGTGCATCAACCGTGAATGACCATGACAGTCAATAACTGTTTTATGATACTTTAATTGGGAATAATAGAAGAAAATTTGTTGTTTTAAGCACGTCGGCGGTGAAGTTACATGTTGCCTTTTATGAAAGAGATAATTGAAAACGGTCAATTAAAGAATAATTGATTTAAAAGGTTGTAATCATTGTAAAATGTAGACTGATTATCGCACATTTTCGATGCGCTCATTAGGCCTTTAAAAACTAAATATTCTATTTACATGTTTGCCCTTTGCCGATCGCCGACCAACCCATGAAATTTGACCAGACTCGAAATATTTTATATCAATTTTATCTACAAGATTTGTTTTATTCCTTTACCGATTCCATTTATAAAAATAATGAGATAAACTTAAGAATAATACCAAATTCAGTAAAATCAGTTTATAATTACGAAGTCGTACTATCCAAGCACATGACGCGCCGATGCAGAAGTCGCCGCAATCTTAAAAATTTGAAAACATAGATTCTACATCCGTATGAATATAACCGATAAAGTTATAAACACTTATTGAGATTTAAATGAATAAACTAAAAATGCAATGGCACAGTTTTGTGTTCGTAAATGATTTGTCAAAACGTTTTTACAAGGCCGAAATTTAAGTTGAAAGTGCAATGACACTCGAGGGGTGAATGCGAAAGTGTTCTAAGTGCATATAAATAAAGAAGCACTTAGACCTCTTTCGCATTCACCCCTCGGGCCATGGTAAGCCGAAATTTCGAGTTATTACTCGCAATGAACCATAGGCATCCACACTTATGTTTATATTACTGAATACTGTATGACTGGATGGAGAAACAGATTCCTAATCAGTTATTTTTAGTATTTATCGCAGAAATTTCCGAGCAACGAGGGAAAGATAAAAATAGTGGCAGACGATCTAATCTAGCAAATTTCACAGCATGTACTTTTTACGTCGCATTCTATTTTCGTTTTCCTATTCCCAAAACACTAGAAAAAATAAAACTTTCCGTGTCGATTTGTCGTCTTAAATCTTACTGACAACTAAGAACAATGGGTTTACTCAGCGATATTGGTACAAAGTTATTGATTACATGTAGATTTGACAAATTGTCTATGCTCTTAACGTAAATCAATTGTGAAATGATATGTGATGATTGACAAAATAAACTTGCTCATTGATACTAGTTGTTCAATAAAACTTGTTGCTTATTAGTTATCAGCTGATATTTGTCTCTGAAAATGCAAGCAAACACTTCATGAGGGTAACAGAATAAGAATGTTTGAAAGTATGAATCATCAGTGTCATCTTTGAACAAAAGAAACGAGAGCTCTTTTACAACATAGATTGTATGATAAATGATATACTGTATATCCTGTTATAAGTTGATTATTTCAATAAATACAATAAAGATAAAACTGCTGTATTTGGTTATAAATCCTATTTATCTAGTAAACTAAGGTTAAAAACCATCAAAGTAAGGTAAACATAACGTCAATTTAGTATGCGCCGCAAAAAATTGTGCCGTGAAAAACCTCCCACTTGAGACTCCAAATATCCCACTTAGAAATCATGAAAACCCCTGTTGAGTGTCAAAAAAGTTTGGAAAGCATGAGCACTATGGAACAGCACTGAGCTTGGTTGATTCCTATCTGCGCCCCAGAAGTTGCCGTGTAAGTGTCAGTTCAGCCATGTCCTTTCCACGCCAATTACATTGTAGCGTTCCACAAGGGAGTTGCTTAAGACCATGGCTCTATTTGACATATGCGGGGACACTGTTTGATGTTATTTTGCCATCGATTTCAGTTTACGGCTTTACAGATGACTACACTGCTAATAAACGCTTTAAACCATCATCTCCAACAGTCGAATCCCAGGCAATACAAGAACTTAAACAATGTGCTATAACAATCAACAACTGGATGAATGAAAATAAGCTCAAAATGAACACTTCCAAATCCGATTTCATCATGTTTGGTAGTAGGCAACAGCTCTCTAAGTGTGCAACTGACAAAATATGCATTGTAGGTGATGAAGTGAAATCAGTGAGCTTTATTCGATATCTAGGTGCATACCTGGATGAAAACTTGAATCTAAAAGAGCATGTAAAACGAAAGTGTAGAACAGCAATGCTCAACTACTTCAGAATAAAATGTATCCAGAAATATCTTACCAAAGAGGCTGCCGAAACTCTTGTGCTGTCATTGGTGATATCCCATTTAGATTATTGCAATGTCATTCTGTATGGTATTGGGCAAAGCAAGGTTACAAACAAAATGCAACGAATTCAGAACTTGTGTGCAAAACTTGTCCTAAATCGAAGAATATGACAGTTCCAAGCAAGCGCTCTATGACCTTCACTGGCTACCCATCAAAGCCAGAATCACATTCAAAATGCTCACCTACATGTATAATTGTTCAGTTGGAAATTCTCCGGAATATCTTTCAGAACTTCTCATAAAACAAACACAGAAAAGGAACTTGCATTCTTCAAATTCCGTTACTGGGTGTTTCATTGTTCCTTTCAACAAGCGCAAAACGTTCAGCGACAGAAGTTTTCATAATGTTGGACCTAAACTCTGGAATGAATTGCCTCTCGAAATAAGGAACTCAGACACATTAGATGTTTTCAAAAAGAAGTTGAAAACCAATTATTTTGGAAATTACTTTGCACTCTTTTAGAGACTGTGAGTGTGATTTTTAAGATATTGTGGTAACATGAACTGGATGATTTTTAGCTCACCTGAGCACAAAGTGCTCAAGGTGAGCTTTTGTGATCGCCCTTTGTCCATCGTCCATAGTCGTCCGTTCGTCCGTCGTCAACAATTTGACTGTTAACACTCTAGAGGTCACAATTTTGACCTAATCTAAATGAAACTTGGTCAGAATGTTACCCTCAATAAAATCTTGGATGAGTTCGATATTGGGTCATCTGGGATCAAAAACTAGGTCACCAGGTCAGATCAAAGGAAAAGCTTGTTAACACTCTAGAGGTCACAATTTTGGCCCATTCTTAATGAAACTTGGTCAGAATGTTACCCTCAATAAAATCTTGGACGAATTCGATATCGGGTCATCTGGAGTCAAAAACTAGGTCACCAGGTCAATCAAAGGAAAAGCTTGTTAACACTGTAGAGGTCACATTTATGACTATATCTTCATGAAACTTGGTCAGAATGTTAATCTTGATGATTTCAAGGTCCAGTTTGAATCTGGGTCATGTAGGGTCAAAAACTAGGTCACTAGGTCAAATCAAAGGAAAAGCTTATTAACACTCTAGAGGTCACAATTTTGGCCCAATCTTAATGAAAGTTGGTCAGAATGTTACCCTAAATAAAATCTTGGATGGGTTTGATATTAGGTCATCTGAGGTCAAAAACTAGGTCAACAGGTCAAATCAAAGGAAAAGCTTGTTAACACTCTTGAGGCCACGTTTAAGACCATATCTTAATGAAACTTGAAAATGATCCATAGGTCAAGTTTAAATCTGGGTCAGGTGGGATCAAAAACTAGGTCACCAGGTTAAATCAAAGGAAAAGCTTGTTAACACTCTAGAGGTCACAATTTTGGCCCAATCTTAATGAAAGTTGGTCAGAATGTTACCCTAAATAAAATCTTGGATGGATTTGATATTAGGTCATCTGAGGTCAAACACTAGGTCAACAGGTCAAATCAAAGGAAAAGCTTGTTAACTCTGTAGAGGTCACATTTATGACTATATCTTTATGAAACTTGGTCAGAATGTTAATCTTGATGATCTCAAGATCCAGTTTGAATTTGGGTCATGTAGGGTCAAAAACTAGGTCACTAGGTCAAATCAAAGGAAAAGCTATTTAACACTCTAGAGGCCACATTTATGACCATATCTAAATGAAACTTGATCAGAATGTTAATCTTGATGATCCATAGGTCAAGTTCAAATCTTGGTCAGGTGGGATCAAAAACTAGGTCACCAGGTTAAATCAAAGGAAAAGCTTTTTAACACTCTAGAGGTCACAATTTTGGCCCAATCTTAATGAAAGTTGGTCAGAATGTTACCCTCAATAAAATCTTGGACGAGTTTGATATTGGGTCATCTGGGGTCAAAAACTAGGTCACCAGGTCAAATCAAAGGAAAAGCTAGTTAACACTGCAGTGGCCACATTTATGACCATAAAATTATCTTAATGAAACTTGGTCAGAATGTTAATCTTGATGATCTATAGGTCAAGTTTAAATCTGGGTCAGGTTGGGGTAAAAAACTAGGTCACTAGGTCAAATCAAAGGAAAAGCTTTTTAACACTCTAGAGGCCACATTTATGACTGTATCTTCATGAAACTTAATCAGAATGTTAATCTTGATGATCTTTAGGTCAAGTTTGAATCTGGGTCATGTGGGGTCAAAAACTAGGTCACCGGGTCAAATCAAAGGAAAAGCTAGTTAACACTTTAGAGGCTACATTTATGACCATATCTTAATGAAACATGGTCAGAATGTTGATCTTGATGATCTTTAGGTCAGTAGGTCAGGTGAGTGATCTAGGGCCTTCATGGCCCTCTTGTTATTGTGTAAATACAATGTCATTCAAATATGAAAATTTTATCACAAATACAAAAATACAGATGTTTGTAATAACTTACGGACATGTCACAATAACTCACTTCTACTTACTTAGTAACAAAACAGCTATCTTACTGTATCTTAATATTCTAATAATTTATTAATCTTATCTGATGCCTGATCTTTGTTTAATACTTACTAAATAGTTTATTCACAATGTTATTTATGCTCATTTATTTCATACATCTTTAAAATGTCTTAATTTTAGACGTAATATGCCCCCAGCATCTACTGATGCAGGAGGCATATAGTGATTGTCCTGTCCATCCGTCCGTCCATACGAGGTTAACCAAATGGGACCGTTTCATCTAGCATCAGTACCCCTTACTAGAATGACTTGATACTTATGCAGATGTAACCTGTGACCATTCCTCATCTTCAGACATCACCTGACCTCAGTTTGACCGTGACCTTGACCTCAATTTGGACTTAGGTTGCTTTATATGGGCCATCTCTTGGTTAACCAAATGGGACCGTTTCATCTAGCATCAATACCCCTTACTAGAGGTTGCTTTATATGGGCCATCTCTTGGTTAACCAAATGGGATCGTTTTGTCTAGCATCAATACCTTTACTAGAATTACTTGATACTTATGCAGATGTAACCTGTGACCATTCCTCATCTTCAGACATCACCTGACCTCAGTTTGACCTTGACCTCAATTTGGACTTGGGTTGCTTTATATGGGCCATCTCTTGATTAACCAAATGAGACCGTTTCGTCTAGCATCAATAACATTGCAAGAATGAATTGATACTAATACAGGTATAAACTGTGACCATTCCTCATCTTCAAACATCACCTGACCTCAGTTTGACCTTGACCTTGACCTCGTTTTGGACTTGGGTGCAAAATCTATCGACAAGGATGCCACTGGTGGCATCAAGCGTTTATTGAATGCAGCTTCTTGTTTTTTTATGTGTTTGTAAAACACCATTGAATATGTTTTACGTAAAAATAGGCGTTTAATCAAATAAAACAGTTTCAGTTTCAGTTTTATAAGTCTGTGATTCTGACAAAATATTAATTTTACTCTTAGTCGTTTTTGACCCAGTTAATAATAAACAGTCTTTAATTAACTCAATTAATGCAATAATAATAACAAAATTTCAGTTTGCATTCTTTACAATACTACGTGCAAAGCTCAAGCTAGTTTTGATCTTTTGTTTGGGAAAAAATGTAACGATAATCAGTGAAGCCAATTTCGCACCTTTTCTACAAACAGTTTAAATTGACAATAGAACATACGTAATTAAGTGATCATTTAACTTCAGTTAGTAATTAACTTCTTCAACCACCGTGAAGTGAGCATGTTTTTTTACACTGGCATCAACAAACTTTTCATTGGTCAAAAATTATGGTGAAGTCAAGCGAAACTTAGCAATCACGCGTTTTTCAAATTGGGTATCTCTAAAAATTGGTTTTGATGAAACATGGCTGCTGAAAGGGGTCAAATACAACGGTTGGGAGGCAATTCCTAGGGCCGCTGACCGCAGATGGTAGGTGACCACTGACCGCTGAATTAAGTGAAGAAATAGAGGATAGGCACCGCTGATCGGAGGTGACCGTTAGTACGGGTTAGACTGTATTTATAGTATGTTCTGCTCAAAGAACAAATTGGAGTATTTTTTCTTTAGCTAAAATGCCTTTATAAATCCATGATAATGGGTTATATTCTTCCTCACACTGGATATCTCAAAGACATGATGCTAGCATACTAATGACTTGCAAATTATATAATGCACATTTAATTTAGCTGAATAAAATGAAGCTAGCATACTATTAGACTGCACATATTCATCCACATTTGCCCCGATACATGATGCCACTGCAAAAAATGCACACACCTATGTATATCATATACAAACACATGCATATATATATATGTCATGTTTTGCCTAACGAACAATTTGATATAGTTTTATTTCAGTCGCAATGCATTCCTATTCGTAATGGTATGCTGTGCCTCCCCACACATCAGGTCTTAAAATACATGATGCTGGCATGCTAATACATTTTCTCAATATACATAAACATATTTTACATTTTCATATGAATGTTCATGTACTGATTATTATTGTACTCTTTTTTTACCGTCTCTAACTATAACATATGTATACATATATACCTACACCTATAGATACATACATATTTGTACAACAACAAAATAAATTCATATCAGTTATTTACATAATTATGAATAATTTATTTTATTCTATATCTATTTTATCTATCCAATCGCGAACGTTCATTTGCGACACGTGACCGCACAATATATTACGGTATTTGGATGCACGTGCGTACAAAATATCCTGTATTTTCTGTATTTGGACGATACAATAGTCCCATGTTAAACATACAATAAAGCCCGAAACGCGTGAAAATGTTCCGAATGTAAATCGGATGAAGTAGGCGCTGTATGTACAGAGCTTGATTATGCGTCTTGAAATCAGGATTTAATTGTCGTGTTTTTTTTTTTTTACAACACACACAAACGATTCAAGTGATGACAATGCTATCTGATTTAGATATTATCGTTAATAATCAAAAACCTAAAAATACAGTAAAAAACATCATCAGATGTTGGAATATTTGAAAAGTGGCTAAAAGAAGCCGTTCCGGACGAAACTAAGAAATTTGAAGATATCAGCCCTGACTGTCTGAATAAGTACCGCAGAAGTTTTTGTTTAACGGTTAAGAAACAAAATGGAGAAGATTATGAATGGCAGCAGACGGGCGGTCGGCATCCAAAGCATGTCCGCTCTCTAATTCAGTTTTCATCTGATCTTCACCAAACTTGCTGGCAATGTTTGTGGGCATAACATCTCGGCCAATTTCGATAACCAGCCAAATTGTACCAGGCACTCTTGGATTATGGTCCTTGAATTACTCGAAAAACGGGGAATTAAGCCTTGTCCGCTCTCTTAAGTCGAACAGTTTTCATCTGACCAAACTTGCTGACAATGTTTGTGGACATAATATCTCAGCCCAGTATTATAACCATCCAAATCGCCCAATGGCTGTTGTAAGGAGGATGCACCATATAATTTCTTTAACACTGATACGCAGAAAAACAACATTCAGTGAATTATGTATATTACGTATGAAGTGAAATAAATATAGAATAAAAAGGTTATTTAAGGCCTAACATTGTTCTGTATAATATATATTTGCACTCAAACCAAGCTGGGAAAATACAGAAAAGGCAGGAATACAATACTCAGTGAAACATTTTTAATTTAAACTAAGATAAAATAGATCTAGAATAAAAAGGTTATTTAACATTGTACTGTACAATACCAGACTCGTACCCAGCTGAGAAAACCATATTGGACGAGCCGCTATTCTCAGCTGGGTACTCGTCCAAATATATCTCCGTATTGTACAGAACAATGTTAAATAGCCTAATATTAATGGCCTTCAAAGTATAATTTAATGTGGTAGTGTATACTGTATTTTTAAGATTTCAAATATTGTTTCATTATCAACAAAACTTAAACCAATAGTTTATTATTGAAATTATTACTATCCTGTTTTCTCATATTCTCGGGGGCCTAAGAGTTGTTTTTATTCCCAGTAACATATTAACCATTTCATAAACAGCATTTGGGTGTTATTTTGTAGAAAATTCACTTGTCTTTCAGATGGAGTCATAAAATGTTACAGAAATTATCCCATTTAATTATTTTGTTACTGTATTTGATGTCACCCTCACCCGCAGAAATGGACCAAGAGTTTCTCGTATTCCCGTGGATTTAGATTTGACTTTTCATCACAAATAAGTTGTAGAATTTAAAACATTAAAATTACCATTGTGTAATAAAAAGATATATTCTGTAGTAAATATGATATGCGGTTCGCGGGCGTGAACGTTGGCATTGGTAAACACCTCGCTAAGATGACCAGGGTTAGTCGTCTTTAAGAGGAGAGGATGTAGCTGGAAAATATCCAAGAACACAGTTTTAAAAATTGACGTAATTAATTTATTGGGTAGAAGTCATCTGTGTAAAACATACATTACATAAAATCAATATTAAAGAATTCATACAATTAAATTTGTTTAGGGAATTTAACAGAAATAAACATTTACAATCATTTGGGGAAATGCTCAAAGAGTTAAGTAGAGATATGATTATTTCGACAACTCGCTTTTATGAGAGTCAGCGCCAAAGTTTTAAAATACATTCAATGCATGGTACATATTATTATCAGTGAGTGACATTTCTTTTCAAGTCTTTTTCTTTTTTATATATATATATATATTTTTTTTTTATGAATAGAACATATTTACACAATATATATACAATGAACATTTTTTTGCAATATAATATTTTCTGCTTATATCAATGAAACTTTGACAGAGCACGAAAATGCAATAGAGTGCCAAATTTAACAACAATCAGCCATAAAGATTTCAGCTACTAGAAATTAATACCAAATGTTGATTTACTTTAACAAAAATAAGGATACATCAAATATCATATTCATTCAGCAATAATTGTTTTAAATCAATGTACAAAGTTTGATGATAATACAGAAATATTTTGGAAACCTTTATTAAAGCTGAAACAATGAATAAATGAAGTGAAGACAACAATTCTATACTTGTTACAGTTACAGAAAAAACATGAGAAAGTTCAATGTAAAATAAGAAAATGTCACATACCTGGAAAATATCCAAGAACACAGTTTTAAAAATTGACGTAATTACTTTATTGGGTAGAAGTCATCTGTGACTTCTACAACTGGCTCTTGGTTTTTATTAGCAACTTGATTCCCAGGTGACAAAATTGAGTAAACAGAGAACATACTCTAGGAAATGAAACACAGTTTTTCTTTCAAAACTGGCTAAAAGTAATTAAAATTTGATAAGTTATCACCTAAAGCTAAGTGCTTAGCTTAGGTTTACATCAAAAGTGATTGTTTAACAAACACTGTAGAGGCCAACAGCAAAGTTCTCAGACATGTTGGTATAATCAAGTAATTTGTGACATAATATGAAAAAAAGGTTTTTCTTTTAAAGTGGCAAATATGTTTTAGCACCTATAACTTTCTCCTAAGTATGTGATCTTAATAAGTAAACATGGTAAAGTTTGGGGGGGGAAATTGTCTTACAAAAGAATGCAAAATTACTAAGAAAACAAATATTTACAAAATATGTTAAGTATCTTAACAAATAATAGTCATATGAGACAAAAATATTTTTTTAAAAATGCAAATTCTTACTTTTATGAATAAAAATAATTATAAGGAATTTGCACAAATTATGGGGCATAACAAATACATCAAGAAATATGACAATTAATTGCATAATCAATAATTTATGGTAAATTTGCTAACACCAACAGAAAAAAATAAGGATTTTTTTTTAAAACTAAGTAAAATGCTGATAATTTCGTCAATATGCGTTCAAATCACTTGAAATTTTCAGTGTGTCAGTTTTATACCATTCCTGTCTAGAAAATAACAAACATTAAATTATTTGACAACTTTAAGGCAAAAAACGAGAATATGAGAAACCCTGAGAATACGAGAAACAGGGATATATTAACTTATCAGCTGTTATTATATGTGCAAACAGATGCAAACTAATACTCTTGCAAGTTGTCTATCATTAAAATTAAACCGTTATAAATTGTCAAATTATACAAAAAAAATTTTATGATGCGACTATTAATTTTATAAAGTTACATAAGATGTAATTTTCAATGAGCATTTAATTTAAACCTGTATATAGACAACAATGAAGTAGCGAATTGTAGCGTTCATAATACAATTACTGATCCCCCGCCGATGAAATCGGGAGGTGGGTATTGAAATGGCGTTGTGCGTCCGTCCGTCCGCAGCCATTTCTCAGTAACTAGTAGGTAGAGTTTCATGAAACTTGAAATAAACATGAACCAACATACTGCGATGATGCCCGTCATTTTTTTTTTTGATTGGTCAATTTCCCTTAGAGTTATTGCCCTTGATTTAATGAAAAATGTCCGTCCGCAGCTATTTCTCTAACTATCAGGTAGAATTTCATAAAACTTGAAATAAACATGCACCAACATACTTCGATGATGCCCGTCAAGTTTTTTTTTTTTTTGGATTAGTCAATTTCCCTTAGAGTTATTGCCCTTGATTTAATGAAAAATCCACGTCTGTAGCCATTCCTCAGTAATAAGCTGGTAGAATTTCTTGAAACTTGAAATAAATATGAACCAACATACTTCGATGATGCCTGTCATTTTTTTCTTCAATTGGTCAATTTTCCTTAGAGTTATTGCCCTTTAATTGTTTAAAAATCTACAAATTCGTACATAACAAACCAACCAATTGGTAGAATTTCATTAAACTTCTTTCATTCTTTTCCATGAACATTTATTATAAACATGTGAAGTTTTGTACCCACACTTGGTCACCACCTTGCCTTGGTCACACCCCCTCCCCCTCTCCAACCCCACCCCCCCAAAAAAAAAAAATCCTTTTTATTAGCTCACCTGTCACAAAGTGACAAGGTAAGCTTTTGCGATCACGCAGCGTCCGTCGTCCATCCATCCGTGCGTGCGTGCGTACACTTTTGCTTGTGACCACTCTAGAGGTCACATTTTTCATGGATCTTCATGAATATTGGTCAGAATGTTCATCTTGATGATATCTAGGTCAAGTTCGAAACTGGGTCATGTGCGATCCAAAACTAGGTCAGTAGGTCTAAAAATAGAAAATCCTTGTGACCTCCCTAGAGGCCATATTTTTCAATGGATCTTCATAAAAATTGGTCAGAATGTTCATCTTGATGATATCTAGGTCAAGTTCGAAACTGGGTCATGTGCAGTCCAAAACTAGGTCAGTAGGTCTAAAAATAGAAAAACTTTGTGACCTCTCTAGAAGCCATATATTTCATAAGATCTTCATGAAAATTGGTCAGAACGTTCACCTTGATGATATCTAGGTCAGGTTCGAAACTGGGTCACGTGCTCTCAAAAACTAGGTCAGTAGGTCAAATAATAGAAAAACCTTGTGACCTCTCTAGAGGCCATATTTTTCATGGGATCTGTATGAAAGTTGGTCTGAATGTTCATCTTGATGATATCTAGGTCAAGTTCGAAACAGGGTCATGTGCGGTCAAAAACTAGGTCAGTAGGTCTAAAAATAGAAAAACCTTGTGACCTCTCTAGAGGCCATACTTGTGAATGGATCTCCATAAAAATTGGTCAGAATGTTCATCTTGATGATATCTAGGTCAAGTTCAAAAGTGGGTCACGTGCCTTCAAAAAGGAGGTCAGTAGGTCAAATAATGAAAAAATGTGACCTCTCTAGAGGCCATATTTTTCATGGGATCTGTATAAAAGTTGGTCTGAATGTTTATCTTGATGATATATAGGTCAAGTTTGAAACTGGGTCAACTACGGTCAAAAGCTAGGTCAGTAGGTCTTAAAATAGAAAAACCTTGTGACCTCTCTAGAGGCCATACACTTGAATAGATCTTCATGAAAATTGGTCAGAATGTTCACCTTGATGATATCTAGGTCAGGTTTGAAACTGGGTCACGTGCTATAAAAACTAGGTCAGTAGGTCAAATAATAAAAAAACCTTGTGACCTCTCTAGAGGCCATACTTTTCATGGGATCTGTATGAAAGTTGGTCTAAAAGTTCATCTTGATGATATCTATGTCAAGTTTGAAACTGGGTCAACTGCGGTCAAAAACTAGGTCAGTAGGTCTAAAATTACAAAAATCTTTTGACCTCTCTAGAGGCCATATTTTTCAATGTATCTGCATGAAAATTGATTTGAATGTTCACCTTGATGATATCTAAATCAGTTTCGAAACTGGGTCACGTGCGGTCAAAAACTAGGCCAGCAGGTATAAAAATAGAAAAACCTTGTGACCTCTCTAGAGGCCATATTTTTCATGAGATCTTCATGAAAATTGGTGAGAATGTTCACCTTGATGACATCTAGGTAAAGTTCAAAACAGGGTCATGTACCTTCGAAAACTAGGTCAATAGGTCAAATAATAGAAAAACCTTGTGACCTCTCTAGAGACCATATTTTTCAATGGATCTTCATGAAAATTGGTCAGAATTTTTATCTTGATAATATCTAGGTCAAGTTCAAAACTGGGTCACATGAGCTGAAAAACTAGGTCACTATTTCAAATAATAGAAAAAACGACGTCATACTCAAAACTTGGTCATGTGGGAACAGGTGAGCGATTCAGGACCATCATGGTCCTCTTGTTATTATTTCTTTTCAAACCTTCCATGAATATTTATCAGCATGCAAAGTTGTACCTTCCCCCACCTCACTCTCCACTCAGTCTTGCCCACCACCCGATCATGCATCCCCATCCACCACCCATTTTTTTTTTCATCATTTTTAATTTTCCATCAATATTTATAATCAACATGTGAAATTCTGTACCCTCACCTTGTTCACCTTGATGATATCTAAATCAGTTTCGAAACTGGGTCACGTGCGGTCAAAAACTAGGCCAGCAGGTATAAAAATAGAAAAACCTTGTGACCTCTCTAGAGGCCATATTTTTCATGAGATCTTCATGAAAATGGTTGAGAATGTTCACCTTGATGATATCTAGGTAAAATTCAAAACAGGGTCACGTACCTTCGAAAACTAGGTCAATAGGTCAAATAATAGAAAAACCTTGTGACCTCTCTAGAGACCATATTTTTCAATGGATCTTCATGAAAATTGGTCAGAATTTTTATCTTGATAATATCTAGGTCAAGTTCAAAACTGGGTCACATGAGCTCAAAAACTAGGTCACTATTTCAAATAATAGAAAAAACGACGTCATACTCAAAACTGGGTCATGTGGGAAGAGGTGAGCGATTCAGGACCGTCATGGTCCTCTTGTTATTATTTCTTTTCAAACCTTCCATGAATATTTATCAGCATGCAAAGTTGTACCTTCCCCCACCTCACTCTCCACTCAGTCTTGCCCACCACCCGATCATGCATCCCCATCCACCACCCATTTTTTTTTCATTATCTTTAATTTTCCATCAATATTTATTATCAACATGTGAAATTTTGTACCCTCACCTTGTCACCCCCCCCGCCCCCCCCCCCCCCCCCCACACCCCACAAAAAACCATTCATTTTCTGTTAAAATTATTTTTACTAATGAAATTATTTGCTTCTTAGTAACATCCTTAACTTTTTGCCGGATATATTTTTTTGCCATTCCTCACCACAAGCCCTTTCGGCGGGGGATACCAATTCATCGAATTTGCTTGTTTAACCTCTCAGACAGTGCGACATGTATTATTGTGTAAATCACTGAAAAGTTGTTAAGGTTGAATTATCTTTGAATCACTTGCCCTTAACCTCTGTTGGTTCGAGCCCAGCTTAGGCCGTTATGAGAAGTCATCCAGCTAGCTTGTTGAAGTTCGGTGGCTGTACTTGAAATAATGTTTGGAGTGGCACAAGAGGTCTCCAGCTATCATTAAAGCTGGAAAGCCACCATATGACCTAAATTGTGTTGGTGTGACAACAAAATTAAGATAAGTATCCATACGCTCAGTGCAGTAAAAGTAACTTACTCCAGCTCATAGACATTTACAGTATTACTGTTCTCATGAGTTACAGCTAGTTTGTTCTGGCGAGGATCAAAGCAGACTGATAATGGTTTCTGTTCTGTTTTGAATACGGCTAACTTTGTTTTTGAATCCTCATTTATCTCGACAATGTTTGATGATCCATACCCACAGACCAGTATGTTTCCTCTCTTATCTGTACATACTCCCTGAGCATTATGTAAATCACAATCAGTAAATGTTGATAGATAATTTCCCTGTATGTCTAAAGTTATCACACCTTCATCTGCATCAGCCACATACACACATTCTCTGTTTGTACTCACACTAATATGTCTGATGCCACAGAAAATTGGATTGCCTGATTGGTCTTTTGTAATTTCATGTAACATGGTGCCACTTACATCATGAATATAAACTGTTTTGTTTTCGTCAGATATGAAAAATTTCCCATCATTGAAGGCCAAACCTTCACAGCGATGATCAATCTTCAGCTTCCTTGTTGTTGCCATCTTGTCTCCTAGTGATACAAACTGTATGGTTTTGTTCCAGAGACTTACCGCAGCTTCTTGTTTACTGGTTAGACATACAGCCAAAGGTCCGTCCTCCAGATCTAGATGATCTGTGATTGTATCTGAAGACACATCCAGATGTTTTATCTTTCTATTATCAATATCAGCAAGAAGCAAGGAACCATCCTCAGTAAAACAGGATCCAAGTATTCTACATGTATATCCGTCTTCTTTAAGTTTAATATTAATATTCCTTTTTTGTTTCATTTTGTATGCTGTGCTTCTTGGCTTGTAAGTTGCTTCTGCTGTAATCACCTGTCCTAATGCCTTTAATTGTTTCAGGTGGTTTTTGATTTTCATGTCAGCAGAAAAACTTATTTTCACATCTGTTTGTTTTTGTATGGAGCTTGTGGAACTTCTAGTTTTATTGATATTTTTCTTGAGCAGTTTTGACACATACAAATTCTTGGGCTTTATTTCCATTGGACTTTTGCAGCTTGGCAGCAGATTGTTCCAGGTCATCAATATCTTTCTCTGCTTTTTTGATCTCACCCAGTAGATCGCTTTCCGTACTATTATACTGTACATCAACTTCTTTGACTGATTCAGTTTCAAGTCTCTTGAGCTCAGCCTCTAGTTCTTTTCTGTAGTTTATAATAGAATCAGTTGCTCTCTGCTTTTGTTTCTTCAGCTCACTGAGGAGTTGTTGTTTGGCTTTCTTTATATCCTCTGCAGCCTTCTTTGCTGCAAGGAGTTGTTTCTTGGTTTGATCAGAAGCTGATTGTTTATATAGATTGTCAACTTCATCCGGAATGGAGTGTATATTCTGACATGTTCTGAAAAGAAAAAAAAGATTGTATTATGATCATATGTACAGTCTGTCAGTCAATTTCTTTATTTTATATGATAGATGTTTCTTAGGATGTTCTATATTTGCCTATATTGGTTTTGCCTTTGCCGTCCGTCAGTCCGTCCGTCCGCATTAAGCTTGTCCGGCTTTCACAGGTCAAACTGCTGGCCAGATTTCGACGAAACTTCTCAGGAGTGATCAGTACCAACCTTAGTTATGCATGTTGCCGGCACGTTCCAATTCGCTGCACAAAATGGCCGCCAGAGCTAAAAATAGAAAAATCTTGTCCGGCTTTCACAGGTCAAACTGCTGGCTGGATTTCAACGAAACTTCACAGGACAAGAGTGATCAGTACCAAGCCTAGTTGTGCATATAGCCGACACGTTCTGCTTCACAGCACAAAATGGCCACTAGATCTAAAAATAGAAAAATCTTGTCCGGCTTTCACAGGTCAAACTGCTAGCTGCATTTCGATGAAACTTCACAAGAGTGATCGAACCAAGCTTAGTTGTGCATATCGCTGGCACATTCTGCTTCACTGCACAAAATGGCCACCAGAGCTAAAAAAAATAGAAAAATCTTGTCCAGCTTCCACAGGTAAAACTGCTGGACAGATTTCGACAAAACTTCATAGGAGTGATCAGTACCAAGCCTAGTTGTGCATATCGCCGACACGTTCCGCTTCGCTGCACAAAGTGGCCGCCAGAGCTAAATGTATATATAGGGGGGAGACATATGTTTTTGTGACAAAAACACCTTCTAGTTTATATTTCAATTCATTGACTAGAAAATATTTACACATGACCAAGGCTAAAAAACATTAAGAAGGAAAATTATCGTCATGTTTAGCAAGGTTATATGTTCTCTAGTTCCTGCTTTCACTTTTGATCTAAAATTGACAGAATATGAGAATCACATGTAAGTTAATTACGACTTGTAGCTCATCATTACAATCATTATACCTAACAGTTTAACTGTTTAAATGGTATTCTATCATCTGCTGACTTATGCTTAACCAGTATATTTCAATTTAAGTTCTCCTTAGTGATAAAATATTGTATTTTGTTGATCTGCATAAAGTTTAATTTTATCTTTCATTTCAGATTTATAATTGAACTTTCCTCAACAATTTCTGACTACATAGTTTGCAACCTTTAAAGTAGCCCAAATTTTAATGGTTTAACCTGTTATTTTATGGTCTTCAAAGAAAGGTAAATCTGAAAATATGTACCTGAGATTTATAGCTAAATCTAACAGTATCATCATCATCATCTTCAGTGATCGCCTCACTCTGTGTAGAGTATACTCGCGATTTATTAATCTGTGATTTATAGCTTAATTTAAAAATAGTATCTTTGACTTGTAGCTAAATCTGAAAGTATTTATATGTGCTTTGTAACTAAATCTAAAAGTATTTACCTGTGATTTATAGCTACACAAGTGGCGCAGACAACCTCATCATGGTTCTTACAGAACATATCCAAAAGTTTCGCTTTATGAATCGAGCATCTCTCTATTGGGAAACATGGTAACGATGACTGCAAACCATGTGTACTGAAATCAGCTTTATCCAGCAATTTGTGTCCTCTCATTAATGGAAAAGCTTTGTGCATGTCTGTACATGGTATACAGTAATAGTCCTTACATTCAACACAATATTTTTCAGCTTCACGCGTGATATTTTTCCCAGCACACACACAACATTTGATGTCAATAATTTCATCTGATGCATTGTCACCACCCTTAGCAGCCATTTTATCCAGTTATCAATTTTACTTCCTTTTCAGACAAGATTTAAGATTCATATCTACTTGAATTTAGCTCAAGCATTGCAATACACACTTTCCTAATATTAATTTAACTTCCTTTTCTATGAAAAGAGTTTTTATATTTTGCATTCAATTTGTATTTAGGAAAATCAGTAATGCCGAGAGTAATGGTCTTTACAGGTATATCACTAAAAACTTCTGTGGATATCTTTGGCAGGTTTAAATTTTATAACCATGTCCCATATAACATTCATATAAATCTAGATTGGTATAATTCAACGTCAGTTAGTGAGGCGTGACTTATCCGCTATCCTTGGTGTTTACCGCTGTTTTGTTATGAGCTAAAAGTGCAGACACGCCTCGATGCATGAAGTTGATCTATATCAGTGACTGGTGTGTTTACATAATTTCAAAAACTTTATAACAGCACTTGATATTAAATATTGAAAATGATAAAAAAGAAATTTGTAATATGTGTATGATACAAAATCCTAGTACAGCTGAATTCCTTATATATGTATTTTATATCAAATGTCAGTAGCATGACAAATTCTTTTGAGTGTTTTCTAGATATTGTATTGCCATGGGTAAAAAGAGTGTTATAATTGTAGATATAATGTCTCTGAAGTGCAAAAAATAACTTCAAATTTTCCTTCTATAGTAAATGCTGTTGAAAGAAGGATGCCTTTTCTAAATCAATATCAGTCTGGAGGCACACATCTTTAAAAGGGTTTTATTATTAACATGAGGTCATTTGATGGAGGAAATATTAATACAACAGTTGGATAGAATGGTTTGAAGTTTTTCCTTGTGTGGATCAATATTATATATACATGAAGCAGGTACCACCTCCTGTCCCATTTAATGGTTTTGAATAAATTGTCTTTCATAGGCATAGGATCACTTGTAGGGGGTAATTATATGCTTTGTCCCTTATATGTTTATTTTCAAGGAATAAGCAGTAAATTAGGTAAAGAGCATACAGATAATAATCATATTCTTGATAAAATAGTATATTGAAATACAAATGGAGAAGGAGAGAATGTTTTTCTTTTGGTGTCCAATAATTTCCAGTAAGAATGTGGATAGCTAACCCGAATACACACATAGACAGACAGGCAGGCAGGTAGACATGCACGCATGTACACACGCACGCACACACGCACACACACACACACTTGATAGATGTCATTTTTCAACATTATTTATTTAGATTATTCCAGTTGTCACTATTGACCCACCTTTTCAGCGTTAGGTTTTTCCTGGATTTCTCCTTAAATATAAGACAATACCATTCATATTTTACATAATTTGAAGAACTCTGATGGTGGTAGTAAGAACTTTTAATTTTCAATTCACGAAAATAAAACCAAAATTTACACACACAAAAACCTGGTACAGATTTTGTAGATCTGACAGTATTGTAATATTCCTGGGTTCTGTACAACACGCCATGTACCCGGATAATCTTAACTCTGTTCAGCGACCCTAACTTAGTGCCAACATGGCGGATATAAAGCCGATACAACTTTGTTTTCTGTGTAATTACGATGTATAAAGGAATGTTTCTGTTGTTATATCTATCTCCATTGATCAAGTGTATATTTATTTCAAAATGCATCATGTTAAATATATCAACCCTTGTGTTTTCAGGTGGAAAAACGACGAACAAGGCAACTTTTTCAATGAAAACTTTTACAAAAAATCTTTAAAAATACTTCTATGCTTTTGATGTCCCGAGTATTTTGTTGTTTGAAAGCAAAGATATACTGCTTTATAGGCCCGTTTACACTATGTTGTTAACCCACTACATGTTGACACAATACATGTTCAAATGTACTGACAGTGAGAAAAGGGATAAAAACCTAACTTTGAGTTGATAAAAACCGAACTCAGTTTACGTGAGGAATGGATAAAAACCTAACTTACACGAAATTGCGTGACGGATAAACACCTGACTGACTAGTATTCTGTAGAAATGAATGAGTTGACATGTACATGGTGTGATTATTGTAAACATTACTTTATAAGCGGTATTATCCGTTCACAAGTGAAAAATGTAAGGATAAAAATCTTCATTAATTAATTTGTCATTAATTTTACAAGATATTATATGTATGCCCACTACAGTCAAATATTTTTTTTCATAATTTTAATATTATGCAAATAGCAATGTCTGGAAAAATCTGGATAAACCCTCAAAAATAACTCAGTATAAAAGTCAAAATTATTATATTTATATAAGAAATTATTTAATACCACCGATGTTCGAAGTTCTGTAGTCCCCAACCCTCTCTTCCTCCCTGTCTGTCTCTCCCCCCCCACCTCTCTCTCTCTCTTTCTCACACACACACACACACACACACACACTGTTTCAGAAGAATTGTATTTGTTTCAAATCTTGTATATCGTATAGTGTAAGAGCTTTTTATAGAGGTGCTAATGGAATATTTTTGAAATTGTTTAAATGGGATTAGATTTATGATTAATTATTAAATATGATATTTTTCAGACGGTAAATAGGGAAGAAAAGTGTGTGTGTGGTGTGGTGTGGTGGGGTGGGGAAGTAATGCATGGACTGACGGGACAGGGGTGTGGGTATCCTTACATTTTTCACTTCCACGGAACTTAAAAATCCACTTGTCCATAGTCAAATTTCACTTGCTCTGATTTGTAATATCAAACCTTCATGAAAGCGCAAATAGACTGTAGATCGAGTTCTTTATTTAGGACAATGAAAAGAAAAGCACATCACAGTAACTGTGGTAAAAAATAAGCTGTTGAAATATTTGCCTTTAAATGTTTATAAAAGTCTGAAATCGCGTAAGTAGTGTTCGGGATCTTTTGAGGTCATGCCCGAAACACTGCCCACGCAATGGTGCAAAGCCAGATGAATTCAAAGAAAGACTCTTAAAACGTTCCGACTTGTTTTAGTCATACTTGCGATCTCTTTGTGCTTTTGATTTTGGAATTCTACTTACAAACTTTTCATAATACTTTTTTAAGTTGTTTACGTTTCTGATGTCTTTAAATGTCCTTTTAGTTCTCTGTGTGTAACCCTTGTTTTCCTTTTTTAGTTTTAGTTACAGAATGCTATATGCTGATGATGCAAATATTTTTCTTCAGCTACTTTAAGTAGTTCTTATGTTCCCTTTAGCATGTATATGATTTCTTCTTTTATGTTTTTTTTCAAATGCATGTTGTAAAATGTGACTCTTCTTATTTTTGTGTAGTGTCAGCTAATCTTTTTTTTATGTTGCTTTAAATGTGCTAAATCTGTATGCGGTAAATTACTTTTTCCTTTTATTTGCTAGTACCTCTGTGCTATTTTGTTTTAATGCGCTGTAACATGTATATGATAATTTGTGATTTGTTTCATCTACTTACAGTCAGATACTTTATTTGCTTTAATGTGCTTTAACATATTTGCATTTTATTACAGCTGATTTACTTATGTCGAGCTTATTTACATGTGTTTGCCGGAAAATAGTTTTAAGCTAGTGGTATATGTTTATACTTATCCGACGTTAAATAAATCTTCTTGTATCTAAATCTTCTCTGATATTTTATCATAGTCACCGAGTTACAGTGTGCGCGAGACATAGTCAAAGAACCCATTATCTTTATCACCTCCTTACACTTAAAGCAACACACAATCTAAATGATATTTTATGTTTTCTCATTTTATACCTGAAAAAAGTATGCTTGTCCGCGGACACACAGAATGAAAAATGCACTTGTCCGCCGGCAAAAACAATCACGAGTCGGATAAGTTGGACATAGGAATCCCACATCCCGTCAGGGGTGGGTAGATTAAAGAACTTCGAGCATCAACAGTCCATAAAAAAGCACAGACGAACGGCCGTTTTCGTTTGGTTAGGTGTTTATCCATTCTAAGTTCGTATTTATCCAGCACTGTTTCCTTTACCAGTTAGGAATTATCCGCAAATTTAAACCCACCTCATAATCAATATAATTTTTAAGCTATAAAAA
This sequence comes from Mercenaria mercenaria, assembly GCF_021730395.1. NCBI lineage: Eukaryota > Metazoa > Mollusca > Bivalvia > Venerida > Veneridae > Mercenaria > Mercenaria mercenaria. The sequence continues at coordinate 46,391,101 of NC_069361.1, read as the reverse complement.
TAAATTTCAAACTTTGATACTGTTAAACATTGTCAACGAGATATTTATGGAACTAATACATTTAATAAGTAAGGTCTTACTGCAATTTCTGGTACTTTAAAACAGTTAGAAACATAAAACATGTTCATTTTGAAGACTTTTTTGAGTACATTTAATGAATTCCAACCACATAATGTGACATTTCGATTGAAATATTTAGTACACAAAACATGTTATCAATACAGGATATTATGACTATCAAAAGTTTTAAGCTAACATTGCATACTCACATAAAACATGAAAAAAGACAAGGAAATTAACTACATACATCGTCTTTCTGTCAGCCATGTTGGCACTGAGTTAGGGTCGCTGAACAGAGTTAGGATTATCCGGGTACATGGCGTGTACAAGTACTGACATGATTATTTAGCAACATGGACTCTGGTATTATTGCAGATGATGAAACAAAGTACTGCATTTGAAATGCAGAAATAAAAGTGTTTACACTAATATTGACATACAATGTACTAAGTTTTCAAAGACCAGCGACAATCAACTACAAGTTCTGAGGCTATGTCATAAAACATGGGGTTAGCAAGATGTTATGTCCAATATCATTTATCGTGTGAAGCTTCCTATGAAAGTATACTTTGTTTAAACCTCTTTGAAAGGTTTTACTAGAGTTACATAAGAGTTTCATAAAAGGGTTGCATTTGAATTCTGTGAAAAATTTTTGTATGTTAATGTCTGAGGCACTTTTTGAAAGAAATTATGTAATATTCTTTATGTACTCCTATGGTACAAGGGGCCTCCGTGGCCGAGTGGTTAGTGTCGTTGACTTCAAACCATTTGCCCCTCATCGATGTGGGTTCGAAACCTCATTTGGGGCGTAGAATTCTTCACGTGAGGAAGCCATCCAGCTGGCTTACGGAAGGTCGGTGGTTCTACCCAGGTGCCCGCTCGTGATGAAATATGCACGGAGGGGCACCTGGGGTCTTCCTCCACCATTAAAGCTGGAAAGTCGCCATATGACCTAAAATTGTGTCGGTGCGACAATAAACCCAACAAAATAAATAAATCCTATGGTACAAGTCTAAAGTCTCAACCAATTTACACTGTCAAGTCCAAATAATATTCAGAATCAATCTATCCTTCTGTCTCACTGTCAGCTGATCAACTTTGTCATCTACAGATAGCTTGGCATAAATGTTCACAACAACATGAGTACTTGCTACATATCATGCACAACACCAAGGTCAATAGCTCCAAGGTCAGTGTCACCCTTCAAAGTGTTACAGTTATTTTGTATCAGGTTTTTATACGACCGAAGGGACGTATTATGTTATGGTCCCGGTGTCCGTCTATCCGTCCGTCCGTCCGTTAGCAATTTCGTGTCCGCTCTGTAACTCTTGAACCCCTTGAAGGATTTCAAAGACACTTGACACAAGCGTTCACCACACCGAGACGACATGCAGAGCGCATGTTCTGGATGTCTCATTTTAAGGTCAAGGTCACACTTAGGGGTCAAAGGTCATATGAGTGTGTTTTGTGTCCACTCTGTAACTCTTGAACTGCTTGAAGGATTTCATAGAAACTTGGCACAAATGTTCACCACACTGAGATGACATGCAGAGCGCTTGTTTCGGATGACTAGCTTCAAGGTCAAGGTCACACTTAGGAGTGAAAGGTCATATATGACTTTGCTGTGTCCACACTGTAGCTCTTGAACTGCTTGAAGGATTTCAAAGAAACTTGGCACAAATGTTCACCACACTGAGGCGACATGCAGAGCGCATGTTTTGGGAGACTCACTTCAAGGTCAAGGTCACACTTAGGTGTCAAAGGTCATATGTGACTTTGCTTTGTGTATATTGCTATGCATTGCAGTGCTTTTGTTTTTATTTGGCAGATCCCCTTTTGTTCTCTTACAATAAATTTTTTTTTGAATTATGTCCCTTTTTTGTTACTATACATAGCTTATTTTGAAACTTTATTATTGGCAGTAGGGAAAAACCGAGACCACTTTTCTATGGTGCAACATGGATGGTACATCCAATTTTTAGATCTATTTTGACATAACTTTACCTGGTAAGAATTCTTTTGTGGCCTTAAAAATTTTTTTTTTTTGGAATTTCTTCTTTTTGTTGTTCCTGTCCTTTGGGCTTCAACAGTCAAGTTCTTTAAATTTTGCTCCCATCCTCTGATGTAACCCTTCGGGCGTATATTGCCCCACTTAGCGGCGCTCTTATTAACTCTGTCACAATTATGTCCAGGGCTTTTAAAATTACTTTCCATATATTTTCACCATAACATGACAATATTTCACACACAAAAAAACAAACAGGTATCCAGTTCTCAAAGTCAGTGTCACACTTATGTGCCCAGTGGTATTTATCAGTCTATTCCCTGTCTGGTCCTAATTTCTTGACATCCACCAATGAATTTTAAAGTGGTTTTAATTTTTGAGGTACATTTATAAAAAATATTTTTACCAAAATGTTAAACAGGTCAAAACTGTTACAAAACACTAAATATACTGTATGATACTTAATTGCCCAGTGGTATTTATCAGTCTATTCTCTGTCTTGTCCTAATTTCTTGACATCCACCAATGAATTTTAAAGTAGTTTTAATTTTTGAGGTACATTTATAAAAAATATTTTTTACCAAAATGTTAAACAGGTCAAAACTGTTACAAAACACTAAATATACTGTATGATACTTAATTGTACAACCTAATTCTATTTTAGGGACATACATGTTTGTTAAAAATATTTCTTGTTGTTTTCATTCTGCTACTTTTATCTCTTTTACAGGCAAAACCAAGTGATGTAGAAGTGATACTTGACCCCGATATTTACCACAGTGAACATGGCATAGTGTCCATAGGGAGTAGCCATCTTGATTCAGATATTTCTTTCCCCATTAAATATTCAGCTGAGCTTTGGCCTGCATTGAAATCTGCACTTAAGTTTCCTAATACAGAGCTTCAAACAGGACACCATGTAGGTGATATAGATATTGGTAAGTATATCTTTTTGTGCTCAGGTGAGCTTTTGTTACCCGGTCATTGTCGGGCATCGTGCGAGGTCTGTCAGCATTTGTCTTGTGAATACTCTAGAGCCACAGTTGTGACCCAGTGTTTATGGAACTTGGTCAGAATGATTATTTTGATGACCTAGGTCAAATTGGAATCTGGGTCATATGGGGTCAAAAACTAGGTTACACGGTCAAATCAAAGGGAAAGCTTGTTAACACACTAGAGGCCACATTTATGACCCTATCTTTATAAAGCTTGGTCAGAATGCTTACCTTGATGTCCAGTACAAGTTGAAATCTTGATTATGTGGGGTCAAAAATTAAGTCGCTAGGCAAGATCAAAGGAAAGTCTTATGAACACCAGAGTCCACAGTTTGTTTGAAACTCGAGAATTGGTCAGAATGATTGTCCTGATGACTTATAGGTGAAGTTCAAATCTGGGTCATGTGGGATCAGAAACAAGGTCACACAGTCAAATCAAAAGAAAAGCCTGTTAACACTCTAGAAGCCACATTTATGACCATATCTTCATGAAACTTAGTATGTTTCTCTTGATGATTCCTAGGCTAAGTTCAGATCTAGGTCATATGGAGTCAAAATCAAGGTCAGTAGGCCTGATCATAGGAAAACCACATGTTAATTTGTGGGGTCATAAACTAAGTCACACTATCAAATAAAAAAAAAAAACCTGTGTTTGTGCAATAGGGGCTGCATTTTTGACTGGATATTTGTGAAATTTAATTAGAATGACTTTCTAGATGAAATCTAGTGGCTCAAGTTCTAATCTGGATCATCCGGGATAAAAATAAGGTCACCTGGTCAAATCGAATAAAAACCTTGTCTATACAATTAAAGGGGCTGCATTTTTATGTGATGTGCATGAGTCTTGGTTAGAATGTATCTCTTCATGAAGTCTCGTATGGGTTTTTATCTCGGTCATGTGAGATAAAAAAACTAGGTCACCATGTCAAATCAAAGAAAAAGCTTGTTTACACTCTAGCAGACACATGGTCGATTCTATCTTCATAATACTTGGTCAGAATGTTTGTTATGAAGGCTTAGAATATTTCGAATCTGAGCCACATTGGGTCAGAAACTAGGTTGCTAGGTCAAATCAAAGGAAAAGCTTGTTTATAATCTTAGAGGCCATTTTTTTGCTCCAATCTTCCGGACAATTTGTCAAAATGTTTGTTTTTATGAAATCTTGTAAGAGTTTTAATCTGGGTCTTGTGTGGTCAAAAACTAGGCCAATCAAATAAAATACTTGTTTATTCTCAAGAGGCCACATTTTTGTTCCTATCTTAATGAAAATTGGTCAGAATGTATGTAATCACATGGTCAAATATCGATATGTTTACAGTTATGGTGTGTTACTTATGTGAGCGACATAGGGCCATATTGTCACTCTTGTTATGTCTCCCCCAGGAGACATATTGTTTTTGCCCTGTCCGTCCGTCCGTCTTTCCGTCCGTCCGTCCGTCCGTACGTCACACTTCATTTCCGAGTAATAACTGGAGAACCATTTGACCTAGAACCTTCAAACTTTATAGGGTTGTAGGGCTGCTGGAGTAGACGACCCGTATTGTTTTTGGGGTCACTCAGTCAAAGGTCAAGGTCACAGGGGCCTGAACATTGAAAACCATTTCCGATCAATAACTAGAGAACCACTTGACCCAGAATGTTGAAACTTCATAGGATGATTGGTCATGAGGAGTAGATGACCCCTATTGATTTTGGGGTCACTCCGTCAAAGGTCAAGGTCACAGGGGCCTGAACATTGAAAACCATTTCCGATCAATAACTAGAGAACCACTTGACCCAGAATGTTGAAACTTCATAGGATGATTGGTCATGAAGAGTAAATGACCCCTATTGATTTTGGGGTCACTCCGTCAAAGGTCAAGGTCACAGGGGCCTGAACATTGAAAACCATTTCCGATCAATAACTAGAGAACCACTTGACCCAGAATGTTGAAACTTCATAGGATGATTGATCATAAAGAGTAGATGACCCCTATTGATTTTGGAGTCACTCCATCAAAGGTCAAGGTCACAGGGGCCTGAACATGGAAAACCATTTCTGATCAATAACTTTAGAACCACTTCACCCAGAATGTTGAAACTTCATAGGATGATTGTACATGCAAAGTAGATGACCCCTATCGATTTTGGGGTCACTCCGTTAAAGGTCAAGGCCACAGGGGCCTGAACATTGAAAACCATTTCCGGTCAGTAACTTGAGAACCACTTGACCCAGAATGATGAAACTTCATAGGATGATTGGTCATGCAGAGTAGATGACCCCTAACGATTTTGGGGTCACTCTGTTAAAGGTCAAGGCCACAGGGGCCTGAAAATTGAAAACCATTTCCGGTCAGTAACTTGAGAACCACTTGACCCAGAATGATGAAACTTCATAGGATGATTGGTCATGCAGAGTAGATGACCCCTAACGATTTTGGGGTCACTCTGTTAAAGGTCAAGGCCACAGGGGCCTGAACATGGAAAACCATTTCCAATCAATAACTTGAGAACCTCTCGACCCAGAATGTTGAAACTTCATAGGATGATTGTTCATACAGAGTTAATGACCCCTATTGTTTTTGGGGTCACTCCGTTAAAGGTCAAGGTCACAGGGGCCTGAACATTGATAACCAGTTCCGATCAATAACTTGAGAACCACTTGACCCAGAATGTTGAAACTTCATAGGATGATTGAACATGCAGAGTAGATGACCCCTATTGATTTTGGAGTCAGTCAATTAAAGGTCAAGGTCACAGTGGCCTGTTCATGTAAAATCATTTTTTGGAAATAACTTGAGAACCACTTGACCTACAATGTTGAAACTTAATAGGATGATTGGACATGCAGAGTAGATGACCCCTATTTATTTTGAGGTCACTTGATCAAAGGTCAAGGTCACAGGAGCCTGAACAGTGACTTGAGAACCACTAGGCCAAGAGTGTTGAAATTTAGCGGGATGACTGGACATGCCAAGTAGATGATCCCTATTGCAGCCAACCATCAGTGTCTCTTTGACTTTCGCTCCTGACCCCTATTGACTTCTTGCCTATAGGACTTTGCATTTGGGGAGACATGCGCTTTTTTACAAAAGCATTTTCTAGTTTCCATTTATTGATCATCAGTGTCAGTGGTAACACTTAAGAAACTGCTGAGTTAACTGAATTAATGTAATTAAGTTGTCTTCATTCCTGGATATATGAAAATCAATTCAGATGTTTTTACACTGTCTACACTGATGTAATTTAAAGGGAATTCCTATAGTTTTTTATGCGTATCTTTCTGCACAGCCGACACTGTCTAAGGAAAATTGAAGTGAAGTCAACATTTGACATAAAGTCTTAAATATAAGGAATCATGAATAAAATAACATTTTTCAACAAGTTTTATAAGTAATCAAATGTTGATACTGGTTTATGTTGTATTAAGATGTACATGTATCATGCCTGACATGTATCAATGAACTTGCCATTTGTGGCTGTGTTTTGACAGCGCATTTTTGTACAAAGACAGTATTATTCATATAATGTTAGACAATTAACTTTGTACTGGTAAGACAAATATCTCCTTTCAGGTCATTAAGTATTCAGATATAGAAAGGATTAAGATTTTTAAAAACATTTTACCTCACCTGTCGCGAAGTGACAAGGTGAGCTATTGTGACCGCTTGATGTCAATCGTCCGTCGTGCGTCGTCCGTCAACGATTTGTAAAAAAATCTTCTTCTTGAAAACCACTGGGCAGAATTACACCAAACTTCACAGGAATGATCCTTGGGTGGCCCCCTTTTAAAATTGTTCAAAGAATTGAATTCCATGCAGAACTCTGGTTGCCATGGCAACCGAAAGGAAAAACTTTAAAAATCTTCTTCTCAAAAACCAGAAGCCCTAGCGCTTAGATATTTGGTGTGAAGCATTGCCTAGTGGACCTCTACCAAATTTGTTCAAATCATGACCCTGGAGTTAAAATTGACCCCGCCCCAGGGGTCACTTGATTTTACATAAGAAAATCTTAAAAAATCTTCTTCTGAAAAACCGGAAGCCCAAGCGCTTAGATATTTGACATGTAGCATTGCCTAGTGGACCTCTACTAAAATTGAACAAATCGTGACCCCGAGGTCAAAATTGACCCCGCCCCAGAGGTCACTTGATTTTACATAGAAAAATCTTCAAAATAATTCTAAAAATAAACCAGAAGGCCTAGAGCTTAGATATTTCACATGTAGCATTGCCTGGTGGACCTCTACAAAATTTATTCAAATCATGTCCCCCGGGGTCAAAATTGACCCTGCCCCAGGGGTCACTTGATTTTACATAGGAAAATATTAAAAAATCTTCTTCTCAAAAACCAGAGGCCGTAGAGCTTAGATATTTGACATGTAGCATTGCCTAGTGGACCTCTACTAAAGTTGTTCAAATCATGACCCGGGGGTCAAAATTGACCCCCGCCCTAGGGGTCACTTGATTTTTAATAGGAAAGTCTTCAAAAAAATTCTAAAAATAAACCAAAAGGCCTAGAGCTTAGATATTTCACATGTAGCATTGCCTAGTAGACCTCTACAACATTGTTCAAATCATGACCCTGGGTCAAATTGACCCCGCCCCAGGGGTCACTTGATTTTACATAGGAAAATCTTCAAAAATTTTCTAAAAATAAACCTGAAGCCTAGAGCTTAGATATTTCACTTGTAGCATTGCCTAGTGGACCTCTACAAAATTTGTTCAAATCATGTCCCTCGGGGTTAAAATTGACCCCGCCCCAGGGGGTCACTTGATTTTACATTGGAAAATCTTTAAAAAAAACACTAAAAATAAACCAGAAGGCCTAGATCTTAGATATTTGACATGTAGCATTACCTAGTAGACTTCTACATAATTTATTCAAATTATGACCCCCGGGGTCAAATTGACCCCGCCCCATGGGGTTACTTGACTGTACAAAGAAAAATCTTCAGCATTTTCTAAAAATAAACCAGAAGAGCTTAGATATTTGACATGTAACATTGCCTAGTGTACCTCTACAAAAAATTTTCAAATCTTGACCCACCCAGGACCAAATTGACCCAGCCCCAGGGGTTACTTTATTTTATGTTACTATAAATAGCTTATTTAGTAACTTCGTTATTATTGGCCGTAGGAAAAACCGAGACCACTTTTCTGTGGTACAACATGGATGGTACCTCCAATTTTTAGGTGTATTTTGACATATCTGTACCTTTAAGAAAATTTCAACTATATTTACTCATGATTCTTTTGATTGATCTTGATTACGATTTTTTGACCTTCTTGTCCTGAAGTGCTATGATAACAGGTGAGCGATATAGGGCCATTATGGCCCTCTTGTTTTAACTTCTAGCAGATACATGTATAATAAATTTGGTCAGGTTCACGCCATTTTTCGTCCAAACAGGTGTTGTATTCAAGTGGTCTAAATATAAAATATAGCCTGGTAACCCATACTTTTTTGGCCATTTTTATGTTCAAAATACAATTATCTTTACACAAAGAAAACAGGAAAAATATCTATGAAACAGTTTTTTCAAAATTTGAAAAAATATTCTTTACAATGAGTATTTTTCATTGAAAAAAGTTCACAAAAGTGAATATGAAACAAGATTTTTTTTCATTTGTACCCGTTATTGTAATGACATAGGATACAAATATTACTATGATATGAAATAAGTATAATAATATGATAAATTCTATAAAAAGAATAAACCTTATTGAGCTGTCTTGATGCATATTTTGGTTGGTATTTATAAAAAGGCAGAGAATTATGAAAATGTAGAAACAATCGCTAACAATTTTAACAACAGTGGGTGTGTTCGAAACAGTTTTTCACAAAAACAAGCCTGGTGACCTGTTGTTTTTATTTGTTTATTGTTTTCAGCACAAATTTTCCTATCATATATTGACCCATTGTTTTTATTTGTTTATTGTTTTCAGCACAAATTTCCTATCATATATGTGAATTTGAAAAAAATCTATGAAAGGAAAAAAACTATAGGAATTCTCTTTAAGTGAAGATTCACAGTAAAAGTTAATATTGGTGTCAGCCAAAGTAAGATCTGTAGTACATACTATTATAGCACAAAAGTTCCTTGTTAAGTTTTGAATATGGGAAAGTAGATCCTGGCATCAAAGGTTGTACATGTTGTCATTATATGTATCTCTGTCCATAAAATTGCTAAACATCCTTGTGAAATCCAGTTAAAAAAACTCTGATTTAAGTTAGAAAACAACACTTGTTTGAAAAAACTTTGAGTATTTTACTTTGTTGAATTTATTGTTACTTTAACAGATTACTTTTAATTCATTTCGAATATGTTTTCAGTTAAGCAGCTGTTTTGTATGACTGCTTGCAGTCTTTTAATGACTTCATGAGTTTTAAAATGATGGTAAGTTGTGATGTTTTCTGGATTTTTTAAGATTAGAATGAGCCAAATTAGTGATCCAAAAATTAAAGATTTATAATATAACTATTGGTGTATTTACAGGTCAACAAAGTATGATGATACCATATTTCACAATAATCTGGGCAGGTCTCAACAGCAGGGTACTCTTGTGCTCTCACCTGCCATTCGGACATGTTCTGAAAGACAACTCCTCCATGTTAAATATACTGACTGGTACCGCACTTTCAGATACTTTGTCGGAACCAGGGAACCAGTATGGAGATTTACAACAAGTGATATCAACTGCAAAAGTCTGTGTAGATAAACGATTCCTGGTCGTGTTAGACTGTTACCAAGGTGATACAGAAAATACTGAAATCATGGTGAATAGGGCTGTTCCAACTGGTTCCTGAAAACAGAAAATAATGTCGTAAGGATTCACTAAGGAATTTCCAATGAAATGCATCTCTAAAATCGTAACTCAGTGTTATAAAACTGAACTTAGAGACTAGTCGCAAAAATTTTATATGTACAGAGTAATAATTATTGCAATTTCATGATCATGCATGCTCGGAAAAAACTTAGATAAGTCTGTTTTGAAACTATTCAAGGAATGTGTCATTGTCACTAGTGATATTCAAGAGTGCACACACAAACAGTCAGTGAGATGCTTGAGGTTGGTCTTTAGCATGTGTTCTAAGTGTAAGCTGCAGTATTTAAAAGCTGTGTTCAAGGGTTCAATTTTTATGTGTGAATGTTATTTTAGCACACATTTTTGTGTATTTTGAAATTTGTTCGAAACAGAAAAACAACGTTAGATTTAGCCATAAGTTCACATGTCTTTATTTGCATACAATGAACTGTGTTTACAGTATATAATAAAAGAAGAAATGGAACAGGAAATGGAACAGGTATTTCTTAAGTGTTCCTGATTTGATGAAGCAGTACAAATTATAAAAGATTTAAGTTGATAAAGCATTACACAATAGATTTCTGAACTCGGACTTGCCCTGTTAATTTTTTATGCCCTCGGCATCTACTGATGCGGGAGGCATATAGTGATTGTCCTGTCCGTTCGTTTGTCCATTTGTCCATCCGTCCATACGAGGTTAACCACAGTTGTTGTCTAGCGTCAATACCCCTTACTAGAATGACTTGATACTAATGCAGATGTAACCTGTGACCATTCCTCATCTTCAGACATCACCTTACCTCAGTTTGACCTTGACTTTGACCTCATTTTGGACTTAGGTTGCTTTATATGGGCCATCTCCTGGTTAACCAAATGGGACTGTTTTATCTAGCATCAATACCCCTTACAAGAATGAATTGATACTAATACAGATGTAAACTGTGACCATTCCTCATCTTCAAACATCACCTGACCTCAGTTTGACCTTGACCTTGACCTCGTTTTGAACTTAGGTGCAAAATCTATCGACAAGGATGCCACCGGGGGCATCAAGCGTTTATTGATTGCAGCACCTTGTTTTTAGCTCAACTGTCACAAAGTGACAAGGTGAGCTTTTGTGATGGCGTCCGTCCGTCCGTCCGTAAACTTTTGCTTGTGACCACTCTAGAGGTCACATTTTTCATGGGATCTTTATGAAAGTTGGTCTGAATGTTCATCTTGATGATATCTAGGTCAAGTTCGAAACTGGATCACGTGCGGTTGAAAACTAGGTCAGTAGGGCTAAAAATAGAAAAACCTTGTGACCTCTCTAGAGGCCATACTTTTCAATGGATCTTCATGAAAATTGGTCAGACTGTTTACCTTGATGATATCTAGGAAAAATTTGAAACTGGGTCACGTGCCGCCAAAAACTAGGTCAGTAGGTCAAATAATAGAAAAACATTGTGACCTCTCTAGAGGCCATATTTTTCATGGGATCTGTATGAAAGTTAATCAGAATGTTCATCTTTATGATATCTAGATTAAGTTTGAAACTGGATCAACTGCAGTCAAAAACTAGGTCAGGAGATCTAAAAATAGAAAAACCTTGTGACCTCTCTAGAGGCCGAACTTTTCAAAGGATCTTCATGAAAATTGATCAGAGTGTTCATCTTGATGATATCTAGGTCATGTTTGAAACTGGGTCACGTGCCCTCAAAAACTAGGTCAATAGGTCAAATAATAGAAAAACTTTGTGACCTCTCTAGAGGCCATATTTTTCATGGGATCTGTATGAAAGTTGGTCTGAACGTTCATCTTGATGATATCTAGATCAAGTTCGAAACTGGGTCAACTGTGGTCAAAAACTAGGTCAGTAGGTCTAAAAATAAAAAAAACCTTATGACCTCTCTAGAGGCCATACTTTTCAACGGATCTTCATGAAAATTGGTCAGAATGTACTCCTTGATGATATCTAGGTCAAGTTTGAAACTGGGTCATGTGCCCTCAAAAACTAGGTCAGTAGGTCAAATAATAAAAAAACCTTGTGACCTGTCTAGAGGCCATATTTTTCATGGGATCTGTATGAAAGTTGGTCATGGGATCTGTATGAAAGTTGGTTCATCTTGATGATATCTAGGTCAAGTTCGAAAATGGGTCAACTGTGGTCAAAAATTAGGTCAGTAGGTCTAAAAATAGAAAAACTTTTTGACCACTCTAGAGGCCATATTTTTAATTGGATCTTCATGAAAATTTTTCTGATTGTTCACCTTGATGATATCTAGACAAAGTTTGAAACTGGGTCACGTGTGGTCAAAACTAGGTATCAAAATAGAAAAACCTTGTGACCTCTCTAGAGGCCATACTCTTCATGAGATCTTCATGAAAATTGGTGAGAATGTTCAACTTGATAATATCTAGGTCAAGTTCAGAACTGGATCATGTGCCTTCAAAAAGTAGGTCATTAGGTCAAATAATAGAAAAACCTTGTGACCTCTCTAGAAACCATATTTTTCAATGGATCTTCATGAAAATTGGGTCATGTGGAGACAGGTGAGCGATTCAGGACCATCATGGTCCTCTTGTTTATAGAAAGGTAGCTGTTTAAATGATAAGCATTATTTTATGTCATTTATTTCATAGTCCTAAAGAACATGTCCTTTTTATACGCCCGTTTGAAAAACAGGATGCATTATGGGAACGCCCTTGTCGGGTGGGCGGGCTTTTGGTTTGGCGGGTGGCATCCACATTATTTGTCCAGAGCATATCTTCTTCATGCATGGAGGGATTTTGATGAAACTTGGCACAATTGTTCACTATCATGAGACGGGGTGTCTTGCGCAAGAACCAGGTCCCTAGGTCTGAGGTCAAGGTCACACTTAAAAGTCAAAGGTGAAATTCAAGAATGACTTTGTCTGGAGATTATCTTCTTCATGCATGGAGGGATTTTGATGTAACTTTGGGCAATTGTTCACCATCATGAGACGGAGTGTCATGCGCAAAAACCAAGTCCCTCGACACTTAGAGGTCAAAGGATACTAGAATGAAAACTTTGTCCTGAGCATTTCTTCTTCATGCATGGAGGGATTTTGATATAACTTTGCACAAATGTTCACCACCATAAGATGGAATGTCATACGCAAGAACCAGGTCTAAGGTCGAAGTCACACTTAGAGGTCAAAGGTCAAATTCAAGAATGACTGTCCGGAGCATTTCTTCTTTATGCATGGAGGGATTTTGATGTAACTTGGCACAATTGTTCACCATCATGAGACGGAGTGTCATGCGCAAGAACCAGGTCCCTAGGTCAAAGGTCAAGGTCACATAGGTCAAAGGATACAAGAATGAAAACCTTGTCCGAAGCATTTCTTCTTCATGCATGGAGGGATTTTGATATAACTTGGCAGAAATGTTCACCATCACGAGATAAAGTGTCGTGCGCAAGAACCAAGCCCCTAGGTCTAAGGTCAAGGTCAAACTTGGAGGCCAACGGTCAGATACAAGAATGACTTTGTCCGGAGCATTTCTTATTCATGCATGGAGCGATTTGGATGTAACCTGGCACAATTGTACACCATCATGAGACAGCGTCATGTGCAGGTCCCTTTGTTAGGATTACTTTCCTTTGTTGTTACTATATATTGTAACTTTTTCATTACTAGTGGTAGGGAAAATTTTTTTTGTAGTACAACATGCATGTTACATCAAATTTTAAGGTGTATTTTGACCTATCTCTACCAGGTAAGGATTTTTTTAGGGACTAACAATTGTTGCGGGGTGGGGAGGAGGGATTTTTCTTTATATACAAGATTAACTTATTAATAACTTATATTCTAACTTTTTTATAAATGACCACTTATCTGTGGTACAACATAGATGTGGGGGCTTCCGTGGCCAAGTGGTTAAGGTCGCTGACTTCAAATCACTTGCCCCTCATCGATGTGGGTTCGAGCCTCACTCGGGGCGTTTAATTCTTCATGTTAGGAAGCCATCCAGCTGGCTTACAGTAGGTCGGTGGTTCTACCCAGGTGCCCGCTCGTGATGAAATAATGCACGGAGGGGCACCTGGGGTCTTCCTCCACCATTAAAGCTGGAAAGTTGCCATATGACCTATCATGTGTTGGTGTGATGTTAAATCCAACAAAAAAAAAAAAGAAAAATAACATTAGATGTTACTTTCAAATTTTAGGTGTATTTTAAGGTATCTCTACCTGGTAAGGAGATTTTTTTGTGGACTTAAAAAAACCCAAAAGAATTACAATAAACCACAAAATTAAAATTCTATTTGTAAATACAAGTGCTAGTGTAAAGAAATTTGCTGTGACAGGTGTATATTGTGACGTTCTGGCACTCTTGTTAGTATAGTAGATTTTGTTTAAAATATAAACAGTCAGGGTTGTCTTGTAGTAATATTATCTTTGAGGTTGTAACTGTTTAATTTAGGAATATGGACAAAAGGGTAAACATTGAGAAAAGCGTTAAACCCAAAACAAACAAACAAAAAAACATTGAGAAAGCTGTTTGTGTTGTGGTGACAGCACAGTTTTCCTTAAATATCTTGAGATCCTCTTAAGGAAAGGTCTTTAAACTTGACAGGCACATTGCATATGATCTGAGTGAGTAGCATGATTGGAGGTTAGTGGTCAAGGTCAGAGTGGTTATTATGGAAAAAACATTTCTAGCTCATTAATCAACTCTTCACCTAAGCACCTATTGCTTTTCAGACACATTGACCAAGGGAAGTGGGTCACACCTACTAATTTTGAGTATAGTGTAAGAGGTAAAGGTTAGACTGACTACTGCTACAAATCCATGTCTAGTATAAATAATTTCTTCAGTATATTTTAAGGAAGATTTTATCTGCAACTAACTAACTTTGTGGGCACATAGCCAGGGAGTAGTAGACGATATCCCTATTGATAATGGGGTTAAGGTCATATTGGTTGTTCTTATCAAAACTTTTCTGTCCAATATTCTGAGAGTGACTAGACCTTCGACCCCAATACATTGCTTGTTGTTGGTGAATGATGTAAAATTTAGGTCAGTGGGTCTTAAGGTCACAGTGACACTTAGTTAAAAAAGAACATTCCCCATGGACCCCTCTTGATTTTGAAGTTTGTTAGTCAAAGGTCACTGTCCTGTGAAGTGTTCAAATGGACTTATTGTTTAATGGTGTTTTTCAACCATTCATCTGTTTGCAACTTAGTGCTGCTCAATAACGTAACTTCAGAATGCTTTGACCTATATTAATTCTCTTTGATAAGTACATTGGTATAGGTGTATTTTTCTCCAGATCAGCACAATGGTTCTCTTGTTAGAAAAAAATAATATTGAGGGTGTTACTTTTATTTTTGGAATATAAACATAAGGGTGAACGTGGAAGGTTTGTCATTTAGAAATGTGAATATTTAGGGTTATCTGTAAGAAATATTAGGTTTTCCTTTAGGGTATGATCTTGTTGAAATGTTACCATTGAGGATTCTCTTAGAATTATGAAGAATGAGATTTTTCCAATTGAAATACCAATATTGGGGTTTTATGTAAAATGTGAACAGTCTTGTATCGCAAGTAAATATTAATTACTGGTCCTAGTTTAAACAATGCGGTTGTAAACATGTTAAAGACATGTACAGTAGATTGTTCCTGTGTTAAGCAGTAATTAAGGTAGACTATATGTAATTGTTTTCTTTGTTACCTTATCTGTTTAATTGACAGTTGACTTGTTAAGTTTTAGACCGTTAATAAAATTGTGAGCATATCTCTGTTCTGTATACATACTCCTTGTAAAGCTTTTTTTGTTGTTCGTTTCACATTTCCAGGAATTTGATATTTCTTCGCTCAAACAGACATCATTTTAGAGCTCGGATGTCTTTCCAGTAAGATACCTACAGTTATAAGTTATGTCGATCTTCATTGAATGAGGGATGCATTACTTCTTGTGTTTTCGTTGGGTCCAATTGAAATACCAATTGGTTTGTGATAAAAAAAAATGGAGAATGCTTTGGATTATGGATGTCAAATTTCACAGAATGATTGACACAAGTCTTCAGCAAACCTCTTTTGTGTAGTGGGTAAGTAGGTCATAGGTTAGATACTGTAAACAATTTCTGATCAATGACAGGACAGCGCTCTGACTGATGGCTGTCAGATTGCCTATGGACAGTAAATTAGATTCCATGCCAATTTTTGAACTAGGGTCACACTGACGTTAAAGCTCATAATTAGTTTCCATTTTATAACTAGCATCGGTAGATGATGTCTTTAGTTTATACAAGTATGTCAAAGGTCATATTCAACTGGAGACCAGTTAATAATTCAAAAAGATTTGACATATGGCCATCAGAGAATATGATTGCCAATGTCACTTTTTAAGGTCAACACAGTCATGGTTCAAGGCTTTGCAAACCAAAAGCCCATATTATAGTTGTTTCATGAAGTTTGACAGGACATTTAATACATACGTCATGAAACTACATGAAAAATCTGCAAAATTCTTGGTATTTTGGGCAAGGGGGCTTATCATCCAACAAATTTTGATACCAGCTCCTTCAAGACGCGTAATTAAATACTACAAAGTTTTGACATCCCCATACACATGGACAAAAGGACAGAACTACCATTACTAACATGCCTCAACTTCAGGGGCCTCCATTGCTGAGGGGTTTGGTCAACTGGCCGCAATGCTATGGGTTTCAAACACAGTTTTGAATGTAGAATTCTTCCTAAATTTGGAAGCTAGCCAGCTGGCTTTCAGTTAGCGGTTTGTCAATTTGCTCACCAGTGCCTTTTCAGCGGTGTTTTAACAGGAGAAACGTGTGTCAACAGAGGGATTCTCGCACTAACATTCTGTTAAAACACCGTTTTATATATGCGCGTCTCCTGGCAAAGTATAAACATATTACTGCCCCAGAACGGATAATTCAAAAGGAAATGACGTCAACGTGAAAGACAACGCAGACATTCCCGTGCGTTTCATGGAAACTTAATGACGTTGAGGGATAATTTATTTGTTTATTAGTTTTTATGCGTTTTATTGTATTGGATTTAATAAATCTTTTCTTAAAAATTGTTTGCTCATTTGGTCCTTAGATTACATTTTGATTATAGTTAGTTATTTTGTTAGATATTTTGTGAGTAAAGACTCCAGGTACAAGGCTATTATTTGGACATAGGTATGCTGTCATTTTGAACCAGCCCAAATAGCTTAGTAGGGAGAGTGCAGATTACGGATCATGGGGTCGTTAGTTCGATCCCCAGGCAAGTGATGATTTGATAAAAGACATTGTGTCTGAAATCATTCATCCTCACCTCTGATTCTTGTTGGGGAGTTGGCAGTTACTTGCGGATAACAGATAAATACTGAAACAGAGTGCAGAAACACTGGTTAGGATAACTGCCCATTGTTACATAACTGAAATATTGTTGAAAAACAGCATTAAACCCCAAAGCAAAGAACCAAAAAAGCATTTATGCTGTCATTTTGAAGAGGACTTGTATACATGAGGAATTAGACACAATGTTTAAGTTGTGCTGTTGGGTTGTATACTCCAACAAATTTTCGAATATCGTTATAAGATACTAACAGTACCGGTAACTTTTAATTTCATAGTATTGTATATATATAGCATACAGCATACTATTTTTAACACATCATTGCATGAGTCAGATCATTAGGTTATGCTGCAGTTGACATTGTAAGTCCTATTCCATTGGAGGACTATGTATTGCATGGCAATGATACATATTTTGTTTTTACCAGAGTTGAGTGGTTCACAATGGTGTGAAGACTGTGGGCACCTGGAACAGATGGACCTCCCTATGACATCATCAAGAGGATACTATACCAGTGTCTGGTCTACCATGGAAATGTATGGAAACATCTGGAAAACCACAGGTTATATTTATACCACCACAAAAGGAAGTTTGGGGGGGGGGGGGGGGGGGGTGGGGGCGGGGGTGTATATAGAGTGAGCTTGGCGGTCGGTCCATCGGTTTTCATGGTTTCCGGATGATAACTTGAGAACGGCTTGACTGATTTAAATAATATTTGGTACACAGGTGTAACTACAGAAAATACAGGTCAAGTTTGAATTTGGGGTCAGTAGGTCAAAGGTCAAGGTCACAGTGACCCTGATTAGTTAAACGGTTTCCGGATAACTTTAGAACACTTGGGCCTAGGATCATAAATTTTGGTACACAGGTGTAACATTATGAAATGCAGGTCTAGTTTATCTTTAAGGTCTGTAGGTCAAAGGTCAAGGTCAGAGTGACTCTGAACAGTATTAAATAGTTTCCGGATGATAACCTAAGAACGCTTTGGCCTAGGATCATAGATTTTGGTACACAGGTGTAACATCATGAAATACAGGTCAAGTTTTATTTTGAGGTCATTAGGTCAAAGGTCAAGGTCACAGTGACTCGGAACAGTTGAACGGTTGTCTGATGATAACTTGAGAACGCTTGGTCCTAGGATCATAAATTTTGGTACACAGGTGTAACATCATGAAATACAGGTCAAGTTTTACTTTGAGGTCAGTAGGTCAAAGGTCAAGGTCACAGTGAATCTGAACAGTTTAACGGTTTCCGGATAATGATAACTTGAGAACGCTTGGGTCTAGGATTATAAATTTTTGTACACAGGTTTAACATGATAAAATACAGGTCAAGTTTGACTTTGAGGCTAGTAGGTCAAAGGTCAAGGTCACAATAACACAAAACAGTTAAACAGTTTTCTGATGATAACTTGAGAACGCTTGGGACTAGGTTAATATAAATTGATAGGGAGGTTGGTTATGACCAGCAGATGACCCCTAATGATTTTGAGGTCAGGAGGTGATAGGTCAAGGTCACAGTGACCCGGAACATTTTAACGGTTTTCGGACAATAACTTCAGAATGCTTGAGACTAGAATCACGAAACTAAATAGGGAGGTTGGTCATGACCAGCAGATGGCCTGAGTGTATTGATTTTGAAATCCAAAGGTCAAAGGTCAGAGTGACCCAGAACATTTACACCTTTTCCAGACAATAACTTGAGAACACTTGGGCCGAGGATCATGAAACTTCATAGGGAGGTTGATCATGACCAGCAGATTACCTCTATTGATTTTGAGGTCAGTAGGTCAAAGGTCAAACATGTTCAGCTTTGATATTGGCTTAGTTCTGTGACTAGGCCATATTGTGGGGGGTATAATTTGTCACTCCTGTGACAACTCTAGTTTTGTCTGGTGTTTTTATGCCACCAAAATACGAACCTAAGGGGATCAGTCATGTGGGTGATCAGTCTGTTGCAATAAGTTCGTGGAACGAACTACTTTCATGTTTTTAAAAGGATTCGGATGAAAATTCATTCAAATGATCACCGTGAAGTGTAGGTGTACATGTCAATTTTCCTGGCATGTGTAAAGCTGGGGGGCCCCATGGTATCATGAGGTCAGTTTAGAATTTCACATGGAAATGACCATAAGATGGAATTTACCAAGTTTCTGTCATTATTTTCTATATTTTTACTGCTGATAGGGTTACTTAAGTTTTAATGGTCATTTTGTATTCTGGACTGTTGTCATATATTTTCACAGTATTGCATTTTATTACTGTCATAAGGGGTTTGATGGTAGTTAAGGTAAAGGTTATTATTTTTTTTTGGGGGGGGGAGTAATATTAGTAGTCAAAGAAGGTGTCTACCTACAAAAGATAGAATAACCTTTTGTTCAAAAGAATCGACTGCGGATGTTATATATTGCTGCCCTTCCTCACAAGTATCAAAGGCCAATACTGGTGGAAACTACCGATCCAAGTAATCACCAAGCAATGAACACCAGTTGGGATATCAGTTACATGCAGGAATTGGACCTAGGTTGCTAGCCCTATGTTCCATCTAAGGACTGCACCACTGACCCTCTACATATGTTGGCATGCCTTATTCAGTTTCTTCATGCTCTTTTCTTTGATATACTGAGTAAGATGGTGCAAATAAATTTTTTATGCTTCTGTTTACAGTAGTTAAGTAAAGAGACAAATGATTTCTTTGAAAATACAAGGTTTTAAACTCCAGAAATATTTTTTACGTAAAGGAGAAAAGCCGAAAACTGTCCATTCTTTCGCATAATGGATAGTTTGAGGCTTTTCTCTGACTTAAAACACGGTCCTCACGAAACAATCAAGATTGTCGTGATATTATATAATGTCACTAATATTGTCCTCTTTGAGGCAAAGACAATTCATTGATTTGTGTCTCTGTGCAAAGTAAAAATACCAAGTCAAATAGATCTGAAATTAGATTGCATATAGATATTTATTGCAATTAATAGTTTTTTTAAAACACTAATGATATTCAGTGCTGATTCTTAGGAAAGTTTTGAACATATCTCGCTTTGTCATATTTATGAATGATTTGAGGTACCTTTACAAAAAGTAAACTTTAACTTGGCCGTATGATATATGTATCAATAGTTGTCCATGCTTTGTTCGGGCTGAATTTGCAGTTTATATAAATGACGGGCCCAGGAGAAGACATTCTAAAATGTATGTATGTATAATGTGTTTTATATCATAATTGTAAAACAATCGTTCTTATCTCGTAATTACGAGATATTCTATCAATTTTATTAGAAGAAAATTACCCTTATTACATTAGATCTTTACTAGTTATGACTCGTATCTCGTTATTACGAGAAAATATTTTGTTATTACAATAAATAACATCGTCATTGCCAAAAAATTGTATTGTTAAATTAAAGCCAAATTTTCTGTAATACCGAAATACTGAAACGTGCAGTAAAATTTTAGGGAACTTGACGTTTTTCCTTTTTTTTGTCCTCGTAGTAGAAAGGTGAAATTACACATTTCTGGGTAGGACTGCAACAAAATTTAATGTCAGTTATGGCCAAAAATAAACCAATTTTACACGGAAAACTGCATGAGAAAAATAGGGCTGCAGCATTTGAAAAAGAAAGGAAAATTGTGTTTTCTTTAGCTTGACTATTCAAAGAATAGGTAGAGCTATTGGACTCAAATTTGTTTAATTTTGACCATTGTTTTCTCGTTTAAGATCCATCCATTATTTTATCCAGGACCATACGCCGCTTTTCATGGAATCGCTATCTGTGCATCATTGAAGGTTCCATGTGTACCGCCGTATAAGTACATCTGCGAATGTCTCTAAAATACATTTTGGTACTTATAACATGTGGAAATGTTGAGTTCTGCTCAACCCGGGGCTAGATGGTGTGGACGGTAGCTTGCACTTCCGCTACCGTCCATGAACAAACCGAGCCTGCAACATTTTCGTTAATGACATGTTGGGCGACCTGTGGTTTTCCACTTTTTTTTTATTTCATCTAGGAGTCTGCGTCCGCGTCAGCGTCCCTATTTGGTTAAGGTTCATCAACAGTGTTTGGAGACCATCCTTCAGATGAATATTAATTTCTGAAATTTATATCTCATAGACCATTACCATTTATAATTATTGTTTTTGCCCTGTCCGTCCGTCTGTCTGTCCGTCCGTACGTCACACTTCATTTCCGAGCAATAACTGGAGAACCATTTGACCTAGAACCTTCAAACTTCATAGGGTTGTAGGGCTGCTGTAGTAGACGACCCCTATTGTTTTTGGGGTCACTCCGTCAAAGGTCAAGGTCACAGGGGCCTGAACATTGAAAACCATTTCCGATCAATAACTAGAGAACCACTTGACCAAGAATGTTGAAACTTCATAGGATGATTGGCCATGAAGAGTAGATGACCCCTATTGATTTTGGGGTCACTCCGTCAAAGGTCAAGGTCACAGGGGCCTGAACATTGAAAACCATTTCCGATCAATAACTAGAGAACCACTTGACCCAGAATGTTGAAACTTCATAGGATGATTGATCATGAAGAGTAGATGACCCCTATTGATTTTGGGGTCACTCCATCAAAGGTCAAGGTCACAGGGGCCTGAACATGGAAAATCATTTCCGATCAATAACTAGAGAACCACTTGACCCAGAATGTTGAATCTTCATAGGATGATTGTACATGCAAAGTAGATGACCCCTATCGATTTTGGGGTCACTCCATTAAAGGTCAAGGTCACAGGGGCCTGAACATTGAAAACCATTTCCGGTCAGTAACTTGAGAACCACTTGACCCAGAATGATGAAACTTCATAGGATGATTGGTCATGCAGAGTAGATGACCCCTAACGATTTTAGGGTGACTCTGTTAAAGGTCAAGGCCACAGGGGCCTGAACATGGAAAACCATTTCCAATCAATAACTTGAGAACCTCTCGACCCAGAATGTTGAAACTTCATAGGATGATTGTTCATGCAGAGTAAATGACCCCTAATGTTTTTGGGGTCACTCCGTTAAAGGTCAAGGTCACAGAGGCCTGAACATTGATAACCAGTTCATATCAATAACTTGAGAACCACTTGACCCAGAATGTTGAAACTTCATAGGATGATTGAACATGCAGAGTAGATGACCCCTATTGATTTTGGGGTCAGTCTATTAAAGGTCAAGGTCACAGTGGCCTGTTCATGTAAAATCATTTTTTGGAAATAACTTGAGAACCACTTGACCTACAATGTTGAAACTTAATAGGATGATTGGACATGCAGAGTAGATGACCCCTACTTATTTTGAGGTCACTTGATCAAAGGTCAAGGTCACAGGAGCCTGAACAGTGACTTGAGAACCACTAGGCCAAGAGTGTTGAAATTTAGCGGGATGACTGGACATGCCAAGTAGATGATCCCTATTGCAGCCAACCATCAGTGTCTCTTTGACTTTCGCTCCTGACCCCTATTAACTTCTTGCCTATAGGACTTTGCATTGGGGGAGACATGCACTTTTTTACAAAAGCATTTTCTAGTTAAATATACTGAATTGTTCAGAAGAAGTAGGAAATACTTTACTCAAAGGTAAGATTGTTTAGGAATGTGTATTTTGTTTAATATCACATTCACTTCGACTGTAAACGTTCTATTTTGTAGAAAATATCAAACTAATCTTTTTCAAACGTATTTTTCTTTAATTTTGTTTTGGTTCTGTGTGCAACATATTTATCTGGGTACTCCCCAGTAATGAAATATGGTTAGCTGACATATTCTCTTGAACATAGCAGTATTTTTATTCATTTTGACACCTCTACTTTCACTTCCATTTTGCAATTTTTCAGCGTTTTGAAATGTGCATGTTTTTAACATTTCCAACACTGGGAGTACCTGTAGAAATATGTTAGGCACACAATAAGTATAGACATAATGTCAAAATATTTTTGAAAAGGAAGTTTGATAGTTTCTACAAAACAGAATGTGGATGAGCAAAGTACATGTGACATAAGAGAAAATTGATTATTCCAAACATAACACTTCTCTTAAAAGACACTTCTACTTATTCTGAACAGTTTGGTATACATTTTATGAAAAACAAAGGCTTATGATGGCTAAAAACATAAGACAAAAATTCCACTGAGGGGCAGTTTCAAAACACTTTATATGAACCTTATTCACTGTGATAAATTGACTTAAACTGCACAGATTCAATGACTCTATTTAGACACTGTAACTAAAAAATCAAAATCGGATTTTTTAACATTTAGACTCCAAATATATATTGCTAAGTGCATCAGATAATATAAACACAACATTAAAATGCTTTGTGTTATTTATTAAAAGAGATATTTACTCCAAAAAATTTAGTCCCCATAACATTTTTGGAAATAGGATAGACAACTCCTGAATGACTATCTCATCAAATTTGCTGATATAAAAATAAACTTAGGTATTTTCCCATGATACCCTCATTAAAGTCTGTTTCACCTGTTCATTCAGACATGGAATGTAAACAAATCCAGGAACAACTTAACAGTACAAGGACATCAGACAACCTTTTTTATTTTCCTTCAGGACAAATACACATGTTAGGTCATACCTGTAGTTAATAAACCAACATGTAAAACAATTAATTAGCTCATCAAAGAAATGACGACTATTAACTTCACAATATTTTATTACCTCCCTTCATTATATTTATCATCTACATTCTACATATTTTTTATGGAATTACCTCCCTTTATCTCATATAAGCTTTCTTATATTGCAATTTAATCAGTCAGTATTTTTACCTTAATTTTCAGAGAAATAAATATATATTTTTTTAATCCATGGTAAGATGAAAAACATATATCATATTAAAGAATACCATAAAATCATTTATCACACATGAATGCAACGTATACATGAGAAATAATGTTTAGCCTTGTTGCCAATGACAATGTTGAAAAATATTAAAGCTCAGATGGCATAACAGCGAGATAAAATCTATTTCAAGTTAGTAATTCCCATATTAACTTCCGACTACAAAAATTTAAAGTATGTTGTTATTCCCATTTCAGTCCAACATATCTAAAGAAGTAAATACTACAAAGACTGTATATCAATTTTTATACGCCCGAAGGGACGTATTATGTTATGACGCTGGTGTCCGTCTGTCCGTTAGTAATTTCGTGTCCGCTCTGTAACTCTTGAACCCCTTGAAGAATTTCAAGGAAACTTGACACAAATGTTCACCACACCGAGACGATGTGCAGAACACATGTTCCGGATATCTCGCTTCAAGGTCAAGGTCACACTTAGGAGTCAAAGGTCATATCAGTTTGTTTCGTGTCCGCTCTGTAACTCTTGAACCCCTTGAAGGATTTCAAAGAAACTTGACACAAATGTTCACCACACCGAGACGACGTGCAGAGCGCATGTTCCGGATGTCTCGCTTCAAGGTCAAGGTCACACTTAGGAGTCAAAGGTCATATCAGTTTGTTTCGTGTCCACTCTGTAACTCTTGAATCCCTTGAAGGATTTCAAAGAAACTTGACACAAATGTTCACCACACCGAGACGACGTGCAGAGCGCATGTTCCAGACGACTTGCTTCAAGGTCAAGGTCACACTTAGGGGTCAAAAGTCCTATCAGTTTGTTTTGTGTCCGCTCTGTAACTCTTGAACTGCTTGAAGGATTTCAAAGAAACTTGGCAGAAATGTTTACCACACTGAGGCGATGTGCAAAGCGCATGTTCCGGATGACTCGCTTCAAGGTCAAGGTCACACTTAAGGGTCAAAGGTCATATATGACTTTGCTTAGTGTATATTGCTCTGCATTGCAGTGCTCTTGTTTTTATTTGGCAGATCTCTTTTTTGTACTTACAATATTTTTTTTTTTTAATTACTTCCCTTTTATGTTACTATAAATAGCTTATTTTGAAACTTTTTTATTATTGGCCGTAGGGAAAAACCGAGACCACTTTTCTGTGGTACAACATGGATGGTACTTCCAATTTTTAGGTCTATTTTTACATACCTGTACCTGATAAGGATTTTTTTGTAGACTTTGAATATTTTTTTTGTGGACTTAGATTTGTTTTTTGAAGTTTTCCTTTTGTTGTTCCAGTCCTTTGGGCTACAACAGTCAAGTTCTTAAAATTTTGCTCCCTTCCTATGATGTAAGCCTTCGGGCGTATATTGCCCCGCTTGGCGGCGCTCTTGTTTAAAATAAAATTCCACCAACATAATTTTTCTTATTTCTTTTATCTTTATTATGTAGTGTACTTATCTGGAATGATGAGATATTTTAAAATGTATATTTCTTTATTCCCCTGGATGGAAATAAATAAAACATATCTACAAAACAACCATTTATACCAACCAAATTGTAAAATATCTAAGTTTTGTTGATGTTAGTAATTATATGTTGAGACATCAAAACAAAATAAAGTATAACTAAAAAATTGTGGAACATCATTTCTAGATAAGATTAGACTGTATTATACAATTGTTTATATGAAAATATGTGACAAATCTGGGTAATAGAATATTAATTAAGTTATGGTAAAATGTTGAACTGCTTTAACATTAATGTACAAGTGATGAATGAGTTTATCTAACCATTATTTTGATATTTTATGCATTATTAAGAAAACTATAACATACAAGAAATGACTCACAGACAGTATAAGTTGCTGAATGACCGGGTCAATCTCCACCAAAAATAATATGAAACTTAGAAAGTCCAATTAAAGGTTATTCTTTAAATTAGATTGATCACATTTTAACATTTCTATGAATGCAATTGTTTAATTAATGCTTTCTTCTTACATGCATGCCATAATGGAAATAAAATATGATTTAACAATATATTTATACAGTCTTGTCATAAACACATTCTGTACAGATGATAATACATAGAAAAGTCAACATATTTTATGTGTGGGTCCATCTCAGTTTACAGATGGTGCATGGCTGTCTCACTCTTGAATATACATCATGCAGCACAGTTGGGGTAAAGTCCTTTTCACATGACAACACGCTTGTAGCACTTCTGGAAATACAAAAGTAAAACTTTATTACATAAAGAGAATAAACAGCAGTTTGTAAAACAATTATAACATAATTTTTGACATTTGCAGATATTCTTAGAAATATATTATCAGGCAGCAAGTCAGGTAACTCTACAAATTGACATTTTGTCTAATTTCAACTTGTCTAAGGAGAATAACCTGTCTTAAGCAGCAAGATTGTGTTCCTACTTGGCTTGTTGCTTTATTTTGATTTTCCATATACTTAGATTCACTAAATGACAAGTTATATAATAGTACTGTCTGAAAAGATTGCATATTTTGTAACATTCAATGTACATATTCAGTAGAATAGTGAAAACAATAAAAAGATAAATCTGATGATGTTCACCTATGATCTCACCTAAAAGCTCCAACAACAACCTACAACCTCTGATTAGTATATGATGTAATAATGATAAACTTCCTAAAGTGTTTTTATATAACATGCAAAAGCAATGAACTTGAGAACTGCCAAAACTTCACCTTATGAGTAATAGATGTTCATTTTTCCCATTGTTGAAAGTGTTGTTTTTCTTAAAGCATTAACAATAGATATTATAAGTACAGTGCAACCTCTGTGGAGCAACACCCTGTGGGATATACAAATATTTTTAGTTATGTTGAGGTTGTTGTTCTGGAGAGGTAAATTTGATAGTTATATTTCAGCTTAGGGAAATTCTTATGATGTTGTTATTGAGAGGTTTTTGCTTCAGAGTGAGCTACTCTGGCCAGGTTGTACTGTATAAATTGCTTCAAACTCCATCTCTTTCAGCTGAGCTAAATGGAGAAAAACAACAATAGATTCTCCAAATTTAGAATTTCTTTGTTTACAATTTGACATTTAATGTTGGGCAACTATGCAGACATATTTTTATGTGATACAATGTCGCCTTTAACTATTTTTTTCTAATGAACAAAGTGTCAGTCTTGACAAAATCATGTGAAAAAAAGGTCACAGTAAACAATATTAATCTAACCAGTTCATATATATTGCAAAATCAGCTTTACAGAACTCATAAGTGGCAAAATTAAATTTAAATGTTGCTTTTGTGATGTGCAGCACTGGCCATGTCTTTTTATCACAATAATTTACCTCATTTATATCTGTTACTTTCACATTACTTTTTTGTCCCTTCTGCACTAACCATTGTCTACAAGTTCTGAAATATTATCAAACATTAATTCACACACTTTCTAGGCAACCAACATAAAATCAGTGTAAAAGCATTTGAATATAATTATTTTTATTTTCTTGATATAAAGATACAAATTTAATGTACTTCATGTTTTTACTGACTGATACAATATACTGATAAATTCTTATTTCAATGTTTGTTATCAAAGTACATTTTTATTCTATTTTTAAAGTGTTTACATTACAAAGCTATCACACATTTATGACTAAAACATATCTATTAGCATTATCTTTGATGGGGATATGTACATAGTAAATTGAGGGATACACAAAGCTACAGGAAAGAAATGCTTATGCCAGGCTGACATAAAGTCCAGAAGGTTCACATCTTGTCAGGAATGCCAGTCTTAAAGCTGTCTTATACAATTATTTCAGAAGCAAGTATCTAGTCATACAGCATATAAATGCTTTGCGACCTTTGTTTAACATACCGAAGCATAATACCCCCTGCATTTATTCATAATGGTAACATCTTCTGGGACTGCCACATGGTAAGACAGGTCAAACAACTGTACATACTCAAACTTCTCCCTACCAACACTGAAAATGAAAATTATACAATTTTTTCCCTTTATTTTTGTACAAAAGATGACCCATACATTTAATATAGACTTTTTACATATAATTAAATTAATAAAATATCTCATAACTTATTTTATGTTTAAAATTATAATTATTAATAAACATGAAGCTGAAGTGTTCTAATTTATAAGCTGCAATTAGTATTGAAAAAAAACAACAAAAATACTGCAACTATTGTATATAATAAAAAAAGTATCATGAACCTGATTATGAAACAGTCCCAGTTCAAATGTAATAACACATGACTGTCAGAAAATCAATGTAGGGTACTCTATAATGATATCATGAATGCCATCAATAAACTTCATATATAACAAAGTATACCAGGTTGTCAATGTAGCCTCTTTCTTGTTACTTCAAGAGCTTCCAAAGACAGACTGCAACTACATGTATCAGACATTGAAAGTAAAATAAACAAATAAACATTACACAAGACAATTTTTTATGTTAAATAAAGAGATTTAATTAAATGCAATCTGAGATTATTGCTAAAACATAAAGGGAAGTAATTATCAATAAAATAGTTGAAGGAAAATGTATATATAAGGGAGGTAATTTAGAAAAAAAAAACTTCAAATGTCAGTATAATGATAGTTGACACTGACAATGACCTATATCAAGTATGCACAAGGTAAGAAACAGCAAGCACTTGAAAAATGCATTATATTTCCTTGCAATTTCAAGAATATTTGACTGTATGTAAGGGTTCCCTAGATGCTGTTATACTGAAATAAACTTAAGTCTAAATATAGCTAAGATCTATTTATATCTTTAAAAAAAGGAAGTCCCAAATTTCTACAGCAAATCACAGGCTCAAAAGTTTAGTTACTAATATCAGCAAAGAGGTTGATATCTATACTTTTTAATAACTATCGTCAAAGGTAGGGAAAAACTTACTGGAAAGGCATACAGTTCTGATCTAATCATTTCAATACATTTTCAGCTCATTTGCATATAAGAAGAAATTTACAGAATTCCCCCTGTTTCTCTTCATTTTCAAACAATCTGTACGATGAATATAAACCAAAACATCAGATATATATTTCAACAAAGACTGTCAACTTACCTTGTTTTTAGAAGAAGACAAAATTTCAGCAACTTTCACTTCCCCGCAAAAACTGTACCGGTGTGCAAGTAAAAAAATCTCAAATGTGATTTTTGAAATAATACAGTCAGACCACAATTATTTCCCTTGAAAATAAAATGCTCTAGGTAAATGCCTACTCTATTTTGCGGTTGTATAAACGTATGCCCCTTTAATGATTTAGACATTTTTGACTGAGGTTTTATATGTAAGTAGGTATTTCAGTACCTACTAATGGAAATGGATTGAATCATCACACACTAAGTCTTGTTCATTATTCTGATCTGATATGCAGTGATCAGGTGTCATAACTCTGCTTGCATTTTTCCAAATGTATGCCATTTTTTTCGACTAAGCTGTCGTTGGTTAAATTTTTGTAAGTAAGCTGGTATCTCAGTACCCTGTAATGAGAATGAATTTAAACTGGCACAATTGTCCCTGTCATGAGCTGATATGCATTGCACAGGTTCCATAACTCTTTTTGCAATTTCACAAAATTATGGCCCCCTTTTCGACTTTAATATTCATTCAGTTGACAAAACTGTTGAATAGTCGAGCGTTGCTGTCCTCCGACAGCTCTTGTTTTTACATTACGTTGCCTATTTTCATCTATTTTCGACTGAAAATGCCATACCAGGTTTATATCTGCGATACTTTTCTATTGCGATTCAGGAGTACACAAAGAGGACTTTACTACTTTCTAACGGTTGAAGATTTAAACTAACATTCAGTAATTACTTATGGCACATTGTTTGATTTTTATTTGACTGCTAATTTGTGGGGCAATTTGGGTTAAAATCATACGCCCCCCTTCAGCGGATTTTTATTATTGCAGCTACAAATTCTGAAAAATAATCGTTGCAGTTTATATTTCGAAACTTTCGAATTTTATAGGTTGATGTACTCACACCTCTCAACGTACAAGGTTGTTACTATACCTGGCCATTATTAACCTGTACCTGTCCATTCTTAAAGTATCCATTATTTTAAGAATTGACAGTTACAGGTTAAGAATGGACAGGTATAGTAAAATAATTGTGTATAGAGCGGTATCGATACAATAACCTATATTACCTACCGGCTTCTTTGTTCCGATGAGGTCTATAAACACCTTATAGACCGCTATAAGAATTTCCAGACCTGTCCTATTTCTAATGTCTACACAAAAATCTCAAGTGCCAGTAGCGGGAATCGAACCCGAGTCGCTCCGATGCTAGTCCAATGCTCTAACCACTGAGCCAAATTGTTGACACACTTACGCATTTGTCAGAGATTAAATTAAAGTTATGCGTAAGCGACCGAAACAATGCAGTAGAATCATGAGAAGTCCGTGCATGACATTTTATGTGGACGTGTGATTGACTCCGTAAATATAGTTTCAATTGTTTCCAAAAAAATATGTTATAAGTGAACAAAATCCGACTAGTTTTACATATCTTGAAAAATGATTTAAACATGATTTTACTGTAAAGTTTTATCATTCAATTTTAAGCAGGTCTTGATATTTGTCTGAACGTTAATACGGGCATACTCTCCCGTCAGAGTGGAGAATGCTTCTTGAAATAGGACAGTTTATTTTACTAAGAAATATATTGATTGCAAAAAATACTATCTACACAAAGTTCCTCCAAGTTAATTAATAGTCTGCTAATGCAAATTGTTATGATATTCTGTACAATTAACATGGAACATAAGTAACGAAGTTGTATTTTTGAAAATAACCCAGTTAAATTATCGTGATACATTCCGAGCGTGTCTGAAATAAGACTGATAGTTTAAACATATTCAAAGGCAGTTTTAGGTAGTGGTAATTGGTGGGAAAGAGGTTAAAGTACATTTGTTTCCTGAAAAAAGTTCCAATTTTGCTGAATGTCGTTAATTCATATCGAACTAACACTTGACATTTTATGCCTTTAAATATTATTAGATATTTTGCACTGTACAATGTTTCATCGATTCTATACTAACTTGACATTCACAAGTACAGAACAGAACAGAACAGAACATATTCTTTTATTTCATCCAGGCATTTTAAAATACAACATGGATATATATCATAGTAAAGATTAACATGAACAATAGAATGGTTCCGGCACAAGAAGTACTGTTAACAAAATTAATAGTAACAACATCGATAGACATTTACATAGGAAACTTGAAATTCACTTTCAGTAATAAGTATTCATCAAGTAAATGGAGAGCAGGGGTTCATTTACTAATAAATAGTTGGAAACTTTTGTATATAATACTAAAATCAATTTCAACAAAAAGATATTTAAATATATATATCGTGTGGGGGGGGGGGGGGGGGACATTTAGTATAGGGGTGCGATATATACGCGCCTGTAATATAACCGAACCTCACAGTCAATTCGCCGAGAAAAGTAGTACCTTTATATTAAAGTGTATATTATATATATAAATGAAAATATTCTATGGAAAAGCTGTAAACATTTTTCAATTATAAAATAATTATAACTGTAACAGTTCTGTTATATTTACATGGATAATATGTGAGATATTTGTTTTAAGCGGTTAGGAGAATTGATTAGTTCTGCACGTGGATAACGAGGATTTCGTGTTTGTCTTTTCACAACTGAAAGGAATGTCATTCATAAAATAGAGCAAAAATGTAAATAACATACATGTGTTTAACTAATGCTTTATATAGAACACTGACGGATTTAATACTTAAACATGTGTACGAAGATGCGAGTTACGGATAAATATGTACATGTAAGTGACATCTTTTGAACATAAATATTTCAGTTGTAAGGCAGTAGAATAGTTACATGTATACTATGTTAGTGAGTTAGAAATATGAAATTACTTAATATTGATGATAATCAAAGAATATAGAAATGTAAAAAAAGTAGAAAGGAGGCGTTAGGATTATCTCTTGAACTGTTTCATAATAACGTCAAGGAGTTTTACTAAATGTTTTAAGACTAGAGCGTTCTTCGATCCTAATAGCGATTTCAGAGTAAGGTCGCGTCTTTGGTAAAATGCTGCGTTTTGTATGAAAATTTCTCTTTGTCTTTCGAAAAAATTACAATGAAATAAATAATGTCTCTCAGTGCCGGTTTGATTCGAGGTACACAGTGTACACTTTCTTTCGTTAAACGGGATACCATCGTACCGCCCAACTTCTACTGGGAGTTTATGATTTGCAGTTCTAAATCTGAATAAGGTTATACATTCTTTTAGGTCTAACAATTTGAAGTAATCTTCAAGACAATGATCTTCTTTGAAACTATTGTAAATTAGACCTTTATTGGACTGGGGAAGCTGTGCATGCCATGACTGTTTATACTGGTCTATTAATGTTTGTTTTATTTGTTTATGGATGATTCCATGATTTATTTGGGCCTGGTTCTGCCAGAGATCTGGTCGGCCTACAGAGTTCAAAATGTCTTTTATCTTAGAAATCCATTTAAATTCATGATTAGGATCGTTGACCATATATTTGTAAATTTCGAACGATATTTTATTTTGTTTCCCAGTAATAAGACGATTCCAAAATGATAACATTCGGGATTTAACTATGATAGATATTGGATATCGGCCAAGTGTATGAAAACTTCTTCACGTGAATCAGGTGTGGAGAACCAAAACGTCATTAAACTTTATAATGTTTATTTAAATCGTTGCCATGGCAATCAAAGCAGAGGCCTCTAACTACAAACTTCTTAATTAGTTGTACTCATTGTCAAGAAAATTGAAGATTTTTATATTTTCTCGGTTTTTTGCACGCATGTTTTAGCACATTTCATTGTGCCAAATCAGGGTATATTATGATATGCATTTCTTGTAATAATGTTATAATAAATCTATATCAATACTTTTTATACGGCAAATTAAAATTAAATTAAGAGCTAAATAAAGTTATATTTTTTGGGGAAAAGAAAAATCATTATAAAAAAAACATAAAATACCATTCGCGCCAAATTCTGACTAACTGACTATTGACTAGGAATGTTTCTCATTACAGAGTTGGAGCAGCCGTTTCTGTGCATGCCCGGAATTATTTTCAGTTGCAGCGCATGCAAAATTACTCATTTTCTGCATGTCAGCACGCATTTAGTGTATAGCATGCATAATATACTGACTAAAGGTTGGGGTTAGTATCACCATGGTTACAAAATATATACATTTAAGGTTTTTTCGTTCAAATTTAGTTAATTCGGTATATACCGGAGTCTATAATATATCCCAGGCGCACCAACTCTGCATTTAGTCACAGCCATTGACTAGATACACATTGATGATTTCGGAGAGAGACTATTTCCCAAATATGCACGGATTTTTCACGCAATGCAAACTGTCATGTCCTAATTACTGACAAATATATTTACAGGTTCGTAGCAAGTTGGGCCGTTTGTTATATTAATAGTATCAAATAAATTGTGACATATATTGTCTTGTTTTTTCTTCTAACTATTTGTTTTTATCATACATACACGTTACAAACCTTCTTCAAATCCGACACCAATCTGGACTATGTAAAACAAAGAAGCATGTAGGTAAGTCAGTTATCATTCTCGGAATAGGTCTGCATTGTGTTTATAGACCTGTGAGGAGATTTGAAAACCTCGCTCGCTACGCTCGCTCGGTTTACAAATCCCTCACAGGTCTATAAACACAATACAGACCTGTTCCTCGAACAATAACTATTACTAATGGACAAAACTAACAAAGGATTACATAACAACCGTGTTTTAAATTAAGTTTGTTTTTCATGTTAAGTGTATAGACTTTAACTTTTTCCATGTAATTGAACAGTCGCAGCTGTGGCAGACCTTGGTAACACCAAAGTTCAGGATATATACAGTATCAAAGACCTGGCAAAGAAATGGAGTACAGTAAAGATTGCTCATCCTGTATTGCTGGTGAAGGTCATACTCAAGTCACGGATGATACATTATGCTAAACCTGGCAAAAATGATAAATGGCCATTTCAGGTAGGCGTCATAATACAAATTTGATTACATTTTACCTGGTTTATAACAATTTTAGTTATATTTTATGTAAATTTTTATAATGTTCACCAGTAGACTACAGATTCTTTAGAAATATGTCCATGTATATGGTAAGAATGATTTCTTCTTGCAAATAGTATTAGGTTATTTAACATTGTTCTGTACAATACGGAGTTATATTTGGACTCGTACCCAGCTGAGAAAACCATATTGGACGAGCGGCTAGGCGAGTCAAATATGGTTTTCCCATCTGGGTATGAGTCCAGATATATCTTGTACAGTTCAATGTTAAATAACCTTTTTATTCTATATCTATTTTATTTAAGTTTAAATTAAAAATAATATTTCTGCCTTCCTCATTTCAAGACGCATAATCTAACTCCGTACGTAGAGCGCCTACTTCACCCAATTTACATTCGGAACATTTTCTCGCATTTCGGGTTTTATCGTATGTTTAACGTGGGTCTTTTTGAACCGTCCAAATACGGAAAAAATACAGTTTTTTTTGTACGCATGTGCGTCCAATAAGGTGATATATTGTACGGTCACATGTTGCAATTGAACGTTCACGACTGGATAGATAAAACAGATATAGAATAATTACCAATCTACAGTAATCTCCTTCAAAAGTGATCAGTCTACAGTAATGACCAGTTAGTACGTATCATCAGTCAACAGTTATCACTTCCTGTCCGTTAACAGATCTGCCGGTTGCACTGGGTATTTGCACAACAGGGCCTTTGCAATTGAGGAAAATTGTATAAGAAACCGTTTGCAACTTTGAATTCTTTTTGCGATAACTGGTCATTCTTGCCCTTTTCTATGCCACTGTATGTATTTTATCCACCTTTTAGGTTCGGAATGGTATACCAATGTCTCATTCCCTGTGAGAAGTTCATTTAACCTCCTTTCATTTGCATTTTTATAGATTTTTAAAAGTTTTTTTGCAACAAAGCAATCTGGACTTCTGCTCTTTTGTCGGAAGATTGGGTAACCACCTTGCACATACTTTCAATAATTTCAAATGTTTAGTTAGAAATTTTATGAACACTTCTGGATGGCATGCCCTCTGATGCTGCTATTTAATAAACTATATACTTCCAGTCTTCTGCTGCAATGGACCCGCCAGCTTAGCTCAGTAGGTAGAGCATTAGTCTACGGATCGCGAGGTCGTGAGTTCGATCCTCGGGCGGGGCGTATGTTCTGTGTCTATTTGATAAAAGACATTGTGTCTGAAATCATTAGTCCTCCACCTCTGATTTATTTGGGGAAGTTGGCAGTTACTTGCGGAGAACAGGTTTATACTGGTACAGAATCCAGGAACACTGGTTAGGTTAACTGCCTGCCATTACATGACTGAAATACTGTTGAAAAACGGCGTTAAACCCAAAACAAAAAAAAAAACAAAAAAAAATCTGCTACAATGGCTGCTACAGCAGCAATGTTATGAGAAGATGCTGATGTTTTAAGGCACTCTATACAAGGTAGATCTTGTACTCTAGATTCTAACTTTCTAAATACACCTCCTAACCTATAAACAGTGACTTTATGAAGGAAAAAATCACCATTAACAATTTTAAATTCTTGCAGAATCTGCTTGGTGAGTGTTATCAGAGAACAATACATCTTTATGTAGAATGTAATTTCCTTCCCGCTTATGATGAAATAACACCAGTGTATATGAGTGTTGTATGTTAAAATGTTTGTAACTCGGCTATAACGACCCCCTAGAAGATCATGAAAAAAATTCTTTTCTTTATGCCTTTATTACCAGTCTTCAGTAATCACAAGTTTACACTTATCACTAGACTACAGCACTTAAGTATTTTTCAGTCTGCATTGTTCACCAGTCTACATTGATTAACAATGAACATTCTAATATGCTTGTCTCTGTTAGAACACGCTTACGCTAGAATGATGTCACGTTATCGGTGGTGACATCAAAGTTTTTGATGCGACCAAGAAAGAGCGCTACTGTATTTTATCTATTGTTTTAGATTAAAGGCATATTAGAATTGAAATAATTTATAGCAAAACAGTGTTTGAATACTATCTATACACTCGGGCGGTAAATGTCGTACAAATAATTTCACGAGGGCTGTGCCCTCGTGAAATTATTTAGCCCAACATATAAGCGCCCATCATGCAAAAATAGTGTTAAAGCATCTTTCTGCTATAAATTATTTCTTATTAATTACCAGTCTACAGTAGTCACCAATCTACAGTTATCATGACTAAAGTAAGCACCAGTCTACAGTTGTTACCAATTTACAGTAAATTACCCGTCTACAGATATTATCAATCTACTGTAAATCACCAATCCATAGTTATTACCAGTCTGCACTAGTACCCTGTTTACAGTAATAACCAGCCTACAGTAATTACCTATCTACATTTATCACAACTCTGCAGTAAGCACCAGTCTACAGTTAATCATCAATCAACAGTTATTACAAATCTAGACTATTGTGAATCACTTATCTAAATTTATTACCAGTCTACAGTTATCAATCTACAGTGAAGTACCAATCTCACAGTAATATTCTGTTTACAGTAACCAAGATGTGCAGTTTGTCAAATTAAGTCTTTTTTCTTGTATGGGCATCAGCTATTTTCAGACATTATTTGATCTATAAAAATGATCATTAAACATCTATTTGTAGGCACATTTGTTGATAGGAGACAAGACAGGGGCTTGTACGGCAGTTTTATGGAATGCTATGTGTCCAAACTTCTACATCAGGTAAGTGATTCCACTTTAAAGTGGATGCCTTTTAGAAAAATAAAATGTTTTTGTTGTAAATAGGTTGTTGCTTAAAAGAGGTTAATTTTCTAAGAGTCTTTATGAGGTTTTAAGGCCATATCACATATAAACCAAACTGGAATTGAGTTCAAACTGAAACCGTTTATTTGTTGTTGTTGTTTCAGAATAGGTTAGGGCTTTCTCATACATACCAAATGACCTACTGAGCTATCTTCTTAATATTTTAGCATCAGTTTGCCATTTGAAACATGTAGCTCATATTACACAGGTGAGCGATCCAGGGTCATCATGACCCTCTTGTTGAGATTTTGAAAATGGAAGGGTTGCATTCTAAGTGTGGTTTCTAAACACAGTTTTACACTGTTGAGGCATATAGTTTTGAATTATAATAATGTAGTAGAAATATGACTGGTTATATACAAAATTTAAAGACAGTTTTCGCATAGACATATCTTTATCACATTTTAGATGAGACTTCATTTTCAGTGGGTCTTTTATGGTTTGTGTGCTAGTGCCTAGTACTGTAGCTGTAAAAACCATAGGTCTAGGGTTCAGACATTGTCTGAGTTACACATCATTATTCATTTCTACCAAATTTGATTAACTGGTTATGGCAAAAGTAAAGATTTTTCATCATAATTACATGTCAGCTTTATATATTAGCATTAAAGAGGGGACAGTCCTATTGTTGAAGAAGTTCACTGTCAGAAAGAGTTTCCAGCCTCTACCAAGATTTAAACCTGTGCTGCAAAACACCCAGTTTTATGACATAGATATCAACTTAAACAGCCATCATCCAGAGTCGGAAGTTAGAGTATTTGATGCTACAGAATTACCAGATGAGATGGAGTTACCTCCCTTATGTTATCATTTTGTTACCAGGAAGCAAGCAGGGTAAAAAAGCTTGAATATTTTAAGTGAATATTTTTTGTGGATTTCGTGGTAAATCCCATTGAACAGATAAAATTCTCATTTATTTTGGCATTAATATTTCGAATCCACAAACTCATAAGATATACATACATAAAATATAAAGATTTCGCAGATTATAGCTTTCGAGTCAGTTCTATCAGTAAATAGGAACAAGAGGTGTGATCACTTAAATTTGAAAATATTTGAAAATATATTCTGTATACCATCTTTATGAGGGCTTGAGCTAAAAAGTTTATGGAATCTTGATACAGACTCAGTTTAACGAGCTGTTTACATCTTTCGTTGATGTTTCGTTTACTTATTACCTGACTTTAGCTCTAAAATGAATTAAACTTTTTGGTTTGAAAAAAGGATTTTGATTAGTGAAAATATTTTAAAAATGGAAACTTTTGCTGAAGAAAGTTGAATTGAGCTTGATGTTAGTTATGCACATATTCGAAATTTTTTATTTTTTTGATAGATAACTGTTAATAATGAATGAATTTCAGTTGTTTACCAAACAATTTTGTATGTGATATTGCCGGAATAGTGACGTATGTGGGCAGGTACGAGAGGGAGCCAATGAACAGTAAGGTTTTACACATTAATGCGGTTAATTTTGGAACAGACGTTTAATATTGATTTGAATTTTTTTGGTAACAGAAAAGGTCACCAGGTAAAATCAAAGGAAAAGCTTGTTAACACTCTAGAGGCCACATTTATGACTATATCTTCATGAAACTTAGTCAGAATGTTAATCTTGATGATCTTTAGGTCAAGTTCGAATCTGAGTCATATGGGGTCAAAAACTAGGTCACCAGGTCAAATCAAAGGAAAAGTTAGTTAACACTTTAGAGGCCACATTTATGACCATATCTTAATGAAACTATTTTGATGGTCTTTATATCAATAGGTCAGGTGAGCGATACAGGGCCTTCATGGCCCTCTTGTTTTTTATTTTAAAGAAATCAGATACTGATTTTACTGACTAATAATTGGATGTTGAACCAATTAACTGTTGACAGTCATATTTTTATCTTGAAAATGGGAAGTAAGTGGTAAGGAAATTATGTGAATGTAGTTGTTATCTGCAACTGTATAACTAAAGCATTCTGTTCAATTTTATTTTTGCTAGTAATTTGTTCTTCTTCGCACCAAAGACACTCTGTTTTTGAAACCATTCATTCTCCACATCAACATCATGTTAGGAAGTTGTCTAGTACTTATTCTAGTGCAGAATTTCAGGAACATAGATATGAAGAATAATACTGTATGAGAATATATATTCTGTTTGCATTTTGTAACAGATACGTTTGGCATGGATAGTGGTGGATTCTGGGTAAGGAGATGGATACAGTTGATAGATGAATCCAGTCTAAAACCATTCTATCTTCAGTTGTTCAAAATAGCAGAGTTAGGCATCTTACATTTTGATATTTGAATTATTTCATTTGCTTACCATTTGTAAACATGGAGACATATTTGTGTCAGCTTCGTCAAAATTTGGAAAGAGTAAATAGTAAATTAGAAGTAAAAAATATGATATTTAGGAATTCTAAACGTTACATATTTATACTGAACTGCTTTGAAAATGCAACATTTACATTGTTAATCCCCTGCCACAAGTGGTGGGGGGTTATAAGAATGGTCTCCGTCCGTCCTTCCATCCTTCCTTCTATCTGTCCGTAACATTTCGTGTCTCTTATATCCTGCACCCCATGAAGGATTTTCATAAAACCTGGGTCAAATGATCACCTCACCAAGACAATATGCTTCTTGAAAACCACTGGGCAGAATTACACCAAACTTCACAGGAATGATCCTTGGGTGACCCCCTTTCAAAATTTTTCAAAGAATTGAATTCCATGCAGAACTCTGGTTGCCATGGCAACCAAAATGAAAAACTTAAAAAAACTTATTGTCCAAAACTGCAAGGTGTAGATATTTGGCATGTGACATCATCTAATGGTCCTCTATGAAGACTGTTCAAATTGTGCACCTGGGATGAAAAGAGGCCACGCCCCGGGGGTCACAAATTTTACATAGACTTATATAGTA
Organism: Mercenaria mercenaria; assembly: GCF_021730395.1. Taxonomy (NCBI): domain Eukaryota; kingdom Metazoa; phylum Mollusca; class Bivalvia; order Venerida; family Veneridae; genus Mercenaria; species Mercenaria mercenaria. The sequence goes on along the minus strand of NC_069361.1, from coordinate 46,351,328 downwards.
AAAATCTTTAAAAATCTTCTTGTCTAAAACCACATAACTGAGGCCTTTGATACAAATGTATTTGGTATGTAGCATTGCCTTGTGATCCTCTACCAAAATTGTTCAAATCATAACCCCGGGGTGAAAAGAGGCCCTGCCCCGGGGGGTCTTAAGTTTTACATAGACTTATTTAGGAAAAAACTTTAAAAATCTCCGTGCTTGAAACTGCAAGGCCTAGGCTTTTGATATTTGGTATGTAGCATTGCCTATTGGATCTCTAACAAGATTGTTCAAATTATGTCCCTGCGATGAAAAGAGGCCCCGCCCTGGAGGTCACTTGTTATATGAGTTATATAGTAATAAATACTTCAAAAATTATCAGATCATATTTCCTAGACTGTTTAATTATAATACCTGATGACCCCAAGCGATTAGGGGTCACTTGACTGTGACCTTGACCTACTGACCTACTTTCTTGTTTTTGAAGATACAGCCTTGAAATTTGGATAATATGTACAGTTTTGTACACGGATCTTAATGCTGACTTTCAGTGACTATGAATATGACCTACTGATCTACTTTCTAATATCTTAGCATCAGTTAGCCATTTTAAACATGTGGCTCATATTACTCAGGTGAGCGATTCAGGGTCATCATGACCTTTTTGTATTTCTGAGTATACTCTTGGAAACACTCCAGGGCTGGATAAAGTTATGATCACCAGTTATTCTGTCTGACGTTAAATCTGAAATTCTTCTCTGGTCTTGAGTGAAACATATGATTATTGGTATGATACATATACATGCAGGCACTGGGAAGAGCCCATGAATAATAATTCTGGGTAAATGTCTTTTCAGGGTATAACAGATTTGGATACTCACCCTGGCACTGAGTTAGTCTGTACCCATGTTAGATTGGTACAAAATCTAGACCATCTGACTACATCTCATACAAATAGACTGGTTTTCCCGACTACGACAGCTGAATCTCAGGTAAGTTTACTGGTGCTTTACACTGGTACAAAATCTAGAGCATCTGACTACATCTCATACAAATAGGCTGGTTTTCCTGACTACTACAGCTGAATCTCAGGTAAGTTTACTGGTGCTTTACACTGGTACAAAATCTAGACCATCTGACTACATCTCGTACAAATAGACTGGTTTTCCTGACTACTACAGCTGAATCTCAGGTAAGTTTACTGGTGCTTTACACTGGTACAAAATCTAGAGCATCACACAATATCTCACAAAAGTAGATCGGTTTCCCTTACTACTACAGCAGAATTTCAGGTGTGACAGACTGGTGCTCAGCAGTGAGTTCTACAGCTTTAAAGACCAGTCTGAAAACAGTACTAAGGTTTTTGTGAGAACTGCTTTACAGCAGGTTGTTATACCTATGTTTGTTCATAATGTCTTTGAATTTTTGCTGGGTTCCACATGTAAAGAATGCATAACTGAGTTCAAAATAAATTCAGTTAAAAATAACTATTTATTAGCCAGCTAATGAAATCCATTAAGGAATTTAAGCCCAAACCCAAGGTTATACAACTTCAGTTTGGAGACCAGTGTCGAATTTCAGCATCTGATTGGCTCTCCAAGCTGAAATTTCGAATTGACCAATAGCAGAGTTGCATTCTAAATTTGTTTTTCAAATTATATTATATAACCTTTGAGCCTATTGACTGAAAAAAAAAAACCACCAACCAACAAACAAACAGCTTCTCTTTGTCTCAGCTGCTGAATGTTTTTGTCAGCTCGATGCTAGTTTGCTGTAAAATTAATAATTTTTGTGAGAGACTTATTTTTGTGGATTCTGGTTGTGTACATGAAATTAAGTCCCAACAAACACAATAAATTCCTAAATATTTCATCTTTGACATTCACAAGTTCAGGCCCCAAGCAAAAGTTATTTTGGTCAAAACTATGAAAATTTATTCCCACGAAATTAAATGCTTTCACAATATCTTCTTTATATGAGTTTCGTAGGGAAAAAATGAAAGTCTTTGCTTATTTTTTTTATCACATTGCAATGCTTTAATGGATTTTTTAATTAAATATAATTTTCAGATAAGTATTTTGGATCATGCAGTGTAAAAAGAGTTAAAGAGAGAATCTGTGATAGAGAGGTTATGGAAATGGTCCACATTACGGGAATGCAAGACTCGGCTGACACAGTCCAGTGTTGGAGGGTATCTCAACTTCCCGCCTCTACCTGGAACAATAGACTCAATAAAAACCTGCCTGAAGGATACACAGGTTGAGTTTTAAGTCACTTCAATGGAAAAGATAGGCACCTTTTCATCTTTAATGGTTGAGGAGGACCCCAGGTGTTCCTTTCAGAATTATGTTAGGCATATGCAAGCACCTAGGTACAACCAGCCAGTTGATTGGCTTTGAGTTGTGATCAGTGTGCAGAGTGATTTATTAGAGTAAGTTGGAAACCTAGCTCACCTGTCACGTAGTGACAGGGTGAGCTTTTGTGATCGCCCTTTGTCCGTCGTCCTTCCGTCGTCCATCCGTTCCCAATTTCCTTGTGAACACGATGGAGACCACATTTTTAATTTGATTTTAATCAAACTTGCACACAACTTGTATGGGCATAATATCTCGTTTTGTTTTGAAAACTGGCCAGATCCCGTCATGAGTTCCAGAGTTATGGCCCCTTAAAAGGCCAAAATTTGCCATTTTTGGCTTGTGAACACGATAGCGACCACATTTTGCGATCAACTTTTATCAGACTTGCACACAACTTGTATTGGCATAATATCGCAGTTCTTTTCGAAAACTGGCCAGATCCCATCATGGGTTCCAGTGTTATGGCCCCTTGAAGGGCCAAAATTTGCTATTTTTGGCTTGTGAACACGATAGAGACAACATTTTGCAATCAACTTTAATCAAACTTGCACACAATTTGTGTTTGCATAATATCTCAGTTCCTTTCGAAAACTAGCCAGGTCCCATCATGGGTTCCAGAGTTATGGCCCCTTAAAGGGCCAAAATTTGCTATTTTGGCTTTTGCAGCCATATAGAGACTTCATTTATGGTTTGATTTGATACAAACTTGCAAAATATCTTCAACAACAATAAATCTTGGATTCCATGATGAATCTGTCAGATCCAATCATAGGTTCATAGGAGTTACGGCCCCTGATTGACCCTTAAAAGAGCCAGAGTTTGGTAATTTTTACCTTGTGAACACGATAGAAGTGACATTTTATATTTTATTTTAACCATACTTACACAAAACTTAAGTCACAATAAGATCTCGGTTCCTTGTGAAAAACGGCTAGATTCCTTCATGGGTTCTAGAGTTACTGCCCCTGAAATGGGCAAAATTTTCTTGTTTTGGCCTTTCAGTCATATAGAGGTTTCATTTATGTTTTGATTTGATACAAACTTGCACAGAATGATTATCTTGATGATCTCTAGGCCTGGATCGAAACTGGGTCATGTCGGGTCAAAAACTAGGTCATCAGGTTAAATCAAAGGAAAAGCTTTTTACCAACCTAGAGGCCACATTTATGACCCTGTCTTCATGAAACTTGGTCAGAATGTTTATCTTGATGATTTCTAGGCCAGATTTGAAACTGGGTCATATGGGGTCAAAAAACTAGATTACCCAGTCAAATCAAAGGAAAAGCATGTTAACACTCTTGTTCGTTTGATGTGCATGAAACTTGATCAGAATGTTTGTCTGCATGAAATATCAAATGAATTTTTATCTGGGTCATGTGGGGTCATAAACTAGGTCACTAGGTCAAATCAAAGAATAAGCTTGTTTACACCTTAGGAGGCACATTTTTATGCCCCCACTTTTATGGGTGGGGGCATATGGATTTGCTGTTGTCCGTCCGTCCTTCCGTCCATCCGTCCGTCCTTCCTTCCGAGAATGTTGTGTCGCGCCTAGCTCCAGAAGTATTTGACGTAGAGTCACAAAACTTTACAGGAATGTAGGTCAGCATGTGCAGTTGTGCATCTGGGGTTTCGCGTCTGGATTCATTCAGTCGTGTAGGAGTTATGGCCCCTGACTTTGTAAAAATTAGTCATTTTAGTGTTGTGTCGCGCCTAGCTCTGAAAGTATTTGATGTAGAGTCACAAAACTTTACAGGAATGTTGGTCAGCATGTGTAGTTGTGCACCTGGGGTTTCGCGTCCGGATTCATTCAGTCATGTTGGAGTTATAGCCCCTGACTTAGTAAAAATTTGGTCATTTTAATGTTGTGTCGCACGTAGCTCCGAAAGTGTTTGACCTAGAGTCACCAAAGTTTACAGGAATGTTGGTCAGCATGTGCAGTTGTGCACCTTGGGTTTTTTTTCGTCCAGATTCGTTCAGATGTGTAGGAGTTATGACCCCTGACTTGGTTAAAAATTGGTCATTTTAATGTTGTGTCGCGTGTAGCTCCAAAAGTATTTGACCCAGAGTCACCAAAGTTTACAGGAATGTTGGTCAGCATGTGTAGTTGTGCACCTGAGATTTCGCGTCTGGATTCATTCAGTCGTGTAGGAGTTATGGCCCCTGACTTTGTAAAAATTGGTCATGTTAGTGTTGTGTCGCGCTTAGTCTGAAAGTATTTGATGTAGAGTCACAAAACTCTACAGGAATGTTGGTCAGCATGTGCAGTTGTGCACCTGAGGTTTTGCGTCCCGATTCATTCAGTATTGTAGGAGTTATGGCCCCTGTCCTTTGTCATGTAGTCTGGGCATCTGTGTCCCATGGACACATTTCTAGTTAATTCTATCTTCATAAATTTTGGTCAGAGTGTTTGTTATCATAAACTCTTGGACGATTTCAAATCTGGGTCACGTAGGGTCAAAAACTAGGTCACTAGGTCAAATCATAGGAAAAGCTGTATACACTCTAGAGGCCACTTTTTTGCTCCAATCTTCCTGAAATTTTGTAAGAATGTTTGTTTTCGTAAAATTTTGGACAAGTTCTAATCTGGTTCATGTGGGGTAAAAAACTAGGTGACTAGGTCAAATCAAAGAAAATGCTTGTTTACACTCAAGAGGCCACGTTTTGTGGTCCAATCTTATTGAAAATTGGTCAGAATATTTGTCTCAATGAAATCACTAGGTAGAACATGTTTACAGTGTTATGGTGTGTTACACAGGTGAGTGACTTAGGGCCATCTTGGCCCTCTTGTTTTATTTCAGATATGAAAGGCTTTGGCCATGTCAGTTTTCTACTTTGTATGAATGAGGGGAAGTGATTTGAAATCTGGCAACCCTAGTTAACCTCAAACATCTCAAATTAAAAATTTTTGCAGTGGTATTTGATTAAAATTGTAAAATTGTATCAAAATTTAAAAAAAAAAATATATATTTTCAGTAACTTGAAAATTTGATATACTAGTAATGATTTGACTGAAACCCAACTCTTTTGTTATGAGATTCAAAAAGAGTTTCAATATTTCAATTTGGAGACTGGCTTTTATCCACTGTATGTCAGATGGATATTGTTCTGGCATTGCCCATCTGTCCGTCCATCCATCTTCTACCATATGTTTTTATTTGTAAGTTGATTTTATATTATTTGGTGCATGTGAATCTTTATATTATTGTCCCTGATTGGTTAAAAATGACAATTTTTGTAGTTATCTTTGTCTTACTATATTGCTCTTAGTAGATATAATATATAAATTACGGTACTTAGGAAGCTTTTCAGACAATTTTGTCTGAATCTACACTTAAACACTAGAGTTATTTCCATTAAATCAGTAAGAAACTGTAAGTTTAGTAAAACCAGTGCCATATCTTTGTAATGCTTTAATTTGGCATATTTTGTTGATATTTTATATAACAGTTTACCAACTAAAACTAAAGAGCAAATGTCTTCTCATTTGCACTATTTACAAATGACAAATTTGTATATATTATGACAGTATGTATGGCATCTCTTCTTAGGGATAACAATTCATTATTAATTTAAATGATTACTATGGTGTCTGTTAATTTCTTAGGAATAAGAAGCTTGTAGTCTCAACAGAGCACACACTCTTTCACCAGCACACTAATTGGTGGATTATCAAAATCAAAATTAATTAAATTGAATTCATATTTGTTCAATGGGGTTGAATTTGGGCTTGAAGGAACTACTAAAACCATGAAAATTAGACCTGCATGAATAATAATGTTTTCACTGTACGGGCTAGTTATAATTTATCTGAAGTTTTTATGCCCCCGAAGGGAGGCATATAGTTTTTGAACCGTCTGTCGGTCTGTCAGTCTGTCTGTCAGTCTGTCCGCAATTTTCGTGTCCAGTCCATATCTTTGTCATCGATGGATGGATTTTCAAATAACTTGGCATGAATGTGTACCACAGTAAGACGACGTGTCGCGTGCAAGACCAAGGTCCGTAGCTCAAAGGTCAAGGTCACACTTAGACATTAAAGGTCATTTTTCATGATAGTGCATTCGTGTCCGGTCCATATCTTTGTCATCCATGGATGGATTTTCAAATAACTTGGCATGAATGTGTACCACAGTAAGATGACGTGTCGCGCGGAAGACCCAGGTCCGTAGCTCAAAGGTCAAGGTCACACTTAGACGTTAAAGGTCATTTTTCATGATAGTGCATTCGTGTCCAGTCCATATCTTTGTCATCCATGGATGGATTTTCAAATAACTTGGCATGAATGTGTACATGTCGCGCGCAAGACCCAGGTCCGTAGCTCAAAGGTCAAGGTCACACTTAGACGTTAAAGGTCATTTTTCATGATAGTGCATTCGTGTCCGGTCCATATCTTTGTCATCCATGGATGGATTTTCAAATAACTTGGCATGAATGTGTACCACAGTAAGACGACGTGTCATGCGCAAGACCCAGGTCCGTAGCTCAAAGGTCAAGGTCACACTTAGATGTTAAAGGTCATATTTCATGATAGTGCATTGATGGGCGTGTCCGGTCCATATCTTTGTCATTCATGCATGGATTTTAAAATTATTGGACATGAATGTGTACCACAGTAAGACGACGTGTCCTATGGAGACAGCTCTTGTTTTCAGTGTTTTTCTCAGTGTATGGTTTAGTTATTATTTTACAGGTTGCAGCAAGTGGTGACTGGGAAAAAGTGTTTACAGGTTTCAGTTTCCGAGAGTACAGGCAGATTCTTATACAGGCCACTATAGTGTACATCAAACTAAATGTAGAACATTGTACTAATCACAGGCAAGTATTCTAGTGTCATAGTTTCTGAGAGTACAGACAGATCCTTATTCAGGCCACTATGGTGTACTTCAGACTGAATATAGAACATTGTACTGATCACAGGTAACTATTCTAGTGTCATAGTTTCTGGTATGACAGACAGAGCCTTATACAGGCCACTAAAGTGCTGTGGATCAAGCTGAATTGAGGACATTATACTGATCACAGGTAACTATACCAGTATCATAGCTTTTGAGAGTACAGACAGTTCCATATACAGGCCACTATGATGTGCATCAAATTGAATATAGAACATTTTACTGATCACAGGTAAGTATTCTAGTGTCATAGTTTCTGGGAGTACAGACAGATCCTGATACTGGCCACTATAGTGTATGTCAAACTGAATGTAGAACATTGTACACATGGCAGGTAAGTATTCTAGTGTCATAGTTTCTGAGAGTACAGACAGATCCTGATACAGGCCACTATGGTGTACTTCAGACTGAATATAGAATATTATACAGATCACTGGTAACTATACCAGTATCATAGCTTTTGAGAGTACAAATAGATCCTTATACTGGCCACTATGGTGTACATGAAATTGAATTGTACTGATCACAGGTAACAGGTGTTTTACAGGGACTATAAAATTCTGCATTTGAAGGCTCTTATCTTGGATTTTGAGATCTGTGCTAATGCTTAGTTTTTCAAGGATGGGTCTTGGGAAGTAGAAGGTGTGAAAGTCACCAAAAAAGCGAGAGAACTTTTCTGTGACTTGTAGGTCCCTATGTCACTTTCAAAACTGATGTAAATCTAAAGAGATGATTTTATTGGCGGGGGAGGCATATAACTGGCAGAGTTTGTCGATCTCTGGTTTCTGACCACATTTGTTTATACAGTTGTAGGACTAGACCCAGATATCTCTAGATGAACATTTTCACACATTCTGATAAATATATCTCTACTTTACGTTAGAAACATTCTTATATACTTGAATTTGCTCAACAACTCATACATGCCTGTATTTTGTTTCAGGATGGGACAAGCCTCATCCAAAAAGGTAAGTCAATAAATACATTTAGCTCTAAAAGTATATTTAGAGCTGTCTTTCTTGCCTTGGTGTTAGTGTCCATGTCTTCATCGGCTATGTTCAGGATGAGCTGTTAGTATAGGTGAATGATCCGGCATCTATCGTCCATCATCGACATTTTTACTTAAACTTCTCCTCTGAAACTATAGGTCAGAATTTTATCAAACTTTATCAGTAGCATCCTGTCATTGAGCTTTCTCAAATTTGTTCAAATGGTTCAGCTTGGTCCTTTTTAGGGGCCACCAAAGCTGCTTATAGAAAAACCTTGAAACAACTTTTCATGAACCACGTGATGAATCTTCATCAAACTTGATTTGTAGCATCTTTGATAAGGTCCTGTCCTAAGTTTGTTCAAATGGGGCCAAGTGCCCCCTTTTAGGGGTCCCTAGAGCTAGGAATAGAAATACCTTCAAACAACCTCTTCTTATGAACCGCTGGATGGATCTTCATCAAACTTGATCTGAAGCATTATCATAAGGTCCTCTTTCAAATTTATTCAGATGAGCACAGCTGGCACTTTTTATGGGCAGCAAAAGCTAAAAAGAGAAATATCTTTAAATGACTTCTTCTCATGAACAACTGGATGGATCTTCATCAAACTTGGTCTGAAGCATCATTATAAGGTCTTCTCCCAATTTAACTCAAATTGGGGCAGTTTGTCCCTTGTAGGGGCCAATAGCGCTAAAAATAAAAATAACTTAAATCAACTTCTTCTCATGAACCAACTGATTGATCTTCATCAAACTTGGTCTGTAGCATTAATATAAGGTCCTGTGATGACTCTAATCAAATGGGGGCAATCAGCCCTTTCTAAGGGCCACTAGAGCTAAAAACAGAAATGCCTTGAAACAACTTCTTCTTATGAACTGATGGATGGATCTTCATCAAACTTGGTCTGTAGCATCATTATAAGGTCCTCTGCCAAATTTGTTCAAGTGGAGGCACTTGGCCCCTTTTAGGGGCTGCTAGAGCCAAAAATAGAAATGCCTTTAAAGGACTCTTTTTATGAACCACATGATAGATATTCATCAAACTTGATTTGTAATACCCTTTTAAGGGCTGCTAGAGCTAAAATAGAAATACCTTTAAACAACTTTTCATGAATTGCTTAATGGATCTTCATCAAACTTAGTATTAGGTGTAATTGTAAGGTCCTGTCACAAAGTTTTGGGGCACTTGGCTGCTTTAAATGACCACAAGATTTATGGATAGAAAAACCTCCTCTCATGAACCGCTTGATTGATTTTCAACTTGTTGCATAACATCATGGTAAGGTCCTCCCCAAAATTTGATCAAATGGTTCTGCTTTGTCCCTTTATGGGGACACCAGAGATAAAAGTAGAAATGTTTTTAAATAACTTCTTATCTAGAAGTTTATTTCTGATGGTAATGCATTTTTGGCCTTCACAATATAATATAGAAATAAACCTTTAGAGAAGTATTATTTTAATGAACTTATTGAAGTATGTCACCAATATTGGTCAAAATCAAGGTCAGATGATCAAGGTCTTCTTCAGGTAAGCGACTTTGACTCATTTGGGCATCTTGTATTCAGAAATACTGGAAAAATGTTTTATCCACTTCCTCTCTGTTATACTTTTACATAAATTTGACACAAATGGAAACTGTTGTCGAGTATCATCATCCATATTAATGTATTAATCACTTTAATGATATCCAAAGTTTCTGCAGGTGTGCCCTATTTAACTATAAAGCAATGAAAAAGAAGAGCTCGCTGTCTCCTCTTACAGGTCTTGGTACTTTGGAATTTCATGTTAAAGTTTTTGATGCACTTTCACTCTGTCTATGTTATTATTTCTGTATGAATTTGATTTAAAAATTAAAAAATAGTTTTTCTTCTTGATCATCATATAACACATAATCCATTAGTCTGGCAGAAATATTCACTTAAGTATGACCCTTTTACACTTATGCGATAGGTATTTCAACAACAACACGTATTATGTATAGTTTTTTTTAGCTCGACCATTCGAAGAATAGGGGAGCTATGATCCTACTCGCCCCGGCGTCGGCGTGAGCGTCACACAAATGTTAAAGTTTGCGTACCACCCCAAATATTTTCAAAGTCCATTGAGATATTGCTTTCATATTTTGCATACTTGTTTACCATCATGATCCCAGTCAGCAAAAAGGAGGAGGCAACTCTATCAAGCATTTTGACTGAATTATGGCCCCTTTTTGACTTAGAATATGCTTATTGTAATGTTAAAGTTTGCATACCACCTCAAATATTTTCAAAGTCCATTGAGATATTGCTTTGATATTTTGCATACTTGTTTACCATCATGACCCCAGTCTGTAAAAAGGAGGAGGCAACTCTGTTAAGCATTTTGACTGAATTATGGCCCCTTTTCGACTTAGAATAAATGTTAAAGTTTGTGGACCACCCCAAATATTTTTAAAGTCCATTGAGATTTTGCTTTCATATTTTGCATACTTGTTTACCATCATGACCCCAGTCTGTAAAAAGGAGGAGGCAACTCTATCAAGCATTTTGACTGAATTATGGCCCCTTTTTGACTTAGAATATGCTTATTGTAATGTTAAAGTTTTACTCATTGCTTATATTATACTATCAAGCACTGAGAATAGTCGGGCGCGCTGTCCACTGACAGCTCTTGTTTTTTCATCTCATCAACGTTTCGGCTAACGCCTTCATCAGAAAAATTCACATATAAACAACGGATGTAAAACTGATAAGGTAACGTCAAATAGTCAAAATGTTAATCAAAATATCGAAATGCAAATACATATATAATCTATAAGGTACTATCCCGGATATGAAAATACCAAACATTTCCTATAGTAAGATTTTATATGCCCTTACACTTAGAAATTCTGGTTTGTATTTGATACACTTTCACACTATCTCTGTTATTGTTAAATGGATTTTACTCAGATTTAAAATATTTTTTCCACATCATCACTTGCATCTTATATGGCAAGGTCCGTAAGGTGTAAATGTGTGTGACATTTTTCTTTTGGGATGGTTGAAAGTATGGAGACCCAGACCCTGCTTAATTGAATCCATGTTATCAATTCAGAAACTTCACACATGAAAAGTTTTGTTTCCTCTGACAAAACCATATTGCAGGGGTATTAATCACGCCAGTGATAGCTCTAGTTTCCTCAGGTTTGCCCTTTTCACTAATCGGCATCATGATCAAACTAGCTGTGAGCTCTGACTCCTCTGGCAACTGTTGTGTTATGGGTTTCTTTTATAGACAGAAACAAATAAACAGAACTGAAATACATCATCCATTTTTATACGCCCGAAGGGACGTATTATGTTATGGTCCCGGTGTCCGTCTGTCCGTCCGTCCGTTAGCAATTTCGTGTCCGCTCTGTAACTCTTGAACCCCTTGAAGGATTTCAAAGAAACTTGACACAAATGTTCACTACACCAAGACGACGTGCAGAGCGCATGTTTTGGAGGAGTCATTTCAAGGTCAAGGTCACACTTAGGGGTCAAAGGTCATATGAGTGCGTTTCGTGTCCGCTCTGTAACTCTTGAACTGCTCGAAGGATTTCAAAGAAACTTGGCACAAATGTTCACCACACTGAGACGACGTGCAGAGCGCTTGTTTCGGATGACTAGCTTCAAGGTCAAGGTCACACTTAGGAGTGAAATGTCATATGAGTGTATTTCGTGTCCGCTATGTAACTTTTGAACTGCTTGAATGATTTCAAAGAAACTTGGCACAAATGCGACGTGCAGAGCGCATGTTTCGGTTGACTCGCTTCAAGGTCAAGGTCACACTTAGGGGTCAAAAGTCATATATGACTTTGCTTTGTGTATATTGCTCTGCATTGCAGTGCTCGTTTTTATTTTGCAGATCCTTTTTTGTTCTCTTACAATAATTTTTGTTTTTGAATTACTTCCCTTTTTTGTTACTATAAATAGCTTATTTTGAAACTTTTTTATTATTGGCCGTAGGGAAAAACCGAGACCACTTTTCTGTGGTACAACATGGATGGTACATCCAATTTTTAGATGTATTTTGACATAACTTTAACTGGTAAGAATTTTTTGGTGGACTTAAAATTTTTTTTATTTTTTTTTGGAATTTCTTCTTTTTTGTTGTTCCTGTCCTTTGGGCTTCAACAGTCAAGTTTTTTTTAAATTTTGCTCCCATCCTCTGATGTAACCCTTCGGGCGTATATTGCCCCGCTTGGCGGCGCTCTTGTTTACAGAATGAATCAGGGGAGTGGTAGTCTAGTGGTTAAGGTGTTGGCCGCTCAACCTGGAGTGGTGGGTTCGGCCCTTGCTGGGATCACAACCACTCCTTCCCATATGACATCAGTACTGGTTTTCCCAGGAAATGGACTTGAGAGTGTCAAATCAGCTTGAAGCTTTCATTATAATGGAGCTTAAATAAATTGGTATAAACTAAAACAATTGAAATAGAAAATAACAGAATTTTATTATATATATCTTTTCTATATACAGTGCATAGATTAATCATGATAATGTGAATATGTACAGTGCAAGTAAACATTTACAACAAAAGGATACAAAAACACACACATTCTATAGATATTGAAGTGGAACAATTCATTGAATAAACTACATTGGGAATTCAAAATTGTGTTTCTTATTTACAGCTTCTTACAAACTATTTTGAATTCTACCTATCTTTGACTTACTGTTGTACAGTTAGTGCAAAGCCAGATTCCATTATTATATTTAAAACTCCACCTGAAGTTCTTGTAGTGTCTTAATTACATAATTTCTATTTTGTGTGTTTGTATATTTGTACTTGTTAAAAAGACTGTTAACAGGAAGTTCTTCCATCAGTATGTGTCATGGGGTCTCCTTGGTGGAGTTGTTAAAGTTGCTGACTTTGAATCACTTGCCTTTCACCGCTGAGGGTTCGAGCCCTGCTCAGACCATTATGAGAGGAAGCTATCCAGCTAGCTTGTGGAAGTTCAGTGTTTCTACTTAGATGCCATCTTGTGCTGTGAAGTAATATTTGCAGTGGCACCAGAGGTCTTCTGTCATCATTAAAGCTTTAAAGCCACCATATGACCTAAATTTTGTTGGTGTGACACCAAAATGAAAATCAGTGTCCATTTATTCAGTGTTTTTAGTTGTGATGTCGGCAGCAGTAAATGTATCTTACTTCAGCTCATAGACTTTTACAGTATTGCTGTCATAATGAGTTACAACTAGTTTGTTCTGGTGAGGATCAAAGCAGACTGATGATGGGCAAGATTCTGTTTTGATGATGCCTAACTTTATTTTTGAATCCTCACTTATCTGGACAATATTTGATGATCCCCACCCACAGACCAGTATGTTTCCTCTTTTATCTGTACATACTCCCCAAGGCTGAACTAAATCAGGATCAGTAAATGTTGATAGATAATTTCCCTGTATGTCTAGAGTTATAACACCTTTGTTGAAATTAGCCACATACACACGGTCACTGTTCGTACTCAGACTTATATGTCTAGTCTTACTGAAAATTTCTTTGCATGACTTGTCAGTTGTAATTTTATGTAACGTGGTGCCACTTATATCATGAATATAAACTGTTTTGCTTTCATCAGATATGAAAAATTTCCCATCATTGAAGGCGAAACCAGAACAGTAATGATCCATCTTCAGCTTCCTTGTTGTTACCATCTTGTCTCCTAGTGATACAAACTGTATAGTGTTGCTGTTCAGACTTACTGCAGCTTCTTGTTTACTGGTTAGACATACAGCAATAGGTCCAGCCTCCAGAACTAGATGGTCTGTGATGGTATCTGTAGAAACATTCAGATGTTTCAACTTTCTGTTATTAAGATCAGCAAGCAGCAAGGAGCCATCCTCAGTAAAACAGGATCCATATATATAACATTTACTTTTGTCTTCTTTAAGCTTAATGTCAATATTCCTGTGCTGTTTTACTTTGTATGCTGTAGTTCTTTGCTTGTAAGTTGCTTCTGATGTTGACACTTGTCCTAATGTCTTTGATTGTTTTAGGTAGTTTTTGATTTTCATATTGGCAGAAAAACTTATTTCCACTTCAGTTTGTTTTTGTATGGAGCTTGTAGAACTTCCAGTTTTAATGATATTTTTCTGAGCAATTTTGACACATACAAATTCTTGGGCTTTATTACCATTAGACTTTTGCAGCTTAGCAGCAGATTGTTCCAGGACATCAATATGTTTCTCGGTTTCCGTGATCTCACACTGTAGATCTCTTTCCATACAATTATACTGTGCATCAACTTCCTTGAGTGATTCAGTTTCAAGTCTCTTGAGCTCAGCCTCCAGTTCTTTTCTGTAGTTTATGATAGAAGCAGTTGCTTTCTGCTTTTGTTTCTTTAGCTCACTGAGGATTTGTTGTTTGTTTTTCTTTATATCCTCGACATCCTTCTTTGCTGCAAGAAGATGTTTCTGTGTTTGATCAGAAGCTGATTTTTTGTATAGATTGTCAACTTCATCCGGAATGGAGTGTATATTTTGACATGTTCTGAAAAAAAAAGATTATAATCATATGTACAGTCAATTTCTTTATTTTATTTGATAGATGTTTCCTAGGATGTTCTATTTTCCCAGATACTTTAAATTGTTTATATCTTATATCTTAATTTGTTGACTAGAAAAATTTACACATGATTGAAGCTAAAATACATTAAGAAGGAAAATCATCATCATGTTTAGCAAGGTTACGTATTCTCTAGTTCCTGCTTTCACTTTTGATCTAAAATTGACAGAATATGAGAAACATAAAGTTCAATTTTATCATTCATTTCAGATTTATAATTGAATTTTCCTAGACAATTTCTGATTTCATAGTTTGCAACCTTTAAAGGTAGCCCAAATTTTAGGTTAGCTCTAGATGCAGTACTGATGTTATTGGTGGCAGTAAAGTATCATATACCTATGTTAAACCTAACCCTAACCTCATATCAGTGTACTGCCTATAGTCATATTCAATACTGCATAAATTTTGTTTGTTTGTTCTGGGTTTAATGCCGTTTTTCAACAGTATTTCAGTCATGTAACTGGGGGCAGTTAACCTAACCAGTGTTCCTGGATTCTGTACCAGTACAAACCTGTTCTCCGCAAGTAACTGCCAGCTTCCCCACATGAATAATCAGAGGTGGAGGACAAATGATTTCAGACACAGTGTCTTTTATCAGATTGTTACGGAGAACATACGCCCCACCCGGGGATTGAACTCGTGATCCCACGATCCGTAGACCAACGCTCTCCCTACAGATTTTAATGGTTTAACATGTTATTTTACAGTATGTGATCTTCAAAGAAATCATAATCTGAAAGTATGTACCTGCGATTTATAGCCAAATCTAAAAGTATTTACCTGTGATTTATAGCTCAATCTGACAGTATTAATCTGTGATTTATAGCTTAATCTAAAAGTATTTATCTTTGACTTGTAGCTAAATCTGAAAGTATTTATATGTGCTTTGTAACTAAATCTAAAAGTATTTACCTGTGATTTATAGCTACACAAGTGGCACAGACAACCTCATCATGGTTCTTACAGAACATATCCAAAAGTTTCGCTTTATGAATCGGGCATCTCTCTGTTGGGAAACATGGTAATGATGACTGTAAACCATGTGTACTGAAATCAGCTTTATCCAGCAATTTGTGTCCTCTCATTAATGGAAAAGCTTTGTGTATGTCTGTACATGGTATACAGTAATAGTCCTGACATTCTACACAATATTTTTCAGCTTCACGCGTGATATTTTTCCCAGCACACACACAACATTTGATGTTAATAATTTCATCCGATGCATTGTCGCCACCCTTAGCCGCCATTTTATTCAGTTATCAATTTTACTTCCTTTTCAGACAAGATTTAAGATTTTTTATATCTTTATATCTTTGTTAGAGTTGTACAGGTATATCACTAATAACTTTAGTCAATATGAAAGATGATATCTTTGGCAGGTTTAAAGTTTATAACCATGTCCCATATAGCATTCATACAATGTATAAATCTAGATTGCTATCAGTGACTAGAGTGTTTACATAATTTGAAAAACTTTATACAGCAATTGAAAATGATAAAAAGAAATTTGTAATATGTGTATGATACAAAATCCTAGTACAGCTGAATTCCTTATATTTTATATCAAGTGTCAGTAGCATGACTAATTCTTTAATATTGTATTGCCATGGGTAAAAACAAGTGTTCTAATTGTAAATATAATGTCTCTGAAATGCACAAAATAATTTCAAATTTTCCTTCTATAATAAATGCTGTTGAAAGAAAGATGGCTTTTCTTAATCAATATCAATCTGGAGGCACAGGGTTTTATTGTTAACAGTAGGTCATTTGATACAGGAAAATTTAATACAGTAGTTGGGTAGAATGGTTTTAAGGTTTTACATGTGTGGATCAATACAGTCAAACCTGTGAACAAAGACCACTCTTCGCAACAGGCAAAAGTGGTTTTTGTTCACAGGTGGTCTTTATTTGGGGTGAAGGGTCACTTCTCAGTCAGCAGTTATAATGCTGATAAAAAGTATTTTTGCAGCTTCTCGCTTTCTATATGTTCTATGTATTAATTCAGCCGGTGCAAACTTGCAAATTTTCAATCAAGCAGTGATTATTATGTTTGCTGTAATGCGAAAGTTGTGAAAATTCGGCAGATTTCAAATATTTTCATACCGGAATGGTCCAGCTTGGTCGTTATTGGGGGGCAAATATGATCCTTGGGAATGAATCGGGCCGGTCGCTGGTCGCGGTCGCCAGGTGGTCGCTATTCACAGCCTTTTTCCGAGCATTTTTCTACGGGGGGACCAGAGACCGGTCGTTGTCGACAGGTGGTCGCTATTCACGGGTGGTCGCTAGCACAAGCTTGACTGTATATATATATCTGAAGTAGGCATCACCTCCTGTCCCATTGAATGGTTTTGAATAAATTGTCTTTCATAGGCATAGGATCACTTTGATTGTAGGAGAGGTTGTGGGTCATCATATTTTTTGCCCCACATCTGATTTTTGTCCCTTATATTTTTATTTTCAAGGAAAAAGCAGTAAATTAAGGTAAAAAGAGCATACAGATAATACTCATATTTGTGATAAAATAGTACAGTATATTCAAGTACAAATGGTACAAATGGAGATGGAGAGAATGCTTTTCTTCTGGTGCCAATAATTCCAGGAAACAGTTTGATAGGTTATTTGCCATGGGTTTTAACCCATTTTAGACACCAGAAAGTTTTAAATTTTAAATTTTGGCTTTTATCTGTAGGATGACTTAGTTATAATTAAATTAAATTTTACTTGAAATTTTCAAAAAAAGTTTTTTCTGTTGCCAGAATTTTACATTGGGACATTGGGAAATGTACATTTTTGGCCATAAAAGAAGTTGATATTGATGTAAAACTTGTATCTGGAATTCACAAAAATAAAACCAAAATTCACACACAAACAAGAGGGTCATGATGACCCTGGATCGCTCACCTGAGTAATATGAGCTACATGTTTCAAATGTCAAACTGATGATAAAATATTAAGAAAGTCAGTCACTTTGATAGTCAATGAAATTCAGTTTTACGATTTGTGTGCAAAACTGTGTATGTCATCAAAATTTCAAGGCTCTAAAAATACAAGAAAGTAGGTCAGTAGGTCAAGGTCACAGTCAAGTAACATCATATTACTTGGGGTCATCAGGTAATTATAATTAAACAGTCTTGGAAATAGGATCAGATGATTTTTTAAGTATTTTTCCTATATAACTCACATAATAACTAAGTGACCCCAAGGTGGGGTCTCTTTTAACCCCAGGGGCATAATTTGAACAATTTTGGTAGAGGACTACTAGACAATGCATCATACCAAGTTATCAAAAGCCTAGGTCGTATGGTTTCAGACAAGAAGATTTTTAAAGCTTTTTCCTATATAAGTCTATATAAAACTTGGGACCCCCAGGGCAGGGCCTCTTTTCATCCAAGGGGTACAATTTGAACAATTTTGGTTGAGGACCATAAGACAATGCTACAAACCAAATATCAAAGGTCTAAGTGTTGTGGTTTCAGACAAGAAGATTTTTAAACTTCTTTTCCTTTATAAGTCTATGTAAAACTTGGGACCCCCCGGGGCGGGGCCATATTTGACCCTAGGGGATTAATTTGAACAATCTTGGTAGAGGACCACTAGATGATGCTACATACCAAATATCAAAGCCCTAGGCCATGTGGTTTTGTACAAGAAGATTTTCAAAGTTTTCCCTATATAGGTCTATATAAACCATGTGACCCCTGGGGCGGGGCCATATTTGACCATAGGGGGATAATTTGAACAATCTTGATAGAGGACCACTGGATGATGCTACATACCAAATATCAAAGCCCTAGGCCATGTGGTTTTGTACAAGAAGATTTTCGAAGTTTCCCTGTATAAGTCTATATAAACCATGTGACCCCCGGGGCGGGGCCATATTTGACCCAAGGGGGATAATTTGAACAATATTGGTACAGGACCACTAGATGATGCTACACACCAGATATCAAAGCCCTAGGCCCTGTGGTTTTGGACAAGAAGATTTTTTAAAGATTTTCCTTTCGGTTGCCATGACAACCAGAGTTCTGCATGGAATTCAATTGTTTGAACAATTTTGAAAGGGGTCCACCCAAGGATCATTCCTCTGAAGTTTGGTGTAATTCTGCCCAGTGGTTTTCAAGAAGACTTTTTTAGAAATTGTTGACGGACGATGCACGACGCACGACGGACATCAAGCGGTCACAATAGCTCACCTTGTCACTTTGTGACAGGTGAGCTAAAAACCTGTTACGGATTTTGTGGATCTGACAGTATTGTAATATACCTGGTTTATGTACTTGTACTGACATGATTATTTAGCAACTTTCAAATTTGGTATTATTACATATGATGAAACAAAGTACTGCATTTGAAATGCAGGGAATAAAAGTGTTTACACTAATATTGACGAACTACATTTTCAAAAACCAGTGACAATGAACTACATGTTCTGAAGCTGTGTAATAAAACGTAATAGACAGCATTTTGGGCTAGCAAGTCAGATATGTTCGACGTTCTGGCCAATATCATTTATCTGGTGAAGCTTCCTATGAAAGTACTTTGTTTTAAACTTCATAAGAGACTTACAAGAGACTTACATCAGAGTTTCATAAAAGGTCTGCATTTAAATTCTGTGAATATTTTAAAGTTTTCTATGTTAATGTCTGAGGCACTTTTTGAAAGAAATTATATATATTCTATATGTACTCCTATGGTCCTACCAGTACAAGTCTGAAGTCTCAACCTATTTACACTGTGAAGTCCACTTAATATTCAGAATCCATCCATCCTTCTGTTTGTCCATTGGAGATAACTGTCAACTGATCAACTTTGTCGTCTGCAGATTTAGAAAGGTTTTTGTCGAGCCTGCTTGCGGTGAGCTGGATATAGTCGTCACTTTTGGCGGGTCGGTGTATGATTGTGCGTCCGTCCATGCGTCTGTCCGATTTTGTCCGGACCATAACTTTGTCATGCACTGACTAATGTTGTTGATATTTGGCATGAATGTTGCCCTCAATGAGAAGGAATGTCTTGCGCAAACCCCATGTTCCTATCTCAAAGGTCAAGGTCACAGTTGGAGGGCAAAGTTCAAATTGAAGTTTGTCCGGACCATAACTTTGACATGCATGGACCAATCTTGTTTATATTTAGCATGAATGTTAACCTCAATGAGAAGGAATGTCATGCGCAAACCCCATGTTCCTATCTCAAAGTTCAGGGTCACAGTTTGAGGTCAAACATCAAATTGAAGTTTGTCCGGAGCATTTCTTCTTCATTTATGGTGGGATTTTGATGTAACTTGGCATGAATGTTCACCATTATGAGACAGAGTGTCGTGCGCAAGAACCGGGAACTCTGGGTCAAAGGTCAAGGTCACAGTTAGAGGCCAAAGGTGTGACGGGCTCGACATTCTGCCCGTGGGCTTGCATAATGTATTTCTAGTTTAAAAAACTTGGCATAAATATTCACCATTATAACATGACTACTTGCTATATGTCATGCACACCACCAGGGTCAACAGCTCCAAGGTCAGTGTCACACTTCAAAGTTTTAGTTTTTTTTTCAGGTTTTAACTCTGTCATAATTAAGTCAAGGGCTTTTAAAATTACTTTCCATATATTTTCACCATAATATGACAATATTTCACACACAAAAAAACAGGTATCCATTATCAAAGTCAAGGTCACATTTACGGGCCCAGTGGTATTTATCATTCTATTCCCTGTCTGGTCCTAATTTCTTGACATCCACCAATGAATTTTGAAGTAGTTTTAATTTTTGAGGTACATTTGTAGAAAATAGTTTTACCAAAATGTTAAACAGGTCAAAACTGTTACAAAACGCTAAATATACTTACTTGTACAACCTAATTCTATTTTAGGGACATAACATGTTTGTTAAAAATATTTCTTGTTGTTTTCATTCTGCTACTTTTATGTCTTTTACAGGCAAAACCAAGTGATGTAGAAGTGATACTTGACCCCGATATTTACCACAGTGAACATGGCATAGTGTCCATAGGGAGTAGCCATCTTGATTCAGATATTTCTTTCCCCATTAAATATTCAGCTGAGCTTTGGCCTGCATTGAAATCTGCACTTAAGTTTCCTAATACAGAGCTTCAAACAGGACACCATGTAGGTGATATAGATATTGGTAAGTATATCTTTTTGTGCTCAGGTGAGCTTTTGTTACCCGGTCATTGTCGGGCATCGTACGAGGTCTGTCAACATTTGTCTTGTGAATACTCTAGAGCCACAGTTGTGACCCAGTGTTTATGAAACTTGGTCAGAATTATTATTTTGATGACCTAGGTCAAATTGGAATCTGGGTCATGTGGGGTCAAAAACTAGGTTACACGGTCAAATCAAAGGAAAAGCTTGTTAACACTCTAGAGGCCACATTTATGACCCTATCTTTATAAAGCTTGGTTAGAATGCTTATCTTGATGTACAGTTACTGTACAAGTTGAAATCGTATGTGGGGTCAAAAATTAAGTCATTAGGCAAGTTCAAAGGAAAGTCTTATGAACACCAGAGTCCACAGTTTGTTTGAAACTCGAGAATTGGTCAGAATGATTGTCTTGATGACTTATTGGTGAAGTTCAAATCTGGGTTATGTGGGATCAGAAATAAGGTCACACAGTCAAATCAAAAGAAAAGCCTGTTAACACTCTAGAAGCCACATTTATGACCATATTTTCATGAAACTTAGAATGTTTATCTTGATGATTCCTAGGCTGATTTCAGATCTAGGTCATATGGAGTCAAAAACAAGGTCAGTAGGCCAGATAATAGGAAAACCACATGTTAATTTTGAAACTCATGAGAAATGGTCAGAGTGTTTGTCTTGATAAAATCTAGATCAAGTTTGAATATCGTTCATGTGGGGTCATAAACTAAGTCACACAATCAAATAAAAAAACAAAAACACCTGTGTTTGTGCAATAGGGGCTGCATTTTTGACTGGATATTTGTGAAATTTAATTAGAATGATTTTCTAGATGAAATCTAGTGGCTCAAGTTCTAATCTGGATCATCCGGGATAAAAGTAAGGTAACCTGGTCAAATCGAATAAAAACCTTGTCTATACAATTATAGCTGCATTTTTATGTGATGTGCATGAGTCTTGGTTAGAATATATGTCTTAATGAAGTCTCGTATGAGTTTTTATCTAGGTCATGTGAGATAAAAAAACTAGGTCACCAGGTCAAATCAAAGAAAAAGCTTGTTTACACTCTAGCAGCCACATGGTTGATTCTATCTTCATATTTTTTGGTCAGAATGTTTGTTATGAAGGCTTAGAAAATTTCGAATCTGAGCCACATTGGGTCAGAAACTAGGTTGCTAGGTCAAATCAAAGGAAAAGCTTGTTTATAATCTTAGAGGCCATTTTTTTGCTCCAATCTTCCGGAAAATTTGTCAAAATGTTTGTGTTCACGAAATCTTGTAAGAGTTTTAATCTGGGTCTTGTGTGGTCAAAAACTAGGCCAATCAAATAAAATGCTTGTTTATTCTCAAGAGGCCACATGTTTGGTCCTATCTTAATGAAAATTGGTCAGAATATTTGCCTCAATGTAATCACAAGGTCAAATATGTTTACAGTTATGGTGTGTTACGTATGTGAGCGACATAGGGCCATATTGTCCCTCTTGTTTCCATTTGTTGATCATCAGTGTCAGTGGTAACACTTAAGAAACTGCTGAGTTAACTGAATTAATATAATTAAGTTGTCTTAATTCCTGGATATATGAAAATCAATTCTGATGTTTTTTACACTGTCTACACTGATGTAATTTAATGGGAATTCCTATAGTTTTTATGCGCATCTTTGTGCGCAGCCGACACTGTCTATGGAAAATTGAAGTGAAGTCAACATTTGACATACAGTCTTAAATATGAGGAATCATGAATAAAATAACATTTTTCAACAAGTTTTATAAGTAATCAAATGTTGATACTGGTTTATGTTGTATTAACATGTATCATGCCTGACATGTATCATGGAACTTGCCATTTGTGGCTGTGTTTTGACAGCGCATTTTAGTACAAAGACAGTATTATTCATATAATGTTAGACAATTAACTTTGTACTGGTAAGACAAATATCTCCTTTCAGATCATTAAGTATTCAGATATAGAAAGGATTAAGATTTTTAAAAACTTTTTTTAACTTCTAGCAGATATAATATTTTTAATTTGGTCAGGTTCGCGCCATTTTTCGTCCAAACAGGTGTTGTATTCAAGTGGTCTAAATATAAAATATAGCCTGGTGACCCATACTTTTTCGGCCATTTTTATGTTCACAATACAATTATCTTTACACAAAGAAAACAGGAAAAATATCTATGAAACAGTTTTTTCAAAATTTGAAAAATTATTCTTTACAATGAGTATTTTTCATTGAAAAAAAGTTCAAAAAAGTGAATATGAAACAAGATTATTTTTTTTCATTTGTACCCATAATTGTAATGACATAGTATACAAATATTACTATGATATGAAATAAGTATAATAATATGATAAATTCTATAAAAAGAATAAACCTTATTGAGCCGTCTTGATGCATATTTTGGTTGGTATTTATAAAAAGGCAGAGAATTATGAAAATGTAGAAAAAATCGCTAACGATTTCAGCAACAGTGGGTGTGTTCGAAACATTTTTTCACAAAAACAAGCCTGGTGATCCATTGTTTTTATTTGTTTATTGTTTTCAGCACATATTTTCCTATCATATATAGACTCATTGTTTTTATTTGTTTATTGTTTTCAGCACAAATTTTCCTATCATATATGTGAATTTGAAAAAAATCTATGAAAGGTAAAAAACTATAGGAATTCTCTTTAAGTGAAGATTCACAGTAAAAGTTAATATTGGTGTCGGCCAAAGTAAGATCTGTAGTACATACTATTATAGCACAAAAGTTCCTTGTTAAGTTTTGAATATGGGAAAGTAGATCCTGGCATCAAAGGTTGTACATGTTGTCATTGTACCCCCCGACAACAAAGTTGTAAGTGGGGGGTATACTGGTTTCAGGTTGTCTGTCTGTCTGTCCGTCTGTCTGTCTGTCCGTCTGTCCGTAGACGCAATCTTGTGCGCTCCATCTCTCCTTATCCCCTTGACAGAATTTAATGAAACTTCACACAAGTGATCAGTACCAACAGTAGTTGTGCATGGGGCATGTTAGGTTCTTTTAGAAAAAAATTTTGCAGAGTTATGGGACTTTGTTTTTTTGTTACTATACTATATACATAGACACAATCTTGTGCGCACCATCTCTCCTCATCCCCTTGACACAATTTAATGAAACTTCACACAAGTGATCAGTACCAACAGTAGTTGTGCATGGGGCATGTTAGGTTCTTTTAGAAAAAAGATTTGCAGAGTTATGGGACTTTGTTTTTTTTGTTACTATACTATATACATAGACACAATCTTGTGTGCACCATCTCTCCTGATCCCCTTGACACAATTTAATGAAACTTCACACAAGTGATCAGTAACAACAGTAGTTGTGCATGGGGCATGTTAGGTTCTTTCAGAAAAAAAATTTGCAGAGTTATGGGACTTTGTTTTTTTGTTACTGTACTATATACATAGACACAATCTTGTGCGCACCATCTCTCCTCATCCCCTTGACGCAATTTAATGAAACTTCACACAAGTGATCAGTATCAACAGTAGTTGTGCATGGGGCATGTTAGGTTCTTTCAGCGACAAAAATTGCAGAGTTATGGGACTTTGTTTCTTGTTAACATACTATGTACATACAGTCTGCATATGCAATCTTGTGCATGCCTAATCTACCAAACCCTTACACACAATTTAATGAAACTTCACACAAGTGATCAGTACCAACCCTAGTTGTGCATGGTGCATGTTACATTCTTTTAGATAAATATTCTGCATAGTTATGGGACTTTGTTTTTTGTTACTTTACTGTATACATACAGTCTATATACATACAGTCCACGTAATTATGCAATCTTGTGTGCGTCAAATTGCAATGTACTGTGTCAGTGCATGCGGGGGGTACATTCATCACCTTTAGTGATAGCTCTAGTTATCTCTGTCCATAAAATTGCTAGACATCCTTGTGAAATCCAGTTAAAAATTATGTCTCTGATTTAAGTTAGAAAACAACACTTTTTTTAAAAAACTTTGAGTATTTTACTTTGTTGAATTTATTGTAACTTTAACAGATTACTTTTAATTCATTTCGAATATGTTTTCAGTTAAGCAGCTGTTTTCAATGACTGCTTGCAGTCTTTTAATGACTTCATAGGTTTTAAAATGATGGTTAGTTGTGATTGTTTTCGGGATTTTATTAGATTAGAATGAGCCAAAATTAGTGATCCAAAAATTCAAGATTTATGATATAACTATAATTGATGTATTTACAGATCAACAGTGTATGAAGATGCCATACTTCACAGTAATCTGGGCAGGTCTCAACAGCAGGGTACTCTTGTGCTCTCACCTACCATTGGGACATGTTCTGAAAGACAACTCCTCCATGTTAAATATACTGACTGGTACCGCACTTTCAAATACTTTGTCGGAACCAGGGAACCAGTATGGAGATTTACAACAAGTGATATCAACTGCAAAAGACTGTGTAGATAAGCGATTCCTGGTCGTATTAGACTGTTACCAAGGTGATACAGAAAACACTGAAATCATGGTGAATAGGGCTGTTCCAACTGGTTCCTGAAGACTGAAAATAATGTCGTAAGGATTCACTAGGGAATTTCCAATGAAATGCATCTCTAAAATCTTAACTCAGTGTTATAAAACTGAACTTAGAGACTAGTCGCAGAATGTATAGTGTAATAATTATTGAAATTTCATGATCATGCATGCTCGGAAAAAACTTATCAGGTAAGTCTGTTTTGAAACTGTTCAAGGAATGTGTCATTGTCACTAGTGATATTCAAGAGTGCACACAGAAACAGTCAGTGAGATGCTTGAGGTTGGTCTTTAGCATGTGTTCTAAGTGTAAGCTGCAGTATTTAAAAGCTGTGTTCAAGGGTTAAATTTTTATGTGTGAATGTTATTTTAGCACACATTTTTGTGTATTTTAAAATTTGTTCGAAACAGACAAAACAACGTTAGATTTAGCCATAAGTTCACATGTCTTTATTTGCGTACAATGAACTGTGTTTACAGTATATAATAAAAGAAGAAATGGAACAGGTATTTCTTAAGTGTTCACGATTTGATGAAGCAGTACAAATTATAAAAGATTTAAGTTGATAAAGCATTACACAATAGATTTCTGAACTTGGACTTGCCCTGTTAATTTTTATGCCCTCGGCATCTACTGATGCGGGAGGCATATAGTGATTGTCCTGTCCGTTCGTTTGTCCATCCGTCCGTACGAGGTTAACAAATGGGACAGTTTCGTCTAGCATCAATACCCCTTACTAGAATGACTTGATACTAATGCAGATGTAACCTGTGACCATTCCTCATCTTCAGACATCACCTTACCTCAGTTTGACCTTGACTTTGACCTCATTTTGGACTAAGGTTGCTTTATATGGGCCATCTCTTGGTTAACCAAATGGGACTGTTTTGTCTAGCATCAATACCCCTTACAAGAATGAATTGATACTAATACAGATGTAACCTGTGACCATTCCTCATCTTCAGACATCACCTGACCTCAGTTTGACCTTGACCTTGACCTCGTTTTGGACTTAGGTGCAAAATCTATCGACAAGGATGCCAGCGGGGGCATCAAGCGTTTATTGAACGCAGCACCTTGTTTTTATAGAAAGGTAGATGTCTAAATGATAAGCGTTATTTTATATCATCTATTTCATAGTCCTAAAGAACATGTCTTTTTTTATACGCCCGTTTGAAAAACGGGATGCATTATGGGAACGCCCTTGTCGGGTGGGCGGGCGGTTGGTTTGACGGGTGGCATCCACATTATTTGTCCGGAGCATATCTTCTTCATGCATGGAGGGATTTTGATGAATCTTGGCACAATTGTTCACTATTATGAGACGGGGTGTCTTGTGCAAGAACCAGGTCCCTAGGTCTAAGGTCAAGGTCACACTTAAAGGTCAAAGGTGAAATTCAAGAATGACTTTGTCCGGAGATTATCTTCTTCATGTATTAAGGGATTTTGATGTAACTTGGGGCAATTGTTCACCATCATGAGACGGAGTGTCATGCGCAAAAACCAAGTCCCTAGGTCTAAGGTCAAGGTCACAGAGGTCAAAGGATACTAGAATGAAAACTTTTTCGGAGCATTTCTTCTTCATGCATGGAGGGATTTTGATATAACTTGGCACAAATGTTCACCACCATGAGGTGGAATGTCATACACAAGAACCAGGTCCCTAGGTCTAAGGTCAAGGTCACAGAGGTCAAACGTCAAATTCAAGAATATCCGGAGCATTTCTTCTTTATGCATGGAGGGATTTTGATGTAACTTGGCAGAATTGTTCACCATCATGAGACGGAGTGTCATGTGCAAGAACCAGGTCCCTAGGTCTAAGGTCAAGGTCACACTTAGAGGTCAAAGGATACAAGAATGAAAACCTTGTCCGAAGCATTTCTTCTTCATGCATGGAGGGATTTTGATATAACTTGGCAGAAATGTTCACCATCACGAGATAAAGTGTCATGCGCAAGAACCAGGCCCCTAGGTCTAAGGTCAAGTTCAAACTTAGAGGCCAACGGTCAGATACAAGAATGACTTTGTCCGGAGCATTTCTTCTTCATGCATGGAGAGATTTGGATGTAACCTGGCACAATTGTACACCATCATGAGACAGTGTCATCGCAGGTCCCTTTGTTAGAATTACTTTCCTTTGTTGTTACTATATATTGTAACTTTTTCATTACTAGTGGTAGGGAAAAATCGAGACCACTTTTTTTTGTAGTACAACATGCATGTTACATCAAATTTTGAGGTGTATTTTGACCTATCTCTACCAGGTAAGGATTTTTATAGGGACTAACAATTGTTGCGGGGTTGTGGGGGGGAGGGGGGAGGGATTTTTTTTGTATATACAAGATTACCTTCCCTTAGTTGTTACTATTAATAACTTATATTCTAACTTTTTTATAATTGACCCATTATCTGTGGTACAACATTGATGTAGGGGCCTCCATGGCCGAGTGGTTAAGGTCGCTGACTTCAAATCACTTGCCCCTCATCGATATGGGTTCGAGCCTCACTCGGGGCGTTGAATTCTTCATGTGAGGAAGCCATCCAGCTGGCTTACGGAATGTCGGTGGTTCTACCCAGGTGCCCGCTCGTGATGAAATAATGCACGGAGGGGCACCTGGGGTCTTCCTCCACCATTAAAGCTGGAAAGTTGCCATATGACCTATCATGTGTCGGTGCGACATTAAATAAAAAAAAAAAAAAAAAAAAAAGAAACATTAGATGTTACTTTCAAATTTTAGGCGATTTTAAGGTATCTCTACCTGTTAAGGAGTTTTTTTGTGGACTTAAAAAACCCCAAAAGAATTACAATAAACCACAAAATTAAAATTCCATTTGTAAATACAAGTGCTAGTGTAAAGAAATTTGCTGTGACAGGTGTATATTGTGACATTCTGGCACTCTTGTTAGTATACCAGATTTTGTTTAAAATATAAACAATGAGGGTTGTCTTGTAATAATATTATCTTTGAGGTTGTAACTGTTTAATTTAGGAATATGGACAAAAGGGTGAACATTGAGAAAGCTGTTGAGTGTCGTGGTGACAGCACAGTTTTCCTTAAATATCTTGAGATCCTCTTAAGCAAAGGTCTTTAAACTTGACAGGCACGTTGCATATGATCTTAGTGAGTAGCATGATTGGAGGTTAGTGGTCAAGGTCAGAGTGGTTATTATGGAAAAAAACATTTCCTGCTCATTAATCAACTCTTGACCTGAGCACCTATTGCTTTTCAGGCACATTGACCAAGGGAAGTGGGTTACACCTACTGATTTTGAGTATAGTGTAAGAGGTCAAGGTTAGACTGACTACTGCTACAAATCCATTTCTAGTATAAATAATTTCTTCAGTATATTTTAAGAAAGATTTTATAGGCAACTAACTAACTTTGCGGGCACAATGCCAGGGAGTAGTAGACGATATTCCAATTGATAATGGGGTCAAGGTCACATTGGTTGTTCTTATCAAAACTTTTCTGTCCAATATTCTGAGAGTGACTAGACCTACGACCCCAAAACATAGCAGGCAATTTGCTAGTTGTTGGTGAATGATGTAAAATTTAGGTCAGTGGGTCTTAAGGTCACAGTGACACTTAGTTAAAAAAGAACATTCCCCATGGACCCCTCTTGATTTTGAAGTTTGTTAGTCAAAGGTCAAAGTCGTGTAAAGTGTTCAAATGGACTTATTGATTGATGGTGTTTTTCAATCATCCGTCTGTTTGCAACTTAGTGCTGCTCAATAACTTCAGAATGCTTTGACCTGTGATTCTCTTTGATAAGTACATTAGTACGGGCGTGTTTTGCTCGAGATCAGTACAATAGCTCTCTTGTTAGAAACAAGAGGACCATGATGGTCCTGAATCGCTCACCTATCCCCACATGACCCAGTGTTGAACTGAGTATGACGTCGTTATTTCTATTATTTGACATAGTGACCTAGTTTTTGAGCACATGTGACCTAGATATCATCAAGATAAAAAATTCTGACCAATTTTCATGAAGATCCATTGAAAAATATGACCTCTAGAGAGGTCACAAGGTTTTTCTATTATTTGACCTAATGACCTAGTTTTTGAAGGCACGTGACGCACTTTTGAACTTGACCTAGATATCATCAAGTGAACATTCTCACCGATTTTCATGAACATCTCATGAAAAATATGGCCTCTAGAGAGGTCACAAGGTTTTTCTATTTTTCGACCTACTGACCTAGTTTTTGACTGCACACGACCCAGTTATGAACTTGACCTAGATATCATCAAGCTGAACACTCTCACCAATTTTCATGAAGATCCATTGAGAAATATGGCCTCTAGAGACATCACAAGGTTTTTCTATTTTTAGACCTACTGACCTAGTTTTTGACCGCATGTGACCCAGTTTCGAACTTGACCTAGATATCATCAAGATGAACATTCTGATCAATTTTCACGAAGATCTCTTGAAAAATATGGCCTCTAGAGAGGTCACAAGGTTTTTCTATTTTTAGATCTACCGACCTAGTTATTGACCGCACGTGACCCAGTTTTGAACTTGACTTAGATATCATCAAGGTGAACATTCTGACTAATTTTCATAAAGATCACGTGAAAAATATGGCCTCTAGAGAGGTCACAAAGTTTTTCTATTTTCAGACCTACTGACCTAGTTTTTGATCCCACGTGACCCAGTTTCAAATTTGACCTAGATATCATCAAGGTGAACATTCTGACCAATTTTCATGAAGATCCATTGAGAAATATGGCCTCTAGAGAGGTCACAAGGTTTTTCTATTTTTAGACCTACTGACCTAGTTTTTGACCCCACGTAACCCAGTTTCAAACCTGACCTAGATATCATCAAGGTGAACATTCTGACCAATTTTCATGAAGATCCATTGAGAAATATGGCCTCTAGAGAGGTCACAAGGTTTTTCTATTTTTAGACCTACTGACCTAGTTTTTGACCCCACGTGACCCAGTTTCGAACTTGACCTAGATATCATCAAGGTGAACATTCTGACCAATTTTCATGAAGATCTCAAGAAAAATATGGCCTCTAGAGAGGTCACAAGGTTTTTCTATTTTTAGACCTACTGACCTAGTTTTTGACCGCACGTGACCCAGTTTCGAACTTGACCTAGATATCATCAAGATGAACATTCTGACCAACTTTCATAAAGATCCCATGAAAAATGTGACCTCTAGAGTGGTCACAAGCAAAAGTTTACGCACGCACGCACGCACGGACGACGGACGCCACGCGATCACAAAAGCTTACCTTGTCACTTTGTGACAGGTGAGCTAAAAAATAATATTGAGGCTGATAATTTTATTTTTGGAATATGAAGGGTGAATATGGGAGGGTTGTCGTTTAGAAATGTGAATATTTAGGGTTATCTGTAAGAAATATTAGGTTTTCCTTTAGGGTATGATCTTGTTGAAATGTTACCATTGAGGATTCTCTTAGAATTATGAAGAATGAGATTTTTCCAATTGAAATACCAATATTGGGGTTTTATGTAAAATGTGAACAGTCTTGTATCGCAAGTAAATATTAATTAACTGGTCCTAGTTTAAACAATGCGGATGTAAACATGTTAAAGACATGAACAGTAGATTGTTCCTGTGTTAAGCAGTAATTAAGGTAGATTATATGTAATTGTTTTCTTTGTTACCTTATCTGTTTAATTGACAATTGACTTGTTAAGTTTTAGACCGTTAATAAAATTGTGAGCATATCTCTGTTCTGTATACATACTCCTTGTAAAGCTTTTTTTATTGTTCATTTCACATTTCCAGGAATTTGATATTTCTTCCCGCAAACAGATATCATTTTAGAGCTTGGATGTCTTTCCAGTAAGATACCTACAGTTATAAGTTATGTCGATCTTCATTAAATGAGTGATGCATTACTTCTTGTGTTTTCATTGGGTCCAATTGAAATACCAATTGGTTTGTGATAAAAAAAACTGGAGAATGCTTTGGGTTATGGATGTCAAATTTTACAGAATGATTGACACAAGTCTTCAGCAAACCTCTTTTGTTTAGTGGGTAAGTAGGTCATAGGTTAGATACTGTAAACAATTTCTGATCAATGACAGGACAACGCTCTGACTGATGGCTGTCAGATTGCCTATGGAGAGTAAATTAGATTCCATGCCAATTTTTGAACTAGGGTCACACTGACGTTAAAGCTCATAATTAGTTTCCATTTTATAACTAGCATCGGTAGATGATGTCTTTAAGTTTATACCAGTATGTCAAACGTCATATTCAACTGGAGACCAGTTTATAATTAAAAAAAAATTGACATATGGCCATCAGAGAATATGATTGCCAATGTCACTTTTTAAGGTCAACACAGTCATGGTTCAAGGCTTTGCAAACCAAAAGCCCATATTATAGTTGTTTCATGAAGTTTGACAGGAAATTTAATACACACTTCATGAAACTACATAAAAAATCTGCAAAATTCTTGGTATTTTGGGCAAGGGGGCTTATCATCCAACAAATTTTGATACCAGCTCCTTCAAGACCTTGAGTAATTAAATACAACAAAGTTTTGACATCCCCATACACATGAACAAAAGGACAGAACTAACATTACTAACATGCCTCAACTTCAGGGGCCTCCATTGCTGAGGGGTTTGGTCAACCGTGCCGCAATGCTATGGGTTTCAAACACAGTTTGGGATGTAGAATTCTTTCTACATTTGGAAGCTAGCCAGCTGGCTTTCAGTTAGCAGTTTGTCAATTTGCTCACCAGTGCCTTAAATAATGTAAAAATCTTTTTCTACCACTGAAATTAGTCACTAGATAGGTAAAGGTTTCTTATTTAACAGTGGTGGTTGGTGGATTAGTCCTCACCTGAAATTGATGTAAAAGTGTTTTTGCTAGTTGGACACTTGAATGGCAGGTATCATATTTGTCTACAAATCCAGTCTAGACCAGTTGAAAACAGTACCAGTTTAAGCAATGACCAGGAACTGAACATGTGACGGTACCAGTTTAAGTAATGACCCAGAACCGAGAACGTGGTTGGGTAGTCAAAATTGGAACCTGCACAACTAGCATTCTAGCATAAAACTGCTGTTCTCGTCACTTTTCAGCGGTGTTTTAACCGGAGAAACGTGTCAACAGAGATTCTCGCGCTAACATGCTGTTAAAATACCTTTTTATATATGCGCGTCTCCTGGCAAAGTCTAAACACATTACTGCCCCAGAACGGATAATTCAAAAGGAAATGACGTCAACGTGAAAAGACAACGCATACATTCCCGTGCGTTTCATGGAAACTTGATGTTGAGGGATAATTTATTTATTAGTTTTTATGCGTTTTATTGCAGAATAGCGTTAACGCACGTTCATTTCGTGTTATAACAGCATCAGAATCCCTCGGAAAATGTAGCACCCGCGCCCTACCGGGCTTGGGCACCAACCAATCCCTCAAGATTCTGCAGATGTTATAACACAAAAAAACATGCGTTATCCCTAAACTGAAGTCCACCCTGCTAACAATTGTGTCACTGGCCTCTTTAAGTGACTATATGAAAATGTGATTGCATGCCTCCAGATCTATGCCAATTTTTTCCAAGTTTAGAAAATGCTGTCTCTACTTAGTAACTTACAACAGAAAGAAATTTCAAGAGATTTTATGTGTTTAATAGACATTTTATCTACGATATCATGTACAGTAGAATATGCAGTAAACTTTTGAAAGCATTAGACATGCTATTAAAATTTGATGTAAAATATAAGAAATTTAGGTGTGCTTTGTATCTTACACATCAAAATATTTATCTAAACAATACTGTTCATTTTCAATTTCTAATGTATATCTGGTATTTGATCTGGAGGCACATCCCTTTAAAACCTGTGGATATGAAAGGTCTTGAAATGGCCCATAGGCAGAACAATGTATAATTATGGGAGTTTATGACCAGTCATGTGACCAGGTCTCATTGGCTGCTGTACTTGTAGTCTTTAATTGGCAACAAAATTCACTTGGTTTGGACAAAACTCTGGGAATTGCAGAGAGGTAATCTTCATCTCTATTTGGCAACAAACAACATGTAAGAACAGGAAAAAGGACATGTTCACGGTCTATACTCTATGTAGCATTTATGCTTCATTGTGTCTGAAAGGGCTGATGGACCCTAATTCAACTTAAAACACTGACTGACTGACCAGTCATGTGCGTAATGTATATCTGGTATTTGATCTGGAGGCACATCCCTTTAAAACCTGTGGATATGAAAGGTCTTGAAATGGCCCATAGGCAGAACAATGTATAATTATGGGAGTTTATGACCAGTCATGTGACCAGGTCTCATTGGCTGCTGTACTTGTAGTCTTTAATTGGCAACAAAATTCACTTGGTTTGGACAAAACTCTGGGAATTGCAGAGAGGTAATCTTCATCTCTATTTGGCAACAAAGAACATGTAAGAACAGGAAAAAGGACATGTTCACGGTCTATACTCTATGTAGCATTTATGCTTCATTGTGTCTGAAAGGGCGGATGGACCCTAATTCAACTTAAACAATGACTGACTGACCAGTCATGTGCGTAAGTATGAATTGTAAAAGTTACAGCAAACTCCAACAAAGCAAACAAAGGTGGCCTCTGATAGAAGAAAAAAAAACGTTCATTTTTTTAAAAATTTATTTCTTCAAGTTCAGTATATTCATAATATTCATCAAAAATGATGAAATAAGATACAATAACAATCATCAACCTTGATTTTCATTGCATTATAAAACTTGACTAGTGCTGTATTACACCTTAACAAGTGAACTGATGAGCAATTTTCATACAAAGTCCACTTATTACTTTAATTTGTACATCATTATTCATTCATACAATAAATAAAAGCATCTGGAATAGTTTACAGCATTTACAGACATGCAACATAATCGTTAAAAAAAAAGTTATCAAATACGACAAGCAAGCAGAATACTGTTACAGTACCAGTAAGTAATTTGTGATTTCTGCAAACATTAACTGAGAGCAACTCTATATCCTTTACTGCTAACATTTTAACGGTCACATTTATGAAACATACTCCAGCATTTCTGCTTCACAAAACATCTTCTGCTGGTGCTTTGCAAATTGTTGTGATGCACATATCTTTGCTTATACTGTACACAGTGGCATATAGAACAGCCTTTGAAACACCATTAATTTGTAGACGTTTGTACTAATAATTTCAAAATATCTCGTTATGAGCTTTAAAAAATCTAATTCTGATAACTTATCATCATTTCCAATCATATTTATAATATAATTATTAGATCTTCAATTAGTCTATTAATATTATCTACTTGCTTTGTCATAAAATGTTTGAATGATGTTTAAAATATAGTTTATAACAAGATATTGCATGCTTACTGCACCTTTTTGTTTTGTGTCTGTATCATTAACAGTCAATTTACTATGTTTTTGGAAAACAGAGAAAATATCTGTAAAATGCTAAAATAGCTGTTACAAAGGTCTGACAGCCGAGTGAAGATAAAACTTTAAAGATATGAGCCGCGCCATGAGAAAATCAACATAGTGGCTTTGTGACCAGCATGGATCCAGACCAGCCTGCGCATGATCCATGCTGTTCGGTTTCAAAGCCTTTTATTGGAGAAACCATTAGCAAACAGCATGGATCCTGACCAGACTGCGTGGATGCGCAGGCTGGTCTGGATCCATGCTGGTCGCAAAGCCACTATGTTGGTTTTCTCATGGCGCAGCTCAATTATAATCTTCAGAGAAGTCTTCATTGACGAAATTCATCTCAAATAGAGATCGAACTTGTGACCTCTTGTACTCTACTGATCAAGCCAACTCGGCAGGCCAGGACTACAGCCACCTTACATTGTGTAATGAAAGTCCATCACACGTCCATCATAACCCTGACACCATCGTCAATTTACACACAACCTAGCTATTTGATTTAGTAAAATGCTGTTGAACACAATTTAACAGAAATACATCGTGCTGTTACAGGACAAAATTTTCACTCAACAATATTAAACCTCTAGCCCACATTCAAGCAGAGGAAACAAAATACAAAATGAATAAAACAGAAAAAATACACGAAAATTATATTAGAGCCGCTCCATGAGAATGCAACATAGTGCATTTGCGACCAGCATGGTTTCTCTAATTGCAATAGGATTTGAAAGCAAACAGCTTGGATCCTGACCACACCTTGCGGATGCTGGTCACAAATGCACTATGTTGTTTTTCTCAAGGTGTGGCTCATTTATAGATGAAAATTACAATTTTTCAGATAATGAGCTGGGGAATCTAGATCATATTTACTATAATTGTAATATAAAACAACAAACTGAGGGCTAAAAATTAACTTTACTCATTTAAACTCTTCAAAATGCTCAACATGGGTTAACTTTCATTTATAATGCAATACAATATACTGGAAATGCCATTTTTTATATTATACAAAGCAAATAAAGAACTATAACATTCTGTCAATGACTATAAACAGTCTGGTAAAAATCAGGCACAGAAAATTATTTGGCAAATATTTTCCCTGTAGAAGAAAGAAATGTGAACACCCCTCTATTAATGTAACTTGCACAATATCAATGAATGAGGTTAAAATGAGCTTAATATGATAATTTTTATACTGAGACCATTTTGGTTTCTCATTTAAATATCAGAGTCTACAATAGAACAAAATTCATAAATTCTACGCATTCTATTGCATTAAGATACCTTGCAGCACTTCATGTTATTTGTCTCAAAGTTGTACAACTGAAGTTTTAAGTCCAGTCTAAAATTCTAGAATTCTATTAGTTGTTTTGAACACAATTTTAAAATTGACCATATCCACAGACCAATAGACTAGTCTCCAAACTTAAATTGGTTTCATAACCTTGGAACTCAATTTTCCTAGTTCTTCAAACAGTTCCAGAAGTTTTTTTAGTGTAATTCTAAATGGTGCATCACTACACACAAGCACTATATTTGCATATCTACTAAATGTGTGACCCAAGAGTGATTCCCTTGTTGTTGAAAACATAAACCAATTCTGATACATCTCTTTCATACAGGTATAATTCGAACTCCGTAAAATATCTTCTATAGAATATCAGACTCACCATAAATATAAAAGAATTACTTTCTAAATCACAGATTGCACAGAACTTATCACATGATTTATCTACAGCATGTGATTGGACAATATTGTCACATGTCATATCATACGACTGGTTTATTCTGAGGCTCCATATTTATTTTCTGGGGTTCCTCAGACTTGACTTTGGTGCCGAGTTGGTCCCCGATCTCGACTTCCTTGGGGTGCTCGACTGTAAGGGTCTGAAAATAATGAAAAATACTGTGATTAACTTTCTCCAAGTTTGCATTATAATAGTTTAAACAAGAGCTGTCTCCATAGGATGACATATGCCCCCGATGGCACTTTGAATGAGTAGTTATGGCCGATGTTAGAGTTTAGGACCTTTGACCTACGGAGCTGGGTCTTGCGCGCGACATGTCGTCTTACTGTGCCACACATTCATGCGTAGTTATTTTAAAATCCATGCATGAATGACAACGATATGGACCGGACACGCCCATCAATGCACTATCATGAAAAATGACCTTTAACGTCTAAGTGTGACCTTGACCTTTGAGCTACGGACCTGGGTCTTGCGCGCGACACGTCGTCTTACTGTGGTACACATTCATGCCAAGTTATTTGAAAATCCATCCATGGTTGACAAAGATATGGACCGGACACGCCCATCAATGCACTATCCTTTAATGTCTAAGTGTGACCTTGACCTTTGAGCTACGGACCTGGGTCTTGCGCGCGACAGGTCGTCTTACTGTGGTACACATTCATGCCAAGTTATTTGAAAATCCATCCATCGATGACAAAGATATGGACCGGACACGCCCATCAATGCACTATCCTTTAATGTCTAAGTGTGACCTTGACCTTTGAGCTACGGACCTGGGTCTTGCGCGCGACACGTCGTCTTACTGTGGTACACATTCATGCCAAGTTATTTGAAAATCCATCCATCGATGACAAAGATATGGACCGGACACGCCCATCAATGCACTATCCTTTAATGTCTAAGTGTGACCTTGACCTTTGAGCTACGGACCTGGGTCTTGCGCGCGACACGTCGTCTTACTGTGGTACACATTCATGCCAAGTTATTTGAAAATCCATCCATCGATGACAAAGATATGGACCGGACACGAAAATTGCGGACAGACTGACAGACTGACAGACCGACCGACAGACTGACAGACGGACAGACGGTTCAAAAACTATATGCCTCCCTTCGGGGGCATAAAAATGTAATCAACTTGACAATGAAATAAAGATTCACACTGCAGGTTCTCTGAAGGAAATAATAAAAATCTGTAAATAATCTTAACAAACTGAAAGTGAACATATACCATGATGCTGGTATTTACAGGAAAACTAAGTTTACGTTTGTCCTTACTAAATAAAACAATGGAACATTAATGCAGTACAAAATAGCAAAGAAGAAAACATCCAAAGAAGCTGTTGCTGTATAATGGCGAAATGAAAGAGGAAACTGTGGTTACAGAATACAAATTTGTGTTGAAAAGTACTTAAAACAGTTCAAACTCTCAAGATAGTTTAATGCATTTTTTACAGGAAGAAACGATAATGTTGTATTTGACAGGAGGGGAGTGGGGCAAACCATCATCTTTTCCACCGTGGTTTATACCTTTTTTTTTTAATTTTCATGCACAGTAAATAGTCTAGAACCCAGTCCAACAGAATGTAGTCTAGCCTAGAGCCCCATTCTTAATTGCCTACAAAATCTAATTCATTCAGCATTTGTTTTTACTTCAGTTTTCATGCAATAATTTAAAAGTCTAGCTTTGAATACTGCAAACACACATTATAGTTTTACATCATCTCATGTAATACCTATTAAAAAATACAATATAAATGCATTGAGATGAAGTCACAAAACACAGAAAGTTTAAAATATGAGCCGTGCCATGAGAAAACCAACATAGTGGCTTTGCGACCAGCATGGATCCAGACAAGCCTGTGCACCTGTGCAGTCTGGTCAGGATCCATGCTGTTTGCTTTCAAAGCCTATTGTAATTAGAGAAACCGATAGCGAACAGCATGGATCCTGACCAGACTGTGCGGATGCGCAGGCTGGTCTGGATCCATGCTGGTCGCAAAGCCACTATGCTGGTTTTCCCATGGCATGGCTCAATTATTATTCCTTGCATTTTGTATGATTATAAGCAGTCCGATTCAGAAATAAACATTCCAATAGTTTCAAGATGCATAAAGTCAGATCACAAAGAGGTTGAGATTTATATGTGTAAGAAAA
Organism: Mercenaria mercenaria; assembly: GCF_021730395.1. Classification (NCBI taxonomy): domain Eukaryota; kingdom Metazoa; phylum Mollusca; class Bivalvia; order Venerida; family Veneridae; genus Mercenaria; species Mercenaria mercenaria. The sequence goes on along the minus strand of NC_069361.1, from coordinate 46,312,546 downwards.
AAGAATATGCATGAGAGCCTTCAAAAAGCTTTACCGCAAAATCACAAATTTTTGTGAGCTAATCATTTCTGCTGTATTCGCTAACTTTCTACAGGTGTATATTTGCAAAAGAAAATTCTTGTGAGAACAATCATTGTATAAGTAGGCACAATTGTGACCATTCTGTTCAGTGAACAATCATTTAGCCTCCCAAAAATATGTGATTTTACAGAATCATTATTTAGTCCCATTTTCATATCTTTTAGACAGTTTTCATATTTTAACCAAGCTTCATTACAAGATAGTGTAAATCAGCCCTATTCCTGTCTTAATCCTACCAGTGATACAAAGACCTCTGCAGACATACTGGTACCTTGAATACTGACTGCAGGGCCATTATCAACACATCTCTATCAAATTACCAAATCTTAATAAAATGGCGGCAATTTGAATATGAAAACAGTATTAAACTCTTTGAATCATCAGAAAATCTTTGACATAATTATGCATATTCATAGAACTTTCTTCACATACACTATATTTATATCTCAACCTCTTTATTCATGAAGTAAAAAGAGAAAATGAGAATATTTTACCCCTAAGATAATCACAATGTGTCCGAATTTATTACATGTAAGGATATCTGTACCACATGTCAGTATGTGACACTGAAAAAATGTTCTAACTAATAAAAATCTTTTTTTTGTGAAGATCAAGACTTTTAGTGACCTGTACTGCCTTATGAAAAGTCTAATATAATAAACTGATAATAAACTAACCCTAACCCTAACCCAGGTTTAAAGAAGAATTTCAAAACCTACGTAAAAGCTTCAGCATTTTAATGGGTTTTTTTACCACTGACAGAAAAAAACTGAAAAATCTTATTGGTTTTTTACCCATGACAAGAAAACCTAAAAGTTCAAGCATATTATTGGTTGTTGACCAATAGCAGAACAACCTAAAAGCTCAATGATCTCATTGGTTGTTTAGAAATGATAGAACAACCTTCTTTTAAGCACAAGCATCTTACTGTTTGTTTACCAATAATAGGACAACCTGAAAGCTCCAGCATCTTACTGGTTGTTAACCAAATCTGGAAGTTCTACCTTCTCAATGGTTGTTTATCAATGACAGGACGTCTTTAAATTTCCAGCATTTTATTAGTTATTACCAGTGAGAGAACAACCTGGCATATTACTGGTTGTTAACCAATTACAGGACAACCTAAAAGCTCCAGTATCTTATTGGTTGTTTACTAATGACAGGATAACCTGAAAGCTCCACCATCTCATTGGTTGTTTACCAGTGACTGGACAACCTAGAAGTTCAAGCATCTAATTGGCAGGTCATCCTCAAAGCTCCACAATCTTACTTGATGTTTACCTAAGAGAGGTAACAACCATCTTATTGGTTGTTTACCACTGACAGGACATCCTCAAAGCTCCACAATCTTACTTGTAAGTTATCCTCCACATTTGAAAAATTTATTTGGTTATCTGGTATTTATATGCTACATTGTGTTATATGTCATGTCACATGTTCTTATGGGCCCTGAATTTATCAATAAACTTGAAACTAGTTTATTTCAACACAAATGAAAATTCCCCTTTTCTTAGTTTTACGTCGTATTTTTCCCCCTCCAAAGGGCACCGACCCCCTTCCCCCAAAAGGGAAAAAAATCACTGTTGTTGTTTACCTAAGAGAGGACAACCATCTTATTGGTTGTTTACCAATGACAGGGTTGAATCAATGGTGTCATTTGAAATTCTACCTCCATATCATTTCATTCAGCACCTGTGCTTGAATTCTGTGAATGCTCTCAAGGGTAGTATTTATGAATTTAGAGTCAGGGCTGAATATTGTCACTATTATGCAGAAATTTGGTACAGTCCCTTGAAGGAAACTGGCCTTAGAATTACTAATGTCAACTAAAATCAAAAACAATTGTTCAATTATTCATTTAAAACTTAATCCAAAAGATGGACAACAGAAAACGTCCAAAAATGTGAAGTTTCTCTTTTTCTTTTAAGCATGGCTGTATTAGACTGCAATTTTCCCATAAGCCCTAAACACTGAAGCAGTTACTGTGCCCCTATTTCCCCCTTTCATATTTCATTTTGATACCTTTTTATGTACATTACTTCTAAATATTCTTGTAGTTCATTTATTTTCTTCAATTTATGATTGAAGTCTGAAACAGGCGGACATAAAAATCTCAAAAATTCAATTTACTAAGTTTACTGTATTTACCTCAAATTTATTCTCGTTTTAATAAATAAAATGTCATAATTTCATAAAGCACTATACACTACCTTAATCAAGCTTGGTTTTGTTGAAAAATAGTTAAAATGAGCCACACCATGAGAAAACCAACATAGTGGCTTTTGCGACCAGCATGGATCCAGACCAGCCTGCGCATCTGCACAGAGTGGTCAGGATCCATGCTGTTTGCTAATGGTTTCTCTAATTGCTATAGGCTTTGAAAGCAAACAGCATGCTGGTCGCAAAACCACTATCATGTTGGTTTTCTCATGGTGCAGCTCAAATGATGTTTAGAAGAATGAAATTAAACCAAATAAAGATAGCTAAAATATATGTTACCAAACTGCAACATTTTCATTTCAATGTCTTCTGATATTTTAGACCATCCTAAAAACAGTGCTTTATTGTTGCAATAATTAAAATTTGAAAAAATAATCACAATTATACAGCCAGAAAGTGTGTAGATGTACTACAAATTTAAAGTAATGCTGCTTCACATTCAACTGTAAATATAACAGTTTTTGATGAAAATCTAGCAAACTTATTCTGAAACAGTAAAGCATTATCAACAACTATTTGTACAAATCTCTTACTGGTAAATCAAACAATAGAAAGACAGAAACATTTTGTCAAATTCTGTATAATCATGCAAAACAATTAATAACACTTCACTGCTTTTCCCACCTCTGTCAAATGCATAGAAAATATCCTCATTACATTCTGAAGCAAGCCTGACGTTCAACATAAAGTTTGGCTAACACAAATACTGTGAAATCGTTTAATTTTGTTGGCATGAAATTTCATGGTTTTGGTCAAAAGGGTAATTTCGTGGGGATATGAATTCATGGATTTCAACTTTTGAAGACAAAATGAATGGGAATTTTACTTGTTCGTTGGGATTAAATATCGTGGATTAACTGAACCACGAAATCCATGAAAATTAGTCCCCCACGAATATTAATGATTTCACAGTAAGCGTAGTTTAACAGGTGATCTCAAAGTTTGGACAACTGATACAGCTGATCTCAAAATCTGCATAACTGGTGCAGATGATCTAAACATTTGGATAACTGATGCAGCTGATCTCAACATTTGGATAACTGATGCAGCTGATCTCAAAGTTTGGACAACTGATACAGCTGATCTCAAAATCTGCATAACTGGTGCAGCTGATCTCAAAATTTGGATAACTGATGCAGCTGATCTCAACATTTGGATAACTGATGCAGCTGATCTCAACATTTGGATAACTGATGCAGCTGATCTCAACATTTGGATAACTGATGCAATGGATCTCAATATTTGGATAACTGATGCAACTGATCTCAAAATTTGGATAACTGATGCAACTAATCTCGAAATTTGGATAACTGATGCAACTAATCTCGAAATTTGGACAACTGATGCAAAGAATCTCAAAATTTGGATAACTGATGCAGCTGATCTCAAAATTTGGATAACTGATGCAATGGATCTCAAAATTTGGATAACTGATGCAGCTGATCTCAACATTTGGATAACTGATGCAATGGATCTAAAAATTTGGATAACTGATACAGCTGAACTTATACTTTGGCAAACTAATACAAGTGAAGTAAATCACCTGATCTCAATATTTTGCTGACTAACACAAGCCTATTTTCAAAATTTAGCTGACTCCTACAAGTATAGTATACCATCCGATCTCAAAATCTAGATAACTAATACAGCTGATCTCAATGTGGATAACTCATAGAAGGAAAGTATAACAGCTGATCTCAATCTGACTAACTGGTACAAGTTTGATTTATCAGCTGATGCCAAAATTTACAAAATAAAAAAAAAAACAGACAGTATATAAGGATCTTACATGCCTGCCTGTGTAAAACGGTGTTTTCCCTACCCGAGGGACAGTGTGGAATGGAAAACCGAGCGTTAGCGAGGTTTTTTATCCATGCTGTCCCGAGGGTAGGGAAAACAGATGTCTTACACAGGCAGACATGTTAGATCATTTTTCTTGCCTATCATGTTCAAAATAAATCGAGGAGACAAATAGGTTTGGGTATTTCCTGACATTATTTATAAAGTTTATGACGTCACAATAGTACAAGTACTATGTGACGTCACCTTAGTGCACACTATTTTAAACAAGGTTTTTCCCTAGGGAAAGACAGGAATATCTATCCCCGGCGCGTGCTCGGATAAATGTATACTTTCTCCGCTAGGTTAATTAATACCCAAGTAACTGTTGTGTCAGGTTATGCTTCACAAACAATATACAGTCAAACATGTGTTAAGGACCACCTGTGAACAGAGATCACCTGGCTCAAAAGACCACTGACATACATGTAATGCAAATGAACGGTCTCTGCCAGTTTCTCCAAAAGATGGTCTTTAAAGATAGATTAAACTATAGTCTGATTCAAAAAACCTTTCACCCAAAAACTGCATAATGTAACACATGAATTTACATAAAAGGTGACTGTATTTAACAAGAAATAGGGGTGTAAAGAGAAAACCAAAATTTCAAATATATAATCCTTTTGTTATATGTATTCTACTTCCATATATTGGTCTACTAGGAATATGCTCATAACTTCAAATCACAGATCTTTTTGAAACAGACTTTAATCTATAACCAACTAAACAAAAACCAAATTAAAACAGAATCGAGATAAAACTAAAGAAAGCAAGAAGCCCTTACCCTGCTTACTATCATCATGCTCAGGTGGATTGGAGCCCATAGGTGGGGGACTTCTAAGATGAGGAGGTGGGGGACGGGGATATGGGGGTCTAGGTCCCCGGGGTGGAGGATATCTATCAAATGACAGCGGTGACCTTCGGTCTGGAGGGAATGGAGGTCTTATGGCATATGGAGGTGGTGACATGGCATCTAGTGGAGGAGGTGGGGGTCGTGGCCCCATCGGTCCTGGAGGGAGTCGTCTGTCTGGAGGTGGTGGCATTCGATCTGGTCCTATCGGAGAGGCCCGGTAGTCATCATCCCTGTAACATGAAACAAATAATGAATTGTTACTCTCAAATGTAAGAATGAATACATAACAAAGTATTATGATTGCTGAAGTTATGCAATTAAAACCTGAATACCAAATATTCCAAAGTATAAAAAAAATATGTATTTTCATTCTTCCACTGAAGTTAATTTTAGTACTCAATGTTTCAAATTTCGTGAACCATTAAAAAAATAAAACACGGAATCCTTTAAACTACTGTATTCTTCTTTTGGAAAATCACACAACATTAACTTCCTAGATGTTTAAACACATCTTTGAGGGAAAGTTATATAATTATATGGAAAAACAAAAGCATTAATTTATTAAAAGTTGGATTTCTACATTGAAATCTCAAAGAGGTACAAATCAAATACTCTTTACATTTAAAACACATATCATCCATGCTATAAACTGTTAGAAATCATTAACTTTTTTTTAAATTTATGCAACCTCATGAAATCATGTGTTCTATTACTAATGTATAATAGATTTGAGCTGCGCCAGGAGAAAATCAACATAGTGGCTTTGCGACCAGCATGGATCCAGACCAGCCTGCACATCCGCGCAGTCTGGTCAGGATCCATGCTGTTCGCCAACAGTTTCTCTAATTGCAATAGGCTTTGAAAGCGAACAGTAGAGATCCTGACCAGGCTGCGCGGATGCGCAGGCTGGTCTGGATCCATGCTGGTCGCAAAACCACTATGTTGGTTTTGTCATGGCGCGGCTCATTTTGTTTATTTCTTTGCTTGTATTGCATCTATTAACAAAAAAAACAAAAAAACTAAGAAAATTTGTTTGTTTATTCTGTATTGTAGATATGGTTTATATCTCACCTTGAAGTGAGACTAATTGACATCGACATCAACATTGTCTCACTTCTTGACCAGATATATTCCGTATTCACAAAAAAACTAACAAATATTTTCTTCATATACACCTGTTTATTTAATATTTCACATATTTTAACATATATCATACAGCTGCGTATAAGTTGTAGCATATACATGACTATTGTATGATGAATTATATTTTTAATATCCTGTAACCATGTTAGCTTACAATGTCCAGCTACTTATTATACATGCTTAAATCTCCTTGAAGTCAAGTCCAAAACTAGAGATGCTTTTGAGAAAAGCGCATGTCTCCCCCAACTGCCCCTCTGAAAAATGTTAGTTTCTCTAGATGTTTTAGATGAGTGGATCCAATTAGATGGTCTAGATGAGTGGATCCAATCAGTAATTCAAGGGCCATAAATCAAAACTGCCTGGGCGGATTTGGCTAGTTATCAAACTTGGGTAAGGTCTTATGGCCAAACACATTTTGTTCAAGTTGGGTGAAGATCGGATGAGAAATGTTCGACTTAGAGAGCGGACAAGAGTAAACAGACGGATTTTTTCGGTAATTCAAGGGCCGTAACTCTAAAATGCCTGGACCGATTTGGCTAGTTATCGAACCTGGCCGAGGTCTCAGGGTCAAACACATTTTGTTCAAGTTTGGTGAAGATCGGATGAGAAATGTTTGACTTAGAGTGGGGACAAGAGTAAAAAGGCCAATTTTTCAATAATTCAAGGGCCGTAACTCCAAAATGCCTGGACCGATTTGGCTAGTTATCGAACTTGGCCGAGGTCTCATGGTCAAACACATTTTGTTCAAGTTTGGTGAAGATCGGATGGGAAATGTTTGATTAAGAGTGCGGACATGAGTAAAAAGGCCAATTTTTCGATAATTCAAGGGCCGTAACTCCAAAATGCCTGGACCGATTTGGCTAGTTATCAAACTTGGCCGAGGTCTCATGGTCAAATACATTTTGTTTAAGTTTGGTGAAGATTGGATGAGAAATATTCGAATTAGAGTGGGGACAAGAGTAACAAGAGCACCGCCTTGCGGGTGCTGACGCTCATCTGATTTTTTTTGTATAATAGAAATATTGTCCTACCCATGATTTTCTAAGTCTAAAAAGGGCCATCATTCTTGCAAAAAGCAGGATAGAGTTATGTTTCTTGATGTACAGTGTCCACTTATGATTGTGAAAAACTGTTGCAAGTTTTAAAGCAATAGCTTTGATAGTTTATGAGAAAAGTTGCCTTAAACATAATACTCAACCAAGAAAATGATTTTCTAAGTCCAAAAAGGGGCAATAATTATTGCAAAAAGCAGGATGGAGTTATGTTGCTTGCTGTACAGGGTCAGCTTATGATGGTGAAAAAGTGTTGCAAGTTTCAAAGCAATAGCTTTGATAGTTTAAGAGAAAAAGTTGACCTAAACATAAAACTTAACCAAGAAATCTGATATTTTCTAAGTCCAAAAGGGGCCATAAATCTTGCAAAAAGCAGGATGGAGTTATGTTTCTTGCTGTACAGGGTCAGCTTATGATGGTGAACAAGTGTTGCAAGTTTTAAAGCAATAGCTTTGATAGTTTAGGATAAAAGCTGACCTAAACATAAAACTTAACCAAGAAAACTGATTTTCTAAGTCCAAAAGGGGCAATAATTCTTGCAAAAAGCAAGATGGAGTTATGTTTCTTGCTGTACAGGGTCAGCTTATGATGGTGAACAAGTATTCCAAGTTTCAAAGCAATAGCTTTGACAGTTTGGGAGAAAAGTTGACCTAAACATAAAACTTAACCAAGAAATCTGATATTTTCTAAGTACAAAAGGGGCCATAAATCTTGCAAAAAGCAAGATGGAGTTATGTTTCTTGCTATACAGGGTCAGCTTATGATGGTGAACAAGTATTCCAAGATTCAAAGCAATAGCTTTGATAGTTTAGGAGAAAAGCTGACCTAAACATAAAACTTAACCAGGCAACGCCGACGCAGACGCCGACGCCGACGCCAACGCCGACGCCGACGCCGACGCCAACGCCGACGCCGACGCCGACAACCGCTCAAGTGATGACAATAACTCATCATTTTTTTTCAAAAAATCAGATGAGCTAAAAAGACAGATTTATGGTAATTCAAGGGCCATAAATCCAAGACGCCTGGACCAATTTGGCTAGTTATCGAACTTGGCCTAGGTCTTATGGTCAAACACATTTTGTTCAAGTTTGGTGAAAATCGGATGAGAAATGTTCGACTTAGAGTGCGGACAAGCTTTGTGACAGACACACACACACACACACACACACAGACTGGAGCAAATCAATATGTCTCCCACACCACTGTGTGGTGGGAGACATAATTAAGTTGTAAGAGAAGTTTACTTTTCATGCATGCATACACACAGTATTATTCTTTCAAAAATAATTATATATCTGAAAGATTTTTTAAAAATTTTATCACTGTTATATCACAAATATTTGGATACTTAAGTAAAGAAAGTACTAAGTTAGAATATCTCTGAAGTTCAAAGCCTAATGTGGAGTCAGATATTTAAATACAGTGCCACTATGCTCACTCGAGCATCGTGACCAGCATCTGGGTGTATCTTGAACAATGTATGTGGCCCCCATGCCATTTTCTATCTATTTTTTATTTGTATTGCTTGCAATCCTGGATAACTTAAACATTTTTCTCATCTTCATGTGACTTCACGCAATTGGCGTTTTACAGTACCGTAATTTATGAACTTATTTTCAGTAAACATTTTTTTCTTTCAATCTTTCATGCACCAGTATCAGCATTATATCTCAACCTCTCTTCTATTTGTACCAACCCACAGACTGAAGACTTAACATCAAGGAGAACAAAATCATTAAACATGTGTTCTATATAAATACTATGTAAATACAAATACATATTGTTTAATATTATATATTATAGTTACAGTATACATGGATAGACTATTTGTACACCGTTTAACTTAGCTATCACCTTTAGCTACAGTATAATGTATATATTCTGCTGATACTGTAAATATCATTTTGCCATACCAAGAACTTACAAAAACATATAAGAGGAAAATGAACTGCAAAATATGTTTTCAGTTAATAAGTAGTGTCTTCAACTTTCTACCATTAACAGATGGACCAAATGATTGGCAAATTCTGTAATTTATCTAAAGACATGTTTTGTTTCTGAAAGGCCAATAAACACAGGACAGGATCGGTGAGCTGAACTAAAAACAAGCATCGCAATCTTTGAGTCCTTAAATCATTATGCTGCATTAACTATCAAATAAAAATGAGCCTAGCCATGAGAAAATCAACACAGTGGCTTTGTGACCAGCATGGATCCAGACCAGCCTGCGCATCTGTGCAGTCTGGTCAGGATCCGTGCTGTTCGCTTTCAAACCCTACTGCAATTAGAGAAACCATTAGCGAACAGCATGGATCCTGACCAGGCTGCACAGATAAGCAGGCTGGTCAGGATCCATGCTGGTCGCAAAGCCACTATGTTGGTTTTTTCATGGCATGGCTCAAATTTCATTCCGTTAGTGCATATCACTTTTCAAGACTGAAAGAAAATCTCTGGCTCTAAATTGCATTCATTTTACGGATAATGTTTAAAAATCTTTACTGTAGGTTCAATTTGTTAGAAGGGGCAAATGATGCCGTAAAACACATCAGATGTGTGAGTTAACATTCAACAGATTTTAAAATGACTCCCCGAAAAGCACCTATTTCTGCATCAGTTTGAATGACTACTACTTCTGACCAGAAATAGAACTTCAAATGAATGAAATTGTAAGTTTAATCTGAAACAAGAGATTTCACCTACAAACAGCTGGGTTTCTTTGCCTGTGGGTAAGGGTAATTTAACCTTGACCCTAAATGTAGACTAACTCTTGCATGCAGCACATCTCATCTGCTTAACATTTAAGTAAAGTATCATTGAAAGCTGAAATAATGAGTGTTAAGGGTGAGGGTCATTGCCTGTGACCTTGACCTTTGAGGAACTGACCCAACTCTTAGTGTAAGACACACTCATTCTCATCACGCTTAAAATTTGAGTGAAGTTTAAATGGAACCCCTTTAACTGCTTAGATAGGAAGTGTTTCAAAAAATGGACAGCACAAAAACACCCAAGAACATAGTATGCCCACTTAAGAAATGGTGCAAACAGTGAACCATTCAAATAAATGAAATAATCTCCCTTGAAAATGATCCGGGAATAATCTTCGAAAACATTCAATTTTGTAGCACTTTTAAAACTGCATCAACAGCATTTTATCAATTTTCTCTTTCAAGGAAATAATTCAAATTAGTGCTGATTATATCTTGTTTGTCTTCTATAATTTTCAAGGAGGTATTATCTTTGAGAATTTCCCTGACTTTTCCACAACAAAATAGACAGTTTCAAATTTTGTGCCTGTTTCAGAAAAAGACTGATATCCATGACTTTTTCACACATGTGCAAACTCAGAAGAAGGTCTTAATAAAAGAAACAAAATTTCACAAAAGAACAGGGCAGCAATCAAAGGTATCAGCAGTTTTTAGTGAGTTAGTATAGCAAACCTAAGCCTGGGGGTTACATGTCCATGCACTGACCCTCGGGATCCTGGTCTCTCTGGGGGCGGAGGTGGAGGACCATTCAGCATACCTATAATGTAAAGTACACATCTTTATTGATATGAAAGTTTTCACAGTGTACATTCATGACTTACATAGCTTTCAGCAAAGGAAGTCGACAGCGTATTTATTTGTAACTCAATTAGGTCAGTGGTATCTAGTTTGTAGGTGCCACCAACATAAGTAATATGAAATAAGGCACTGCCTAAATCGGGAATCAATCCGACTGCCCATATTTGAACTGATGTGCAAGATGTTGCGGTTCCAACAAGTTATGTGGACGCTTATAAGGCACAAGGAAACAGCATATTCTTCAAAAAAAATCCGAAGTCAGAAGCTCTGTGCACCTGCCGGAAGGACACATTTTTTAATTTGATAGTAGATATCTCATTCGGTATATTGCATATTACTGTAGAGGATCGATCCCCTAATAAATTTCATTTCACTGAGTTTAATGTTGCCCGGACACAGTTATAGGTCATAAGATGACTTTCAAGTTTTTGATAGTGGGTGAAGACCCCAGGTACCCCTCCAGGCATTATGTCAGGCAGGAGCAGCACGTTGGTAGAACTAGAAACGTTCCACAAACCAGTTGGTTGGCTCCCTCACATGCAAAAATTCTACAACCAAAGTAAGCTTTCAGGCCTAAAGTGGTGAAGGGCAAGTGATTAGAAATCAGTGACCTTAACCTCTCAGCCATGGAGTCTCTTATTCTTAATTTATCTACTTCACTCATAATAGCAGAAATTTGCATACCTTAATCATAAACTTGATTATAATATTACATGAGCCATGCCATGAGAAAACCAACATAGTGGCTTTGCAACCAGCATGGATCCAGACCAGCCTGTGCATCCACGCAGTCTGGTCAGGATCCATGTTGTTCGCTTTCAAAGCCTATTGCAACTAGAGAAACCATTAGCGAACAGCATGGATCCTGACCAGACTGGGCTGATGCGCAGGCTGGTCTGGATCCATGCTGCTCACAAAGCCACTATGTTGGTTTTCTCATGGCGCAGCTCATATATTTATTTCCTATTTCATTAAATATTTGTAATGCTTGTTTTCTATATATACATGTATATATATATACATAAGGAAAATGTATAACATTATATTCTGTATACCTACATACCATGGATACTCATGTTAAACTCTAAAAAAACAATCCTTATGAATCAACATTTGATACTGTCAGAAGTGTTTTTCTCTCAAAAGCTTAGAAGTAAGGAAAATAAATAATGACATTTACAAGAATTAATGGGGGATTTAATGAAAAATAAAGAAATATTGAAACAGTTGAATGGGATTCTACATACAATGATATAAACAGATAGAATGATCTCGATAGTGCAACAAAACAGTAAATATAGAACTGACCAGGTGGTGGCATTGCTCTGTGTGTAATTGGACGAATCACCCCGGGTGGTGGACCTTGCATCAACTTCCTCTCCAAGTCCGTCAACCTAAATATAGATACACACACAACTTTTATTTCTAGATTTACAAAGGTAAGTTAAGGTAGTTCTGCACTTTTGGATCGAAATTTTTTCTACAATGTAGAATTTGATTAAACTCTTGATTATTCAAAACTTCAAAATATACCTAGAAAATTCAGCAAATGAAAAGGACATGTTCGTGTGCTTAATTTTTTGCTAGACTGATTTTAAAAATTTGGTCCTCATACAATTTTTCATAATGGGAGTCTATGGGAAAATAGCAACTTTCATAACATTTCCGCGAATAGAAAATTTTCCACAACGTAGATTTTAATGAAACTTCTGCCGTGAATAAATGTATGGCCTATAATATAGTGAAATAAAATGAATAGATCCGTGTGCTTATTTCTGAGATATTTGGCCATGTTTAAAGTGAATCGTCTATTTGAAGCTAATTTTAAGATATTATTTTGAATTATTTAACGTGTCAGATGTTTTAATATCATATTTTCACTTTAGAGAGATAGTAACTGTTACAATTTAGTAAATTTATTCACAGGCTGCCATTAATTCATAAACTGATTTTCATTTCTGTACGCCGAATCCAGGCGATATTATACATTTTCCGGATAAATGATGTTACACCATCACTTCCAGTTTATCAAATGTGCAGAACTACTGATATATAATGATATCCTGAAGGAAGTTTCAAGCTTATACTAGAGATGCTTTTGAGAAAAGCCCATGTCTCCCACAACTGCCTAATCATCTTAATAGTAAGTCAGTCTTTATATACTGTTTACTTAATCCACATGTGCATGCGCTTTCTTGACACCAAAAGGACGCCTATACTACTAGTAGTATAGGTGCCAGTTTAGAGGTAAAACTGCGCAAGAAATCTGAGTGTTTTTGGTAAATCAAGGGCCATAATTCCGAAGTGCCTAGGCCGATTTGGCTAGTTATCGAACTTGGCCGAGCACTTATTGGCAGACACATTTTGTTGAAGTTTGGTGAAGATCGGATGAGAAATGTTCGATTTAGAGTGCGGACAAGCTTTGTGACAGACAGACAGACAGACAGACACAGACACACACACACACACACACACAGACTGGAGTAAATCAATATGTCTCCCACACCACTGTGTGGTGGGAGACATAATGATTCATTCATAAATCTTCATGGAAAATCCAATGCTGGTTTCCAGTTGTGAACCCAGTGGAGTAGGAACCAGCCACCTTCATGTCCAGTAGCTGACACAAAATTTATAAGATTAAGTCAAAGATTAAGCTGCAAAAGACTAATAGAAATGTTGAAATTAATTAATATATCCACAAGATATAATTTTATATCTTTTACTGGGCATCACACTTACTTTTGTCGCAACATTCCACACTCATGTCTGGATTCCTTCAATTCTCTTTCTGCTGCTCTAGTTGCTAACTATAAATAGAGAACAATTCGAAATAATTTTGTGTTTGAATGAAAACTTTAAACATTCATCCCTAAGTTTTTAACAACAATAATTGTAGATTCTGTTCTGTTTTTGTAGGGTTTAACATCACACCAACCAAGTTACAGGTCATACGGCAACTATCAAAACTTTTGATGGTGGAGGAAGACCCCAGGTGCTTCCTCAAATAAAATGTGGACAAGTTATGGAGAACAGGTTAGTCCTGATACAATGGGCAAATTGACTATCATTTATAATTAAATTACTGTTGAAAATGGATAGTTCAACAAGAGCTTTAAAGTACGCTTATAAAGAGTTTGTCTTATCATGTGAGTTTTCTTTGATAGTAATTAAGTATTGCCCAAATTGAATAATGGACTAGTTCATTTTAGAAATTTAGCAGGCTAAGGATTAAAAACCCATACAAGTCATGAGGAATTATAATGAAAAACAAATCAAAGCTGGACTAAGCTTCCTTATATGATATAACTTACCCAGTTTTCATGAGCTTTTTTCTCATTAGCTGCAATCTGAAAATGAAAAAAAAAAAACCATTAAGATATGTACTGAGTCTTTCTTTATAGTTTATTTAGTCAAACATCTATGTGACTGGCTTCCAGAATAGCAACAGAATAATATTTTTTTCAAAAACAGATGCAGTCATAAACCAGTACTCTTAGTCCATTTTGATGAGTATTATAAAATTTCTCCTATAAAAAACAAGAGCACCGCCTAAAAGTGTAATTGCTCGTCTGCAAGTGCTGGTCAGTATGTAAGGAAAGTGTTCTAGTTCAGAATTTTTAAGTACAAAAAGGGCCATAATTCTAACAAAAGGCAGGTTACAGTTATGGTTCTTCGCCTACAAAGTCACCTAATGATTATAAATAAGTGTGTGCAAAGTTTCAAAGCTGTAGCTCTTATAGTTTTAGAGAAAAGGCGGACCTAAACAAAAGTTTTAACAAGAAACTAAAATTTTCTGAATACAAAAAGGGCCATGATAATTTTGACAAAATGCCAATCAGAGTTATGGTTCTTGACCTACACAGTCACCTAATGATGATAAATAAGTGTGCGCAAAGTTTCAAAGCTGTAGCTCTTATATCTCTTTTACCAAGTTGGGAAACTCTTTGCTAAAAGTCTGCAGTAATATGACTTCCAAGGTAATAAGTTTCAGGAAATTCCATACGTCAAGATTTAAAATTATCTGTGAAAAAAACAACAAGAAAAAAACAGCTATGAAACCTGTGATCTGAAGTCTCTCTCTGCTTTCGAAATTTCTGTCTTGAGCTCTTCTATTTGCTGCCTGCAATCATAGATTTACTTGATTAAACGTACATCACTTGTTTTAACACGGGAGTGTCCATTTTGCAAAAATAAACATATCGGTAAACAAAAAATGATTTATAGAATCCAAAACCTTGATGAAAAGCGATGTTTAGCAGCTCTTTAACAATCTTTCTGTCAGGAAAGAACAATGACTACTTGTAGAAGTGAGTACAATGCCTAATTTTATACCGCTGACTCACCGGAATACCACACTTTGACATGTGACATGTTAACCGGTCCAGTCGTACTGAAACCAAAATGACCAGTCCAAAAACTATCGTGTCAAGTGAGGAAGTTAGTAGCATCTTTACATTTATACTGCCTTTTGCATGAACTGACCAAGAATCGAGCCAGGATGTCCCACCATTGAGCTATCACTATGATAACAGAGGAAACTAGAGCTATCACTAAAGGTGATGAATGTACCCCCCGCATGCACTGACACAGTACATTGCAATTTAACGCACACAAGATTGCATAATTATGTGGACTGTGTGTATATAGACTGTATGTATACAGTATAGTAACAAAAAACAAAGTCCCATAACTCTGCAGAATATTTATCTAAAAGAATGTAAACATGCACCATGCACAGCTAGGGTTGGTACTGATCACTTGTGTGAAGTTTCATTAAATTGTGTGTAAGGGTTTGGTAGATTAGGCACGCACAAGATTGCATATGCACACTGTATGTACATAGTATATTAACAAGAAACAAAGTCCCATAACTCTGCAATTTTTGTCGCTGAAAGAACCTTACATGCCCCATGCACAACTACTGTTGTTACTGATCACTTGTGTGAAGTTTCATTAAATTGTGTCAAGGGGATGAGGAGAGATGGTGCGCACAAGATTGTGTCTATGTATATAGTATAGTAACAAAAAAACAAAGTCCCATAACTCTGCAAATTTTTTTTCTGAAAGAACCTAACATGCCCCATGCACAACTACTATTGTTTCTGATCACTTGTGTGAAGTTTCATTAAATTGTGTCAAGGGGATGAGGAGAGATGGTGCGCACAAGATTGCGTCTACGGACAGACGGACAGACAGACAGACAGACAGACAGACAACCTGAAACCAGTATACCCCCCCTTACAACTTTGTTGTCGGGGGGTACAAAAAGGAATTCAGCACTTTACTGAATAATTTTTCTAAGTAATTATAATTGGAGCTGCACCATGAGAAAACCAACATGGTACATTTGCGACCAGCATGGATCCAGACCAGACTGCACATCCGCGCAGTCAGGTCAGGATCCATGCTGTTCACTTTCAAAGCCTATTGCAATTAGAGAAACCGTTAGTGAACAGCATGGATTCTGACCCGACTGTGCAGACTGGTCTGGATCCATGCTGGTTGCAAATGCATTATGCTGGTTTTCTCGTGGTGCGGCTCATTTGTTAACAAAATTCTTATCTAATTTGTTTACCTGTATGAGTCATTCTCTTTGGATAGTTCCTGTGTAATGCTGTCTGATGACTGGAGTTTGGATATATTTTGGTTCTTTAGCACCTCTTGTTCACCGAGTTGTCTGTAGAACAAAACTCAGCTTTTACATCAACATATACAACCTTTAGCCTGCTGATG
Organism: Mercenaria mercenaria; assembly: GCF_021730395.1. NCBI lineage: Eukaryota > Metazoa > Mollusca > Bivalvia > Venerida > Veneridae > Mercenaria > Mercenaria mercenaria. The sequence continues at coordinate 46,296,056 of NC_069361.1, read as the reverse complement.
GCAAGTGATTTTGTCTTTGTGACCAGTGCAGACCAAGATCAGCCTGCACGTCCCTGTATGGTCTGCACTGTTTGCTATTCAGTCAGCTAATTTTCAGTGAACACCCCTATGAATATTAAGTGGTGCTGCCCAAATTGAATAATGGCCCCGTCCATTTTAGAAATTTAGCAGGGTAGACGTAAAACTATGTTAAAAGAAGTAAAAGGATGGCATGACACTTTATCATTCATCCTTGAAATATCTAATTTCTACAGGGATTTCTTTTTTTGGTTATACATCACACAACGCAATTATACGTCACATGGCAACTTTCCAGCTTTTCATGGTGGGGCCAGGTGCCCTGCCGGGCACCATATCGGGTGCATTTAGGTAGAACCATCAACCTTCTGTAAGCCAGCTTACTGGCTTCTTCACATGAGCTGTGCCATGGGAAAACCAACATAGTGGCTTTGCGACCAGCATGGATCCAGACCAGCCTGCGCATCCGCGCAGTCTGGTCAGGATCCATGCAGTTCGCTTTTAAAGCCTACTGCAATTAGAGAAACCGTTAGCAAACAGCATGGATCCTGACCAGACTGCGCGGATGCGCAGGCTGGTCTGGATCCATGCTGGTCGCAAAGCCACAATGTTGGTTTTCTCATGGCACGGCTCACATAAAGAATTCTACACTACAAGCGAGGTTTTAAAACCAAAGCAGTGAGGGACAAGTGATTCGAAGTCAGCATTTTAACCATTCTGCCAAAGGGGCCCCTTATTTCCACTTGTAAAACCATGTGTTAAGGGCTTTATGATACGGCTTTAATGCCTTTTTTCACTAGTATTTCAGCTAAAAAGTTGTAATGGTAGCCAGTAAAGCGACCATATCCTAGACTTCCATACAAAAGTAAATATATTCTGCAGTCTGCCAAGTGAACAATTTTAAAACTGACTGCGAATACAGATTCAATTCCATTTACTTACCTAGTTAACTCGGCCTCTTTTTCTCTGAAGTATTTAGAAAGCACCTCTAATTTAGTCTGAGCCTCCTGGCATTGTCTCTCTGCCTTCATTTTGTCTGTCTGATTACTCTCAAATTTACGCTTCAGTAACTGAACCTGGTCTGAAATTAATCAAGACATATTCAAGAGGGATTAATTTTCATTTATTTCACATTTTTTCAATATCATTTTGTGAACATTCAAACTTTAAGTTAGCCAACATATTCATGAAATCATGTACTTTATTTTAAACTAATGTACATTTTAATCTGATACCACACACCAAAACTACTAATAAGTATATATTCAACAGAAAGAGAGTTCTATGGAAGTCCCATCTTTTCTATCCTGTTGGATTACTAATGCTACATCAGTCTATGTCTTCTATAAGTATAATACAATGAAGATCAAGTAAACCACGCCACCCACCTCCCCAATGTTACAAAACAAAGTTTGGAGACCAGTCCAAAAATGCAAGCTTTCTATTGGCCGATTTCAAAATTGTAATCAAAAACAACCAATCAGGTGCCTGAGTTTTGAGACTGGTATCCTAATTTGCTTTTATTACCTCACACACAGGATAAATTAAGACATTTTTTTTAGGGAGTAATGTAGTAAGCGGAGAAGCCACTGTTACTGCTTCATTCATAAAACATGGGTATATATAAGCAATATTACACAAGCAATGGTACCTTCAAGCTCTTTCCGGGACTCTACCTCTATGAGAAGTTTATTTTGAATAACATCTCTTTCCTCCTCCACAGAACGTAATGATGCATTTACCTGCAAACATTAAAAACAATTGCTAAACTCTTGTGAAAACTAAGTACAAAACTTTGTTATACAGTTAACACTTGTGCTAAAGGCCACCTATATATAAGCAACCACATTTTCAAAAATATTCTCTTTCTAATGACTTGTATTAACTGAAGGCCTAAGTAAGAGGCAAATAACCAGTTCAACTGAGTAGTTAATTAAGACATGTTTCTGACTTCTATGTGCAGTAAATCTCTATACATAATCATCTGCTGAAAAATGGGCAATAAATTACATCTGTGGCAAATGGGCAATAAATTACATCTGCAGAAAATGGGTAATAAATTACATCTGCAGAAAATTGGTAATAAATTACACCTTCGAGAAATGGGCAATAAATTACATCTGCGAGAAATTGGCAATAAATTACATCTGCGGAATATGGGCAATAAATTATATCTGCGGAAAATAAGTGACAATTCTTATGGAGTTGTTACCTATGTGTAAATCTACATGTTATAAACTTCGAAATTAGGTTTCAAAAGTACATACTAAACAGGTACAGCTAAATAATGGGAAAATTGCAATGGCTGAATTTGGACACCTCACATTTGAAATAAAGAACAAAATCCAGCAGAATCATGCATACTCACACCAGTATCAAATTGCAATCTCTTACACTTTAAGAATATAATACTTCTGAAATTACAGTTTCATAAGAAAAGATAGTTACCCTGGATACGTCCATCATCTGCTTGAGTTTTTCTCCAAGGTCAGGACTTTCTTCTGAAAAATTAACAGTAATTGTCTGAGCCATAGAAACTGGCTAAGATATGTATTAATAACTTGTTAGTTTTTATATACAACTGTGCAGATGCATGTTGATGAAATAAATTGCAATCAAGGTCACTTCAAAAGCATCGAAAGATTTTCTGCAGCCGAATGGTTTTAAGCCTTTGACTAAGTATCACAAGTCACTCAGTGCTGATCCTCTAGGCTCTGTCAACATGGTCAACATCTAATTCTTCCATGTTCTCCAAGGGATTCATCCAGCTGAATACACAAGTTTAGAGGTTTTACAAAAGTCAGTAACTGAAATAATTCACAGAAGAAAACCAGGGTCCTCGAACATTTTTAAAAGCTGGAATATCGCTGTTATGATATTGGCCAATTGTGTGACTTCCTCTAAAAATATCTGGCACAGTGCCAAACTCTCACTCATGTGTATAAAGTTAAACACCTTCATTCTCTTCTATGATTATCCACTGACTGCAAGTTTTCCAATAAACACTGCCACTTGTAAAACTAATATATGCTAAAGTCCCTCCAAAATAACTATTAAACACTCGCACACATATACATACCTTTCATTTAAGAAATAATTTATAGCAAAAGAGTGCTTTATCACTATTTATGCATGATGGGCGGTTATATGTCGGGCGTAATAATTGCACGAGGGCGCAGCCAGAGTGGAATTATTTGTACGACGTATTACCGCCCGAGTGTATAAATAGTGTTAAAACACTATTTTGCTATAAATTATTTCAATTCTAATATGCCCTTAATCTAAAACAGTAGATAAAGTATAGAAGTGCTCTTTCTTGGTCGCAACAAAAACTTTGACGTCACTGAACGTTAAAGTGACGTCATTCTAGCATAAGAGGGTTTTAACAGCGACAAGCATATTAGAATCTTTTATATGATACAAACAGCTACAGTTGCTGAAAGATATATATACCTGTTTCTTCCTTCATTTCATCCTCTCCCTGGAATGCCTTCACTTGCAGGAAACAATCTCGTAACACCTGTAAACATAAACATACAAACACCATTTACATTCATGTAAAGTAGTCAATAAATCTTCTTTTTATCTAGATTACCCATATTCTTTTCAGCTAAAGAGTCAAATGAGGACAATAAGCCTCTAGTGGAACTTCTATTCTAGGTGAACCATCCCATTTAAGGAACATTCTATTACATTTTTCACATTTTATATATTCTTTTAGGAATTTATTTATTTGTTTCTTTGTTTTTTTGTTCTGGGTTTAACTCCGTTTTTCAACAGTATTTCAGTTATGACATTGCAAGCAGTAATCTAACCAGTGTTCCTGGATCCTGTACCAGTACAAACCTGTTCTGCCAACTTCCCCACATGAATCAGAGGTGGAGGATGAACGATACCAAACATAATGTCTTCTATCAAATCGTCACGGAAAAAATACACCTCACCCAGGGAACGAAATCACGACCCCGCGATCCGTAGATCTGCGACCTCCCTACTGAGCTAAGTGGGCAAGCTAGGGATTTATTTAAGGTAAAATAAAAAGGTTCAATACATACACAGTTAGATCTCTAATAAAGCTGTGTTTTACTACTGCCTTCTATAAAAGATGGTAATTACCTCCCTTTAAGATGAAAATATTTACAAACTTCAAAAGAATTTCCAGGTAACATTTCTATCTGATAGATATTGGGATATTTCAACAACATAAACCATAAGGAAAGCTTTAAAAACTGCAGTAAGCTTAAGAATAAATGTATTTTCAAATCAAGATAAACAAAAGGAAGATAAAAATTATTTCACAAACTTGCATTTCAAATGATCTGGCAACACAAATCGTTGGCAAGTGTGATAAAACTGCTCTTAATTTTGTAAAGCACATGTATGTATAAAACATTTATACTTCAGCTCAAGTAACTCTAATCATGGTTGTGCAAAAGTTTAGAAAAATCAATTTTTAACAAAATCCCCAGAGAAAATCTAACCTATTTGTAGTGCTCAGTAACAACTTATCAGTATACTATAAAGGATAAATGTTTTGAACAAATCCATTACATGACCCAAATCAGATAAACCAGCTTTAAACCAAAAGACTCACGATATAAAATATGCAAATTTCCCCACCCCATTCTTTAGTTCTGACTTGGAAAGAGTATTATATTGAAAATCTCACCTCTAATTCATTTTCTTTAAATGCCAAGTCTTCCTGCATCCTCTTTGACTCTGAAGAGAACTGTTCAACTTGCTCTGTGAGATCTTTTACCCTGCATTATATATAACAGAACACTAACAATCTCTCTTTGTTCAAATCAAGCACTGCTTTTAGTTAAGACAGTATTTAACTTACATAAAGCAGTACATTAAAAACTCCCAGTATTCCTGGCTGTGTATACATGTACTTTGTTAACTTTTTCTTAGCAAGTAATAAAAACTTCAATCTACAAATTAGTCATACTTATTCTGAATGGTGCCAAACTGATTCCTTGGTTGTACTCATTCCTTTTCATAAATTTTGTGGCGAAAAAATCAACTACAGAATAGAAAGATGTGCAAACAGTCTGGTAGCTCGGGTGGTAAAGCACTAGAATGGTTTTCTGAGGCCAGGGTTCGAATCCAAATTTAATTGCTACATCATAAATGTAATCATCCGAAGACTCCAAATTGACTCTTAAAATCAAGTCACAGAAATATTGCTCTGGTCATGAAAAAATAGGAGTCATGTCTTTGAACCATTGACTTACTTTTCTGACCAGAGAACAGCTTCATCTTGAAGTTGTTGTTTGCTGGTTTCTAGCTGTTGTATTTGTTCTGACAGGGACTGTATTTGTTGTAGACTGAGTCTCAATTCTTCTTCCTTCTCTCCTAAACCTTGACTGGTCTGTAAAGTATTTAGAAAAAACGCCAAGTTTGAAGACCAGTCCAGGCATTCCAGAATCTAATTGGTTGTTTCTGAGCACAATTTTGAAATTGACCAATGGCAATGTTGCATTCTGAGACTGGTCTCCAAACTTTTAAAGATTTATAATCTAGAAGCTTGATCTAAGAAAATGCAAAGGTTTTAGTTATAATGGGTAAAAAGCTATTTTTCCAATGGTTTTCAAATCTTGCAACTGTACTTAGTGGATTCAATTCAGTCTAACACTGTGAAAACACTAAATTCTGTTAGCATATAATTTCATGGTAATAGTCCAAATAGCTACGACATGTGGAGAAAAATACATGAATTTCAAATTTTACCGACAACAGAAGGGATTATTTATATGGTCCTGAGGATTTTTGAGGATTGACAAGACCACAAAATCCACAAGAACTTAAAGTAAGTCCCCTACAAACAATAACAATTTAATAGTATTACTTTAAACACCTGTATTTATTCAGCAATGTCAAAAGAGTTCTCCGTGTGTGACAATATCATCACATGATAGATGCACATTGTCTCACATACAAATAAATTTCACATGCCTTTACTTATAAACTATAAAGTGATTCCATTTCTACTGTTGTAACGATATACTTCATAGCTATATTTCAAATTATAATAAGAATAAAGGAAATCTTAAATATAACTACCTGTATACTTGCATTTACCTTTTGTAATCCTAGTTCTGCATCTTGTGCCCTCTGGGTAAGTGACTGTACCTCAGCTTGGTAGTTCTGTAGCTCGGAATCCTTGTATACAACTATCTGAGATTTCTCCGTGACTTCCCGTCTGTAATCCTCTAACTCCGTCTGTACCTCAGATAACTGTTTCTTTAATGATTCATTGTAGAGCTGAAATATACACAACTCACTGACTGAGATAAATTACTCTAGTTTGTACCAAACTACCACATTCTATAGAAATGTTGAAGTTTATTGTAAAATCATTAAAATTTTGTGAGGAATTAAATTTCATGGTTTTTGAGGTTGTTTCAATCCACAAAACTAAATCCCAACAAGCAAATAAAATTTCCATTTCTCTGCTGTTCCAAAACGGAAATTTCAAATTCATATTTCTATGAAACAACCGTTTTCATATTGGTCAAAACCGCCAAATTTTATGAACATGAAATTAACTGATTCAACAGCATTTGAATCACTCCGTCAATCCCAATCCTTTTCCTGTTAAAAAGTCAGCACAGGCATCGTGTAATCATCGAGAGTCCAAATCCACAAGCTAACTTTTACATATCTCTGACAGACATCAGGAAAAAAATTATTATAACATTTATATTAGAGGCATATTATGTAAATAAATAATGTTTACCAGTCCAAGCTGTTATGTGGTACAAGAAACTCTTACCATCGATTTCAATAAATAACAAAGTACAAATAAAGAAAGGATCTATTCCAAAACAAATTTATAATTCAGAGTGTCATGGGTAACCAACCTTAATGGTTTTAAGGTCTGTTTCAACAGTTCCTGTAGTTGATTGTTGGCTGTTTAATTCTTCCTGCATTTCTGCTACCTGAAATATTTATAATCATGTTACGAAAGTTTGAGACAAACTCCTGAAGTCCAACAGTAGCATTTTTTCACTGTGTTACAACCACATGATGAAAGAACCTTATGATTTCTCCAACTGGGCATAGAGACTATAGTTCTCAATGAAAACTGCTTACATTGAGGTCTCTTGTTTTACACATACAGTGATATGTACAATCATTTATAATAACGTGCCATGCCACAAAAATACAACTTCAAATTTGAAGGCAATGCATTTGCAAGAACTTCATGAATGTGTATGTCTAAATTTTATGAAAATGCAATATTCTAAATTATGTTTTCTCAGACTCTTACTAAATTATATAATAAAATCTGAAAACATTCATTTTTTTGTTCTGGGTTTAACGCTGTTTTTCAAATTTCATTTATGTAACGGCAAGCAGTTAACCTAACAGGTGTTTCTGGATTCTGTACCAATACAAACCTGTTCTCCGCGAGTAAACTGCCAACTTCCCCACATGAAACAAAGGTGGAGGATGAATGATTTCAGACAAAATGTCTTTTGTCAAATCATCATGGAGAACATACGGCCCACCTTGGGATAGAACTCGTGACCCCGTGATCTGTAGATCTGCACTCTCCCTATTGAGCTAAGCGAGCGGGCTTAAAACAATCATAAAAATACTTTTGAAGGACAGAACACAGCCAAGCAACATAACAGCAGACTTGTTTTGCCCGAGTCTGTTCATGACTAATGAAATGAGCTGCGCCATGAGAAAACAATGCGCAGGCTGGTCTGGTTCCATGCTGGTCGCAAATGCACTATGTTGGTTTTCTCATGATGCGGGTCAAATATGCAACATTGCTCACACCCCCTAGCACTGGCTTCTCTAATTGCAATAGGCTTTGAAGGCGAACAGCATGGATCTTGACCAGACTGCGCAGATTGCAGACTGGTCTGGATCCATGCTGGTAGCAAATGCACTATGTTGGTTTTCTCATGATGTGGCTCAAATATGCAATATCGCTCACACCCTCTAGCACCGACTTAAGCCAAATTCTATTACAGCAACTTTAAATATTCCCAATAATCCTAAAGGACAAGAAAATATAACCACACTGAGTCCAAAGCATGAAATCTCTAATTTAACAGTATAAGCTGCTGTGCACTTTACCAGATTCTAAATACATTTACATGCAATGAGTTTGGGGCAGTTTTTTACCTTCTTGTTTTTGATCTGTAGATCATCTTCTAAGTTTTCTTTTTCTTTTGTAGCTATAAACAACTTCTCTTCCAGGTCTCTTATTACAACTGAAATGAAATTGTACTTGTGACTATTTTAAAATCATATCATGTTTCACTGAAACACAGATAGAATGAAAAAAATCTAACAAAGTTAGTTCCTAATCTTACCTGTATGCAGACTAATAAAGAGTTGCAAGTTGGGTGCAGCACTGAATCTCCTGTGAATTTTTCATTTACATTGCATCTTTTAATGGCAAGAAAAGCTTAAGGTACAAATGTACCACTTCATGCACTATTTTAGGCATAAACTGGCACCTGGGCAGAACCACCAATCTTCCGCAAGCCAGCTTTATGGCTTTGTTTCATTGTACAACAACCAAAGCAAGGCTAAATTACAAAGAAATGACAAGAAATTGATTCAAAGACAACAAAAATAACCTCTCATTAATGAAGGCTCCTACCAAAGATATCAGCTATAAAGAAGTTAAAACATATCGCATTTGCTAAACACTTTCAGACAAAGACATTGACAGTACACCTCTCATCATCAGACATAGTTCTGATGTTCTGTTGCTATGGATAAGTTACTAAATGACAGTTGAAACTGTGAGCTATAAAACTTTCATTAAATTAAAGTCTTACCAAGTGGATCCTTCCTTCCTGGTTGCTTCTTCTTACTCTAAAATATTACAGAAGAAAAGAGTAATCATAACCTTACATTTCTGAAATTGTCGGACAAATTTCAGTTACAGGATGATTTCATTAAAAAAATGAAATTTAATACAAAAAAATACATGAAAAATACTGCTATTTCAGTCATCCTTTTCAAATAGTTTCTCTTTGTTCTACATGTTCATTTCATAAACTTTGAAAATTATGAAATTGATCCTATTCAATTCATATGTTTAGTTTTCCTTTTCAACTACTATTTCACTTTTTTGAAAAAAAAATGCATTGTATAAATAATAATTTCATTTCAGCTTGCTAAAATTTCTGATACATATTCAGTAAAAAACAAAAAAGTATGGACAGACAGGATCTTCAATTGTCTGTTTGCATGAAAAGAAATCTTTTAGCAGTATTTTAATTATTTACTGGATTTTAGGTGCCAACAGATTCCATACCAACACTGAACTGTTCTCCACAAGTATATGACAACCCCCTCACATCAAGACATATTTTTTCAAAGGATCTAAGAGATTTACCAGAGTAAAAGAATTTCCATGTATATTTATAAAAATCTTCATTACCTTACACATACATCCCATACAGGTTAGCAGTGCTACAACATTTGTAGAAATCATAGAGACAAGCATTGTTATTGTTGGTGACAGTCCAAGGGGCTCTTGTTCCAAAACTGTTTGCAGAGAGGGTGGTAGCTGAAAATATATTAATCCATGACACACTGTATATTTATCCACCAGACACTGGTACACTCAAAAAGATCTCTCATCCATAAATGTTATATTCATAAAATTATCAATGACCCCCTCCCACTCTCACACCCAATCCTGAGACTTGGAATTATTGTTCCTTCAGTAAATAAATTCCAAACTGTTCTTTCTGTGCACATCAATGGTCTAGAATCATAAGGTTGCAAGTGTTACAATTTTTCCCTTGACAAGACAACCATATAACTTTTGCACAGTAAAGGTGATTTCTGTAGACACTGGAACAAATGAGCTAAACTGAGAACAATGTATACAGTATTCCAGAGAACCTTGATAAAAGTAATGGACACATGGGTAAAATGTTAATCAAAAAAATTATGTCCCTCAAACACATACTTTGATGGTCTACAACTTAGAATTTATATCATACTTGCTGAAGTACAGAAGAGAACCAAATTCAAATAAAATTGGTTGTAAAAATTACTAATATTTAAAAGTACACTTACCATATTGATTAATGACTTGAGGTATGGTTCCAAAATTTTCATGAAGTTATCATCTGGTTGTTTTAGCTCCTCATCCAGCTCAGGATCTGGAACTTTCCTGGATAACAAATGTTCAATGTAAGGATCAATTTGTTCAGGTGTTTCTGTTGTTGGAAGTGTGGTAGAATCGTCTAAAGAGCCCTCAGGAGCAAATTGTGTCCATTCACCTTGATTCTTTGGAACTTCTTCAACAATCTTTTCCGTTACTTCATTATTATTCTCATCTATTTCAGGTTTCGTTTCTGCCTGTCCCTGAACAGCTGGTTCACCTTCAGTAGTGGTTTCTTGACCATGCACATCTGTTTCCACACTTGTTTTAGCAGAAGCTGGTTCTGTTGAAAGTGGCTTTCTTGATATGAACACATCAGTATTGTATGCATTCTGATCCAAAGAGGGTTGCACCAGATCCTGCACAATATCACTTACTACTGTTTCATTGTTCTCTATAGGTAATGTTTCAAAATCAACTCCTATACTTTTAATAGGCTGAGTATGTGCCTCTTCTACTTTCGAAGTAACAGCATTGAAAGATGTGCCAAGAACACTGACTTTATCTGAAGGCATGTTTTCTTGACCAGCTGGTCTCTCTGTAACTGTCTCTGATGCCTGGATGTAATCAGGGGCATTTGTCTGAGCCTGCTGATCTTTCTCTGTTTTAAAATCCTGAGCATTAATAATATCCTGTTGCATACCTGTAGGTAGCAAGGTCTGTTCAGCCTTCACTGGTATATCAAACAGTTTTGTAGGCTTCACATTGCCTGACGGAGTGTATAATCTATTATCCACCACAGAGGTGCTTGAGATTATTTGTTCTGTTGCTTCTATGTTGTCGGATGTCACATCATCTCCAAAGTAATCAGCGTCAAATGTGGTACCATCAATAACAACACCTCCACCTTTAGTTTCGTCCTGCACTGGTTCAATTGTATCAGTCCCTTGGACAGCGGAGCCACTTGTTTGCACAGTCATTTGCTGATCTATCACACTTGTATCGACTTGTTCAGAGACTGTTTCTTGCATGGTTTTAGTCACTGATTCAACAGTCGATTCTGTTTCACTTATTTGAGCTTCAGTACCTGTCAATAGTGTACCTTCTGCTCTATCTCTGGCTTCAGTAACTACATCTACAGGTCTAGTACTTTCTGGAACAGAAGATGAAGTGTCTGTATTTGGTTCATTTAATGTTGGTGTAGCCAGAATCGACATCATTCCAGATGCTAGTTCTTCAAATTTACTAAGGTCTTGTTCATTGATTACTTTTTGGTCTTTAGTAAGTTCTTCATCAACATTAACACTGTGTGGTCTTTTATCCCCATGAATATTAGTCTCTTTATCAATCTGTTCTATTTCTTTAACACCACTATCTGAAGAGTCAATCTGTTCCTTCAGTTCATCTTCATGTTTGTCTTTTTGTCTGTCTACCCCTTCTGAAATTACTTCTCCTTTATCATTTATAAATTTCAGATCATCTTTACCATTTTCTATACCTTCTGAGGTAACATCCTTTACTTCTTCCTTTACATCTGCCATAGCTTCAACGACTTTTTCAAAGTTATCAATGATCTTCTCTGCATCTTCATCATCTTTATTAAGTTTTACTGTCTCTTCGTTTCTTTCTATGTTCATTTGGTTGTCAGAAACATTTTGATCCACATCATTCCCTTCCCCTGATTGCTTCTCACTATCCACTGAAACACCATGACGTGTATCATCTACATGTACATCTTTGTCCTTATTCTGATCATTAGATGGGTTTGCAGGTAAGTCTTGATTTTCTTTACCTTCAGTTTCACCATCCTTCTTTTGAAATGGACTCATAACAGCTGAAATGAACAAAGTATAACAAAATATGAGCGTATTCAGAAAGAAAATTAAACAGACAAACATGACATTAGTAAGAATCATGTTATTAACATGTACAACAATACAAAAATTTTAATTAACCACAACTTACAGTTTACTAAACAGAGCAACATTTTAATCCCTTTTTGAACTACAGAAAAACACCATATGTTGTATAAAAAGACTAAGTGATTCAGCATCAAATTTTTTCATATTAGAACAAGTAATTACCATATAGCGGGTTAGTTCTGCGGTCAAAATATTCTACGTTTTGGCCCTAAAAATTGCTGAATAAATTTTTGCTTGTTTTATTTCTGCGTTTTCACAAAAAAGGAAGAGAAAATTCTGCATTTCCGATGCTAAGAAGGAGGTAATTCTACGCAAAATGCGTCTTCGTGAGAATGACTAGCGTATGAAAAACAATAAACTAATGAGTTTAGCAGAGTATACATGTATTCCAATGCTAGCGCGGTCAGATGGTGTGTATGATGCATATTTGTGCCTAGATTTAAGGGTCCTTGCAGTTCCAGAAGTTCCCGGGGTGGACAGAGAAGAGATTACATTCCGTAATTTATCATTTACTTCCTGAAGCACACTATCGCCAGTCAGATCCTTTACCCGACTATCAATTCAGTATTCATCGTAAGATACGCATTCTACCGTGTTTAAGGCAAACAAAACTTGTACAAAATACAACTACAAACTACAGTATATCCGGTATAAAGATTGTATAAAGGTTACTAAAGTATAGGAAGTAAGTTCTTCACAAGGCACTATTAAGAATAATTTATGTAAAATTCACTCAGTTTATTTTATCCACGTTTTCTGTTGGATTAACAGTTAGCACTTTGACTGACCACCACACTCAATTATATTATTATCAGTAACTGATAGATGGCGATGGTAATTTTCAATAATTAGATATTGTGAACTTCGGATTATATCTGGTAACAAAGCGTGAACAAATTGTGAGAAAAATGCAGATTGTTTTGCGGTTTAAATTTTTGCTTGGTAAAAATTCTGCTGGAAATATTTTTGCGATTATACCGAGAGACCGCAGAAACGCAGAAATATCCCACCCGTAGAAATAACCCGCTATACGGTAGCAGCAAAAAAAATCTGAAAATGTCCATCATTGAAAGGTTGCAATTTATTTACTTCACTTTAATTTGTAAGTCTAGAAAATCTCCATATAAACAATAGGCTTTTGCTAAAATTTGAATGATATATAATATATAATATGAACTTCTTAATTGCAAAAAAAAAAATCTTTTAAGGTAATCATGATTTCAAATTTTAATCAAATGTAAAACAGATTATTGAATGAGCCTGTATAGTCGTTGTTTTAAAATAAGGCACTTTTTTAAGTAGCTCATGTGTTTAACAGTGTCGGACTTAAAAGCAATAATTATTCACCACCAGTGTTAAGGTACCATACATTTCTGCTAGTTTTATTTCTCTTTCACTCTTGAACATCAAAATTTATAGCTTTGTCATATCTGGCCATAACGGACATTTATTATCAAACAGGAATTCTATTGAAATTCTACATCCTGTGAACACTAAAACATGTTGTTTCATTTAATTTCAAACCATTTTTTCAGCAATATTTCAGTTATACAACAGTGGTCATTTCAACCTAGCCAGTGTTCTTGGATTATGTACCAGAACTGACTTTTTTATCCTCTGTAAGTTAACTTCTCCCTATGACTCAAGGGAGCAGCAGGAGTGACTTAAGACTGACTGTCTTCTGAAACTGAATATGTGAGCAGTCTGGGCCCACTACCACGCATTCTCATTTGACATCAGTACAGCCAACTACAGAGTGGTTCAAATAAGCTTGAAGCTTTTGTCACGAGCTAAAATAAGTTAGTAAAAACCAAACTAACAGGTGAGCCTTTTTAAAAACATTTCAAAACTTTACTCTTAGAAAAACACTTACAAATTAATGTATTTGAACAAAGCCATGCATAATAAACATGCAAACAAAAATGTATGTGTCTTGGTTATTTAAAGTGTCTTTGCTACCTGAAAACTTCAATGCACTATTTGCATATCTCAGAAAGAAATAACATGTATCTCACTGCAGTGGTAGCATATTTACTAGCAACTGATTCTATTCTAGCCAGAAGTTATGAGTCTAAGCAGTAAATTTTGTTGTACAAACTTAGAAATCATTAACATTCGAGGGAGATTAATTTTTGTGGCTTTCTTGGTTGTGCCTATCCAAAAAATTAAATCCCAACAAACTGGCAAAGTTCACATTCTTTTATACTAAGAGGTGAAAATCCATAAATTTAAATCCAAACAAAATAGCTGTTTTATGCAAAACCAAAAAAAAAACAACAGCACCGCCTTGCGGGTGCTGACGCTCATCTGATTTTTTTTGTGTAATAGAAATATTGTCCTACCCATGATTTTCTAAGTCTAAAAAGGGCCATCATTCTTGCAAAAAGCAGGATAGAGTTATGTTTCTTGATGTACAGTGTCCACTTATGATGGTGAAAAACTGTTGCAAGTTTTAAAGCAATAGCTTTGATAGTTTATGAGAAAAGTTGACTTAAACATAATACTCAACCAAGAAAATGATTTTCTAAGTCCAAAAGGGGCAATAATTTTTGCAAAAAGCAGGATGGAGTTATGTTGCTTGCTGTACAGGGTCAGCTTATGATGGTGAACAAGTGTTGCAAGTTTCAAAGCAATAGCTTTGATAGTTTAAGAGAAAAAGTTGACTTAAACATAAAACTTAACCGAGAAATCTGATATTTTCTATGTCCAAAAGGGGCCATAAATCTTGCAAAAAGCAGGACGGAGTTATGTTTCTTGCTATACAGGGTCAACTTATGATGGTGAACAAGTGTTGCAAGTTTTAAAGCAATAGCATTGATAGTTTAGGATAAAAGCTGACCTAAACATAAAACTTAACCAAGAAAACTGATTTTCTAAGTCCAAAAGGGCAATAAATCTTGCAAAAAGAAAGATGGAGTTATGTTTCTTGATGTACAGGGTCTGCTTATGATGGTGAACAAGTATTCCAAGTTTCAAAGCAATAGCTTTGATAGTTTAGGAGAAAAGTTGACCTAAACATAAAACTTAACCAAGAAATCTGATATTTTCTAAGTACAAAAGGGGCCATAAATCTTGCAAAAAGCAAGATGGAGTTATGTTTCTTGCTATACAGGTCAGCTTATGATGGTGAACAAGTATTCCAAGTTTCAAAGCAATAGCTTTGATAGTTTAGGAGAAAAGCTGACCTAAACATAAAACTTAACCAGGCAACGCCGACGCCGACGCCGACGTCGACGCCGACAACCGCTCAAGTGATGACAATAACTCATCATTTTTTTTCAAAAAATCAGATGAGCTAAAAAAATCTATAATTTTTTGTAATGATTTCACAGCATTATAATAATTCATTTTGTTGAGGAGCTTTTACTTCACCTGGTGACCACTTTTTGGATTCAAACCCTTAGTGGCAACAAAGAAATGAATTGTGAATGTATCTGTGAATTAATATAGAAGCAAAGTTAAGACTACAGCTGAATGTTCTAAAAGAACTTGAAATTATTAAAAAACAAAGAGAGAAAGTGTCAAAGGTGTAATTATTCAATAGCATTAATAAGGTACCTGTTTCTTTTTTGTTCCACAGACTGTGGATGTACATGTATTACAAACTGTACAAATAAGCCTAAAATAACTCAAGAATTCCTGCAAATAGCTACACAAAATTATTTTGTGAACTGTTCCCATCCTTAATAAACTCGTGTATAAGCCTACAATAAGAGTTCAGGAATTCCTGAAAAAAACTACAACAAATTTACTTAATGAACTGTTTCCATTTTTTATAACTAAAAGTAAGATACTGCTGAAAGTGAATTTATATTTACTGTACACAAGTTGTTAAATTCAAGGAAAAACTAGAAAATGCTTTTGTAAAAAAGCGCATGTCTCCCCCAATGCAAAGTCCTATAGGCATGAAGTCAATAGGGGTCAGGAGCCAAAGTCAAAGAGACACTGATGGTTGGCTGCAATAGGGATCATCTACTTGGCATGTCCAGTCATCCCGCTAAATTTCAACACTAGCGGCCTAGTGGTTCTCAAGTCACTGTTCAGGCTCCTGTGACCTTGACCTTTGATCAAGTGACCTCAAAATAAATAGGGGTCATCTACTCTGCATGTCCAATCATCCTATTAAGTTTCAACATTGTAGGTCAAGTGGTTCTCAAGTTATTTCCAAAAAAATGATTTTACATGAACAGGCCACTGTGACCCTGACCTTTATTAGACTGACCCCTAAATCAATAGGGGTCATCTACTCTGCATTTTCAATCATCCTATGAAGTTTCAACATTCTGGGTCAAGTGGTTCTCAAGTTAATGATCAGAACTGGTTATCAATGTTCAGGCCCCTGTGACCTTGACCTTTAACGGAGTGACCCCAAAAACAATAAGGGTCATTTACTCTGCATGAACAATCATCCTATGAAGTTTCAACATTCTGGGTCGAGAGGTTCTCAAGTTATTGATTGGAAATGATTTTCCATGTTCAGGCCCCTGTGGCCTTGACCTTTAACAGAGTGACCCTAAAATCGTTAGGGTTCATCTACACTGCATGACCAATCATCCTACAAAGTGTCATCATTCTGGGTCAAGCGGTTCTCAAGTTACTGACCGGAAATGGTTTTCAATGTTCGGGCCCCTGTGACCTTGACCTTTCACAGAGTGACCCTAAAATCGTTAGGGGTCATCTACTCTTTATGACCAATCATCCTATTAAGTTTCAACATTCTGGGTCAAGTGGTTCTCAAGTTACTGACCGGAAATGGTTTTCAATGTTCAGGCCCCTGTGACCTTGACCTTTAATGGAGTGTCCCCAAAATCGATAGGGGTCATCTACTTTGCATGTACAATCATCCTATGAAGTTTCAACATTCTGGGTCAAGTGGTTCTCTAGTTATTGATCAGAAATGGTTTTCAATAATCAGGCCTCTGTGACCTTGACCTTTGACGGAGTGATCCCAAAAACAATAGGGGTCATCTACTCTTTATGACCAATCATCCTATCAAGTTTCAACATTCTGGGTCAGGTGGTTCTCTAGTTATTGATCGGAAATGGTTTTCAATGTTCAGGCCCCTGTGACCTTGACCTTTGACGGAGTGATCCAAAATCAATAGGGGTCATCTACTCTTCATGACCAATCATTAGTGATGGGACATCGGTTGGAAAACTCCAACCGATTATCGGTTGGAATCGGTTAGCAAACCGATGCGATGTATCGGAAAAATAATCGTTTGAATGTTATTTATTTTCATACTTGTTTATTCAGATAGTCATGTCTTTAAAATCACTGTTTTACTTAAAATTCATGTGCTCTTTTGAAAAATAAAGAACTACCATTAATCAGATGTTTTAAAGCTGGTTCCTGGTAAACAGAAACTTGTTTAGTAATGACTTATTAGTTGCAGACAGGGAAACAACAATAAATTGCAATCTGGTGTACATGCATCATAGACTCATAGCTGTCATTTGTGACAGTTGACTGGTATACCTGTACCTGTAACATATCTAGCATACAGCAAGGAAGTACAGACATTTCAGTCTTTCTCTGGCTGATAGTGATTGTAGAAAATCATTAAATGAATTCAGTTATTTTTCGGTAATATAAATATTTTCATACAATGGTTACCATAGCCTGACACTACTGAGTAGCACCATGTTCCAACTGCTTGTTGCTATGGCATATAACAATGTCATGAAGCTTGGTAAAAAATGATCAGATAAAAATCAGAGTTTAATCTGTTTCTATATGTACACTGGTCAGCGGTACTGGGTAAATGGAATTTCGGCAGAAAAAAATCATGACAACTCGATGACAACTGCAACTGCATAAAAACACCAAAGTTCTTTCCATTGAAATTACATTATGGACATGGAAATTTGAGGGCATAAGTGTCCAGTTTCAACAGATAAATTCCCTTGGGCATACCGTTGTAAAATACGAAAATTTATCAAAGTTTCTCTAATTTATTTTGCCCCACTTTTATTGACGCTATGGACGTCGCCATGTTGACAGCTGTGCCTAACTGTAAGATGTTAAATCCATTTTCATTGGATAACTGAAACGAAATACTAACGTTTGATTGTCGGCATACTTCTGTTTTATCCGTTATGTATGCAGGTAGTCCATATTTCGGATATTTCTAGGTAAACATAAATTCTCACGCAGCGTATTTCCCTTTCGGAAACCTTCGTTCATACCCGTGTAGATTCGTACCCGCTATCAACTGAGAAAACATAATCGATTATCAGAATCGGTTGGACTTTTCTAGCCGTCAATTGATTATATCCGCTAATCGGCCCATCACTACCAATCATCCTATGAAGTTTCAACATTCTGGGTCAAGTGGTTCTCTAGTTATTGATCAGAAATGGTTTTCAATGTTCAGGCCCCTGTGACCTTGACCTTTGACGGAGTGACCCCAAAATCAATAGGGGTCATCTACTCTTCATTACTAATCATCCTATGAAGTTTCAACATTCTGGGTCAAGTGGTTCTCTAGTTATTGATCGGAAATGGTTTTCAATGTTCAGGCCCCTGTGACCTTGACCTTTGATGGAGTGACCCCAAAAACAATAGGGGTCGTCTACTCCAGCAGCCCTACAACCCTATGAAGTTTGAAGGTTCTAGGTCAAATGGTTCTCCAGTTATTGCTCGGAAATGAAGTGTGACGTACGGACGGACGGACGGAAGGACAGGGCAAAAACAATATGTCTCCTGGGGGAGACATAACTAAGCTTTTGTTAATATTACAATGGATATACAACCATATATTAATATATAGAATATATTGTACATTACCAGTTTCACTATTAACCTGTATATCATATGTCTAGCATTCAAAACAAACATCTAGCACTTTTACAAAAAGCTAAGTTGTTAACTAGAGTGATTAACAGTGAGAGCAGAGCAAAAAGGACCAATCCAGCAACTAGTATTAGTAGAATCAGTACAGGGGTGAGAACACTGATCACAACAACTCTAGCCACACTGTGAAACAAACCTTCATCTTGCGTGTCTTTAGTTACATCTACAAAGTTTCTCTTGTCTTCATCAACTGCAGCTTTTTTCTCTTCTATATCAGCCTGTCGCAGAATATCTACAGTCTTCTTGCTTCTACTATCTTCAGGGTCTCTTGTCAGTTTATATGTAGTTCTCCCATCAGCTGTTACTTCAACTGTATCAAGTTCCTGTATATCAGCATCTGTTTTTTCTGCTGTCAGTTTCGCACCATTACTGCCTTCTTCTAGATATGTACTTTCATTGTGCTGCAGGGTATCATCTTTAAGTGATTTAGAATTATTCTTTATACCTGTTCCAGCTTCATCTGCAACATTCTTCATACCTATTCCAGTTTCATCTGCAACATTCTTCATAGATTTTCTACTGCCATCAATAAGATTTTTATCTTTTCCATTACCATTATTATATAAATTGTTAAGAACTTTATCTTTACTTTCTAGAGCAGAGTCATCAGCTTGATCACTGTTCTCTATATGTTTGTCTGGTTTGAGCTCGAAATTGAGTTGTGCATCAACTTTTTCTTCACCATTCTGTTTTCTAGTGTTTTGAATGACATCCATTTCTGGTGACAAAGCATTATTCTTTATCTCATGTGTTTGATAATTATCCATGCTTTGATCTCCAAAAGCTGTTTCTTTTTCAATACTGATTCTTTCATTTTCTTTTGCATCACTATCATCTGAATTCTTTAAGTCTTGTGTACTTTCTTTTATAATTTCTATATCTCTTGCATCTGGATCTTCAAAAGATTCTATGTCCTTATCAGGATTTGTTTTGTTAGTTAATATGTCAGTAATATTTGTTTTTGCATCAGTTTCTGGATTACCACCTTCTACGTTACTGTCGACAAATTTTTGATTTGCATCCGTACTTGCCTCTCTATTTTCTGTCATTTTATCAGCCTCTTTGATTTTTGTAATTTTGTCTTTCTCTGTATTCCGCAAAACTTCATCCTTTCGCTCCTGAGCATTGTTGAGCTGACTTTCCATCCTTACTTTACTTTTATCTGTATTATGAGACAAAACTGTCTCTTCATGATTATCTGATTTTTTGTCTACGTCAATAAATTTCTCTTCATTTTTAGACAAACCATGGCTGTCATCAATAACCTTATCATCTTTAACTTCATCAGTGTCCCAAACTTTACCTTCAGTTTCTTTATGATTTATTAAATCATCTTTACTTTTGTCAAGTTTATCATGATTCATTTCAGTACTAAACAGGTCAGTATCTAATGGATCTGATGTAGGAATCTGATTATCAGAGACAGCATGTTCAACTATATACTGATGAACATTATTTCCATCTGGTAATGATGACTTTAATATATCTTTTAAATGTACATTTCCATTTTCTATATCATTTACAAACTTTTCTGTGTCATGAGGATCATTCTGTGTTAGTTTAGTGACTGAGTCTAAGAACACTTTTTCCTTATCAGCATCTACATATTCTGATAAGGGTGTATCAATAGCTTTATCAATGTCATCAACGTTTTTGGATTCATCCAAATCTTTGTTTTTATGCTCTATTTCCATAGCAGAAGCTGCACCAGATTCAGTTTTATTCATACCTTTATTGACTTCAGTTTCTCTATCATTTCTATCTTCATGCATTTCCGAATCGTCACTTTCTAAACTGATGTCATCACCATTATTTACATTTTCATGCATAGTACCATCTCCAGATTTTATATTCTCATTTTTAAAAGTGTCAATATCATCACCAGTGTTAATATCAGGGTTGGGAATATTTACTGCATGTTCACCATGTGATAAATGGTTAATATCTATACCTTCATTGTCAGCTATCTTACCTTCACTATCATCTGTAAAATTAGGAATATAAAAGCTGATAAATGATAGAAAAAAAAGAACAAAACAACAAAAAACTTATAAAGCAACAGTTAAGTATGATCTACCTCCAAAAAGTTGGTGCAATTTTTTTTCTGTGTCTACATCGGCTTAAAAGAAAACATGCATCATATATTGAGTTCTTTTCAAATATTTTAAGATTAGTTGTCTTCTTGATTTGTTTGATTCAGAGGCACAGCAACACAATTTAGGTCACATAGCAAAGGATGTGAGTGAGTGAGTTGGGTTTTACGGCGAATCAATACAAAAAGGTCAGATATCGCCGACAGCGTAGGATGAGTCTAATGGAAACAGGAAAACAGATGTAAATCTAAATTCCAGAAAGTAAAAGCCGTTGAATAGCAGTAACTGGATTTTGTACCAACAACATCTTGTTCCTTGCAAATAACTGACAGTTTCCATACATAAATCAGATGTGAGGGACAAATTTCTTTACTGTAAACAGAGGACAACTGCCTTATCCAGCTACTGACCTCACAACCTTTTAATTGATAGTCTTGTGCTTTTACTACTGAGTGAACCTTGCAGTCTCTGAGTGAACTATTATTAATATATATAGCCAAGTCCCCGTATTTACCATACTGACCACACACATTTCTGCATTGGGTCTTTAACAAAAGCAATAATTCATTCGTTTTATCAACAACTTTTTTTACCCTAATCTGACAGGAGAATCTGTTGACCCTCCACAGAAATATACATGGTAATCATGAGACCACCTTTTAACCAATGAAAATGCTAAACTCCTGTGGGAGGATAAACTATGTTCTTTGCTTGACTGTGCGTAATACCATTTTTCAACTGTATTTTAGTAATGCAACCACAGTCAGTTAATCTTCACTGTTCCTGGGCTCTGTACCAGTACTAACTTATTCTCTACTAGTAACTCTCAACTTCCCCGCACAAGTCAGAGGTGGAGCATAAATGACTTCAGACACTGTCTTCCATCAAATCATGACAACACTGTCTTTCCGTCAAATCATAACAAAATACAGATGCCTTCCCCCAGGATCAAACCCATGACCTCTCGGTTAATCATCTTATGCTCTACCTATTTAGTACATCAGTTGGCCTCAAAATAAACAAAGAGATCAATATACTTTGCATAAAAACTATAAACCAACCCAAAAACTATCACACTAACACAAGTTTAAGTTTTCAATACTTTCAATGCAAACAAATCACTATCTTTCACCACAAAGACAACAAATACCATTTCAATACTGTTGTCACAAAATATAAACAATACCCTAACAGTAAACTAAGAAAACATGCACTTTAATTTGTTCTTCTCATGCCCTATAATATAAAATTCAGTTTTCACTCAGTTTTGAAGTTAATCTACGTTATTTTTTACTTTTCATTATTTTTCTACTTTTCTGAAAGGCTTGTACTACAGAGCTCAATAATTTCAAGGTAGTGCTTCTTTTGTGTTTTAAGAATAGTCTAAAAATGCAAGCTTTCCATTGGTTAATTTCAAGACTGTATTCAACAGCAGCCAATCAGATGTTTGAGTGTTTAGACTGATTCAATTTTATAATGTTAATCATGTTCTTAACAAAACTTCTCAATAAACTTCAAGGTGAAAATGATTTAGCTCTTCCTGGTAGATAATAGTAGAAAACCAACTATTCAAGTCTCTCAATTGATGTAACAGGTCTTTATGGAAGGCCTTCTGAACAATGCATTCAGTATGTATAAGTGAGCCATGCCATGAGAAAACCAACATAGTGCATTTGCGACCAGCATGGATCCAGACCAGCCTGCGCATCTGTGCAGTCTCTGTTAAATTAAACTGCAGAGCAGAGGAGACATCCTCCATGGAAGTGCTAAATGAATTTCGCCTGCAGAAAACCAAAACTGAATTATGGATTCTGCACACTACTTCTATTCCGTATATTTTTTAACCATTCGATAAAAAGATATTACAAACAACTTGAATACCTAGTATAAGAAATCCCCCTGCTCATTTCAAAATGGGATATCAAAAAAATTTAATACACTCTTTGACATTATAATGAAACCATATAAAAAATAACATTTCATTGTAAATATCAAGTTTATATTTCTCCACTTGTGAAATAACTTGTATTTGTAGAAGAAACCACAAGTGAAAATTTTGTCTCCCTATGGAAAAATGAGCAAGGTAGTGTTGAGGTGGGGGTGATACTTAACAGTATTCTGACCTGATACCTTGGATAACCTACTGATAATTTTATTGGGTTGATGGGAAGAGACTGTCATATGAATGGAACTTACCAGACCAAATGCTACCAAACATAGATCCTTCCCCTTCAGCATTGCCTGTTTCATCAGCTGCTGTCTCAGTTCCTCTTTCCTTCTTATCACCTGCTTCATCTACATGTTCTTCCCTTTCATTTGGCTCATCTCCTTGTTCTTTCTTCACAGCCTCTTGAGTGATTAGTGTTTCTTTAATTTTATCCAAGTTAATCTCATCTTCTTTCTCTTCTTCAACAATGTCAGTGGAGGTATCTTCAGGAGGTTTATCTATGTGGTCATCTTTATGTTTGTCTTCTTTGATCTCTTCATCTTCTTTCTCTGCAGCTAATTCTTCTTTAAAAGCAAAAAGGATTATATAGATCAGACCTTTTAAAATATACATGTGGTTATATAACAGTTCTATGATCTGCATTGTTGAATTAAGCTAAACAGGACTTTACTTGTGCCAAGAATCACCTGGCCTGGCAAAATATAAGAGAGTCAATTGCATCATTGCAGATCAAGGCACAGTTTTCATGATTCTTTTATTATCTGCATCTGGCAATTGCTATTGTTATCTTAGCAAAAACTGACTAGAGTTTAGGCAAAAAAGACAAACACTTATTTAAAATGTTAAATTTTTTGACACATGGAAAAAAATGAAATGCCACCATTGCATCAAGTCTGACGTAATTTTTGACATCATGACTAAAGCATGTTGTCAAATATTATCAACTTTCCAGATATGATGGGAGTTTTTTTTTTCTTCTTCTTGTGTTAAGGAGTAGCATCGATACAAGTTTGGTCATATGATAATTTTTCTAGCTTTTCTTACAATACAGTGGAGGAAGACCCCAGGTACCACTCTGGCAATTGTTTAAGACACCTGGGTAGAAATGCAACCTCCATCAAGCTTACTGAATGGCTTTCGTACACCCAAAGAAAGGTTTCAAAGAAACAACAGTGAAGAGCATGTAATTCAAAGTAAGCTACCTTAACCTTGTGGCCATGGAAACCTCTGATGGGAGACGAATATAAGGGTTTTTACTGCATGTTCTTCAGTGAATTATGAAAATATTAGAGTGAAATATATCTGGTATTTTAACAGTGAAAAATATCAAATAAATTTTTCACCGGTCAGTAACTACAGGGTGGTCAACCTATGTGACATTTGGATACCTTACACACGGGGAAATCTCTCTATTCAGGTACCGGTAACATTTTTGCTTAAAACTTCCTTATTCCTTGACTATTTTAACAAGTGAATGAAGTATTGCCATGCAATACAAAGTCCCCTACTGGAAGGCACCTAATTTTCTCTACTGCAGTACAACATAATGAACAGATATCTGTCAATGGTGTATAAACAATATTGTACTATATATACAATATAATATAACAAAGCACTTGGATTAAAATTTGCATATATAAAAACGTACAGTTGTTTTCATTTGGAATTTTACTGGCCAATTATAAAAAAGTTATCATAAAAGTTATTTATCGTAACAACAAAGTGAAATTAATCCTAAAAAAAAAATTCTATATAATGTAAATCCACAAGAAGCTCTTTACCAGGTAGAGATAGATCAAAATACACCTAAAAATTGGATGTAACATGCATGTTGTACCACAGAAAAGTGGTCTCGATTTTTCCCTATGGCCCGTAATAAAAAAGTTACAATATAATCTATTTATAGTAACAACAAAGGGACGTTTTTCTAGAAAAAGGGTGCCTCATGGTGGTGAACATTTGTGCCAAGTTACATCAAAATCCCTCCATGCATGAAGAAGAAATGCTCCGGACAAAGTCATTCTTGAATTTGACCTTTGACCTCTAAGTATGATCTTGACCTTAGACCTAGGGACCTGGTTCTCACGCACGACAATTCGTCTCATGGTGGTGAACATCTGTGCCAAGTTACATTAAAATCCCTCCATGCATAAAGAAGAAATGCTCCGGTCAAAGTCATTCTTGAATTTGACCTTTGGCCTCTAAGTATGACCTTGACCTTAGACCTAGGGCCCGGGCTTTGCACACAACATGTTGTCTCATCCAGGGGAATGTTTGTGCCAACTTGATATTTAAATCCTGTTTTGCATGACAAAGTTATAGACCGGACAGGAAAAAAATCATATTGACCTTTGATCTGTGTGACCTTCAACTTTAAGCTAGGGTTCTGGGTGTAGCACACGACACATCGTCTTATCATGGGGAACATTTATGCCAAGTAATATTGTAATCCCTTGATGGATGACAGAGTTCTGGACCGGACAGGAAAAAAAAACCTATTGACCTTTGGTCTCCAATTGTGACCTTGACCTTTGAGCTAGGGGTCAGGGTTTTGCGCATGACATGTTGTTTCATCATGGGGAACATTTGTGCCAAGTAATATCAAAATCCCTTCATGGATGGCAGAGTTATGGACCGGACAGGAAAAAAGCCCTATTGACCTTTGACCCCCAAATGTGACCTTGACCGGGATTTGTGCACGACAAGTCGTCTCATCATGGGGAAATCTGTGCCAAGTGATATTGAAATCCCTTCATGAATGACAGAGTTATGGACCGGACATGAAACAGACCCTGTTCATGCCATGTTAACATTTGACTGCTAAGTGTGACCTTGACCTTTGAGCTAGGGATCTGAAAGTTGTGCAAGACACATCATCTTATTACGGGGTACAACTGTGGCAAGTGATATTAAAATCCCTTCATGGATGGGAGAGTTATGGACCGGACAAGAAAAAAGCCCTGTTGACCTTTGACCTCCAATTGTGACCTTGACCTTTGAGCTAGGGGTCCAGGTTTTGCGCAGGACACGTTGTCTCATCATGGGGAACATTTGTGCCAAGTAATATTAAAATCCCTTCATGGATGAAAGAGTTATGGACCGGACACGAAATTGCAGACGGACGGAATGACGGACGGACAGAATGACGGAATGACGGAAAAGCGCATTCCTATAGTCCCCGAAACTGGTTTTCAACCAGTATGGGACTAATAAAGACAGGAAAATGACTGCTTTTGTCGGAATAAAGCATCTGCCGGACAGTCTTAATACATTTCTCAAAAACTCCGCCCAAATGTTTTTTTCACAGACCAAATGTGTAGATAAGGTACACACTGGTATTTGGGCGAAATATTTGAACAAAGCATTGAGAATGTGTTGCAGGCGCTTTTTGCCGAGGAAAGCATTTGTTTTCCTGTCTCCAATGCTTTTTATCTTATTAAAATCCATTAAGTAAACAAGAGGGTCAAGATGACTCTGGATCGCTCACCTGAGTAATATGAACTACACAGACAAGTGTAAGAGATCAGGTAAGAAAGTCAAATGTAAGTAAGCATTGAAATCTTTTCCAAGTTGTGTGAAATAATTCATATGTCAGACTGATGACAAAATATTAAGAAAGAAGGTCAGCAGGTCACATTCATGGTCACAAAAAGTCAGTTTTAAGATCAGTGTGCAAAACTGTGTATGTCATCCAAATTTCAAGGCTGTATCTTAAAAAAACAAGGAAGCAGGTCAGTAGGTCAAGGTCACAGTCAAGTGACCCTTTATTACTTGGGGTCATCTGGTAATTATAATTAAACAGTCTAGGAAATATGATCAGATAATTTTTTCTTAAGAGATATTACTCATACAACAAGTGACACCCAGAGCAGGGCCTCTTTTCATCCCAGAGGCATAATTCAAACAATCTTGTTAGAGAACCACTAGGCAATGCTACATACCAAATTACCAAATATCAAAGGCCTAGGCCTTGAACTTTCAGACAAGAATTTTCAAGTTTTTTTTTCCTATATACATGTAAGTCTGTGTAAAACTTGGGACCCCCAGGGCAGAGCCTCTTTTCACCCCAGGGGCATAATTTAAACAATTTTGGTGGAGGACCATTAGGCAATGCAATATACCACATATCAAAAGCCTTGGCCTTGCAGTTTCAGGCAAGAAGATTTTTAAAGTTTTTTCCTATAAAAGTTTATGTAAAACTTGTGACCCCCTGGGTGGGGCCTCTTTTTCACCTCAGGGGTATAATTTGAATAACCTTGGTAGAGGACCACTATGCAATGAAACATACCGAATATCAAAAGCATAGGCCTTGCAGTTTCAGACAAGGCGGTTTTTAAAGTTTTTATATATATCAAGGTTCTACGCCTTGCGGTTTTGGACAAGTTATAGGAGATTTGTTTATGTTTTTTCCTTTCAGCCATGGCAACCAGAGTTCTATGTATAATTCAACTCCCTGAACAATTTTGAAAGGGGGCCACCCAAGGATCATTCCTGTGAAGTTTGGTGTATTTCTGCCCAGTGGTTTTCAAGAAAATTTTTTGACATTGTTGACGAACAGACAACTCACGATGGACGACGCACAACAAGCGGTCACAAAAGCTCACCATCAGGCCTTTGGCTCAGGTGGGCTAAAAAAAGATATCAGCAAAACTGTACCCTGAATAAGTTATTTTTACTATATGTAATGATACCAAAAAGACAAGTCATGTGGGTTGGCCACCCTGAAACTATAACATGTGGAAATTTAGTCAAAACATGAAATAAAAAGAACATTTGTTTGTTTTACATGTAAGATCAAATATCTTTAACTCATGAAAACCGTATCTTACATTTTCACTGGCTATGCCACACATGAAAACATTGCATCTAGTGTTCACTCATGAAAGGTATTTCAATCTTACACTGAAACAAACAAATAACTTCATTGTATTTATTCATGAAATACAAACTGATTTTCAGACAGAGCAATATAATAATATAATAAAAGAATATTATATTATCTTTACATAATCATATGTGTAGCTAGATAGTCATGCTAAAAACTCCTTATAACTAAATGAAAACACAAACTTAACTAATCAAGCCAAAAGTTTGCTACAGAAGACTGGTAAAATACACAGTGTGGCTCTCATATTTCAAAGTACTTGTGAAAACATGCAAGTATAATGCCTATAAACGTGATCTGTTTCAATATGCGAACTCTTAGCAACACAATTACGGCTCCCAATTTTTATATCTCACAATAAAATGCACATGGTTTGATTTGTATGTAAGTTAATAAACACTGAAACTAGGCATTAAATATTCCGAGATAAAAAAAACATGTCTGAAGAATGCACCTGTGAGAGATCATTATGACATCAAATTTTACTGACTGAAATCAGTTCCATGTGATGAATGTATCCCAGCATATAGTTTTATCAGAATATCAGAATGAACAAAATCAAGACCTTCTTGTGGTTTATTGTCTGGTATACAATGGTTTATCGCCCTGGTGCCTGTATATTAGACTCCTTCAGGATTAAATTCCCCAGCATTTTAGCACTTACCCATGCCAGGTATAACATATGATAACCTATACAAAGACCTTAATCATGTAATAAATCTACATCATAACTTGTTTTTCTAACTGGACACACCTTCTTCTGCAAATTCAGTCTCATCAGTCTCTGTTTCATCCTTGTTCTCTTCAGGTTCAGGTTCTGTTTCATCTTCAGCAATCTCAGTCTCATCTACTTCAGTTGGGTCCTGTTTATCAACATCAGCTGGCTTTTCTTCTTCCTAAAGTGTTTTTTTCTAATGTGTAATTCAAATTTTCCGCAACATGACTTTTCATTAAATAATTTTTGAATGTATTGTATACAACAGAGAATACTCAACATTTTCCTCATTTCACATTTTTGTTAATTTCCATATAATTACTCTCCGTATTCAGATTTTAATTATATTTATTGAAAAATTAAAAAGATATAAATACAAGATTAGATCTCACATTATTACACTGATTACATATAATATTGCTGCAAATATCTGGCCACACGAAAATATATGATATCATAGTATCTGCTTTGAAAAACTCTATCAAAATGTCAATTTCAAGACATTCCACTTTTAAGCTTTACCACAAGTTTCTAATGTTTAATTCATTACTGGTATAAGCCTATTACAATTTAAAACAGAGATTTTATACTGGATCTTAAGATAGTGAACCTAAGACGACAATCAGAAAGTTACACTAAATGTTCTGTATGTGCATTTTAAACATACATGTACTACAACTTCGGCAGATAGCCATGTTCATGTACGAGTTACAATGTTGGAACACCATTCCGGATTTTGCAAGGAAATTTCTGACTACCATTATACAGTTCCATTTTCTTAAAATAATTTCTCACCAAAGTTTCTGTCTTAGGACTGTCTGTTTCCCTGCCTGAAGCTGGGTCTTTACCACCTGAGGAACCAGTTTCTATATTCTCAGTTTCCTGTTCATCATCCGCTAGCTCTGTCTCGTCATCTATCTCTGTTTCATCGACTGGTTCACTTGTAGCTTGCTCATTTTTTTCCTCCGATTTCTTAGCAAAAACAAAAAACAATTTGTAATGCAGTTAGCATTACTACAAAGTAATTTTTTAATGCTATAAGTATCATATGAAATAAGTCAACTATTTAATACTAACCCAGTATTTATTTTCAACTGCAAGTAAGAGAGTAGAATTGCTTAAAAGTAATACCACACTGGTCTTAACCTTTTAACATTATGTATTCAGTTTAAAACGAAAAGAAAAAACAATCCAGAAAGAACTTTTCAAGAAACCATCATAATGATATAATACCAACACATTCATATGGTGGCAAATTTCATGTTTACCGTCTGCTTTTGAACACCCATATAGCATAATTGTTTTGAAACATAAGATTATCACTATTTTTACGTCTGTTTTTAGATACTACCTCTTCCTTATGTCCCTGGACAGGTTCGGTTTGTGGTTGTTGTGGAGTGTCTTGCTGCCTGCTTTCTTGTTTCACTGTGCGTGCATTCTGCTGCGGAACTTGTCTTCTATCTGGGTTACTACGTAATCTTTCTTCTAGTGGTACATGGTGCTAAATTTAAATAAATCAGTGTATTATATATTGCAAATTTTTTTTTTCCATTTTGGTATTTTTAGAGATCTGTGGTTTTGCACGATAAGTACTTTAGGCTATTATAAATTTAATGCTATATTATCATTTTTCTTAAGATGGGAGAAAGGGCTGGTAAAGATTTCATTTTTTTTATTTCTTATAATTCATAGAATCCTGTATGAAAACTCATATACATGTACAACATAATTTACTTAGTAAAATTCATGCAAAACTTTAACCAGGATTTTCTAAGTCCAAAAGGGGGCATAATTTGCCCAAAATACATGTCAGAGTTATGGGACTTGATTCTATCAACTAGTTTTATAACCCCAAAGACACATGTGAAGATTCAATTTAATATCTGCATTAGTTTTGGAGATAGTAACTTGCATGTAAAACTTTAACCAGGATTTTCTAAGTCCAAAAGGGGGCATAATTTGCTCAAAATACATGTCAGAGTTATGGGACTTGGCCCAGGGAGGTAGGTAATTGATCTAGAAAAAGAAAAAATAAGTTTCAAATCAATATGCCTTTTAGTAATAGCTGTATGTACTTGCACACAAAACTTTAACCAGAATTTTCTAAGTCCAAAAGGGGGCATAATTTGGCCAAAATACATGTCAGAGTTATGGGACTTGACCCAGTGAGGTAGGTAATTGATCTAGAAAAAGAAAAAATAAGTTTCAAATCTATATGCCTTTTAGTAATAGCTGTATGTACTTGCACGCAAAACTTTAACCAAATTTTCTAAGTACAAAAGGGGGCATAATTTGGCCAAAATAAAGGTCAGAGTTATGGGACTTGGTGCTATCAACTAGTTTTATAACCTCGAAGACACATGTGAAGTTTCAATTCAATATCTGCATTAGTTTTGGAGATAGTAACTTGCATGTAAAATTCTAAGTCCAAAAGGGGGCATAATTTGCTCAAAATACATGTTAGAGTTATGGAACTTGACCCAGTGAGGTTGGTAATTGACCTAGAAAAAGAATAAAAAAGTTTCAAAGCTATATGCCTTTAAATGATAGCTGTATGTACTTGCATGCAAAAACTTAACCAAGGTGTGACGCCGACGCCAGGGTGAGTAGAATAGCTAGACTATTCTTTGAATAGTCGAGCTAAAAAGAGAATATTTTATAGAAAATAAAAAGTGTAGGTGCATCGTAAACAAGGACTTGCATTTTCAAAATGCAAAATGATCATGCCCCCAGGTGTATGACCAAAGATATTACTTTTTGAGATTTTAAGTTTAAAGATGAAGAAGATCTTATGAAGGTCAAGGTCACCTATATATAGGTCACTTTGTATGTCTTGCCACAAGGTTTGTTGAGTGTGAGTATGCAATGAACTGAGTTAACTATGTGGGCTGTAGAACCAAAAATGTTGTTTATTAAGGTTTTTAGTTTGAAGGTCAGGAGGGTCAATGTCATTTATGAATAGGTCGCCAGAAAGATTGTCAAGTGTGCAAGTCAATAGTGTGGGCTGTGGGCGAAATGGTAAAATCTCATACAGACAGACAGCAGCACAATTGCTATACGCCTGGGGGCATAAAAATCTGGTGCAGACTGGAATGATAATCAAGCTAGTCATTTCTTATGACCTTAACAGAAAAAATTTTTTTGAACAACACTTGACATAAAAACCAATACAAAAAAATCACGTAACATTTATTAACTTCTTTCTCAAATTCTGCATGAAATACTACTATACAATGCTGCCTATACTCTAGGTTTTTTAAATGCAAGTTATCCATCATTAGTAATTTAAATCTCTAGGAGTAACACATGTATAATATTTACCTCAGTGTCAACTTCAAATTGAGGGCTTGGGTTTTCAACTTTATATTCTCTAACAAATGATCGTGGGAAATAACCTTTCCTACCATTCACCTGAAATAAAAGAAATCAAATAATACAACACTTCCTATGATTTACATGAAAAGGAAGGACATCAAATAATGTAATCCTTCCTACCATTTATCTGAAAAGAAGGGCCATTAAATAATATAAGACTTCTTACCATTTACATGAAATGAATAGACATGAAATAATTTAACACTTTTCAGACAAGTTGTCAGTGTCACGAGATATACTCAAGTTGATATCTAACAGAATTACCTGTAAAATTTTAGCAGCTTAAAGTAAGTTAATAACTTACAATTTCAGCATGTTCAGTATATTATGTATTCTTGGGTGTTATTCCATACTGGTACCTCATATCACTTTTTGTATATTATCAAGATATACTATATTTAAGACTAGTACTGCTAAATTACAAAGTAACCAACATTGAATCCACGACTCTGCTTTGCTTCGGAACACATATTCAGAAATAAACACCGACTTCCTAATTGCTTTAAACAACTAAACATAATGAAATTCTCACTTTTACTTTATTTTCAAAATTTGAATTCTGTCATATCCATGTTACCAAAAAACAGCTATTCAGGTAAAAACAACAAAAATTAAATGATATTGCAGTATTCGGTCATCTGCATCACAAACTGAAATCATATTAACGCAATTTTTGTCAGAGCTACTGCCTTTATTTTCATTACCTCTCCTCCCCAGAGGTCCTTTCTACTGCCGGCTGATTTACTGTAAATATCAATCATCACCCCTCTCTCAAATGGCAGGAATGCTGGATCTGTTGGCTTATGTCTTGCTAGTGTTCTTGCTTTAGAAATCAGGGCTAAAAAGTAAGACAAATTCTACTTTATTAAATAATGTGTCCATAAAAACTCAAATTCTGTTAAATACTTTTCACAAGTACCTAAAGTAGGCTGAGCTTAAATTATGCTATCGGCCTCTGTGTGTATATGTATTTGACACTCATTTTGACATCTAGTCCGAGTAGCAATAATTAGCGTGTGCGGATGGTGACTTGAATTTCACTTCGAGGTTAGAATTTGTTTGGCAAGGACTCGGACTCGTGGAGTGACGTGTCTAATGATGGGGACTACGACGATGATATGGAAGTATTCAGATTCTGCACAGCCGAGAATAAATTGTTTGAAAGCGTGGCAAACATATGTATTTTTTATTCCTTCAAACTAGTCCAACTAATTGTACGTGTCACGATACTATGATAATTTTTGAATAGGTCAATATCTCCCCTCCACGTACAACATAGGAAGGACCTTTTCTGTGTTGAACGTTCCGCGACTATTATATGCTGCGAATTTTAAACTGCATTTTAACTATTAAAAAACAAAAATATTTGTGAAATTTTAAGATTACTGCAAATAATATCCATTTTTCTTCTATTCAATAGATGTTTATGAGAATAAACGACAAAACACAAGTTTGTTACTGTTTTAAACAATGCACCCTAGAGTTTACTCAAACTTTACATGGCACTGATCAGTGTCACGTGATCGATAACGACCAACCACACTGTCAGCTGTACAGAGTGTAATGGGGGACATGTAAATACAGCGAGGTAGCCAAAATGAAACATTATAGTGTTTACGCTTTATCATGTTTATTAACGTGCTTAACTGTTATGTTTGAACCGTAAATTGATTAAATTTTATTTTGTTTTACGATTTCATCATTTATGTATATTGCCTGATCATAGTTTAACCTAAATCTATATTCACCACAGAAAAGGTCTTTACTGGTTTTGAAATAAAGACAGGGATTCTGCCCTATCACAAAAATATTTCAGAATCAGTTCTGACGTCAAATTATTTGGACTACCTTCAAACAAGCACAGATGTTGGTAAAACAAAATGTTTTATGGTGCAAAAATTAGAGATTTTATGGTGTTTAAGTCTGGGCTAGTGAAATTGGTGTCAGGCTTGGAAAATTTCCTATTCCAGACAGCCCAAACGGGCTAGTGGATTCAAATCCGAATTTCGTACACTGCTTTAGTTCACACTATCTTATTCTGTATTTCCTGCAAATTTTTAATTCCTTTTAAATTAAATTACAGAAGCAATTCCAGTAACAAAGAATGTATATGATCAGTTTATCAAGTAACGGAATGACAACATACATTACAATTTAAACAAAGAGATCATGGAAATGACCAAAACGGTAACCAGGCTCCGTCTTCACAAATCGTTTTTCGGTCTCAGCTGAGTTTGTGTTTGAAATTTTAATATCAATTTTACTAAAGCTTTAAGGTTAAATTCCAATTGAGACTGACCATCAATGCTGAAGAGTCATTTGAAAATAGTTATTAACTTAAAATTTAGTTTTAAACATGCTATTTAGATATAAATGACAAAAAAAGTTTCATTATCAAACTCGACTGAGACTGAAAAGGTTTTGTGAACAATGGGCCAGTTGACCAAAAAAATTTACTTCTAGAATGAAGGGGGCATGGGACTGGTGCAAATGACAAAATTTGGGGAACAAAATGTCCAAAATAGAACAAGCTCTAAATCAGCCTATGCTAGAGGGCTTTACAGGGCCGTCGCCGGCTTCGAAAAAGTGGTCCGGCTATGGGACGTCGAAGGCGTCCCGCGAGTGTCGAAGGCGTCATGTGAGTGCCGAAGGCAGGAGAGGGGGGTTTCCCCCTCTCGTAAGGGGGGTTTGGGGGGGGTCTCCCCCTAGAAAATTTTAAGATTTGGAATGCCCGTAAGTGCGATTTTCTTGCATCTTGAAAGCATTTTCCATTAAGATTTTCAGTCAATTTTATAACAGTTTTCAAGGATAACTATCCGACATTTGCCCAATGAATGTTGATGTATTTCACTTCTGAGTGTCAGCCAATACAAAAGAAAACAACTATTTCGACCCCTCTGTGAGACTCATCAGGCGGTGGCATTAATAATGAACTTGCCGTCTACGTGAGCAACCATACACACATATCAATAAGCGAGGTAATTAGTTTCATCGTTATGCAACCACGATCTATTGGTGAACCACGAAGGCTGAAAACTTCTGTTCATCGGATTTTTCTGATCAAAGGTGCGTTTCGGAAATTTAAATGTCTGAGGTTGATTTGGAATTTCAGGTATGTCCATTTTGCAGCAATACGTTAAACAACAAGTTAAGCATACGGTTTCAGAATTTAGAGTAGATAGAAACGAAGTTTATATTATTTTATAGTTGAGATGTACGTCGGCATTTTATTTGATTTAAAGCAATTATTTAAGATTATTCAAAATAATTAGAAGAAATTAGCTTTCGGTTAGTTTTGTTTTATTATACCACGAAAAACACAATTGTTTCCAATTTTTTTTACATACGACTATTTTTTTCCCATCAAAGCAATTATTATAGATTATAAAAAAATCGCCCTTTAGATCATACCGGATTAAAGATATATCAGATAAGTGTTTAGTTATGATTAATCCAATCAAGCAGGGTCGTTACTTTTGACACGAAGTGTGCCGAAGTTTTCACACCCCGCGGGCAATCATGACAGATACCGCTCGTTGTCGATAATTAGCAAGGCAATATTTCGGCACTTTTAATCTAAGCAAAAGCTGAAATTTTATGCGAAAAAAAAGCTGGTATTGCCGATATCATGCTCGGGCAAAAAAGTGGTCCGGCCATGGCCGGACCGGCCGGACCGCCCGCGACGGCCTTGCTTTAAGGCTGTTCTTGGAAATATCAACACATTCTAAATGCCAGTCACTGTTATATCAGTTTTTTTAACTGTGTACAAAGAGAGACTTTTAGTCTTTTAGATGTAAATAGTTGGGATGTTAGTCAAAACGTCCACTAGTCAAAACGTCCCCTAGTCAAAACACCCCCCATTTTGGTCAAAACGTCCCCCTTTTCTGGTCAAAACACCCCCCTTCCAAAAATTACCAGGTCAAAACACCCCCCTTAAAAATTATATATGTAAATACATATTAATTAAGTTAATTTAATGATTTAATTCAAGAAGTTTGTAAACAGGTAGATCTATACATCTAAAAGTATAACTGGCTGCACAAGAATTAAATAATGTGAAAAAAGTTTAACTATTAAAATTAATGAAGGTTTCCAAACAGTCCTAATCTAATCATTTGCAGTGATCGATTGATGTTTTAATAACTTTGAATTTGATTGAAAAAACTTGTCTTTAATCTAAAATTTTGCATCAGTTAAAGTAATAAAGTAAACAGAAATTTGCAAGCATTTGGAATAACTGTAAAATCATCCTTAATCTTTATTGCTTTAATTGATTAATTATGCTTCAAACATTTTTTTTCATGCCAAAAAGTCTACAAATAATTATATTCAGCCACTTATTTTCTTAGTATCCTAGTGCATGTATACTGTCTGTCTCTGTGAATAGTGTGTTGGATTGTTATTTGTTTAAATATCAGTGCTTTAATAAGATAACGTAATTATAGAGTATCCTTGCATTAAGTGTAGGAACAAAGTCAGAACGCGTCAACAGGCCATTGCCTGCGACTCGTGTACATGGCAACTGGCAACACAGAACCTGTCACACAGGTAAGTTATATTCATGTTACTATTATTTTTATTGATTTCTTGAATTACTAGACTTCAGTAAATACCATAACTTTTGTGGAATACCGGTACTTATCATATTCCAAATTGTCTAATTACTTTTTTGGCATATTTATATGTAATTTCCTGCCAAAATCTGATTAACTACCTTCTACCATTTAATAATATCTTTATTTTCTTTTATAAAATATTGAAAATCTGGTCAGAAAGAAATAAACAATATACAGATCTATCATAATCACATTATGAAAAGCAAACAAATTCAAATATATATTCAAGTAATCAATGCATTGTCAAGTTAATCCAATCAGAGGAGATAATGTGTTATAACAGGAACAGATTACAACAGGTGTTAATTCAATCAAGAGAGTCTGTATATAGGAGAGATCGCCATTACGTCACGGATAAATACCTGTTTATCTGGTGGTGGGTAAAACAAATGTTTTTACACCGTTTGTGTATGGGATCTGAATTTTTAATTTTTAATAACTTTTTCGCTCATTTATGGATTTTAAAAATTAAAAAAGTTTTGGAATGCTTAGGATTTTCATATTTTCCCATTTAAATATCTTTTTAAAATGAATATCCGTTTTTAATGACATAAGATTTTAATAGCGGCGTAGCGATCCTCCAGACATTTTGAAAAAACACTGTAAGTTAAGCGTTCATAATTAATCCATTAAATTTCGAATTTATAATCAAAAGTAATCAATAAATTGCTTGTTTTATACACTTTCCATTGATCAAAAAATTATTGATATTATTTGTGTTTTAAGAAAGTTTAAGCCGTTAGAAAAACATCACTGTTTACAAAAAACATTGACGCTCGGCGTCGGCCCACCCGGTCTTTGTCTTATCAGTTCTAAAAATAGAAAATACAATGGATTTGTTTACAAACACGATCACTCCTATTGAATGGATTAGTTAAAACAAATTTTTTATGAGAAATAAATGAGAAATATTTGTTTACAAGTACCAGAATTAAAAAGAAATAATGATATAATGAAGAAATATGGGCCGTTCCATGACATCACTATTTCAAGAGTAACATTGCTAGTAAGTCACCGAAGACATTTTGTGACATGAAGTTAAGTACAAAATTATGCATATCACGTCTAAACACCGTACATCTGAATATTTAATAACTGTTTCACATGATATTACTGAAAAAGAACTTGAGCGCATATTTTTAGGACAAAATATATATTTAGTCAAGTCTAAAAACAAGTAGATATTGGTAACAGGCACGTGCACTGGGGTGTTTGTCAATGTATCAAATGGCTCTTTTGTTCCTATAAATGTTTCTTATGTCTTTTACAGCTACCACACAGGGGGTATGTCTGCAAGTTCCTTGCTACAAAAAGAAGAGCACCATTTAAAAACCAAGGCTCACCACAACAGTTCAGGATGAGGAATAATTGTGATAAAAACATTAACTAGCATAATAGTGAATTTGACTTCTTGATATTGTGTAGCTGGAACACTGAATTAATATTGTGATGTGATATTGTGAATTTGACTTCTTGGTGTAGAACAGTGAATGAATAGTGTGATATGTTATTTTTACTTCATAAATATGCAGTTGTGATTTTTCTGATGTTTTATTAATGTTTTATAAATAAAGTTATTTCTCTGATCAGGAATTTTGTACATTCTACACAAATTTTGATTGTATAGAAGAAAAAATGTCCCCTTCACAAAATGTTCACACCTTATTACTGGTGATTAATGGGTTTATGACACCTACTAATATTAAGCCCACAGCTCAGTTAATGCACAACTATGTGATAGGTGTTGATTGCATTATTTTAGGTGCTAATAAATCAATTTTGTGTATTATCAATACATAATCCATAACTTTCAATTTAAAAGACAATAAAATAGAAATCTATATATGAATTAGATAAAAAGAATTAAGATTAATACAAAAAAATATTAGGGGGTGTTTTGACCTAATTCTAAACGGAATGGGGGACGTTTTGACCAAAATGGGGGGGGTGTTTTGACTAGGGGACGTTTTGACTTGATACCAATAGTTGTCCCTTGCGGCTGCGCATGTACAGTATTTTAATCAAATCACGAGAATATTCTTTTAGATTGAGGCGATTACTGAAGATGATGCTGATGAAGTCAACTTGGAGTTAGTTGACCTAATACAGTATGGTCATATTGTGAATGGTCATATATAATTTTTGAAACACTCCTTCATCCGAGGTCATGCAGTTCCAGGTCCTATACTCTTGTGATTGAAACAATAGAGCCACAGCTTCATTATTTGCAGAAATCAAAGGCTGAACATTTGACGAATGACTATAGGAAATCAATTTGACAAATCACAGATAATTTTGAGCACTGATGGGGACGGGACTCAAAACTTACTTTGACAACTTCTGTCTCCGCACAGACGCTTATCCGATATTTTTTCTGCATTTGCAAAGCAACAAATATTTACATACAACAAAATGGCAAATAACAGAACAAAACGACAAATGCTAGACCCAAACATCATCAATTTTGCATGTACACGTCAGCTCAATTCATTTCTTGTCTTCCATTAATTTGCGAGTAACCTCCCTTGAAACCGGACGGTGTCAACAGAAGAAAGTATCAGCTGTGGAAATCGTATATGCATATTGTAGTATTTTAGTTTATGTCAATCGATTACTTAAACAGGTAAATGTCATTCATTTTTGAGACGTCAACAGATTTAAACTGACTGTCCTTATTTGAAAATG
Organism: Mercenaria mercenaria; assembly: GCF_021730395.1. Lineage (NCBI taxonomy): Eukaryota > Metazoa > Mollusca > Bivalvia > Venerida > Veneridae > Mercenaria > Mercenaria mercenaria. The sequence continues at coordinate 46,256,850 of NC_069361.1, read as the reverse complement.
TCATATATTTTCAACCACAGTTTATGAATTCACTCGCAATTCACTTTTAAGGTAAGATATAACTATGGCGGCCCATTAGGGACATCATTGCGAGTTTGGCGAAATCTTTTGCTTCCCCAGGAAAGGCACATTTCCATTATTTTACTTTTCACATAAATGGTTCTCTCCGATATTTCAGTAAGCGTAATAAAGAACATATTCTGAAGCAACCATGAAAATTGGCCGAACATACATCTTCTCCCAGCGATTTTAATCATACTGTCTTAAATTTGTTGTACGAGCCTTTCCTCCTCATTTTCTTTCTTTTCTTAGGTTACAGATTTTGTGAGAAATTTCCACATAATTCTATAGGCATCAAAAACCGCAATAATTATTACACATCTAAGTTACTAGCAGCTTAGACCTAAAAAAAAAATTTCTTTGTTTCCGGTAACATGCTCAAAAAAATTAGGGTAGGTAGGTTGGAAAATATATTTTTTTTGACATGTTTTTTTATTAAGGGAGACTTTTCGGAAATTATTTTTTTGTCAAAAAATGATTAAAAATAAGGGGGTTATGCCTTTAGAGCATCAGTAAATTGATTTCTAACATCACTGGCCATGTTTAAAGCATAAAAAGTGCAGTTTTGCATCTTTTTGTTAAAAAGTTGAAAAAAATATTCTCTAAGGCCATAAAAACATTTAGGGTCGGGCCAAAAATTTAGGGTAGGTCGGGATACCGGAAACAAACAATTTTTTTTTTTACGCCTTATAGGGTTGACCTATGAAACCAATGGGGTGAATCAATTAGAGAAGAACAAACCTGAAATAATAACTGTTGCTACATGTCTTCCATGAATTTTTAGGAAGTTTGCCTGTAGTTCAGGCAGAATGACACTAAGGAACAAAGTCTTTGTATGCACATTCCATAACCCTGCCAATTGTCTGTAACCTGCACAATAGGATGCATCCACATCCTCCATATAAAGGATGTTTTAAAACCGCATATATAGGAGACTTGAACATGGCTGACATTTCAATGGGTTCGAAATCCACATACACTACACTTAAGTGGCTATCAATGCTGAGAACCTAAATTGTCTCAATTACTTGCTTCATTTTCTTCCTGTAATAGCCACAGACGACCGCCAAACAGAAGTATTTTGCAACCTCTTTCTAAATAGTCCTGTAAAGGAAGGTAATTCATCTGAAGTACAGAAGAAGGCCGTAACACACCTCCACTTGGAGTTTTCATATACTGTATATATGATGACGTAAATATCATGTTGAACTGATAATTCCCACATTTATATTATGTGGTACTTCAAATCCCACACTCCTTTGTGGTACTATCCGGGACGAGCCCCCATCTTACGGACAAATGTCCGCAACGGCGTGCAGTGTATGCACATTCCATAACCCTGAGGATATGGTCTATTCGCCTAAGCCAGCCATGCCGGTAACCTGCACAATACCATGCATCCACATCCTCAATATAAAGGATATGTTTCAACACCGCATAATATATAGGAGACCTGAACATGGCTGACATTTCAGCGACTTCAAAATCCACATACACTATACTATTAAGTGGCCATCAATGTTGAGAACCTTTGTCTCAATTACTTGTTTCATTTTCTTCCTGTAATAGCCACATTCGACCGCCGAACAGAAGATATTTTGTAACCTTTCCTAAAAAACATTACTGATAGTACTTTCAATGAAAGAGTTATGCCTAGATAAGGGATCACGATGGAATCGCTATCTGTAGGAGAGAAAGAGTCCTCCCTAATATCAAGGATCCTTTGGCCTCCGGGATCATGTCAAATGCTGAAGTACACTGACGAGATATGAAAACGCAACAAACATATGCCCGGATATATTTTTACTACAGAAAGCATCACCTTTAAATGTTCAACACAAACATATCTCGATACTCTATTCTCAGTGTCAATTTTACGGTCTGTTGTGCTGAATAAATTTGAACACAGTGGGTATAGAATATCGAGATGTGTTTGTGTTGAAAATTTCAAGGTGATGCTTTGTTGTAGTAAAAATATATTCAGGCATAATTATGTTTGTTGCGTTTTCATATCTCATCAGTATATGATGTCATTTGCTTTGGCAACTTGGCCAGTTTCACATTAGTCTCATGAAAAGAATTCTTGAACAGTATGTTTTAGTTATTCACAGCTACGAGATTTTAAGTTAACTTAATGTAGTCAGATAAAGTTGTATAATGCTAATAAGGGTAAAATATATGAGCCGCGCCATGAGAAAACCAACATAATGGCTTTGCGACCAGCATGGATCCAGACCATCCTGGGCATCCGCGCAGTCTGGTCAGGATCCTTGCTGTTCGCTAACAGTTTCTCCAATTCCAATAGGCTTTAAAAGCGAACAGCATGGATCCTGACCAGACTGCATGGATGCGCAGGCTGGTCTGGATCCATGCTGGTCGCAAACCCACTATGTTGGTTTTCTCATGGCGTGGCATATATCGTCATGTTTTATCTACTTTTGAATTGTCAATATGACCTTTATGAATGATAGCCACTGTACTTGATTTATTATAGAATGTTTAAGTTCTGAACAAAATTAATTAATAATTTATGAAGCATGAAAATCTTAGTTACTGATACAAAAATTCTTTCCAAATACTCTCCAAGTACAAACATTTTTGTGCAGAAACACCAAAAGAATTATGACACAGTGTTCCTTTTTATTAAATGTTGAAGATGATTTATGTAATATTACCTAAGATTTTAATGCATACGGTGACATTTTCGATTAGACTTGACATCATTGTAATAAAGGCAAAAGCTGTCATTAACTTTCGAATTGTTGTGAAAAAGTGGGTCCATATTCTTTATTATTACATACTCGTTTCTGTTCCCCGTTAAGTTACACTGGTAACCGGAAATGTCAATATTTTTCCATACACTGACGCCTGAATTTCATATCGGGTGCGTGACGTAATTCAGTGTGTGTTGTTGCACTATTTTTTTTTTCTATTTAGTTCAGTATTGTCAATCCTATTCAGGCTATTGAATATATTTATGATATTTACATAATATTTATACGTGTAGATGCGTATGTAATAAAAAGGTTATTATCTTTGCATCGGTAAATATGCACTCGTTCTTCAGCGGAAGAATATTGCACTCCTAAAGTCACGCAATATTTCCGCTGAAGAACTCGTGCATATTTCCCGATACAAAGCTAATAACCTATAATAATTATGCATCCCTTCATGTGTTGGCATATTCATTAGCTGATTTTTATATAATTTGATGTATTGACAGATAACAATGAGAACTAGAGCAGCATACAAGGCCCATAACTCATGTCTTGAAAGATTATCAAGTTATCTCCCTTTAATGTTCCATAAAGTGTTCCTGTTAGGTTTCTTTACTTCTTAGTGACAAAGAGAAATAATTCAATATTTACTGTATTTAAATTTAAGCTTGATTTGCCTCCCTTATTTTGACCTGTGATGTAATACCTCCAAGAACTGAAGGTAGCATTTGGAGATAACAATAATTATTTTGTCTTCTAGGTGTTGTGAGGAAAGTTTGACAACATGTCCACAGAACCTGTGCAAAATAACACAGACAAATGGATAGAGGAAAACAAGAAATTCTTTCTGCCACCAGTGTGCAACAAAATGATGTAAGTTGTTTTCTGGCTTAAATTCAGTTGTTGTTTTTTTAGTTAGTATAACTTTGCATCTCATAAAAAAGTATTTTTGTTATATCTTTGCATTTCATGAAAATGTTTTTTAGTAATATAACTTTGCATTTTTAGTAATATTACTTTCCATTGTATATGTCTATATGAAAACGTTTTAGTAATATAACTTTGCATTACCTGAAAATGTTTTAGTAATATAACTTTGCATTCCATGAAAATGTTTTTTGTAACATACCGGGTAACTTTGCAGTACACGAAACTGTTTTAGTAATATAACTTTGCATTGTATAAAACTGTTTTTAGCTCGACTATTCATAGAATAGTAGAGCTATTGGACTCGCCCATGCGTCGGCGTCCGCGTCCGCGTCCCGATTTGGTGAAGGTTTTGTATGTAAGCTGGTATCTCAGTAACCACTTGTGGGAATGGATTGAAACTTCACACACTTATTCACAGTGATAAACTGACTTGCATTGCACAGGTTCCATAACTCTATTTTGCTTTTTTACAAAATTATGCCCCTTTTTCAACTTAGAAATTTTTGGTTAAGGTTTTGTATGTAAGCTGGTAACTCAGTAACCACTTGTGGGAATGGATTGAAACTTTACACACTTCTTCACTGTGATAAACTGACCTACATTGCACAGGTTCCATAACTCTATTTTGCTTTTTTACAAAATTATGCCCCTTTTTCGACTTAGAAATTCTTGGTTAGGGTTTTGTATGTAAGCTGGTATCTCAGTACTTACCAATGGGAATGGATTGAAACTTCACATACTTGTTTACTGTCATGATCTGACATGCACTAAGCAAGTCCCATAACTCTACTCTTTTTTTCAAAATTATGCCCCTTTTTCGACTTGGCAGTTTTTTGGTTAAATTTTTGTATGTAATCTGATATCTCAGTATCCACTAATTGGAATGGATTGAAACTTCACACACTTGTTCACTGTCATGATCTAACATGCACTGTGAAGGTCCCATAACTGTACTTTGCATTTTTACAAAATTATGCCCCTTTTTCGACTTAGCACTTTTTGGTTAAGTTTTTGTATGTAAGCTGGTATCTCAGTATCCACAAAGTGGAAAGGATTGAAACTTCACACACTTGTCCACTGTCATGATATGACATGCAGTACAGAGGTTCAATACCTCTATTTTTCATTTTACAAAATTATGCCCCTTTTTCAACTTCTGTATTCATTCAGTTGACAAGGCTGTTGAATAGTCGAGCGTTGCTGTCCTCCGACAGCTCTTGTTTATTTTTCTTTTAACTCAAAAAAGAGCTAGATTACTTTTCCTCTTAAATTATTATGCATACATGTCTATATCTGTAATTCAAAAATAACAGTAATTCCTAAAACATAGACTTGTTTACAAAATACCATAATTAAGAAAGGACAAAAAGTTGAATATTTTGGTTTTTAAAATTCAGACAAGGTTGATTTAAGACCCAGGATTCATAGAGTGTTGGAAGTGCAGATAACATGCAAACATGAACAATCAATTCAGAATTCTGCTTTAACCTATTGATTGAAATATCTAGATAAGTTTAAAGCAGAATTTTGAACTGGCCTTAATTTAAGCAAAGTAGTCACAGGTTTATGTAAATCTTTTAATCTTAGATTATAAATAGAATTATTTGTTTTTCTCAAGACTGTTCAAATGTGTTTTTTTTTATATGAATAAGTATTGTATCTTAAGATAAATGTTTTAAACAAATTATTGTTGAAGATAAATAAAAGAACTGGTTTCCTGAAATAATAACTTTGAACCTCTGCTTTATTTATATACTAAACGTTCAGCCAAACCTATGTTAAAAACAACTTGTAAATAGATCCAACTTTACTCTGACACTTATAAAATGTTTCATTTCTGATTTAAACTTTGAATAAATGCCATGTGAATAAACTGTACTTTTGACTGATGATTTGATGAGTTATATTAAATTACTGTATAGTAGTACTTGTTTCATTTCATTGAAAATATACATTGTAACTATCTATTATCCTCTTAACTTTGAAAGGCGTTGTTAATATTTTATAGTTTTAAATTAGCAGACTATAGTGAAAACTCAATAATTTGATTTGGTTGACAAAAAAATAACTGCCTATATCGCAGTAACGAGATTGGGAAAGTGATCTTACCTTTATCCTTATATACAAATACTTACCAGAATTGATAAATTATTCTTTATCAGGGCCCTCAATCAACTGTTTTTACCGCCGAATTTCGGCTGCTTTCCCCTCTGAAATAATATTATTTTTTCCCTCTTACAAGGTTAAAAATTCCCCCCTGAATGTCCTGGCCATGCTGAAAAAAATTTGATCAAAATCGGACAAGAAATAGCCAATTTATAGATAATTATCTGTATGTATATCACCAAATATTGCTTTAGAATTGTTTTTACCATAAGCTTAATGTAAATATTAATGAAAATTTCTTAAGATATAGGTTGTCTGATAATTCCCCCGTTCGGCAAAATCAAAGCGAAATTCCCCCACCTGAGGGTTGCGGACCCCTTCCCCCAAAGTTGAGTGAGGGCCCTGTTTATCATGAACATGCAACCATTGTTATTTGGATTCAACATAATGGGATAAATTTATATATTTTATAATTTATACTGTGTTCATCTGTAATAGACTTGAGCTTTCTTGTAAATTATCCATTACCAGCCTATACAGCGGAGTCCCTCTAAACAGATGAAATACTAGTTCAAAGGAGTTAAAATTGACAATTGAAAAAAAGACATTTTTTCAGTTACATGTGGTTTCCTCCAAACATTCTAAATAACTGTTAACATGTCTTGAAATTACTAACGTATTGCCAAAAATTTCAGGGTTATTTTTGGCCACCGGTATTTCCTGGGTGGATCCCCATTGTTCTGTCTTTTTTCCCTGCTTTTCTCTTTGTTTTACTTTGTCTGTGAATGTGTGTGTTTGTCTTGTGCATGTCCATGTTTGCGCTGCTGTGGTTTGCAGTCTAGGGAGACTGTGTTTTTGAAGAATAGCTTACTCTGTCGAATATTTATCTCTGCTTTTTTCCACTTTCCCCAGCACCTAGCCCCTTTCTGTACCCCTTACCCATTCTTACATCTTGCATATTATCAAAATATAAGTCTTGTTGCTGGATTTATGAAGCAACCCATCTGCTTTACTCTTTGCACTACATTTTCTTTTTGTTGTTCTCTGGTGGTGTGCAATAGATGGCTCCTCTGGCAGTGTTTGATGTGCACTGTGCCTCTGGGAAATTTATCCTAACATTTCAATTTTAAGACCATTTGAGCCGCGCCATGAGAAAACCAACATAATGGCTTTGCGACCAGCATGGATCCAGACCAGCCTGCGCATCCACGCAGTCTGGTCTGGATCCATGCTGTTCACTTTCAAAACCTATTGCAATTAGAGAAACCGTTAGCGATCAGCATGGATCCTGACCAGACTGCGTGGATGCACGGGCTGGTCTGGATCCATGCTGGTTGCAAAGCCATTATGTTGGTTTTCTCATAGCATGGCTCATTTCAAGTATCACAGCAAACCTCTGCTAGAGACCATCTCCGAAAACCGCTTAGTCTAGTTTCGATGTGTAACCTTTGAATAATGTGCAAAAATTATTATAGACGGAATTTCAGTTCTTCTGAGCTTAGTCAAAAAGGTTTGACTGTAATTACAAAATTAAGTTTTGGGCTTTTTATACCAGTTTTTAACCTTTACCCTGCCAAATTTCTAATTTAAAAATGGACCCGTCCATCATCCAATGCGGGAAGTACCACTTATTATTCAAATGGGTGTTCGCTAAAATTTACTGACTTCCACTCTCACTGTCTATAAAAATGAACACTGTTGGCTCACCAGGGCCTTAACCAGTGTTAAAGGCACTGACCGCCAGATTTGAGCTAAAAATGATCTTTCTTTAAAACTGAAGTTTGGCCATATTATGAACATTAGAATTTTTTTTTCTTAAAAACGCCAAATGAAGAAAGAATGAAAAAAGATGCCCATGTTTGGAATTGAACCCTTGCTGCCAAGGCAATAAAAACTTTTCCACTGTCTTTACCAGTACTGCCATGGAGGATTATGTGTTTAATGTGCTAAATATAGATATTTATGATTAAGGCAGTTTACCCCGAGTAAAGTGTTTGAAGCGCTTTGATTTTCATTGTCAAAATTAGTAAAAACAACTAATTCTCATTTGTGTCTGTCAGTAATTTAGTGTCAAAGTTCTAAAGAAATATAGCAATAATTTCCTGATAACCTAACTACTTTACTATTTCTTTGTTTTTGTATGATTTGGAGGCCTGAGTGCCTTTAGATATGATAGTCATGCTATACACTTCCAGTGCATTGAACATATGAAATAATATTATGAAGTTTATTAAAATTAACATTGTTTGTGAATGTATCAAGCATAGAATTGTAAGCTATTTTATTATATTTCAGGCATGCCGATGGACAGATGAAATCATTCTATGTAGGTGGGCCCAACCAGAGGAAAGATTATCATATTGAAGAAGGGGAGGAGGTTAGATATAAGAACTGTCAGTCAGCTATTGTGAAATCATAAAGGTTCATGTGGGATAAATTTTTGTTGATTTTGTGGTTGTGTCAGGCCAGAAAAAAAAATCCAACTAGCAAGTGCAGTTTGCATTTTATTTTATTTTAAAATTTTGAATCAGTGCATTGTTGTGGACCTGCAAAATAGTTTAACAGTTAGCCATTTTTGTTGATTATTACATGCCTCATGATATTGTTATTTATAGTAGGATTTTACCTTAAAAATATTCTTTTTACATCTATTATAGTGTGACATTTTTATACGCCCGAAGTGATGTATTGGGTGGTAGCCCTGGTCATTTGTCTGTCTTTCTGTCTGTCCCTCTGTTAGCAGTTTCGTTTCCATTATGTTTTGATCTGTGATCTTTATGCTTTATAGAAACATTACTCATTGGCAGTAGGTGACCCCTGTAAATTTGAAGTCAGTGAGTCAAGATCAAGGTCACAGTCACTGTTATTATAGAATTTGTTTCTGCTCTATGTCTTGAGAACACCTTGACCTACGATCTTCAATCTTAGCTGGCACATTTCTCATGGGAAGAGGATGGCTGCAATTGATTTCGGGGTCAGTGGGTCAAAGGTCAAGGTCACAGTGACTGTTACCACGAAAACTGTTTCCACATTGAGAATACCTTGAGTAAGACCCATGGTAGGCTGATTGTCTGTGGGAAGTGAATGACCTCTAATGATTTTGAGGTCACTGGGTGAAAAGGCAAGGTCACAGATGCTGTTAGTACAAAAGCACATTCACCATGGACACTACTTCATTTTGCATTTTCTTAGTCAAATGTCATGCTAAGTGGTTAGATAGACAAGCACTCACTCAATTTTTGCTGACCCCTCAAGGCTATCATTCAACGCCATCAGCTTTAGTGCTGTCATTGGGTATATATTGTTCTTCTCAGTAGTGCTCTGGTTTTCTGAATTTTAAGGTGGTTAATCAGATCTTGGTCAAGTAATGGCTTTGTTTGAAACTTTCACAACTGATCACTTACACTTACTTGTGTTCACCTAGTATTTACTACATGTTAAATATTTGCTGGACAAATTTTAAAATTTGATTTTCCTATCCTAGTTGCCCATCCAAGATATTTGTTTTAGTGTAAGTGTAGAGGACTTTCTCCATGACGATTTAACAGAAAACAGTATGTATGTTGTTTTTAGCTCGACTATTCATAGAATAGTGAGCTATTGCACTCGCCCATGCGTCGGCGTCGGCGTCGGCGTCTGCGTCCGCATCCGCGTCCGCGTCCCGATTTTGGTTAAGGTTTTGTATGTAAGCTGGTATCTCAGTAACCACTTGTGGGAATGGATTGAAACTTCACACACTTATTGACTGTGACAAACTGACTTACATTGCACAGGTTCCATAACTCTATTTTGCTTTTTTACAAAATTATGCCCCTTTTTCGACTTAGAAATTTTTGGTTAAGGTTTTGTATGTAAGCTGGTAACTCAGTAACCACTTGTGGGAATGGATTGAAACTTCACACACTTATTCACTGTGATGAACTGATCTACATTGCACAGGTTCCATAACTCTATTTTGCTTTTTTACAAAATTATGCCCCTTTTTCGACTTAGAAATTTTTGGTTAAGGTTTTGTATGTAAGCTGGTATCTCAGTAGTTACTAATGGGAATGGATTGAAACTTCACATACTTGTTCACTATCATGATTTGACATGCACTAAGCAAGTCCCATAACTCTACTCTCTTTTTTTTCAATATTATGCCCCTTTTTCGACTTAGCAGTTTTTGGTTAAATTTTTGTATGTAATCTGATATCTCAGTATCCACTAATTGGAATGGATTGAAACTTCACACACTTGTTCACTGTCATGATCTAACATGCACTGTGAAGGTCCCATAACTCTACTTGGCATTTTTACAAAATTATGCCCCTTTGACTTAGCACTTTTTTGTTAAGTTTTTGTATGTAAGCTGGTATCTCAGTATCCACAAATTGGAAAGGATTGAAACTTCACACACTTGTTCACTGTCATGATATGACATGCAGTACAGAGGTTCAATACCTCTACTTTGCATTTTACAAAATTATGCCCCTTTTTCAACTTGTATTCATTCAATTGACAAGGCTGTTGAATAGTCGAGCGTTGCTGTCCTCCGACAGCTCTTGTTTTTCTAGTAGCAACATTTATGAGAGCTGTTCCTGTTAATTACATATCACTGTTTAGACAAGAACTTATTTTTATCTCGACTATTTGAAGACATTTTTCAAATAGTTAAGTACAGCTTTAGTAATCACTCTTTTGTTGGTGTCCGCGTCCACATCACAAAAGTTTTGCATGTAAGCAGGTTTCAGAACAACTATTAGGCCAAATGTTTTCAAGCTTCACACAGTCATGTCTTTGGCATCAAGAAATGACCAGTCTTAGGACAAGCTACCAAACTCTAGCTTTTACTTTGTCAAAATTATGTCCAAAATTTAATCTAGAATTTCAGTTTAAGTTTTGCATGTAAGTAGGTTTCTCAGAAACTATTAGGCCAAATGCTTTCAAACTTCACTCATGTCTTCAGCATGAGATGACTTCCCGGGACAAGTTACATGACTCTACCTTTTATTTTGTCAAAATTATGCCCCTTTTTAAAATAGAAATTTTATGACAGTTTTGCATTTTCGCATTATATATTTTCGGGAAATACTAGACTAAATGCTTTAAGATTCTTCACACATTTTTGGCTTCTTGGGATGAGCTCACATGGCAAGATAATAGATTCATAACTTTGTCTTGCATTTCAGCAAAAATTATGCGCCTTTTTCAACTTAGACAATTTTGCTGAAACTTTTGTATGTAAGCTAGTATTAGGTGGAAGGGTTTCAAATAGTAGAGCACACCGTCAGTTGACTTCTCTTTTTGTTTCAGCTATTTTACATGGTTAAAGGAGATATGTGCCTCAAAGTTGTCGAGGGAGGGAAACACAAGGATGTGCATATCAAAGAAGGAGAGGTAATAGTTTTGTTATTACTAGAAATGTAGATAATCTGTATTATAATTATAAGTTTGCATACAAAATTTTATTGTTGGCAGTTACTTGTGGAGAACAGGTTTGTACTGGTACAGAATCCAGGAACACTGGTTAGGTTAACTGCCCGCAGTTACATGACTGAAATACTGTTGAAAAACGGCATTAAACCCTGGAAACAAACAAACAAACAAATTTATTATACCAATTTTTCTATACAAGTAAGTGGCAGCTAGAATCAGATTATTCTGGTCAAGTTAAAAAAAGAATAACTTTTAGAAAGTAAACATACAGGGCTTTGAACTTCCAAAATATAAATCACGAAAATGATTTAAATGTTTATTTTATGATTGAATTCATGTCAGTGACTTGACTGAAAATGAAATTGATATTTCACTGTTTCAAAGCAGTGACAATATCAGTTTTATTTTTCACCGATATGAAACTACATTTAACTTGCAAAAGAATGTGAATTGTACATAACAGGAAATTGTTTGCAAAATATACTTAAATAAAGGTCTGGATATATACCTACTGTAATAGCGAGCTCGAGAATCGAGCTTTACGGTAATGCAAGTATACTTTCACACTTGGTGATGGATTTGAAAAGTTTCGTCGGAAGTTTTAAAAAAGCGCACCCTAGCGGACTGGTGCTCACAGAAAGTACTTCTTTCCGGAGTGAATACAGAACTTCTTTCAAGTGCTAAAAATTATTCATCGCTCAACAATAATGAAAGAATGATTTCCAGTTGTTTGAAAAAAATATTATTTGCATTTAAAAGATCAAACATCGGCCAGAAAATGGAAAAAAATGTCATTAATAAGCAGAAAGAAACGGGAACGCGGTAATGACGTCACCGTGACACCGGCTTCCCATAAATTTTGTAACGTATGATATTCACCGTTATAGGCATGGTGACAGGTCTGTACTGGTACAGAATCCAGGAACACTGGTTAGGTTAACTGCCCGCCGTTACATAACTGAACGGCGTTAAACCCAAAACAAACAAACAAACAAAAAACTAAATGTAGACTTTTTCAAGTGAATAGGTTCTCCTGAATTCTTGTGATTAGTGAATAGTTTCTTTGTGACAAATAAATGATGCATAATATTTTTTAGCTAAATCCAATTTCTTTGAGCTCGCTTTGAGGCTTTGCCTTATTTCATATTATAAATATACATGCTACATCATAGTGCAATGTAAAAGAAATCTGAAAACTTCGTAGAACTATTCTACAATGTGTGAACGTAGATATTGTAACGTCACAACACTGTGACTTCTTGAAGCAATGCACATGATTTAGCGTGAGTTAAATGGGTATAATTTGGCTGAAACCATTAAAAAATGTAAAATAAAGAGACAATTTGTTTGTTTATGTGTAAGATTGAAATATATTTCACCTATGAACACCATAACTTAATTTTCACTTGTGGCTTTGCCACTTGTGGAAGTATTGCATAATGTTGTTCACTCAGTGAAATATATGAGCCGCGCCATGGGAAAACCAACATAGTGGCTTTGCGACCAGCATGGATCCAGACCAGCCTGCGCATCCACGCAGTCTGGTCAGGATCCATGCTGTTCGCTAACAGTTTCTTTAATTGCAATAGACTTTGAAAGCTAACAGCATGGATCCTGACCAGACTGCGCGGATGCGCAGGCTGGTCTGGATCCATGCTGGTCACAAAGCCACTATGTTGGTTTTCTCATGGCGCGGCTCATTATTAACATCTTAAATTGAAACAAAGAAATATCCTCTTTATATGCTTGAAATATTATAGGAATATATTTTTTCTGAATTTTATTACTGTTTAATATGATGCTTCTGTTTATAGATATTTTTGTTGCCTGGCAGCATTGCTCACTCCCCACAGAGACAAGCAGACACAGTGGGGCTTGTCATAGAAAGGGAGAGAGCAGAAGATGAAAAAGATGGTCTTAGGTATGGTTCACAATTTTTATTTGGTTGAAATAGTTATAGAATCAATTCCAGTACTTAATTATGTCTCCCCCTTCCGTCCGTCCGTCTGTACATCACACTTCATTTCCGAGCAGTTACTGGAGAACCATTTGACCTAGAACCTTCAAACTTCATAGGGTTGTAGGGCTGCCAGAGTAGACGACCCCTTTTGTTTTTTGGGTCACTCGTCAAAGGTCAAGGTCACAGGGGCCTGAACATTGAAAACCATTTCCGATCAATAACTAGAGAACCACTTGACCCAGAATGTTGAAACTTCATAGGATGATTGATCATGAAGAGTAGATGACCCCTATAGATTTTGGCGTCACTCCGTCAAAGGTCAAGGTCACAGGGGCCTGAACATTGAAAACCATTTCCGATCAATAACTACAGAACAACTTGACCCAGAATGTAGAAACTTCATAAGATGATTGGTCATGAAGAGTAGATGACCCCTATTGATTTTGGGGTCACTCCATCAAAGGTCAAGGTCACAGGGGCCTGAACATTGAAAACCATTTCCGATCAATAACTTGAGAACCACTTGACCCAGAATGTTGAAACTTCATAGGATGATTGATCATGAAGAGTAGATGACCCTATTGATTTTGGGGTCACTCTGTCAAAGGTCAAGGTCACAGGGGCCTGAACATTGAAAACCATTTCCGATCAATAACTAGAGAACCACTTGACCCAGAATGTTGAAACTTCATAGGATGATTGGTCATGAAGAGTAGATGACCCCTATTGATATTGGGGTCACTCTGTCAAAGGTCAAGGTCAAAGGGGCCTGAACATTGAAAACAATTTCCGATCAATAACTAGAGAACCACTTGACCCAGAATGTTGAAACTTCATAGGATGATTGATCATTAAGAGTAGATGACCCCTATTGATTTTGGGAACACTCTGTCAAAGGTCAAGGTCACAGGGGCCTGAACATTGAAAACCATTTTCGATCAATAACTAGAGAACCACTTGACCCAGAATATTGAAACTTCATAGGATGATTGGTCATGAAGAGTAGATGACCCCTATTGATTTTGGGGTCACTCCGTCAAAGGTCAAGGCCACAAGGGCCTGAACATTGAAAACCATTTCCGATCAATAACTAGAGAACCACTTGACCCAGACTGTTGAAACTTCATAGGATGATTGTACATGCAAAGTAGATGACCCCTATCGATTTTGGGGTCACTCCATTAAAGGTCAAGGTCACAGGGGCCTGAACATTGAAAACAATTTCCGGTCAGTAACTCGAGAACCACTTGACCCAGAATGTTGAAACTTAATAGGATGATTGGTCATGCAGAGTAGATGACCCCTATTGATTTTGGGGTCACTCTGTGAAAGGTCAAGGTCACAGGGGCCCGAATATTGAAAACCATTTCCGGTCAGTAACTTGAGAACCACTTGACCCAGAATGATGAAACTTCATAGGATGATTGGTCAAGCAGTGTAGCTGACTCATAACGATTTTAGGGTCACTCTGTTAAAGGTCAAGGCCACAGGGGCCTGAACATGGAAAACCATTTCCAATCAATAACTTGAGAACCTCTCGACCCAGAATGTTGAAACTTCATAGGATGATTGTTCATGCAGAGTAAATGACCCCTATTGATTTTGGGGTCTCTCCGTTAAAGGTCAAGGTCACAGGGGCCTGAACATTGATAACCAGTTCCGATCAATAACTTGAGAACCACTTGACCCAGAATGTTGAAACTTCATAGGATGATTGAACATGCAGAGCAGATGACCCCTATTGATTTTTGGGTCAGTCTATTAAAGGTCAAGGTCACAGTGGCCTGTTCATGTAAAATCATTTTTTGGAAATAACTTGAGAACCACTTGACCTACAATGTTGAAACTTAATACGATGATTGGACATGCAGAGAAGATGACCCCTATTTATTTTGAGATCACTTCATCAAAGGTCAAGGTCACAGGAGCCTGAACAGTGACTTGAGAACCACTAGGCCAAGAATGTTGAAATTTAGCAGGATTACTGGACATGCCAAGTAGATGATCCCTATTGCAGCCAACCATCATAGTCTCTTTGACTTTCGCTCCTGACCCCTATTGACTTCTTGCCTATAGGACGACATGCGCTTTTTTACAAAAGCATTTTCTAGTTTTCACCTCAAGTTAGTGAAGCTTCTATAAAGGTTCCTTTATTCAGATTTGTAAAAATAACTGGAAGTAATATGAATAAATATTCATGGGGGATTATTTTTCATGTTCGCTTCTATCAATGAAAACTAAATCTACAATGAACATAAGAAAATTCACACTAATATTGTTTTCAAATGTTTTAAGATCTGCCAGTTCATGCCTCTGAAAACATTTCTGTCAAAACCACAAAATTTCATTCTAACAAGACTGATTTTGTAGAGTTTCTTCAGATTGTCTTAGACACAGTTTGAATCATCCGTGAATCAGATTTGGCATCCTCTATTATAGAAACTATATTCACCTGCCATGTGCACTTCATGTTGTCCCCAACTTTATAGATAATTAAATTACATTACATTGACATCTTTTGTTAACAGTTGATAATTTTTTCTAGATTTTGTGGTTGAGTAAATCTGTGAAATAAAATCCCTATGAACCAGTTAAATTCCCATTCATTTTATGTTCAGTGGCCAAAATCTACAAATTTACATCACCAAGAAATAGCCATTTTTACCAGAACCGCGAAATCTGATACCCACGAAATTTGATTATTTCACAGTATGCAATAGCAGGTAATGTTTCATCATAGGTACTTGGCTGTTTTGATAGGTCCCAGTGTTGTGTATTTATCATTTTCAGTATTACTGTTAATATCTTTAACCTTTATCCTGCTATATTTCTAAAATGGACTAGTTCATCATTCAGTTTGTGCAGTACCATTTATTATTTGGAGGGGTGTTCACTGAAAATTTACTGACTGAATAGCAAACAGTGCAGACCATGATCAGCCTTGGTCTGCACTGGTCGCAAAAGGCAGAATCACATGCCGCCAGCAGGCTAACGGTTCATATCATTATCATATGAGCTTTTCTCAACTGGAAGATTTCGGTTTGTTATATTCTAGGTACTTTATTGAAGAGGACGGTAAACCAACACTAAACTCTCTGTATGAGGAATGGTTTCATTGCGAGGATCTCGGCTCTCAGCTTGGACCTATTATCAAAAGGTAATCAGACATTAAGTAAACATGTATAGAAAAGTAAATTTGTCCTGAAAAAATTATTACAATGAATAGACACAATTTTTTTTAAATGTGTGTATGAAAGGGGTCTTCCATGATTAAAAAAACAACAAAAAACTTTGGCATTTTTTGCTGAAACAACCTTTTTAGGATACTTGTTATTGAGGTCAATTTGATTTGATTTTGTATGAGTTGCCAATGTTTTCAAATGTTATAGCTCATTTAATTTGACATTTCAGATTTTTTGCCTCGGAACAGCATAAAACAGGAAAACCGTTACCAGGTAATACTTTCATTTACTGTAATATCTCAAACTCTATTTTTTAGCTCATCTGATTTTTTGAAAAAAAATGATGAGTTTATTGTCATCACTTGAGCGGGCGTCGGCGTCGGGTCTGCGTCGGCGTTGCCTGGTTAAGTTTTATGTTAGGTCAGCTTTTCTCCAAAACTATCAAAGCTATTGCTTTGAAACTTGGAATACTTGTTCACCATCATAAGCTGACCTCGTATAGCAAGAAACATAATCCATCTTGCTTTTTGCAAGATTTATGCCCCTTTTGTACTTAGAAAAATCAGATTTCTTGGTTAAGTTTTATGTTTAGGTCAATTTTTCTCCTAAACTATCAAAGCTATTGCATTTGAAACTTGGAATACTTGTTCACCATCATAAGCAACCTTGTACATCAAGAAACATAACTCCATCTTCCTTTTTGCAAGATTTATTGCCCCTTTTGGACTTAGAAAATCAGTTTTCTTGGTTAAGTTTTATGTTTAGGTCAGCTTTTATCCAAAACTATCAAAGCTATTGCTTTAAAACTTGCAACACTTGTTCACCATCATAAGTTGACCCTGTACAGCAAGAAACATAACTCTGTCCTGCTTTTTGCAAGATTTATGGCCCCTTTTGGACTTAGAAAATATCAGATTTCTTGGTTAAGTTTTATGTTTAGGTCAACTTTTTCTCTTAAACTACCAAAGCTATTGCTTTGAAACTTGCAACACTTGTTCACCATCATAAGCTGACCCTGTACAGCAAGCAACATAACTCCATCCTGCTTTTTGCAATAATTATTGCCCCTTTTGGACTTAGAAAATCATTTTCTTGGTTGAGTATTATGTTTAAGTCATCTTTTCTCATAAACTATCAAAGCTATTGCTTTAAAACTTGCAACAGTTTTTCACCATCATAAGTGGACACTGTACACAAGAAACATAACTCTATCCTGCTTTTTGCAAGAATGATGCCCTTTTTAGACTTAGAAATCATGGTAGGACAATATTTCTATTACACAAAAAAAATCAGATGAGCGTCAGCACCCGCAAGGCGGTGCTCTTGTTTAAACTCCAGCATGAATTTTAATCAGTTTTTGATGTGCAGCTGCAGGCATTACGATTATTTTTATCTGTATTTGTGATATATGGGAGCCTCCACAGCCAGGCGGTTAAGATTGCTGATTTCAAATCACTTTCTCCTCACCATTGCAGGTTATAGCCCAGCTTCCATCACTATGAGTAAGGTCAGTGATGCTACCTAGGTACCAGCCTATGTCTGAAATAAAGCACATAACTAAATTATTTTGTGGGAATTAAAACCCTAGCAACAAATCATTTTTGTATTTATGCAAAGCAGGTAACTCTTCATTATGCTTTTTGACAGAATTAAGCCAATTCAAACAAAACTAGACACTGTAACAGACATTATTTTTGTTGAATTATCAATAAATGCTATATTAAGGGATTTATCTCTGTCCTAATAATATTTATGCAGAATGAATTGACTTCTAATATCAGCGTCAGGTCTGAGAACTTTTGATTGTTGAGTTTAGCAATAATTCCCATGTAAATTATATGTGCAGTGTAACTATTGTACATATATCTACACACAGGTATTACACCATACTTTGTGAATTTATATCTGAATGTTTTGGTGTGATGTATGTACTTAGTTCTGTGTGACCTTTCACCTTTAATAACAATGCAGGCAGGTGATAATTAACCATCATGGTCCTCTATTTTTTTTTTTTGTTGATTAGTTAGGTTGCTTACCATACCATTCACTATTGATAAATTATGGTTGAAAATAAAATCTATTTTACTTTTCTTTTTTTTTTTACACTTCTTACCCCCCCCCCCCCCCCCCCCCCCCCCCCCCACAGGCATAAAAATTGTACTGTTTAACAATTCCTGTGCCTTTATATACACATCTTTGTGCTATGGCTAGATATTTCATATCCATTCTCCTAGCAGGTTAAATGAAGTAGTATGGGTAGACATTCACTTTCTCTAATTTCAGACACCAGTAGGCATTTGGGTAGAACCAATGACTTTCTGCAAACCAGCTTGATGACCTTCTCACATTATGACCTGAGCAGGGCCTGAACCCACACAGGTTAGGGACTAGTGATTCAAAGTTGGCGACGTGAACAACATGGCCAAGTAGCTCTCCATAGCCTTTCAATGTTGAAAATACAGTAATGCCTGTATTTACACTGTCATTTTTTCAGGTACCATTCCAGAAGTCCCTCCTGTGGTGTTGAATTCAGACTTGACATTACAGGATCCCTTTCTTCTTGCCGATTATATAAAAGAGAATAGAGCAAAGATTGATAGTACAGGTTTTATCAAACTATTCGAGAGAGATGATTACACACATCAGTTTCAGGTAAATTGTTCATCAACACATATGAGCAGTGCCATGAGAAAACCAACATAGTGGCTTTGTGACCAGCATGGATCCAGACCAGCCTGCGCATCCACGCAGTCTTGTCAGAATCCATGCTGTTCACTAACAGTTTCTGTAATTGCAATAGGCTTTGAAAGCAGACAGCATGGATCCTGACCAGCCTGCGCATCTACGCAGTCTGGTCTGGATCCATGCTGGTCGCAAACACACTATGTTGGTTTTCTTATGGCATGGCTCATTTAATCATTGTTCCTTTTTTATACTGAAGGATACAGTGCAGAATAGGAAATATGATGATTTAGCTTTAAAGCTTTAAGTGATTGTAGAATACTTAACCATAAAATACTGTTTAATCATTATACCTCCCCCCCCACACCACCCCCACTGGGGGAGACATATTGTTTTTGCCCTGTCCATCAGTCGTCCATCTGAGCCAACATTTGCATATATAGGTGGCTATGAGAACAATAGGTAACTGTACTTTTTCTTTGATGACATTCATTCCGTAAGTCTTTTATATGGCTATTTTTCTTTTACATGGCTAAAAGAACAATAGGGAGAACAAAAGAGTAGCCGCATGAATACCCATATGTAGGAACATCTATCTGTCCGTCCGTAGGTAACACTTAATTTCCAATCAATAACTGGAGAACTATTTGACCTGGAACCTTCAAACTTCATAGGGTTACAGGGCTTGTGGAGTAGATGACCCTTATTGTTTTTGGGGTCACTAAATCAAAGGTCAAGGTCACAGGGGCCGGAACATTGAAAACCATGTCCAATCAATAACTTGAGAACCACTTGACCCAAAATGTTGAACTTCATAGGATGAATGGACATGCAGAGTAGATACCCGTATTGATTTTGGGGTCATTTTATTAAAGGTCAAGGTCACATGGGCCAGAACATGGAAACCCATTTCAAATCAATAACTAGAGAACCATTTGACCTAGAATCTCCAAACTTCATAGGTTGATAGGGCTTACAAAGTAGATGACCCCTGATTTTTTGGGGGTAACTAGATCGAAGGTCAAGGTCACAGGGGCCTGAACATGGAAAACTGTTTCTGTTCAATAACTTAGAACCACTTGACCCAGAAAGTTGAAACTTCTTAGGATGATTGGACATAGAGTAGGTGACCCCTATTGATTTTTTGGTCACTTGATCAAAGGTTAAAGTCACCAGGACTAGAACATGGAAAACCATTTCCAATCAATAGCTTGAGAACCACTAGGCTCAGAATGTTGAAACTTCGCGGGATAATTGGACATGCAGAGTAGATGATCCCTATTGCAACCAACCATCAGTGTCTCTTTGACTTTCGCTCCTGTCCCCTATTGACTTCTTGTTTATTACTACAATCCATTGGGGGAGAAGGAGAATTGCAATTCTTATGACATTAAAATTTTGTTGACGATCAAGTCATGCACCATGTATTCGTGACTTGTTGGCATCATGATTTCTTGATGTCATGACTTGGCAATGCCATGAGTTCTTGGTGCAATGATTTGTCAATGCTATGATTTCTTTTTGCCAGGATTTGTCAATGACATGATTTTTTGATGCCACGATTAATTAGCTCATGTGGTACTAAATTTACAGTCTCACGAGCTTGTAAAATAGTCAAATGAGCTGCGCAATGAGAAAACCAACATATTGTGTTTGCGACCAGCATGGATCCAGACCAGCCTGCACACCCATGCAGCCTGGTCAGGATCCATGCTGTTCACTTTCAAAGCCTATTGCAGTTAGAGAAACTGTTAGTGAACAGCATGGATCCTGACCCGACTGCGCAGATGCACAGGCTGGTCTGGATCCATGCTGGTCGCAAACGCACTATGTTGGTTTTCACATGGCGCAGCTCAAATGCATTTTATTGTTTTTATTTCCTACTTCGTAATGTTCGTGATCTGATTTCTCAAAGTAATGGTTGGACGCGGTGCATTATTATAACTTTAAGATAAAACAGAGTGAAAACCATAATATATTTTAGTATATAGAAGGTTTGTCTTTTAGGTGTACATATATGGAAAGGGAGAAAATACAGCAAAGATTGATGTTGCTGAAACATTCATCTGGGTTTTGGTAAGTAGGTTTCAAGCGAGTCATGTCATACAGTTTTACTAAATCTATATGTTCTGGCTGAAGTTTTGTATTTGAAAGAGCTAGGGGTTAGTTATTTTTAATGTGCGAGTGTGCGCATTAGTTGAATAAGGCATTGTCAACTTGTAGAAGTGAGCAGGATATCTTACTGCTGTAATGCTACCTCACTGGAATATCACCCTGTGTGCACATCATGATATGCAACCCAGTCACAACAGACAGACACTGGACTCAAGTCCTAGAATTATCCACTTTAAATGCAGAGCTCAAAACAAGACAGTGCCGTTTTTGTAAAGCTTTTGGTATGTCAGGGATTGGACTCTAACCTCTTCATTTGATAAAGATATTCTGCCAATAAACCACTGCTGCTGTACCAGGGCACAAAGGCAGAATCAGTCGTGTCCAGCATGATAAGGGTTAAAACCTATTAAAACAAATATAGTTTAAATTGTTTATGAAGATTTCACAAACAGATTCAGTTGGTGTTTGTTTATATTATTTCAGGAGGGTAGTTGTACAGTGAAGACAGGGGGAAAGGAGTACACTTTATCACTGGGAGATAACTTGCTCATCAGACAAGGCCAAGAGTACGAATATTTAGTTTTTATTTAATTATTTTAGCACATGTCTAAGGTTATACTTCTGAGTTTGGACACTGGTCTCAAAATTGAAACTGACCAGTCTGAGACTCTGTTTTGTAACCTTGGACATAGATTGTAACACAAATTATAAGCTGATAAAAATCACTCAAGCCCACTTCATAGAAGAATCCAGTATTCATTTAAGGAGATATAATGTGACTTTTAAAAGATTTGGACCTGTTACCAACTTGATATACAAATGAGCCGCACCATGAGAAAACCAACATAGTGGGTTTGCGACCTGCATGGATCCAGACCAGCCTGCGCATCCGCGCAGTCTGGTCAGGCTCCATGCTGTTCGCTTTCAAAGCCTATTGGAATTGGAGAAACTGTTAGTGAACAGTCTGGACCTGACCAGACTGCGCGGATGCGTCTGTAGCCTTTGGGCTGGATCCAATGCTAGGTGACAGCCCACATGTCAGGTTTTTTCATGGCGGCGGCTTTTAAATTACTGCACCTGTTAACTATCCAATCAGCTTGTTAGGAAGAGCAAACAACAATGAGTCAAGAGGTGGCAAATTTTTCTTGGTGCAGCCAGCGTTAAATGTGAAGATTTGATAGAAAACAGTGTCCTCAGATCTTTAAACCACTACCTGAAGAGTTGGAATTTGATGCTATATTATTGAAAAATTCTTAGAAATGACTAAAACCCTAAAAAACAAAAAGTACTTGAAAAAAGGCTAGAATTTCACCCAAAACTCCTTTAACATGTTCGATCTTTACTAGCTTTATGGAAAAGAAATAGTAAAAACGATGAGAATTTGCAAAAGCATACAGTATCAGATCACTAACTGATCCTTGTATTCAACTATTAGCAGTTGTACAAAGTGGTGATAAGTCTCTGTTATAACCACATTTAAAAAAGAAAAAAAATTAAGGTTTCAAGATACGATGTGGAGAAATTGTAATTTCTTATGAAAAGCAAGTTAGTAATGATGCAAAGTCTTCAACACCAGTTTTGTTAACTGACTGCTTTCACGTTTCTAAAATATTGTTGAAAAACTGAAAAAACAAAAGAAAGTTCACAGTGACCTCGAGACTAAAAGGTCAAGGTCACAGAACACTTATGACTGAATATTACTCCCTCAGACAAGTCATAATGGGGTGGGAGGGGTTGGGGGTGTGCATACATGTTTTTCAGAAAGCCTTTATTTATGAATTATTTTCTGATTTTACAGTAACCGAATTGAACATGTTCCTACAACCAAGGACTCATATTATAGATATTTATGTCCTTGCTTCAACCACATATTGGTTACTTTAAGATTAGTGCATATATAATAATATACATGTATGGTAAATAGATATTATCATTTTTTCATTATAAATTTCAAACCAAATTCATGAAAAAACATCTGTCACCAGATTAAGTGATCAACAACAATACACATATGACGTGTGACATATTTTATCATTTCAGATACAACAGCAAGCCAGTCCAAGAGGTGTGCATTTACTTCTGTATCACTGATACACAGCAGTGACCCCGTACACACACTCAAACAGAAAGTAAATCCAAAAGAAGCAAAGGGGCAAACAAAACAGTGATGTGTGAACATATTTGTGATAAAAACTGTGATGGTATATACTTGTGTGTTTTATGTATGATAACCTCAATCATAACACAAATTGGTATTTTGACAAGGCTAGTGAATGCTGTCTATATACAAAACAAGAAGTTTGAATCAGCCATTAACCAGATATATGTGTACATGTTTAGGACAAAAGACGTCAGTCTGTGGAATGAGCAGCTGTTGAAGACGAAGTTGATAGGACAGGTTTTTGTTTTGTACCTCTAAATCAGAACCCCTTAAATGCAGAAACCCATATAAATCAGAACACCTTAAAACGGGAAACCCCTGTTAACCCGAACCCCTTAAAAGCAGAACCATCGCCTCCCTTCAGTCAAAATACCTTGAAAGGGGAAACCTGAATCTTAAAATTGAACCCTTAAAGGCAGAAACCCATTCAAATGTAATAATTGTTTTGGTCTGGTATGAGTTCCTTTTATTGAAAGTTTATCATGAAAAATGAGCTTTTAGTGGCTTTTGTTTTCAGTTTTACAAGGTTTACAATGTACTCTCTACAATACTAGCTTTAAAGGCTTAATTACTGAAATGCCACCCAGTTTGTATGTAGGATTTAATTCTTGGGAGTTGTGTTTGAAAAACTGCAGTAACAAACTTAATGATCCATATACGCTGATGGAATTATATCTGTTCTAAGAAATAACATACAGTTTTCCGTTTAACTGTGGTACATTTGCAAAGTTATCAGGTTCTGTGATGTTTCAACTCGACTGAGCAAAAAGTGCTTATGGTGAGCTTTTAGGACCATTGGCTGTCCATCGTCCACAATTTCTTTAAAGAACATTCTCCTACTAAGCCACTAAGCTAATTTCAACCAAACTTTACAGGAATGTGTCTATGGTGGGTCTCTTTCGGCTTCCGGCAAATCTAGGTCAGTTACGCAGAATTGTAGTTGTCATGGCAACCATAAGGAAAAAAAAACAACAACAAAAACTACTGTTTAGAAACTGCTGGCCAGATTTCAAAATACTCTCATAACAATGTTTTTTAGGTGACTCTCTACCAAATTCCTTCAAGCTATGTTGATTTGTTGAATAAACATTACTACCAAGGGTCGGGGTAGTTTTCTCTATATGGCTATATTGAATGCTTGTCAGATTAAAAAATAAGTTTTGGTTGACCCTCTTTAAAATTCCTGCAAGCCATGTTGATTTGTTACAAAATCATTGCCACCAGTTCGTAGATCTAGTTTCTCTTTATGGCTATATTGGAAACTTTAAAAATCAAGTTCTCTGAAACCACTGGCCTAATTTCAAAATAATTTCAGTGAAGTGTTTCTTGGGTGACCTCCTACTAAATTTTCTGTAAAAGCACAATCATATTTTCGCTGGGTCAAAATTTCACGAATTTGAAATTTTGAGTATGTTTGTGAGGTTTAATAATCGTGAAATTGTTAAAATAGTATCCTACTTTAATATGAATTATACAAATGGTAAAGATTAATTTTCACGAGATGTAGGGCCACGCGAATTTAGCAAAAAATTAAACCCTTGCAAAAATTTCTGCTTTTACAGTACTCAAGCCATATTGATTTGTTTAAAACATGGCCACCATGGCATGAGGTTAATTTTCTCTATATTTTTTTATAAATCTCCTGCTAATTTCAAGCTATGTAGTCTGAAATGTCTCTTTGGTGACCCTCTGCCATATTCCTCTAAGCCATGTTGATTTGTTAAAAATCATGGCTCCCAAGGGTCATGAATAATCTTCTTGTCAGAAACTGCTGAGTTGATTTAAAAAAAAAATTTTTTTCACAAAAACGTTCCTTAGATGAACCTCTACCCAGGTTTGTCAGATTATTCGACTTTGTTAAAAACATTGCCACCAGGGGGCAGGGCATGTTCAAATTATTCCTATTTGTCAAAAATAAAATTGACCAGCAGAGTACATAGTCACTTTTCCAATATGTGTGTAGAATTTCCAAAATTATAGTGAAACCATTAATCACCGGAATTGTTCAAACAAGCTGTGAAATTCAGGTGAGCAATCTAGGGTTGTCGTAGCACTTATGTTTTATATCAGAAGGTGAATTATTGAAGTATTTTACAGTATTAGGTATTTTTTTTATATTTTTGTTTGAAATTTTGCTATTACATGTAATTATTTACATTCTGTGCATGCTGCTTTTGTTGTTTTAAGGGGAATAAATGTGTATTAATGGAGATTTTCATGCTCTTAAAACACCTTTTTTTAGCTCACCTGTCACGTAGTGACAAGGTGAGCTTTTGTGACTGTCCTTCGGCTGTCATCCGTCGTCGTCTTTCCACAATTTCTTGTGAACTCAATAGAGACAACATTTTGCATTCAATTTTAATTAAACTTGCACACAACTTGTATTGGCATAATATCTTCTTAACTTTTGAAAACTGGCCAGATCCCATCATTGGTTCCAGAGTTGTGGCCCCTTAAAAGGCCAAAATTTGCTAATTTGGCTTGTGAACACACTTTGCAATCAATTTTAATTAAACTTACACACAACTTGTATTGTCATAAATCTTGGTTCCTTTTGAAAACTGGCCATGCAGATCCCATCATGGGTTCCAGACTTATGGCCCCTTAAAAGGCCAAAATTTGCTATTTTTTGCTTGTGAACACAATAGAGACCACATTTTGCAATTGATTTTAATCAAACTTGCACACAACTTCTATTAGCATAATATCTCGATTCCTTTTGAAAATTGACCAGATCCCATCATGGGTTCGAGAGGTATGACTCCTTAAAAGGCTAAAATTTGCTATTCTTGCTTTTGCAGCCATATAGAGGCTTCATTTATGGTTTGATTTGATACAAACTTGCAAATATCTTTAACAACAATAGATCTTGAATTCCTTGATGAATCCGGCAGATCCAATAATAGGTTTCAGAGTTACGGCCCCTGAAAGAGCCAAAATTAGTTAATTTTACCTCGTGAACGCAATGGAAGTGACATTTTACATTTGACTTTAACCCCACTTACATACAAGTTAAGACACAATAATATCTCAGTTCCTTTCAAAACCGGCTAGATTCGGTCATGGGTTCTAGAGTTACTTCCCTTGAAAGGGTCAAAATTTTCTATATTGGCCCTTTCAGCCATATAGAGGTTTCATTTTGCTTTACTTTGATACAAACTTGCACAGAATGTTTATCTAGACGATCTCTATGCCAAGTTTGAAACCTGTTGATGTGGGGTCAAAAACTAGGTCACCAGGTCAAATCAAAGGAAAAGCTTGTTAACACCCTGGAGGCCACATTCTATGACCCTATCTTCATGAAACATGGTCAGAAAGTTTATCTTGTTTATATGAAATGTTAACAGTATATTTATTTTGTTCAAGTCAATAGATATGCCTTAATAAATGTGACAAGTGCCTATTAACAAATATTCAATTTACATAATTTTACTATTATATTTGTTAAATATAGCCAATGCACTAATCTAAATGTTGCGTCCATAAAGTGTAAAAAGTGACCTGTTTAGTTAAGAATTTTTATGGAAAATAATAGCCAGCAAAATGAGTTTCTTTATCTCAATGAAGTGTATCATACTGGAACTATCTACCTATTTCTATTAAGATTTATCACCTATTTAGTGTAACTGAAAAAAAACTAGGGTAGCATGCCCGAGACTGCTATGAAGAAGTTTTGCTTTGTGACTACATTCCTGCATGTAATTTATACACAACTGTGCATTTTATGTACATAGAGGATACCACACAAGTGTCTTTTCATATTGAATTTATTAAATGAGTTGAATGAAATACATGTAATAAAATGCAAGCATTTTGTCAATTTTATTCAACAAGTTTGATAAATTCAATGTGGAATTATCACATGTTAGCTTTCCTAGCTTATACATAAAAAATTCTGCTTTCTTTAACTATTATAAACAAGACTAGTCAATTTGATCAACAGGTCAACCTAAGCTTTATTACCCCAGTGTATTATCAAATTGATGTAATGGCTTTATCACACACCTGTGACGTCAGACTTGTGATAAATAAGATTGATATCTATTTATTTGCTCATATTTTTGCTGTTAACTAAACTCAGGTGCTAGGGATTTGTATAGGCTGCTGAAGCTTTAACACTGTAAATTGTTTAGGTTTTTATTCAGATTGGAGCATTAATAATAAAATTTTGAAAAAAAGACTGTGTTATGGTTTTATTAATGACACATCTTTCTCTTTAATGACCAAAAGAATATGGAGATAACCATAGATCAAACTGTCAATAGATTAAGATTTTAATTCCTCAGATACTGAACACTGATGGTGGAATTCCAGTAACTATTGTAGATGGTTCCCTGCACTGACAAGGATTTGATGTACATATGAGCCGTGCCATGAGAAAACCAACATAGTGCGTTTGCATCCAGCATGGATCCAGACCAGCCTGCGCATCCGCAGTTTGGTCAGGATCCATGCTGGTCGCTTTCAAACCCTTTTGCAATTAGAGAAACTGTTAGTGAACAGCATGGATCCTGACCAGACTGCGCAGATGCGCAGGCTGGTCTGGATCCATTCTGGTCGCAAAGCCATTATTTTGGTTTTCACATGGTGCAGCTCATATAAGGCTTAATTTCTTCACTTATCCGTCTTTTCCTGGTTTTAATTGTCTTTCAGACATTGCCATTATAAATTCACTCCGCATACAAAGAACTATAACAAGGCAGCCCTTTTCTGTTATACCCTTTTAAGTAACTACTCCTTTCTGCAATATTAGTAGTATCACAATCTGCAATTTAAGTTGTATCGCAATAGTCTTTTCTGCAGTTTAAGTTTCATCACACAATGGTCCTTTTTGCAATGTAATTAGTTCAAGTATATGAGCCGTGCCATGGGAAAACCAACATAGTGGGTGTGCGACCAGCATGGATCCAGACCAGCCTGCACATTCGCGCAGTCTGGTCAGGATCAATGCTGTTCGCTAACAGTTTCTCCAATTCCAATAGGCTTTAAAAGTGAACAGCATGGAGCCTGACCAGACTGCGCGGATGCGCAGGCTGGTCTGGATCCATGCTGGTCGCACACCCACTATGTTGGTTTTCCCGTGGCGCGGCTCATATAGTAATTGCAGCATCCATCTGTCCATCCATTCTTTAATCCCAAATTCCTGTCTGGTCTGTAACTTTGTCATCCAATAAGGGATTTTTAATATTACTTGGCATAAATGTTCCCCATAATGAGATGATGTGTTATGCACAAGACCTTGAACCCTAGCTCAAAGGTCACACTGATGTTAAAGGTCAACAGGGCTTTTTTCCTGTCTGGTATCCATCAAAGAATTTTAATGTTAGGTCAGAGACCACCAATTCAAAGTGTATACTTGGGAATAAGGTAATGTTTGTCCATTTTGATTGGTCAGTCATGTAAACAAACCCAAAAAGTGATTTCTTTTTTCAAAATGGAATATTTTTACTGCATTTACAGTATATCATTATACATACTGACAAAATTTGCTACATTTTATGTGTATTGAAAAAAGTTTTATCAAATGAATTTCTCCCGCCATGCAAAGACGTAAACAGGGGGTCATCTCATTCACACGAAAATTACTTAAATAAAGTATCACTATTCATGTTTTTTGTCCGATATTTTGGTGGAACTAAGATAGTTCTTGAAAAAAAAATGTGATTGGATATACATATTTCGATTTATGGAAGGCGTACATGCCATAATGTTATAATGGAATTCTATAGGGAAACAATTGGTGTTCTCTAACTATTACTTGGAACAAATGTACCCCACTATCAGACAATGTGTCACGGGCAGTACCCAGAACCCTAGCTCTAACTCGGAGGTCAAACGTCAGTAGTGTTTTTTCTTGTCCAGTCCATAACACTGTCATCCTTGAAGGGGTCTTAATATTGCTTGGCACAAATGTATTGCTTAAGAGACATGTCATGCATAGATCCAGACCGCCTAGCCCAAAGGTCAAGGTCTCACTCGAGAGGTAAAAGGAAATGGTGTTTTTCCTGTCCAGTCCATAACTCTGTCATCCTTGAAGGAATTTTAATATTGCTTGGCACAAATGTATCCCATAATGAGACAACATGTCAAGCATAACACCCAAACCTATATCCTAAAGGTTAAGGTTACACTCTTAGGTCAAAGGTCAGTAGAGTTTTTTCCCTGCCGTCCATAACATATAGGTTGTTAAAATATTTGACCAAACATTTACCCAGGTATTACATACCTGCTACCACTTCCATTCACATGAAGCAGTATGAGGGGCTTGCTTTTGCAAATGTAGCTTCTTCTTCGAAATAAAAGACAGAGAAACACTTTAATAAAATACTTTATTGTCAATAATAAGTTCAAAGGGTGCAACAATATCAAATACCAAACAAACAGTTGAAACAAAAGCAAGTATAAATTAAATCGTGATTGAAAAATAAAATTAATAAGCAAAAATATGTAGAGGCAGTTTACTAGATACTACACAATGTAAATAATATTTGAGCTGCGCCATGAGAAAACCAACATAGTGGCTATGCGACCAGCATGGATCCAGACCAGCCTGCACATCCACACAGTCTGGTCAGGATCCATGCTGTTAGCTTTCAAAGCCTATTGCAATTAAAGAAACTGTTAGCGAACAGCATGGATCCTGACCAGACTGCGCGGATGTGCAGGCCGGTCTGGATCCATGCTGGTCGCAAAGCACTATGTTGGTTTTCTCATGGTGAGGCTCATTTGAACATTTTTCTCTCGTTTGTGGCATTTGGAAGCAAAATGTTACTTAAATGATGAAACAGATAGTAATAAAAGGTGGTCAATCTGATTTAGAACACGTAATGGATTTGTTCAAAACTTATATGACTGACCTGTAACATTTTAAACAACTTATTACGACTCTCTTAATGGCACTTGAAGGATGGATGTATTTATGAAATAGCTTTAAAACAAGAGCTGTCAGAGGACAGCAACGCTCGACTATTTAACAGCCTTGTCGCTTGAATGAATAAGAAAGTCGAAAAAAGGGGCATAATTTAGTAAAAAAGTAAAATAGGGTTATGGAACCTGCATAGTGCTTATCAGCTCATGACAGTGGACAAGTGTATGAAGTTTCAATCCATTCCCATTAGTGGGTATTGAGATACCAGCTTACATATAAGAATTTAACCCAAAAACTCCTAAGTTCAAAAAGGGGCATAATTTTGTAAAATGCAAAGTTGAGTTATTGACCCTTTGCACTGCATGTCATATCATGACAGTGAACTAGTGTGTGAAGTTTCAAGCCTTTCCCATTAGTGGATACTGAGATACCAGCTTACATACAAAAACTTAACCAAAAATTTCAATGCTGAAAAAAGGGCATAATTTTGTAAAAAAGCAAAATAAAGTTATGGGACCTGCTTTGCGCATGTCAGATCATGACAGTGAACAAGTGTGTGAAGTTTCAATCCATTCCCATTAGTGAGTACTGAGATACCAGCTTACATACAAAACCTTAACCAAAAAATTCTAAGTCGAAAAAGGGGCATAATTTTGTAAAAAAGCAAAATAGAGTTATGGAACCTGTGCAATGTAAGTCAGTTTATCACAGTAAATAAGTGTGTGAAGTTTCAATCCATTCCCACAAGTGGTTACTGAGATACCAGCTTACATACAAAACCTTAACCAAAAATTTTTAAGTCAAAAAAGGGGCATAATTTTGTAAAAAAGCAAAACAGAGTTATGGAACCTGTGCAATGTAAGTCAGTTTATCACAGTGAATAAGTGTGTGAAGTTTCAATCCATTCCCACAAGTGGTTGCTGAGATACCAGCTTACATACAAAAACTTAACCAAATCGGGACGCGGACGCCGACGCATGGGTGAGTCCAATAGCTCTACTATTCTATGAATAGTCGAGCTAAAAACCAAAAAAAAACTGAAAACGCTCTATCCAGATGGTTTAAATTCTAAAGTTTTATTTGATATTAATTGACCAATTAACTATTTGTATTGATCTATATATATAGATATGTAATGCCGAGTATATTGTTGTTATTTCCTATTTCTGTTTTTTATATAAATAAGTATAGGAAATTATGTATAAACACTATCCGAAAATTTACTCAGTATGTTTGTTAAATCCGTTTAAAGAAACGTTATTGTGAATTCATTTAACATTGTAAATAATGTACATCTAAACTTTGTATACATTTTACCGCCTTTTCACGCGACTTTGTTTAACGACGTCACGTCCGTTGTTTTTATTGTTATTCTTCCCTGATGAAGGCTTAACGCCGAAACGTTGGAAGTTAATAATTATCTATTAACAAACGCTACATGTGTTGTTGTTGATTTTTCCTGTTTATTGAAATAGCTTTTTTCATACTTGATTACCGACCAAGATATGTTTTTTTGTCATTTTTTTGTCATAAATATATATTTCGTAACCCTACTTTGCATGTACAATTTTAGGAAAAAAGAACAAATTTATTACATTTATCAAAGATCTGACTTTGAAATTATAATTATATATTATGGCAACAATCCAATGGAATTCAAAGCCTTGAATTATGATTATCTCCCTTTGTCTATGACAGAATGTAAAGTTGCAAGCAGTTTTACAACTACTAGTCTATTGTCTAATTTTGTAGAAATATCACAATAGGTATCTAATAGCATAACAATGAAGAAACACTGCTTTTCTATAAACTGAAAATCAAAATGTCCCTTGCTCTATTAACTCGGAACTATCTGAGCTTCTGGAATTCATTTTATATGTACCGGTACCTGGCTATATTCACTAAGAGTAACTGAACAATTGAGAGTTAACTGCAAAACAATCAAAACTCCTCCCTTATTTTATATGAGTTAAGACAGTTTTGCATGCAACAACTGAAATGGCAATTGCATTCGTACATTGTAAAGAAAATGAGTTTTTTTCTTGTAAACGGTGGAAAAAAACATGTAATCTGATACAGTAATGAGTAATTATCAATGCCCTAATCTTAAATTTACAGGGACAAAGTCATGTAGAGTATTCCAACCACCTATAAATGGTCGTTCTCTCATCATTTTTGTTATATACTGGTATGAGTGATAAAGTAGACACAAATATAAATACGAAATAAGGCACTGCCTCAATCGGGAACAGATCCGACTTGAAAAGAACTGTCTAATGACAGCACGGAAGGACACATTTTTTTAATTCGACAGTAAATATCTCATTTGGTATATCTCATGTTACCGTAAAGGGATCGATCCCGATTTTCGTCGCATCGAGTAGGATCGATTCCCTATCAATTTAAAGGTAAATTTTGGAATAAAAACAACACTGCCCATATTTGTACTGACGTGCAAGACGTTGCAATTCAGACAAGTTATGTGGACGCTTATTAGGCACAAGGAAAAAGTGTATTCTTCCAAAAAATCCGAAGTCAGACGCTCTGTACGTGCCGGAATGACATATTTTTTAATTCGATAGTATATATCTCATT
Source organism: Mercenaria mercenaria (assembly GCF_021730395.1). Taxonomy (NCBI): domain Eukaryota; kingdom Metazoa; phylum Mollusca; class Bivalvia; order Venerida; family Veneridae; genus Mercenaria; species Mercenaria mercenaria. The sequence goes on along the minus strand of NC_069361.1, from coordinate 46,224,056 downwards.
CAATATATCGCATGTTACCATAAAGGGATTGATCCATATTTTTGTCGCTTTGCAACGAAAATCGGTAGAATCGATTCCCTATTATTGAACCCCAACACAACACAACAAACTAAAATGTATTATTTAGCATACCTTCTTTTAAACAATGCATGAACTTCAACCTTTAGCCTGCTCTAAAATGGACTGGTCCATCATTCAATTTGGGCAGTACCATTTATTATTCGAAGAAATGTTCACTGAAAATTTACTGACTGAATAGTGAACAGTGCAGACTATGATCAGTCTGCACGGACACGTTGATCGATATTTGTATAGGAAAAATGTATAACATTCCTGCACTTAAGTGGTAAAACTTGATACAACTTACTTATAGGAGTAAAACCTATATATGTTTCCATTTCATAAACTATTGTTGTGCAGTGCCCTCATTAATTATAGTCAAAACATGGCAATTTAGTGTCGAGTTTATCACTACAGTACTGTCAGTAATAATGGTCACTCATATCATCATACTATAACTTACAGATTGTCACATATTAAAAACATGTAAAACAAGAGCACCGCCTTGTGGGTGCTGACGCTCATCTGATTTTTTTGTATAATAGAAATATTGTCCTACCCATGATTTTCTAAGTCTAAAAAGGGCCATCATTCTTGCAAAAAGCAGGATAGAGTTATGTTTCTTGATGTACAGTGTCCACTTATGATGGTGAAAAACTGTTGCAAGTTTTAAAGCAATAGCTTTGATAGTTTATGAGAAAAGTTGCCTTAAACATAATACTCAACCAAGAAAATGATTTTCTAAGTCCAAAAGGGGCAATAATTATTGCAAAAAGCAGGATGGAGTTATGTTGCTTGCTGTACAGGGTCAGCTTATGATGGTGAATAAGTGTTGCAAGTTTCAAAGCAATAGCTTTGATAGTTTAAGAGAAAAAGTTGACCCAAACATAAAACTTAACCAAAATATCTGATATTTTCTAAGTCCAAAAGGGGCCATAAATCTTGCAAAAAGCAGGATGGAGTTATGTTTCTTGCTGTACAGGGTCAGCTTATGATGGTGAACAAGTGTTGCAAGGTTTAAAGCAATAGCTTTGATAGTTTAGGATAAAAGCCAGGCACGTGTCCAGGTGGGGGGCCAGGGGGCCCGGGCCCCCCCAGCTGGCTGGCTAGTTACGATTTTTATTACTATGGGTCCCTCAATTAACAAATGTATACACCAGCGCAACTGGCTTGATTTGACAGCAATACACAGGCTAAAGAGCCATAAAACCGTGTCCGGTAGTGGAAATTAGCCCCAGGCATGTCACAGGTAAAAGTTTATCTGTGCATGCTTCATTGATCGCTTGATCGGTACTTGATTGGGTAGTGGAGAAACTATTATGTTTTTTACTCTTTGGAAGTGTTATAAAATGATCAGAACATTGTTGGTTTTGTTAAGTAAATCTTAAAATGAATCTGAAAATTGAAACATTATGATGGTTGTATTTTGTTTTTACATTAAGGCACATTCCCCAAATTTATTAAATTGATAGATATTTATCCTATCTTTTTATTACAACAATTATGAATTTGAAACTACTGTATCAATTTTACTCTTGGGTCCAATAACCTTACTTAAAAACTCTCATAGTTTTAAAAGTAGTTTCTCAGTAAATCTTACAAAACACATCTAAAACTCGTTACTTATGAGGGGTTTTATACATAAAAATATCATTTAATATGCGCTGTGATGTTATAGTTTGTACAGTCAAAGAAGTATAAAATACACATCTATTTATTTTTATAGATCTCTGGTACAGTTAAGAGTTCATTGACATTTGAAATCTATGATGTAAATAGTAACTGTCATAATACTTCGTTTGTTTTGTTGGAAATCTAAAAACATTTGGCCATTTTGCAAATAGGATACCCTTAATAATTAGACTAGCCACTAGACTGATAATTACGATATTTCTATGATTTTTTTTCTTTTTTATGTTCATAGAGACAAAAGCCAGTCTATTCTAGAGATTTTCTATCAGGACTGATGTTAAAATTGTAATATTGGACATAGTATATAGACTGGCTCAGTTCACTACATGAAATCATAAAAATGTGAATTTTTTTTTATCATAGTCTACTTAATAATCATCTTAAAACTTCAACATTTTTTTCAACTGGGTATCATACAGAACAAGAGGACCATGATGGTCCTGAATCGCTCACCTGACGTCGTTTTTTCTATTATTTGACATAGTGACCTAGTTTTTGAGCTCATGTGACCCAGTTTTGAACCTGACCTATATATCATCAAGATAAAAATTCTGACCAATTTTCATGAAGATCCATTGAAAAATATGGCCTCCAGAGAGGTCACAAGGTTTTTCATTATTTGACCTACTGACCTAGTTACTGACGGCATGTGACCCAGTTTCGAACTTGACCTAGATATCATCAAGATGAAGATTCTGACCAATTGTCATGAAGATCCATTGAAAAGTTTGGCCTCTAGGGAGGTCACAAGGTTTTTCTAATTTTAGACCTACTGACCTAGTTTTTGACCACAGTTGACCTAGTTTCAAACTTGACCTAGATATCATCAAGATGAACATTCAGACCAACTTTCATACAGATCCCATGAAAAATATGGCCTCTAGAGAGGTCACAAGGTTTTTCTATTATTTGATCTACTGACCTAGTTATTAATGGCATGTGACCCAGTTTCGAACTTGACCTAGATACCATCAAGGTGAACATTCTGACCAATTGTCATGAAGATCCATTCGAAAGTATGGCCTCTAGAGAGGTCACAAGGTTTTTCTATTTTAAGACCTACTGACATAGTTTTTGACCAGAGTTGACCCAGTTTCAAACTTAATCTAGATATCATCAAGATGAACATTCAGACCAACTTTCATACAGATTCCTTGAAAAATATGGCCTCTAGAGAGGTCACAAGGTTTTTTTATCATTTGACCTACTGACCTAGTTATTGAAGGCACGTGACCTAGTTTCGAACTTGACCTAGATATTATCAAGGTAAACATTCTGACCAATTTCCATGAAGATCCATCCAAAAGTATGGCCTCTAGGGAAGTCACAAGGTTTTTCTATTTTTAGACCTACTGACCTAGTTTTTGACCGCAGTTGACCTAGTTTCGAACTTGACCTAGATATCATCAAGGTAAACATTCTGACCAATTTCCATGAAGATCCATCCAAAAGTATGGCCTCTAGGGAGGTCAAAAGGTTTTTCTATTTTTAGACCTACTGACCTTGTTTTTGACTGCAGTTGACCTAGTTTCAAACTTGACCTAGATATCAACAAGATGAATATTCGGACCAACTTTCATACAGATCCCATGAAAAATATGGTCTCTAGAGAGGTCACAAGGTTTTTCTATTATTTGACCTACTGACCTAGTTATTGATGGCACGTGACCCACTTTCAAACTTGACCTAGATATCATCAAGGTGAACACTCAGACCCATTTTTATGAAGATCCATTCAAAAGTATGGCCTCTAGAGAGGTCACAAGGTTTTTCTATTTTTAGACCTACTGACCTAGTTTTTGACCGCAGCTGACCCACTTTCGAACTTGACCTAGATATCATCAAGATAAACATTCAGACTAATTTTCATACAGATCCCATGAAAAATATGGCCTCTAGAGAGGTCACAAGGTTTTTCTATTATTTCACCTACTGACCTAGTTTTTGATGGCACATGACCCAGTTTCGAACTTGACCTAGATATCATCAAGGTGAACATTCTGACCAATTTTCATGAAGATCTTATGAAAAATATGGCCTCTAGAGAGGTCACAAGGTTTTTCTATTTTTAGACCTACTGACCTAGTTTTTGATCACACCTGACCCAGTTTCGAACTTGACCTAGATATCATTAAGGTGAACATTCTGGCCAACTTTCATAAAGATCCCATGAAAAATGTGACCTCTAGAGTGGTCACAAGCAAAAGTTTAAGGACGGACTGACGGACAGACGCACGGACGACGGACGCCGCGTGATCACAAAAGCTCACCTTGTCACTTTGTGACAGGTGAGCTAAAAATAAGTCCATACACTGTGACTGTACAATCATACATACATTGAAAAGGCTTGATGAAATGATTAACAAGAGGACCATGATGGTCCTGAATCGCTCACCTATCTCCACATGACCCAGTGTTCAACTGAGTATGACATCGTTATTTCTATTATTTGACATAGTGACCTAGTTTTTGAGCACATGTGACCTAGATATCATCAAGATAAAAAATTCTGACCAATTTTCATGGAAATCCATTGAAAAATATGGCCTCTAGAGAGGTCACAAGGTTTTTCTATTATTTGAACTAATGACCTAGTTTTTGAAGGCACGTGACCCACTTTTAAACCTGACCTAGATATCATCAAGATGAACATTCTCACCAATTTTCATGAAGATCTCGTGAAAAATATGGCCTCTAGAGAGGTCACAAGGTTTTTCTATTTTTTGACCTACTGACCTAGTTTTTGACCGCACATGACCCAGTTACGAACCTGACCTAGATATCATCAAGCTGAACATTCTCACCAATTTTCATGAAGATCCATTGAGAAATATGGCCTCTAGAGAGGTCACAAGGTTTTTTCTATTTTTAGACCTACTGACCTAGTTTTTGACCCCACGTGACCCAGTTTCGAATCTGACTTAGATATCATCAAGATGAACATTCTGACCAATATTCATGAAGATCTCATGAAAAATATGGCCTCTAGAGAGGTCACAAGGCTTTTCTATTTTTAGATCTACTGACTAGTTTTTAACCCCACGTGACCCAGTTTCGAACTTGACCTAGATATCTTCAGGTAAACATTCTGACCAATTTTCATGAAGATCCATTGAAAAATATCGCCTCTAGAGAGGTCACAAGGTTTTTCTATTTTTAGACCTACTGACCTAGTTTTTGACCGCACATGACCCAGTTCCGAACTTGACCTAGATATCATCAAGGTGAACATTCTGACCAATTTCATGAAGATCCATTGAGAAATATGGCCCTAGAGAGGTCACAAGGTTTTTCTATTTTTAGATCTACTGACCTAGTTTTTGACCCACATGACCCAGTTTCGAACTTGACCTAGATATCATCAAGGTGAACATTCTGACCAATATTCATGAAGATCTCATGAAAATTATGGCCTCTAGAGAGGTCACAAGGTTTTTCTATTTTTAGATCTACTGACCTAGTTTTTAACCCACGTGACCCAGTTTCGAACTTGACCTAGATATCATCAAGATGAACACTCTGACCAATTTTCATGAAGATGCATTGAGAAATATGGCCTCTAGAGAGGTCACAAGGTTTTTCTATTTTTAGACCTAATGACCTAGTTTTTGACCCTACGTGACCCAGTTTCGAACTTGACCTAGATATCATCAAGATAAACATTCTGACCAATATTCATGAAGATCTCATGAAAAATATGGCCTAGAGAGGTCACAAGGTTTTTCTATTTTTAGACCTACTGACCTAGTTTTTGACCCACGTGACCAGTTTCGAACCTGACCTAGATATCATCAAGGTGAACATTCTGACCAATTTTCATGAAGATCTTGTGAAATATATGGCCTCTAGAGAGGTCACAAGGTTTTTCTATTTTTAGACCTACTGACCTAGTTTTTGATGGCATGTGACCCAGTTTCGAACTTGACCTAGATATCATCAAGATGAACATTCTGACCAACTTTCATAAAGATCCCATGAAAAATGTGACCTCTAGAGTGGTCACAAGCAAAAGTTTACGGACGGACGCACGCACGCACGACGGACGACGGACACCGCGCGATCACAAAAGCTCACCTTGTCACTTTGTGACAGGTGAGCTAAAAAGTAGACTTTTCCTTAAATATATGATACATTCATGCATCCTTAAAGGTGTTTCAGGTAGCAGGAAAATGCATCTATTCATGTGCCATATTAAAAAAAATCCAAAAGGGGCAATAATTCTTGCAAAAAGCAAGATGGAGTTATGTTTCTTGATGTACAGGGTCTGCTTATGATGGTGAACAAGTATTCCAAGTTTCAAAACAAAAGCTTTGATAGTTTAGGAGAAAAGTTGACCTAAACATAAAACTTAACCAAGAAATCTGATATTTTCTAAGTACAAAAGGGGCCATAAATCTTGCAAAAAGCAAGATGGAGTTATGTTTCTTGCTATACAGGGTCAGCTTATGATGGTGAACAAGTATTCCAAGTTTCAAAGCAATAGCTTTGATAGTTTAGGAGAAAAGCTGACCTAAACATAAAACTTAACCAGGCAACGCCACCGCCGACAACCGCTCAAGTGATGACAATAACTCATCATTTTTTTTCAAAAAATCAGATGAGCTAAAAATTCTATCACAGAAAGTAACAAAAATGTAATACCTATAAAAAAGTACTTAAAAATAAGCACAATCATGATCTAGTATGCAGAGTCTAAATAAAGAAATTTTGTGACTTTTTTTCTGTTTAATGGTGTCATAAGGGGGTTGTTTTTTCATAAAGTATATGCCCCAATACCCCCTCCCCCAACTAAGGAACCATTTCATATTCAATAATTTTTCAATGAATATACCGGTAAACTAAATCTAACTCGCTATGAATGTATGTTACCAATCGTAACACAACCAGTACTCTCTGTTCACTTACACACAATTATGCATGCATGTAGGCAAAAATGTACATGTGTAACATGTATGTCTGAAAGTTAGAGTATTGGGTAGCTACCACTCACAAACTTTCATTATTGTAGCTGTCTTAATCTGAGAATCCCCTCGAACCACCACTATCAAACTTTGGTGTATATTTCAATCAACTGTAAAAAGCAATGTATCTTATAACAACACAGAGGACTTGCCCCCTGGAAAGCCAGTACCTTTTAAAATCTATTATACTCGAGGATCCAGTGGTCTTAGAAATACTGACTGAATTTCATTTGGTAGATAATGAAAAGAAGTTATTTAAAGGCACTGGCCTTCAGATCGTTCGACAATAAAAAAAGGGAAAAATTTAGGTATCAGGAAATTAATGCTATATTTCTTAAGAAAGCTTTGTAATTTAATTACTGACAGACTATATGCTATGGAAACACATGAGAATTAGTTGATTTTACTAAGTTTTACACTGAAGATCAAAAAGGGTTTGTAATGCTTTACTCAAGGTAAACTGCCTTCAATATAAATATATACATTTAATGCGCTAAACACATGGTCCTCCGTGGCAGTATTGGTAAAGACAGTGGAAAAGCCCAGGTTCGATACCCAATGCTGGCATTTTTTTATCCCCTGACGAAAGTCGGAGGGATATAGTTTTGGCGTTGTCCGTCTGTTCGTCTTTCCGTCCGGAGCCATATCTAGGAAATGGTTGGAAATATTTATTTAAAACTTCATATACATGTTCACCACTATGAGTTCTTGTGGCCCGTCAAGTTTCAGTCAGATTGCCCAAGTAACACCAGAGTTATGGCCCTCAGAAGTTTCTAGTGTTAACTATATAGGGTACTATAAATATGGCAATTTCTGCATCATAACTTTTGATATATTTAACCTAGAACTATGAAACTTAAATAGAATTTAGATCACCATAATGTGGTTGTGTACACACAATTTCGTTCGGATTAATATGTAAATTAAGAGTTATTGCCCTTTAATTGTATATAAATCAACATATTTGTACATAACAAACTTACCATATGGTAGAATTTCATTAAATTTCTTTCATTCTTTTCCATGAACATTTATTGTAAACATGTGAAGTTTTGTACCCACACCTGGTCACCCCCTTACCTAGATCCCCCCTCCCCCCAAAAAAAATAATTCCTTATTTTAGATTTTTTTCAAACAAACTTCATATACATGTTCACCACTATGAGGTTATGGGGCCCATCAAGTTTCAGACAAATTGCCTAAGTAACACCAGAGTTATGGCCCTTAGAAGTTTCTACTGTTAACTATATAGGGTACTATAGATATGGCAATTTCTGCATCATAACTTTTGATATATTTGACCTTGAACTATGAAACTTTAACAGAATTTAGAGCACTATAATGTGGTTGCGCACACACAATTTTGTACAGTTTTCTTATGTAACTTCAGAGTTATTGCCTTTTAATTGTCTAAAAATCCACATATTTGTACATAACAAACTTACCATTTGGCAGAATTTCATTAAATTTCTTTCATTCTTTTCTGTGAACATTTATTATAAACATGTGAAGTTGCGCACCCATACCTGGTCACCCACTTGCCTTGGTCACACCCCCTCCCCCTCCCCCCCAAATTTTTTAAAAAAAGTTTTCATTTCTTATTTTAGATTTTTTTCAAACCTTCCAAGTTGTACCATTCCCCCACCTCACTCCTCCACCCTGTCATGCCCACCACTGATCATGCATCCTCTTGCACCCCCCACCCCCCACCAACTTCATCCTTTTACCCCTTTTTTTAAATTTTTTTTTTATTTTTAATTTTCAATCAATATTTATAATCAGCATGTGAAATTTTGTTTCCTCTCCCGTTCCCCTGCACCTCAATTCCTTTTTTTATTTTTTTTTTTAAATGTTCAATCCTTCAACGTTACCGGTAAGTTGTGACTGCAAAAACCTTGCCCTCAGCCATGTTCTAGATATCTTACCTGTATTCTCTTAAGGACATTCTGTTCTTTTAAAGGTCCAATACTAAGGAAAGTGAACATTTTAATTTCTTTTAAAAAGCACAGAAACTATTTCATTTTATTGGAAAATGAAAGTTGGTATGTAGAAATTCGAAATAAATCACAGTATATGTACAATTATTTTTCTATGAAGTATGAAAAAAGTTAAAAAGACCTGGGGGGGTCATTCTGTCGATTCATTGAAATTTCAACATAATACACATACATTTCTTTGAGTTCCAAAGACCTTCTGTAAATTTTGACCTGCCAATCTTCATTATTTAGTGTCTTGAAGAAGTCTATGCACTGGCTATGAAAAAAATTGCCAACTCACTTTCCCTTAGTAATGGACCTTTAAGTTCAAATGTACATGTTAAACAGCAACACCTGATGCCAAACCACTCAAAGACAATATTTCGTTCCAGTTTAACTTCAAGCTCACATTTCAATTAACTGCATTTAATTGTAAAAGCTAAGCTTATTACAGTAAGCATATTCCATTCAAAATAAATTCTTTAGTCAGGATCAAAGTGTCAAACATTTATTATGTACTCTTAAATTAAACATTTGTTTTTTGTTAAATTGATTTTGACAAATGAAATTATTTGCTTCTTATTAACATCCTTAACTTTTTGCCGGATATATTTTTTTGCCCTTCCTCACCACAAACCCTTTCAGCGGGGGATACCAATTTATTGAATTTACTTGTTTTTCTTGATTTTGCATTTTAAGATAGTTTAGAAACTAAAACTCCTGTTCTAATGTTGATATAATGACAAAACTTCAATTTTAAAGAACGGTCATTTTAAGCCAAAATCTGGAGGTCAGTGCCTTTAAGGAAAGCTGTTGTCTGTAGAATTTATGAATGTTGTAACAAACAGAATCACAGTTGAAAATGGGTGAAACAATTAAGAGTGAATATCAAAAAAAAATTTCTTAAATAAAATGAGTGCGATAGTCTATCACTTGATTATAGGGAACAGTGACCACTTGATGGTTAAAATGGAGAATTTAGCCTTTAATCAACTTATTGTTAACAATAAGAGAACCAATACAACTGACCCCTAGTCTTGATTCAACAAGAGTTGTTCGTAAAACATGTATGCCCCCAACCCCATGATGAGTTGCCCCATTTTCAGTCCTGTGATCACTGTGACCTTGACCTTTGACCTACTAGCCCCCAAAACAACAGGGGTCATCAGCTTCAAAAAGCCCAATCATGCTATCAAGTTTGAAAGTACTGGGTCAAGTGGTTCTCAAGTTATTGAGTGGAAACTGTTTTCAATGTTTAGGTCCCTGTGACCTTCACCTTTGACTTACTGATCCTTAAAAAAGCAACAGGGGTCTTCTACTTCATTAAGCCCAATCAAGCAATCAAGTTTTTAGGTTCCTGGTCAAGTGATTCTCAAGTTACAACGCAGAAATAGTTTTCAATGTTCAGGTCCCTGTGACCTTGACCTTTGACCTACTAATCCAAAAAACTACAGGGATCATCTATTTGGAAAGTCCAAACAAGCTTTCACGTTTGAAGGTTCTGGGTCAAGTAGTCCTCCTCAGATGGATGGACCGACATACTGACGCGACTGACAGTTGCAAAGCAATATACCCCTGCTTCTTTGAAAGGGGGCATATAACTAGAAAGCATCAAGCTGATTCAAAGGATGAGGGTCATCATGTAAAAATTTTGATTGTGCAATGAATTCTTTTCTAAGAATTTTTTTCCAGACCATTTTCTTACTTCAGTTTTAACAGAGCAATAGAATGTACCAAACAAAAAAAACATTCTGTAACTAATATCTATACTTGGCAATTGTTTGAAGGCTCGGAATAAATTTGTGAAAAACAGCATATACTGGGATATTTTGGGCACAGTAAATAATTAGCCTTACCATCCACCCCTACTGGAAGGTGAAAATTGACTGTACCAACTTTATACAAGAACATAATATAATGAATTTACTTATTAGATTAATTCAACTTCCTTTTGTGTAACTGGCAAACAAATCAAGCCATGTTAGAATGTATTCTATCATCAGAATGGCATATGCCAAAATCAATCTTCAAGGTTTCTGGCAGAATTATGCAAAATTAGACCATACCAAAATATCCTCAAGTGTGTTTTTAAATTAACTCCACTAAGGAAACTTGAATTCTATAGTAGCTAAACTAATAAGCATGTAAAAAAGAGCAAATTTTCAAACAGTCCTTCGATTCTCCATTATTTTCTTCAGTTGTAATGAATGACAATTCACATAGATCCTGTATTTATCACTAGTACATTGAGCATTTTTATTAATGAGTCAAGTCTGAGAGATCTAACAAATGGTCCCTTCATCTACAGACGATATTTCACGTACTGAAAACTAGTTCTGTTTATCTTTGACTCTAAAATCTCCATGAACTGGTCCCCAGTAGAGTTGTCTTGTATACTGAAGTACAAACTGGTCTAAAAATAGACTGAGTAGATACCACAGGGGAGCATACTCTAAAGTTATCAATCCCATGACATCCCAGTCATAATGTGTATAGTCCCAAGGACAAAGGTCAAACTGTTGCAGTATAAATCCTGAGCTAAACTCCCATAGGTATGTCCAAATTAGGTACACAAATCCTCGTACAAAGAGTGGAATTTTTCTTTTACAGCATTCTATATGAATCTGTTCACAGATTAGGCCCGATATTCCATATATAGGCATGATCCAGATGCTGGTATTACCCATAAGCTTCCAGTTCAGGTTAAACACAAACTCCCAACCTGCTGTGAACATAATCTCTGTAGCATAGCCATGTAGAGCATATAAGTACCATCTCCAAAACAAGGACAATGCTCCAACTTCCTCCATCCTGCAATTGGAGATTCTGAAATGATTTTGTGTACACATAAGTGATATTTACATGACTCAAGATTAACATAACAAGAGCTGTTGAAGGACAGCAAAGCTCGTCTCTTTAAAGCTCTGTCACTAAAAATGTAAAAACAACAAATATACAGACAAGTAAACAAGGCTGAAAGTGTCTCTCTCACCCACAGAAGCTTTGACTCATGAAATAGGTGCAAAATGAGTTTTAAAAAAGTATTCTAAAGTTTCAAAGCAATATCTGTAACAATTTTTTGAAAATTGTCATTTTTTTGAAGTTGCAAAGGCTGATTTCTTCAAGGTCAAGGCCACTAGGGGCCATGACTCACCATGGGAGTGTAAAATGAGATTTTGAACCATCCTACAAGGTTTCAAAGCAAAATAATTATGTAACAGTATGTAACAGTATTCGAGAAATTGTCATTTTTGTGAATTTTCAAAGGCGTCCAAAAAATCTAAAAAATGCTTATTTCTTCAAGGTCAAGGTCACTAGGGGGACAGGACTCACCATGTGGGTGTAAAATGAGTTTTTGAACCATCCTACATGGTTTCAAAGCAATATATGTAACAGTTTTCGAGAAATTGTCATTTCTGTGAATTTTCAAAGGTGTCAAAAAATCTAAAAAATGCTAATTTCTTCAAGGTCAAGGTCACTAGGGGGCCAGGACTCACCATGGGGGTGTAAAAAGACTTTTTGAACCATCCTACAAGGTTTCAAAGAAATATATGTAACAGTTTTCAAGAAATTGTCATTTTTGTGAATTTTTCAAAGGCGTCAAAAAAATCTAAAAAATGCTAATTTCTTCAAGGTCAAGGTCACTAGGGGGCCAGGACTCACCATGGGGGTGTAAAAAGACTTTTTGAACCATCCTACAAGGTTTCAAAGAAATATATGTAACAGTTTTCAAGAAATCGTCATTTTTGTGAATTTTCCAAGGCGTCAAAAAAATCTAAAAAATGCTAATTTCTTCAAGGTCAAGGTCACTAGGGGGACAGGACTCACCATGGGGGTGTAAAATGAGTTTTTAAACCATCCTACATGGTTTCAAAGCAATATATGTAACAGTTTTCGAGAAATTGTCATTTCTGTGAATTTTCAAAGGTGTCAAAAAATCTAAAAAATGCTAATTTCTTCAAGGTCAATGTCACTAGGGGGCCAGGACTCACCATGGGGGTGTAAAAAGACTTTTTAAACCATCCTACAAGGTTTCAAAGAAATATATGTAACAGTTTTCAAGAAATTGTCATTTTTGTGAATTTTCAAAGGCGTAAAAAAAATCTAAAAAATGCAAAATTATGTCCCCTTTTGAATTTAAAAACTTCTGGTTAAAGTTTTTCATGCAAGTTACTATCTCCAAAACTAATGCAGATACATTTGTACTGGACTGAAACTCTGTAGATATTTCAATATTTAGGGTACTGGTAATATTCCTGCTTCTGGGACAAAAATTCGAATAGTCGAGCATCGGCTGTCTTACAGACAGCTCTTGTTGTTTTACAAAGTTATGCTCCATATCTGGTTAAGTTTTGTAAGTAAACTGGTATCTTAGTATCCACTAATGGTAATGGATTGAAACTTCACACATTTGTTCATTGTGATTTTACAGACACTGGTGACATCGGCTGTGTCAGCAATTGGGTATTACTCAAAAACCGTTTTATATATTTCTTTTAAACCTTGTATGATGATTTAGAAACTAATTTTACACCCCTATGGTGAGTCCTAGCCCCCTAGTGACCTTGACCTTGAAGAAATTAGCATTTTCAAAATACATGTCAGAGGGGCTTGATGCTATGACCTAGTTTTATAAACCTGGTGACACGTGAAGTTTCAATTCAATAATTGCATTATTTTTTGAGATAGTAACTTGCATGCAAAACTTTAACCAGGAATTTTTAAGTCCAAAAGGGGGCATAATTTGGCCAAAAATAAACTTTAGAATTGTGGAACTTGATGCTATCACCTAGTTTTATTACCCCGAAGACACGTGAAGTTTCAAATCAAAATCTGTATTAGACTTGGCAATAGTAAGTTGCATGTAAAACTTTAAACAGGATTTTCTAAGTCCAAACGGGGGCATAATTTGCACAAAATACATGTCAGAGTTATGGGACTTGATCCTGTCAGGTTGTTTATTGACCTAAAACAAGAAAAAACAAGTGAATGAAGTATTGCCATGCAATACAAAGTCCCTTACTGGAAGGCACCTAAATGTTCTCTACGGCAGTATAACATAATGAACTGATATCTGTCAATGATGTATAAACAATATTGTACTATATATACAATATGTTATAACAAAACACATGAATTAAAATTTGCATATACAAAAACCTACAGTTGTTGATTGTTTCATAACATCTATAAATATAAACAAGAGTGCCAGAATGTCACAATGTACGCCCGTCATAGCAAATTTCTTTACACTAGCACCTGTATCTTCATATCAGGGATATAAACTAGCTTTTTTTATTTAGGGGCCCAGACTGTCAATAATAAATATTTAACATTAGGTATATGGGCATATTCTCCAACAATTTAGGGGCCCAGCCCAAAATCTAGGGGCCATGGGCTACTGGGCCCCTGCTAATTTATATCCCTGCATATGGATTTTTTTGGGCAAATTATAAAAAAGTTATAATAAATATAAGTTATTTATAGTAACAACAAAGGGAAGTTAATCCTAAACAAAAATTCTATATAAAATAAGTCCAAACAAAACTCTTTACCAGGTAGAGATAGGTCAAAATACACCAAAAAATATTAGGTAATATGCATGTTGTACCACAGAAAGGTGGACTTGATTTTTCACTACGGCCAGTAATAAAAAAAGTTAAAATATAAGCTATTTATAAAAATAGCAAAAACAAAGGGAAGTAATTCTAAAAACAAGGGTGCCTCATGGTGGTGAACATTTGTGCCAAGTTACATCAAAATCCCTCCATGCATGAAGAAGAAATGCTCTGGACAAAGTCATTCTTGAATTTGACCTTTGACCTCTAAGTGTGACCTTGACCTTAGACCTAGGGTCCTGGTTCTTGCGCACAACAATCCTTCTCATGGTGGTGAACATTTGTGCCAAGTTACATCAAAATCCCTCCATGCATGAAGAAGAAATGCTCCGGACAAAGTCATTCTTGTATCTGACCTTTGGCCACTAAGTTTGACCTTTACCTTAGACCTAGGGACCTGGTTATGCATGACACTCCGTCTCATGGTGTTGAACATTTGTGCCAAGTAATATTAAAATCCCTTTAAAGATTGCTGAGTTACAGACTGGACAGGAAAAAAGCCCTTTTGGCCTTTGACTTCCAAGTGTGACCTTGACCTTTCAGCTAAGGGCCCGTGTTTTGCGCATGACATGTTGTCTCATCCAGGGGAATATTTGTGCCAACAGATATTTAAATCCTGTTTTGCATGACAAAGTTATAGACCGGACAGGAAAAAAATCTCATTGACCTTTGATCTACAAGTGTGACCTTGATCTTTAAGCTAGGGTTTTGTATATTGCACATGACACGTCGTCTCATCATGGGGAACATTTATGCCAAGTAAGTATGACATCTGGACCAGACACGAAACAGACCCTGTTCATGCTATGTTAACATTTGACTACCAAGTGTGATCTTGACCTTTGAGCAAGGGGTCTGAAAGTTGTGCAAGGCATATTGTCCTATTATGGGGTACATTTGCGCCAAGTAATATTAAAATCCCTTCATGAATGGCAGAGTTATGGACCAGACATGAAACAGACCCTGTTCATGCCATGTTAACATTTGAGTGCCAAGTGTGACCTTGACCTTTGAGCTAGGGGTCTGAAAGTTGTGCAAGACACATCATCTTATTATGAGGTACATTTGTGCCAAGTAAGATTAAAATCCCTTCATGGATGGCAGAGTTATGGACCAGACAGGAAAAAAGCCATGTTGACCTTTGACCTCCAATTGTGACCTTGAACTTTGAGCTAGGGGTCCGGGTTTTGCGCATGACACATCGTCATATCATGGGGAATATTTGTACCAAGTTTTATTAAAATCCCTTGATGAATGACAGAGTTATGGACCGGACACGAAATTGCGGACGGACGAAATGAATGACAGAATGACGGACGGACGGAAAAGTGCATTCCTATAGTCCCCGAAACTGGTTTTCAACCAGAAAGGGACTAATAAGTTTCAAAGTTATATGCCTTTAAATAATAGCGATATGTACTTGCACGCAAAACTTTAACCAGGATTTTCTAAGTTCAAAAGGGAGCATAATTTGGCCAAAATGCATGTCAGAGTTATGGGACTTGATGTTTTCAGAGTTATGGGACTTGATGTTTTTACATAGTTTTATTACCCTGAAGACACATGACAATTCAATATTTGCATTAGTTTTGGAGATAGTAACTTGCATGCAAAACTTTAACAAGGATTTTCTAAGTCCAAAAGGGGGCATAATTTGGCCAAAATACATGTCAGAGTTATTGGACTTGACCTAGTGAGGTTGGTAATTGGCCTAGAAAAAGAAAAAGTAGTTTCAAAGCTATATGCCTTTAAATAATAGCTGTATGTACTTGCATGCAAAACTTTAACCAAGGTGAGACGCTGACGCCAGGGTGAGTAGAATAGCTCGGACCATTCTTCGAATAGTCGAGCTAAAAATTACATTAAATCTTTGACCTCAAGAAGTGACCTTGACTTTTGAGCTAGGGTTTTGGATGTTGCACACCACATGTTCTCTTGTTATTGTAGTTATTTGTGCAATGTTATAGGGAGTATCCATGCATGCATATAAAAGTTAAAAAAGTTAAAGAGCAGACATGAATAATTACCTTAAACTGTAGACTTCTTGATATGACCATGAACTTTGACCTTGGGGCCTAGATTTGTATGACATATCGTCTTGTTATGGTGAATATTTTCGCCAAGTTATTAGAATATCAATGCATGCTAAATAAAGTTACAAAGCCGACAAGAAAAATTACCTTAAATATCTTACCTCTAAGTGTGATCTTGACCTTTGACCTATAATTAAATTGCTAAAGCAACATAAATTTTTCTGATAGTTGTTATTTGGACCAATTTATTTGAATACAAGAAACTTCACCTTATATCTTTGGCTTCTGAATGTTACCTTGACCTTTGAGCTTGGGGTCTGGCCAGTATGAAAAGATAAGGCGGAATCCGCCCTGACACTAAGGCCAGATGGATTTCGCCTAAATAGTGATATTTATAGGCGGACTATAGACCAGACATGGATTATTTTAAAAATTCCGCTTAACAATTAGACAGATTTTTCCTTAGATTCAGGTTAATGCTTCTCAGATTCTCACTAGGCGGACATTTTAAGATAAAATAAGGGGAACTGTTGAACTTAGAAAAAAATAGCTGTCCTTAGACAAGGTGGATTTTTTGAAGGTGGTAACTGTTAATCAATCAATATGAAATCTGATCTGTGAGCTGATTACAACCAGAAGTTGTGGTCAATGTTTAGGGCAAAAACTGACTTTCTGCATGCATTTATACTTGTGGTGGTCAAAGTTTAGGGCAAAAACTGACTTTCTGCATGCATTTATACTTGTGGTGGTCAATGTTTAACTGACTTTCTGCATGCATTTATACTTGTGGTGGTCAATGTTTAGGGCAAAAACTGACTTTCTGCATGCATCTATACTTGTGGTGGTCAAAGTTTAGGGCAAAAACTGACTTTCTGCATGCATCTATACTTGTGGTGGTCATGTTTAGGGCAAAAAACTGACTTTCTGCATGCATTTATACTTGTGGTGGTCAATGTTTAGGGCAAAAAACTGACTTTCTGCATGCATTTATACTTGTGGTGGTCAATGTTTAGGGCAAAAACTGACTTTCTGCATGCATTTATACTTGTGGTGGTCAAAGTTTAGGGCAAAAACTGACTTTCTGCATGCATTTATACTTGTGGTGGTCAATGTTTAGGGCAAAAACTGACTTTCTGCATGCATTTATACTTGTGGTGGTCAATGTTTAGGGCAAAAACTGACTTTCTGCATGCATTTATACTTGTGTTGAGTTGGTAGTGTCATTGGAATGAGTTTATATTTTTTGGTAAGTTAGAAAATTTTTCTCTAGATTAGTCTTCAAAAACATCTTTTCTGGAAGCTTAAATTATTTTCACATGTTTTCCATAATCATATTATATACATGTAATACTTTAAGGTCTACAAATGAACAAACCCAATATCAATACTATTGAAAATATATAACAACTCAGTCTTAAACATTATTTTGTGTCAAAAATATTACAAAATTTTCTTGGATGAACTTGTTTGAAACATCATCAAAAAAAAAGAATTGCATAGAAACATTTGCTTCATGTGCAGGGATCACTTATAAAATAGGAAGTGGCTAGGAGTTCTATGCATAAAGCTGCCGAAATTCACTTTGTTTCTTTTGGTTAGTATATCGTACATGTTATTATCTTAATTAATTTTACCATTTCAGCAAGCCATGCCCTTGCATTTATCTGCGTTTACTATGTCTCCAAAGGTGTACTCGCCATACTGTCCCCCATATTGGAAAGATATAAACTAGTATGAATGAATGCGGAAATCACTGTCGGCATTGGAGCAAGGCGAAATAAACTTGAAATTTAAAAATAAAAGAAACGATTAAAACAAATTATTAACTAGAGATGCTTTTGAGAAAAGCGCATGTCTCCCACAACTGCCCCTATGTAAAATGTCTAGTTTCTTTAGATGGTTTAGACGAGTGGATCCAATTATATGGTCTGGATGAGTGGATCCAATCAGTAATTCAAGGGCCATAAATCAAAAGTGCTTGGGTGGATTTGGCTAGTTATCGAACTTGGCTAAGGTCTTATGGCAAAACGCATTTTGTTCAAGTTTAGTGAAGATCGGATGAGAAATGTTGGATTTAGAGAGCGGACAAGAGTAAAAAGGCGGATTTTTCGGTAATTCAAGGGCCGTAACTCCAAAATGCCTAGACCGATTTGGCTAGTTATCAAACCTGGCCGAGGTCTCATGGTCAAACACATTTTGTTCAAGTTTGGTGAAGATCGGATGAGAAATGTTCGACTTAGAGTGCGGACAAGAGTAAAACTGCCAATTTTTCGATAATTCAAGGGCCGTAACTCCAAAATGCCTGGACCGATTTGGCTAGTTATCGAACTTGGCCGAGGTCTCATGGTCAAACACATTTTATTCAAGTTTGGTGAAGATCGAATGAGAAATGTTCGACTTAGAGTGCGGACAACTGTAAAACTGCCAATTTTTCGATAATTTGAAAATTTGTATTCAAATTAGAATTTTATGAGTAAATAATACCTACCTGACATTACCGTAAGGATTATTCCGTTCGGCACGGCTTTTAACCCGCTCTAAACCCGAAGTAAAAAACTTGACCTTCACGGTCAAATGTACTTCCGTTAGAAGCACCATGCTTCAGTTTCCTTGTAGGCGTAAACAAGTCGCCTGGAAACAAGATATTAATGGGGAGGATGGGAGGGTAAATGTAATGTCAGGTAGGTATTATTTACTCATAAAATTCTAATTTGAATACAAATTTTCAAATTTCATTTCGTAAATAACCTACCTGACATTACCGTAAGGATTTTCTAGATTCCAAAGCAATGTCATGGGAGGAGGGAAATTTGTTTCCAACCCCAAAAACATCTGAATCATATAAAATAAGTATTAAACAACAGATAAATTATGTTATTTACCTGAATTAATCTTCATCTGTACTCTACAGTTTATATGGACATCGAAGAATAAAACACCATGCTCTTCCCACTATTTACATCTACTATACAACAGTTACTGTAATATCCCCTATATACATGTCTGTAATCCTAAGTTAACTGGTTTTAATAAAACACTGTTCAAAATCCAGGCAACCCGCCGGAAGAGATAACACAGAAAAAGTTTATTTAAACTTCCAAATAATTAACATTAACTTGTTTTAAATAATGTTTCACAAATGTGGTCTCTTTTGACCAATCCGCTGACTCCATAATTTGCTGAAAAGATGCTCCTTTAAAAATTGCCCACGAAGGTCCTATACTCCGTGTAGAATGTCCAGTTACACAACCCACTGACTTATTGGACTTTTTATAACAGTATCTAATAGTACTAGTTATCCATCTAGATATTGTCTGGGATGAAACTGGCTTATGAGGTTTGTTGATTGCCAAGAATAATTTCAAAGAAACGTCTGATTCACTACGAAACTTTTCAGTTTTCATTAAGTAATATGTCAGAGCTCTTTTGGGATCCACAAATTTATCTCTTGTGAATGCAGGTATGAAAATTGACCTTTTTATATGACTAGGTCTATCAGTCTTGGATAAACCAGTTCTAAGAAATGTGACACCTTTCTTCTGTATATTTACATTTTGTTCTCCAAGCTGTAAAGATTGTAGGTCACTGCATCTCTGGAAAGTGGTGACAGCGATCAAAAAACAGGTTTTCCAAGTAACAAATTTCAAAGCAGCATCCTTCATAGGTTCGAATGGAGCCCGTCTCAAACAACCTAAAACGAGAGGTAAATCCCATTCGGGTATTAGTTTTTTTACGGGTGGTCTTTGATTGAAAATACCTTTTAGTAGACGAATAATACAAGGATGCTGACCTACAGGTTTTCCCTCAATTGAGGGTAACACTGAAGATAACATGGATCTGTACCCATTAATTGTCCTATATTTTAAACCTTTGTCAAAAAATAGAAAGGACAAGAAATCTGCACAATCAGTTAAAGTTGCTGCATACGTATCAACCTGTTGTTGACTACACCAACTACTGAACAGTCTGAATTTGCAGCGATAATCTTTCTGGGTTCCCTTTCTCCAGGAGGAGGCCAGTAAATTTCTAGTTTGTTTTGAAAACCCCTTTGATAACAAGTTTCTGTCGATAACAGCCATGCAGTCAGACTGAGAGTTTGTGGGTTTGGATGTACAAGTTTGTTCACCCCTTGAAACAATAGGTCTTTCCTGCATGGCAGTCTGACTGGTTGTGCAATCAGTAACTGTAACAGTTGGGGAAACCAAAACTGTCTTGGCCAACAGGGGCAATCAAGATTAGTCTGCAATTCATTTGACACTGAAAATGTGACAATACCCTGGGAATCAACTGGACTGGGGGGAATGCATAAGCAAACATGTTCATCCAGGATATTGACAGGGCATCCACTGCAAATGCCTGATGATGTGCGGTCCAAGAACAAAACACTGGTGTTTGTTTGTTTTGTGCTGTTGCAAATAAATCTATCTGAGGTGCCCCCAGAGTGTTGAAAATCTGAAACACTACTGTTTTGTTCAAGCACCACTCGGTTTCTCGGACTAAGTTCCGACTCAAAGCATCTGCTAGAGTGTTCAAACTCCCCTTTACAAAGGCTGCTTTCAGCTTGATATTGTTCTGTAGAGCTAAATTCCATAGCTTCCAGGTCAGACGACACAACTGTTGAGATTTGGTACCCCCCTGTTTGTTTATGTACTGGATAACAGTCGTGTTGTCTGATCTGATCAGAACATTCTGGTTCCGTAATTTCGGCAAGAAATGTTCCACTGTATGAATTACAGCTTTCATTTCCAGACAATTTATGTGTAGCAACCTCTCTATCGGAGACCAACGGCCTTGCACTGTACAACGGTTCATGTGACCACCCCACCCCCATGTCGAGCTTGCATCTGTCGTAATTGTGACTGGAAATAACTCTGTCACAAGTGTGCGACCCCTCAAAATGTTCTGATCCTGTAACCACCATTCTAAATGTTTCAACAGGTCTGGTGTAACAGGAATCTGGTATGACAAAGCCATTCTGGAGGGACTCCAGTTGTTCAACAGATGAAGTTGGAGTGGTCTCATGAACAGACGAGCATTGGGTATAAGTTCTAGGCAAGATGCTATCCGACCCAATAAAATAAGGAAATGTCTTGCAGTTGCTTGCCCTTGTATTATACTGAGAACTGCTTTTTTTTAAGTTTACTATTCTCTCTTGAGTAGGGTACACTAATCCATGATTTTAGTAGAAATAGGCAGCCTATGAATGTTGGATTTGAACAGGATTCAATTGAGATTTGGTTTTGTTTATCATGAACCCCAGCTGAAAAAGTGTATTGAGAATTACAGTTCTGTCCTGTAATAACCTTTCTCTGCTTTGTTTCAGAGCTAGCCAGTCGTCCAGATAATTTGACAGTATTATTGCATGTTTGCGTAAATGTGCTGTTACAACTGAAACTATTTTTGTAAAAATTCTCGGAGCTGAAGTTGGTCCGAAGCAGAGAGCTCGGAACTGATAGATTTTGTTTTGAAAAGCGAAACGAAGGTATTTTCTGTGATTTTTGTAAATTTTTATGTGAAAATAGGCATCTTTCAGATCTAGATTTATACTCCAGCTGCCTTTTTCTACTAAATGCAAAACCTTTTGAATTGTCTCCATTTTGAAATGTAATTTCCGGAGATACCTGTTTAGAGGTTTCAAGTTGATGACTGGTCTCATTTCCCCATTTTTCTTCGGGACAAGAAATAATGTGCTGTAAAAACCTTCTTTTGCATGGTTCATTTTTACTCTTTGAATGACATTTTTTTTTGTAAAAGCTTGTCTATTTCTTCTTTTATGAAGGGAATATGGTTTGAAGGCACTTTTGTAGTTTTGATGCCCGAAAAAGAAGGTTTCTTTAAAAATTCCAGTTTGTAACCGTTTTTTATTACATCTAGTACCCATTTGTCTTGAGTAATTTGTTCCATGCTGGTAGAAAATGAGACAGTCGACCCCAACAGGAATCTCCGGATGTTTTGCTATAGTACATACCTTGTCATTGTTCATCTGCTTTTCCAGTCTTCCTTTAGTGGCGGTACTCTGGGAAGATCTCTTAAAGTGGGGAAAGCTAGATCTTTTCTGTTTGTGACTGAACTTGTCTTGATCTCTGGATACCTTGGGGATCCGAAAATTGTTAAAAGTACGGTCTGCAGTGCTAGATGTTGCTGCAGTATTATGACGTTGTTCCAATCTAGGTCTTTTAAAAGTATGATCCTGAGCTGGTATAGCACCTTGTTTTCGTTTAAGATCTCTCCTTTTTATATCTGGAACAATGTCTTCTATTTGTTTCTTTTTCTCTTTCCTACTTTTCAGAAAGGTTTCAAAGTCTGGACCAAAAACACCTTTTCCTGACAGAGGGAGATTGGTCAGCTCATTAGCATCGTCTAATTCAAAAAGTGCAGAATCGGTCATGGCTACAGTGCGACGAATAACATGGTGAAAAGCACCAGACCTTCCCATTTGATCTAGGGATTTAGTTGTCATTGCGAATATATCCTTGACTTGCTTCATAGCCTTTTCTTTGTCAAAGGAATCATCTTGAAACTGTTGAAGTAATGTAGCAAGACTCTGTTGAATATATGTAGTCATCACGATGCCTAGCCTAGCAGCTTGTTGACCTTTATATGCTATTTGTTCCACTTTTTTACAAGGCTGAGTAACTAAAGACCTTGAACGAGATTTACTGAATGAGGCCTTAGATCCATGCCGTTTAACTAAACAACTTTCAATAAGGGTGTCTAGTGGTGGCACCTGAAGAAATTCATTGGTTTCTTCATCAACTGGAAAAAGTTCAAAGTTTTCTTCTGCAAATGAAGATAAATATCTAGGTGTCTTTGACCTAAAACTGTTTTCTATCACTTCCTTTTGCGAAGCATCGAGTGAAATGCCCTCTTGTTTGACATTTTTCTTGATTGTAGCATCTTCGCCAAACAAATCAAACAAGCACTTTTTATTTGTTTGTGATAACTGTTGATTGTCATCAGAAATTTCTTCTGTGAACATATTGTCATTTTTAGACCGTACTGACAGCGCATCATCATTTTCACATGAGTTATTTGATGAAGCATATGAATCACTGTCTTCAGAATGATCTGAAAAATGTTTCCGTCTGTGTGACGAAACTTTCTTTTTCTGTCTGTGTGACAGAGACTGTTTTTTCTGTCTGTGTGACGAGAAATCATCCTGTCTGTGTGACGGGGAAGAAACTGGAGACAATGACCGTCTGTGTGATCGGTCATTCTGTCTGTGTGACGGGGAAGAATCTGGAGACACTGACCGTCTGTGTGATTGGTCAGATTTCAAACTTTTAATCAAATCTGCTAGACCTTCCACAGTCTTATTGACATTGGCAATATTACTGTCTAAACTATTCAAACGACCATCCATATTGCCAAATTTTTCATTCCATTCCGCTTCTAAAATATCATAGCGAGAACGACGCTTACCTTTATTACCAGTGGAAGGTGTACCGGAATTTGTTTCCGAATGAGAAACGTCCGAAATGTGTTCATCTTCGGAGGCAATATCCATCCGAGAACGTTTGACCTCTAACTCGGTCATTCCCAGACAAGAAACATTCACTATCCTCAAACAACAAACTTTTAAAAAAAAAGTTAATACTAAGAGCGAGTAGAAAAACGTCCGACTTGTTTGCGCCGAAAGAGAAAACTGAAGCATGGTGCTTCTAACGGAAGTACATTTGACCGTGAAGGTCAAGTTTTTTACTTCGGGTTTAGAGCGGGTTAAAAGCCGTGCCGAACGGAATAATCCTTACGGTAATGTCAGGTAGGTTATTTACGAAATGAAATTCAAGGGCCGTAACTCCAAAATGCCTGGACCGATTTGGCTAGTTATCGAACTTGGCTGAGGTCTCATGGTCAAACACATTTTGTTCAAGTTTGGTGAAGTTCAGATGAGAAATGTTTGAATTAGAGTGCGGACAAGAGTAAAAAGGCCGATTTTTGGTAATTCAAGGGCCATAACTCCAAGATGCCTGGACCGATTTGGCTAGTTATCCAACTTGGCCGAGCTCTTATGGTCAAACACATTTTGTTCAAGTTTGGTGAAAATTGGATGAGAAATGTTCGACTTAAGAGTGCGGACAAGCTTTGTGACACACACACAGACTGGAGTAAATTAATATGTCTCCCACACCACTGTGTGGTGGGAGACATAATAAGCAATTTCTGTTAATTACGTAGTACTGATCACATTTTTTTCAATTTGCTAATTTGCAAACTTTAATCCAATAAAAAAAACTGATGCACGGTGTTACAAATCAGTATTTAAAGTGATCAAATAATCCGCTGGAAGCTTTAATGGCATTTAAATTATTTTGTACCTCCATAAACATCTAATGACGCATATACAAGACAATATAATTTTACATTTAAATGATTTAAACATAGTACATGTTTAAAGCAAATAACATTTAGAAACGGCAAAGTAGTTTTCACGCATTCATTCGTATTAGTTTATAAAAATCCAATATGGCAGACATGGTATACGGCGAGTACACTTTTGGAGACATAGTAAACGCAGATAAATGCAAGGGCATGGTAATATTAATTAAGATAATAATATGCATGATACTTACCAAAAGAAACAAAGTGAATTTCGGCAGCTTTATGCACAGAAATAAAATTCCAGTTCCCTAGCCTATGCACGGTACATTGGCTAGAGAACCAGTTCCCGGCGAATAAGTTCACTGTCTAGGGAACCGATTCCGGTTCTCTAGCCACTGCCTTAAATTTAAGCTTCCATTAGGGCAAACAAATTGCTGATTAATAATTGCTATTAATAATTTTAACTCATCGGCTTCGCAATCTAGTTTTCCTCGGGATTAATGAATATAAAACTTCAGATTTGTGTCACTTGCAATATATTTAAAACCATAATAAACCCGAGTGCAAATTTTTTAAATCATCTCCTAGCTGTTTTTGACAGATAAATTAAAATCTTCCTCTCTTCAAATATCGTTTTCGTGATCATGCATGCAGTATTCATATTGATTACCGGACGTCTAGATTTTTCATTAAATTTGGGGAGAATGTAAAGGAAAAAGGTGGTCTCTAAAGATGAGTTTAATGAGCAGACTTTTCGTGACCTTTAAGTTTAACAGGCATACAGACACTAAATAGGAAAATGGCACCAAAAAAATGGTAGTCCGAAAGTCGCATAATGGCGGATACAAATAGTCCTCAGTTTTTTTGCTCTGTAGAGCTATTTTCCTTATTTTTTTTGCAATTTTTTTGCTAAAATCACATGGCAGGTCTATGCTTGACATGTAGGTAGCATTTTCATAATGAAATAACAACATGACATAATTTTTCATGGAAACTTAGATCATACACCACCACTACAATTTGGTGTCTCATTTTTAGCTGATTTTGCAGTTTGTGTGTCTGACTGAAAATATTTTTCTTGCATCAAACATGACCCCCACTTTTCTTTTGATTTTTATTCAGCACTGAC
Organism: Mercenaria mercenaria; assembly: GCF_021730395.1. Taxonomy (NCBI): domain Eukaryota; kingdom Metazoa; phylum Mollusca; class Bivalvia; order Venerida; family Veneridae; genus Mercenaria; species Mercenaria mercenaria. Next base: position 46,198,265 of record NC_069361.1, on the reverse strand, counting down.
AATAAGTAAATGTAAGTTACAGACAATTAAAATGGGTCCTGGTGTGTGCTGCGGCCATTGGAAATAGGTCAATTTTATATAGAATAAAGAAGAACAGCTATTTAGTGTGTTGTAACCTATAAGGTGACATTGGTAAAAATTGAAATCTGGCCAGATGAGGGTGGAAATGGGCTACTTTGATTAGAATTTGATAGAAAATGACAAATTAATTGCAATTTTGTTGTAAATGTGGGTAAAACCCAAAAATATCACATTTTCACTGTTTTGGGTGTATTTTTTTCAAAAACTGCATATTTATAGCCTAAAGATTGCTAATTTCTGGCAATCAGAGGTAAAAATGAACATATTTAACAGTTTAAATGTGTAATTTGTATGCAGATCAGAGTAGAAAATGACAAAACAGGGCAAAACAAGGCTACAGTTAGGGTAACTGCTTGAAAATTATGTCGCGACAGCTATTTTTGGCAAAATCTGACGCGTTGTCTTATGTTACTGAAAATGCCATAAAACCTTAGAAACTGTTGATATCAGGCTAAAACCTTGTATTTTTTCATGCATTTAGGTTGCTTGTACATTTCAAATGAAACTGGCACAATGTCAGAGAAAAAAGTTTTTCTTATAGGCATACAGACACTAAATAGGAAAATGGTGCGAAAAAAAATGGCAGTCGCATAATGGCGGATACAAATAGTCCTCAGTTTTTTTGCTCTGTAGAGCTATTTTCCTTATTTTCTTTGCAATGTTTTTGCTAAAATCAAATATGCTTGACATGTAGGTAGCATTTTCATAATGGAATAACAGGACATAATTTTTCATGGAAACTTAAGATCATATACCACCACAGTTGGTGTCTCGTTTTTTAGCTGATTTTGCAGTTTGTGTTTGACTGAAAATATTTTTCTTGCATCAAACATGACCCCCACTTTTCTTTTGATTTTTATTCGGCACTGACAATATTCTTCAAGTAAATGTAAGTTACAGACAATTAAAATGGGTCATGATGTGTGCTGCGGCCATTGGAAATAGGTCAATTTAGTGTGTTGTAACCTAACAACCAAAGTCCGAGCATGTGCGACTTGTCTGTAAAATTGGTGGTAAACTTGTGCCTTTCTAAAATGACATGATAACAGAGGACATTTTTTCAATTATCAAATTAAATTATTTGCGCATTTGGCTTATATCGAATCATTTAAACATACTTTAACGCCTTTAAAGTTTGATATTTCGATTGTTGTTGGGTATCCAAATTTGATGGCTACCTCCTTCGTGAAGATTACTAATAAAGGCAAACATTTCCCGTTACCAGCCGTGCCGTTCCGTATTATAGCTTCTTTTGACCGCCGCTACACTCGGCTGTTCTTTATTTTATATGAATGCTCTTACTCGACTATTTCTAGAATATCAGATTTTCTTTGACCCATAAGGCAGTGGCTAGTTCCGGCTACCTAGACAAAAGGTCTACGTAGCCGGTTCTAAATCTGTATCTGTATTGATACTCGAAATTAATTATCTCACTAATGAGCAAAAATTATCCAGGGTGTGTGCGCGCTTGATGTTAGATGTTATTCGCGCGATCTAAGAGAGCACGTTTGAATGTATCGTTTTTGGTACAAGTTACAACTGAGTCCGGTAATGAGCTCCAATCGCGGATGGTTGGAGGCATAAATGAGTTTTTGTATATGTCTGTATTACTTGTCACTTGTTTGATTGATTTAGAGTTGGATCTTCGTTGTTGACATGGGTTGTATTCCAGGAGATCATTAGCGGGGACGGACACCAGGTCGTAGACGATCTTATGTAGGAATGCCAGGCGCTGGTCTCGTCGGCGCTCGATCTTTAAGGGTTTCCACAAGCTCTAGGTACCCGGTGTAACATTAAATATTGACCCCGTTGAAAACTGACCCCATATTGATCAAAATTTAATGTTGAAATGTTGGCGGGGTGAATTCTCAACGTTAAAAAAAGGACCTTTTGATCAAAATTTAATGTTGAAGTGTTGGCGGGGTGAATTCTCAATGTTTAAAAAGGACATTTTGATCAAAATGTAATGTTGAAATGCTGACGGGGTCAATTCTCAACGTTGAAAAGGGACGCATGTGGTCTATTTTCAACGGGGTCAGTATTTAATGTTACACCGGCTCTATATGTACATATCGTATATGAACATGTAAGTCAAGGTAGCCGGCTCTTTAATAAACTGTATTATAAAGGATCATTATATTATTATTATTAGTTAAATAAATTACATTTCTTGTGATTTATTATTTACTATTTGTGATTTTATTCTGCTCCTGACTTGGAGCAGATTGTTTTAATGGGGAATATCTACAAAAAGATAATAAGAAAGACTAAATCCTCTTTTTCCAGCTTTAATTCACTAATTCATAAAATTATAAGGCAGAATGATGATACATAATACAATAAACAAGAAATGTCTTTAAAAAAAGACAAACGGCGTAGAGGTAATAATGTTTGGAGCACGAAAAAATCAGAATTAAACAGGATGTACAGACAGAAAAGATTTGGATATGCATATACGAACATATTATTCATTTGCAAATATTTCAACTAAGCAGCAAATTTAAATGATCAATAGGTATCCTTTCAGTGAAAGAAGGTCAAAATGATTTGACGTCCTGGGCTGATTCTGAAATAATTTCGTGTTGGGTCAGAATCCCCCATAAGTAACCCACTAGCACAATATGCCGACCAGCATACAATTAGTGGGACTGGAAAAGGCTAAAGCAGTTGAATACCTGAAATGAAAATAAAACCCTAGCTTTTGAATCACTAGTGACCCCATAACTCTTATTACTTGATTATGTTCTCAGTTTAAAAAACAAACAAACTAAAAGCAAAAAATCAAACATTTGCAGATTGGGAGACCTTCAATAAAATAATGTTGAATTTTTTTTATTTGGGTAAAGTAATAGGTAAATACTTACATAATATATGATGGAATAGTGATTTTTAAATTTAATTTGCACATTGTTGTTGTTTGCATAGTCATTATTTTCATGAAATTTAAGATTTTTCAGCTGACCTACTGGCCATTATTGGTGTTGTTATTTTTTTCGTCTGCACTTACCAGAGCGAGGCTCCAGTGGGGAAAGACCCCTGGTGTCAAATTATGTAGGGAATAACGCAGTTTCCTGAGATAATAACAAAGAATTGTTAAAATTTTCTGCTTTATTTTCACGAAGAACATGAATTATGCCGTGTATGCGAAACCGCGTACAATCCGAAACCGGGTACACTGACTACAGTTACAACCAGCCACCACTCATTCATCTGTAAGCGAGGTACGCAACGGGGGAAGAAGTTTACTTTCGATTTCTCTTGCGGTGATAAATTACTAAAAACTTTAAAATTTGAATAAATCATTTTAGTTTTGGGTAACAAAACTACTAAATATCTTCCATTTAATATGTGCCTTCTGAAATTCAATGTCATTTAAGACTTAATAAATGGTTTATCTTCTCAGCGCGCACCTGTTCCGTGTTCCGATTACTACAGAATCTAGGTCAAAATCCATGTTATACAGCTAACGCCGAAAAAAATTACTCATAACAAATGTGAATAGATCAAATAAAATTATAAATTGTTTATTTCAGATAATGAAAGATTTGCAAAATTTCCCACAGATTAACTTATTTCAGATATCTAAGAATCCTCAGCAAAACCGGCTGAAGTTTTCAATAACTATTGACCGACGTTTTGACATTATCAAATAGTTTCAAACTCTAAACTACCAAAAATTTTAAGAACAATTTCTAACAAGACTACCAAAATGATTAGAACTGTAAGTTATTAAATTATAGTCATTTTTTTTATAATATTTAAAAACAGATTATTTTTTTAACAAAATTCTAAACTAAAATTGTTATATACAGAAACAAACATGAAAAATACCGCTTACCTACAAAAAGATAATAAGAAAGATTAAGTCCTCTTTTTCCAGCTTTAATTCACTAATTCATAAAAGTATAAGGCAGAATTATACTGCCCGCTGGAAAAGGGATGTTTCAAGGGGCTCTCTCACTGTCCATTGGTTATTGGTAACTGACCAATCAGTATACTGCATTACTGGGAGGCAGGGCTGAAAAATTCTAGCTTAAGGTTGAAAAAAAAAAAAACTGTGAAAAATAAAGATTGAAGATAATCTGGAACTGTGTTTTATAATTTGGATATAATAAGTAGTGCCATATTCATCAGTAAATAAGGTGCTGCCGGAAGTGTTATTGTAGCTTCTATCTTGGATGCAGTTCATCACCATGTTGTAATATGTTTACCTTGGGAGAAAATAAAGATATCTGTCTGTCTGTCTGACTGTCAGTACCTATATGATCCATCTTAATTTTCGGCATTACAATTTACCTGTTTATTTCGCCGTATTTACGCACTCATATCATATCGGCCGACATTTTGTTATGTTAAAAAGTACTCGATACATATTTGAGATACCGTAATTCATTCTTAAAACAAAACAAAACAAACAATTAAAAAACAAAAGGGCAAAACAAAGAGTATCAAAGTACATTAAATAATGCGGCTCTACTAAACATACCGGCGTTTGATCCTTTCGTGCGCCCTTTTAAGTGATAATTTTAAGTGATCATCACTTTCGCACCTCTATGTGCGTCTTTAATTAATTAATTACTACATAATTTCTCCGCCAATTTGTCTATAAGTCAATAATCTTGATTGGTTCTACTTGTTTGTTTGAACATATGAGCTCTTTATTCTAAGGAAGCGTATACTAAATGTGAAAGATAAGTACATATCGAAACACATACATCTAAAGGATGGCCGACAATTTACATCATCTATCAAAAAAAAAAATCAATATATATATATAACTTTATTATGTATTAAGCCAATTCTGGCCCATGTACATGCATCAATATAACATAATCACAGAAGAAATAACAGTGCAAATATACAAGATGTGTAAGCAAGATGACAATAAATATATCAATAGATGAACACTTCATACCAAATGCATGTTAATTATATCTTTGAGAGAGGGAGAGACTGTAACAGCATTATTTAACATTATGACAAATATCAAGTGTTACAACATAATAGAGACTTTTAATAACATTTATTAATGACTGCTACATTGAATTCAAAATCAAGTTTCGTTTTTCAAACGCCTTGTATACATACGCTGAAAGTTTTCTTAAATCAGTAACATTTTCAGTTTTAATTAGTTCCATAAATTTAATATAATTAGGATGAAACCAATAGTATCTTCTAATGTACTGATGCCATAAATCCGTATATAGAGAGCACTCAATAATACAATGGTATTCATCCTCCAATACATTACAAAATAAACATTGTCTTTGATCCAAAGGGACGTTTACAGGTTTTTTTCCATCTGCCACTTTCTATTTCTAGCCTATGTGATGACATTTTTAGTCGAGACATACTTATTCTATGTTTTTCAACAATGACATCATTTAAATATTCTCGAAAAGTAAAAGTAGCTATTGTTCTGTAAAATAGGGCCAGAGAGGATCCCTGTAAGCTGTCGTTCCAATTTTTTACTTAAATATATTATAAAGACGTATCTTCAAGGTTTGTAAGAATAAAAACCTAACCATGAAAATAATTTTTTAACACTATGCACCCAATTTATATGATTAGGATGTTATTCAATATCATTTTGTAATAGAACATACATCTGTCGTGCATATTTTACCTCTTCACACTGACACAATTTTAACCAGTATTTTATAATATGTAAATATATATGCGTGATATATGTCACTCTTCCAGTTTCACCATATACAAAAGCATTATGACAACAAACTTTAACCCCTAACAACTTTTTACAGAAACAATGATGGGCTCTTTCAATATGTGTACTCTTGTTAAATCCCCATATCTCTGGGGCATAATTCATTACCGGTGTAACTAATTTATCATAAAGATTCAATATGTGTTTTGGCGAGATAGCTGTGAACTTTTACAAATATTTATTAAGTTGAAAGGTGGCTTTCAGGGCTTGGCCTGCTAACATTTTGTCCATCTCGTTAAAAGCACCACCTGTCGTAAAAAGAACACCTAGGTATTTAAATTTGCTAACAATTTCTATTTGTTCATTGTTATAAGTAAATGCTAAATTATCTGGCAGCCGACCACCTTTTCTAAAAATCAAATTTTTTGTTTTCTTCGTATTAACAGTGAGCTTCCATTTAGAGCAATAATCGATCAAAACATTTAAAGAGTTCTGAAGACCATCTGCAGACTGAGAAAATAATATAATATCATCAGCATATAATAAAAGACAGAGTTTCATAGTACCAATATCAATACCTTCTATACCTTTGTTTATTATATAACAAACAACAAAATTCATTAAAAACTTTATTTAAGAATTTATAAACACGCCATTTAAACATGTCGATGACGATAACGACACCCTGATCATTTGTTGATAAGATAACAAAATGTCGGCCGATATGATAGTTTAGTTTATTCTTTTATTAATGTCTCATCTGTATACATCATATACATACAACACAAACAATTTAACATTAAACAGTATACAGCTAGCCGCTCTATACAGAGCTACAAGAGACAATACATACATAAAACCTATCAATCAATTTAAAAGCTATTAACACATTATTAATAAAATACCTAGAATTAAGATACACATAAAAGCAGTATAAGACAAGAGACATTATCACACCCTATAACGTGATAGCGCGACACCACCAGATAACATGACACCAGATCGGATAACGCGACACTCTGCGGAGTTTGTTGTCGATTAGAAGTAAGTATTTTCAATTTTTTCTTTACACAACGTGAATCAATGAAAAGCAGACTCTTACCAGGTTTCGAGGATAGAAAGAGGCAACTAAAGGAATGTTTTCTGAATTAATAAGACCACCAAATAATCATACAGATGGCTAATCCACGGCCAGATTTTCATTGTTTTGGATATTGAACCGAGGAATTTTTCTCATTTCTGAAACAACAAGCTTGGCATTACTCTCAATAGAAAGCCAAACATTCTCTCTCTTTGTCTGCCAAATATCCCGGCGAAATCTCCATTACTTTCGAAAATCGAGGTGTTAAAGTCGGATGGGTAGATCAAAAATTCCCAGGGAAGGTTCTTACTGACTCCAACTTTTGAAGATTAGATGTTCTGTCTGACACCAGCATTTGATCATACTTTTTTTTGCCTTTATTTCGCTCGGTTTGCAGTATTTTATCGAATTTACGCATGTTTTCGGGTATAACGGGTCGTTAAATTCATTTTTCTGATAAGGGTTTAGGTTATAGGGTAGAAATTCACCGTAATTCGGTCGAAAATGTGCCTTCGTGGTGTTGTTGAAAGTTGTATACATAAAAAAATACTTACTTTTTTATTTTTGGCACTTTTGCATGTAAAATGGGGGCTTATTTCATTCGCAGAATGTATTTTCAGTAAAATAAGACGCGTTTCAGGTTAAATATCGCGTGTATATGGCAAAACGAAAGATGGGTCGTTTACTGCGCGACGCCGTCAACAACGCGATTCGAGAAAAGGTCAGTGGTTTCAATTTATACTGGTATAAAACCTTTTAATTTCGACCATTTTCAGGATTCAGTTCAATTTCTTGATATCTGAAACAGTATGATTGGTGATTTTTGCACTAAATGATCTATTGTAACTTTGAATACATCAAAGATTTCATCACAGTAATAACACCTGTACTTCCGTCTGTTGTCCATTATTCTTCCATTTACCTGAAATATTAATTGCTATTAATGTGTGGAATATATAGATATATACAGAAATTATACGAAAACGGTTGAATTAGCCGCTATAACTATCGACCGCTATATAATTAGTACCCGCAACTTTACAATACTTCCGACGGGCCTGCAGATGATTTGTAATATTGAAAATTGGCAATAACTTAACATTTTAACTAAGGTGTCTATATGAATATTGCCAGCTTCAATTCAAGCAAGTTGTTTTAATGTATCAAGGGCATGTATGCAATACGATAGTACATTCATTTTCGATTTTTTGAAAGCGTACCAAAGAGTAAGTTCTGGAGGAGAGAATGTCTTTAAATTTTCTGTACACGACCTTTGGACTATAAGATTTTTTTAATAATGGGTCTCCATTACTATAAATAGCAACTTATCTACCAGCCAGTCTTTTCAATTCAAATGTCTCGATTCCACCAACAGCACAATGAATCAAAATGACGCCTGAGACCCCTTCAAAATGTATGTTCTACTTCTATATGAGCCACGCCATGAGAAAACAAACATTATAAGTGGCTTTGCGACCAGCATGGATCCAGACCAGCATGCGCATCCGCGCAGTCTTGTCAGGGTCCATGTTGTTCGCTTTCAAAGCCTATTGCAATTAGAGAAACTGTTAGCGAACAGCATGGATCCTGACAAGACTGCGCGGATGCGCAGGCTGGTCTGGATCCATGCTGGTCGCAAAGCCACTATGTTGGTTTTCTCATGGTGCTCATATATGATATATATCTACATTGTAGATACTAAAACATTGACAGAATATGAATAGGTCAACAATATATGAATAGGTCTTTCAGAGCTTGTTGAATATTGACTCTGACAATCCTATCAAAATATGACTCCTCCTACCCCACTCCGAGGTGCACAACCGTTAAATCATTCGGGATTTTACTTTCTCTACACATTTATTGTCATGACACCTAAAATCGTGCTGAATGTCGTCTTGAACTGTAAAGGTTTTATACCAGGGTTCTAGTGTAAATTCGCCATAGTTTAGATCCATGTACTATACTTTCTAGAACATCAACCCATAGAAATCCATATATATATAGTAAACTACAAATAATCAGCCGTCAAACTATGAAAAGAAAAGGTGGTGTAGACAGATTTGTGGTGGAACGCCGCCAGATTGAAGCCACTGACCCTTTCTCGAATCGCGTTGTTGACGGCGTCGCGCAGTAAACGACCCATCTTTCGTTTTCTCTCATCATTTGCCATATACACGCGATATTTAACCTGAAACGCGTCTTATTTTACTGAAAATACATTCTGCGAATGAAATAAGCCCCCATCTTACACGCAAAAGTGCCAAAAATAAAAAAGTAAGTATTTTTTTATGTATACTACTTTCAACAACACCACGAAGGCACATTTTCGACCGAATTACGGTGAATTTCTACACTATAACCTAGACCCTTATTAGAAAAATGAATTTAACTACCCGTTATACCCGAAAACATGCGTAAATTTGATAAAATACTGCAAACCGAGCGAAATAAAGGCAAAAAAAGTATGATCAAATGCTGGTGTCAGACAGAACATCTAATCTTCAAAAGTTGGTGTCAGTAAGAACCTTCCCTGGGAATTATGTGGTGTCAGACAGAACATTTTTGATCTACCCATCCGACTTTAACACCTCGATTTTCGAAAGTAATGGAGATTTCGCCGGGATATTTGGCAGACAAAGAAAGAGAATGTTTGGCTTTCTATTGAGGGTAATGCCAAGCTTGCTGCTTCAGAAATGAGAAAGAATCCTGGGTTCAATATCCAAACCAATGAAAATCTGGCCATGGATTAGCCATCTGTATGATTATTTGGTGGTCTTTTTAATTCAGAAAACATTCCTTTAGATGCCTCTTTCTATCCTCGAAACCTGGTAAGAGTCTGCTTTTCATTGATTCACATTGTGTAAAGAAAAAATTGAAAACACTTACTTCTAATCGACAACAAACTCCGCAGAGTGTCGCGTTATCCGATCTGGTGTCATGTTATCTGGTGGTGTCGCGCTATCACGTTATAGGGTGTGATTATGCTATATGTCTTATTTCAGAACCCCAAGTTTAAAAGACATGTCAATGACCTCAAATTTATATTTATGTCAAAATGTGACATAGCAATAGCCCCATAAATTTTGGATTAGTATGTCTAACCAGAGCTGTCCATAAGACAATGCTAGACTATGAATAGAGCTTTGCCAGTAAAGGGGGCTTAACTCAATCAAATATATATTAGACTTTATCAGAAACTTAAACAAAAGGGAAATTCTAAATTAATATGCGGCACAACCCTGTCAAAATTGAAATCAGAGTTACGCGGATTGTTTCTACTGGCGTAGACTATGATAGAAATAACTACTATAAATTTGCGGTCAAAAGCCTTGATAATAAAAGAAATATTTGACTTTATCAAAAACTTTACCCCCCCCCCCCCCCCCCTCCACACAAAAACAAACAAACAAATAAAAAAAATAATATGAGAGCGTAAATACGGCGAAATAAACAGGTAAATCACAAATAGTAAATAAATCTCAAGAAGTGTAATTTATTTAACTAATATTATGATCTTTTATAAATACAGAGCCGGCTACCTTGACTTACATGTTCATATACGATATGTATATATAGAGCCGGCTATATACCTAGACCTTTAGTCTAGGCAGCCGGAACCGGCTACCTAGCCACTGCCTTCCCATAAAGAACTATACGCTAACTACTTTGAAAAAAGAAAAGGAGTGGCAAGGGGTCCAGGTAACCATTTCATCATGTTAATCAACTTAACCAAAACACTGTCAAAGAACTGTCTATAGCATTACAGTCGTTACAAATGAGGCAATATTTGCTAGTGGACGCATTGGTCGAGAGGGCTAAGACGCTTTCCTACGGAGGTAAAGGCCCCTTGGTTCGAATTCTGGCTACTTAAATTTGTGTCTTAGGGCAAGGCACTGTTTCATAATTGCCTCAGTCGATCCGGCAATAAATGGGTACCAGCTATTTGCTAAGCAAAGGTATAATTGGTTTTAACTGTTTTTAAAATAAGGTCGCTCTTAATTATGTTCGTTGTTTCACAAAGCGACGGTAATAAAATTTACCTTTACCTTTATTTGCATGATTCAAACTGCAATTCTCATTTAAGTCACAAATAGTTACAATAAGGACTGTTTAGGACAATTCTGAGATTGTCTGGGTCATATTTTTGAATGATTTTACAGTAGTTGTTTCGGAATCACGATGGACTCTGTTTTATGCTCTCAATCTATCACACCTTCAAGAAATTTATCACAGCTTCTTTGTGGAGGCATTCTGTAAAGTAGAAAAAGTAAGTCAGTCTAAGCATATGTTAATAAAATTATGCCTTTCGACAAAATATCATGATATATTTGCATGTTTATAAGAAAACAAATGACAAAACTACAAGATTATAAATATGGTACCCATGTGAGAGAAAGATTTCTATAAAACAAGAAAAAAGGTATTCAAATGCCATGAAAGTATAAAGAAATGCCTTTTTAGGCTTTGGACGTATATGGTATTTTGTGTAGATATAGCCAACATGGGCCCAATATAGACTTGCCCCTCACTATGGTCCTGAACATGAATGAAAAACAATATTTCAATACTTTTATCAAAGCTGTTTCCTATATTTTATAATGTACAAAAAGCAAGGCATTTAGCTATAGATTATAATGGTTAAAACTCGCTGTGAAAGTTCCTTGCAGAAATAATGAATATGAGATTTTTTTTTCTAGAAATGTCCTTACTTCTGTTAATATAAGTGTATGGTGTAACAAGTTAAGATATGATTGTCACATCATTACAATATCTTTCAACTAATACTAAAGAAATAATAAAATGATAGATACATATTGTCTGAACAGTCATGATAACATCTGTTTTTTTTTTTGTTTTTTTTTTGGTGGGGGGGGGGGGGGGGGGGGGGGAAAGGGGGTTGACCAAAGAGATGTATTAAAATTCAAACAAAACTTACAAAAACGTTTTTTTTTTATGCCAGCGACAATACTAATAACATTAAAATCAATACAATTATATATCACATCGCCCAGAGGTTGTATATTGGTTCCATAGGCCTATGGGTCCGATGTGCATGGGGCGACTTGAGATATTGACGGGGTTGGTATGGGAGGGGTGTCCTGTCCCAGGTTGTGGGATTTTTGTTTTGCTAAATGCACCATAAATGACACGATTTCCTTGCATTTAGATACCACATAACCGATTATATCAAAACGTGATTTGTGCCAACTTTACCAAGAAGCGTATTGAAGCGTTGTTTGAAATACTTCTGAAAGGCACTGAATTTACAAAACATTTTAAACTGTAGATTTATCATTTATAAAATGATGCAACTGTATCAATGTGTTGGAAGCTTATAACATATTTAATGAGTCTTACTCTTCAAGAATCAGCCATCGTCAGAAAATATTGAACCTACGAACCATTCATAAAAGGATTAGATGTGAAAGACAAATAATGCTCGTTTTTTTTTTACAAAATGTAATTGCATACGTGCTGCGCCATGAGAAAACCAACATAGTGCGTTTGCGATCAGCATACTGTTCGCTTCCAAGCCTATTGGAATAGGAGAAACTGTTAGCGAACAGTATGGATCCTGACCAGGCTAGTCTGGATATATGCTGGTCGTAAACGCATTATGTTGGTTTTCTCATGGCGCGGCTCATATGTATTCTACAAATAACTAAAACTTAAAATATTTTTACTTGACGTGCCTTTGACATATAACTTGCTTCACATTTATTTGTAGCACAGCTTTTGTCAGCGCTCAACTGAGGCAGAACTTCACTCTTTAACAACGTTTGAGTATAGACAATTAGATCGAAAAGTTTACACTTGTGCTCTATTAAACGACGAGAGGCTGCCCAACCACCAAAAGACAATACATGTGTCCCTGGTAACGCTCTATCGATTTCCGCCGTTTCTCCTCTCCAATTTTGCATTAGCGTACAAAGTTGATGAAAAAATCTGGACATTTTCAAAATTTATGAAACACCGTCTTGTCGCACATTGTGGGCAAATACTTACAATATGGATCACATATGAGACACATATGGTACGTTTGCCCAGATACAGCCCAAATGGTACCATATAGTCTTGCATGCTAGGACACTGTCAACATGTCACATGACCACTCAAAAAACTATGCTCTATCGACATAAATTATTTCAGACAGAACATTTCCACGTCACAAAGACATGTCCCAATCAGAGACGAGGATAAGCTAATGATTGCTTATTTATATATGTCATGTTCATTGATTGACAAGCATTCTGTCCACAAAAAAATTAATTGTAACTCGACCAATTTGCCCCTGTTTTACAGATGAAACATCTATAACGAAAGTTTTTAAAAGCGTTAGCAGCATAAAATGAGAGCCACAATCGAATCAGACTGGAATTAAAATTACCCGTGATAAGGTTTTTCCAAGGAACCAAAATTCTACCAGGAGACCAACATGATCTTACATTTCCTTTTGAGTTAACCGCCAAGGGACTTGCAAAGTTTTGCATTGACTTTTTCATCATAACATTGAGAAGCTATCAGGGGTGGTATAAACTAGCGAGTACAAGTTACTTGCTCCTATTGTATAGAGCATCATGTAATAACAAACTGCTTTACTTAATTTGACTACTGCAGAAGAAGAAGAGAGGAGACACATTATAATAAATTCTCCGAAAAAATCTTGTAAACTCCGATACTGATATGACTTTTAAAGAAATGCCTGGATGAATTCTAAACATTCATAAAAAGATGTGAGCCGCGCCATGAGAAAACCAACATAGTGGGTTTGCGACCAGCATGGATCCAGACCATCCGCGCAGTCTGGTCAGGATCCATGCTGTTCGCTTTTAAAGCCTACTGGAATTAGAGAAACCGTTAGCGAACAGCATAGATCCAGACCAGACTGCGCGGATGCGCAGGCTGGTCTGGATCCATGCTGGTCGCAAACCCACTATGTTGGTTTTCTCATGGCGCGACTCAATTGTATTGATACATTTCATGGATTTAGGGTATATGCCATAGATGTTTTAGAATGGACAGAGAATACCTATTTGAAACAAGCCTAGTCTGTAACCCAATACACCCGAAAAAGCAACAGACGTGTCCCGCCTCCCACTCATTTCAAATGTTTTGGAAATGGTAGTTGATATCTAGTAAAAATAGCATCTCGATAAAAAGGGCAATGAGAGATTGCGGTCTGCATATAGAGTTTCACTCAACTGAGTAGGCTCTAAAGAAAGTCCAGATTTATCTAACGAAATTCCAGAATGGCATCATTCAATCTGATGACCAAATCTACATGTATGTTACGGGAACCATCCACAGCTTTTGACACCACTGAACATCTGACATTGTCAGACTGACTTGAGAACCACATCAACGCCACAGACAAAGCGGATATGGTCGGAAATCGTCTATCTAAGGAACTACTATCAAAATGATGGCGTTGATAGGGAGTAGTCGTAGCCTGTGCTGATGAAGTCCAGTGAACCTAGAGATAAATAGTAGGTCCCAAAAGTTACAACATATACACTAAACACGTTGGCGAAGTATTCAGGTACTGAAACCATCTCGATGTCACTGAACAAAACTAAAGCGAATGTGAATACATTTGTATCTGAATTGAAATTGTTTCATTATCTTATAATGATCTACAGATTTATTCATTCATTTTTGTTATTCTTCAAGACCATGAGTACTATGAGGGGTTTTTTTTCTATCCAGTCCTTGCATATTACAAATTTTCCGATTCCAAAGTAGATATAAAAAGTATTATGAATGATAAATTGATGGCTCTCTCTCTCTCTCTCTCAGAAGGACACTTGTTCTAGTTTCCTTGCTTAAAAAAATGGCGTGGTTGAGGGATGGACAGGCTTTACTTTTGTGACCATAGTAATTTCAAATATTTTGACATTCCATTAATACCTTCACGAAGTATCTACATGTATGCGAAAAATGTATATACACTGTATACAATGTACTTTTAATGAAAGCATCTGTATCTTTGCTAGTGATATTTTACAATCGTTGACTGACATGTATGTTGGTACAATGTGAGAAACATCTCTGATTTTTTATTTTTCTTTATTTCTATTCAAATAAGTATGTTTATCAATATTTAAATACAATGAGGAATAAAACGCATGAATAAAAAAATTACTGAGCGTATTTGATCTTCACCTTTCTTCGTATTTTTCAAGAATGACCGTCATTTTGAAAACTTCCTTTCGTTCATGAATGTAAGATACCATATCCTCAATATCTACCAAGTTTGATGCTTTGCCCACAAATATGACTGTTTTATACTGAAACACCATAGAGTATCTTTGGGAAAGAGCAAGAGAAAAGGACGAAAGTTTAGGACTATTTATATTTTGTACTATTTTGACTAGGCATGCGTGCATGCTTACATGTGTGTGTGTGTGTGTGTGTGTCCGAGTTTAACGTCTTTTTCAACAATTTTTCAGTCATATAAACGACGGTGTCTACTTGTAGCAGTGAGCACAATGCCCAACTTTATAGTGCTGCCTCACTGGAATATCACGCCGTAGACACGTGGCATGATACCCCACCCAGTCACATTATACTGACACCGGGCTGACCAGTCCTAGCACTATCCCCTTAATGCTGAGCGTCAAGCGAGGAAGCTGCTAGTACCATTATTTACGTCTTTGGTATGACGCGGCCAGGGATCGAACCCACGACCTCCCGCACTCGAAGCGGACGCTCTACCACTAGGCTACGTGATATGGTAATGATAATCCTTTATCACATGAGTACCTATAAATAGTAACACATTTGTGCTGAAAATTATCCCATTATCGCATTGTGTCATGCATTATCACATTATCATAATAAGCCCCGGGGCCATTATCGATAATGGCCCAGGCGTTAGCGCGGGAAATTAACTACCGTAAACAGAAATGACGTCATGGCGTTTCATGGAGGTAAAACAGCGAATATTTCCGTTTTATTTTATCATCTTGAGCGTAACATCGTGTATTCTTCGTGAAATAACGTATTTTTATCCCTAAATTATGCAATAAGCAAGAAAGTACAACTATCCAGGTATTTGATTTTATACAGTAAATAGACTCTTATACAAATAATATAGAAACTGAAAAGCTGAAATTTATTGTGCCAGAAGATGCAAGTACCCATAAAAATGACACAAAAAACATTTCTTACTATATTATAGGTAAACATGTAATAAACAGGTAAATACATGGGAGAGCGGTGCCTTTGAGTGATAATGGCCCTGGAAGAAGATAATAGCCCTCGGGCTATTATCACCTTGCCAGGGCCATTATCACTCAAAGGCACCGCTCTCCCATTTATTAACCTATACATAATGCATATCGGGGTCTTTAAAAAATAAATGATCCGGGATATTTTTGAGACCATGTACATAGATATCTTTAAGTAGAACACGTCTGATGATGTTTGTAAAAAGAACGTTACCTTTTGACAACAATCTTGTAAATAAACTTGAAAAACACCCTGTTAATACTTTTCAAGAGAGAAGTGCAGACGATAGCAAATCTGCAGCTTCTTGGAGCATAATAAAGCTGTATAATTATGTCTAAAGTGGATGTCCAAGAAGCTTAAAAAATACTGAATGAAAATGAAAAATGAAAAAAAAAAATGTTTTCAGATAATTTGGAAGTTTCAGATGCTTAATGCAGTTATTTGCAAAGACTTTGTTATTTTTTTTTCAATCAAATAACCACTCAAGCTTTAATATAATCAAAGTGAAAGGTATTTGAAATAGATAATTCTAATTTCGAGTATAGGACTACCAGCAAACCAAAGTTTCCAAATTTTATCGAAAAATGATTAAATACTTAAAAAGATACAGAGCCTAAGGATATTTCCTTCCTTTCAGATTTGGAGAAGAAAAAAACACTGTAGAAATGTTCAAATTTGGCAAATAGCTGTTATTGAACCTATCACAAACTTAGTTTATTTTTTGATTCCCGCTAGCCCTTTCTCAGATAACTAAAACAGGCCCTTATTACACCTTTATTGAAAAATAATGATCCTACTCACTCAAAACCAACAACAGACCAGTTAGTACATTACCTGGTGTAAAGATCAAACATCAAAACATTTTAAAGAAACTGACATAACAGTGCACCGTCTACTTCGAACAAAGTTTATCTCAGAAAAGTTTACGAATGGCAAACAATACGTCTAAGACTGTTAGAGGACTGTGGACAGGCTCTGGATAATAATGAGTATATTGTGGTGATCTTAATGGATATTTCAAAATCATTTTACAATTTGCCCTACAGAATTAAATTATCAAAATTAACCGAATATGCCCTCTGACCTCCTTCAGGCATACCTTGTCATCGTAAACGTCAAATTAAATACAGTCGCAACTCGGTATCTCGAATTCCAACGGTTTGAACATTTTACTTCGAGATAACCAGAATTCGACTTAAAAAGATATATTATGCACCTGTTTTCGAAACGGGACTTGAAAACGAAATTTTGAAATAAGCGTGTTTGAGATATCGCGTTTTAAATGAATATTAGAATTCTTTTTATATCAAATACAAGTATAAGCTAAAGCGCACCCCTAGATCCCTTTTATTAATGCTTTGGTATAATAGATTATGATTATTATTTATTAAGTCTAGTTATAAGCTCTTTATACGAGGGCTGTTCAAAAATAACGTAGACTTTTATTGTTAAAAGCCGCTTATTGTGTATAGTGCAATATGAATTCGCAATCTTAGTGTAATTTTGTCATACATCTTATGGAATATTTTTGCTGACAGGCGAAGCTCCTAGAACGTTTTGATTACCATAGCTACGCATAACCAGCGCAGTCCTTATTCATTTGTCATAATTTGAATTCGACTGCTAATATTCGCAAAGACAGTCCTTTTGTTTACAAGAAAACACGCGAAAGTATGGCGTCATTCGGACGTGGGATGTCGTCATCGGCTGGCACAGGTAACTAGACAGTCTTTAAGTTATGTAGTCTAAGAGATTTTGGCAAACACCGATGGAAAATTATAAACTAATGAAGCAGGCATCAAAGCAATGTTCGCTCATTTGTGTCTAGGTCTATAGGTGCTACAAACGAT
Organism: Mercenaria mercenaria; assembly: GCF_021730395.1. Classification (NCBI taxonomy): domain Eukaryota; kingdom Metazoa; phylum Mollusca; class Bivalvia; order Venerida; family Veneridae; genus Mercenaria; species Mercenaria mercenaria. The sequence goes on along the minus strand of NC_069361.1, from coordinate 46,180,354 downwards.
TCGTAAATGGCCAAGAATTGCTAGATGACAGCAAGGGTTGAAGGAGAAAACACAACATCTGTGATATAACGTAAAACGGTAAAGTCAGAATTAAAACCAACTACTCACGTTGGGCACCCTGCCCTTTATGCTATGCATAAGGTCCATACTGTTTTCACTATGCTAACCAAACAATTTATTAGGACTGAGTTATTTTAATCAAGACCAAGAAAATACATTTACAAATATAAATTAATGTAAACTTAAATGAAAGCATCTCAAAGAAGGCACGACGTCGTTGAAGAATGATCAACGTGCGTCGGGTTCGTGTAAGTGACTGATTTCGAGGAGGCTCTTCTGACCGTATAATTATAATCACATCATCTTTACTATTCCTAGGAAATTGTCTTAATGTGCGAAAAAAATTGAAATATTTTGGTAATAATAATTACATAGATAAGTTAATGCAGCCGTAACTGTACACCTGTACAAAATTTTACAGCTGTAAGAGACCAGTATTTTTGTTCAAAATAACAGTCATGATTATTTCAAATTTACACCTGTAGATTTTATATTACAATATTGATTTTACAAATGTAGATTTCAATTTACAGCTGTAAAACGAATATAAAACAGTTCGAAATATGCAAATGACCTACACCTGTTACAGCTGTAAAAATGAAAAAGTTACAGCTGTAAAAATGCCTAAAAGTTTCAGATGTAGAAATATTATAGGTTTTGACAAAGAGCGCATTATTTTAAGGGAGTCGAAAGTAGAGGTGTTATAAGTTTTAGACTGAATTGCAATTCCCTAGATCAGGTTGCAATTACAATGAAAATGGCAGACTAAATGATCTAGCTAGTAAGTAAAAAACAATATGTAGTATGTTTACAGTATAGCAACTGCAAATTTCAATGGTAGGATACAAAGTAGAACATACGCAGATCTTGTTTATAAAACTTCCTTTGTCAGTCATGAAACGATATGACAATCTTCTAATTATTTCTTTTAAACTTATCGGCTTCCAGTATAGTGTAAATAGTAAATGTATGTACTTACTGTGAAATCATTAATATTCGTGGGGGATTAATTTTCGTGGATTTCGTGGTTGAGTCAATCCACGAAATTCAATCCCAACGAACAAGTAAAATTCCCATTCATTTTATGTTAAAAGTTGAAATCCACGAATTCATATCCCCACGAAATTGCCATTTTGACCAAAACCACGAAATTTTATGCCCACGAAATTAAATGATTTTACTGTATGCCCTTTTACAACTGTAATAGAAAATTAAACACCTGCACTTACTCTATAACGCTTTAAATTCCAAATTTTTAGAAGATGTGATGTCTGTGTTTATTTCAGTTATATCCCGCCAAATGCATTAAAGATGGCTGACATTACTCATGTTTCCCTCCAAAAATGTTACTGCTGTAATTTTAAGACATTACCATTTTACAGCTGTAAATTTCAAATGTAAAATATTTACAGCTGTAAATTGAGACCTCCATACTTTTACACCTGTGAATTTCAACTGTATTTCTGATCATTTTTCCACATATATGTCTTTTACAGCTGCAATTTTAAAAGACGTTTTACAGCTGTAAAACAGGTCCTATTTTCGTACAGGAAACGACTATTTTTGTCCTTCGATTCTCCTGATTTAAGTAAGTTATATAAGTCATTTAGAATGAAAATTATATTATAATTGACTGGTGTAGAATAAATAAAAAGGATGCTCATTCTAACAAGTCCAAACTAAAGCTGTAGGCAATAAATCCTTTCATAAAAATGTGAATAAAAATGCAATGTCACCATAACTGGTGTTTAGCTATTTAAATACGTTGGTGTACAAAGAAGATCGATTTTGATTACATTTAATTCAACGGAGATTCAAGTTTATGACTTTCTTTATAAATATTTTACAAAAATAGTTGTTCATATTCTATCATTAGTATCCAGACAGTTAGAACATAAACGGCGTTTCATTACATTTTGTACTTACCTTTAATAGTGATTTATTTTTCAACCCCTTACCCTATTGATTGATCAAGCTTTGCACCAGCAATCGATTTTTGGTTGCGGTTTAATCCCGCTAGCAAAGTTAAAGTTAAACCCGAAGTAACTGAACACAAACATTTTGGTGTCTTTCTTTCCAGCGATTGTAGTTGGCACTCACATATTGACTTTATTTTAGACAAAGCATGGAAAAGAGTCAACGTCATGCGTAAAATCGATCGGAGATCTCTGGAAACTATCTACACTTTCGTCCGGCCTATTCTCGAATACGCCGATGTTGTTTGGAGTAATTGTACAAATTATGAAGTAGATCGACTTGACAAAATCCAACACGAATGTGCTCGTATAGCGACTGGTGCAACAAAACTAGTTTCCCTTGAAAAACTCCATGAAGAATCTCCATGAGAAAGTCTGTCAGAGCGCAGATACAAGCATAGACTCATTCTTTTCTTTAAAGTGTACACAAATAAGACACCTGAATATCTCTCAACTGTAATACCTCATCCAGTTGAACATCGCTATGATTTAAGAAATCCGAACAATGTACGTGGTATACCGTCCAGGACCACTTTATACTTTAATTCTTTTCTGCCTTCAGTGATACGTGACTGGAACCTCTTACCAGATAGTATTCGTAATTTAACAACATTATCTGCTTTCAAAGATTACTTGAATAAAGATATTCGCCGCATACCCAAATACTATTATGTCGGAATAAGGAAGCTCCAAGTTCTTCACACAAGATTACGGACTAAATGCAGTGCACTCAGTCATCATCTATTTCTTAGAAATATATCACCCACGCCTCTTTGTCAATGTGGCCAGATGGAGACGAACGCCCATTATCTATAAGAATGTACCTTATATACAGACTGTCGCCAAAATCTTTTCAGTAACCTTCAGAACTATGATATCGACGAAAACCTTCTTCTTTATGGAAACACTTCTTTACCGGACGAGGATAATGTCAATATTTTCACAAATTTACACTGTTACATAGCTGAAAGTTATATTTTATGTTCTCTAATTCTAGAAAATTTAATGAACTACTTCTAACTTCTCTACTCTCATTAGCGCTCATATTGTTGTTCCAGAAACATGATTTTTTGATATACTAGACTACATAATTTACCTGTCCATTTTAGGAGAAGAACTCTACAAGACTTGTCTTTCGTTCTAATCCTTTTCATCTACTGTACATGTAATGTTTGTATTTCAATATAATTTTGTATATTTTTGGGAATAAATTATGTTTAAACCAAAGTTAAAGTGTATTTCTGACAATCATAGCATCTTTATTTTATTCCGAATCACATCCAAAGGATGTTCATGTGCTACACAAAATAGTCCCATTCATGAACAATGCGGATGAATTATCAATGAACAAGCAGTTCCTATTCAGCCTGTATCCACTCACACTGACCATTTAGATTATATAAGATCTATCAATGATAAGGTATTCCAGCCCATGGTTACATCACAAGCTTGGTCAGGCAGAGTTCATCTTAGATATGAGGCATATTAAATTTGTATTTGTTTCTCGTTCATATATATTCATAGACTAGCATTTAAACAGAAAATAAATCTACCAAAAACCCGCAACCATCAGACATTTCAAGGCTTTGATTTGTACATTCGGTGCATACTTCAAATGCATAATGTGATTCTGTTTGCATGATATATGCTCCAAAGCACTGTTTAATGTTATATTAAGCCGCAGGGAGAATCTATGTGCAGGCGCATTTATATAAATTGCAGCTAGAGCTGGTAGACCGGGATCATTTGAAAATTTTGCTCGTCCCGACAAGACATTACTAGGATGATTTCAGCCATACTGAAAAATACTGAAAAATAAAACAACAACAACAACAATACAAATAAGCAACAACAACAACAACAAACTGTATAAATCTGTATTGCTTCCAACGTATTCTGAAACACTATCATATCATTTAGAACTGCACAGGTACACAGATTGTAAAATCCACCATTCTAATGTGAAAACTAACCGTTTGTGTCCTTTGTAACACATTACAAGTCGGCTCGTTTTAGTAATGGTAAAGAGTTACTAACTATTTCCTAGATATAATGACAACTAGATCTAAATGTAAATACATTTTAAACACATTTTAAAAACATAAATTGTGATGACATATTATTTTGTTCGATTTTTCCTATTCTTATATATATGCAATGTCCATCATTCACTAATTAAGATAGTTTATTTTTAAAATAAATATTGTCATTAGATATTGAACATCCTCATCAAGTGATTTTAACTTGTGCAAATATATAAAACAAGCGTGTAGAATTACATCCACAATAAAACCCATTTCGTTAAAAAACTTCCATTCTAGTTTTGTGATAGTATGCATTTAAACTATATACAGTTAACAGCCAAACACATATATATTAGATGTGTTCTATGTTAGATATAACACACGGTACTGTTCACACACACGCACACGCTAGCACGCACAGGTTAATATTATCTTGATACAGATACTTTCCATATTTTCAAACATGAATTAGGGCCCAATATGATTTTTAAGCTGTCCATTCATGCTTGTTCTGATCCATTTCAATCCTTCCTGTGACAGTCGGTGCGTTTCTGTCTGCATCGATGATTATACACTTGAGACGCTTCGGACCCGCTCGCTAGCATAGCATGGTCTATTCTCACTGGATTGTATTCCTTGGTGTAGAAACGTTTTACTGACGTTTGAAAACTAAGTATGTGCATCCAGACTTACACAGGAGGTAAGTATTTATGTGCAGTTTGACTTTGTCTGTCCTGTCCTTTAGAAGTTCCATATATTGCCGACACTTTCATATTCTGTTGTGGCCGCAAAATCGGCTTGTGAACTACCACTTTATGCATTTGTGCATGATCCACCGGGGAACGTATTGGTTTGTTTTTTCTTTGATTTTGCGTTCGAATACATTTAGCATAATAACAAAAGAATAAAAACACTCCAATTGAACAAACTCCCACAACGATGACTATACCCCACCACCAGAATCCAGACGCGTTGCCTCCTCTGTAAATATCAACAATATATATATATATATATTTTACAAAGTTGTAATACAACGCTTTTTTCTATACAGTAAATAAAAGGAATAAGAACAAATTTACTTGGTTCATAATTTGATTTCAATTTGTCTTTATAAACTATCTATACAATGTAGAAAAAGTAGAATGAATATCTTTTTCCATTAAGGAACATGCCTACACATGCACATTAGAACTTTTATAAATTGTTTTCAAAAAAAGAAAGTTTAATACGTAAATCCTAAATTAAGTAATGTCAGTAAAAGTTCATATTATTTTGTTACGTTATACACTGTTTATCAGTTTTATGGTACAATATTCTGTAACATAGTAGAAAATAAAACAATTTATTTACAAGATGTCTCAAAACTAGATCAATATTAAACAACATGACTCATTAATGAAGTAAAACCTATTTCACGAGAATGACATATACATAACAGTCTGGTATGTTCAAAAGTAAGTTTCATAGCTTTTTGTTAATTTCGATGTCTTACTGTGAGTACTGTGGACAAATTACTGTTCTACATTATCACAAATATAGACTTACACGGTTTCTTTTATTACTATTTTTATTTCAGTTACTTTAATGATTAGTAACAAATGAAATGTCAATGCTGTCTAAATATCTGTCAAAAATGACATACAATTGGACGCCGCATGCTCTTTAATTAAAGATGCCAGATTATTTTAGACTTGAGACGATATTTATTCTCTGCTTTAAATCAAATTAAAGAAAAAAACTTCAAACGAAAGTAACTGGTAAAGTAAGAAAATGTGTTAAGGTATTTCACTCGTATTGACAGTCGACAAAATACTCTATGGATTTACATATGTGTGCAGTTTCGAATTCTCCGGTTCACTGAAGTGTACGGAAAGCTTTGTTCTCGCTAAGAAGTTACCGTACTAGTAAATACGAAAACATAAATGGAACGGAAATTGCCGACAGTATCTCGGATTGACTACCTTAAAGACAAGAGGTATAGCCCGAAATTGAAATAGTATCAATGTTATGTATAAACAGCTTACCCAGATCCACCAATTCCGCCAGCACCACTTCCGCCTCTACCTGTTCGTCCACTACCTCGCCCACCACTACGCCCTCCGCCACGTCCACCGCCACCTCCGCCACGCCCACCACCACCTCCTCCTCGACATTCGACCATGTCTAGTAAATAATAAAACAATTTTTCCTTATACTATCGAAATCATCGTTTTTCTCATAGCTACTTCAGTTAGCTTGCCACAAAATCTACGACCATGCGTCAATTATGTAAATATGAAATGAAAAACAATGCGATTTAACATTATTCTCAACAAAAACCGCTTATTAGAAATACCGCTTACGTCATTGGGTAAGTTTGTACGATCAGCAGGAAGGGCTATTGAGCTATCTGTATCTCATCAGGTTCACTCCGACAGCACGACAGTGCGATTGCAGATGGAGCGAAGACACCATAACAGAGACGGGTCTTTTATCATCGTACCTTCACTCTTTCATCATCGTGCCATCGCACAGTTGTGCCATCGCAGTCTTCCTGCCATGACATTGCATATATCCGAGCGACAGCCATAGCGTACAGTTGCCCAACGGTTTTTCGAAAAATTGTCATGCGTAAACGGCTTCTTCGATACAAAGTAATCAGCTGTAAGATTTTATTTTTTATGCAGTCTTGGTAGTCTTTGTAGCCTTTGTACCCTATCAGCTGACCATGAGCACGAACAAAAAGCTTACGTGAGCTAAACTTAGTATTTACCAAACCTTTTGTTATCCGCTTCAACTGCCTAAAAAGGGGGACTTCCTTGTTGGACTGTTGCATATTCATTGCTATGAGCAACGCGAGTGTATATAACCATGTTTTAATGTAATCCTAAAATTCGTTTTGAACTTTTGATGGAGTGTTTTCCTTCTTTTTTGATATTTTTAATTAATGTTTCACTCCATTCGAAAAAGTATTCTTATAAACCTTTCACTTCGGCATATACACTCTTCCTTTTAAATATTGAGAGAAAGCATAGATGCACAGGTCATTTGGTCGCGAGTTCAATCCCAGTGCGACGTGAACGTTCTCCGTGACAATTTGCCCTGAAATCATTTTTTCCTCTACACCTGTTTCAAATGCGGAGACGTTGGTAATCAGGTAAGTATTGTGTGAGAATCCAGGAACACTGGTAAGGTAACCAGTTATAGGTTATAACACACTAAATAGTTGTTGAATAAAAGAACAACAACTATTTAGTGTGTTATAACCTTATAGGTTATAACACACTAAATAGTTGTTGTTCTTTATTCTATATAAAACTGACCTATTTCCAATGACCGCAGCACACATCAGGACCCATTTTAAATGTCTGTAACTTACATTTTCTTGAAGAATATTGTCAGTGCTAACTAAAAATCAAAAAAATAGTAGGGGTCATGTTTGATGCAAGAAAAATAATTTCAGTCAAACACACAAACTGCTAAATCAGCTAAAATATGAGACCCCAAATTATACTGGTGGTGTATGATCTACGTTTCCATGAACAATTTTGTCATGTTGTTGTTTCATTATGAAAATGCTACCTACATGTCAAGCATAGATCTGTCATGTGATTTTAGCAAAAAAATTGCAAAGAAAATAAGGAAAATAGCTCTGCAGAGCAAAAAAATTGAGGACTTTTTGTATCTACCATTATGCGACTACCATTTTTTTTCGCGCCATTTTCCTATTTAGCGTCTGTATGCCTTAAACGAAATGATTTCGTTTAAACGAAATAGTTATTTCTTAGTTATTTCGTTTAAACGAAATGATAACGAAATAAAAAAAATCTCACATTACCTAAGTGGAAAAAAGTGTGTAACATGTCACTTTAGGGGCACCGTATAGATTACAATAAAACAACAAACATTTCAGAATTTCTGCATTTGAATATTGATTTACACAGAAATTTATAACTTTAAAAGCATTGAAAAAACACCTACCTAAAATCAACAAGGCCAGTAACACACATGTAAGAATGGTCTTTTTATCAGTATCCATTTTCTAGTAAATTTCTGAATTAAAAGAATCTGTAAGCTTTAAATATAATCTAAAATTGAGTATTTTGAAATGTTTGATTTAATTCGGGGCTTTTTGACAACTGTTATTCGTCCCGCCTCACCTATTTAATGACGCAGCATTTTTTATGTTTATGTTTATGTTTATATATATTTATTTATATCTTACAGTTCGTTTGTGTAAACATCACGTTTGTAAACATTAAGGATTGCATTTTGTAACCTTAATACCCCAGTCACACATACGGCGCGGATAGCTACGTCTAGCTTCGGATAGAAACGTAGTAATCCGTATCGATCCGTACCGGAGCCGTACCTCAGAGTAGTCATCCGTATCAATCCGTACCAAAACTTGGTCAAAACGTTTCCAAGACTTGTTCCAAACTTGCAAGTTTCTCCAACTTTTGAACATGCGCAAAAGTTTGAGCTAACCGTAGCCATTTGAGCGTTACTTTAGTCCAACTTGGCTGAAACTTATTCATCCGCAGTTAAACGTACTAAAACGTAGTTATCTGTGCTGTTACGTACCTCGCCGTAGCTGAACGTAGTTATCCGAGGCCGCTCGTACTTAAGCGTAGTTAAACGTAGTTCACCACAGACCCGTCTGTGCGCTGGGCAAGTTGCCAGGCGCAGTAAAACGTAATTCAGCGTAGTACCTCGTACCTATCCGTACTTATTCGCGTCCTGTATTATTTTGTTTGTTTCCTGTTTCTCACCATTTTTCCCGTAATAAGACGTACTGCTCCGTAGTTATACACCCACAGATCAATCATATCCGCACCGTACCTCAACGCACGGGCATAACCGTATGTGTGACTGTAGCTTAACTCAGGGTTCCATATTTTAGCGTCTCTTGTATAAGAAAAGCGTGAACTCAAGCTAAAACAAAACATAATCAAAAAGTAGAAAGGTCATTTTGTAAGTAGAGAAATTCTGGTTTGAAAACGTGCAAACACGCATGACCTAGTAGTCAAACTATAGTTTATCATTAGTGTTTAACCTTTTTTGCAATCATTTGAAAACTGTAAACATGGAAATTACCTACTTCCGTGTTCATAATACTAGTTGGGGAATTTCGGCGTATGAGTCAAATAATTGAGTTCTGATATTTAACCCTTTGCCTGCTGGCGGCAGTAATTCTGCCTTTGCGACCAGTGCAGACCAAGATCAGCCTGCGCATCCGTGCAGTCTGATCATGGTCTGCACTGTTCGCTATTCAGTCAGTAAATTTTCAGTAAACACCCCTTCGAATAATAAATGTTACTGCCCAAATTGAATGATGGACCAGTCCATTATAGAAATTTAGCAGGCCAAGGGTTAAAACGATAAATGCTCCAGTGAATGAAGTTAGAGACGGTATGTTAAGAGGAAAGTTGTAAACATTGGATGACACAGAAAGAAAATGCATTAGCGAATATATATTTTAAACGGTAACAGTTCAAATTTTGTAAGAACATGTTGACTATTTTAACAATTCAAATAAAAACAATTTATAGCACAGCAAAAGTTCCTTATAAGGCCCATCTATATGAATGTATAATAATTACTTTGTAAAATTTTGGTTGCAATGTCTGGTTAAATAAAATGTGTAAAAAGAGCCTTTGGAACAAAGAATGCAACAAAGAAGAATAACAGCAGACTCAATTTGATTGAGGTTATTAATATTAATGTTTAATGTTTAATAAATATCAATATCATTAATCAAACATTGGTCATCAGTGGGCGGAACCCAAGGATTGGACGCAAGGAAAAGACGATTCTACCTTATTGACATATATTCGTTTTTCTATGTTTAACTTTCTAACAGTTTATATCTTCGCAAAAAACAAACTTAGTGGTCATTGATTAAGTAATTCATGGCTCAACAAGCTACAGGAATGGGAAAAGATATGGCTAATGGAATTCAACCCTGACAAGTGTGAAGTACTCCGAATCTCAAACAAGCGGAAGAACATCAATGTCGAATACACCATCCATGGCAAACAGCTAAAACAAACGAAACCTAGGGACCATTCTGATCGACACTCTATTTTTGAACGCGCACATCAACATGATCACCAAAAAAGCCAACCACACCACAGCCTTCCTCAGTCGCAACCTCTCGTCTTGCCCCAAGTCAACAAAAGAGGCCTGCTACAAATCCTACATTCGACCCCAAGTAGAATATGCTGCCACTGTATGGGACCCCCCCCCCCCCCCCCCCCCCCCCCCCCCACCCACACACACAGAGGCCAACATCACCAAAGTTGAAGCGGTGCAATGCAGAGCTGCTAGATTCGTTCTAGGGGTTTACTCTCGTAAAAGCAGCGTCACCGCAATGCTCAACACTCTTGGCTGAGAGAGTCTCCAGCAGCGAAGGAAAGAGGCCAGAGCAGTGATGTTCTACAAGATAGTCCACAATCTCATCACCATACCAAGTTGCATACTTCAACCACAGGGTGTGTCAACGAGAGACCATTCAATGAGATACAGGACACCATACTGCAGGACTTCGGTACTGAAGGAATCTTTCTTCCCTACCACCATTGTTTTATTAAACCAGCTCCCACAGAGCCTCGTCACAGTACCCACCTTGGAAGCCTTCGAGGACGGGATCGCTGCTGCCATGTAACTACATTACTTATTGTTTTTATCCTGCATTTTATCTGGCGCTTGGGACCCTCCCTCACTTGTGTATATAGTCACCACGATGCGACAATGTCATTTTTAGGCCCTGCATCGATACCGGAAGAAAAAGAAGAAGAAGTTTTTGATTTAGTAGTGTCTGTCCTAAATTTCGTGAATGTGGCATCCGGGCATTTGATGCATGACTTTGTTGCGTACAATGAGAGGGTCGCAATGGGTTTCACATATTGACCATGCATTCGAAGGTAACGACATATGTTAACCATTATGACAAACAAGATGTTTAGCATGTTGCAACAACGCCATTTTCCATCCTCGGGATTAGTAATATAAAACTCGCTGAGAGCGTTCAGCCAGAGAATCGCCTCAAATAGAGAAAATAATTTTAACGTTACTGGTTATTTCTAAGGTCATGGAGTTTTATTGGCCAGATTGTAATGACAACAATTTGCGAGGTCAGTTGCTCAGTCAAGTGTGACTTACCAATTCTTAGTGTTCCTTCTCAAGAAACAATCATATAATCGTTCTTCAAAGTAATACTAATGTCGATTCATAAAATTTTTCGATTTATTGACTCTATATAGTTTCCGTTGCTGAAAATTGGTTTTTATGTCGTATTATCAACGTTTGCTCGGAGTTCATGCGATAGGATTGACAAATTCACGTCTGATTTGCCGATCCTATTCTGTCGTTCATTTCGCATTAAGTCCGAAAACAATAATTCATTTCTTATATTTACATTATACCTTCTTTCCTAGTTTGTAAACTAGGTTATTATAAATTGTACATATTTTGTTGCATTTAACATTAAAATCAGCTTCACGGCCATTCCAGCTGTTCACCAGACGGATCATCTGCGAAGTCATAAGGAAGGCAAACGTTGGCAAACAGAGGCCCGTCCTCACTAAACAGTCTTGTCGTAACTTTGGTGCCTTTCCTTTTGCTGTTCATATTAAATGAAAGTCCGAATATTCACTGAAGAAGAATATCACGAATCTAAATATCATAAAAAATGTTTGTTTGATGATGTTTTGATAGGGGCCAAGGATATGTCCTTGCTTCTTAATTCGGTCATACGTAAAAGTTAGCGATCTGTGTACACTTAATCGGTGCTGATGCTATACTTTACTGAATGTTTATATAAGTGCATCTTTTTGATTTTGAATCCAGAGTAAACTAGATATAATAAAGGGATTTAATTTGTTTTGTTTTGGGTTTAACGGCGGGCAGTCAACCTAACCATACAATGTTCCTGAATTCTGTCGCAGTACAAACCTATTCACTGCAAGTAACTGCCAATTTCTCCACATGATCAGATGTGGAGGACGAATGATTTCAGACACAATGTCTTTTATCAAACCGTCCCGGAAAACATATCCTGTCTCGGGGAATGAACACACGACACCTCGATCCGTAGACATGAGCTCACCCTACTGAAGAAAGGGACTGTCCGTTCAAGCATCCAGTCTATGCCGATACTGCTGGAAACAGTATTACATTTAAGTAAATCACCAAAAACTGAACACTAGCAGAGATATCAGCCGCGACTGGGGTTCGAACTCGGATCGTTTACGTAGCAGTCTAAACTACACACACACGCACACGCACGCGCACGCGCACGCACGCCCCCCCCCCTCTCCCCCGCCACCAAAAAAAAAAAAGCAACCAAAAACAACCAAACGAATAAACAAACAAGGAAACAAATACAATCGCACACTCGCGGTCTTATAAATAAATTACAAGTTGGCTCTTTCCACCAATTATTAAAAGTTACAATTTTTTCTTAGATATAATCACTACATAATGCAAATACATGCTAAAAACATTTTAACAACATAAGCTGTGATGACATTGTATTTTGTAGAATTCAAATTGTTTAACAAATGGCTCCTTAATTTTTGGTTTTGAAAATCTTGATTTCCTTGAAACAGTCCAAAATGTTTTATGGGATGGGTCACTACTGCAAGAAAAAGCACTCAGAAGTATATGCTCATTGGTGAGCTTTGGAGATATCCATTTATATAAATGTCTATACGAAAATGATATCTTTTTGGTCACGCATGCTAGTCAGTAAAGAAAATAAATTGTCAGCTAAAATATATCAGTATATGCTTAACTAGACAAATTGGATCGGTAAATTAAAGAAATCCTTGAACATATTTGAAGACCCGATTCTGGCTAAACCAGCATAAATATTCACAAAATTGTTTAACAAATTCTGATAGATTAATATAAGCAGCACTGGTACAGTCAATTACAACAATCCAATAAAGGCAGAATTTATTGCTCATTCAAAAATGATATTGAATACGAGAGATATTTTAGCATTCTTCCAAAAGTTGATTATATTAATCTATTTAGATATCGCACTTGCATAATAATATCTGTCATGTGTTTACGAATCGGATAGAAATATTCGTCCCGAGGGCATCTGCGCATTGGGCGGTAATGAGGCTTCCCGAATTACCGCCCATGCGCAGGTGGCCGAGGGACGGATATTTCCATCCGATTCGTAAGCACATGACTGATATTTTTTCTTGCATATCGTATACATGTTAGCATTTTATTCTGGCAGATTATTTTTCTTGCATACCGTATTTTACAAAAGGTAGAAATACTTTCTTTATAGCACTCTTTCTTATAGTAGAGAATGAACACAAAGCACGGGAAATTAACGTCCGTAAGCAGAAGTGACGTCATGATGTTGTGCGTTACGCACAATAACAAAGTTCCACTTTAGTTTTATCGTTTGTAGCATAACGTTATGTTTTTACGTATTTTGAATCGAGAAATATACTATAAGGAACGGAGAGAAACTATCAAGGTACCTGCTTTTCTCGTATTTTTACATAAACAATATATTATCAGTGCATGAACAACCAGTTGTCATTAACAGCACGAGAGTCATCTGGCATGGGGGTGGCAGATGGGTTTTGCCGGCATGGGTAAAATTACCGGAAATGCCAGTCCGGTGTGCAAGAAATAACCGTCTTCCAATTGAAACAGTACGTTGGTGACTCGGAACTGTGCATCTAGATAACACGTGCAGGCTCTGCGATTCTGAACAACCTGATTCTGAGCAACACTATTTATCTAAATGCTCCTATTATTCTAGGGAATGAAACTGTTTTTTACAACATGTTAATATTCCTGATAATGACCATTGTTTTGCGAGAATACTATCGAGCCACTCTGAAACAGAATTTACTAAGCTTAGTAAGATTGTTCACATTATTATGTCAAGTTTAAAATAGCTGGGTTTTTTTGTGTTTTTTTTTTTCAAAGCTAAATATATCACTACTCAACGATCGACATAATACGCGTGCACTTTGACATCCAGGTTTTCCTAGCTTCACACAGTGGGCGCATTCGGCATACAAACCCGTGTAATTCTGACTAGGTCACCCGAGTTCACCTGAGTGACACGAGTAACAATTGTAGTCCGAACGCTTTATCGAGTAACTGTAATGATGGAGAACGTTACCTACCTTATGCTAACAGTCCAAAAGCTTCTGAGCTGTAACAATAATAAAGAATGGTTGCTACTTTGACACATAATGACTTCTTTTTCCAAAATAAACAGCTAATAAGACGAGACAGTATCCCTCGTATCAGAAATTATGTTGAATTAGTGGACTATATGTTTTATGTATGCGATACAGTGCTGTTAGTTATTACATTGCCGCTGCGTGTATCTTACATAATGTTTGGATTTTCAATGACAATGAAATAAATGTTTTTTGTGAAGAACCTAATATAGATATGTTTGATGACCATAATCAGGACAGAAAGTCTGGTATCGTTGTTAGAGATGAACTGGTACGACTTCTGTCAGAGTGAAAAATCAGACTGGATTATTATCAATCGACTTTCAGATTCTGGGATCAAGTAACACTTGGAAAAAATGTTCAGCCCATAATGTTTAATAGACTAGAAATTTCTATTTTATGTTAATTTATACTTTAAATTATTTCTGAAGCAAGTGCTACAACATATATTAATCCTCTTATGTCAACACATGACTCTATTACCCCGAATCATTTCAAATAAAAAGGGTGTTTGGTATAATTATTTCTTTCTTTTTCATTGTTGTGACTGAAATTCATTTAAGGAAACAGCAGAGACCCTGATCCCATGATCTGCTTTGCGGTGTTCAATCTGCACTGTTTGCCAAGACCGATTAATAGGACACTGGGCAAAAAACAAACACTCTGGACGGTAACTATTGCCACGCAGGTGTGAGAGAAACCATTTTCCACATTTGAACTGAATGCCAGGGACAGTTGCTGATACATTTACCATTTTCATCTACTTTTGTATATCTTGACTAGTGATCGAATCCACAACCTTTAGCCAGGGACGTTGATATCACTTAGCCATGTCCATTGAAGAAATATATTACGAAAATGAGTAAGCTCAACTCTGCTGTCTCTATTCCCCCCATGGTAATGAATGTCTTTTTTTAAATGAAAATGTTTCTGTTTAAAATGACATAACTGAATTCACCATACTCACAAATAGCACATAACAAACAGTATGCTTTTGCAAGCTGTGTACGTAGTACAGCCATGAAATGTGCTAAATGCAAGTTTGACTTTAAAAGACCAAGTACCAGTTCTTAATGTTGTTCTATTTCGTTCTATGAGTGAGTGAACACCATTTCCAACAACCTTACTGCCATATATAACTGACAGTCACTAATGGTAACAAATGTTCACTCTCCCTGGCAAGCTTAGCAACCTAAGCGGCTTACTAGTACACTTTCATAAAGAACTGACATCACTACATTCGTATGAACTGAGGTAGATTGCAAATGGCCATGGAAGGAATTTCTTCGCTAATCGGATCAAACCCGTGACCTTTGGACCGGCAGTACGGTGCATCAACTACTGAGCTAACTAGACAACAGTGCCATATGTGTCTGTGGAAAGGTTTGTCGGCAAGTAGGGTGGTTGAATTGTTTACTTATAACTTCAACATCAATGTGTGGCTTCTTTTGTGGATTATTTGACCTTATCACTCATTATGTATTCTTAAGCCTAGACATTTTTCACACAAGTTGTCCCTTGTGAACCTAGAAAGAAAACTTACAAGCTTTAAGAATCAGATCGGGAACCCTCGAAATATGCTTGACATGGATGTTCCTGTAAGAAGCAGGTTTTTCTCAACCTCTGTCCTATTCAGCAGTATTTACAGATGGGGGCATGAATGCCAAAAAAGCATTTCAAAGTTACTCTGCATTTAGAAGAAAGTAAAAGGTTTTAAAAGAAAAAAGACAGCACGCTCCACTATTCGAAGGCAATTGTCAGTATGAATAATTTTCGGTTCTAGAACTGAAATAATGATTCAAGGATTATTTGACTTGATTCTATGATCTCGCTTTAAAACCCTGAATAGATATAAGAAGTTTTCAACCTAGTACCGCCCATAGTTTTGACAAGAGCAACTTGAAGGTAAAATTTTAACCGTCATTTTCTTACCACAAAAAGGGACATAACTTTGCTACAATTAAAGTAAGTGTTATGGAACTTGATGCTTTTACCTTGCTTTACAACCCTGAAGACATGTGAGAAATGTTAACCCAATGCCCCCATTAGTTTTGGAGATAGCAACTTGCATGCAAACAGAACAATATCTATGCACAAGAAAGAGGGCATAACTTGTCCAAAATTAAGGTTATGGGAATTGATGCTTTGACCGTCCTTTACATCACTGGAGACATGTAGGGACTTTTTCAATCCAATATCTGCATTAGTTTCCGACCGAGATAGTAACTTGCATGCAAAACTTTAACCAGCTTTTTCTAAGTTTAAATAGTGGGACATAACCTGGCCAAAGTTCAAGTAATCTTGAGTTATGGAAGTTGATGACATGTCCTTTACAACATGGAAGACATGTGTGAAGTTCAACCCAGTATCTGCATGCAAAACTTTAACCCCAAAAAGGGGTCTGACTCAAGTAAGAGTTATGAGGCTTGTGATATGTAGATATGACCTTATTTTACAGACCCGAAGAAATGTGTGAAGTTTTAACCAAACATCTGCATAAGTTTGGATATACTATCTTCCATGTAAAACTTAAAACTGCATTTTCTAAGTCCAAAAGGGGTATAATTATGTCAAAATACATATTAGAGTAATGGGACTTGATCATCTGCGGTTAGTTAATGACCTTAAAAAGTAAAAATAGGTTTCAAAGCAATATGTCTATAAATGAGACCCATAATTTACATCAAGAGTTATCCAACTTGATTATTTTGGTAGGACTGATAAGTGGAGTGACTTGTTTGAAGTTTTAAACCAATATCATTTCTGGTTATTGAGATTAAGACTTGATAGTAATTGCACCCAAAATTTTACAAGTTTACCAACGACGCCATGTTTAAACTGTTAATGCATTCGGATACGATCACCCGCCTTTCCCGGCTCAGGAGGTGGGTAGAGTTCGGGTGACACGACTACTATCGCCCCGGGTTACACGAGTTATATTCGAGTAATACCCAGGGTGACTCGGGTTAGCTCGAGTATGTATGCACTCTTTTCTTTACTACAATGAAATAGTAAAATGAAAACATTGCGTCATGTGAAATGCTATAGTACTCTGATATTTTATTATACTATTCAAATGAAATTGATTGATTGCTATACTGTCAAATGTTTAAACTTTTCATGGTAACTTACATTTACATTAATGTTTATTGTACTTTTATTATTGCGACCAACTGTTTCCTTCCTGTCAGCTTTAAAAGTTGTTTACATACCTCTTCCTTTGTTAGACAGAGGTCTATATTTTTCTGAAAGACCTCTTTGAACAAAAGAATTCTCGTGCAGAGGTCTAGTTGTTCTGACCCAGACCTGAGCACGTGAAAAGAGTGACAAAATAGCATCTATTAAACACATAAATATGTTTCAATAACATGCTATTTATGGTGATTTTATCACAATTGTTCATAATTTCCTAATAAAATAGTCAGTGTTAAATAAACGGATTTTCAAGAAAAGCGTGCATAATTTTATTAACATTTCTTGTTATTAAATAGAGCTACACCTTACATATATGCATAATTAAAAATAGAAAAAAATCCAAATTTCCACATAAAGCCGCAAAAGATGAGAGGAAAATATATTTATGTGAAATGAAAATGATAAGTCAAAATTTAGATTAACCGCTCTACCGCTGAGACAGACAAAAAAGTTTTAGAATTCACTATTTTCCAGCATATTCCACTCAAAACATTATTTTCAGTTGAATAAATTTGAGCAATTGTTTATTCAGCTACACAGATTTTAACAAACAAATTCAATTAATTGGTATCCCCGCAAAATGGGTTTGTGGTGAGGAATGCCAAGGAAATATATCGGGCAAATAGTTAAGAATGCTACTAAGAAGCAAATAATGTTTTTAGTCAAGATCAATTTAACAGAAAACGAATGTTTTAAGTGTACATAATAAATGTATGTTAAGTTGATCCTGACTAATGAAATTATTTTGAACGGAATTAAGATTACTGTTTTAGGCTTAATTAGCTTTTAGAACAACTTCATATGTTGAGAACAGATTTATACTGGTACAGAATCCAGGAACACTGGTTAGGTTAACTGCCCGCCGTTACATGACTGAATACTGTTGATAAACGGCGTTAAACCCAAAACAAACAAACAAACTGACCATATTATCCTGTCAAACGAACATGCCAGTATTAACTTGTTTTAAGCTGTGTTATTTGTCTGTTTGCTATACTGTCTTGTCTAGTGTGTGTATTGACCATTCACTGAACTGTCTTGTCTACTGAACATATTATCTTGTCAAAAAGTATTTAATTGTTTAAAGCTGTGGTATTTTGTATGTTTTCTTAACTGTCTTGTCTACTTACAATAGTTTCTTGTCAAAGAACATGTCATTATGTTTACATGTAGTATAAACTTGATTAAAGCTATGTTATTTTGTCTGTTTGCTGTATTGTCTTGTCTACTAACCATATTATCTTGTAAAACAGACATGTCTACTTACCATGTTATCTTGCCAAAAGGACATGTCTAATGTTTAATTTAGTGTTAAATTGTTAAAAACTGTGTTATTATGTCCATTTGCCATACTGTCTTGTCTACTGACCATGTTATCTTGTCAGAAGGACATGCCATTATGTTAACGTAAGTGTTAACTTGTTTAAAGCTGTGTTATTTTGTCTGTTTGCTATACTGTTTTGTCTACTGACCATGTTATCTTGTCAAAAGGACATGATGTTTTAATGCAGTATTAACTTGCTTAAAACTGTGTTATTTTGTCTGTGTACTGTACTGTCTTGTCTACTAACCATAAATATTTCAAACGGACATGCCATCATGTTACCTTGCAGTATAAACTTGTTTTAAGCTGTGTTATTTTTATCGTTTGCTAACTGTCCTGTCTACTGACCATATCATTTTGTCATACGGACATGTCATTATGTTTACATGCAGTATTAACTTGTTTAAAGCTGTGTTATTTTGTCTGTTTGCTGTATTGTCTTGTCTACTGACCATATCATCTTGTCAAACGGACATGCCATTATGTTAACATACAGTATCAACTTGTTTAAGTCCGTGTTATTTTTTCAATTAGCTATACTGTTTTGCTTACTGACTATATTATCTTGCCAATTTGACGAACCATCATGTTAAGAAACGCATTACCTTGTTCAATGTCATATTAACTCATTCAACGCAATATTGTTATTGTTGTTGACAAAGTATATGGTATGATGCAGCTATATAATGTGGTGACGCCATCACTCCGTCTCGATAGAGTGCGCAATAGACCCCATTTCACGAAATGGACTTTCAGTCTACGATATTGACTTTTTTTCCTTAAATTACGGCTTTAATTTCAATGAAATCTGTATTTTCTTAAATACGTATGAAAGATAAGAGTTACGTGCTGGTCATTTTCAATAATACATTTATCCAAATTATTCCGGAAATCTTACAATTTATTAAGACCGCATCCTACGCAATGGATATTTCCTTGCAAGAACTTCTACGAAATGGTCTTTTATTTTTTTTAATTGCGACTTCAATTTCAAAGATATCTGTAATATATTATAGAGATTTATAAGAGATAAACCTACAAGGATATATTTATCTAATGTATTACCGAAATGGTACACTTTATTAAGACCGCCTCCTACGGAATGGACATTTTTAAAGAAAATATAGCTGTTTGCTATACTGTTTTGTCTACTGGCCTTAGTATCTTGTCAAAAGCTCATGTCATTATGTTTAAATACAGAATTAACTTGTTTAATTCTGTGTTCTTTGTCCATTTGCTATACTGTCTTGTCTACTGACCATATTATCTTGTCAAAAGGACATGTCATTATGTTTACACGCAGTTTTAACTTGTTTAAAGCTGTGTTATTTTTTTCTGTTTGCTATACTGTCATGTTTACTAACACACGGAGTTGTGTGGTTGTGTGTTTATCTTTGGTACATGAATGTCTATGGTGTTGCTGTGATTAAGGAACGTAGCATTTCCCTTGTATATTCATCTTTGGTCTACATTTCTCTTCAAGTTCCTCCCCTACCACCCAATTCCTTTTTTACCCTTACCACTCCCCCCCCCCCCACTCTATATATAATTGGCATTAATTTATTTGCCTGTGATATTTTTGATTATGATTTGATTTTTTACTCGCTGCCCAGAGTAGCCCTTCGTTGGACACCTCAGGGTAGAAGGAATAGAGGCCGACCAAAAGAGACCTGGAGGCGAACCAATCAGAAAGACCTAAAAATTCGAGGTCTGACAATGGAGACGGCGCCTCGAGTTGCTGCAGACAGAACCAGATGGAGGTCCCTTGCAGTCGCCTCAAGCACCAGACGACGCTGAAGAGGATTGAGTGAGTGAGTTAGTGAGTGATATTTTTCCATTACAGCTTCTTTTTGTTGTGGGTCACCTTTGCAAATGCATGATGGCTCTGAGGCTATATTTTTGGTGCTCAGTGCTTCCGAGAAATCTACCCTTACCTATTATCTTTTGTTAACTGTATAACCTAATAGGAGACTTACTGATCGTTACAAACTTTTTTGACTAATTTTGAATTTGATTTGAGATGTCCTTTTCTGCAAGTTACAAGATATTGTTTTCCATGATCATCTTTTAGGTCGTCAACAAGTGAAAAAAAATATGAAAGATGTCTACAGCTAAACACGTATATACATGTTTGAACTTTTTGCAGCTGTAAAAGACCTGTATTTTTCAAAATAACAGTCATGATATTTTTTTCAAGTTTACACCTGTAAATAATTACATTGATTTATAGCTGTAGATTTCCAAACTATTGTTAAACAGTACGAATTATGCAATAGAGATACAGCTGTAAAAAACTTACAGCTGTAAAAATGAAAAAGTCACAGCAGTAAAAATACATCAAAGTAACAACTGTAAAAATATTTCAGGTGTTGAAAAGAGGAAATTATCTTAAGAAACGAACGCACATGTGAAAAATGTAAAAAAAATGTTATTCTCTAGAAAGGGAAATGGTAGTGATTACTACAAACATGGCAAAACAAATGAAAAAAATATGAAAGATGTTTACAGTGTAACACTTGCAAAATTAAAATTTAAGAGTAGATACAACATCGAAACTATGCATCAGATCTTGTTTATAAAACTTTTTTTGTCATGAAACATATGCAAATTTTGAAATTTTACATATAAACTTATCCAGCTTCAAATATAGTGTAAATAGTTGATGCATGTACTTATACTTGTCCTTCTACAACTACGCTACATGACAAAACAGTCCATAATGGTTAAAATTCCAGTATTTTAGAAGATGTGATGTCTCTGTGAACTTCAGTTATATCCCGCAAAAATTAATCAAAGATGGCTGATAGTACTCCTGTTTAAGCTCAAAAAAGTTACGGCTGTAATTTTGAGACATGACCATTTTACAGCTGTAACTTTGAACTGTATTTTTGAAAACGGCATGATTTACACCTGTAAATTTAAACTGTATTTCTAGTCATTTTCCACTTACAGGTCTTTTACAGCTGTAATCTTAGAATACAGTGTTACAACTGTAAAACAGTTCCTATTTTCGTACAGGTGATAGATGTGTGCTTTGTTTGATTTGTTACACAGTTCTGCTTATACACATAAGTGTGATGATTCTATGTTGATATAGATACCATCACTTGTAATTGTCCATATTTTCAAACATGAATTTGGGTCAAATACGATTTTCAAGGCTTCGAATGGATGAACTCCGTTCATTCAGGTTCTCATTTATTTCAGTTGTTCCACTGACATTCGGTGCGTTTCTGTCTTCATCGATGATTACTGAACGTTTCGGGCCCGCTCGTAACTAGCATGCACGATGACATTCTCACTGGACTGTCTTCCTTGATGTAGAAATGATTTATTTACGTTTGAAAACGCAGAAGGTGCATGTGGACTTACACAGGAGGCAGGTACTTATGTGCAGTTTTACTCTTTCTGCCTTGTTCTTTAGAAGATCCGTGTATCGCCAGCACGTTCATATTCTGTTGTGGCCG
Source organism: Mercenaria mercenaria (assembly GCF_021730395.1). NCBI lineage: Eukaryota > Metazoa > Mollusca > Bivalvia > Venerida > Veneridae > Mercenaria > Mercenaria mercenaria. The sequence goes on along the minus strand of NC_069361.1, from coordinate 46,158,100 downwards.
GAAGCAAGGCTTGTGAACAACCACTTTATGCATTTGTGCATGATCCACTGGGGAATTTATTGGGTTGTTACGTCTTTGTTTTTCTCTACATTTAGAGAAACAAACGCATATAAATACTGCAACTGGACAACCTACCACAACGATGCCCAAACCCAACCACAAGCCTACAGACGTGCTGCCTCCTCTGCAAATATCATCAAAATATGAAATATTTCTTTTTTTAAAGTTGTAAATCAACATTTTTTTTTCTATACAGTAAATAAAAGGAATTAAACCAAATATCTTTGGTCCATGGTTTCATTTCACACTGTAGAAAATATTGTAGAATAAATTTCTTTTTACCTTGAAGGGACATGCCTTCACATGTACATTAGAACTTTATAACATTAGAAGATTACAAATCCTAAATCAACCAAATCCAATAAAAATCCATATTATATGAAGAGTTGGATACTATAATCACAGGTAAGTTCCATAGCAAATAAAAAATTATGCCGTCTAAAAATCTGTCAGAAATGACTTAAATTTAGACGCATGCTCTATTAAAGATGCCAGATTATTTTAGACTTGAGACGTTATTGATTCTCTGAATAAAATTAAATAAAACAAAAAAAATGTTCAGATGAAAGTAGAAATTGTGTTAAGATATTGACAGTCTACAACGAATTCTATTGATATACACCTCCGCACTTTAAAAACGCACCACTCAGAAAATGGGTCATAAAATTTTATTTTATATGACAATTCCATTATCTTATGTGATTACATAAATTCATTATCTGGTACACAAACAAGGAAAACTTAACAAAAATCGGTTAACAAAAACTGTTCATTTCGTCCTATTAAACAACACCACCCTCCAAGTCAAAATTCACAGACGACCAGTATGTCAGTATCTAGTATGTCCTCCGAGAGCTGCAACGCATCTTCTCCTCATTGAAGTAACTATGTTGCTAATGTGAATTTTGAAACTGAGGGGTACCAGATATAAACATCTTAAATAAGTAGTTTTTATTTGTAGATCTTTTTCATTTTTGCACATCTTATGGAAGAGATATTGAGATTACTATATTATACAAGAATGAATAAATTGGTCCACTCAGAAAGTGTAATTTGTGTATTTATTAAGTGGTGCGTTTTTAAAGTGCGGAGGTGTACATATGTGTGCAGTTTCCGGTTCATTGAAGTTTACGGAAAGCTTTGTTCTCGCTGAGAAAACAACCGTATTATGAAAACGTAATGGCACTGAAATTGCCGATTGTCTCTTCGGATGCACTAACTTTAAGCCAAGAAATATTGCCCGAAATTGAAATTGCATCAACGTTATGTATAAACAGCTTACCCAGACCCAGTTCCACCAGCACCACCTCCACCTATGCGTCCACTACCTCGCCCACCACTACGCCCTCCGCCACGTCCACCACCACCTCCTCCGCCGCGCCCTCGACATTCGACCAAGTCTAGTAAATAACAAAACAGTTTTTCCTTATAATATCAAAACCATCATTTTACTAACAGCTACTTACTTAGTTAGCTCGCCAAAAATTTACGCCCATGTGTCAGTTATCTAAATATGCAGTGAAAACAATGCGCTTTCAAATAGCATTATAATTTCACCCCTGCCCCCCCCCCCCCCCCCCCCCCCCCCCCAAAAAAAAAAATAAATAAATAAATTTAAAAAAAAACAGAAAAAAAAAAATAAATAAATAAACACAAAAATAAACACAAAAATAAACACAAAAAAAACACGCTAATGGGAAGTTTACTGCTTACGCCTATCGGCTTCCCATTAGGTTTACTACGACGGCACGACAGTGCGATTGCAGATACACGACGAGGATGGAGCGATGACATCATGACGAAAACGGATCTTCATTATCGTACCTTCGCTATTTATCATCGTACCATCACACTGTTGTGTCATCACAGTCGTACTGCCACTGTATTGCATATATCTGATGCGACAACCATAGCAATTGCCCTAACGGTATTTGCATAAACGGCTTCTTTGATACGAAGTATTCATCAGTAACATTTTATTTTCAAATCAAGCTGGCATTTTCAGAGGAGAATATTTTCATTATTTTCATGCAGTCTTTTAGTCTTGGTAGCCTAGTGGTGCAGCGTCCACCTCAGATGCGGGAGGTTGTGGGTTCTCTCCCGGGACGCTGGCCAAGTGATACTAGTAATGTGAAAATGGTATTTGTAGCTTCCTCCTTTGCCGTATACTAAGACGATAGTTGAAGAACTGACCAGCCCGTTTTTAGTATAATGTGACTGGTATCATGTAACGTGCTTACGGCGTGATATTCCTGTGAGGTAGTACCACAAAACTGGGATTTGAACTTAATTCTATAAGCTATCACACACACACGTGTCCCTGACAGCGATGTTTTTAACCAATATAAATGGCTTGAAGAAAGTCGGTAGCGGGTCACCAATGAACCATTACTGCCAATTTTGTTTGGAAATCAGGCTTGTGGTTTGAGAGCGGAAGTTATCCATATAATAATATATGGAAATTAGCCCAGCCTTTCTGACGACTATGTTTCTTAACGCAATAGAATAACTTTAAGGACGGGCCCATCCAGAAAAGATGACTGCTGTGAAATAAACTTTTAAATCGAGCCAACAGTTTCAGAAGAGATTTTCAAAGTGTCCCATGTTTCAACATAAGGAAAACTAGCCCTGCACCCTTGAGGCCATGCGTTTTAATGAAAATGAATTATTTGAAGCCGGAATTTGGTAGAGGGTCACAAATGGCCCATTGCTGTGATATTCATGCGAAATAGGGCCTACGCTTTCTTAGATGAAGCTTTCTAATTATTTTTTTTCCATTTTGTGGCCATGATAACCAAAATTTACCATCCATAAATATCCTTTGAAGTGTTGTTGAAACTGGCATAGTAATTACGGAGAAGTTGCTCTTCTCAAGCAATTGGGGAGTACGGACGCACGCAACCAATGGCCATATCAGCTGACCATGAGAACGAACGAAGTGCTCATGTGAGCTAAATGTTTGCCCAAACTCTGTCTTCAGTTATTCGCTTCAGGCTGTCCAAAATGCATTTTCTCGGCCTTGCATGTTAAATATGTCATATACATTGTTATAATTAACGCGAGTGGATAAAACCATGTTTAATTTATCCTCAATTTCTTTTGATGTGAGTGTGTTTTTTTTTGTTGTTGTTTTTTTTTTTTGATATATTTGATTGAAGTTCCACTACATTCAAAAAAGTATTTCTTATAGACCTTTCAGCACATTTCTGTTAAGTTAGTATGAAAGCGAGCGATATTTCTATACGTTTTCTTAATGATGTGACTTTCAAATGCAATAAAACAACTTTGTCCATAAAATGTACATTATCAACGATAATTTCTGAAGTCATAAATTTTGATACTATGATGAGATATGAGGAACGTACATTTGGTACTTGGAAAGATGAAGTTTTAAACAAAATGCCCGTTAGAAAAGTAGTCAATCAGCCTAAGACAACATATCCCAAATGAAAATCCGGATAAAAGAAGTAAAAAATTAACATTCAGGTTTTGGATAACTTCCATTTTAAGTATTGAGGACAAAGCCCGCACCCTTATCCCAGAAGGGAAAGCTGAGATGCACAGATCACGGGGTCGCGTGTTCAGTCCTTCTCAAACGGAGACGTTAGTAGCCAGGTAAGTATTGGAACAGAATCCAGGAGCACAGGTTCGGTTAACCATCCGTCGTTACATGACCAAGATGCTATTGAAAACCGACCCTAAACCCGAAGCAAAGTACTAGTATTGGAAACACCAACGTGTCAGAATTTCTGCATTTTCATGTTAATTAACACAGAGCTTGAAAAGCATTGAAAAGCTTTGAATAGCACGACTATTAAAACACCTACCTAAAATCAACAAGGCCAGTAACACACATGTAAGAATGATCTTTTTATCAGTATCCATTTTCTAGTAAATTTCTGAATCAAATGAATCTGTGAGCTTTAAATATGATCTAAATCTTGATATTTTGAAATTATTGATTTGATTCGGGACTTTTTGACAATTATTATGCATCTCGCCCCACCTATTTAATGTCGTAATATCAGTGGGGGAATTTCAGCTTATGAGTCAAATAATTCAGTTTTGATAAACAGCGATGAATTTTCCAGTCGAATGATGATATAGAAGGTATGGTCCTTGAAGCGGAAAGTTGTAAACATTGGATGACACAGATGCAAGAAAGAAATGCATGAGCGAATATAGGTTTTAAAGACACTGATTCTGGTATGCAAGGTATGTGCCATGGCCTATGGTCTGCGTATTGGCGTTAAGGGTCAATATACAAGACTGGACCATTGATAGACTTGCTTCTGTTTAGCATAATAAGCTACTGTATGGCTACTGTGCAGTGCATAGATTGCATGTGATATTTTTCACCTTTATAGCAAAACAGTTCCAACCTTTATAACGAGTTTAGAAAGCCTGATTAAATTAGGGCTAAACAAACAAAGTGATAAGATACAACCATATTTTTATGTTTTAAGTAATCAAGTTTTATTACAATTATATCTCATTATTGCTGGATATTTTATAAAAAAAATATAAAAGAAAATGCATCCAGGCATCTTTTAAAAATAATTGATAATTTAGGTATAAATAAATCATGTGTATTTTGAACAATGGTATATGTTAATGGCTTGATTTTATTATACATGTCCATATTTCTTTTTTATTTATTTATAATGCAACTGAACGCTTCTTTAATTTCTATCAAAATCCAGCAATATTCTGTTTTTCTGGTTTAATTTTGTTACTTAGATGTAAAGATCATAATAACTGAATAAAAATACTTGTCATTTTTTTTACTGAGTTTTAAATAAATTAGTCTATTTTCTTTTCTAACACGACCAGCAAATAACCTACATACATGTAGAGCAAAATCTATCGTGGGCTATTCTGCAATAAACCACTCGCGTGCAATGACGTCATCCGATGCAGGTGCGTAGCACGGTCTTAAAATGTAGTTACCATTTTTCTTACACTGTTGATGCTTGTATGTCCTGTTAGAATCGAAATAATAAGTTCCCAAGTGTGATTTATCGTAGAATAACTCGAGATTTTTCGTTTTTATGCAAAACAATATATCACTCAGGCCTACGGCCTTCGTGATATATTTCTACGCAAAAGAACTAAAAACTCGGGTTATTCTACGATAAACCTCGTTTAAGAACTTATTATTTCTAAATTAAATCAAGGTGAACGTTTTCTATAAGGGTGAGAATAATAATGCCTTGATGTAAGAGTTATAATTTCATTGGTCAGGACATAACTCAACATGACTGAGCAATTACAAGTAGTATATTATCAACTAAAATAATTTTGTGTATATCCTGAATAAAAAACTGCATTTCACTCATTGTATATGACAATAAAATGCAAAACACTGGAAATAACCAATTATCTTTACATATTAATAAAATATATGATCCTCTGACATGGACTTCATGTCAAGTTTACAGGGGTTTTATGGACCCTTATCAGACTGGACCAGACCGGATCCTATTATTGGGGATTAAGATGTCTAGCATTTGGGGGGTGGGGTCACTTATATAAGAGATTTTCTTTGCCTTTAAAAGGTAGCAGATCAAATTTTGTAAGAACAATTTGACTATTTTTAACATTTTTAACAATTCAAAAAAAAAATTGAATGAATAAAAAAAATAAAAACAAGTAATATTATACTAGCAAAAGTTCCTTCTAGGGTACATCTATATTAATATATCAAATTATCTTGTAAAATTTTGGTTGCAATGTCTGTTTTAAATAGAATCTGTAAAAAGATCCTTTGAAAGCAAAGAATGCAAGAAGAATAATAGCATACTCTGTTTGAATGAGTCTGTTAAAATTAATGTTTAATATTTAATAAATATCAATATTAATTAAAAATTGGTCATCAGTGTGTGGAACCCAAGGATTGGCCGCCAGGACAAAACCATTCTACCTTACTGACATATATTAGCTATATTTTTTTTCTGTTCAACTTCCTAATGTAGAGATTTGACGTGCTAACACTCTACGTAAATCTCTTGAGTGTGACATCCGAACATCCGATGCGTGATTTTGTTGCGCACATTGAGAGGATTGCAATGGAGTTTGTGTTCACATATTGATCATGCATTCGAAGGTAACGACGTATGTTAACCATTGTGACAAACAAGATGTTTAGCATGTTTCAACACCGCCATTAGTCCATCCTCAGAATTAGTAATATAAAACCCGCTGAGAGCGTTCAGCCAGAGAGTCGCCTCAATTAGAAAAAATAATTTTAAGGTCACAGGTTACTACTAAGGAGTTTGACAGGCCATATTGTAATGACAACAACTTGCGAGGTCAATTGCTCACTCAAGTGTGACTTACCAATTCTAAGTGTTCCTTCTCAAGGAACAATAATCGTCCTTAAAAGTGATACTAATTTCGATTCTTACAATTTTTTTCTATTTATTGATTCCATATAATTTAATTATTTTCCGTTGCTGAAGATTGGTTGCTATATCGTATTATCAATGTATGCTTTATACTTCTGAAAATGAAAGAAGCATGTAAGAAATGATTTTGTTCGAAGTGCATGCGATAGGAAATCACACTAGTGATTCACGTCTGATTTGCCGATCCTATAAGTCCGAAAACAATTCATTTCTTATATTTACAATATATTTTCTTTCCTAGTTTGTAAACTAGGTTATATTATAAATTGCACATATTTTGTTGCGTTTAACATTTAAATCAGCTTCCCGGCCATTCCGGCTGTTCACCAGACGGATCATCTGCGAAGTCATCTAAGGAACGCAAACGTTGTCAAACAGCGAACCGTCATCACTAAACAGTGTTGTCGTAACTTTGGTGCCTTTCCTTTTGTTGCTCATACCAAATGAACGTCCGATATTTTAAAGAAGAAAAATATGACTAATGTAAATTGTTTTGATGATGTTTTGATATGGGCCAAGGGCATGTCCTTGCTTTTTAATTCGGTTACATGTAATATTTAGCGACACTGAGGCGGTATGTACCTTTGTTGGAATGGGTCCTTTTCCCAAGCTTCTGCTTTTAGTTGTAAATGGGTTATGTATATGGCGGCTGATTTACGACAGTTCGGCTGACAACTCTGGTAGGGATTTTCAATGAGTGTCATGTTATGCCTTATTCACTGAAATTTGCTTAAGATACAGCTACACTGATAATTGCATCTGCTAATAATTGCATGTAAAAGTTCAAGTGAAGAGCTTTCCATAGATGTATATTATTTTTTATGTATGTGAAACTAAACTATCCACTTCTGAAGCGTTATGCTGAAGCAAAATAAAATTCAGTACTTTTTAATGGAGAAATATACTAATAACCATAAAAAGTAAACAGTTACAGTATGTGATTTACTATGTATGACACTAAATAGCTCAAAATTCTTTTCGAAATCAAGTTTGATTATTTAATATAAGCTTGTATATTGTGTGAAGTTGTAGTGGAAAATGTGAGTAAATACCCGTGTTATGTTTTTTTGTTTTTGTTTTTATCTTTTTTCGGGTTGTGTTACGTAGGTCATTTAATTTTTAAATGAAACTTTAAGTGATTCTGTACACATAATATTGTTTAGTTTATCACAGTAAGCATATGATATTCTGTTTCCGTAGCGCGTATTTATTTACTAAATCATAAACACACATCTAATATAGCATAATCAACTGTTTACTATACACTGTTTCATATCCACAATTGGTATTACATCAGAAACTTTTCACGAAAATATGAATGCAGTTTATAAATAGCAGTTGATTCAGAGGAGAAAATCTGTTTAAAAATGGAGTTACAATTAGCTACGGAACTACCAGACTACGGACAGCAAAAAATGGAGTTACAATTAGCTACGGAACTACCAGGCTACGGACAGCAAATATCAGCCCGTAACTTTTACACTACAATATTTGTGAATGCCGACTTCGTAGATTATTTACCAGTTGAGTACACTTAATCGCACAATTAACGTATGGTGGAATCACTGAAAAGAAGTTATTTCCAATTATTTGGATTCGCTGGTCAACAAATATTTGACAGTCGAATGTTGATGCTTTTGAAAGTTTTGGTATATTGCAGTAATTTAATGAACTAGTAATTCCTATGCTGTCAAATAATCTGTATAAACTAATATTCTATCTTTAAGGTATTGTTTAATCATATTTTAATTGACGTCCAATGCTTTGAAGTAACTAGGACTCTCGCAATCCCCAGTGTCTGTCATAATGATGTTCACACGAAGCATCGTCACATAGATCAAATGACTTTATTTATAAGTGAATGTAACATCACCATTGGTGACCATCTTAAGGTATATATAGTTTAATGCTATTCTTACATTGGTTATGGAGGAAGTTCTCAGTACGAGAACAGTGCTCGATCTTCATACCAGTACCCGCGTTATAGTAAAATTGGTCATTTGTTTCTTTTCACGTTACTGTGGCAATTCCTCGCAACGATTACGTCCTTTAGTACCTATAGCAAATGATCTGAAAGAATAGATTCTTATAACTTTAGCCCTAAATATAAGACCTGACGTAACTCATATCACTATAAGTTCATTTTAATTGATATTTCATATTTCTTATTTTCCATGTTATGTGAGGACGTCGAATAATGCGCAGTATAACTCATATCGACAATTGTTTCTCGGAACCAGCGTTTGTTTAATCAGCTATTTACAGACCGGGGTCATAATCTATAACGAAACGGTCAAGTGTTGAATTACGAAAAAGTTCCATTCATACAGACATTTCATTCATAGGGGCAAATTAATTTACCATCATTATGTAATATTTTCTAATATTATTTTTAAAGTATTTACCGTTTGAAAAATGAAACATTATTATAACATGTTAAAGCAAATAGATTTATTGAAACAGGTAAGTTTAACAATCTTTATACAACTTTATGGCAAAACTGATCAACGTGGCGAACTATTTGAATTGCGGATGAAATTATATTTTGTGTTGTCAGTCTCAGCACCTTTAAACTTTTGTTGAACTTTGTGGAATCTCGATTTATGGTTATAATATTCTGGCGAATAAATCGCCAGCCTAAACATGAAATATGATTAGATCAATATGTAATGAAATCTGTAAAAAGACCTTTTGGCAACCAAGAAGAATAAAAGCAGGATTGGTTTGATTGAGTCTGTTTTTCAGCTTTCTTGAGACACTAAAATGTCTTTATATTGGTTAACATACACAAACATGATATGAAAAACGCAACAAGTATGAAGTATGATGCATGATTTCACGAAGAACTATGCACGACTAATGACACGAAACTCAGTTATTGCGACAGTTATTAACAGGCAGAGTACCAGTTTGTCGTTTAGAACTCTATGTATGTATTACTGCGTCATTAGATTTGAGCTATTGACATTTCTTGTAGATATATATGACAATAAAAATGCCCGCTACTAGCGCGAATATTCCTCCAAATATGGCCACATACATCCACCATGGGCCTCCTCCACCTGAACTGCCACCAGAACTGAAAAATATAAGAATGTCTTTTTCGTGTTCACGTGTTTAAATAAAATTTATCAAGAAAGATGTAAACGTTTTATTTTGATAAACAATTCAGACTGAAGTCAATTCTCAAAACTTTTAGAAAGTTTTACTCAAATTATCACGTTTTGAACTTTTTGACATATTGATTGTTATATCACTGAAGGATATACTCTATGTTTAAACAGGCATAGACCTTTATGTACATGCTCAACATTCCGCAAGTGACAAAAAATAGAATAAAATATTTCACGTAGATTGCTACGTGGCTGATCAGTTTCAGAAACTTTAAAAAAAAATTGTTCAAAAGACTTGTATCTGACGGTTTTAAGTTTCAAAACTTTTAAAAACAAACATTTTCACTTTCTTAACTTTTTGACATAAAAATTCTTTTATCACTGAAGAATATAGTCCATGTTTGAATTTGCTTTAACCTTTAACATTCCGCACAGGATTTTACAACATTGATATTGATTTCATGTCTTGTTTTATGTATCTTTAAGATGTAAGCTGTATTTACATAGCATGGTATAACTGTAAGTGATACAAAAAGTAGAATAAAATTTCACGTAGATTGCAACTTGATTGATCGGTCTCAGAAATGACTTCTTTTTAAAAAAAAAAAAAAAAGAACTTGTTTAAAAGACTTATATCTGACGGTTTATCGTTCAGATTTAGATAAACCCACGTTTTTAAATCATTTCCATTGTTTGTTACTACTCGTAAAACATAAAAAAATTAAATGACGCGAAAAAAATCAGCAATCCTTTCTATTTTACATACGATATTAGAGAACCAAGAGAATAGAGTTTTTCGATAAAATTCAAAATTGACTTTGTTAACTTTAGATGCTGTAGCATAACAATTGATATTCATTTCAATAATTGTATGTATTTCTAAACGTCTGCAAACCATCGTTGACTACTACAGCTTGTGACTGATGAAAATATTTTCATTCAAAAGAATGGGGAATAGAAATGTGTCAGAAATTTGAGGTTTATCATTTGATTTTATGTTTAATAGTTTTTGTACTGATTAATTGCCTAAGACGACGAGTTCTTCCTAAAAATTAGTTTAAACGAAATATCAACTCAGACAATGTTTAAATGTACGATTTTATTCTTCTCTGGTGATAATTTATTACACTTCAATCTAATTAATCTGAAATCAATATCTTTGACAATTTTACAGTCAACTGATGACGCTGGGATGAGTTACAGTACGAAATACATACGCTCTATATCCGCCCCCTCCTCTGTATCGACCCCCACCACGACCTCCGCGACCTTCAACTTGGTATTCTGAATTGGAAATAAATCACAATAAATGGTTAAATTAATTATCATAATATGTAGAACTATTTTTCATTTTTCATAGAAAATCGAGGAAACAATATAATATATTTGTTAAGGTCAGTTATTGCTCCGCAACATCGTGTTCGAAACGCGACATGGATCTAATTTGTCGTGTCATGAGGCCATGCTGCACACATGCTTGTCTTTTTTTTTGTCTCGTAAAGACGGATATCTCGAATTTCTTTCACCTTCATATTTAATTATTGGCCAACATAGAACACATTAGTTTGCTAGGGTCACTTTTGTCATGATCAGCGCTCAATATTGGTCGGACCCATGCAGTGTATTGGAAGAAAAGGTAAATTAAAAACATTTGTAAAGTTGTTTTTTCATATTTTTATCTATAAGGTCTTAGACATATGTGGTATAACTAATAGATATGAATGCATCATGTCTAGATCTATAATTTTAACAACATAAAACGACGTTTTGATGTATGCTAAAAATGCCAAATTTCTTTTATCAGAAAAAAAGCAGCAACAAAAACAAAACAAACAATCAACAATATACATCTACGAGTAATTCATGTGCCTTATACTTCAAAAAATATCCGTATGGAGATATATTCTTGTATTGATCTTTTATAATTACTATTAAAAATTGTGTAAAAGTCACATTTATAATTATCAGCGGTGTACCAATTTTAAGTTCAGTCATTTTACATTGTCCTACTGTAAAAGCACATATTTTCGCTGGGTCAAAATTTCGCGAATTTTTAATTTTGAGAAAGTTCGCGACGTTTAATATTCGCGAAATTATATAGATTATGCTAGATTAATTTTCATTTTAAATGCCAATCTACAATTGTACATGTATAACAAACAAATACTAATGTGCCTCATATCTAAGATAAACTTTGCCTGACCTTACATGAACTTATCTTAATTGACAACTGGAAGTCAGTGATGTAACCATGGACTGGAATACCTTATCATTGACAGATCTTATATAATCTAAATGGCCAGTGTGAAGGGATAGAGGATGAATAAGAACTGCTTGATCATTGATAATTCATCCGCATTGTTCATGAATGGGACTATTTTGTGTAGCACAAGAACATCCTTTGGATGTGATTTGGAATCAAATAAAGATGCTACATGATTGTCAGAAATACACTTAACTTTGGTAGAGGGATAAACCCGCAACCAAAAACGTTTTTAAACCAATTTATGATTTTATCTTTAACGATCTTAAGCAATACTGTCTACGAAAATATCAAAACCACATATTTTTCACTTTATTTGAAGTCTTAAGATTTTGAAATACCAAGAAATACCGTTAATTTTGCTAAATGGGGGATTGTCTGTATGTTTACATTGTAAAACTGGGGTATTTACCCATATAATATGAAACACGTTAACAAAAATATACATGTATACAATATTGAATGCCTGTGATGGTTAAGTGTATGTTTCAGTTATCAATTATTTTCTCTACAATCATTTCAGGAGAGAGGTACATTGTATACTAGTTTATCAATAAAGACAGCAAAGAGTTATAATTCCTTCATGATTTGTTTCATTTTTTTTCGGGCGGGGGGGGGGGGGGGGGGGGGGGTGGAGGTGAGGAGGTAGTCGCAGAATCACAACAATAACATTTAGGTCAGTTAGCGACTTTTCAAGATTCCAGGCTCTACGTTTTTTAAATTGACTTAAGAATGTTAATTCTTTTCTTAAGCAATTAAGATACTTAAGTAAATTAACTAACGCAAGTATTTTCGTGAAATTGGGGTAGATGAGCACCTGCATAGAATGACCGGCCAACTGGATTGCTTCCTCAATTTCTACACATCAAAGCGAGGTTTCCAACCTTCACTGGCGGGTGAGAGATTGGTGTCAGAGCTTTAATTTGTGAACGAGAAGGAAGCAAAAACAACACAAAATGGAAATAAATGTATATAAAAATTACATTCAAATATTATTAAGTATTAATTTAATCTTTGTTGCTTTTGGATGATAAGAAAGCCAAATCATTGAATATCAAATGAGAAGGAAGGAAAAACGTAAATTGCTTTAAATATATGTAAACAAAACATAAAAATGTATATTTTGTTTTTAAAACATACCACTTTAACATGATTATTCAACCGGGTAGTGTTTATTAAGTTAGACGCGGACGATAACTAATACATATCTTATATCACTTATAGTGTACTTAACTGCCTTACACCATGTGGGTTATAATAATGATTAAATAAGTAATAACAGTGTATTAAACAATTATCCTGAAAAATTTGTCCGCGTATTATTTTCATTACCAAATCCTTGAATATCACTGTTAAAGTTTGAACAAAAAGCTATAGAATAACCTTAAAGTCTGTGTTAAACAATTCAGCAGGGGACCTGGGTCTCACACGAGACCTTTCATTTTAATACGGTTTTCAAATTTGCTAGATATTTCAAAATCTCGTCATGCATGAAAATGTTCTGGGCCGTACGTGAACAACTGTAATCACACATATAAATAGCGCTACAGAATAATAGACCAACCATGATATCTTAAGTTGGAAATTGATCTTTGACATACGGGTATGGTTGTCGCATTTAGCCATCGTCTTGACATGGCATGCCATTGGTAAAAAATGAATTTTCAATCCCAGTTCGGGGTCGGACACAATTTTCTAAATTCCGAATTTAAACCTCAAAATATACAAAAAACAAACACACCAACACGGTATAACCCTCATTACGAATGACGGCATCATACAAGAATACAATATCGATATACAGGTTGGATAGTCACACGTAAAGCATGTTATACCAGTAGACGTTACAAACCGGCCTCAGTGTGAACGTTTTATTACACACAAATTAATAATAATCAACGAATGCCATTTTAAATTTAATATCTTCTTTAAATATTACATACATTGTAGTAATAGTGCAATAACTGTTATAAAAACGAACAAGTGTATTAAACCAATTCGTGATCCCATTTCGAACAATTTAAGCAGACCACTCTATTTTGGGTATTTGATAAAACTTTAGAGCTTTCTTTTTTTTTATCTAAATGTTCACTACATATTTTGAAATGCACCAACGGAAAGGTGGTATGCACTGTATTGTGTGATTTCGAAATCAGGGTATTGGCACACGTTCACAAAGTATATCAATAGTTTATTATACTAGTTTAATTTTAAATCGTCAGTGTTTAATATTTGAAATATAGATAAAACTGATTTTACCCATATTATGTTCAAGTGGTAGCATGTTCATGATAAAATCAATTTACAAATTTTAATATCTATTGTAAATAAATATAAAGGTCTCTTATTCTTAAGCTCTATATAAGGCAGTTCATTTTTATTATTTTGACAGATTTTGTTTGTCAACAACATCAAGTTATCGGGTTTGAATCACTACAAATATAGATGGGTAACATACCTGTAACTGGTAAAGAAACTAATTGTGGTTTACGGATAATCACTTTTACAATGATATTTCTGTTCGCTGTTGTAGTGAGAAAAGATGGCATGGTATACAGTACATAATATAATGTTGGGCAAAGTCAGTCTAAAACTAGAAAGAAAGAGACTTAAATAATATAGTATAGTGCTTTTTGCTACTGACTTTGAAAACAAAGTTACATCCATGTCCTGTTTTAATATTCATATAATGAGGAGGACGCAATGAAACACTTGAGGACGCAGAGAAACTCTTGATGATGCATAATACATGGAAAAAACTTTAACAAAAGGAATTTTATATTTTAGATGAAAAGGTCAATATTTCTTTTTAATTCGCTGATTAATGTGAAAAGAGGGCATTATATACAGTACATGTACACTACTATACTGGGCAAAGTCAGTCTAAAATTAGAAAGAAGATAATAAAATTATATCGCTTTTAGTTATTGACTTTGACAACAAAGTTACATGCCTTTCCTGTTTTATGTGGAAGAGTTAATATTGGTACAATGAGGAGAACGCAGTGAAACACTTAACAATGCATTATATATGGAAAAAACTTCCACAAAAGGAATCTTATATTTTAGGGAAAAAAGATTGATATTACTTTTTAATTAATAAATGACTCAATAACCAGGGAGAATTTTTTTCAAAATATATCACGTTTTCCTTTGACGTTTGGATACCGTTTTATTTTAGTGGTAAGTGAAACAAAAGATTAAGAATTGTCACACAAAATAAACATAAAATTCTTTACAAAACTAAAAATACGACATATAAATAAGTAGTCGATGTGTGTGGGTGGAAGGGTGGGAGAGCGATTGTGTGCATGTGTGTCTGTTTAGGCTAAACGTATTTTTCGACACGTATTTAGCCGTGTTAACGAAAATGGCTTATTGTAGTTGTGTGCACATTACCCAGCTTCATGGTGCTGCCTCACTAGAATATGTTTCCTTTGACACGTGATCTGATACGGGCCTACCACTCCTAGAACAATCCTCTAAAGTAATGCTGAGCGCCATTCGAGGAAACTACTTGTTCCGATTTTCACGTCACGGGCATTCTATCGCAAGCTAATTAAGATGGACGAAATAAAAAAAAATTAGTATGTTACTTAAGATGTTTCGTACAAACAGAAATTTTTCTCATCCTAGAAGTTATACAGCTTATTATTAAAGCAAACATGTTTATCAAACCAATTCGTAAACCTACCTCTAACATATTTTGTGTATCCAATGTTATTGGTTGATAAGGAAATCTGGAAATACCCTCAGTTTTATCGCTTACATACTTTCCAGTTTTGTAGGGATTGTCCGTATTTATGATATTTGTGTTTGAAACTATAAAACTTTTGTTTACATTTTAAAATTGTGCTGAATATTTGCAAATCTATCAATAGGTTCATGGGAAGAAGCCATTTACAGGTTGCTTTCTGTTCTGTCGGCCCCAACAAGGAGTCAAGCGGATATTAATTGATCAAACGTTAAAGGTCCATAAAAGAACGCTACCGACTAAGTTCGATGAAGACTATAAGATTCTTTCACTGGGTGTAGGTGTAGATGGAAATATCCGGCCTCGAGGGTAACTGTTTAGGCGGTAACGAGGCTCCCAGCCGAGTTACCGCCTAAACAGTTACCCGAGAGCCGGATATTTCCATCTGCACCTATAACCAGAGACAGAATCTTTTTCTTGCATGCCGATTTCAAGAAATAATAATAAAAATAAAATCAATCAAACGGCTTTCTTTTCAGAACTATTTCTTATGGCAGTGTATTAAAACAAAGCGCGGGAAACCAACGTGCGTAAACAGGAAAGACGTCATGACGCTTCAAAACAAACAACAATGTTTAGTTCCGGTTTGGTTTTATCAGTTACAGCATAACGTTATGAATTTTTGATAAAATAACGTGATTTGAATCGAGAAATATACTATCAGGGACCAATAGGAACTGTCAAGGTATTGAATTTTTATTCCGTTTTTGAAATAAAATATAAATTACTACATAAATCTTCTACATATATGTAGTTCGTTATACGTCATTTACAGCACGAGAGTCCGGGGTGTAAGATGGATTTTTCCAGCACCGGTAAAGATACAAGAAATCCCCGTCTGGTATGCAAGAAACGCTAGTAAATGAGACGTCGTTTGAAGGATTATTTTCTTTTTTTAGCCCAGACAACTCATAACAAGATCAAGTGAAACTATTTAAACACGCATGAGGAAGGCCTATAAAAGGATGCGACAGACAAGGTCCGATGATGTTATATCAAGCGGCTCGGTAGAAGAAGTCGTTAAACGGTTTTAACTACATTGTATGTTTAGCCCTGTCGGCCTCTAAATATGTCATAGTTGATCGGTCTGGAGTACGTTTTTAATCCCTCCGCCTGCAAAAGGCAGACAAAATAACAGTTAGAGACATTAGAAATGACACCGAAATTTACACCGTGTCAGTGACTTCATTTGATGTACACCGTCGTAAGAATACATTTGTGGATGCCTTAAAACTGTATTTTTGTACTTGCAACATGTATAAGTGGCATGGACGGCTCCTTGTATTTTCATTAACTGTCTATGAACAGGCTTAACCAAATCGAGCTTGCAACATGTTCCTTTATGTCGTGTTGTGAAACCTGTGCTTTTCTACCTTTTGGGTCTTCACAATTTCAAAGAACTGCTTCCTAGGAAACAACAACCCGAGAGATCTTAAATACAGAGATGACACTGTATAAGTTTGTATGTGGAATTTTACGTCGCACCGACACAATTTTAGGTCATACAGCGACTTTACAGCTTTGGAGAAAGACAACAGGTGCCCTTCCGTGCATTATTTCATCACGGGTGGTCACCTTGGTAGAACCACCAACCTTCCGTATACCGGCTAGATGGCTTCCTCACATGAAGAATTCGACGGCCTGACTGAGGCTGTGGTAAGTGATTTGAAGTCAACGACCTTAACCACTCGGCAACGGCCCCCAACACTGTATAAGCTTACTATAGTACATATATACGATTGTAACAAAATTATTAGATTATTCTTATAATTTTGTTGTTTTTATTTTAAATGCGCAGAAAGCATTCAGATGTATGACCCACAGTTGTCAACTGTCATGTTTACTAATTAAAGGACCATAAAAGACATGTTATCATATATTTTGACAGGCGGGAGAAAGAAAAGATAAACAAATTAATTAAAAAGCCGAGAAAAATGCTCGGAATGCTGATTCACTAGTAAGGTGTCTTTTATGGTCACAGAAGGTCAGTTATATAAAATAATTTCTAATAATAGTAACTTTAGACAGGATGATTGACATGTTTTGTATATATGTATTAATTATGATAAAATTAGCTCGTAATGAGGAGCTGGCCAAATAGTATATAAGGCCAGTGACTTAGCGTTACAAGAAGGAGTTTTCGATCGGACGTTGAGCCGGTGACATGGCTCTTCGGAGCAGTCATGAGAGTGGTCCGTCGCACGGAAGATGTTTATGTTAAAATTGTTATATTGAACATGGTTAATCTTTGTCGTAAATGTTGAAGAAATAAATAGAAAACATATGCAATAAAATTATAGAAACTATAGACTGGTTCTCGACTTTAATTTATACGGCGGCTACGCTACAACGATATTATTTCAAACAGTATTACTGATTCTATTAGCTGTTTGATTCTTGAAAAACAATTGGATATATTAGTAAGGATTAAAACAACAGAACCTGAAAAGGATTACAATACATAGGCTATGGAAAAAAAACAAACATGTTTTAATAAACTACATTTAAACTTTAAAATGTCTACTTTATAGTATAGTGGTGAATCATCAAAAGAAAGAGAAACATCATATTGTAAGCCAAGACAAATTACCCTGTTTGGATTTTTTAATCCGTCAATACGTTTCTTTATACGCTCGATAAATACTTTTCATGGTAATTCGGACCAAAAAAAACACAATGTAAATCTATCAAAAGAAATATGATAATAAAATGAACTGAAATATCTTATCAATAATATCCAACATCGCGAGTTGATTTTCTCAGATTATTAAGGAAAATGTACCGTAAAATATGGCTATGCATCTAGAAGTTATTGCTCCGAGAATACAAAACTTAGTTCCAAGCGCAGTCTCAGATCGAAAACATCTGTCGGGTCTGTTTTTCGATCAATGACAAGCTGCATTGTGTGATTGAAAATGCCTACATTTAATTAAATAACTGTTTTAATGTTGTTGTTAAGCAACGTAGGAAATTCTAAAACGTTTGACAAATAATGCTTATTAGCATCTTCTTTAAAACCCAGTTTTATAATTTAAAACAACCGAAAGATACTGCTTTGAATAAGGTGGAGATAGTTGAAATATAACCGTTTTCAAAGAGAACGGTAAAGTTAAATACAGTAAATTAGTTAGTTGTATTTTTAAGAAATCTACTAAATTTTGATTAAGTCAGCATGTAAAACACTAGACGAGAAAGGGTTTTGGCAGCTTTTTTTTTTATTGAACTTTAAGAACACACAGCTTCGTGCATTTAATAATGCGCGCGACACATGGTCGTATTAAGGTGTACGATTGTGCCAAGTTATTAGAATATCCAACTGTATATGGCAAAGTTATTGGCCGAACAAATGGTTGAGACTAACGGACTTACTGGAGGACGAGATGCAACCTATAATCCCCGAATTTCAAACGTTTTGAAACAAAATATCGAACTAATCAAAACAAATCGGATAAAGGCCTTCTTAAGAATTTCATCAGACGTGTCAGAAACAATATATAAAATATAATGACAACATTTGTTATTCTTAATTTGGATATGAACAGCAAATTCATGCAAATTGTTTCAAACAAAATATTGGGTATGAATAAAACTTTAGCCATGAATCAAAAGGATCAAAGATTCATCTATACCTTAAAAACTGATGACAGTCTTGCAAAATAAATAGAAGGTTTGAAAAGAACTGACGAATTTCAAAATTACACATAAAGAGAAATTACCTTGTTTTGATATTTAATAAATCCGGGCGATTCTTAATTATTTCTGATAAATGCTTTGATCAAAGAAACACAATGTAATTCTATCTAAAGTAAAGTGATAATGGAATGACCCGAAATATTTTAATGATTATATCCAACATTGCAATGTAATTTTCTCATTGAAACGAATAAAGAGAAGTCACCGTTGCGTTAAATATGTAGCTCTGCATATAGAAGTCCTTGTAAAACTTAGTTCAGTCTCTAGCTTCAAATCCCAAGCATCTGATTGGTCGATTTGAGCTCCACTTGGAAATCAACAAATGAAAAAGCTACATTCTGAGACTGGTCTCCAAACTAAACTTTATACACTTTGACACAGTTTCAAAGTAAGACCCAGTCAAACCGAGTCAGCTATTTCTTTTTAGTTTCGCTTGTTTGCGAAATATGCTCCCAAAGGATATTCTTCTTTTTTTATTATATCTAATTGCTTCTGTTAGAAGTCGTTTAAAACGATAGATAGATAGATATCTTTTATTCCCCCAATAATGGAGAGTACAACATAATTATATACAAGTATATGTACAATAATACAAAATGTCAGTAATTAATACAGCACTTACAAATACAGTTACAAACTAGCATAACATTTAAATGTAATTACTTAGCTCTAACAAAAACACACATATAGTTGGACTTACATTTAGATAACATATATCTCGAAAGTATCGAAAGGCATAAATCCAGTATTCTATATATACACATGTAAATGTTAAAGCCATACCAGGACAGAAACATAGCAAATACTTTCACACCAAAATATCGACAGCCTAGTCAATGAAACCGAAAGTACTAGACCACCAAGGATGTGCATTTGCTAGAAAACATTTACTATAGCGATGCTACGGGTATATCATAAGTATTTAAAGACACATGTGAACATAACAACAATTTAAATGACCAATAGCAAACATGCTCTCTGTCCACACCTTTAAAACATTTTGCACAATGAAATAACAAGACTGAAGTATCTCAAGCTATTTCCATCAGTTTCAACAGCCAAACTTAGCAAATACTCGCACTGATCTGTTGGGGATAACTGAATAAACGTTCTGTATGCACTGTACCCAAGTTTTACAATTATACTGTCCCACATATTTTCACGAATACTGCAATTTTTACAACAGTAGCATATCAAATGTAGCACAATATCATCATTGACACAATCACATTTGGGGCATTTACACACATATTTTCTAGAAATGTAACGTGATAATACAAACATTAACCTTTTACAAACGGATAGTAATCGTGGGTTATTCTTCGACATAGTCCACAAAGAACATGGGCTATCCACCTCAAGCAATGAAGGTTTCAATATATGTGACTGACCTGTAACGTTATTGAACGAGTCTATTTTCTGTTTGGCGAGAACATACTCGCACAACATTCTCCCCCAAGTATTCTTTGGTGGAAAAATTCCTTCAGTACTGTAAGTCTCAAGCACACCGTTTAGTCCGTATTTGTGTAGAATCCGGCATATGTCCGGAATAAATCCTTGGGTTTGATTGTCGTAGTTAATGTAATGAAAAAGCCTATTGTTAAAAACATGTTTTGCTAAGTACGAATTCGACAGTCTACACAACTGACCGAGAAACTGTAACTTTTTGTGTTCTATGATCGTTTCTATAGAAGTCATGTTCAAGGCACACAACGTAAAATCAGTTGATGTTCCCTTCGGGAAAGATTGCATATGTTTGAGACAGAATCGATGCGAACGTTCAAGACGTACGATATCATTAGCAGTAAGCGAAGACCAAAGTTCACAGCCATACAATGCTTTCGGAATAACAGTAGCATTATATATAGTTCTGGAAGAAATTGGATTCAAACCTTGCGGACTGATTCCGCTATTGAAAATACTTAAAAATGTTCCCCTGAGCTTAGTACAAGCATTATCAACCAATTCCTTAGTTGTCAGAAATGGACCAGTTTTCACACCAAGATGTACGTAACACGATGTTTCACGAACGACACTGTTTCCAAGAGTAAACGCTCTATTTTGATCAGTATTGTTACCACGTTCATTAAAGACAACCACAGCACATTTGTCTGCATTGTAGCTATAACGCCAACGTTTTGAGTAGTTTTCACATATATTTAGCATTGCGTTAAGCCCCTGAACTGAGTACGAAATTAGCACCATGTCGTCGGCTACAGTAGGAGAACTGAGTCTGGTGTCATACAAACACACGCCACAACCACTCTGTTCCAATGCATTTATAAGTCCATTTATGTACAGAAGATATAGAATCGGGGAGCTCTTTCCACCTTGTCTGGTACCTTGAAGTACCTTAAACCATTTCGAATATTTCCCTTGAAATCTTACACAACACGAAGAGTTTGCATACATTGCTTTAAATGCTAGGAATGTGGTAGTATCAATATTTGTCTCAAAGAGTAACTTATACAGCATCCTTGATGCCACACAGTGTCAAATGCCTTGCGTCCGTCCATGAAGCACACATACATCTTGGAACCGAATTCACGCGCATAATATACACATTCCCTTAGTAAAAATGACGTCGTAAGGCAAGATAGACCGTCCTGAAAACCACCCTGTTGGTTGTTAATTGTTGTCATTATATCACTTTTTGATCTATATAGCAAAACAGATTCATACAATTTAAGGATTACTGAGGACAGGGTAATCGCACGATAATTATCTGGATTATCTTTCCTTTTGTTCCCGCCTTTATGTAACGTTACAATAACTCCTCGCTTTAATGTCTCTGGAATAAAAGCACGTCTGAGCATCCATGTAAAAATATTGGCTAACACAGGTGCTAAAATGTCTTTTGCATAAATTAAATGTTCATATTGTATTGTATCATACCCACTAGACTTCCCTTTCGGGCATTGCTCTATAATAGACTTCACCGTTTCCGGTAATACCGTAACTGAAGTATCCGGTTGCAGGGAATGTGTTGACATATTCAAAGTTTGTGATATGATATTTTCAAAGTTTGTATCATAATCATTGTCTTCATTTGGCGTATATAAATCCTTAAAATAGCCGTACCAACCATCAGTAACTCGATCTTGGTCTCTAACAACAGTACCATTAAAGTTAATTCCAGCAGTAAGATTACCCTGTTTCTTTTTTCTCTTGGTATTAACCATTTTCCAGAATTTATTCGCATCAACTTCTGCGGTACAGTCAACTTCATGAAGGAATTTAATTAAATGCTCATTAACATAACGTCTGTGTAAGCGCCTGAAGTCACGTTTAGCCGTTTTATATTCACAATAATACCTATCACTGACGTCACGGGGCCGCCCCTGTCGACACCATTCCTGTCTGATTAACTTCATCTTATTATGAAGAATAGTAAGTTCATTATTCCAGTACGGTTTGAGATATTCTAGATAACGTTTCTTTGGCAACGAATCATTGGCATAAGTTGTAACACTTTCTACTAGCAGTGCATACGCAGTCTCAATTGATGTTGTATCTAATTCACAGTGCGCTAGATGCATTAAATTACAATCGGACATCAACAAGTTATTGTACAAATCAATTTGCACATTGTTACATTTACCCCAATTTACAAACGTTACATCGCTATCAAAAGTGTCAAACCTGAGAATAGGAAAACTGACTATACAAATGATAGGCCTATGACATGATACATTTAAACAGTTGTCATCTAGAACTTCGCAATGTTGAACACAATCAACCATTTCAACAGACATACAAATAAAATCTATCAATGTCTGATATTTGCCGTCATATGAAACATAAGAGCTCTGTGCTCCTACACAAGACCCTGTGACATTTACAGGAGTGATATAAGTATCTAAACAGAACCTATGCAGCAATATATCTCTAGTACGTTTGCTAGAAAAGTCATATTTGGCATTAAAGTCGCCCAAAAAGAAAACTGTTCCACTATTCGTATATGTGTTCCAAATGTCATATAATTTACCTATATAGTCACTATATAAATCAATTGTATGATTAACACATGGCAGATAAACCTGAAATATGTATACATACTGATTTGGTGCAAACTGAAATTGCACTCCTACTATTCTATCATCATCCATTGTCAATGGAACCACAAAGTTATCGTGACGTCTGTGCCACATCATTGCAACACCTCCCTTCCCGACCCTTCTCTTGCTCGGAAACATAAGATCTTTATCACATACAGCATATGCACGATAATCGGAGGTTAAAGTTTCTATAAAATGTACATTATGAGGATATAAGTAATGTTCGGAAAAACCACAAAAATCAATATCATATTTCTGTAACGAATCACATAAATACGATGAACTGGATATTAACCCAGTCGCATTCCACGTAAAAAACTTAATATTCATAAGTATCAGAAGTGCGTACACAAGTGTTAAAGAACTAAACAGGAGTTTAGAGCTACATGGATGATATATCCTACCCATCACAAAATTAATCAACGTCTACGGAAGCATAATCTTCCTGTAAAAGTTCATACGAATTTACACTGCTGTAATTGTCTGCTTCTTTATTACGACGCATACGTGGAGGTACGTCACGTGACACTGTAAATCGTCTGCTTCCACGTTTATCGCGAGTTTGCCTTAGCATTGCATCACGCGACAACCACGGTCGACATATAATTCCACGCGGCCAAAATTTTTCATGCAGGACATGATTCGCTTTATCATCATTTTCAACGTTCAGTCTAATAATAACTTTATTTTTAGGCCGTTTGACTGGGAAAATCCTTACGTTTGTGACTGACGGACCTTTTGAATTCACAAATGAATAAATTTCCTGAATTGATGTAGACTCAGTATATCCACCAACAAAGAATCGTCTCGTCTTGCGTCGAGTGCTTGTTTTGAATCCATCGTCCCGACAGGGGGTAATAATCACAGGTATTGGACGTACTACCTGCTCAGCATAAGCAGCACTATTATCCAACCCAGTTACACGTGCCGTTGATAAGTGCTTTCGAACAATCTTAAAAACTGAAAACCACGTTTGAAATAGTTCAATGACTTAATTATGACGTAAACTTGAAGCTACATCGCCGTTGGTGACACATGCACGTGTTGCGTATCGGACTGGCAACAGTTAGTAGTGTTGCTTATCATAGCACGTTTCATGCACCATTTCAATAGTTTGGCCATTTTTGCAAGAATTCGCGAAAATTCGCGAAAAAAAAAACTGTGCATGGTTACTAAATGATAAAGTTATATATTGAAACAAGTACGAACAGCTGCAAATTACATTGATTTGTGTGTGCAAAGAGTGATAACGTGTATCGTACCATTGCGTTTTTACAGAAAATTACCCCCGGTTCGGTCAAAACCTCGTAGGTAATTCAGAAACTAGATGGAACGTAGACAATTAGAACATTAAAATGCACATAGACTGCGCTATAGTCGAGTGAAATAGATGCTGTAGGTTTTACTAACCTTTGAAAATTGGTAAAATAAATCTGCCATGTTGATTTCCGTGTTCAGTACCATTTTGAGACACGATTCCCCAAACTGGATTTGATAGACGCCATTGTCTGAAATCTCTGATTCATGTGAAAAAGTTGGCATTAGTTGCGTAAAACAGGGAACTTCTAATACACTGGTAAGGCTACATGCCCGCCGTTACATAACTGCAATTCTGTTAAAACAACTTATTCAGTGTCTCTACATTAGTTTTGACCGGAACTAAGTAGTGATTGTTAGACTGTCTGTAAAACTGAAACATACAACTGAAATTATACGATATTTCATTGGGTCCACATCCAAAAACATTTCTCTTTTTTTGAATTAGAAAAGAAACAAAAAAAACCAAAAAAACAATTGTTTTAAACAATTTATATGTACGTGTAGATTTCCGAACTCAAAGAGCATAGCAAACGCGGGACGATATAACACACAGGTTGTTCAAAAACTCAACAAGTATATATTAATTATATGCGAAATAAAAAATAAGGATGGAATAGAGAAACGGGCTAGGGATGTTGTGGGGAGAGGAAAAAGCAAAGATGAATAGACAACGCTCCAAAAATGCAGCCTACCTAGACCACAAACCACAACATTGTAAGCATGGATCCGCACAAGAAACGCACGCACGTACAACGTGAATTTATTTCGATGTTATATGTTACTTTGACCAATGTGTATTTCTAAAACATGAATACTTTAACATGTAAGCTTTTACCCGGTAAAAGCTGACATTTCGATTCGTCCTAAAGAATAAAAAACAAGGACAAGAACAACGCTCAAAGCCGCTGTACAGGGCTCCAAATGAAAATAGAGGTATGTGCAATGCTGAGCACATGAATACAACGACTCTTACTTACGACGCTTATTCAGACCAGACTGCTGTGCTAAAATTTGGGCCACCAGATGGGCTAAGTGTGTTACATATAGCTTAAGGTAAAAATATACCTTTGCAGAGCTTGTAAATATTGAGTGGTTAAGCACTTTTTCATTTATACAAATTAAAACACGGAGTGTATGCATATCGGACCCCTCTCTGTGGCAAAGGAGAAAACGGATCCTTCTCTATTCGTGCACATAACCTTCTATGTGGTAAACTATTAACTCTATGGCAAGGAGCTCGGAGAATCGAAATTTTCGCCCTGAACACAGGTTTTTGCATAAAAACACATGCACCACTGGAAGACGTAGCTACATACCATTGCGTCTTTATCGATACATTTGTTTTATCAGTTGACACAAGTCCAAACGAAGATGACATATAGATGGAGGGTACTGGCCAAAATGAACATCGTGCGATGTTTATGAAACTTAATACGACTTTCCTTGAATAAAGCAAGTATCTAGTACCTTAAAAACGCCCTACTTTCGATTTTGTTAATGCGGCACGGGAACCCTCTTTGACAAAAGTTTCTACCAGCACCGATAGAAAATTTTTTCAAAGCGGGTTCCCTTGCATGTGTGGGAATTAAGCCAGAGCAACCAGAACAGCCAGAGTAGCCAAGAACCTAACCCTGACCCTAGCTACTCAGCTACTCTGGCTGCTCTGGCTAAGTTCATGCAAGTTCCGGAACTGGGTTTAAAATTTCCCAAATCAGTGTAGGTACAAATAGCGCCGATTTGTTATATAAACTATTAACGTTTAAACTGACAAGCCAAACTGATACTATTTACTAAAGACAGATATGTGAACGTCATTATGTATTGGATTTATAAAATCAGGTTGAATTTGTGTTCGTGTGTGGGTTTAATCTTCTGACATATTTCAGTGCTATAAAATGTTTTTTGTACCCACAACGCGTGGATGAATTTGTGTACCAACTGAAAACCGAGACACAAATGACCGAAAATTTTTGTAGTGCCAGCTTCATTATATTTTTTTTCTTTTACTAAATAAAATACTTTTAGGTAATATTATTACCAGCCTTTTTGAACGTGGATACACGGCTTTATATAATAACTTTATGCTTCTGGATAGGTCAAACTGAAATCATTGTACATGCATGGAGGGTATGTGTAGTGGCAAGTTTATGGTCTTCATATTGTAGTAAATCGTTTGTACATAGAAAGATACAAACTCAATTTCGACATATACTAATTTATTAAAAGCAAATAACTTGTTCATGTTGATCAATTCCAACTATTGTACGTAATTAACATCAGTAATTTTATCCAGAATTTAAGGCAACCTGTCCAATTTCAGGTCCTTGTTACATGCATTGGAGTGTTTTTGTTGTCATTTACAATTACAAACAAATCTATTTTTCCTTCAATAAAGGTTTATAAGAATACCAATGGGTATTTTATCTTTCTTGTTCACTGCACAATGTCATCCTCATTGCTTGATTTGGTGTCAATAAAGTGTTCAAAAATGAAATTGACTTTATTTTCTTTGATAGCAGAGAATTAATTGTTTAGTAGCAACTATGAACAATATTTTCAGTATACTATTAACAGTATATGACCATTCATAAACAGTATTTGATTAGTATACTATTGGCATAATTAAAAGCAATTCATATCATTACACATTCAAATTGATAGTGAATTGTTATAGTATACCATAAGTCTAGTTTATACTATTTTATTTTGGCTGTAATGAAAGCTTTAAGCTTATTTGAATCACTCTCGGGTCCGCTTCCTAGGGAAACCAATACTGACATCATATGAAGTGTGGCCATGACCCCTGTGGGGCTAGAACACGGGCTGAGTGGCCGACACCTTAACCTCTAAACCACCGCTCCCCTTTAATAAACTCATGTGCGTGTGAAATTGAAATTCGAAATACTGTATAAATAAGATATTTATTATAGCAGTTTGTTACCCTGTTCTTTTTTATTTAAAATATCACAACTGTAATTCATATATATTATTTTATAGGGTGGGCCGGTGGTCTAGTGGTAACACGCTTGACTGCCAATCCAGAGGTCCGGGATTCGAATCCCGGTCCAGGAACAGGAAATTTCTGAGATGCTCTTGAGTGTCTCCCATTTGACTAAGACGCCTGTACTGGTTCTTCCCAGAAAAGACGGCTTCGCGTGTATCGGTGCTATACACCGGGCACGTTAAAGAACCAGACTGTCTTTTCGCAAAGAGCTAGGCTAAGTAAGCCGGGCAGGCCTGTATCTCTCTCTCTGTCTGTTCTCTCTGTCTGTTCTGGGGGCTTTATCTCACTCTGTCCCTCTGGTCAGATCGCTCTGTGTCTGTACTAGTAGAGGATGAATTTCGTGCCCTGTCTGGCTGCGTTTGCTATATATGTAAAGCGCCTTTGAACGTGTTTATCATGAAAAGGGCGCTATATAACTCTGGTATGATAGTATAAAAATAATTATAAAGTTGTCATATGGATGTAAAGACGTTAAAACATATATGTAAAAAGTTTTTAATATGCAAATATGTTAAAATATACGCAAATCATTTTCAGAAATGTATAAAAATTCAAAGAGATGTAAAATATTTTTCAAAGAAACAGCGATCTTGTAGAATCAAATCAAAAATTCTCTTCTGATAATATGCACAAGTTTATCTTACACAGATCATATATGCATAAGAAATACAGTCAAAAATCCAATTCATATGTGGAAATAGTTCATCAACTAGTTATAAACATAGTTCTAAGCCTATTCTTTTTGACTAAAATCAGAAAAATGTGTTAATTACATATTTATATTTCAAACATGTTTTTATCATGTTGGGAAGGCAATCTGTTGAAATGTTGATGCAATAAATTGTACATTTGTCCTAGATTTATCAAGCAAAGGCTGTGCCAGCGAAAGACAACGTGCATAAAGTCAGTTCCTCTGGTTTGACGTCTTATTTGACGTGTCTGAAATTCTGCCAAATGGAATACACCAGTACTTAGTAATGTAAGGTTCTTGTATTGGTCCTCGACAAGGTAATACAGCGAATGCCATTCATCTATGCGATTATATTACTTGAAAAATTAATAACAAATACTTACCTCAATGTTTCTGTAATTTATAACCCATATAGGTTTCCATAGAGTTCACAAACTATGGAATCCCATCTATACAACAAATACTCGATATTTTTTGTTTAAGGGAACTACAACAGACCTGTCTAGTCAGACACTGTTTTTCAACCATTCAGGTACTTGGCGTAAGATTTGGTCATCTCCCTTAACTGTAAATAACCACTATTGCAGGGATTATCGTTTTGGTTTAGGGCACTGCACATAATGACAAATTAGTGTCTGAATTCGCTTCAGCAGAATTCACAGTTCCTGTGATACTTACAGTGTTTATAATTTGTTTTGTGTCATTCTCTTTACATGTTTCAAAGAGAGTGGACTCAGAGAATGCAAGCCTGATATGGACAAGACAGAGAACTTGGTCAAGTGGCAGTTTTTTCTATTCACACCTTGTTCATCTGTAGGTAGATACTTCTGTTCAACACGCTAAGAATATTTGATGATTTTACGAATGGTTTCACGCCATATATGGGCGTCTGCGTTCTTGCGTTCTTCGAATGCGCTTTTTCCTGTTGGACTTTTGTTCTGTTAAAATATGGCCGTCTTGACATGAATTCAGAGTTTGTGTGTATTCTACCATTTCCAAATTGTATACTGATATGCAGAAAAAAATCGAGTCATCTGGCTAACTGACAATCAATGTCCTTGGCTGTGCAAAAGTAAGGAATCTATGATCACAACTACAAATGTACATCAAAAATTTGTTCCATACCGGAAGTGACTGAAGCGTTTAATTGCAAAAATAAGAAGTGCTAACAATTCTTTTCTTCTCGTCACACAATTATCTTTTCTTTATTTGGTTTAGTAAGATATCGAGAGTAATATGCGATAACTCTTTATCAATTATATTACAGATTCTAATGTGGCGTATGAACAACGGCATCTAGTATGTATTGGGAAAAAAAACTAAAAGAGGAAATATTCTTTACCGAATCTACTTTCGCAGCTATTGTACCTTTGTATTTCTTGCATGTGGATCTTCCCAGGTAAACTATTCTTAAATGTATCTTCCCGTCTTCCGCATTAACTAGTGCATTTGCCAGCAGCAACCCACTACTGTCTACAAATTCTTGTTTTACTTCTGTAATACCCGATTTTGCATATTAAAAGGATCAATTGTTCCACTCTTAAATATGATCTCAGTTTTGGTATATTTAAGTTGTTTCAAGTTATCGCGAAACGACATAAAAACAATAAAACTGTTTTGTCAAAGCAAGAAAGAAAATCAAACATTTGGATACATTTTGAGAAAATTATGTATCTAAGCTTCTGTGTCCATGAAAAAATAATACCATTGAGAAAATGTTCATATGTAGAGAGTATCTCTAAAATTGGGAAATAACAAAACATGATTCCCGTAAGTAATATTTGTCAAATACATTTGTATACGTAAATGCTCATTTTATTCATGCTTCCAAAAGTTACCCCACTTTCTAAATAGTTTGAAAAATTCATGCCGAAACAATTATCTTACTTGCCACTTAAATTGTGGTTTGAAACAAATGTTTGAGATAACTCCAATTTATCTCAAAAATGTGGTGAGCGAGGTACTTACATTAATGCAATTTATTGCCTTTTCCAAATTTGTTGAGGTATTAAAAGAAAATAGAAATATGTGACTGCGTGATCCAATTTTGCTTTGATATAAAAAAGTTATTAACAACAGAATTTAAAACAATGTGCTTAGTAAAATTTGAAATGCGTTCGATAAGTAATTTCAAAGATACTGGCAAAATGACGATAGACGTTGTTAATGGTTTAGACTATTGAATATTGATATATACGATATACCTTAACAACTTAAACTGTTGACCACACAAAATATCAGAAATAAATACAAGTACGTAACCTTTTGTTTATACATTTCTTTTTAATTATGAAATAAATTCATATTACAAAGTTTCTCATAAAGAATAAGAATTAAAGTTTATTTTAGTAAAAGCCACATTTAATGAACATAGCCACCCAAACATCACTATAGAAACACAAACAAAACTTAAATTCAACTAATAAGGACTGGATACTAAAATTTGCTGTATCTCTATGATTCCAACTGGTATAAAACTTTTGATTAAATACCTCTTATTTTTATCTCGATGAAAATGAGATGTTAAACTAAAACTTTTAGTCCAGTTTGGCGCCATACAACCTGTACTGTTCTGGTGAGCCGTAAAACCCAAACCAACGATACAAACGTGAAAAAGGAAAACAGCAGAGCAACACCAGGGAACGGTCAGTGACAAAACAAAACTGGCGAGTTTAAACCGAATGACTGATACCAAATTTAATTCTTATACCACACCTTGTTCATTAATTAAAACAAAAAACCCAGTGTAAATAACATTTCTCACCACCTGGTGAATTCCTCACACATCTTAGATACAAATACCAATAACATTTTACAGTACTGCAATACGTACACTCCAATAGTCTGCAACGATAATACGTTACTTAACATCAAGTTAAGCCCATTTAAGACAGTGGCAATAGCTAGTGTTCATCCTCAATGATGCGCACGAATAATACATAACAACGTATACTATAAGTAAGAAGTACGATTAACGAGCAGAATGGAAAATACTTACATATGAGTCGCAATAACAATGTGTTATTACACAACTAAAGTGACTACATATGACAAGAAAGATAAAAAAATGTCTCATCTCTATTAGCGGAGTAAAAATAGTATCACACTCAAATACGACATATGTACATTTATCGACACTTTTTACAGATAGCCCAGACGGCGGCAATTAAGACAAGCACTCCTCCAGCGATTGCCAAGTATAACCGCGTTTTACCTTCTCCTCCTCCCCCATCTCCTCCGCTACCAGAACTGAAAATATAACGTTTATTCACATAATTTATGGATGGAAACAAATGGAGTTACTGAAAAAGGCTGGCATAATATAGTTGTTAAACTGAAAAATACATGAGTTTTAATGATCTGAAATGACGCGCTGAATTGACGATGCTATGTTTTTGCCAGGTTGCATTCTATGCCTTATATATTTTGTCAATGAGAAATATATATCTTATTTTAAAGATAGAACTAACTAAATCTTTGTCCCTTTTTAAAGCATTACGAAGCCTTTGAATATGAATAACATCAACACTCCGTAATATTTAGTATTGATCATGTATATTAAAAACAAAATCTGCAGCTGTGAATGAATAGATTTAAATATATCTTTTATATAACCCCAGTTATAATTCAGATATAGTGAATTTATTGATCTTACCCAATTCACGTAGTTAAGCAAAGTAAATACCACTGCATAAAGTTATTTGAATAGAATAAATAATATAATATATTTTTTCATGAAGTTGTGAAAAATCGATGCGAACAGAAATAGATTACTAACGCTCTATATCCCCTTCCCCCTCCACTCCTGGTTTTGTATGTCCCTCGGGTATTCCCACGCCCGCCTCCGCGACATTCAACTCGGTATTCTAAAATAAATTACAGTAAAGTTCAACATTTAGATATACAGTTGGTACTCCCTAAATGATTAGCAACTCTGCAAACCATTATAGAAACTGACAAATATTAAATCAAATAAATCTTAATTAGACCGATCGGTTCAAGTCGCCTTTGCCCATCGCCAGTCTGGGATTCGAACCTCGGCTAGTTGAATGTTTTCATGTTATGAAGCCACATTTCTGACTTGCGATATTTATAGGAGGGTAAAATAATTTTTGTTATGATACATAGAGCTTTTATCCACCATTTAAATATATAAAGCTGCAATAATTGCTCGGTTTAGGTAGTGTACCCGTATTGACAATCAAAATTTTTTGTTCGGCTATGCACTCACTGTAAGCGATTTTGGAAATTTCCGGCTACAACAACAACAGCAACAAAAATAAAATAAAAAAAAAAGAAAAACGAAGGATGCCGAAATAGAACATTAGAATACGAAATCATACGAAAATGGTCGATTGTCATTATGGATACTATACCTTAAAAAGTTACGCATTACAGTTTGTAACACATGAACTATAAAGTATGTACAGCAGACGATGCAACACAAAAACACATTTAACAATTTGTAAGCAGACAACGTAGCTCGCAGCAAAAGATGAAAAGCTTATTCTAATAGAGCTACGCCCCGATTTGTTTTCTGAGTGATGCATTTCGCAATGACTCACTGTTATTACATCATAGCATCAAACGTCATAGCTGTGCGCTTGAAAAGGAGCCCACAAAAAAAGCAGGCAAATATTTGGTAGATGTACATAATAATCCTTGATAACGTTTTAGAATTGAAATGATGTATCTGAAACAGTGATTTGCTCTTAAAAAAATTCAGTGTTTGCCGCTTGTTTGTGTATTACATGTATTGACTTGCGATGTGCAGTTACTGAGAAATTATCTCGCACAATCTCAAACAGAATTTTGTCGACCAGCCTCCTCCACCCCCGGAATAATATATAGATTAGAACATAATATTATTTTCACTTCTGGTAAGTCAGAAAATTTATTTCTAATATCTGTATTGGTATATATCTGAATAAACACAAAGCATTTTGAAAATGAAATAGATGCTTAAACTTCTGAAGCTTAATTAAATTATCTATAATGAAATTTAAGTGTGTGTGTGTGTGTTCGGGTTTAACGTCTTTTTGAAATTTAAGATGATAATTTTAGCTACATAAGTTTGACAACTAAGATGTATAACTTAAACTGACTTCTTGAGAGAATTGCCAGATTTTTATAGTCTTACATGCAAAAATGTAATTGTGATAAAATAAATATATGTAATTAGCGAATATGATCGCTAGCGTATAGGTTATACGGAAAAGATGTTGCTTTTTTTGTGAAGAGAGCAGGAAATTTGAATATTACTATTTAAAAGTATACTGAATAAAAAAAGATGCAGGAGACACACGGTTATCTGACCTCAATTAGCTAAAAATGAGGCCCAAAAAGGGATCTATGTTTTATTCATTTTAATCATATATTTTTAAGGCAATTTTCAAACGAAAAGTTAATATAATATATGACCTTAATCAGTAATTTGTCTTGACCATGAAAATCTAGAAAGTCGTCATATGACCTAAAGTTGTGTCGGTGTGATGTTAAACCCCATCAAATTTTTATTAGTTTTTTTTACACATTTAAACCTTGCTGAGCAGTCACTTGTATTAAGAAGTCACTTGTCTAAAGCAGCATGTTACCTAGCTGTAGAGATTCATTTGATGGGGATTAATTTTATTTACACCTGTTACTTTAGAACATGCTGGTAATAAAGAGGCATTACTAAATAACAATGTATAAGAAACAAGAAATATCTTTAAAAATGATGGTCGGCGAATTGTAATAAGGAAAGAAGTTTATGAATTTTTCATCTAACATTCATCTTTCATCTAACATTTTTCAAATTGCAAAACTAAACACCGCACTTTAACAATTTAAATGGTTCTCTTTTAATTTTTCGCAAAGGTTTCGTAGGGTTGCAATTTTGTTTCGTTTATCCTTAGACGAATAATTACAGCAGTAGTTTGATGAAGATTCATGAAGCGGTTCATGAGAAGAGGTCATTAAACGTGTTTATATTTTTAGCTAAATTGGTCCCTATCCCCATATTGTTACACATCGAGTTTGATAAAAATCCATTACATTTTAGTGGTTAATGCGAAGAAAGGCATATCTACTTTTAGCTATAGTGGTCCCTAATAGGGCCCAAGTTCCTATATAAATAAATTTGGAAGAGGACCTTATAATGATGCTCCAGACCAAGTATGACAAAGATCCACCAAGCTGTTCATGAGACGCTGTATAAAGGCATTTCTAGTTTTAGCTCTAGCAGACCCTAAAAGGGGTCAAATGTCCCAGCTGAACAAAGTTGGCTGCGGACCTAATAAAGATGCTACAAATCAAGTTTGATTAGAATACATGAGAAAAAAACAAAGGATTTTTTTATTTATTATTTTTATTTATTTCTAAAATAGGCCAACTGATCCCGCTTTAACAAATAGCATATTCGCTATTCATGAATCTTTGGACAATGACGTCACACCTATAAAAAAGTGAAGGTCAAGCAAAACATACAATTGTAATTATTTCAATATTTCTGTTTCATAAGCAAAGTTTGACCGTAGTCATATCACATAGATAAACTGCATGCAACGTACCTTCGTTTCAGTGTAATGAGATTCAGTCATTATATAGCATATATATATATAATAAAACAGATTTCAACTGAGTTCAATATTTGCATACCATACTAAAGAAAATATTCATATATAATAAATCAGTTAAATAATTTATAACAAATATATCAAAGCAAACAAGTACTCATTTTAATATGCAATCTGAGTAAGTCACAAAAGCAAGATACCTTTTCATATACAGACGACAATTGTAACAAGGAAAATCTTTTAAAAAGCACTTCTCTACATAAAAGACTCTTATCACACCCTTATTCATGTGATACGCAGACCGTATTCAGCTCTTTCTTTAATTTGATATATGTTGGTATTTGAACAGGTTTTTATCATGTTTATTAAACTTACTAATCATTTTGAGATATATCAATATTCTTGCTAAATATACTGAGCCAAAGTTAGTGAACAGCGTCGTTTAGGATAAACGCTTTGTCTACATTTCACTCAGCGTAGCACAATCAACAGAGTGAAAGAAATTGACACTCTCGTCCAATCAGGCAGAGTGTTGCATAAATCTTCCATTTTGATATATTATCTATAATGCGTTATCAAGTAGTTTGATTTGCAAACTGAAGTCACGTGGCATAGGAAACGAAAACGAATTTAGACGGCGTCGCCGAAAAACTACTGAAATTACTTTTAAGTGTGTTAGTTATCCCTGGTCAACGCCTAGACCGCCAATTCCCGTTTATGTCAACATCAATATACACCCGTACGCGTACGAATACGATTATGCTATCATCTTAAAACAAGTCTTCAGTACCTGTCAGAAGATTGGTTGGTATGCCACCATGATTACCTGTCACTCTAAGCAAAACAAGGGTAGCTTTTTCTAAAATCTATTCAATGGCCAAGTTTATGCTAATATTCAACATATCTGAGACAGAAAGGTTTGAGAAGTACATTTACTAGCATACCTCCCACGCAGATACATAAATAGGGAACAACTTTCATTTAGAAAGAGTCTCTTGTGTTTATATAGTGCAGTAGATGATTTCTTCGTTTGGTATTGTATTCGCTATTTCTCGCATAGAAAGCAAAGTGAAATGGCCTCCATGGGATTCGAAAACTGTCGTCTTTTTCGTTGCTTTTAAACAAAAATCTGTATTTATTTCCACAAATTGTATATACAAACAAGAGTACTATATTTAAATTAACAAAGTTTGATAAAAAGACATACATCAATCAAAATAGTACAAACAAACAAACAAAGAAATTTTTAATCAAATGGATTGGAAAACAAGCTACTTAAAACTTATATGAATTCCGCTCCATAAACAAAATAAAACAAAAATCTTACTGTAATACCGACCCGTGGAGACGTGTCGGAATAATGGAAAGTGCGACATTACTCAAGTTTATTCTAATACATTGTCGGAACAAAGATAATGAAAAGTTTATTAAGTTTATTCTAACATATGGTGGGAACAAATAATGAGGCATTGTGGACGATTAACCGGTTTCAGTTTCCCAATTGTGTTTTCGGGTTTGTTTTGTGAGTATATGTCCTTGGAACGTAGCTATTTCTATTGGGTATTTGTCCTTGTTTTCACACAGGCTGGGTACTTAAATAGCTGATTGGATCCATATAAGAGGCATACGCCATTTTAACCAACTATATATACATTTTACATCAAAAAGGCACATTGTGTTAATAACTATAATGTTTGCATTGCTGTGTAAAATGTATGTAAAGAACGCAGACACAGCATTCGTTTACAAACAAACAAGAAAACAAAACAGGTTGAAATTAGAATTACATCCTGTAAAGATTAAATTTTGATAGGCTAAATTGGGTGAAATTTCTGATTTGAATGAAAGCAAAAGAAGGTTTTAATCTTACCGAAATACGTGTTGCGCATGAACGAACGTAGTCACTGGATAAAAATGTATGTACTCAAAAGTCATGTGCTAATTAATACTTATATGTGGTTTGGTGAATCTAGCTTAACTACTTTTTTTAATTATAAACATTTTTATTCCAGACGAACTGACGTACGAATGGACGAACGTCTGTTCCTACATATGGGTATTTATGTGGCTACTCTTTTGTTCTCTCTATTGTTCCTTTAGCCACGTAAAAGAAAAATAGCCACAGAAAAACTTACGGAATTAATGACATCAAAGAAAAAGTATAGACACCTATTGTTCCTATAGCTACCTAAGTATGCAAATGTAAGCTCGGACGGACAACACCAAATCTATATCCCTTGGCCTTTAGCGGCGGATAATGAAAATAAACGCCAGATATAAGGGCGGGGCTGTTTATTAATGTAAAATTTTGTGTTCCGTCTAGAAAATCTCTGTTAAAGAAAATATTGTGTACTTAGAATGATATATGACTGAAAACTAAAGCCAAATCCCACAATGATTAGATGGCTGAAGCAGATTAATCAGCGCTAAACTAAACTGATTTTATTTAACTAGTACATGTATGATGTGTTTAGATACAGGTATGCGTTCCCATGAATAATTAGAAATAATTTTCTTTACTTTCTTTACGACAAACGCAAAAAATATATGACCTAATTAGTTACATCAATGCACAATATCAAAGTCATATATATTAATCTTCGTCTATAAATGAGTTTTGTCGTATTGTCTAATCTGTTTTGATTTGTCGGTTGTAAGTCGAGACCAATTTCGGGACGAGAATAAGTTTTAGATGCAGCAATTATGGAAGATTTCGCAGACAATGAATATTTGCATTTAATCGCCTATACAATGATACAAGAAAACCAATGACAGAAACGCTGGTGAACAAAAAAACTTAACACCGGACAGACGCTCAGGACATTATTAATTCTTTTGCAATTTTAAGCATCAAATTTTTGCAATTCGTCAGCGTGAAAATTGATTCGATGCTTGTCTCTCATTATTTCTTTTAAATGGTTTCAATCTTAAAATGTTATTTTTTAAGTGGCGGGAGCATTTAGTCATCCGGTCTGTCCATCCGTCAATTATTTGCTGAACGAACTCATTTTTATTTCGGCAAGCGAGGAAGCTATCCATCTTGCTTGGAGAAAGTCGGTGGCTCTACCCTAGTGTCTGTCAGTGCGCAACATATATTAACACTATTCAGATTACTAGTAGTTTGCGATTAAATAACTTTTATTCTTTCAGAACACAGCAAAACATTCATTTTTTCACATTGAAGTACCAGATAAAACACAACAGCCCACACTCTTTAATGCTACACGTAAAAGGTATGATTTATTTAAGTGTATTTGTTGTTATTTAGTGTTACAATATACATGTTTAATACGGAAAGTAATTGTGATTTCAATTTTTATTTTCAAACAATACACGTTTTGTCTTTACTGTTGATCCAAAATGCAATCATATTTTCTAAAGTTACGTGTTCCATAGAAGGACTTAAACAAATGCTGTTTTTCAAGTAAGCTGGCTTCTATCCTTCTTTTGTTAAAATGATGAATTGTCTTTGGCAGGCAGTGTCTAGGTACAATTAAGAGCAAGTTAGCTGCTTTTCATACTTCAGTAATGGTTATATTTTGTTACTATGTATGCACACCATAACAGTTCTTTTTGCTAAAATCGTGATAGTTCAGAATAAATGGATCATTGCACTGGTCTACTAGCCCTTGTCATATATTCATTTGATGATATGATATATGAAGATTGAAAATAAAATATGGGGTTTTCTTTACTAGGAGACCATGAATCAAGACTTACTTTTGGCAAAACCTCGCCTTCTAACTGTAACTAAACAATCGACATCAACACAGAAACTGTTACATACTAGTATACAACACCCAACGAAGACATCTCAACATTTTAATAAGCTCATTTAAGACAAGATGTCGTGCAACAATGCTTTAAACTAGTCTAAAAAGTAAATAAATTAGACACTGCATTTTTACTTTGATGAAGTTTGTGTTATGAATTAGAAGAAAGGAGTACTGTTATTTGGAATTCGGCAGTTTTATATCGCAAAAATCATTTTCTGCACAAATGAAAATGAATTTTGCAGGCTGCATTGGACATGATAATACACAATATGAAAAAGAAAGTAAGTTTAAAAGGATGTTTGCCTGCCTGTGGTCAGTAAATGACCCCTTCTTTTGGGCCATAAGTTAAGGAGTCACACAAACAACCAAAACAATGTTTTGTCAAGTTTTAAAATATCAGTTTATTTAAACCCAAGAAAAAAGTCCTGCAGCAAAAGCCACATTAAGAGAATGCAGCCGCTCATATAAAATACAAATGCGTAAAATAAAATAATATCACACATGCAGACATCGACAGACATGCAAACATGTTTACTCGTAAAATGAAAGACTATAATTTATTCACAGTCTTACATTAACATATTTCCGACAACAGGAAGAAAATGATTTTCACACTCATTTTTACAAGTCATAAATATATTTCAATTAAATCTAATAAAAGTGTTAATATGTCTTACGTAAACATAAATGAGGCATAATGTTTCTTGAGGTAGTGTAGCTGTCATTTTTTGCTTCAAGCATGATATAATTTAACAACTTCTTAAATGATATTTTCGCGAATTGTTTCCTCAGTTAAATGCCAAAGGTTTCAATTTCATAGTAGAAAGTCTTATAATCCACTATTTTTGATTACCCCCCGTTATGGCTATATGCGGTAGAAGTTCATGTGCAATATGGACATATTGCTTTTCTATTTCTGTAATTGTCCACATTTTGATATCCGCTTTATCAGTCTTTAATATACAGTAAAACGCCTTAAAGGTTTTTAACATATTTAGAATTAAATCAAGTATGTAAAAGATTTATACTTCTACTTAAAATACCTGAACAAATTTAAGCACTTTCTTAAACAATTGTTAGATGTGTCAGCAAAAGGCTATATCATAAGTATATTGCATAATCAGATTTAACCTTGCTCCTGTCCTTTTGTTTGTTCTGACATATTTCTCATAATATAGGCGTAACTCCAGCAAGCTGTTTCTACATTGACATCATTACTCCTGACTCCTACGACTGTATGGTTTAGCTATCACATGAAATAAAAAACTTTAAAGGCTTGAAAGTTACAAATATAAATTTTACAGTATTTATATAAAATAACTATACAGCAAGAGAGCCATTCAATACTTGTTTGGCGGATCATCTGTTATGCATCCGATGTAACTGACTTGTCATATTTTTGGTATATCTATTCCATTTTCAGGAGACATGCAAAGATGACAAAATGAGTTTTATATTCAGGTCCTTCCACATCTTAACACGTTGAAAACGTGATATTGATTTGATGTGAAAAAAGAAATTCCAATAAGTTAAACGTAAAATCGTTTTATATATTTAGCTGGTGGAACAACAAATAATACTTTGAAATAGCTTGTAGCCCAAACTATTTGCTTTTGTATATGTGCGTGTTATGTATGATAATGTAATGGTTTGTAAAAGGTAATGAAATATGATTAGATCAATATGTAATTAAATGTGTAAAAAGATCCTTTGGGAACAAAAAATGCAACCAAGAAGAATAATAGCAGACTCGGTTTGTGTCTGTTCTTCAGCTTTCTTGAGACACTAAAATGTCTTCAAATTGGTTAACATACACACACACATGATAAGAAACACTCAACAAGTATGAAGTGTGATGCATGATTTCACGAAAAACTACGCACGACTAATGGAACGAAGCTCTGTTATTGCCACTGGTATTAACATGCAGAGTACGAGTTTGTCTTTTAGAACTATATATATGTACTACTGCGTCATTAAATATGGACAGTTTATGTACAGCTATCGACATTTCTTGTAGATATATATGACAATAAAAATGCCTGCCACAAACGCGAATATTCCTCCAAATATGGCCACATACATCCACCATGGGCCTCCTCCACCACCAGAACTGAAAAATATAAGAATGTCTTTTACGTGTACACGTGTTTAAATAGAATTTATCAAGAAAGTATATAAACTTTTTATTTTGATAAATAATTCAGGCTGAAATCAATTCTCATAACTTTTAGACAGTTTTACTCAAATGATCACTTTTTTAACTTTCTGATATCACTGAAGGAAAAGTGTTATGTTTAAATAGGCTCTGCAAGTGATAAATATAGAATAAAATATTTCACGTAGATTGCTACGTGGCTGATCAGTCTCAGAAATGAGTTTTTTTAAATCAACTTGTTCAAAATACTTATATCTGACAGTTTTAAGTTTCAAAACTTCTAAAAACACAAATTTTCACTTTCTTAACTTTTTGACACATTAATTATTTTATCACTGAAGAATATAGTCCATATTTGGATTTGCTTTAATCTTTAACAGTCTGCAAAGGATGAAACCTCAATGATATTGATTTTTCGTCTTGTTTTATTTATCTTTAAGATATAAGCTATATTTACATTGCATGGCAGGTAAAACAGAATAAAATATTTTACGTAGATTGCAACTTGATTGATCAGTCTCAGAAATGACTTTTTTAAATGAATTTGTTCAAAAGACTTATATCCGACGGTAAATAATTCAGATTTAGATAAATGCACGTTTTAAAATCATTTCCGTTATGTGTTACTACTCGTTAACATCGAGAACAATTAAATAACGCACAAAATCGGACTATTACAGAGAAGCTATCCTTTCTATTTTATTTAAGATGTTAGAGAACTAAGACAAAATTCACAATTGAATTTGTTAACTTAAGATGCTGTTGATATTCATTTTATATTCGTTGAATATTATAGCTCGTGACTGACGAAAATAGTTTTGTTCAAATGAATGAGGAATAGAAATGTGTCAGAAATTTGAGGTTTATCATTTCGATTTTATATTTAATAATACTGATTAATTGCCTAAGACGCCGAATTCTTTCTAAAAATAGTTTAAACGAAATACCAACTTAGACTATGTTTAAATGTACGATTTTATTCTTCCCTGGTGATAATTTTTCTCGCTTATATTTGATTAAACTGAAATCAATATCTCAAACAGTTTTACAATCATTCGATAACAATGGAATGTGTTACAATACAAAATACATACCCTCTGGATCCACCTCCGCCCCTGTACCTGGCACGGCCTCCACCACGCCCTCCGCGACATTCAACTTGATATTCTAAAATAAAAATGAATCACAATAAAAGGTCAAATTAATTACCATAAATGTAGAAATTTTTTTTCATAGATAATCGAAGAAACAATATGATATATTTGATAAGACCAGTTATTGCTCCACAAGATCGTGTTCGAAACACGACATTGATCTAATTAATGACACATACTCCACACATGCTTGTTTTGTTGTTGTTGTTGTTGTTGTTGTTTTCTCGTACAAAACGGATATCTCGAGTTTCTTTCACCTTCATACTTGATTATTGGCCAACATAGTACACATTACTTTTCTATGGTCACTTTAGTCATGTTCAGGGCTCAATATCGGTCGGGCCCATGCAGTGTATTGGAATAACAGGTAAATTCAAAACATTTGTAAAATTTTTCTGTATTTTTATCTACAAGGTCTTAGACACATGTGGTATAATTGATAGGTATGAAGACATTATGTCTATATATTCTAACAACACATAACGACGTTTTGATGTATGCCAAAAAATATGCGATATTTCTTTATACAGAAAAAACAGCAAAACAAAATAATAAATAAACATACATCTACGAGTAATTTATGTGCCTTATACTTCAAATATTATCTGTATGGAGATATATCATTGCACTGATCCATTATAGTACACAAATTACTATTAAAAATTGTACAAAAGTCACATTTAGATTTATCAGTCGTGCACCAATTTCAAGATCAGTCATTTTACATTGTCCTATAACATGAAAGACACCGACATGAATTACGTTTTATTTTATTTACCCACAAATAAGTGTTTTCATGTAAATTAAAGTCATAATGCAAATACAGTAATATGATTTATACAAACCCATTCGTGAATATATCTTTAAGAATTTTGGACTATATCACAACCACATATTTTTCAATTTATTTGAAGTCTTAAGACTTTGAAATACCACGAAGTACCATTAATTCTGCTAAATGGGGGATTGTCTGTATGTTTACATTCTAAAACTGGGGCATTTACCCAAATAATATGAAACACGTAAACATAAATAAACATGTCGTCACTTTAGCGCAAAAAGTGAATAAGTCCTTCTTTAAGTCAATGCAGTCATCCACTCCTTGCGCTGAGGTGACGATGTATACTATACTGAATGCGTGTTATACAGTCCCTGGCTCGCGGATTTTTCAAAGTCCGCGCTTCCCCGCGATTGGACCCTAGCGCGGACAATTTCCTGAGCCGCGGGGATGCGCGTTTTTTCATGCATCTCCGCAATACATTTAACAGCGTCCGCCGCGACCAAATGCAATAAAATCGGTTGCGGTGTCCCGCGATGACGGTCGCGGCGCA
This sequence comes from Mercenaria mercenaria, assembly GCF_021730395.1. NCBI lineage: Eukaryota > Metazoa > Mollusca > Bivalvia > Venerida > Veneridae > Mercenaria > Mercenaria mercenaria. The sequence goes on along the minus strand of NC_069361.1, from coordinate 46,114,762 downwards.
TCGCGATGAAGTGCCGGTGGTTCGCGGTGAATTGCGATGATTCGCCGCGATTTACAGGTAAATGCAGTGGCTTGTTGTTATGTATACAATTAATTTAAAATTTCAACACTATCATGGGATAAGAAATGGAGAAATTAAACAATGTTTTATATTTTTGAATCATTTCTTTCTTTCTACTTCTCTATTTCAGGTGTTATTTCCATTAACTTATATAATTTAATAAATGCAAGGATTATATTTTCAAAACATCAGGGTTATGAAATTTGATGTCATTATGTCTTTGAACTTGTATAATACATGTATATATACATGTTCTACTGTATTATTTGTTAATTTATTTAGACAAGATGAAACTAAATAGTATTTTGTATTTTGCAAGCATTTATATATTCTAACTATTCTATTTCAAGTATAATTTCCATTAAATTCTATATTTTCATAAATGCACAAAAGACTGTCACTGCTTTTAAAATTCCCGCGTTATGTAATTTCATTGGACTCGTATACTATAATTAGCTAATTCATTTTAACCAGATGGTTTTGGTTTTGAATAATATTGCAACAATATTTAATAAAACACTATTTATGTTGAAGTAATTGAATATGTTGATGGCTGAGTTGCAAAAATACATCACACATCCAAAATTCGATTTCATTCATCAACGTATTGTGGTCGATAATTGCCCCAAGTGCAATGATGCCCATTTGTTTTAATTCCGAGATATGAATTTAATTATAATTGATACTTATTTGAGTGTTTCATGCTATGTTCTAAATTTTCCATTGATCAGTTCGTTAACCAATAAAGATGTTACTAGTCAAGCATTAAGTACACGTGAAAATTAAAGACATGAAAACAGTCATTGTTCATCATAGTTGTGATATTGTGTTTAACTTAAAAGTTACAGAATTACGCTGGAATTAAAAAGTAACCTATAATGACACTTCGTCAACGGACGAATCAAATTTCGCATTTTCTTGTAAAATACATGTGTGACGACAAGAAACAGATCAGGAATTAAAGGACTTATTAGAACTAACGATGAGGTAATTGAAGATTTCACTTCGTTATCTTATATCTTATCATTTTCCAGGAGTTTTGCATAATATGAGCCGCGCCTTGAGAAAACCAACAAAGTAGCTTTGCGACCTGCATGGATTCTGACCAGCCTGCGCATCCGCGCGGTCTGATCAGGATCTGTGTTGTTCGCTAACTGTTTCTCTTACTGCAGTAGGTTATGAAAGCGAACAGCTTGGATCCTGTCTAGACTGCGCGGTAACAAAGCCACTATGTTGATTTTCTCATGGCGCGGCTCAATTATATAGTGAATTAATTTTTATCAGATATTATCAGATTACGAGTTTAAAAATCATATATTTACAGCTTTCTGTAATATTTTAGTGATTAAGTCTGCTACATGTAAATAAGGCGTTGAAGGTGTTACATAGTGAAATTAATAATATCGAAAATGATTTAATAATGTATATAAAATATCTGCATTTAAAACGGAATTGATTTTCACCCGATAATGTTCATGAAACTTTTGCAATAAAAATGATTGATTTAATAAAAACTAGAAATATATATCATGACAACAGATAAATTTTCCATGGATGCAAAATAAATATCATAAAAATATTTTTAAGTCAGTGCTTTAAACTCCAACAGAAATACGTATGTTTTCATTATATAAACTAACTTTTACACATTTATAACAACAATGTATTTACGTCCGATACCTTCCATTCAGATTACACGCCACGTCTGTATGTCATATCGATATATATGTTACTCCATGTACTTTACTATTCGCATTATGGTTAACAATTTCGCTTTACTGTATTTTTTAAATTGACGGCATTTTGTTATTATTAAAGATTTTTTAATTCTGTTGTTTGCCTTTCCTAGCCGAAAGTCCAAATTAAATATCCGCATTAATTTCAATTTATTTACTTTTTAGACATAACAGCTATTTACGACCGCGCTGTATGAAATTTTACCGGTAATTTTACTGAAAATAGGCCGTTTGAAGTAATTTTGTTTAGTTTAATGTTGATATCTTAATGAAAATGCCCTGTCAATCTAGCTGTATCTATCTTTTATCGATGTGGAAAGTTGGAAGCAAATCTATTGGATAATAAAAGATCTACACGCATTTCCTGAGTACGGGACACCTCAATTTCGCGGTATAATTCTTAGCCAAAAATTACCTGTTTACCTGTTGCCTGCTTTCGGTTGCCTGTCGTCGTCTGCTTGTTTACTGTACTTCCTCACTTCTGGATTTTCCTATGTCATTCCTACTGGATTTCTTAAAGTTATTTGAGCCGTGCCATGAGAAAACCAACATAGTGAGTTTATCGACCAGCATCCGCGCAGTCTGGACAGGATCCATGCTGTTCGCTTTTAAAGCCTATTGGCATTGGAGAAACTGTAACGGAACAGCATGAACCCTGACCAAACAGATTGTATGCGCAGGCTTGTCTGGATCCATGCTGGTACCAAACCCATTATGTTGGTTTTCTCATGGCACGGCTCATTTCTTATTAAAGTTTTATTACCTTTGTTTCTTTTCTATGTAAAACATGTAAAAACTGTGTAAATTTGGTTAAAACTGTTAAAACTAGCTACAATTGGATAAAATAAGCGTCGGCCTTTGCCGAAAACGAAAACACAAAGACTCTTAATTATGATTTTTATTGTGCCTAAAGATTTAATAAAATTTTAATATAAAATTATATTTAAAACTAAGTTGGTAAAAACAGGTGACCATCCTTGCCGAAATGTAAAGTGGTTTACTTAGAAAGTACTTAAACAACGATTTCTTTATATATTTTATATAATATTCTATAACAAAAAGGCCTGATATAATTAATGTATGTTCATAATACATATCACATTGTGCAACTGTTTCTTTACAAAAATAGAAAAGTGTCAAGTGTCAAGTACGTGTATTATACAGTATTTGACTATGCTTAAAATATTGATGACAATAAACAGTTTGAAAAGTGATACTTCCTGCAAGTGTTAAACGGGTCATTTTTGTTTCTCCAACCTCGGTACTCCACAATGACATGAGACAGTTTATGCTATATATTGCTTATATTTCTGTTTTATTTTGCGAATGAATATAAACATTAATCCTCAACAGGAAATCATTAAATTTCAAATTAAAACTACAAAATTCCAACGCCAAGCCCTACGTGTGAATTTTGAAATTTATCCAAAAGGTAAGATAGGAATAAATTTTAATTTGTTAAATACTATAGATATTTACTAAACTAATGGAATGACATATCAACATAAATTTTATTTATTTGTTCTTAAACCCTATTATTTGTCCATTTTAACAGAAAAAACTAATGCAATTATACATGTAACATTAGTAGAGAGTTTATATGTATTAAAGCTACAAAATTTACCTGGATTTCGCGGTGATTGCCGGTGGTTCACCGCGATCCATCGCAATTCACCGCGACCCGCTGAGATTATTCCTCGTGACTCGCCGCGGGCATTTATTGATACTTCTATTGCGGTGTACTATATAATCACCGCAATTTTTCGCTCTTGTCAACAGCCGTTCAATGTGAAAAAATCATCGCAATTTTCCACTCAAGGCAAATATTTGTGCCGGTGGTAACGAGGAAAAAGCAAAATCCGCGAGCCAGGGACTGTAGTAAAGTGTATGTTTCAATTATAAATTATTTTCTTGCAGAATAACCCGAGATAGATTTTGCTCTACATGTATGTAGGTTATTCCCTGGTCGTGTTAGAATAAGTAATAACAGTGTGTAACAGTCATCGGCGTATTATTTTCATTACATTTTGTTCCTTCGGAGAATATATGTACACAAAATTCTTGAATGTCACTTTAATAGTTAATCTTGGAACAAAAAGCTATAGAATAACCTTAAATTTTGAGTTAAACAACTCAGCAAGGGGTCTGGGTCTCGCACGAGACGTATCATTTTAATATAGTGGTCAGTTTTGCTAGATATTTCAAAATCTTGTCATGCATAATAATGTTTTGGGTCGTACATGGACAACTTTAATCACAATTATAGATAGCGCTACAGAATAATAGACCATCCATAATCAATTGATCTATGACATACGGGTATGGTTGTCGCATTTGGCCATCGTCTTGATATGGTATGTCATCGATACCAAATGAATTTTCAATCCCAGTTCTCGATCGGACAGAATTTTCAAAATTCAGAACTTAAACTTCAATTTATACAAAACAAACACACCAACACGGTATACCCAGAATACAAAATCGATATACAATTTGGCTGGTCACACATAAAGCATGTTATACCAGCAGACGTTACAAACTGGCCTCAGTGTGTACGTTATATTACACACAAATTAATGATAATTAACGCATGCCATTTTAAATTTAATATCTTCATTAAATATTACGTACCTTGCAGTAATAGTGCAATAACTGTTATAAAAACGAACACATTTATTAAACGAATTCGTAATCCCATTTCGAACAATTTAAGCAGACCACTGTATTGTATTATTTGATATAATGTTAGAGCTTTCTTTTCTATTTATCTAAATGTTTACTACCTATTTTGAAATGCACGAACGGAAAGGTGGTGTGCGCTGTATTGAGTGATTTCAAAATTAGGGTATTTTAAAATGTGCAGTTGGTTCACAAAGTATATCGATAGTTTAACGTACTAGTTTAATTCTTAATCGTCAATGTCAAATATCTGTAAAAAAAGATAAAACTGGTTTTTGCACCCACTATGTTCAAGTGGTTGCATGTTTATGATAAAACTTTTATTAACTATTGTAAATAAATATAAAGGTATGATCACTTTAACCTGTATATCCTGTTCATTATTATTATTTTGGTAGACTTTGTTTGTCAACAAACTCATTGTTTTCGAGTTTGAATCACTACAAATATAAATGGGTAACATATCTGTAACAGGTAAAGAAACTTAGAGTTGTTAACGAATGATCACTTGTACAATGATATTTCTGGCCTGAAAATGGAGTGTTTTATCTGCTTCGCTGCTGAAGTGTAAAAAGAGGGCATTTATACAGTACATACCATTATGTTGGGAAAAGCCAGTCTAAAGCTAGAAAGAAAAAACTTAAATTATAGTGCATTTTGTTATTGACTTGAAAGTTACATCTATTTTCTCTTAATATTTGTTTGTGAAGCGGACGTTAGGACAAAACAGCATGTAAACATCTATTCGATGTGTATGCGTGTGGTTGCCGGATGTGTGAGTGTATGGGGAGGTGACGGCGGGAGGGGGGGGGGGGGGGTAGGTAGGTGTGTGTTTACGTGTGTGTTTTCATGCAATGCGTATTTATTATTTAGACATGATAACGACAATGTCTATTTGTAGTGTTGTGTGTATTCCCAACTTCATAGTGCTACTTCATTAGAATATCTTGCCTTAAACACGTGACATGATACCACACACAACAGAAGCTGACCAGTCCTAGAACAATCCTATAAAGAAATGCTGAGCGTCATTCGAGGAAGCTACTTGTTCCGTTTTTCACGTCATTAGGGAGAGAACCTATGACGTCTGCACCTAACACTTCGTTATTACAAAATAAGATTTCGCTATGACGAAATAAAAAAATATTGAGTATATATGTTACTTTAGGTGTTTCGTTAAAACAGCAATTTCTCTCATCCTAGAAGTAATACAGCTTATTATTTAAACAAACATGTTTATCAAATCAATTCGTGAACCTACCTCTAACACTTTTTTGTGCAGCGCTGTTATTGATTTGAAAGGAAATCTGGACATTCCCTATTAGTTATATCGCTTACATACTTTCTGGTTCAGGATTACCGTATTTATGATATTTGCGTTTGAATCTATAAAGCTTTTGTTTACAGCTTGACATTTTGCTGAATATGTATTCCGTACCTAAATGAAAATCAATATGAGCCGAAATTTATATATCTTATTTGCTGTTTTGTTTTCTTTTTTATTTATAATCGAGCGTTGTTCCACCTTAAGGAGTTAGTTGGAGTTATGGGAAATTGGAATGCAATAGAATAATACAGTATCATCAAAGGGAATCCGTTTACGCGGTAAATATACACGCATTTATACATATTATTACATGACTCCATATAAAAAATTGGCAGCTTTTTACATGACTCGTTGTATACGGGTTCATAGTGTCTGCTATAGCATCTTTCTATATTCAACATATAACTGTTGTTCTAAAACTTAAGTCAACCCCGCAAAAAGGTCAAGTATCATCATGACGTTCATTACAGGAAGTCCTTGCCGCCCTTAAAGTGACTCAAACAAAATAATAGTAATAAATTTTAGAGAGGCTTATACAATGGCACTACAGACCAAATCTGGAAAAAATCCACCAAGCAGTTTATGGGAAAAAAACTTGTTTAACGGTTGATCCAATTTACCTCAAGCGGCCATATACAGTCCCTGGCTCGCGGATTTTGCTTTTTCCTCGTTACCACCGGCACAAATATTTGCCTTGAGTGGAAAATTGCGATGATTTTTTCACATTGAACGGCTGTTGACAAGAGCGAAAAATTGCGGTGATTATATAGTACACCGCAATAGAAGTATCAATAAATGCCCGCGGCGAGTCACGAGGAATAATCTCAGCGGGTCGCGGTGAATTGCGATGGATCGCGGTGAACCACCGGCAATCACCGCGAAATCCAGGTAAATTTTGTAGCTTTAATACATATAAACTCTCTACTAATGTTACATGTATAATTGCATTAGTTTTTTCTGTTAAAATGGACAAATAATAGGGTTTAAGAACAAATAAATAAAATTTATGTTGATATGTCATTCCATTAGTTTAGTAAATATCTATAGTATTTAACAAATTAAAATTTATTCCTATCTTACCTTTTGGATAAATTTCAAAATTCACACGTAGGGCTTGGCGTTGGAATTTTGTAGTTTTAATTTGAAATTTAATGATTTCCTGTTGAGGATTAATGTTTATATTCATTCGCAAAATAAAACAGAAATATAAGCAATATATAGCATAAACTGTCTCATGTCATTGTGGAGTACCGAGGTTGGAGAAACAAAAATGACCCGTTTAACACTTGCAGGAAGTATCACTTTTCAAACTGTTTATTGTCATCAATATTTTAAGCATAGTCAAATACTGTATAATACACGTACTTGACACTTGACACTTTTCTATTTTTGTAAAGAAACAGTTGCACAATGTGATATGTATTATGAACATACATTAATTATATCAGGCCTTTTTGTTATAGAATATTATATAAAATATATAAAGAAATCGTTGTTTAAGTACTTTCTAAGTAAACCACTTTACATTTCGGCAAGGATGGTCACCTGTTTTTACCAACTTAGTTTTAAATATAATTTTATATTAAAATTTTATTAAATCTTTAGGCACAATAAAAATCATAATTAAGAGTCTTTGTGTTTTCGTTTTCGGCAAAGGCCGACGCTTATTTTATCCAATTGTAGCTAGTTTTAACAGTTTTAACCAAATTTACACAGTTTTTACATGTTTTACATAGAAAAGAAACAAAGGTAATAAAACTTTAATAAGAAATGAGCCGTGCCATGAGAAAACCAACATAATGGGTTTGGTACCAGCATGGATCCAGACAAGCCTGCGCATACAATCTGTTTGGTCAGGGTTCATGCTGTTTCCGTTACAGTTTCTCCAATGCCAATAGGCTTTAAAAGCGAACAGCATGGATCCTGTCCAGACTGCGCGGATGCTGGTCGATAAACTCACTATGTTGGTTTTCTCATGGCACGGCTCAAATAACTTTAAGAAATCCAGTAGGAATGACATAGGAAAATCCAGAAGTGAGGAAGTACAGTAAACAAGCAGACGACGACAGGCAACCGAAAGCAGGCAACAGGTAAACAGGTAATTTTTGGCTAAGAATTATACCGCGAAATTGAGGTGTCCCGTACTCAGGAAATGCGTGTAGATCTTTTATTATCCAATAGATTTGCTTCCAACTTTCCACATCGATAAAAGATAGATACAGCTAGATTGACAGGGCATTTTCATTAAGATATCAACATTAAACTAAACAAAATTACTTCAAACGGCCTATTTTCAGTAAAATTACGGTAAAATTTCATACAGCGCGGTCGTAAATAGCTGTTATGTCTAAAAGTAAATAAATTGAAATTAATGCGGATATTTAATTTGGACTTTCGGCTAGGAAAGGCAAACAACAGAATATAAAAATCTTTAATAATAACAAAATGCCGTCAATTTAAAAAATACAGTAAAGCGAAATTGTTAACCATAATGCGAATAGTAAAGTACATGGAGTAACATATATATCGATATGACATACAGACGTGGCGTGTAATCTGAATGGAAGGTATCGGACGTAAATACATTGTTGTTATAAATGTGTAAAAGTTAGTTTTATAATGAAAACATACGTATTTCTGTTGGAGTTTAAAGCACTGACTTAAAAATATTTTTATGATATTATTTGCATCCATGGAAAATTTATCTGTTGTCATGATATATATTTCTAGTTTTTATTAAATCAATCATTTTTATTGCAAAAGTTTCATGAACATTATCGGGTGAAAATCAATTCCGTTTTAAATGCAGATATTTTATATACATATTAAATCATTTTCGATATTATTAATTTCACTATGTAACACCTTCAACGCCTTATTTACATGTAGCAGACTTAATCACTAAAATATTACAGAAAGCTGTAAATATATGATTTTTAAACTCGTAATCTGATAATATCTGATAAAAATTAATTCACTATATAATTGAGCCGCGCCATGAGAAAATCAACATAGTGGCTTTGTTACCGCGCAGTCTAGACAGGATCCAAGCTGTTCGCTTTCATAACCTACTGCAGTAAGAGAAACAGTTAGCGAACAACACAGATCCTGATCAGACCGCGCGGATGCGCAGGCTGGTCAGAATCCATGCAGGTCGCAAAGCTACTTTGTTGGTTTTCTCAAGGCGCGGCTCATATTATGCAAAACTCCTGGAAAATGATAAGATATAAGATAACGAAGTGAAATCTTCAATTACCTCATCGTTAGTTCTAATAAGTCCTTTAATTCCTGATCTGTTTCTTGTCGTCACACATGTATTTTACAAGAAAATGCGAAATTTGATTCGTCCGTTGACGAAGTGTCATTATAGGTTACTTTTTAATTCCAGCGTAATTCTGTAACTTTTAAGTTAAACACAATATCACAACTATGATGAACAATGACTGTTTTCATGTCTTTAATTTTCACGTGTACTTAATGCTTGACTAGTAACATCTTTATTGGTTAACGAACTGATCAATGGAAAATTTAGAACATAGCATGAAACACTCAAATAAGTATCAATTATAATTAAATTCATATCTCGGAATTAAAACAAATGGGCATCATTGCACTTGGGGCAATTATCGACCACAATACGTTGATGAATGAAATCGAATTTTGGATGTGTGATGTATTTTTGCAACTCAGCCATCAACATATTCAATTACTTCAACATAAATAGTGTTTTATTAAATATTGTTGCAATATTATTCAAAACCAAAACCATCTGGTTAAAATGAATTAGCTAATTATAGTATACGAGTCCAATGAAATTACATAACGCGGGAATTTTAAAAGCAGTGACAGTCTTTTGTGCATTTATGAAAATATAGAATTTAATGGAAATTATACTTGAAATAGAATAGTTAGAATATATAAATGCTTGCAAAATACAAAATACTATTTAGTTTCATCTTGTCTAAATAAATTAACAAATAATACAGTAGAACATGTATATATACATGTATTATACAAGTTCAAAGACATAATGACATCAAATTTCATAACCCTGATGTTTTGAAAATATAATCCTTGCATTTATTAAATTATATAAGTTAATGGAAATAACACCTGAAATAGAGAAGTAGAAAGAAAGAAATGATTCAAAAATATAAAACATTGTTTAATTTCTCCATTTCTTATCCCATGATAGTGTTGAAATTTTAAATTAATTGTATACATAACAACAAGCCACTGCATTTACCTGTAAATCGCGGCGAATCATCGCAATTCACCGCGAACCACCGGCACTTCATCGCGATGCGCCGCGACCGTCATCGCGGGACACCGCAACCGATTTTATTGCATTTGGTCGCGGCGGACGCTGTTAAATGTATTGCGGAGATGCATGAAAAAACGCGCATCCCCGCGGCTCAGGAAATTGTCCGCGCTAGGGTCCAATCGCGGGGAAGCGCGGACTTTGAAAAATCCGCGAGCCAGGGACTGTAAACATGTTTAGCCAAACCAGGTGGTTTTCCATTTTCAGTTCTTTCGGCCTCTACAAGGAGTTAAGCGGACATATTTAAACAGAGGTCTATTAACGAACGCAGCAGACTAGTTAATGACACGTCGTTTGAAACACTATTTTCTTTATTTTCTATTTTAGCCCAGGCAACCGATAAACGAGATCAAGTGAACACATTTGAACACACTTGAGGAAGGCCAATACAAGTCCCGATGATGTTATACCAAAAGGTCCTCAAATGGTTTTTAACTAGATTGTATGTTTAGCCTTGTCGGCCCCTAAATATGCTTCGGTCGGTCTTGAGTACGTTTTTAATCCTTCCGCCCACATAAAACAAACACAATAACAGTTGAGACCTCAGAAGTGACATCAAAATTTACACAGTGTCAATAAATACATTTGCGATTTAACAAGAAAAAAATAAGGATGACCTTTGATAACAAACTTCAGAATGACATAAAAAGTACTTTCAATGATAAAGCGAACAGTACGAACTTCAATACCGGGGTGACGGTCCGTTTTTTCTCCATCAGTGATATATTGAAAAGCAAGCACTTTGAACCTGAATTTTGAGTTTCACAACAAAATTACAGCAATGGAACACTGTATTTCTAAAGTTTATCACTAGAATAGAAATAAGCTGCCATCTACATTAAATATTTTGCTACATGTCAGTGTGTTCAACCATTGTTCGTATTTCAACACACATCTGTCATGGCTGCTTCTCTAGAGTACTTTTTCATCCTTCTGGACATATATGCAGTCTTGCAGAAAACAGATAAAACAACTGTTAAAGGACTGACAAAAATTTTCAGAGTGCCCGTAAATACATTATTTTGATATTCATCTATGGCTTCCATGTACACTGCCGTAAGAATACATCTGCGGATGTCTCTAAATTGTATTTTTGTGCTTGCAACATGTATAGATGGCGTAGACGATAGCTTGTGTTGTGAGACCTTTTGGATTCTACTTTTTTGGGAGATCACAATTTCAAAGAGGAAGACCACAGGTGCCCTTCAGTGTATTATTTCATCACGGGCGGACACCTGGGTAGAGCAACCAATCTTCGTAAGGTAGCCGGTTAGCTTCCTCACATGAAGAATTCGACGCCCTTGGTAAGGCTCGAGCCCACATCGATGATGGGTAAGTGATTTGAAGTCAGCGACCTTAACCTCTCGGCCACGAATGTCCCCGTATTATATATACGTGTAAACGATATTATTTCATAAACCATTACTGATATCATTAGCTGTTCGAATCTTGAAAAACAATAGAATATACTGGTAAGGATTAAAATAACAGGACCTGAAAAGGTTTAAAATACATTGGCTATGAAAAAAAACTTTCACTTTTATATACCAACTTTAAACTGTAAAATGATGTCTAGTTTATATTGTAAATATGGTTCTTGAAGACTCAATTAGTTTCTGGAAAACAGTTGTGGTGAATCATCAAACGAAAGAGAAAAATCATATTGTAACCCAACACAAATTACCTTTTTTGCATTTTTGATCAGTCAAGACTGATAGAAGTTTTCCGCGGCACTTCGGATCAAAGAAACACAATGTAATTCAATCAAAAGAAATATGATTATGGTATAAACTGAAATATCTTATCAATAATATCCAACATTGCGGATTGATTTTCTCAAGTAAATAAGGAAACGATATCTTGAAATATGGCTTTGCATCTAGAAGTCACTGCTCCAAGAATGCAAAACTTAGTTCCAAGCGCAGTCTCAGATCGAAAACATCTATTGGATCGATTTTGAGGCTTTAACACGACCAATGACTATGCTGCATTCTGTGATGAAAAAATGTTTATATTTAAAAGGCTGTTTAAATGATGTTGTTGAGCAACATAGGAAATTCTGAAACAGTCAAAAACAATTTTATTGGTATTTACGATCTTCCTAACCAAATTATATTTATTTAAAACAATCGAGACTTACACAAAATGTAATGCCATAAAATAAGATGGATAGTAGAAATATAACTGTGAAGTTAAACACAGTAAATGAGTTAGTTACAGTTTTGAGAAATCTACCAAATTTTGATTACGTCAGCATGTAAACCACCAGATGAAAAAAAAAGTGTTTCCAGCTTTTTTATGTACATGAGTAGTTTTCTACGCACATATGCATATAATTACATATAAGAAATGTTCGTTTTGGCACTATATTTAGCGTATTGCTGCTTCACTGTCCAATGTGTCATTTCGAAAGTCTTAGTATCCGTGGGAAGGACATGTGCCTAGTTATAGTATGATACTTTTCTATCATATTTCTGCGTGCATAATTATATAGAAGCACGGATTTAATTTAGCACGGAAGAAAATAGGAGTACACCGACACAGTGACTTCATATTGTCATGTCGTAATGTAATACCAAGAATAAGGGCTAATTTGGTCCTCTTGTTTGTGAAAACGGTGTTATTCAAAGAACGTATGGTTGTTGGAATAAAGTGGTGCATACTGGTTGTTACATTGCGGGATCAAATATAATATTATATTTCTTATGGCAAATACATTAGATTCCTAATGGATATGATATTATTATGATAATTTTCATCAAGATAATACTTTCTTTTATAGAATGTTATGAGAGAGAAGTCTGGCAACTGCGTCTTTTAAGGGATTGCCAGTTAAGTTCTTTAAGATGATACTGGCTGTCTGATTGTAGTCTATGTATACGTATCAATTTGCTGATAGATATGCTCGTTGAATTTCATGTGATGAATGTCACATCATTCTAGGTTTGGCCTGACATAAGGTGTTATATGCTGTTTTCTTGATTTTTATGATTTTTTTTTTGACATTTCTCTTGCTAATTTTGGTTAAGTTCTTTACTTTTGCAGTTATGATATTTGTGAGCTTTGTCCAACTGAGATCTTTACTTAAAATGACGCCGGTCTATTTTGTTTTTTCTATTAATTTGATAATGATGTCATCAAATAACTGTGTAGCTATAAACATTTGTTTTGTTTTCATTCAAGTAGTCTCTAGTACCCCATATTTATCTGGGTTGGTCTTCACTGGCCAGTCCTTTCCCTACGCTTCTAGGGAACGGAGATCACTTTGCAGTATTTGTGTAACAAGTTAGGAATCCCGCATAAGACTCACAATGGCTTTATATGAAAATAATCTACTGCTACTTTTAATGGAATCGGTAAATGATTAAGGCAAATCAGGAAGACACTGGGGCTTATTTCTGAACCCTTAGGGTCTGCAGTGAGAACAGGAAAAGTGCATGTGGGGCAGCTGTCAACAACGACACTTTGGGATATGTCTTTTAGTAATGCCTTGGTGCTCTCTGGTGCTAATGGATGGACTCCCAGTGGAGTTTATGTATTATTTTAATGTGGTCAACCTTTTCGAAATCGTTGGCAAAATTGTCAGTTTGCTGACCATTCTCTAGATTCCCGAAGACCTCTTGTGTAAAAGAGATAAGTTTTGTTTCACAGATAATCTCTGAACTGAAACAAAATATCATTTCATTTCTGTCAATGTAGGACATGATTTTAGAAGCTGGAATCTGTTTCATCATTTCACATGCAATGCATGTTAAGGATATATGCCTATATTACGAAAGACCACGAAAGACCGGTGGTGACTTCGAACTTCAAACTTCACAGTTCAAACTTCACACTCCACACTTCATATATATATATATAATGCTTAATACATATACAAATAATAGGAAAGCCTGAAGTGTGAAATTTGAAGTCTGAAATGTGAAGTCTGAGGTTTGAAGTGTGAAGTATGAAGTATGAAGTTTGAAGTGTGAAGTAGAAAGTTTGAAGTGTGAAGTTTGAAGTTTGAAGTGTGAAGTCTGAAGTTTGAAATGTGAAGTTTGAAGTGTGAAGTCTGAAGTTTGAAGTGTGAAGTCTTTTTCGGGCTTTTTTTCTATTTTTAAAATAACCTGGAATTACCAAGATTGGGCATAATGAAGTAGAATAATGATTATTCCGGTGTTACTTCACGGCTAGCTAAATTTCTATTTCAGGCAATTGAAAATTAGATAAACTCCAAATCACCGTTTACTCTTTATGCGCGTTACTTTTTGACGTTCCTTCATTTAGTCGTACAATTCTGAATTATATATAATTGACTTACAGATGCATTACATAACACACCCACCTGCAATGAAAGTATCATAAGAAAATGCTAATCTGACCTTCTCCCTTTGTGTTAAGCTGTGATTTTAAGATTATAGACTTTCACACATTTGGGACGTTCTGGTGATTGCCTCGTCTGAAAATAATGATTATCTTGGAATGCTTTGTCATTATTTAAAAAAATAATATCGATTTAAATGCGGTTTTAGAGTATACCTGCAAACCTGTAACTATAAATACTTAAACTAAGTGTTCAATGTTCCGATTCACCGTGGCTATTCTCAAACGTTGGCGAAGCATTTCATTTTGAAAAACAAACTTGTATTTTATGGGTCTTTCGGATAAAGGAGTCCATGTAATTAGTAATTATAAATGTATAATACAATTTCATTTAAGGCCGTACTATAGGCTGAGAGCAATGCCGCACATTCCATTATCTCTCATAAAAAGGTTCAATCAAAGCGCATATACTAGTATTATGTTTGAATGTGTTCTATACTCCCAACGGATCTTTAAATAGAAGTATTTATTGTACCCATGTGGTCATTTATGGCCTCATAACAACCCGAGACAAAGATGTATCTTGCTGAACCTGTTATCATAGGTCGGTAACATTAACCACGCCCAGTAATATAATTGACTATACGTATCAGTGCTGTTAAGATGGTGCTTTGAGAAAGATATATTTCATGCGCTGAGAATGTAATGACAAAATGCCAGTCTTAACATTTGAGAATCTTATTTTTGTTGACTGTGACAAGATAGGATATATTGAATGTACGATTGCATATTGGATGTGGAGAATTATACCCGCATTTCTAGTATTTGTTGGATTTGTAGGAAATATTCTTAATATAACAGTACTGTCGAGAAAGCAGCTTCGAAAGAAGTCAACATGCGTGTACCTCCTGTTTCTGGCAGTGAGTGATACTACAATTTTATGTTCAGGACCTCTTGTTCGAATCTTAAGAATCTTTTTAGGTATTGATATTTTAACACTTTCAGCAATTTCTTGTCGCTTGTTCATATGGCTTGCCTATTCCTCAGGCAACATATCCTGTTGGCTTATTGTACTAGTGACAGTTGAAAGAACACTATTAACATTGTCTCCAGTGAACGCAAAGCTGAAGATGACACCTCGGAACGCACTCATTGCCTCTCTCGCTCTCGTTCTTGTGACTAGCTTATACACTGGGCACCTGTTTTATGGACTTGACGTTACTGAAATAAAGACAAACACGACACAGGTGAACATGACAGAGGTAAACGTTACACAGTATGAAAGGGTAAAAACATGTACCCAGCGTCCAGGCGAATATACAGACTTCTTTAATACTGCGTGGGGTGTCATTGTGACACTTACTGGTTCCGTCGTGCCGCTATGCTTCATTGTTACTGGAAACGCAATTGTTGGAATATCCTTAACCAAACGTAGGCGAGCACTTCGACAGCACGCGGATAGGAATACGGGTAATAGTTCCAATCGGCAAAGTGGAAATGGTTTCAGTACAAAGATATTCTTCGTCTTATGTGTTGTGTATATCTTAACAACCGTGCCATATGGTGCTTATTTCATACTTCTGAAGTACAATGAGCAGGTTGACGACCATACCTTCGCAAAGTATCAGCTGATCAACATCGTGATGAGGTCCTTACTCTGGAGCAATTTCAGTTTCAACTTTCTGCTTTACTTTATGACTGGGTCCTTGTTCAGGAACGAATTTCAGAAAATGTTTAAAGGTGCATGCAAAAAATGTATGAAGGAAAGAATGTGAGACCTTCTTATTTTAGAAAGTGTATACAAAAATATAAGGAAAGAATGTAAGAATTTTTAGACCGTGTGTGCAAAAAGAGGTTAAGGAAGAATTTCAGAAACTTTTATGCGTTTACAAAATATATGTGAAGGAAAGACTTTAAGAATATTTAAGAAGTTGCACTCAGGCCTTTGTTTGTGAAGACGTAGCAAAAAATTAATTTGCAAAGGAACATACAAAAATATTTTGAAAAATAGAATCCAAAACATTTTAAGGTGTATACAAAAGTGTGTTAAAGTAATTCTGCACGTTCAATCTTTTTCCTACAATGTGGAACTTGATTAGACCCTGATTTTTCAAAACTTTAGAATATGCTAATAAAATTCAATAAATAAAAACCATAGGGCCGTTTACTTGATTTTCCGCTAGACTAAAGTTCACACAAATTTTCATAATTAAAGTCTATGGGGAAATTAAAATTTTCGCAAATAATTTTTTTTCTATAATATAGATTTCAATAAATCTTCTTATAGTCATAAATTAAGATATGGCCTGTGACATGGTGAAATAAACTGTATAGGTCCATGTGATTTTTTATGTATTTCCTAAAGATTAAATTAATTCGCAAATATCCTCATTTCAAGCTGGATCTAGAGATTATTGAGAATGACTGAACGTGATTTTTTTCAATATGATATTTAGATAGTTACTTTGTTGTATTTGTAAATTTACCCACGGATTTCCATTAATTCATAGAATGATTTTCGTTTCCGTATGCCATGTGAAGGCTTTATTCTACGTTTTTTGGATAAATTATATTACGCCATTACGTCCGGTGTATCGAACGTGCGGAACTACTTTAAGTAAAACTATGCCATTTATTGTCAAGAGTGTTACGACGTAAGATGGTTTAAAATTTTAACATAAAAATTAATCATATCGCACAGATAAGTTTATAGTGTGTCTCTAAGCGTGTGTATATATAAAAAGAGGATATTCAGGTTTTCTCCATGAATTTGTTGTGTTTTTTTTTTATCTAGAGCCTCACAATGCCTTTGTTTTAAATGTGGCTGCAACATTCTTAGTTTTTAACACAAATTGGAATATGTTCTTGGAAAATTATATTTTCAATAAACTTTTTCATATATTTGTCATAAGTTTGAATACTTTATCAATATTTTGCAGAAATTATTACTAAATCCATTATTTTTATTACCTCCCCATATGGTTAAAACTGTATAATTTAATGTATAATATTGAAAGCAGTGCTTCTATAACCATTATTTCCCATTTGGAGAGCGTCTTTTTCTGTTTCTAACATAACATTTAAAGCCTTATGGAACATTAAATCTAATGATATGAAAATAGAATAGTCCACGTGTGGTCAATCCACGAGTGAAATATGATATTTTCATATTATAAGACGAAAATAATCTTATTCATTGTAAAAATTTGACTGTTCTGTTTATTATATACATAAACAATTGGAAACGTCGTTTTTTTACATTTAGAACTTGCAACAACAATGACAATATATTTTCCGTACTGTATAAATTTAGTTTTATTTTAGAATTAATCAGAAAACGTTACCTTAACAGAATCAGCGAATGCATTTTATACAACTCATATCGCAGTTGTTTTATGCTCTGTCGTTTCAAGTCTCCCAGTTACGGCCCTTTGCGGAAAGTTAAAGTTTCACTAACAACGTCCGAACGAGTATTTTATGAAAATCAGAGTTTGTAGCTGTGACTTCTGATTTACTGAAAATATAGCCCCCTGCATCGGATCTGATCTAGACTGGCATCAGTTGCTAGAGACATTAAAGCCATAACAATCTGTTTATAGAGTGAGATTGTTGAGTGAACACCGCTTGTCAATCATAATCCTGTCCATGCTATACCAGTGCAACAGATCAGTAAGCTATTTATGTTACCTGCTATACATAATGACACGGTCATGCATCGAACAGTCCTGATTTTTTTCTTTTTAAAGTCTTGATCTTTACAGTAATTGCTACTAATAATGCAAGAAATTTTCAAGCCTAGTGGTAAAATGTGCATGCTTTCCATGAAATACTATGTACATAGCCACCTAAGCCTACGAATATTGCCTCCATTTTTGTCCAAATATTTTACCAAGGATCTTTTTTACAGCTCAAGTTAGTCTTTTTCAGGAAACGATATCTAAAATATTTTTTTCAGACTTTGTACTTTTAAGCAGTTAGCTACATATATATCTAAAATATATAGTACCTACTTAAGTTTGTATTTTAAGTTAAAATGCCTACATTAAATGTAAAGCACTTGGCAATAAAATCAATCACCGCTAATAGTACTTTCTGAAAAAAATTGCAATATCTCTTACCGCTGAACTTAGAGAGAAGATGGTTTTCTGAGAAAATATCAGTGTCAGTATGAAGAAAGAAATTAACATCATTATAGATTATTTGATCTCAACAAACTTTGTAAGTCTAGATCTGACCAAATAATCATGAATATGTTCAAGAAAAGACAACAAATAAACAAATACCTTTTGCTTTTTTCAAACCGACAGTATGTTTTCCGATTGCTTTCGGACCCGTCGGGCATCTTTGGATTTTTCGGAAGAATTCTCTGAAACGAGGCTGTAATTTACAATTAGAGGCAAAATATAGCGTGCTGAATTTTAAAATCTCGTGATCCCCAGATTACGGACACGCGATAAACACGAAAGTAGGAGAAAAAGACCACCAATGTCAGTCTTAGGAAATACAAGAGAAATCAAAAAGTCATTTGGGGATATTGCACGGCTATTGCAATGTTTTAGTAGAATTTTTCAAATTGTGTATTTTTGTGTTTAATTATTACATTAAAATGCAATTTGCTAGTATACATAATGGTTACAGTGTACCCACTGGCACCAGAACAGAAAGAAAATGCCTCTGTACATATTATACCTTACCCCTAGGTATTCTATAAGAACTATGGTCAAGAATGGGAAAGTATACTTACCCGTTTCAATCGTGCATTTCATACTTTAAGCACGCAGTTCGGTAAATGTGTACTATGGATATCAAACAAGCGGTAATTGATCTTCCATTGTGTACCGGTCACATTTCTTCATTACTTCTTATCTTAGAAAAACAACGCGTAGTTTATAGTTTTTTCAACGTTACACAAATAACTTGCTTGAATTTCCCTGGTGAAGTTCCGCCCTAGTTACAAAACCATTCTGATTGGCTGTTGTGAAAATGTATGTCAATCGTCATTTTACTACACGTGTTCGCTAATATGTGAAAATGCAGCAGAAATGTGCAAAATGAATAAAATAAACAGAACATATGTAGACCAATGTATGATTTCAAATTAAAATCATATACAAGATGAATTTCATTCATCATTTCGAGTTTTAGTGTGAAATTGTTATTCTTTTTAATTCTGTTTTTTGTTTGTTTACATTTCGCCTAACATGTGCACACTGCCGTGACCTCTAGACCGGATGTTCATTAGGGAAGTTCACGCAAGTTTTTTCTGTAACGTTGACGAAAGCATAAAAAGGTTGATAATCTCAGCAATATGGAATATTGAGACAATGTGAATGGTGTACGTTGGAAGATAAATTGTCGCTTGTTCAATATACTAGGTACTCATTCACCCAACTGCGCGTTTAAGTTGAGAAATGTACGATTGAAACGGGTTCGTATATTTTCCCCTTCATGGCCATGGTTCTTATAGAATACATAGGGGTAAGGTATAACATGTACAGAGGCATTTTCTTTCTGTTCTTGTGCCAGTGAGTGTACCATAGCGGTTAAAAATCATCAAGATTTATATATTTTGTTTTGATTTAGTTCAGTTCACTTTCCATATACAATTTGTCTTTTAAATGATCAAAAAGTCACTGCCAAAGAATTCTAAAAATATATAGTTCCTGAAAACAGTGAAAAAGTACAGAAAATGCGTGTCAGTGCAGTGATATATAGAAAATATGCTTCAATGCAATGAATTATAAATCAATATTTAACTAAAAAAAAAGTAATCAAAATTATAAAACGTAAGAGTTAACAATACATTTAAATGCTTATATACATTTTTATTGTTGTTGTTGTTGTTTTTGCTTGTTCCTTTCTTTCTTTTAAAGCTGCACAATACTGATAAGAAACCCTACTGCTTCAGATTTCTTTTTAATTCTGACTAAGTAATATAAGAGTATCTTTTCAAACTTACTTTCATTTAGAGCAAATGGGTATGTAATAAAGGTTTCTTTCTGTTAAAAAGAAAAGTGTAAGTGAATATTGAAAATGCTTGCTTTATCCTGTTTAATATTTCACTGTTATACACACTATTTTAACATTAATACATATCAACAGATTAATTTCATGATCGGAGCAAAGTCAGTACATTTAAAAATTAGGGGAATCGGACACTGTTTTTTTTTTTGTGCAGCATTCGAATTGCACTAAAAGACCCCCTTTGCTCTCAAATCAATAAGTATGTCAGGGGATAACTATGGGCTGGGGCAGTCGACTCGCAATTTCTTAGCTTTCTTAAACATTCTCATCTGATATAACTTATTGTATGCCTTTTGATTCGATGTGCTATTTTTCATTTTTTTCAGCATTATTTTTTTTTCATCTGTTTAAACTGAGAGCCATTAATTAGATAATATTTTTCACATGTTTGACGTCTAGTGTAATAAAGCTTTGACGTCGACGTCGTTTATACTATAGGAGACCTTGGTAAAATTGACTCGTTTATATAGTAAAAGGAAGTAGATTGTTGATGTTTAACAGGAAAGGAAAACAGGTGATAAAAAGAATATTACCTTTGTGACTTTCTATATTGAATTTATTAAACTCGTTGAATAAAATTGATAAAATGATCGGCAGAGCCACACATTTTATTATTTTATTCAACTCGTTTAATAAATTCAATATAAAAAGACACTCATGTAATATCCTCAATCTATTTATGTATATAATTGATATTTGAGAGTTACTATTGTGGGATATTGTGTATGTTTCAATATAGGAATTAGACATTTCTTATTGTTTTTCTTTTCCAACTTCGTGTCATTTCTCTGATAACATGCTTTTCACGAAGTAGCATTTTCATCGTTTGATACATGCTTATACTATAGATACATGATATGAAAATAAACACGTCTGGAATGTATTGTTTTGAGCTCAGTTCAATAGTAAGACCCTTATTTAGATCTACCAATTAACATATTTGATGTGACACAATAAATTAGGAAGGAACTCAACACGTGCTTTACGCAAATATAATACAACATTTGGGCGAAGGGATAAAATCATAACCTTTTCAGATCTCTTTTAATCCTTAACAGTGTCAAAGATATGCAGCGTGATAATGTCATAGACGCATTATTACACTTTACCTTTTCAGCGTCTTAAGTTTCACCTGAGTCTGAGATTGTTCTTCACTGTTACGTTCTTTTTTTCCTTCTCGCTGGAATTCCATGTCTGGGTCACGTTTTTGGAACATGGCTCTCCCCGCTTTATCCTCGTTTTCTTTCTTCTTCTGTTGGGATACGAGGAATGATCAATTATTACGTAGATTGGTCCCATAATTCTTTTCATATTGCTTGCAACATGTTGAAACTGGTACCATTTGATAGAGTAAACCTTTTTCTATTGACTGACTTGAGATCAGAACGCTCTCACTGAATGGAAAAAGAATATAAATAAAATCATTAAAACTCGAGTTAAATTTTATGAATAAAATCCTTCCTTATTACCTCCTAAACCCAAGTTTTCACTTCGAAGTTTAAAGAAAGCTTTATCCAAGGTACATGCGAATTTTGTTTTCACTCCTGCAGACAAAGCTTCTAATAATATTATTATTATATGACGCATTTATAACACAGAAGTATTACAAAATGAACTGAAACATACAAAAACTTTCCATTTATCACAACTAGATGAGGAAACTATTGCAAATTATTGTATAAATTTTAATGTCGCACTTGACGACACAATTTGAAATTATTGAAGTTTTTAATGGAACCTCAAAGTATCTTGATGATATTTTAAATATGGACAACCAATATTTTTCAGAAATGGTGACTTTACCCTAAGGAGTTACAGCTTAACAAGAATAATACTTCAGATTTAGAAGCGTCATTTCTGGATTTAAATTTAAGCATTGTGAATAATAATCTAGAAACGAAAACAAATGATAAAAGGGACGATTTTAATTTTGAAATTGTCAACTTTCCCCATCTTAATGGAGATGTCCCTCGAGCAACATCATACGATGTCTATATTTCACAGGTTATTCGTTTTGCAAGACCTTGCTTAAAGATAGATGATTTTAATGACAGAAATCTTCATATCACCAAGAAATTGTTACGACGGGGTTACCGTTATCATAAGCTACGGAAAGCTTTTAGTAAATTTTACTATAGATAGTCTGAACTGTTAGAAAAATACAATACGACCCTTAAAACACTTTTAAAACTTGGACTTACACACCTGGAATACTATAGAGATGTAGTTTATAAAATTCGGAAAATTAATTTATTATTATTTATTCTATTATTAATGTTTTAATCAAATTTTTGTAAAATTGGCTAAAAAGTTTATCAAAAGAGGATACAATGCGAAAATCGTGAAGCATAGTGCATGTTTAGTGATTGATCCCTCTACAGTTAATTGTTACGCTTCCCTATTTGATGGTTCGATGACTAATAAAGTGTAGGACTCCATGATGCTTTTTTTAAAGTCCGACATAACAACGGACGGAGGGAGTTGATTTTTGTCTTACAGTTTCTTAGTCGTGCCCTTAAAAGTTAGGCTCTTGTTGCTCTGACTTCAGACAAGTTGTTGGGTACATTGGTGTAATTGTACCTTAAATTTACCTTAATTGTATGTTTTGCTTTATTTATCTGTTACTTTTGCACTAATGTTAGAGACTTTCTTAGCGGGGATTTTATTTACATTATGTGGTTTAACTTGTTGAAAATAGGGTAAGTGCGAGGTTGGCATGCCCTAAACGCGTTTAAAGCCCCGGTTTTCCTTTATTTAGGTTACTGACCGTTCCAAGACTGTGCCCCTATTTTCTACTGGTTGTTTTGTCTGTCTTGTATTGTATGTTGCGTATATTTTCTTGTTTTCTGTAAGCGTTTTATCTCCGCCCACTCCCCCTATTGCCCTCTCCTTACCCTTGCATTTACGCTACTTTTTGCATCCCCTCCCCCTTTACTTTTAGTAGGTTTTCGTGGCTCACCTTTGTTTTGGCAGCCGAATCCCAAGACGGTACTTGATTATTTTTTCCTACTTGTGTGGGTGCGTTGGTATGCTTGTGAGTCTATAACGGTGCCCTACTGTATTCTTATGTGTTGCTTGTTCGTTTTTCTATGTTATTCAGTTGATCGTAGTTGTGTGTTAATCTTTGGTACATGAGTGTCTGCGCTATTGTGGTTTACGTTGTAGTGCGACTAAAGAACATGGCCTTTTTGTATATTCGTCTTTGTTCAACTTTCCTCTTCTGATTCCTCCCGCACCACCACCCCCGACCCCATTTCGCCCCTTTACCATTTCCTTCCGCTCCATCAATATTTAGCATAAATGAATATGTACCTGTTGAATGTTTGAAAGCAACCGTCTGAAATATATTTCCATTACAGCTTCTTTTTGTTCTGGACCTACTGTGTAAATGCGTGGCTCTGGGGCTGTGTTTTTGGTGCTCTGTGCTTCCGAGAAATCTACTCTTACCTATTATCTTTTGATTAGAATAGCATAACATAGCATTGTACAAAACATCACGATATAATGCAACCAAGGTAACGCGCTACCGGCCCAGGTGATAAAGAGGAAGTGTATACGTAATTATTGATCATCCCTCGTATTACCAACATACATATTTATCTTTTCCTTACAAGAAATACACGATTATGCCAGGCCACTAGGCTCTAGGTTGCTGGATCGCAAATTTGCAGAGTAGCTTTGTTTACCATAGTTTTCTTTAATATATTTATCTTATCATACAAATCATTCTTTTACAAGAAATACACGATTGTGCCAGACCGCTACGCCGCTAACCGCTAGGCCGTCAACTTCAGCGACATCTCTTGACTGCGTTGTTACGGTCGTTGACTTAAAATTACATATCCCTCGCTGCTGTGGATTCGCAACCCCTCTGGAAATATATAATCGTTTCATATGCAATCTAGCAAAACAATCTAGCTGGGTACTAAAGGTTGATGGTTCTATCCAGGTACTCGTTCGTGTCTGAAATAGTGATCAACGGGACACCTAAAGCTTTCTTCACCTTAAAAAGTCTGAAAGCCGTCATATGACCTACTGTTGTGTCGGTGTAAACGTTAATTCCCATAACAATTTTAACAAGATTTTTTTAAACAAATTAACTTGGCTGAGCGCTCATTTGTATTAAGCAGTCATTTGTGTAAACCAGCATGCTACCTGACTTTCTAAATATACATTTTACTCTTAATTTCATTTCTCATTAGTAGCCACCTGTCTTTAACAGCCAAATAATGCCTCACCCTTGGTTGGCAGCAGAAGACAGGTGTGTCTGTAGTTCAGTTAGCGAGATTATGACATTGTTTGTTTGAGATGTTTGATGTTAAACTACTATTTGGACGCTATGTTTTCCATTCGACTGAGATGGGAATGGGGATTACTTTATTTGTACCTGTTACTTAAGTACATACTGATGATAAAGAGTGAAATTTGGCGGGGCACCATAAACAGGTATATAATAATCGGTTGACTGTTTTCTATGGTGCTCGGATTTATTGCTTCATTTGTTTCTTTTGCTTAAAGTCTAAGTTGTCTCGAAATGTTGTCTATTCATTTTTGTTTATATGCTTAAAGTTACACATCATTAGATATACTGCTGCGGAGTTTTGATTTTGGGAGATACTGCGCTTAAACTTTTACATCTTTTGTCTTTGTTTTTGATAGTTATTCTGTTTTTATAGGAAATAATTATTTATAATCCAAATATGCTCTTGTCATTACATGAACAATTTAAAAAGTATTCACTTGGTTGTAAGGTCAGAAGTAAACAAGTTAAATAATTCATACAAGTAAGATAAGTACAGACAAACATATATTATATTACCAGCTTCTCATTTTACGAGTTCAATTAAGTGTGATCTCGTATAGTTCTGACATGATTAACTGTTCGTATGTATACATAAGTTAACGTTTCTTAACTGGTCCGAAGATATTCATTTGCATACCTAAATAGAAATATATAAGAAAGGACCACTGAAATTACTTTTAAGTGTTTTAGTCAGCCCTGGTCAACCCCGAGACCGACAATTCCCATTTATGTCAACATCGATATCACTCAAGTTTATTCTAACGTATGATAGGAACAAAGATTGAGGCTTTGTGGCCTATTAACCAGTTTCAGTTTCCCGATTGTGTTTTTGGGTATGTTTTATGAGGTTGTAGCTGATTTTATAGCTGATTGAATTAATATGAGGATATGCCATTTTAACCAACGATATCCATTTTACCTCAGTTAGGCACATTGTATTAAAAACTATAATGTTTGCATGGCTGTGTAAAATGTATGTAAAGAACGTAGACACAGCATACATTTATAAACAAGAAAACAAGAAAACAAAACAGGTTGAAATTAGAATTATAACAGTCTTCAAAGATTAAATCTTAATTGGTTGAACTGGGTGAATTTTGTTCGTTAATGAAGCACTTGGCTTTCGTGTCGATTTGAATATAATTCTATGAGACACACAGAAATAATGTAAGAACTTCTA
The DNA here is from genome assembly GCF_021730395.1 of Mercenaria mercenaria. Taxonomy (NCBI): domain Eukaryota; kingdom Metazoa; phylum Mollusca; class Bivalvia; order Venerida; family Veneridae; genus Mercenaria; species Mercenaria mercenaria. The sequence continues at coordinate 46,088,827 of NC_069361.1, read as the reverse complement.
TTAATACAACGTTCTCATGCGAACGCCTTTCGGATAGCAATATCTAAACATCATTCAACTTATTTACAGTCTGGTGTAACTCATTATGAAAGTAATGAAAGTCAGCAACTATTTCTGATTTGAATGAAAGAAAAAAAGGTTTTAATCTTACCGAAATACGTATTGCGCATGAACTTAGTCACTGAGATCATCTGCACGAATCGAATAGGCATTGAAAAGGAAAACATTTAGACGCTACATTTATTACTAGACACAGACATTTAAAATTTATTCCAACTTCTAACAACGTTTGTAGCATTTAAAATTATTTGCAAGAACATTTAGCCTGTAACAACGAAAATATAAAAAATAAATCTAAAATAAGATATATAATTTTTATATAATTTTCAAATTAACCCGCTTACCGTTCTAAACATTTCGCAAAATATCCAATCGTCTACATGTCTAGTCTTGAAGTTAGGTTGGTTCGGATTTGTTTTGTGCGTAGGACGTCAAATGCTTTCAGCTCCGTCACTGACGCCATCCGCAGACGGCATTCAGGATAACGTTATTTGACCTTTTCCCGCGTTAACAAGGCAATATTAACAAATATAAGTAAGAGCCTTTTTGAAATTGTTACCCGTCTACATAACGTTTTTATTCAATATATAACACTTTACTTGGTGTTTTCTAATAAAGTGCAGTGAATTTCTGACTTAGATGTACTTGAAAGTAGACAGATTTTATGTCTCTTTATTTTGATGACTTGGTCATCAAATTGCGTCGGGTATAGCGCTCAATACATCTGAATTTAGGCCGTATGTCATCTAAAAAGACAAAAGCGTATGAACATCGTGCGTAACGTCTTTATGAAATGGTACAATTGGTTCACTGCCACCCCATATGGAATTATATTTGCATTGAGTTTCATGAAGATCCATCAATAGGTTAGATACTGTACATATCCACATGTTTTACCAACTCAAGGGAAAATACTCTGTTTAACTGGGTCAAGGGGAATAAAAGTATCTTATACATGTATGCGGTTTGATGGGTCCAGCTGAACTAATATTTAATTATTAACATTTTTACTCCGGAAGAACTAACGTATAAACGGATGGACGGACGGGCGGACGCACGAACAGTCCGACGGACAACACCAAATCTATATCCCTTGGCCTTTAGCGGGGATTAATGAAACAAACGCCAGATATAAGGGCGGGGCTGTTCATTACTGCAGAAGTTTGTATTCTGTCTAAAGAAAATATTGTGTACTTAGAATGATATACTGAAAACTAAAGTCAAACCCTTATGGATTAGATGCAAATTAATCAGCGCTATACTAAACTGATTTTAGTTAACTAGTATGAAGTGTTTAGATACAGATATGCGCTTCCATGAATAATTAGAAAAAAATTTCTTTACGACAAATGCAAAGAATATTTAACCTTATTAGTTACCTTAGACATTGCATCAATGTACAAAAAGAACGATTTTTTTTTATCTATAAAGGCGTTTCGTCATATTGTCTAATCTGTTTTTCTTTTGTCGATTGTAAGCCGAGACCATTTTCGGGACGAGACCTAAGTTTTAGATGCAGCATTTATGAAAGATTTTGCAGACAATGAATATTTGCATTTAATCTCCTATACATTGATACAAGAAAATGACAGAAACGCTGGTGAACAAAAACTTAACACCAGTCAGGCACTCAGAACATTATTATTTTTTTTTTTTTTTTTCATTTTTTTAAGCTTGCAATTTATGCATTTCGTCAGCGTCACATCGGAGCTCTAGAGAAGGATTATTGTGTAAATAATACTTACTCCCACCAGTAAAGTAATCGACCAATCGAAAATTGGGCCCTGGAAATATGTAAAACCTATTTTTCCCTGCAAATTGTGCGTTGTGATGAAAAGCAAGGAGCTTGTAAACCCTACCTCGCCGTGGAGTTTGCAGGGTTCAGCTCTTCAACAGGAAAGGTACGATTGGTGTACTAACTTATACCATTCAAGTGGGTTATTGAGTATAGAGTCTATCTCTACTCTACCCTAGAGCTTCCATGTGAACTTACCCATTATTTCTTTTAAATGGTTTGATTCTTAAAATGTTAGTTTTAAGTGGCAAAAGCATTTAGTTATGCCAGACAAGTCATTCGGTCTGTCAATCCATCAAGTATATGCTGAACGATCTCATTTTTATTTCGTCAAGCGAGGAAGCTATCCATCTGGCTTGGAGAAAGCCGGTGTTTGTCAGTGCGCAACATATAATAACACCATTCAGATTTTAAAACAACAACAACAACAACAAAAATTCAAATTCAAAATTCAAATTAGTTTGCGATGAAGTAATGAAATAACTGTTTTTTATTTTCAGAACACAGCAAAACATTCACTTTTTCACTTTGAAGTACCATATAAAACTCAACAGCCCACACTCTTTAATGCTACCCGTAAAAGGTATGATGTTTTGAAGTGTTTTGTTGTTGTTGTTGTTGTTGTTATTCAGTGCTACAACGTACATGTTTAATACGCCCACGCTCATAGCTCAGTAGTTTTGAAGTGATTTTTTGTTGTTGTTATTCAGTGCTACAACATACATGTTTAATACGCCCGCCCGCTTAGATCAGTAGGAAGAGCGTTGGTCTAAAGACATTGTGTCTGAAATAATTCGTCCTCCACATCTGATAATTCATGTGGGGAAGTTGGCAGTTACCTGCGGAGAACAAGTTTGTAATGGTAGAGAATTCAGGTATACGGAAAATAATTGTGATTTCATTTTTTATTTTGAAACAATACAAGTTTTTCCTTACTGTAAAATGCAGTTATATTTTCTAAAGTTACGTGTTCTATAAAAGGACTTAAAACAAATGTTGTTTTACTTTTTCAAGTTAGCTGGCTTCTATCCCTTTTCTTAAAAGGATAAATTGTCTTTGACTTGCAGAGTCTTTGACAGGCAGTGTCTAGTGACAATTAAGAGCAAGTTAGCTGCTTTTCATACTTCGTTAATGATTACATCTTTTTACTATGTATGAAGACCATAACTAAAGTTATTTTTGCTAAAGTCGTGATAGTTTAATAAATTGATCATTGCACTGGTCTACTGTTTCTTGTCATATATTCATGTGATGATATGATATATGAAGATTGAAAATATTGAATTTCCCTTTACTAAGAGAAATGAATCATGACTTACTTTAGGCAAAAACTCGCCTTCTAACTGTAACTCAAAAACCGACATCAATACAGAAACTGTTACATATTCGTCTCCCGACGAAGACATGTCAACATTTTGATATGCTCATTTAAGACAAGATATCGTCTAAAATACTTTAAACTAGTCTAAAAAGTTAACACATGACACTTGTAATTTTACTTTGATGGAATTTGTGTTATGAGGTAGAAGAAAGGAAAACTGTTATTCGGCAGTTTTATATTGCAAAAATCTGTTTCTGCACAAATGAGAATGAATTTTGTAGTTGACTGGACATGATAAAATACAATGTGAACAAGAAAGATTGCTTTATTGTATGATAAAGGTACTACTATCTTTATGTTCAGTTATTATCATTTAATTATGACAAGATAACAAGTTGTTAAGTGCTACAAGGTTGGAGTCATGGTGCTATTCATAACGACACAAGACAAACACTTTTGTGTCTTAACATTACATGGCGGGAAAATCATGCCAAAAGGTCATATTAATGTCTCCTTTCAAGGAATAGGTAGTATAATATTTTGCTTATTGCTCGTCTGTCCGTCGGTCGGGCGCTAGATACTTTGATTTCTGATCACTTGCTACTGACTACTAAGGCTTACAGAGGTCAAACATGTGGTCAGTTAATAACCCCTACATATGGGTCATAAGGTCAGTACAAACAACCAAAACAACGTTAAGTCAATCTTTCAAGTATTAGTTTATGAAAAACCACATTGAATATATAACGCAGTCTCTCATATAAAACACATACGTAAAATAAAACAAATACCACACATACAGACATCTAATCGTACATTTTGCTGTTGCATCAAATAATACTGTAACATTGAAATAACTTGTAGCTGAAACCATTTACTATATATATGAGTGATATGTATGATGATGTGTTACATTTGTAAAGTAATGAAATATGAGTAGATCAATATGTAAAGCTTTCTTCAGACACTAAAATGTCTTCCAATTGCATAACATACAAAGACACAACAAGTATGATGCAGAATTTCACGAAGAACACGCACGGATAATGAAGATCTGTTATTGCAATAGTTACTAACAGACAAAGTACCAGTTTGTCGTTCAAAACTATATTTATGTATCAGTGCGTCATTAGATTTGGACAGATTATGGACAGTTATCGACATCTGATGTAGATATATATGCAAATAAAAATGCCTGCCACGAGTACGAGAATTCCTCCAGATATGGCCACATACAGCCACCATGGGCCAGCACCAGAACTGAAATGTAAGATACACGTGTTTAAATATAATTTATTAAGAAGTTATTTATGTCAATTTTTTCTCACTAATTTTGACTGAAATTAGATTTTAAACTTTTAAATACACAAATGTTCACTTTCTTAACTTTTGAACATATAAATTATTGTATCAGTGAAGAATAAAATCCATGTTTAAATTTGCTTAAACCTTTAGGAATAAGCTTAACATTCCGCTCAGAATTAAACAAGATTGATTTTGATTTTTTGGTCTTGTTTTATTTATCTTTAAAATGTTTTATATTGCATGATAAAACTGTGAATGATAACAGGAATGACCTCTATTTATACCGGATGGTTTATCATTCAGATTTAGATAAACACTTTTTAAAACATCATTTCCGTTGATTTTTGATGCTTGTAAAACACCAACAACAATTAAATGACATGAAAAAATCTAATCGGAAAATAAACAGAAACATTTTTTCTTTCTTGTAATTGTTATAAAAGAACTAAGCGAACAGATTTTTGGAAATATTTTTAATTTACATTGTTACAACAAAACTATAGGTGTTGTTTCATAACAATTAATATTCATGATTAACGGTTGTATGAATTTCTATACGTCTGCAAACCTGTATTCAATGACTATTGCAGCTCGTGACTAACGAAATAAAGAAGAATAAAAACTTGTCAGATATTTGAGGTTTATCATTTCGATGTTATATTCGATACTTTACGGTATAAACCCATTGTAAGTGTTGAAACCGGCTCTGATTAATTGCCTAAAATACCGAATTCTAGACAACGTATCACTTCAGACGATATTAAATTTTACGATTTTATTCTTCCCAGATGGTAATTTATGACGCTCAAAGTAAATTATGAAGAATTCAATATCTCGAAATAGTTTACAATCAAATGATGTTACTATGACGAGATGCCATATGAAATACATACCCACTAGATCCACCTCCGCCTCTGTATCGGACGCGACCTCCACCACCACGCCCTCCGCGACACTGAACTTGATAATCTGCAATCAAAATAAAGTGTGGAATTATTCTTCATAAAATGCAGAAATATTGTGCATTTTCTAGTTGTTAAGGTCTGTTACTTCAAACATATTGCTCCACACCATCGTGTCCGAACCGCAACATTGCTCCACACCATCGTGTCCGAACCGCAACATGGAGCAAATTTGTCATGTAATGAGGCCATTCGCAGACTTGCTTGTGTTTTGTTTTTGTTATTGTTTTCTTTTCCTTTTTTTGCGTAATGGGGGATATCTCGCTTTTCTTTCACCTTAAAATTTGATTATTACTCAAAATAGAATATAATAGTTTGCTGGGGTCAGTCACGTTAGTCTTGATGAGCGCTCAAAATCGATGTATTGGAAGAAATGGTAAATTAAAAATCATTTACTATAAAAGTGACATTTTTAAAGTTTTTTCTTTTCCATTTTTGTGTACAATGTCTGACAAACATGTGGTATATGAAGCCATTATATGTATGTATTATAGACAAAAAAATGAAAAAATACACCATAAACATCTACGAGTAAATTATATGCCTCTTATCATACTTCAAAGAATAACCTATGAAGTTACATACTACGAAACAATGTGCAAATATCACATTTAAGATTATCGTTGGTTCACCGATTGTAAGTTATGTCATATTACTTTGTTTTTAAAACATGAAAGACATGGCAATAAATTGCCCTTTAACGTTAGGTTTTTATGTACCTTGAAGTAATAATGCGAATATCGTGATACATATAAAAACGTTTTTTAAACCCTTTCGTGATTCAGTCGATTTAAAGCAAGAATATCACAACCACATTTTTTTTTCATTTTATTTGACTTTTTACAATTTTGAAATACCATGAAAAAATATTTATTCTGTTAACTGTGGAATGTTTACATTCTAAAACTGGGGAATTTACGTATGCACTAATAAACTTTGATAATGTTGCAGTTGGGTAAGTCCAAAGAAGTGGGAAGTAAGATAATCCTTCATAAATCTATCTTGTGGGGCTATCTTGCAAAATAATTATTAGTTTCCGATGCCTTTTTCTGTATACAACAGAAACGGCGCTACATATAAAACTGTAACGGAAGTCCTTCAAATATGTCATAAATCAAATATACTAGTAGAACATTATGTTACTGATATTAATTAGAAATTGCATAATAAAAAATATATAATTATGACAAAGTATCTGCACAGACAATACTGTATGCAACATTAAATCTTCTAATATAGATAAAATATTTATGGATAGTCATTTGTAGGTGAAATAGTCAAGTGGGTTAAATGATAGAAAATATCATTCATCACCCTGATTGGCGTAGGTTCATAACCTCGATTAACCTTACTTTTTTCTGACTGATTTTAAGTTAGGATTAGACTCATTACAAGTAGTATATTATATATCAGATATACTAATATTTTATATATCAGTTATACGTATGTTTTCTAGATATATTATTTTATATTATGTATTACTTTTTCCTTTTTATTTATGGTATATACTTTTTTAATATCCTTTATCAAATATGCAGTTTACAAAATTTACTAACTTCAAAATTTCAAATGGTCTTTCAGAACAATTTGTAATGCACATGAAACATAATGCACGGTCACCAAATAATTGCACGGCATTATTGCTGAAATGATGCAGTTAAAATATAGCATTATTTCATCACGAGCGGGCACCTGGGTACAACCACCGACCTTCCGTAAGCCAGCTGGATGGCAATAAAATGATACAATGTCGATAAACAAGTTGGTTAATCACACATTAAATATGTTATACCTTCAGCCGTTAAATTATCTACTACGAATTTTTAAATATTACGTACCTTGTAGTAATAGAACAATAACTGTTACAAAAACAAACAAGTGTATTAAACCAATTCGTAATCCCATTTCGAACAATTTAAGCAGACAACTGTATTCTGAATTTTTGATAAAATGTTAGAGTTTACTCTTCTTTTTATCTATATACTATAGTATTTACTATTTTCAAATGCTGTAACCGGAAGATCTAGATGGTTTACGCTTTATTGTGTGATTTAAAAATTGGGATATTTTCCTATAGCTGGGTCACGTTCACAACGTATATCAATAACATTTTATGTCTAAATCCGAGGATCGAGTAGAGAGGGTTTTCCGCTTGGGCTGGCGTACCTAGACGTTGTACAGCTAACCATTAAAACAAATGTGTTTATCAAACCAATTCGTAAACCTACCTCTAACACTTCTTGCAGCCTTTGTTCTTGATTAAAAAGGAAATATTGAAATACCCCTGTTAATTATATCGCTTACATGATATAGTACCGGTTCCGTACCGTATTTATGATATTTGTGTTTGAAGCTATAAAGCTTTTGTTTATATTTTGAAATTGTGCTGAATATGTATTTCGTTCCTAATTGAAAATCAATTTGAGCCGAAATTTATATCTTTGTATATATTTATCAGTCTTGTTTCCTCTTTCATTTACGCTCGAACGATGTTCCACCTTTTTAATTAGTTGGAATTATTGAGAATTTGAATATGGCATCCGTTTGCACGGTAGATATACACACATTTATACATATTATACAATTATCGACTTTTTCATAGGTTGATATCAGGATTTATCAACCCGAAAATAGTTATATTCACCGAGCCGAAGGCTAATTGTTTTATTACATGAATAAATGTATAGTCAGTCTTGTTATTACGATTGTATCTTTAATAAAGAAATAAGGAATAAATTTAGACCAAATCAGGTTGATATTGGTTTTCCAAGCACCTACGCCGATCTATTTTTATTTTCGTACTATTTATATATAACCCGAGATAAGTTGATATGATATGTACTCATTACTTTTCGAACCGTTTTCAGCCAATCAGAGAAACAATAGAATACAGTCATGTAATAATATTACTTGACACCTTATGAAAATTGTCGGATTTTTACATGACTCGTTGTCAACGGTTCATAGTCTGTGCTACATGATCTTTTTATTTTCAACATATGACTGCTGATCTAAAGTCAACTCCTAAAAGGATCAAGTATTCAACATAACTTCTTTACAGAAAGTCGTTTAAAGTTTTTTCCACAATATTCCCTCAAAGGAGTCAAACAGAATAATCGGGGAAAAAAAGACTTTATTTGTTGTGTATATTTTATCATGTGTTATAAAAGAAATGCCGACTTTTTTTATGAATAGTACTTTTAAGTTAAAGCAAATTTTAGAAAAAGGTTTTAATACAAGTTTTCAGCTTACATAAGAAACTCGCAAAGTTTCGTTTGGTGCTGATTCCTACTGTGTGGTGACGTGTGTTAAAAGATGCAAATAAATAAAACTAAGAAATGAACATAGTACATAGTTATATTGAAAAAGCGTGCACTCTGAGAAATGTGTGTCTGGCTTATGCTTAAAAGTTTGAAACACTTTAACATGATAATGTATCATTAATTTTGTCGTTTTGCCTAAATGTATGTAGTATCTTGTTTCGTCTTGGAGTAAATGAAGGAAAAAGCATCCCGTCTCATTATCTGTAGAAGGTAAATACATATCAAGGATTGAGCACGATATCAAATATTACTGGAAAGACATTTTAGCGAATAACCTACATGGTTTCCGTAATAAAATGTTTGGAAGTCCAGGGTTAAACACAACTTAGATCTAGAAGTATCCAAAATTACCGGGCCTGTAGATTAAATCGTGCAGTGACCACTATATAATATTGTCATATGTTGTAGTTGTGTTTTAAATCGATCGAATCTGTACTGGCGTATATGTTTTAAAGATACATAAGCATTAAATATGAGAACGTATAGGCATGAATGTAACATTTTTAATACGGTTTCTGTGTGATGTCAAATTCAAGACAACGGAATCATATCAAAACACATATAAAACATTATTTTGTCATTCAAAGTCATGTAATTTGTATACAAAACAATTTATCTAAAAGTTTTCTGCAGATTTTCAGTATTATTTATATGGATATTTCAATGCACATTAGAAGTACAGCCTCAAACCTGCTTAGACAATTTCTAAAGACTCCGCAAAGGCAATTGTGAAAAACATTGTTGAACTACGTGACCTCTAGGTAGAAAGAAAGATTGGTGTATAAAGCTTACGTGTATAGAACATGGTATGCTATTGAGATGAGCATCAGGTTATCGCCATTTGTGTCAGATCATGTCTTTCGCGCAAACTATGCTTTTTTTCCAAAGATTAAATATTTATTTTATTCTACACAGGGTCGTTACTTAATAAAAATATATAATGTATATCTGTTTCTGTTTTAGTTTTGAGCAGCAGCTCAAATGGACTACAAAGACTCACCATGACATGGGCAATCCTTGAAATAGCAGATTCGAGTTTGGACTTCAAGCTTGGTTGATACTTCTTGCCAGGCCTGTGAGTACTAATTTTCTTCAATTGGAACGCCCTGTATGACCAAAATCTATACAAATGATAAAATGCTCTGATTGTAATAAAACACATTTTGGAATAGCGACATTAGTCACTTCAATATGAATAAATGAATTTTGCATAATATATATTTTGTTAATAAGACACTTTTTACGATAATTTGAAATTGTGGGATATTGGTAGGCAGTTTTGTGGCCGATTGTCTTCAAAATGAAGAATCAGTTTACTACTTGTTTTGCTAAGGTGACGAAATGTGACACACATGTTTTGCTGGCAGGGCTTTAGTCATAACCAAGTACCGAACTTGACAAATCATGATTTTAGACGTCCTTTGGGTTATTCATTGTTTCGAAAGAACTAGGTTCTAGAAGTAAGTTTAAAATTTCTCTAACACTAGTTCATAAGAGGGGCTGTTTTAACAGTAATATTTGAGTAAATCATTTCATTTGCATATCACCGTTGTGTAGATAAATTTATTATTTGCGAATTATTATGCATAAGAGAGTCTACGTTTAGGCTTCATATTCGTTGAAAGCGCTACAGTTCATCAATCCAAACTGTTAGACAAAGGATATTAACCTTTACCCTGCTATAAATCGAAAATGAACTGGTCCATCATTTAATATGGGCAGTACCACTTATTATTCAAAGGGGTGTTAACTGAAAAATTACTGACTGAATAGCCAACAATGAAGACCATGATATTGGTCTGCACTGGTCGCACAGGTAAAATCGTTTGCCGGTTAATTAAAACACTCTTACGTCATTTACTTTACTTAAGTACATGCATAAGTAGAGCAGTTTGAAAACTGATATACTGCTATCAAAAACTTTAATAATCACTTTTTAAATCTGTTTCTAATCTTATATGAACCCGACAATTCTTGCTGCATAATATATATTTTCATTTTAAAAATCCTCTATTCACACGTTCGTTTTTTTTTCAGGCCGATACGCCAGTTCGAAGCATTCTTGTGTATAGCTGACACTAATTAAATTAACTTTAGTTTACGTTTCAAACTTATATGATAATTTAACTTATTAATGTTAACTGAACAACACTGTTTAATTGCAAAACTTTAATCACGAGAAGAAACGAGAAAGGAATGAGGATAAGTCTTAATATTAATAAGTAATAATACATGTTATAAAATAGCTCCTTTGACTGTGTAAAAACGGACTTGGTGTAGTATTGCAATGACACAGATGCATTATAGGATATCAGTTTGAATATGAAGTGTATGGCAACAGACTCTTAAAATTTGATATTATATACTTACAAAATGTCCCGTTTAGATCAATTTATAGAATATAAGATTCATTTACACATCCTCCGCATACTTTTACCAGTATTGCTAGCCCTTGGCACAGCTGGCAATGTCACATCTATCATTGTGTTGGTGAGACCAAACAATCGAAGTTCTTCGACTGCACGGTTTTTGGTTGCTCTTGCTATCTCTGATTTGCTAACGCTGTGGCTAGCTTCGCCAAGCTTTTGGCTGATCGCTGCGTTTGGCCTAAACTTCAGGGATTCTTCTGAAGTTGTATGTAAATGCCATTTGTTTTTCACTTTGTTGTTTGGTCAGCTGTCGGCTTGGTACTGTGCAGCTCTTTCTATACAAAGATGTATTTGTGTAATGCTACCGCTCAAAGCTAAATTCCTATGTTCTTTAAGAAACACAAACATTGCAATCATTACTATAACAACTGGCCTTATTCTAGCAAATTTACATTTGCTTTTCGGAATAGGGCTCACAGAAGATGGTACGTGTGCCCTAAAGGAAGATATATACAGTATTTCCGTTATGAAAATCTGGTTATTCTTTCAAGTGACTGTTGTCTGTTTTGTTCCTCTCGTTGTTTCGTTGGTAGCAAATGTATGCATTGTCGTAAGACTGGTTCTGAGAAAACGGTTTCTTGGAACAGAAAACAGTAGCTCAAATGCCCAGAGTTCGACTGTAACGAAGAAGACTTCAAGAATGACAATCACTCTGATAATAGTTAGCTTATCATTTGTTATAAGAATCACGCCACTAGCAATTTTTCATCTTAAATATAGGGACAGGCAGCTGAATTATGGAGATGCGCATCATGATGCCGTCATTCTACTATTTTGGTCTATCGCGGTCAGTCTTTTTCTCGCAAACAACGCAATCAATTTCGTTTTGTACTTTCTTACTGGGGCTCGATTTCGGAAAGAGGTCAAGTATGTATGTTGTTCCAAACAGAATTGTTAAGCCTTTTCTTCTAGATTTTGAACTAGAACACTTAGATTGATTATAGTATCTTCACACACAAATTTGAAGCATAGTAAATTATAAACACTCTAAGCATATCTAAATATCTAAGTTGATACAATATCAAAAGCTTATTATGTTGATGAAAGATATCTATCTGGGCATTAAGGATTGTGGGGTGAGGGGTGGGGGGGGGGGGGGTGGTAATTATGGACGGAGCATCACTTGGGTATACAAAAATGTATGAGACAAATCGCTATGTAGATAGATTTTGACATGGTTCTCTATCCATCGTCACAAAGAAGAACAACTAAAGTAAACCTGTAATTAATACCCACCCTATTTTCGGTCCATCGTCACAAAGAGCATTAGCCTCAATCGCAGTTTCATCATACTACCTCCTGGTTTTGAAAGCGTTAAATCTTTCTTTTTAATTGTAACAAATAAAATGGTTATTGTGAATCATAATCATCAAAGAATTTAAGGTAACATATATAACACATACAGAAACGATACAATTATATGTATACCCACAAAAATAAACAAACAAAAATATGTACATATTCATATTGCGTTCCTTTACTGAGATTACAATTTAAATATACAGTTTTTCCGATTCTTTTATTTATTCACAAACACTAGCAAAAGAACATTTTGCTTATCTGCTTCACATAATCCCTCAATGTGAACATGTTACATCATCAAATGCTTATACACATATACTCGTATAAAAGATTAGGCGTACATACACGTGCAAAAGTATATACATACGTATGAATTACAAAAAAAAATGTATAACATGTATTTTCTTTCTATGAAGGTACTAAATCTAGCAGCGTAAAAATCACTAAGCAGGTCAGTTTTTATATATCATAAGGGGACGGCCGTAATAAAAATATGTCGAAGACTGGCTGAAATAGTTAATAAATATTTTTCTTTGATAATTATTTGAATTTATATAAGCTCATCTAAGTTTCAAAATAATTAAACACTCAGACCTGAAGAACATTTGATGCTTTGATATTGTCTTGTGTATTTTTGTGTGATATTTTTCAATTGCATAAGGCACAGAAGATCGATGTATTTATAAAATAGAAAAAGTTGAAACTCCAAAGGTTGCTCAACACGACAAAACGAAAATGTTGCAGGCTCAGTTTGATTTAGCCTGTTCATGGACGGTAGTGGAAATGCATGCTACTGCCCACGCCCTCTAGCCCCGGGTTGAGCAGAACTCAACATTTACACAAGTCCAAAAATCAATTTAGAAACGTCCGCAGATGTATTCATACGGCGGTGCACATGGAACATTCAATGATACACTAGCATGTAATTCCAGTTAAAATAATGAGTTTGCATTACATTGTTCACAGAAATGTAGGACAAAAGCCCCCTGGACAAAAGCCCCTTGGTCTAAAAATGGTCATGTGGACAAAAGCCCCCTGGCGTATTTTTAAAGGTGGACAAAAGTCCCCTGATCAGTTTGGAAGAGAGGACAAAAGCCCCCTGATATATGTTTCAGGGTGGACAAAAGCCCATCGATGATAATATGTTTTATTTCACAGTATATACATAATATGAATAGGATTCAAAAGAATAATGAATACAGAATTACAATTGACGCTAATTACAATTAATAGCTTGCACACTTTTGCACAAGTTTGATTAATTTTTAAATGCATACACACAATTTTATTGATCTTTTATAATTTTCAGGTGTTAATTAGATGTAAATTCAGACAAATATTATGCTAATTTATCATCAAGGGTTTTTTGTCAACTTAAAAAACACCAGTGGACTTTTGTCCACCCTGAAAAGTATACCTGGGGGCTTCTGTCCACTCTTCCAAATGGTCAGGGGGCTTTTGTCCACCTTGGAAAAAACACCAGGGGGCTTTTGTCCATATGACCATTTTTAGACCAGGGGGCTTTTGTCCAGGGGGCTTTTGTCCGAATACCTGTTCACAGATGGAATACCTGAAAATATCAATAAAGTAAATTTTTATTTCACTGATAACATTTGTTATTGATGATGGCCTGACGTGTGATAATGGCAAACACGTGACGATCATAAAATCGCTGCATCAGTATGTCCGAAAACAAGATGATGCTGTTTTGATGTTTGGTCGGGGACCAATTGAATCACTGCGCATATATTTTTATAGCTAGTTCAGATCATAAATTAACGTTAGCTGACACACTAAATTGGTTGTCTCTCTTTGCAATGACGGATAAGCCTTGTCCCTATATGTCTTAAAACAAGATGGTTTGAGGGTATTCCATTGGAACAAAGAATATGACGCTGTAATTGAAAGTGGAGAACACGTTTCAACCTTACGCTCACTGTATGATGATTTTTCTTACAAAACAATTCCATGAATATTTTATTAATATGGATGTAAATGTACTATGTCGTGACAAGTGAGACTAAAATAATAATATTGTATTGTTTTATTGTTGTATTGATAAAATGTATTTGTATGAATTAACAAATATCCTCTATACAGATGCCGACTGCCATATGAAGTTGAGTCGGGTTGAGATTAGGGATGGGAACGAATACTGAAATCAATATTCGAATATTCGGTTTGAATTGTTTAATGGAAGCTTTAAATACTTGTTAAATGATTGGCATATACACAGTATATTCCGTTGTTTAAAACGTGAATCATCGTAATAAATATGTAGGTAAGGGCTGTTTCTTTAAATAATGATAACTTCATTTACAAATATACATGCATAAATTAACGTGTCAACTTTTATTCAAGTGTTGATTGGTCAGTTTTTGACACACGATAAACAAACACGACAGAACAAACGGTTTTATTCTGCAAAAGTAGAATGCGTAGAGTGCTCAAAATCAACGAAACTATACACTTATTTACGAATATTCAAATTTGATTTACACACTCGAATATTCGGCCGATTTTCGAATATTCGAATATTCTTTCCCATCCCTAGTTGAGATTAATGCAGGACATGTATCGCATGACATGTACTGTATCGGCAAGCAATCAGACACAATATTTGTCCGAAGTATTTATATACAAATAGTTCATAGCAGTATCGTAGAGTATATATAGATATATATTTAGTTTTGTTAAGGTTATATTCTGTTTACATAAATGTTTTGTGAAAAGTATTATCACTATACGGATGTGTTTTCATTTGTAACTGCACCACTCAGTCAGTCTGTATTAGTTATTTACTCAATAGCTGACCTTGTCTAAAAAAATCTAGATGCACTTGTTATGCTATGTATTTTACAAATTGAAGAATTTAAGCCAGAAATACACAAGAATGCTATATCAATATCCCAATGGTGTTGGCGTGTGGATTGAGTCCTTCGGTATTTATTAGGTAATAATCAAATTTATATTGATTTGCATTTAAATAGTTCTTATAAGTGCTAGACTTTTACAAGCTGTTTTATGTCATTTGAGTAAATAATTGACCGTCTCAATTTACTGAGACGAAGTGTATGCGTATTGTCTTGTTTGTATAATGTCAGCCTTTGCTTTTCTTCGCTTCGTTCTATGCTTTCAAAGGATTGTCTCATGGAATATCAAATTCCTTCTTTTTTATGGATTATTAAATTTCTTTTGTTGATATATTTATAATTGTTTCTAATGACTCTTCGAAATTTTAGAAAATGATTGCTTTGAAGTTGATTCATAATGTGTGACATTCGTTCGAACAAAAAACACGCTTTATCAAATTCTATGTCACCATCAATTATCATATTTATATATAAACAAGAAAGAAGAAATATAATTAGATGGCAAAATAATAACAATGCTAGAAAATTGCTAATAGATAACAGCGGTGCATTGTTTGACATTGGACAAAATTTGATTTCTATAATTTTACAAGTAGAAAGCATGACAATAGTTATAATTTGCTTATATAAACAGTATTGTGTGTAAGGTTTAAAATGATAAACGCCTAATATAGGTATAGCTATATAAGGACTTACCCTAAGCCTTCTTTACACAAGGGAAACAATCCGTTTATATAGTGAAAATGTTGCGTGAACACCGTTTGTTAATCTGAATCCTTTCCATGTTATATAAGTGCAAAGGAAAAGTAACCTATCTATTTTTAATTTTATGCATGATAACACAGTCATGCATCTAACAGTCCTGAAATTGATTTCTTTGATTTTCTCATATTTCTAGATATTTTTCCCATACTTTGACGTATATATATGAGTAGCTGAGATTGTTCTCTTTCCAGCAGTAGCCGTTTCAACATTTTTCACCTTGTGAAATTCTGTGGGTTTTGACTTATTTTTAAAAAATCGTCTGTTTGTTGACAAATTTCCCCACAGAAAATGTCCCACTTTCCCCAGGGCATTAACTTATTTGATCTCTACATAGTTTCCTGTTCTGATTGCTAATCCATGAGGCAATAATGCATGCTTTTACCCGGCTTAGAGGTAAAAAGTGCATAGTTTGCACGAGGGTCTAGGTCAATAGCCATCTAAGCCTACCATAAAGTCTTAGCGGAGTTGTCTCCATTTTTTCCAAATATTTTGCTCGGGATCATTTTTTTCAGCTCATACAACTCTTTTTTGTGAAAAAGGTATTTCAATATTTTTTTCAGTCCTTGTACTTCGATGCAGTTAACTTCACATAATCTAAAATAGATAGTTCCTACTTGAAGTTTGTATTTTTAGTTACACTGCCTAAGCTATAGTTATTATTTTGTCAAATGGCTGTAACAAATAACATTTAATTGGAAATGTATCACACCCTAAACACAGTTAGTTTAAATATCTAGTCAAGTGAATCTCATTTGATGAAGATTTGCTTCATTTAAAGTTAGTTTCTTTGTATGTTTCATGAAATATACATTCTTAATTATCATACCATTGCGAGACCAAGTTTTCAAATTAAGAACATATATTTTTAACAAAAATATTTAAATTTACGCAAGAGATAGACAGACGTACTCACTTAAGTAAATGAAATGGCAGAGAAGAGCATTCTCTTACATAAATGGAAGAGATAAATACTCTTACCGATTACCATTGCGACTGGCTCCAGTAATAAAAGCGTCTGCCATTACGAGATTACATCAAACGATTGTCTCGCTTTGTCCTCCTTTAAACTTAAAAGAAAACAAATTTATTGGGTCTAACTATTTATATATACAGGAATTAAAGAACTAGATGTAAACAATAGTGACCATATACTGAGTTTAAGTTTCTTTTTCAGACTAGAGCACGAACAACAACTGGCAGCAACAAAAGCAAGAACTTAAGACTGTAATTCCCATATTTCAGAGAATAGAAGCAATTTGCCAACATTCGATTGTTTGTATAATTACTTGTAGAAAAAAAAACACAAGTTCGATGACTCCTCCAGAACAGAACAATAGTTTTCTATGACATTTCTATACATATATATTATCGTATTTTAATTGTTGTTATATAATATTTGTATTTTTACTTCATCTCGTTTCATTGACTCACGTTTATAGTGTTACTATCTGTCATTTTCATTCTTACATGTTTATTGAAATATATTGATAAAAATTACTCTGAGTTTCATTTATACGAGAAATAATGAATTGGACGTCAAGCGGAAAATCGACGTAAAAATTGACGTCATAATCATCTCTTACCGTCCGCGCGTCAACCGTTGTTTGTTATTGAATATACAAAGCTTGACTTTCTTTGTTTAACTGGCAATCAAATCGAGCCGTGCTAGAATGTATATTTTCACATATTACTTGCGTATTAAAGCTTGTACACATTTGTTATGTTTTAAATATAGTATATTACTTCTTACTGGATTTAAGTCCACTTCTTTTGAAAAGCGAACCGTAATGTCCATATGCTTTTATTTGTTTCAGTTTTTGATCGAAATACCTTTCATCTTACCTTTAAAATATAAATGTACCTTTTTGCTATTCACATTAATTTATTTTCAACGCTTATAATCAAATTCTACATATTTAAAACACTTAAAGCCATGACGACGTCATAATGTTTATGCTGAACAAAAGCAAAATAGTTTTAAATTTGTATATTTATTTTAAAACAATAAGAAGAGGCGTGTAGTTTTATGCTTTGAAAAAAAAAATCACAAGCATCTATAGTTTAGTTCATCCGCTATGACTTCCGTTTACCAAATATCTAATTTCTACACCATATTGTTATATCTCGTATGTACCTATTTACTGAAAACATCCAGTTTCCCATCGTTCAATTCATGTTTAGATTCCGTGGTTACGTACATAAAAATGATTATGATTAGTATTTTTGTCGTGCGCTTGTCCGTGCTTGCTGTTTGTAAGATTAAATGGCCGCTTTACTCTGATAAGAGCAGATATAGCAGTAATGCACTGGACAGCGAAAACTTTCTTCATGAGTTTGATTATTCGCTTATGCGACTAAAGTTACTGACATTCTTCTCTTCAGGAATCAATCCAAATAGTTCGCGCTTACCACAATACGGTGATGTTTTGAAACTGGAATGTATTTTGTAGCTTAAACTGTCACTTAAATATGCAATGTATATGATGAATCGCTTATATTAGTTCTGGGTGCAATCATGTGAGAACTTAGATAAACAAATTTTCTAGCAAACTAACAACGAATAATAGACTTTCCACTGTCATATAAAAATTCGATCCATCGGCTAGACTATTGCTATTAGACTTTTGTATAATATTTCACTTAGAACACAGCCACGCAAAATAGCCACGGCGTCTGTCTGTGAGAGGTAATGAAATGTGCAAAAGCAATGTCTAAGAGGAACTGCTTT
This sequence comes from Mercenaria mercenaria, assembly GCF_021730395.1. NCBI lineage: Eukaryota > Metazoa > Mollusca > Bivalvia > Venerida > Veneridae > Mercenaria > Mercenaria mercenaria. Next base: position 46,069,964 of record NC_069361.1, on the reverse strand, counting down.
ACACATTTATACTGAGTGACCTCCAAGATACCTAAGGACTTGAAAATATAAGTCTAAGGACGTGGGACGTTTTATGGCCACCACTTAAAGACTATGTTGTGTTAGTTAGTTAGTTAGTTAATAAAATATATAACATGAGTTGGAAGCATTAAATGCAACAAAATTAAACAGTAGAAGACCAAGAGATGTTATGAAATGTGCAACATCCTACGCCCCCGATGTATATTGGAAATATTATGCAGTTTTGCAGCTTAAATGACATGGTGTTCATATTTGAAGTATAAATGAGTATCAGTTAGATAATTTTTATCAAATATTGGAAACATGATATAGGAATCTAGGCGAAGAGCATGTGACGTAATTAAAACATGACCATATTGTTTACTTTGTCTTCTTGACAGGTTTTGCCTTATTTTATTGCACAGTTTTAAAAATCAAAAATTATTTTGTAATTTTATATAACAATTGACCAAAGATTGTAAAACGAAATGATAAAATGCATCAGAAAGACTTTTTTCAAGTATAATATGTTACAGCTGATATGCGGGTCAAAGTCTCAGAGGTCAGATGTTCTTTATTTGTACACAGTATAGTTTATATGATAAATATATATTCAGGAGTGCTAAAAACCACGTAAGACATTTTATTGCCGTTTAATGAGTTGTTTATTATATATCCCAAACACAATAAGGATTACTCGATTTCTTGAATCAGTTAATCATATAAAATATTGACGTTAAAGAAATAAATTAAGATGAAAACGGAGTAAAATGACGTCAATATGACGTCATTCATCCATGGAGGACCAATGACCGGTTACAATTTATAAATGGTAATTGGCCCGCCAGAATTAATGCCGGCTTCCAGTTATACTACCCGTTTCGGGTTACTTTCAAATAACAGGCTGGTGTTAGACCTGGTTACCGAACAACAGATCATATTTACACACTTGGGTCTAAGACAGGATGTCCGATGGATGCCTAACATTTTAACCGAGGAGGAAAAGGCCAATAGGTCAAATGTGCTAAAGAAAAGCTGAAACAGTTCTCAAATGTAGATGATCGCACAATGTCGACACAGCTCCTAACATGAGATGAAATCTGGATATACCTTTATGAAGCACAGCATCGCGTTGACGACATACAGTGACTGCGAAAAGGTAACTGTAGACCAGTAATTGCAAAGAAAACGAAAAGTGTCAAATAGGTTTGGTATTCCATCATCTTTAACTCAAAAGGTATTGTTGTACACATTCCTACACTGAAAGCTCATAAATGAAAAGTCCAAGGACTAGTCTTTGAGGTATCCAGTTGATCCATGACAACGCTTTGGTTCACAAAAATGCCATCGTTCAAAAATTTCTGAGAGATGAAAAGTTAATCAAATGAATCATCCAGCTTATTCACCATTTGTGACTTTTTCCCTCTTTCCAACGTAAAATGTGCTGGCTGGGCGCAAACATTTATCGAATAAAGTTATTAGAAGTGGCAGTTTAAGTTACTCGAGACCATGCTAAGGGGGCACTACTCTACAGCTTCCACCTCTTGGATTTCTCTACTCCGGGAGTGCGCGGAAGTCAAGGGCGTATACTTTGAATGAATAAAACTAATGTTGAATGTTAAGCACAAAATTGTTTAGGAGGCGGAGCAGGAGAACGAAAGAGAGTATAATTGAAAATATATCATACTAAAGAATTCATTAACATATGGTGGCGGTTGAACTAAATCTGTCAAAACTGCTAGAATCATCATTCTTGAGTCTAAGTCCACACAACAAATACTGACACGAATTGATAAAAATTCCAAAAATATTTAACAAACTATTTAAAACTTATGAAATTGCAGTGCCCTTAGTTGCCCGTCATTTCCCGAAAATGAAGTATTTTGCTTGTTTGTTTTGGGTTTAACACCGTTTTACAACATTATTCCAGTTATGCAATGGCGAGCAGTTAACCTAACCAGTGTTCCTGGATTCTGTACCAGTACCAAACTGCTCTCCGCAAGTAATTACAAACTTCCCTACATGAATCAGCTGTAGAGGACAAATGATTTGAGACATAATGTCTTTTATCAAATCGTCACGGAGAACATACACCTCGCCCAGGGCTCGAACTCGCGACCTTGCGATCCGTACATCTGTGCTCTCCCTGGAAATGATGGAAGTAAAATATTTCACATTTAACATAGTACGCATTTTTCATGTCGTTCAACGTGTCACACCACAATATAAATGATTTGATAGATTAATAACGCTAATACATCTTCAGACAAGTATTTGAACGTCATGGTGAAAATAACTATATAAACGTTTCTAGTTGTGTCGTCACTCATGGCGAGATTTACATGTGAAATACTGTAAAACGCTAGAAAAATTGTGGTATTTGCAATAAAATAAAGAAATACATGTAAACAAATAAACTTTTCATTATTTCAATGGTCATGTGGAAGGAAGAGTTTCCTATATCACATTTTGTAAAGTTAATTGCTTGCGGATGCTGAGTAACGTTATTTTTCGAAGATCTGACATCTGGTCAGAGATGCCTTTTTTAAAAAGAAGATAAATATCTCACTAAAATGATCGAGTTTCTAAGCATTTTAAAGAAACAGTTTTTTGTTCTTTTATACTTTGAAATATTTTAAAAGTAATAATATGCTACGATACAAGTAGATTTGTGTCAGATCAAGATTGATTAGACAATATATGGATGGGTCCCGCTCTGCCAGCTACAGCAGTGTTCACAAAACATGAATAAGCACAGGTTTTCATGAATTACCAAGTTTAATAATACATATTCTCTAGAAGTTTTATAAAATCATAAACTTTTCAGAATTCATCGAAGCAATGAACTTTTCATTCAATTTACATTGATTTCAATGAAACGGCGGAAATTTCAAATTATGTATATTCTTTCAACATTACACAATAATTTATATAGTTTTGATATGTAAATATCGACGGTCTTAATACGTAAATTTTATGGATGTTGGTAAATACATAGAGGACCATGCACACTGGCACCAGATCAGAAAGGAAATGCCTCCGTATGTGTTATACCCTACCCCTAGGTATTCTATAAGAACCATGGTCATGAAAGGGAAAATATACTAACCCGTTTCAATCGCGCATTTCATACCTAAAACACGCAGTTCGGTGAATGTGTACTATGGATATCAGACAAGTGGTAATTTATCTTCCATTGTGTACCGGTCACAATTTTTCAATACATCTTATCTTAGAAAAACAACGCGTAGTTTATAGTTATTTCAACGTTACACAAAAAACTTGCTTGAACTTCCCTGGTGAAGTTCCGTTCTAGATTATAAAACCATTCTGACTGACTGTTGTGAAAATGTATGTCAATCGTCATTTTACTACACGTGTCCGCTAAAATGTGAAAATGCAGTATAAATGTGCAAAATGAATAAAATAAACAGAACAGATGCAGACCAATGTACGATTTCAAAATTTAATTAAAGATTATATACAAGGTGAATTTCATTCATCATTTCGAGTTTTAGTGTAAAAATGTATTTTTTTAATTCTGTTTTTGTTTGTTTATGTTTCGCCAAAAATATGCACACTGCCGTGACCTCTAGACCGGATGTTCATTAGGGAAGGTCAATCAAGTTTTTTCTGTAACGTTGACGAAAGCACAAAATATGTTGATAATTTCAGCAATATGGAATATTGAGACAATGTGACTGGTGCACGATGGAAGATAAATTATCGCTTGTTCAATATACTAGGTACCTATTCACCGAACTGCGCGTTTAAGTTGAGAAATGTACGATTGAAACGGGTTAGTGCACTTTTCCCCGTTCATGACCATTGTTCTTATAGAATACCTAGGGGTAGGGTATAACACGTACGGAGGCATTTTCTTTCTGATCTGGTGCCAGTGACCATACATTAGTATGTTCTCTTATTGAATTTATTCAAAGAGTTAATTAACATAATGAAATAATGAGTAGCCAAAACATACTCTTAACATAAACAGTAGGCAATTACTAACAATCGCTGCAAGGAGTATGTTCATTTGCTTTTTGGATGCAGTAAAACACAATGCGAGTGAAAACTGTCATTTTTTATTTCTTAAAATGACGTGCATTAATATCAGACATTAAAAGAAGCTGTTATTCAATTTTTCATAGTTAAATGATGTATATCTAATACATATTAGTTGAAAGCAAAGGTGGGTCAATAAAAACCGCCTGTGAAAACAGTCCTTTTTAATTTCTTAAAATGACAATCATTAATATCAGACAAAATAAAAATCGCTTTACTAACCACTGAACAAGCCTTGTAGCAGGCGAATTGGAACAGTACACCAAGGTGGTGGTGGGGAGGCGGAGGTCCACCAGTTTAAACAGTATTAAATTATTATTATTAATATTTCAATTCTGCACTTTCTCCGTTCACTTTCGGATCCAAGATAGTAACTGACACAATCACGCTTTTACTGCCTATCACGCGCCGTAATTAGGTCTCTTATCAAAGGAACATGCATTCATCACGTAGCGGTTCCATACAATCTTCACACCATGATAATAGCACCCGATTAAAAGGGATGTTCAGAAGTATACGACACACGAGGCTAGACTGAATTGTTAAACTGTCCAACAGGTCAACCCAAACAACATTTTTCTCGAAGAAAGTACCATTTTGTAGTTATTTAATGCTACAATATGCATGTTTAATACGGAATGTAATTTCCATTTTCATTTTCAAACAATAAAAGTTTTGTCTTTACTGTTGATCTAAAATGCAATTATATTTTCTGAAGTTACGTGTACCATAAAAGGACTTAAAACAAATGTTGTTTTTCAAGAAAGCTGGCTTCTATCCTTCTTTTCTTAAAAGGATCAATTGTCTTTGGCAGGCAGTGTCTTTGGAAGGCAGAGTCTTTGACAGGCAGTGTCTTTGGTAGGCAGTGTCTAGTTACAATCGAGAGAAAGTTAGCTGCTTTTCATACTTCAGTAATGATTATATCGTGTTACTATGTATGAAGACCATAACAGTTCTTTTTGCTAAAGTCGTGATTCTTCTTAATAAATTGATCATTGCACTGGTTTACTGTTCCTTGTCATATATTAATGTGATGACATGATATATGAAGGTTAAAAATATGGGGTTATGTTTTCTTTACTAGGAGACCATGAATAAAGACTTACTTTAGGCAAAACTTGCCTTCTAACCGTGACTCTAAAACCGACATCAACACAGACATTGTTACATATTCGTCTTCAGACGAAGACATCTCAACATTTTGATATGCTCATTTATGACAAGATATCATCCAACAATACTTTAAACTAGTCTAAACAGTTAATAAATGAAACACTGCAATTTTACTTTGATGGAATTTGTGTTATGAGTTAGAAGAAAGGAGTAAGGTTATTTGGAATTCGGCAGTTTTATATTGCAAGAATCCGTCTCTGCACAAATGAAAATGAATTTTGCATCTGCTTTGGACATGGTAAAATACCATATGAAAAAAAAGATTGCTTTAAAGGTACCACGGAACCTTTATGTTAAATTGTTATCATTTAATTATGACAACATGACAACTTGTCAAGTGCTAAAAGGTTGGCGTCATGGTGCTATTCCTAACGGCCATTTTTCGCAAGCCAAACACTTTTGTGTCTTAACATTACATAGAGGGAAATTCATGCCAAAAGGCCATATTTATGGCCCCTTTCAAGGAGTAGGTATTATAACATTTTGCTCATTGTTCTTCTGTCCGTCTGTCGGTCGGTAGACACTTTGATTTCTTATTAATTGCTACCAACTACTAAACCCTACAGAGGTCAAAATTCATAGGACGTACACCTGCCTGTGGTCAGTAAATGACACTTTCTTTTGGGCCATAAGGTCAGAGATTACACAAACAACCAAAACAATGTTTTGTCAAGTTTAAAAATATCAGTTTATTCAAAACCAAGAAAAAGGTCCCACAGGAAAAGCCACATTAAGAGAATGCAGTCGCTCATATAAATACAAATGCGTAAAATAAAGTAATATCGCACATGCAGACATGGACAAGCATGCAGATATGTTTACTCGCAATATGAAAGACTATTATCTCGAGAACAGGAAGAAAACGATTTTCATACTTTTTTTACAAGTCATAAATCTAATTTAATAAATCATTTTAATGAAATTTAATAAAAGTGTTAATATGTCTTACGTAAATAATACTGAGGCATAAAGGATATATTTTCGGATATAAAGTAACTGCCATTTTTCTGCTATAGGCATAAAATATATTAACTACTTGTTAAATGATATGTTCGCAAATTGTTTTCTCAAGTAATTGCCAAAAGTTTGAATATCACAGTAGAAAGTATTAATCCACTATTTTTGATTACCTCCCATTATGGCTATATGCCGTATAAATTCATGTGCAATACTGACTGATGTACTTTTTCATTTCTGTAATTGTCCACGTTCTCTATTTTGATATCTGCTTTAGCTGTCTTTAACATAAAGTAAAACGCCTTAAAGGTCTTTAACATATTTAGAATTAAATCAAGTACTAGTATATAAAAGCATTATCCTTCTACTTAAAATACCTGAACAAAGTTTGGCACTAACAGCTTTTTTGATGTGTCAGCAAAAGGCTATATCATACGTATATATGCACTATCAGATTTAAACTTGCTCCTGTCCTTTTGTTTGTTCTGACATATTTCTCATAATACAGGAATAACTCTAGCAAACTGTTTCTAAATTGACGTCTTTATTACTCCTGATTCCGATCACAGTATGGTTTAACCATCACATAAAATGTATTACTTTAACCCTTACCATGCTAAATTTCTGTAATGGACTGGTCCATCTTCCAATTTGGGCAGTACCATTTGTCATTTGAAGGGATGTTTACTGAAAATTTATTATAGCGAATGAATAGCGAACAGTGCAGATCATGGTCTACTCTACAGTGGCCGCAAAGCAGAACCAATCGTTTCCAGCATGGTAACGGTTAAAGGCTTGAAAGTTAATAATATAAAGTGTACAGTATTTATATAAAAATAAAAAGGGAGCCATGCAATACTTGTTTTGCAAATCATCTGCTATGCAACAGATAACTGACTTGTCAAAACTTTGGTATATCAATCACATTTACAGAAAATGTTGACAAAATGAGTGTTATATTCGTGTCCTTCCACATTTAAACTTGTTGAAAAATGTGATATTGATCTGATGTCAAAATAGAAGTTTCAGTAGCGTAAAATCGTATCTGTAGCTGGTCAAACAACACACCATACGTTAAAATAACTTCTAGCCCTAGCCATTTGTATATGTGTGTGTTATGTATGATGATGGGCTACATTTTTAAGAAGTATAAATGTGATTAGATCAATATGTAACGCTTTTCTTCAGACACTAAAATGTCTTACAATAGGTTAACATACACAAACACAATAAGTATGATGCAGAATTTCACGAAGAACCCGCGCGGCTAATGAAACTGCTTGCGACACAAGTAGCTCTCTTATTGCGACAGATATTAACAGGCAAAGTACCAGTTTGTCGTTTAAAACTATATGTATATATTACTGCGTCATTAGATTTGGACAGATTATGATCGACATTTCTTGTAGAGATATATGACAATAAAAATGCCTGCCACGAGTGCGAAAATTCCTCCAAATATGGCCAAATACATCCACCATGGGCCACCACCAGAACTGAAATATAAGATACACGTGTTTAAACATAATTTATTAAGGAATTATGCATATGATTTACGTCGACCTTTTCTCACTTATTTTGACTGAAATTAAATTCAAAACTTTTAAAAACACAAATGTTCACTTTCTTAACTTTTGAACATATAAGTTCGTATATTTCTGAATGATATAGTCCATGTTTGAATTTGCTTTCACCTTTAGAAATAGGCTCAACATTCCGCACCGGATTAAACAACATTGACATTGATTTCTCGTCCTGTTTTATTTATCTTTGAGATGAAAGCTATATTTACATTGCGTGGTATAACTGTAAGTGATAAAAAATGAATAAAATTGCTACATGGTTGATTTGAGAAATGACTTTTTTAAATGAACTTGTTCAAAAGACATATATCTGACGGTTTATCATTCGGATTTAGATAAACGCACGTTTTTAAAACATTTCAATTGTTTGTTACTACTCGTAAAAAATCAAGAACAATTAATGACGAGAAAAGCATATCGAAAAAAAGAAAGCCTTCATCTCTATTTTACATACGATATGAGAGAACTAAGAGAATAGATAATTTTCGAAAAGATTCACAATTGACTATGTTTACAAAAAAAAAAACTTAAGATGCTGTTGCATAACAATTGATATTCATTTTTACTGATTGTAATTATTTCTAAACGTCTGCAAACCTATATTGGTTGACTACTGCAGCTCGTGACAGATGAAAGTAGTTTCATTCAAAAGAATGAGGAATAGAAATGTGTCAGAAATTTGAGGTTTATCATTTTGATTTTATATTTTATACCATCTATTGATTAATTGCCTATGACACTGAATTCTTCCTAAACATTAGTTTAAACGAAATGTCAATTCAGACGATATTTATATGTACGATTTAATCCTTCCCTGGTGATAATAGGTTGATACGCTTAAAGTTAATTAAACTGACTTCAATATCTCTGACAATTTTACAACCAATTGACGACATTTGGATGAGTTAAAGCACGAAATACATACCCACTAGACCCACCCCCGCCTCTGTATCGGGCGCGACCCCCACCACGCCCTCCGCGACATTCAACTTGAAATTCTGAAATAGAAATGAATCACAATAAATGGTTAAATTAATTATTATCAAATGTAGATATATGTTTGCATTTTTTCATTGAAAATGAAAGAAACGATGTAATAAAATTGTTATGGTCACTTATTTCACACACATATTGCTCCACACCATCGTGTTGGAACAGCGACATGGATCAAATTTGTCATTTAATGAAGCCATACTGCAGACTTGTTTTGGTTTGTTTGTTTTTTCTCTTAAAGAGGAATATCTTGAGTTTCTTTCACCTTCAAATTTGATTTCAAACTTTCCTAGGGTCACTTAAGTCATGATGAACGCTCAGATTTGGACATACCCATGCAGTGTATGTGAATAAAACATAAATTAAAAATCATATACTATAAAAGTAACATTTTTAAAGTTTTTTATTTTCATTTACAAGGTCCTAGACACTTGTGGTATAAAAATATATATGAATCATGCCTATATATTCTAACCACATATAACGATATTTTGATGTATGCTCACATGCCAAATTTCTTAAAACAGAAGAAAAACAGCATCAAAAACAACATATATCTACAGGTAATTTATGTGCCTTATATAATTATACTTCAAAGATTATCCTTACGGGGTTACATTCTCGTATTTAGCCATTATGATTAGAATACACAAATTACTATGAAACACTGTACAAAAGTCACATTTAAAATTATCAGTGGTGCACCAATATCAAGATCAGTCATTTTACAATGTCCTAAAACGTGAAAAACATCAAAGTCAATAATGTTTCATTTTACCTACACACACAATAGCTTTTATGTAATTTGAAGTAATTACGCGAATATGGTAATATATATATAAAAAACGTTTATCAAACCAATTCGTGATTTACATCTTTAACGATTTTAAGCAATACTTTTTACGACAATATCACAACCGCTTATTTTTCATTTTATTTCAATTCTTAAGATTTTGAAATACCATAAAATACCATTAATTCTTTAACTGCGGGATTGTCCTAAAACTGGGGAATTTACCCTCATGACATGAAACACGTTAACATAAATATATATATGTATACAATATTGAATGCTTGTTATGGTAAAGTGTATGTTTCAGCTATAACTTTTTAGCCCCTGCAAGGAACAGCCGATCAACTTCACTCACTTGAAGATTTCGGCACCCAAAGCGAGGTTTCCAACCTTCACGGTGTCGTAAATGAGAAGGAAGCATAAAAGATCAAAATAGTTTTGAATTTATATCAACGCTACATAAAATTGTATATTTTGTTTTTAAAATCGTAGCCATTACTTACTATGATTATTCACTAAGTTAGACGCGAATACGTATCCAAATATATATGTACATCTTGCGGGTTATAAAAAATGAGTAAATGAGTAATAATGGTGTATAATAGTCCTCCTGAAAATTTTGTCGGCGATTTATTTTCATTCTTGTTGCTTTGGACGATAAGTACACAAAATCTTTGAATATCACTGTTGATGTTTGAACAAAAAGCTATAGAATAACCTTAAACTTTTACTTAAACATTTCACATAGGGGTCTGAGTATTGCACGAGACATGGTGGTCATTTTTGCTAGATATTTCAAAATCTCATCATGCATGAAAATGTTCTGGGCCGAACACGAACAACTGTAAACAAAAACAGACCATCCTTGACCTCTAAGTTGTCTAAATTGACCTTGACATACAGGTTTGGTTGTACAATTTGGCTATCGTCTTGACATGGTAGTCATTGGTACCAAATGAATTTTCAATCCCATTATGCACGACAAAGTTCAGGATCGGACACAATTTTCTAAACTCCGACTTTAACTTCAACAAATACAAAACAAACACACCCGTGAATAGGAATAACACGGTATACCCCTCATTACGCGGTCATAAAAGAATATAATATCGATATACATGTTGGTTAATCACACATGAAGTATGTTATACCAGCAAACGTTAAATAAAATGCTACGAATGTCATTTTAAATATTACGTACCTTGTAGTAATAGAGCGATAACTGTTACAAAAACAAACAAGTGTATTAAACCAATTCGTAATCCCATTTCAAACAATTTAAGCAGACCGCTATATTTCGAATTTTTGATAAAATGTGAACGCTTTTTCCCTTTTACCTATAAAATGTTTACTATTTTGAAATGCACCGACGGGAAGGTGGTATGCGTTGTATTGTGTGATTTCGAAACGTTCACAAAGTCAATAGTTTAATACAGTTTAGTTTTAAATCGTCAATGTCAAATATTTGAAAAAGCTTTTTTTCTTTTTATCTTTATGTTTGCTATTTTGAAATGCACTGACGAGAAGGTGGTAATGAAAGTAATCAATAGTTTAATATAGTTTGGTTTTAAATCGTCAATGTCAAATATTTGAAATAAAGATAAAACTGATTTATAAAATCAATTTACAACTTTTATTAACTATTGTAAATAAATATAAAGGTATGATCACTTTAAGCTGTATATCATGTTCATTATTATTATATTGGCAGATTTAGTTTGTCAACAAAATCAAGTTATCGGGTTTGAATAACTACAAATATTAATGGGTAAGATATCTGCAACAGGTGAAGAAACTTATTGTTGTTTACGGATGATTACTTTTAAAATAATATTTCTGATCTGAAAATGGAACTTTTTAACTGCTTCATTGCTGTAATGTGAAAAAAAGGGCATTGTATACAGTACATACTATTATGTTGGGCAAAGTCGGACTAAAGCTAGAAAGAAAGATACAGATACTGGAATTATAGTGATTTTTGTTATGGACTTTGAAAACAATGTTACATCCATTTCCTGTTTTAATATTCGTATACTCAGGAGGACGCAATGAAACACTTAATCATGCATGATATATTGGAAAAAAAGAGGACATTGTATTCATCTAAAATATTGTCTATTTTAGATGAAAAGGTTAATATTACATTTTAATCAGTAAATGACTTATAAACCAGGAAGAATTGTGAAAATAAAAACGTTTTCCTCTAACGTATGAATCAAGGATAAAGTTTTCCTGTATTATATAGCGGAAGATTAAGGCTTGTTACATTAAAATAAACATCACAGAATCGTATAGAGAAAGTATTAATTACAAAACTAGGACAAGACAGCATATAAACATCAATGCGATGTCATGCGTGCGTGCGTGCGTGCGTGCGTGCGTTTGTGTGTGTGTGTGCGGGCGCGCGCGAGGTGAGGGGTGTGCGTGTGTGTTTTTGTGCTATGTGTATTTGTTATTTAGCCATGTTAACGACAATGTCTATTTGTGTATTCCCAACTTCATAGTGCTGCCTCACTAGAATTTCTTGCCTTAAAAACATGACATAATACCCCCACACAACAGAGGCTGACCAATCCTAGAACAATTCTCCAAATTAATGCTAAGCGTGATTCGAGGACGCTACTTTTTCCGTTTCCCACGTCATAAGGGAGAGAACCCATGACGTCAGCACTCAACACTTCGTTATTACGAAATAAGATTTCGCTATGTGACGAAATGAAAATTATTGAGTATGTTATTTCAGGTGTTTCGTACAAACAGAATTTTCTGTCATCCTAGAAGTAGTGCAGCTAATTATTGAAACAAACATGCTTATCAAACTAATTCGTAAACCTACCTCTAACACGTTTTTGTGCAGTCGTTGTTACTGATTAAAAATGAAGTCAGGAAATACCCTGTTAGTTTTATGGCTTACATACTTTCCGGTTTTGTCGGGATTGTCCGTATTTATGATATTTTTGTTTGAAGCTATAAAGCTTTTGTTTACATTTTGAAATTATGCTGAATATGTTTTTTCGTATGAAAATCAATTTGAGCCGAAATTCATATCTTTTATTTACTGTTTTGTTTTCTCTTTCATTCACAATCGAGCGTTGTTCCACCTTTGGCGTTAGTTGGGAATTATGGGAAATTTGAATGCAATAGTATTATACAGTATCATCAAAGGGAATCCGTTTACGCGAAAAATATACATATTAGAACATGACTCCTTATAAAAATGGTCGGTCAATTGTTTACATGACTCGTTGTGTACATAAACGGGTTAGAGTGTGTGTTAAATGATCTTTCTATATTCAAAAAATGACGGTTGTTCTAAAGTCAACCCCTCAAAAAAGTCAAGTATTCATCATGACATTCATTACAGGACGCCCTTGCAGCCCTTCAAGTCAGTCAAACAGAATAATAGTAAGAAAGACTTATACAATGACGCTACAGATAAAATCTAGTGAAAATACACCAAGCTGTCCATGAGAAAAACTTATTCAACGGTTGATCCAATTCACCACAAGCGGCCATTTAAACGTGTTTAGCCAAACCAGTTAATTTGAAAAATGGGTCTATATAGACTTAGACTGATGAAAGTCTATCAGTAGGTTCATGTGAAGAAGTCATTTACAGGTTGTTTTCTATTTTTAGTTCTGTTAAGCGGATATTAACTGAATAAACATGAGATGTCCGTAAACGAACGCTACAGACTAAGTTCGGTGAAGATACATCGGTTTTCTTTCTTTTTAAACGAGATCAAGTGAAAACATTTGAAGACATTTGAAGGAGGCCTATGACAGGCCCGATGAAGTTATACCAAAATATCGTTAAACGGTTTTAACTACATTGTATGTTTAGCCTAAAATATGCCCTGATCGGTCTTGAGTACGTTTTAATCCTTCCGCCTGCATAAAACAAACACAATAACTGTTGGACACATCAGAAATGACACCAAAATTTACACAGTGTCAATAAATGCATTCACGATTTAACAAGAGAAAATAAGGATGGCGTTTGATAACAAACTTTACAATGACATAAAAAAGTACTTTCAAGGATAAAGCGAACAGTATGAACTTCAATACAGGGGTGACGGTCCGGTTTTTTTTTCTCCTTCTGTGATATATTGAAAAGCAAGCACTTTGAACCTAAATTGTGAGTTTCACAACAAAATTTCAACAATGACACACTGTATTCCTAAAGTCTATCACTAGACTAGAAATCACCTGACATCCACAATAAATATTTTGCTACATCTGTGATGCTGCCTCCCTAGAGTACTTTTAATCCTTCTGGGCATATATGCAGTCTTGCAGAAAACTGTTAAATGGAATGACACAAATTGTCACAGTGTCCGTAAACACATTATTTTGATATTCATCCATGGCTTCCATGTACACCGCCGTAAGAATACGTATGCGGATGTCTCTAAATTGTATTTTGTACTTGCAACTTATATAAATGGCGCGAACGGTACATGTAGCTTGCATTTCCATTACCGTCCATGAATATGCTTACCAAAACATAGTTTGCAGCATGTTCCTTTATATCGTGTTGTGAAAATTGTAGTTTTGGGGTCTTCACCATTTCAAAGAATTACATTTAAGGGACAACCAGAAAGTCCTTCAATACCAGGATGACGCTGTATACGCTTACTATAGTGTACGGTATTATTTCATAAAGTATTTGTGCCGCACCATGAGAAAATCAACATAGTGCATTTGCGACCAGCAAGGATCCGCGCAGTCTGGTCAGGATCCATGCTGTTCGCTAACGGTTTCTAATTGCAATAGGCTTTGAAAGCGAACAGCATGGATCCTGACCAGACTGCGCGGATGCGCAGGCTGGTCTGGATCCTTGCTGGTCGCAAATGCACTATGTTGGTTTTCTCATGCTGCGGCTCCTTTACTGGTTCTATTAGTTGTTATATTCTTGAAAAACAATAGGACATAGTAAATAAGAATTAAAACAACAGGATCTGAAAAAGGTTAAAATACATTGGCTATGAAAAAAAAAAACATTCATTTTTATATACCGCCTTTAAACTGTAAAATATCTACTTTATATTGTTATATGGTTCTTACAGAATTAATTAGTTTCTGGAAAACAGTAGCGGTGAATCATCAAAAGAAAGAGAAATATCATATTGTAAACCAAGACAAATTACCCTGTTTGGAGTTTTAATCAGTCAAGACGTTTATTAATACGTTCTGATAAATGTTTCCCGTGGTACTTCGAATCAAAGAAACACACTGTAATTTCATCAAAAGAAATATGATAATGGAATGAACTGAAATATCTTATGAATAATATCCAACATTGCGAGTTGATTTTCTCTGATAAATAAAGAAAAGGTACCGTAAAATATGGCTATGCATCGAGAAGTCATTGCTCCGAGAATAAGAAACTTAGTTCCAAGAGCAGTTTTAGTCTGTTTTTCGACCAATGACAAGCTGCATTGTGTGATGAAAAATGCTTACATTCAATTAAATAACTGTTTCAATGATGTTGTTAAGCAATATAGGAAATTCTAAAACGTTTGACAAAAAAAAATGGTATTAAGTATCTTCTTAAAACTCGATATCAATCATATTATTTAAAACAACCGAAAGATACTGCCATAAATAAGGTGGAGATAGTTGAAATATAACCGTTTTCAAAGAGAACGATGAAGTTAAATACAGTATATGAGTTAGTTATATTTTTTAAAAATGTACCACCTCTTGATGAAGTCAGCATGTAAAACACCAGACGAGAAAGGGTTTTGGCAGCTTTTTTATTTAACTTTAAGAACACCCAGCTTCGTGCATTTAATAATGCCACCCCATTATTAGCAATTAAAACGTTGGCTTTGAAGTGAACATTTTAAAAGTATTTTAGATAGAATTCTTTTTTAAAATGTTTATTGAGATTGTAAGCCTATATACGTATTTAAAAGCTAGTACCTCATATTTACCAAAAAACTGGCAGTTAATCATATATCATATGCATATCTTGACACGGATTTAACTTTAACCCTTACCATGCTGATCACGATTGATTCTGGCTTTGCGATCAGTGTAGACCATGATCAGCCTGCATATCTTCACTGTTCGCTATTAAGCCAGTATCTTTTTGGTACGTACCCCATTTTGACAGTTAATGATACTGTCCAAATTGAAAGATGGACATGTTCATTATAGAAATTTAGGAGGGTAAGGGAAACGTAGCACCGAATTTAATATTTTACATTATAATGAAAATATGATACTACAGCTTATTAGTCACACTGCAGGTCGGCTTGTTCAATAAGATATTATTAGACTGATCTTGACTGAATTGCATTATCACCTCTGGATAAGCATAAGTGTCAGGTGTATGGTATTTAGTTAATAACTCGAAATTTCAAGTTAAGTTTCTTGAAATTTCGATTTACTAACTCCAATAGTTTACGTTGAGGTATATGTCCTGGCCAAGATAAGGTACCTGGTGTATCTATCGGGTAGCCCTGCAGGGTCATATCATTAAGATGACCGAGCAGCGTTTACTCAAAAAATACCACTATTAAAGCTCAATCCAGGGGTCGTGGGTTCAAGCCCCACTGGAGTCGCGACCATGACTTCTCATATGACACCAGTAGTGTCTTTTCCTAGGAAGCGGATTCGGGAGTGGTTCCAGTAAGCTTGAAGCTTTCATCACGATCGATCTAAAATAAATTAGTATAAACTTAGTTTCTAGTTCGAGTCCTTACCACCTAGACATTTTTCCATGTAAATGAAAGTATATATTCTGGATACAGTTTGAAATATAGAGGCGACGGTAGATCATACGTTGATGTATAGTATTATACGTTCATTTATTTATTCATTTTGTGTGGTTTAATGTCGAACCGAAACAAATATAGGTCACATGGCAACATTCCAGCTTTGATTGTGGAGGAAGACCCCAGGTGCCCCTCTGTGCATTATTTTGTCACGAGCGGGCACCTGAGTAGAACCACTGACCTTCCGTAAGCCAGCTGGATGGCTTCCTCACATAAAGAATTCAACGCCCCGAGAGAGGCTCGAACCCACATCGATGAGGGGCAAGTGAATTGAAGTCAGCGACCTTAACCACTCGGCCATGGAGGTATATGTTCAAGTCCCTACATGTTGGATACAATATATGGATGTGTAGATAAATGATTCTATTTCTAAGAGTTAGAAGCTGTCCATTACGGTTTTATTTTTGGCCTTTAGCAAACGGACAGACGTTCAAATTTTGCGGATAAAAGGGCAAGTTTCGAAGTCGAAATTTCGTGTTAATAAGTTAGGTAACTCGAAATTCGACTTATTAACTCGAAATTTCGAATTAGTAAGTCGAAATAGTATCTCAAAATTTCGAGTTGATAAATAAAACGCACCTGACTCTAATGCTCATCCGTTTGTTTTTTTTTTAGTTGTTGTTTTTCTTTTTTTTTCACTTTGAAAAGCTTAAATTCCTAAAAGCGAGGAAAAACCACGTTAGGACATTGTCACTGTTGACTTGATAAACTAAAGACTATCCTTGAAAGTTTCTTAATTAAGCACAAAGATTCATACAAAGGAAATATCTGTCCGTTTCATATCACCCCATCGGGATCCTAATTATGATAGAAACTACAGGTTTTTTTTTATCAAAGAAAACAAATAATTAACTAGGAGTCATGAAGTTGAAACGAAATTTCATTTTCAGATGAAATATAGAACTTTGTAAATGAAATGACGTCAAAAGTGACCAGTCAATGACTTACAGCAAACATAAAAGCAACCATGAGATGTTTATCATGTAAGTTTATTGGAGTTACAGTCTTGCTTTACAGAAAAGGTGTTTGCATTGTAATTGTTTTATGAAGGACGCCTTGCGAGAAAGTAAGTAACATTTTTCATTCTTGGCATTTTCGTCCATTAGGATGTACACATTCATTTACTAATACTTGATGATTCTAATTTCATTTATGACGAAACTTCAGCTTATACAGAAATAATACTAAGTATTTTTGTTTATATAAAACCTTAAAACTTAAAAAAAAATGATATAAAGAAATGCTATGATAAAGCCAACGTCCTTATCAAAATGATAAAGAAGGTTAAAAGACATTTATTTTAATATTTATACTACATTCATGTAAACAGAGTCCAAATCAACTGGGCAGGATTTCAATTTCAGATTAGGGTAGTATTGTACGTTTGGAACACATATTTTTCTAAAATGTTAAATATTACTAAACCCTATTTTTTCAAAGCAGAACTTTATCGAAGACAATTCAGACAACAAAAAGATGGGTTCGTGAATCTGATGTTTTGTAAGACTGTTTTGTAAATATTGGTCCTGTTGTCTATTTTCATAATGGGCTTCTACTTTAAATGACATTTTCGCGTATAGAAAAACGATTTCACAACGTAACTTTTCATAATTACTGTAGTTGATTTAACTATTTTTGATCATATGACCAAATAAAATATGAAGGTCCGTGTGCTTAATTTTCCACAATTCGCAAAATATTAGTCAATAGAATTAACCTTAAGTTGGACAGTAAAGCTGATTAACAGTTATTACATTGGACTTACCAACGTTTATGCTACCTGCATAACGGCTACTAGGTATAATTCTAGATCTTCCGGATAAATGACGTTACGCCGTCACTTCTGATTAATCAAACGTGCGGAACTACCTTGAAAGTGTACTTGATAAATTTGACAGAACTCCCAAAACTGATGAAACAGTATCTACGTACATTTGGAAATGACAAATGTAACGATTTTACATTTTGATTTAAGTTTTATCGCCTTTTTTATAGCACTTCGCTCTAACTGGATTAACTTTTTAACATAGAAAATTCGCCCGACAACGCAATTACGTATTCTGAAGTTCGTTCTTTGAAAGAATTGTTGAAACAATTAAACAGTCTGTTAACAATGTTTGTAATTTCTTTTTTAAAACAGACAGGCATGCAACATATGATCTGATCATGAAATACTTTATTTATATTTATCGCGATAGTGCTATGTTTACAACTGGGAGTTTTAACACTAATACTGTTTTTACATGATTTTAGCGATGTTTTTCAATGTTCTGAATTTCTGTGTCCAATCGCTCATTTAGTCATTCCGTGGTTTGCTCACATGGTTGTTAATATATATCATAGGGAGCTTTTGAATTAGTTAAATAGATCGTAAAGGGGCAATGGGGATACCAATGCTAGTTTTCTAATTTTCGTAATAATGGAACTACAAATACATTACCATAATTAATACCGTAGTTATCAAAACTAAAAGTAATTTAACGTTACTTCTGCAGCAAGCTATACCACGATCTTTCGTTTGATTAACATGAATAACTATTTCCGACCGTTTCAGTCGTTTTATATTAGACAAAGATTTCAACCCTTTTACAGTAGATCTTTGATTTTGCGCCGACGAGACAGATTGGGACTCCTAAAAGGGAATTAATGAATTGGTTTAAAATTATCACCTGTTCTTTACTGGTTTATCACTTTGCCGTTTGGCTTCTATGATGTCACTGTTCAAATACATTTTAAGTTTAAAGGTTTTTCATGTATTTTTGTGTATACGATTTGTCAGGGATTTGTCTGATGGGGTTTATTATATTGACAAATTGTGTTGTATAACAGAAGAAGCTAGGGTTTGTGATGGCATGGCATAAGAGTTAGATTTTGTGCAAATATACTGGTTTAAACTTCCTAGTCTTGGTTTCACCGTTCCAGTACATTCACTGGCTGAGTTCCTTCTTTGTCTTGGTTACATGTGTGTTTATTTTCACCCTATTCATTTTGTAGTTGTGCATATGTGATATGTGTCCTGGTAAATACATTTCCATGGGAAGTATTTTGTGGGTTATGTTCATAGAATGCTACATTTTCTGTTGAAAGTGTATCCTTAACTTTGAGAAGTTAAGTTTAAAAAGCATTTCAAAGACACTGCAGTATTCCACAACTACTGTACATTTGATAAATCGTATACAGCACGAAAACAAAGGAATCAGCTTCACTCAAGACACTACATGCATTCCTAGCAACTAGATGCAGTATTAGAGTAATATCGGTTTAAATGAGCACCAATGTTTATAACAAACAAAATAAAGTTCTGATTTTACGTGTAACTGTAAGAAATGGTGGACTCCTTATAAACAACTTTTGAGTTGCTACATTGACATTCATATTGCTTCATCCTGTCGGATTGCTTCATCCTGTCGGATTGCCTCACATGTCGGATTGCCTAGTTCTGTCAGATTGCCTAATCCTGTCGGATTGCCCATGCTGAATCAATTCTCCTGTTTTGGTGTTTGAATCAAAACACATGTCTTAGTATATATTTGTTTATTCTTTACTTCTAAGTCTGATATGGCTTATAAACTGTGTGCGTGTGAGTTTGGGTGTAATGTCTTTTTTTAACAATTTTTCAGTCATTAAAATACGGTGTCTACTTGTAGCAGTGAGCACAATGCCCAACTTCATAGTGCTGCCTCACTGGAATATCACGCTGTAGACACGTGACATAATATCCCATCCAGTCACATTTTACTGACACTGGGCTGACCAGTCCTAGAACTATCATTTTAATGCTGAGTGCCAAGCGAGAAATCTACTAGTACCGTTTTCCACGTCTTTGGTATGACGCGGCCAGGGATCGAACTCACGACCTCCTAAACTCGAAGTGGGCGTTATACCAATAGGCCACCGTGGCAGTTTGGCTTATAATCTGGCTTATAAACTGAAGGTCATATAAAAGATCAATATATATATATACTTTCGGTCTGATGAAGACGAAATATGGCATTTGATTGAAGTGCATATACTAAGCTAATAGTTTACGTTTTACAAACATAACGTATTACGAGTCTGTTTCAAACGCCATAATTACACACATATACATGAAATTGCGTCCATTGAGTTTTATAAACGCGATAGCGAAAAGTACAGAGTGGGGTTAGGTGTGCACCGTAACCTACCCGGCTGTGTCTTTGCTAATGAGTGTTGAGTTCCAAGGCGATACTGCACTGTGTTCCGTTATTTGTTCTTGAATTCCATGATGTATGTGTGTTTGGCTTTGCCTGTGTTTTCATAATGCAGGTCAATTTGCAGAGTGAAAACAGTTTGTTTTCAAACCGAAATCAGTCATGTGCTGATATATTTCACTCTAATTTACACAAATTGGGGAATTCAGTGCAATCGCATCAGCCTTCTTGATAGTAATTTCTTTTTACTGCATGACATGCGATTTGTTGAAGGTTTCATCCCTAAATGTGCATTTGTGACCAAGAGAGAGAGCCAATGCCACAGAGATGGCACTAAGAACTGGTGTGGGAGTCAGTGTAATTTATTGTAAGGTGTAACTTGTTGAACGTATTCAAATTTACAGCAAGCTACCGTTTCCTTAAACTGTACTGAGAGACATTTGCACTTTTTTCTATTGTTACATGTCTAAAATCAATCGAAACATTAGGCGTGTATGTATTTTAAATGTATGGGGCATATCCCTTTTGAAATGTTTTCAAGGCCAACGAATTCGATATTGAATTGAGTTGTGTAAACTCTTCTGCAAACGATATAAATGAAAATTTTGTAAGCTCTTTAAAAAATTCTTTTATTTGCAGCATTTGCTCTGTTGCTTAAATATAACTATATAAAATTAAAAATGTTATGTATTGGAGATATTTATCCCCGTTAAAGAAGGATGGATATAAGTTGTCATTGTTCGTGTCCGTTCTTTTGTCGTTCCGTGTTTACAAATGTCATATTGAGTAAATATTTAATGAGTATGTTTTTAAAGTAGACCTATACTTGCTACCCTGCATTTTTTAAACAAGTTATTATATTGATATATGAAAGGTTTAATAATTTCTGTGTAGAACTACATTTACCATATTTCAAAATAAGGGCTTAGATTAGTTTAAGAAAGTATGCAAATCAATATACACTCTTTTTTATTTACATTTTTCTAGTTGTTATTAGCGCTGCGGAAGTATCATTGGCTATATTTCAACTCACTTGATAGAGAGGGAGCCAGTGTTTACAGGCCGCGAAAGTAATTCAATCAATACAAATGCTATAACTGAATTACCAGAAATATCTAATTGATAACGTCAAACAAAGTAAATCCAAAAAGGAAAAAGCACCATTCTAATAAATGTAAATTTGCATTTCTCTGATCGTTAGGGATCATAAACAATTTTACTATAATAGAATTCCGCTAAAACCGGTGCTAGGGGTTGTAAGGGGTGTTACACTTTTAACAGCTCTCATGAACAGATCCAATCAACCCGAATCTTTTATTATGTTGCCGGTTTGTGTTTTTTACTTCCAAACCATCCACAAGGCGATTTTTACATTATCGACTTCCTGACACGCTCTTGAATATGACTAATATGGTTAAACTGCACTTTTGATAAAAATTATGTTTCTGGTATTTCTGTCATGCAGTGCCTCAAAGTGATAACACTGCAATACCCCTTGTCAATCGGTGTTTCCACTAGTATCACGAAAATAACGTGTACATTTTGGATAGACTGGACTGATATCTTTAACTTGATTTGTTTTGTTTATTTTATCAAGTACACTGAACAGCTTTAACCCATAACCTGCTAAATTTCTAAAATGGACGTGTCTGTCATTCAATTTGTGCAATACCATTTATTATTCGAAGGGGTGTTCACTGAATAACGAATAGCGCAGACCATGCTGATCTTGATCTGCACTTGTCGCAAAGGCAGAATCACTTGCCACCAGCAGGGTAAAGGTTAAAATCGCACACATGACTACTCTGAATAACTCCAGTTTGAGGCAAATATTTTAGTTGAATTTTATATAAGGTCGTAGCACTAGAATTCACTCTAAACTGAGTAAATTTCATAAAGAAGGAACGCATAATCACGAGTAAACATCTGGAGGTAGCCACTGAGAAAATGAGTAGCAAAATGACACAAAATTGGTTAAAATACTGATTTATCAAGATACATGTGGCATATGACCAGGTTCGCGCACTCGAAATTACTTTTTGTAATTGTTGATGGCTAATTGATAATCTTAAGTTCGATGCAACCGATATTCGTGCACATTTTCTGGAACTTTAAATGTTTATCAATAAGCTCCTTTTTTCGTTTTATGAGTGAGTCTCGAAATACAGGAATATTTTACAAAAAACATAATGTATCGTTTCAAACATAAAACATAAACACAAACAGCCCCTTTGAAGGCT
Source organism: Mercenaria mercenaria (assembly GCF_021730395.1). Lineage (NCBI taxonomy): Eukaryota > Metazoa > Mollusca > Bivalvia > Venerida > Veneridae > Mercenaria > Mercenaria mercenaria. The sequence continues at coordinate 46,047,201 of NC_069361.1, read as the reverse complement.
GTACTTCGATTTCTTATTATGTTGTAAAATTGGAAAAAATGCCGCTGTTAAAGGGATCAATATTTCAGTCCGGCAGTTTTAATAGAAGAGATTTTCATCATTTTACCTCATATATCACATAGACTTTATCGCCGATCCAATCTCATGATTATTTCTCTAAATTATCCAATTTATTTTCATGCATGAATGATTTCAAAATAAAATAAGATAGTAAAATGTTAGGACTTAAACTGTCTTGATACCAAATATTTTATTTAAAAAATTCCCAGTTAGTTAAGCACAACGTCAATGTGCGTATTCACTGTCGTTCAGTGTATTATTTCGTCAATTTTTTCATAAAAAAGCTCTTTCTCTACTAAATCATTTTGGTGGATTTGTTTAAAAAAATCATATGAAATTAATGTCAGGCTTATCGAAGAAATACAATCAAAAACCTTATAGAAATCTTAAAGGAGTGCTGCACTATCCTAAAGGTTTTGCGACGGATATTTAAAAGGTCTGGAAGTGTTATCAGTTTTGTTTGTCATATTTTCAGGAAAATACATCCACGACCAACTGTAGTTGTGCTTGTTCACAAAAACGCATGTTAAATATTATTTTGCCATTGAAAACCATAAGAATGAATATTTAAAGTGATCCATCAGATAGTTTTCAGCTTATTCTCATAATTATATGTATTGATTTTCGCGTCGAAATCTGAACCTCTTTTATATTAACACAGGAACAAATTACGGGTCCTATGCTGGAATTATCGTTGCAAATTGGGAGTACAGCAAACAAAAAGACTCCACTCAGGTTGCTTTGAAAAACAGTGGTAAAGTACAGAACCTCCATCTAGAAAAGACTGAAGTACAAAATATACAGTGTATTATTTAGGTTAGTACCAGGATCTCGCCGTTTGTACCAGCCGCGTCCTTTCACCCAGATAATGCAATTAATTTCGAGTTTAGAGATCAAAGTCAAAGATATCTTTTGTTTCACTCAGAGTTGTTACGCAATTTTCTGAATTTCTAGATAATAATCATAATAATAATAATATATAAATGTATGTTTGTTTTCTTATTTAGTATTAGAGAGCATATACTACGAACTACAAAGACTCTCCATGGTATGGACAGCACTTGAAGTAGTGGATGCCAGTTTTGACACCAAGTTTGCTTGATAATACTATATCAATAACATTTGTGTTACCATTGCTATAATGCCTGTAAGTACTAATTTGCTTCAGTTGGAACATCGCGTTTGACTAAATCTACAAGTATTCAGTTTAATCAAGCAAGCAAAATATTTGGATTTTAATTCTATATACTAGATAGACTACAATTTCTAACTGCATTGCAATGATCAACAGTCTTCATTACTTTATGCGACAACGCCGCCCATGTCAAGGAAATGGTGGTTATAATTTAGTTTGCTAATAGACAATTTGTACCATAAGTTGCAATGTTTGGACATTTATTACCCGTTTAATGGACATCTGTCGTTACCTCAACAAGTGGTTTACTTCATTGGCTAAGAAACGCACTTTTCCGATGTGACGATATGTGGTAAGCACATTTTGTGGCTAAAGCTTCGGTCTTGATATGGTTTTGAGTTGCACATATCATTACAGAGGCCCTTTGAGTAGTTCATTCTTTAGAAAGAACACAGTTCTAGAAGTTACTTTGATATTTGCGTGAAAAGCTGTACATTGATAGGTAACTTAATAGTATATCACATTTTAATTCAGCTGGTAATCCTGAAAATTCTTGCTGCATTTTTCTTTTAGGAAAATTATTCCATGTACATTTTTTTCAGATTGAAACCGACGAATGTTCCAAGCATTAAACATGTATATCTGGCATTGGGTAATTTTATTCTAGTTAGTTTTAAACTGTTAACTAACTGAACAATACTGAATAATTGAAAATATGTACAAGTGACAAAAAAAGAACAAGGACACATTTTCGCGTTAGTTTAAATATGAAGTGTGTGTTATACCTTTTCTTTGTAAATTGATACTATGTACATACAAAATGGCCAGTTTAGATCAATATATAGAGTATCAAATTTATTTACACATATTTCGAATACTTTTACCGATATTGCTAGCCTTTGGTACAGCCGGTAATGTCACGTCTATCATTGTGTTAATGGAGCCAAAAAATCGAAGTTCTTCGACTGCACGGATATTAGCTGCTCTTGCTGTGTCTGATTTGCTTACGCTTTGTGTACTATCGCCGAGCGTTTGGCTGCGCATTGCGTATGACGTTGAGCTAAGGGATTCTTCGGAAATTGTATGTAAATGTCATTTCTTTTTAACTTTGTTGTCAGGTCAGCTGTCGGCGTTATATTGTGTAGCCCTTTCTGTTCAAAGATTTGTTTGCGTAATGCTACCGCTCAAGGCTAAGTTCATATGTTCTTTAAGAAACACAAACATTGCAATCATCAGCATAACAGCTGGCCTTACTTTAGTAAACTTGCATTTGCTTTTCGGAATAGGATTCAACGAAAAGGCTAAATGTACCCGAAAGGAAGAAATGTACAGTCATTTAGCAATGAAAATCTGGATGATCATTCAAGCTGCTGCTGTTAGTTTTGTTCCTGCCATTATTATATTGGTAGCAAATATATGCATCGTTGTTAAACTGGTGAAGCGAAATCGGTTTCTCGCAACAAAAAATGTGAAAAGTAGCTCAAATGCCAAAAATTCGTCTGTGAACAAGAAAACTTCAAGAATGACAATCATTCTGATGTTAGTTCACGTATCATTTCTTGTTCGCATCACTCCAATGGCAATTTTTTATCTTTTGTACGGTGGCAAACAACATTATTACGGAGATTCGCATCAAGATGCTGTCATTTTACTTTTTTGGTCTGTGGCGATCTTTGTGTATCTCGCAAATACTGCAGTTAATTTCGTTTTGTACTTTCTTAGTGGGTCGAAATTTCGGAAAGATGTCAAAGATCTATGTTGCTCCAAATGGAAATGTTAAGCCATTTCCCTAATTGCAAATGAAATAGAAAGAAATATCGTTTGGAAGCACTAAATGCAATCAAGTTAAAACAGCTGTCTCGGTTAAATTAAGCACATTTAAATATCGATTTAACTGTAGCATTCTTTAACTAATGTACAATATAGTTTACTAACTTAAAGTTACAATTTAAAGGCATACAAACACTAAAAAAAGCATAATAGCGCATTCAAATCCCCAGTTTTTGTTGTTGTTGTTGTTGTTGTGTTATTTTGGTGTTTTTTGCTCTGTAGAGTCATTTTTGTTAAAAAATGCAATTCTTTTTGCTGAAATCACATGACAGATCTATGCTTAACATGTAGGTTGCATTTTCAAATTGAAATAATAGCATGACAGAATTTCATATGGATACTTAGATCATACACCACCACTACAGTTTCGGGTCTCATTTTTAGCTGATTTTGCAATTTGTATGTTTAACTGAAAAAAGGTTTCTTGCATCACACATGACCCTCATTTTTCATTTGATATTTTTCAGCACTGACAATATTCTTTAAGTAAGTAACAGACATTTAAAATGGGTCAAGGTATATGCCGCAGCCATTTGAAATATGTCAATTTTATATAGAATAAAGAAGAACAACTATTTACAGTGTTGTGACCAAAAAATGCATCTCGGATACTCTGACGTCCTTGTATCACGGCACAAACTCAGGACAGTTACATTTTGTTCATCCATATGATAAAATATTTTCTAATGTAAACGGAATGTGTTTCCTCATCATCAAATATAATATTTTGAATTCATATACAAATATACATGTTTATATATATGTAATATATGGACTACAGAAATACGTCTGTTATATTTTTTATATCTATGTCTACCTTTTTGTATATTTCATTTAAACCTGAACTATACACATATGCTTTGGCTGGTGTTTGGAATGATATCTTCGGTATTTATACGGTAAGAATTAAACAGACTTGTTTTAAAAATTTGCGATTGATGGTTTTGTTGTTGTTAAAATATATAATAATTTCATTAGAATAAACATGATTTAATTAAATGGTTAAGGCATTATTCAATCGCCTTTGATTCAGATTATTTTGCTCGAGGCGCCCGTAAACAAAGGTTAAATATGCTAATTTAAAACATACTTCACAATTATAGCCGTTATTTTTTATACCTTTTACTTCATTACTTTGATCCATTGGCTATTTCTGAAAAAAAAATCCACATTATATTGTTTTTATTTACTTCAATCGATTGATTTGGATTTGTGGAAAAATTAAGAAACATACTTCATTCATACAAAAATATATGTTGTATATAGATATATACTATATAAAGCATTTTCATTATATCTTAGAATACACACTGTCATGTTTGACCATTTTTTTTTACTTTTTCTATGATTGACTCGTTATAACTTGTGCTTTAGTACACCAAAATGTCTACATTCTGACTGAAATTATTAAATTCTTTATTACAGACAAGACCACCAACAAGAACAATGACATCAACACCAGCAAGAAATGTAAAATGTATTTATTCGAACATTTCCTATATGCAATTCGCCGACATCCTACTTTTGGTGCACGTACTTATAAAAAACCATCTCCGACGAACCAACCATATCTATTGCACATTTATAACTTTTTGTCTTATTGTTACACTGATTTGGTCTAATTTGACTTATCTTATTTAGTTGACCCACATTTGGAATTACTATCTGTTACATTTGTAAGTTTATATTGCATATTTACAGATACTATTTGCATATCAAAACTGATATGCAAAAGTTTTAAATAAAGTATATCATCCTTTTATATTTTATAAGTTACTCTATTTTAGTCTACTTCTTTTGAATTTATGGAGTCTTTTGTCTGTTTTAGTGTTTGATCGAAATATCTTTGACCGAGTAACTATTAGATGCATTAGGTAAAATCTAGAGTTCAAATATGTTTACCTAAAAACAAACAAAGGTCCTTATTTCTTTACAAAAAGTTACATACTTCTTGATTTCTATAGTTTTACCTCAAATACGAAGGGGTGTGCTTTTTACACGTTTGATCTATCTGTAATAAACTTCATTCATCTAGTCGCTATTGTACTTGATTATCAGAAATTCTAATTGGATTTTGATGGTTAGGCCTATAAGATGATTGTTGTGCGCTGGTCCGTACACATTGTTTTAAAGTAAACATCCGCTTTATGTATACAGCGGTAAAGTAAAAATAAAAGTGGTCCGAGAATTGACACTTGGGGAACGTTGGAAGTTACTGTCATTGGTTTTAATCTGAAGTTACAAACTTCAATCAGTTGTTTCCTGTTAAATAAATACGACTTAAAAATTAATTGTACTATCCGTATATTTATACAGTCTTAGTTTAGGTCGTAAAATAGTGTGATCTACAAGATCAAATGTTTTTATTACATCAAGAAAAACAGCACCTACATATTTTCCAGAATGTAAGTCTTTTAACCAGGCATCTATAAATCGCGTGAGAGCTTTATAAGCTAAGCATGGATGGCTAGGTCTAATTCCTGACTGAGTTTCGTGTATGATGTTAGATCTTCTTTTAAAAAAAAATTCTGGTTTTTTAATCTCACATCATATATGAAAACAATCTAACATCATATAAAAAAAAAACTTAATATAAGATGAAAGTAAAATGTTGAAAAGATCTTCCAATGAAAAACTACTTTAACCTTTAGCCTGCTGACGGCAAGTGATTTTTTCTTTGCGACCATTGCAGACCAAGGTCAGCCTGCACAGGCGGACCATGGTCTGCACTGTTCGCTATTCAATCAGTAAATGTTCAGTGAACACCCTTTTGAATCATAAGTGTTACTACCCAAACTGAATGATGGACCAGTCCATCTTAGAAAGTTAGCAGGCTAAAGGTTAATACAGTTACATGTAACCTATATGACATAGAAAATGTTACAAGTTTGATGTTCAACACTCAATCGACAAAATTATATTTTCAAAATGTATAACACACTTTTATCATTTCACACTCCGATGTATATATCAAAAACAAATTTTTAAGAAGTTTTCCGTTTTAAATTTTGATGCATATAACATTGTATACAGTTTTATTCAAAAATTATAATTATATGCCCCCGAAATATTGCAAATGAATTAAACACATTAAAAAGTTTGTGAATTTCAGTTTAATGCACAATTATAATTGATTGAAACAGATTCTTGAATTTTACATGTGTTAGTGATGTTATTGTTTCTTGTGATTGTCATAGTATTGAAAGAATACATTTACAGTTTTGTTAAAATTGTTATTAGGAGTAAAGAAAATGACACAAAATGATTTTACATATGTTAAATTTGGAAGAATGACCCAACAAACATTGTAATTGTATAATAAATTGAAGAATTGAATAAAATTGTTACAGAGTAATGATAGAAAATTATATATAAGTTTATGAATTCTTGAGAATTGATTTTGAAAATGCACCCAGTAAGGTGAATTGGTGATCTTAATCTGTTAAAGTATTACTATGTTCACTAGACAAATAAATGTTGGTGACGTAAATGCTTTTCTATTTCTTTAAAAACAAAGATACTTGTATTCAAAATTGACATAGTCGATATGAAGATTCATCAAGGACACTAATTTATAGAAGAGTTTCAAGACAATTTAAATGTCATAAATATTGACAAATCAAGATTAAGGGTTTCTTCTCACAGAATACAAATTGAAGCTGGTCGATGGGTAAGGCCAGTAAGCACTCCTGTAAATGATACAAAATGTTCATCATGTAATGTTTTAGAAAACGAGTTTATTTTAGTCTTGAATATTCATTGTATAGAGAATTTAGAAACTTGTACACACATAAAAAGTTTTGGAGACATCCTAGGTACACTTATTTGAATGTAATAATGTCTTTCAGATAAGAAATCTTGTTAAGAATACATACTATGCTTTTGCTTTAAGAAATGAAATAGTTTCATGGTATAAATAACGTTCAATTATCTGTGTGTAAGTATGTGGTGACTAATTTCACATTTCTGTATACTTTTACATAGTAATTATTTCAGTTATATAAAGCTTAGATTGTTTTCTAGTATTAAACGAATATATTTAACACTGGAGACCGTTAAAGTTTAGCAAGGTTGATAGCCACTATTGATCATTAGCGTTAGTGAATTTATCTATATTGACTGAATTGTTTTAGTATTCTACTTTTCTCCACCAGTCTTACTTTTCGTTTCGATAAGGTGAATGGTAGTAGTCTAATTTATACAATTTATATTCATGAACTGTGGCTTGAAAAGAACATTCTGCGTTAGAATGGCAATGAAATTACGCGTATGTGGCAAACTATCATTACTACGTTGTAAATAACCACGTATTTAAAATTCATTATTTGATAACTGATTAATTTTGGATTAATCTACATTTCAAACTGATATGCAATGATACAAATATCTTTCAACAAATCCAATAATTTGATTGTTAAAACATTTTTCTATATGATGCGATAGTTTTTCATAAACGCACGTCTGTTTTGCCATGTACCGTATTTATATATGAAAATGTGTTTATCTTATTCTCCCCATATATCACCTCTGTTCGTTTATATTCTGTATATGTGTGCTTATAGCCCAGTTGAATATTTTTTAATAAACTCTTATCTCATGTGTAACGTGTTAGTGTCTTTCTTTCATGCATATAGGCATTTAACGTGTTAGTGTCTTTCTTTCATGCATATTGGCATTTAACGTGTTAGTGTCTTTCTTTCATGCATAAGGGCATTTGTTAATGTTCGATTTACTGCAATTAAAACTTGCACTGGTAATATTCTCATTTTAAGGTCTGGTTACTACTATTACAAATGTTTAATCATCATTGCAGTTTTTATATGCCTATATGGACTGATCATGTATGTATTAAAACTATACAATATTTTGAGCAAGTCCCCCGTTTACTTTTAATGTAATATTGTAATACATATACTCATCTTCATTTTCACATAAATTGCAAATCTTTGTGTATACATGCAAGCGCGTTTGCTTTGGTGTAGTGTTTGTCCTCAAAAAACATTAAGCATTCGTAGAAAAGTTCAACACTTAAGGTAGTTCTGCGCGTTTGGTAAACTAAAATTAATGAAGTAACGTCATTTATTAGGAGAACATACACTAAATCCTTGTTTATGCTTCGAATAAATGGCAATCCTTGTGTTAATAGATAACACTAGGAAAGTTATCTTTCTTTAGATAAATACCATACCAAAATTGTTTATATAATTATGAAAAAAAAATATTGCATACGATAGAGGATATGTAAAAGTAGTAACTGTGAGAAGTTTCCTTAAAATATCCTTAAAATAAACATTGATCATATGAAATCCATTTGTTGTAATCTAACATTATGTAAGGTTCCTTTTATATCACTTAAGTATTTCGAAAAAAAGTTATTTGAATACATAATCCGTGCTTACAAATGTTGTCAACCTGACAAGAAAACTGGCAAGTGTTTGTCTTGACTTTTAAGCTATGGACTGGATCTTACATTATAGTATACTGTGTTATTGTATACAGCATCATTGTTTACGGTATTATTTTAAACGGAAGTATTGCATTGCATGTATGACACAATTAATCGAGGGCTGAGCGTAATATTACCATAACTCCTAATAAATAAAGAAAGAGTTACGGCAGTTTTGTGCTCAACCCTCAATTTGTTGTTTAATTCTTGAAAAACTACCGTTGTTTGGATAAAAACAACATATTCGTGCACAGGGTTTCAAATAAAATATTGGCTATGAAAAAAAAGAACTTTAGCCATGAATCAAAAGGATCTAAGATTCATTTATACCTGTAAAACTGTTAAATGATGTTTGAATTATATTATAATATGGTTTGAAAAGATTTGGCGAATCAAAGAGAAATCTCATAATTACACGCAAAGGAAAATCACCTTGTTTAATAAATCCGGACGATTCTTAATTAGTTCTGATCAATGCTTTGATCAAAGAAACACAGTGTAATCCAATCTAAAGAAAAGTGATAATGGAATGACCCGAAATATCTTATTAAATATATCCAGCATTGCAAGGTAATTTTCTCTGTGAAACGTATAAAGAGAAATCACCATTATGTTAAATATAGCTCTGCATACAGATGTACTGGCGGCAAGGATATAAAACTTAGTTCAGAGTCTAGCTTCAAATCCCAAGCATCTGATTGGTCGATTTTGAGTTCCACTTTGAAATCAACCAATGAAAAAGCTACATTCTGAGGCTGGTCTACAAACTCAATTTTATATATTTGGACAAAATTCTAAAGTGAAAGTAAGACTCAGTTAAGCCGTGCCTGATACTATTTTGCTAGGTTGCGATGTATAGCTTTTATTAAATCTAATGGCTTCTCTTAATAATGCTTTAAAGCGAAAAAAAACACAACATTTCTCAAACGTTGAAAACAATGACAAAAACTTTTAAATGGTATATAATCTTCATAACATTTAGAATAAGCGATATATGCCTTTAAAAGTAAAATGAACTATTTTGACAATTTTTAATATTCAGTTGCAAACGTTTTCAAAACGAACGGTTCTTAAAAAGACAATATCAAAGTACATTTCATTTTAAGAAGTCTATCAAATAATAAATAGTGTCAAGGTATAGAAAAACAGATGAGAAAGGTATAGCTGGCAGCATGTATGTTCAACTTTATGTATAGTCAATAATGCGAACCCTGCGAAATCAACAATTTTTCAATTTTTCTGCTTTTGATGTTTTTTTTTTTTTTTTTTTTTTTGCTTTGCTTTTCGTAATGTTCTCTATTTCTTTAATTAATATTTGTAGTGTTAACTGAACACGCTTAAATCCAAAGGAGCGAAAATTTGACCTTACGGTCAACTTAGGACACTGTCACTGCTGTTTGATAGAATTATCTTTGAAATCAATCACAAAATGTATACTGAAAAAGATCCTTAATTAAGCTTAAAGATACATACAAAGGAAAATACCTGTTCCAAATATGATAAGTTCTTTAGATCAATGAATGAAAATTAATCATTTATAATAACCAGGAAATCTTAACGTTTAAATGGATTTTTGTTTCGTTGTAAATTAACTGACGTTAATTAATCAGCCAATATCTTACAGAAAATATAGAAAATAACAATAGCGACATGTTATACACTTACATTTGGCGGAGTCACGCGGTTGATTTACGGTAAAGATGCTTTTGAATTGATAAATGAACGTTACCATGCGATAAAGTAAGTAACTTTCTGCTTAATTTGTAGCATTTGTGTACATTTAGTGTTGACATGTTTATATATTAATGCTAATTAAAAAGTGTGACGACTTAAAATTCAACAAAGGCAATACTTACTTAAACAGAAAAAAGGTAAAAAAGAACTATTCTGTTTTTGATATTTACGTTACTTTCCTCTTAACCGACTTCCGAAACAAACCGGGCACGTTTTCCTCTTTGTGAGATGATCGGACAGGTGGGGACACTTAACTCTTAAGATTCCAGAAAGGAAGGAAACTTCCCTGTGCCAGAGAACATACCAGTGCGGTCCTCTGTTGTGTTCCCTTTTCATGTGTACATGTATTTACATCCGTATTTTAACCATGACGAAAAGTGACATAGATTTAAGCCACATTTTAATAAGAGTGACATTTGTAACTATAAAGAATAAATAACAAATGCTGATCTGAAAATTAACAAAAAATTATGGCATATCTTACGAAATATGATTATCATTAGATGAAGTATGAATTGAAGGTGTCTAGCTAAATACATTGAAACGAAATAGGCAGTCCAGCAACAGAAAATCCTAGGCTAGATACACACCAAATTTTCAACATAATTATGATGTTTATAAAGGAAAACAAAGTGTGAATCCAATTCATATGCAGGAGAATGTATTTTTAAAACCATCCCCAGCTTTTATATATTAGACTGGCATTTCATAATAGGTTGTCCCCCTTGAAAATTATCCGATAATCAATATTGGTTTTCCTGCTGATATTACTTTGAGCAAAAGATTATATAGGAAAATTATTTTCAATGATTAACTTCAAGTATACCTTTTGGTTTGAGAATATTTTACCAGATATGACAGTATACGTCAATTTCTCCTCTTCAATTTGATGTGACAATATTTATTCTAACTGAAAATCTTCTTGCTTCCAATTTTGTTTTAAAAGTAGCACCATCGCTTATATTGAGCATATAGTGAAAATCACTAAACTTTTCAATTTCCTTTACTTTAGAGGCAAATAAATTATATTTTCCAAAACATGACAACTTATTATCACATATGTATGTGTTCTTGACTTCATAAACAATACAATAGTATATCTTTAATTGTGATCTTGCTTCCACTTAATGTCAAAGTGTACCAAGAAATTAAAAACTGTTGGATTTCTTAAAGTACTGATGAAACTTAAACGGTGTTAATTTACGGAACTGCATGTACCAACAACGATTCAATATAGATTTTTGAAATAATAACGTTCATAATTGTCTCATTAGACAAAAACAGAAAAATGAACAAAACAGAATAGAACAGAACTTTGATTTTTTATCCAACAACTGTTTATGTTCAACATAAATCAAACAAGTTCCGACTGAAAGTTAATATCTTTGAAATATTGAAACATTCGACGACAGGAAAAAAAACGACGTCAAAGAATAATTTTCTTAGGAAACTAGTAGTGTAATTTGCAAGTTAGGCGATCAGTGAAAGCCGATGAGAGAGGGAGAGAGTGTGTACATTTCTTTAAATAAAAGATGCAGCATGATTTCCACGCTGTACGAAGAAGGGGGGAATTAACAGACGCGCAATATCAGGTTTATTTTAGAAATGAAATCCAAGCTTGATAAAAAAATAAAACATCTAAATATAACAGCATGCTTTCCATGTGTTTGCACGGTAGGATTATCTCTACTTTAGTACGACCTACATTTTTTCACGGTTTTGTTCGTGGAAAGCATGCAAAATAGTCACCTTTACAGCTAAAGAAACTTTAGTTTACACTGATAAGTTTGATTTCATGATTGAATTGTATAATAAGCACAGACAAATATCTGAATGGCATATTTGATTAAAGTATATCATTGTTTATACAAGGCTAAGTAACTTAGATGACAAGCTGAATCAGAGCTATTTTAAAAAAAAAATTAGTTCGAATCTCAATGATACACATACACCAATGCTGATAGGAAAAACCAGAAACTTTACTTATAATTAAATGGATTCTTTCTTTCATTGATTTCTATGGAAAACCTTGCAGTTTACAGTAAGGATTAAGGCCATTTAATGAAACATATACGTGGTGTGTTTTAAAATAAACATGATAAAGAGCGAACTTCTAGGTATGTAAAGTTAAACAAAAGTACTGTTATATATGGACAAGAACAATCATACAAAATGGCAATACAAATCTCTCGAGTTTTTCTCGAGGAAAATTATTATACATGTTTTGTGTGTGTGGTGGGGGGGGGGAGTGCGGGGGGTGGGGTCGTTTATAAAATAATCTTCGGATTTCAATGCTTAGCCGTCATTTTCTGGCGGAATTCAGTTTCAAAAGAAAAGGGAAGAAATTTATTTAAATATTTTCATTTTTGTTACATGACAAAACGAATTCCGCAATATATGATTTTTTAACAGAAATGTTTTATATCTTTACAAGAATAGTATTTCCGTATGAATCTATAAAATAACATGATTTATATCAAAAACTGCCTACATGTTTCGCTGCTTTCTATGGAGAATTATACGAGCTTTATTTCCGTGTATTGCACGAAGCAATATATAATAAGATAAATGTAAAATATATGACGAAGAATTGGGTTTGGGGTCTGAATGACACGACTTTAGCTTATGTAAGGTAGACAATCCAATTTGAAGGGAATTGCTTTAACACAGTTAATAATCAAGGGAGAGAATTCTCGAAAATTCTCATTAAAAGCTGACCATGACTGAAATTGTGTTTACAAATGATAATGTTTGCATATTTTATGTATTAATATATTTTTTCATTTGTATAACGGACTAGGTTGCTGGTTTTACTTCGGGTATCTTGTGCCCATCCATACAAATGACTGCACTAACCTGCAATCTCAACAAAAGAAACGGAGGGTAGGGTGGGGGTCATGTTTGTTTCAAAAGACTCAGGTATTAGAGATTCGTAGCAAAGTGATGCACATGTATACTGACCTACAAACACATTGTTCTTTTTCAACTTTCGACGTATCACTGAACAATTGGCAGAAGATTTTTACTAACTTTGTAGTCGATTCGAGAACTTCTGATGAACGATCGACCATTTAGGCTAAGGTCCCTTCTAACGGTTAAGAACGCTCGCCCTTAACACAAATGATAAATGGTCAGCCAACCGCTAAAATTAGACCGGCGGTCTAGTGATTGATACAGACACTGTAAACATCCCGCTTAGCTCAGTAAGGTGAACACAGATCCATGGATCGTGAGGTCGAGGGTTTGATCCCCGGGCGGGCCGAATATTCTCCATGGCAAGTTTGATAAAAGGCATTGTGTTTGAAATAATTCGTCCTCCACCTCTGATTCATGTGGGGAAGTGCCAATTAATACATACGCTTGTGGAGAACAGGTTTGTACTGCTACAGAATCCATAAACACTAGTTAGGTTAACTGCCCGCTTTAACATAACTGAAATACTGTTGAAAATCGGCGTTAAACTCAAAATCAAACAGCCGCTGTACCAAAAGCTACATATTTGATTATAAGCGCTCACATGTAATCCACAGAAAACGGTTATCGTTCAAGTTAGAGTAATAATGCCAAAATGGAAAACAACTATACCCCTGTACAAATGTACATTTTTATTGGACCTTTATTAAGCTTTCTGAAATTATGATAGATGAGGTTTTTTAGCTTAATAAACAAGGGCACTGGTGCATGCCTGTATACTGCCGAACACTCGTAAGAAGTTTGTGCATAATGCTTGGCAGTATGTGGCTAGACCTTGTGTGTCGAAGCAGAAAATATATAACACGGCAGCAGATATTCTTTTAAAACAGTGTTGAGGAGGGTAGTATTTTTATACATGAAAAGTCGACTTGCATGTTGAGTTACTAGTGAATAAATGAACCGGTTTTAAATTCAGAATGAATGTACCCGTGAACTGCTGAATATGACTACTCGTGATACGTGATACTAGGTCACTGGTATCACTTTTACGGCGTTCGCCGTTTCACCGTGGGCAACCAGCTAGGCGATCATTTGGCTTCCAAGTCGACGGTCTTGCGAGATAGGCAAAGCGGCAAATCATAAATTTCGCGATATCAAATTAGGTAAAAATTTAGTTTGGGATAAATACTAGTAATGGTAAAACATACCACAAGAAATATTTTGCAAACTTTGGTACGGACCAAATATAACTATTTAATATTGTCATACCTTGTATAAATATATATTTATATTCGAATCCGAACTGTATGTTTTAAAACATTAACATTTCATATGAGAACCTATAGGCCAGAATGAAGCATATTAATTTTGTTATGGTTTCTTTGTGATGTCAAATTTAGGAGACCTGAACAGGTATATGGAGCCATTTATCTGACGGTTTTCTGCAGGTGTTCAATATTATTTATATGGATATTTCAAAGCACATTGGAAGTCAATCCCCACCATGCTCAGACAATTTCTAAAGACTTCACAAAAGGCAGCTGTGGGATATATTGTTGAACAACGTGACCTCCAGATATGAAGAAAGACAGAAGTACAAAACGTACGTGTATTGAACATGCGATACTGTTGATATGAGCATCAGGTTATCGCCGTTCGTGTCAGATCATGTCTTTCGCACAAAGAATGCATTTTATTTCTTTCAAAGATTTACTTTATTCTACACAGGGTCATTACTTGATATATAAATATGCATGTATATTTGTTTCTGTTTTTCAGTTTTGAATAGCAGATGAAATGGACTACAAAGACTCGCCATGACCTGGACAATCCTTTAAATAGCAGATAGGAGTTTGGACTCCAAGCTTGGTACTTCTTTGCTGGTCTGTGAGCACTAATTTTAACCTGTATGACTAAAATCTATACAAATGACAAAAATGCTCTAATTGTAATAAAACACATTTTGGAATATCGGCATTGATCATGTCAGTATGAATAAATGAATTTTGCATAATATTTGTTTTGTTAATAGACACTTTTCATAGGCCGTTTGTCGCCGACATAAAGAATCAGGTAACCATTTGGGCTAAGATGACAAAATGTGATCCACATGTTTTGTTGGTAAGACCTAAGTCATAACGAAATTTTTAACTGCACAAATCATGATTTAAAAGTTCCTTTGAGTAATTCATTCTTTCTAAATAACTAGGTTCTAGGAGTAAGTTTAAAATTTCTCTGACCCTAGTTCATGAATTGGGCCGTTTTCATAGTAATATTTGAGTAATTCATTTCGTTTACATATCACCGTTGTGTACATAAATTTATTATTTGCAAATTGTTATGCATAAGAGAGTCTACGTTTAGGCTATATGTTCGTTGAAAGCACTACAGTTCATCAATCCAAACTGTTAGGCAAGGGTCGTTGAACTTTACCCTGCTATAAATCTAAAATTGACTTGTCCATCATTCAATATGGACGTACAACTTACTATTCGTAGGGTTGTTAACTGGAAATTTACTGACTGAGTAGCGAACAGTGTAGACCTTGATCTTGATCTTAAGGCATTTTGTGTTCAAAGTCCTTAAATTATACATTTACTTTCCTAAGTTTTCTAAAAAGTCAAAATATAACTCTAAAAGTTAAAATACTGTTAGCTTAATCGCTTGTTAAAGTTTAGAACAACTGGGTCCGTCCAGTTCGTTCGTCAAAAATGATCACTTTTAGTGGCAGAACTTTCTAGGATAAGAAATTTTTCATACAAAACATAGTGTATTAGTAGAAGGCAATATGAAAAAAATACAAATGTACCCCTATTTTTTCCATCTGTATGTCAGTTTGTCTATCAGTCACAGAATAATGAATCATTGTACAAGACATTCTTGTGGATTCTGGGCAATATGAAGGATATGCTAGCTTTTGTGTTTGTGAAAATTCAACTAAAAGGTTCCGATCGCAAAAAAAACATTCATCATGCAACATATTTGAGAGCAATTGAGATTTTTTTTCATTAAATCTGACATATAAATAAAGCAGTGTGATCTTCTATAAGCTATCAAATCGATCTTTCCTTCATCTAAATATGTGGTTACTATGGAAAAAACGTATAATTATTTTGTATAATTACGTCTTTTCATATGAAAGAATTTCATAGTTGATCATAAATCTAATAACGTTTTATAGGGACTATGTATATCAAAATAAAGGTCATTTTGTCAATAAATTAAAGTTTTTCAAGATACATGTATATTAAAAATTCAAGAACATTTTGTAACCATGTCTAAATTAGCATAGTACAAGTAAGAAAATATGTTTACTCTCACAATTAGACCTAGTGAACCCCTAGTTCTTTCAGGTGACAGAAATACGTTTGTTTTTTAGGGGAAACGGGATCATAGGTTTCTTTCTTTTTTCTTCAAAGTTTTCTTTTTTCTTCATTATTATTATTATCATCATCATCACCATCATCATTATTATCATTTTCATATATTTTATAAAAAGTACAAAACAAAACAATATAAGTAACATATTTCATGATGTTTAACAATGAGATTATTGATTCATTTGCAAGGTTTATTTAAACTAACCACCAAATATAATCACCAGATAATCATCAGGTCTCTTAATTTGGCTCAAAAAGCATACAAATCAACACTCATCTACGTACAAATTATTTTTGAATAATGAGATCCTTAATACGATGTTTATACATAAAGATATTCTTTGGATCAAAGATAGAAAATTAATTCCATGTAGGGTTGAAATAAAGTTTCATTTATAGATATAACTCTGTTATAATTAACTGACGTCACAACTAACAAGCCAATCTCTTGGTGCGAATACCAAAACAACAACGACAGGTTATGCACTTCAGTTTGGTGCAGTCATAGGCATGCTTGACAGTGAAGTTGATTTGAATTGTTCACTTAAACTTTTTCAAACGAGCAAGTAAGTAGTTATTATTTAATTATTTAATTTTGCGTACTTGAGGGTGGACATGTATGATATATGCTGCTGTGTCAGATGATGGCGTACATTTTAAGCTATTGTCGTTAATCGATAAAATAGAAATTGACTGACTATTTTTATCACTGCATTCAGTTATTTTTAATCTTTTAGAATGATTTTATAACACTATGATTTATAATATACAGACGAATGTTATGAAATGTCAAAAGAAAAAAAGAAAAACAACCGCTGGATGTGACAAACAGGACAAATTGAGAATGACGCATGAAAAACTATTTCTCGTCGTTTAACGCGAATTTCAAAGTTCAGAGATAAAATTGATTCAAATGAAATAAAAGTCGGTTATAAATATATATATATATATATATATTAATATATATGTGTGTGTGTGTGTGTGTGTGTGTGTGTGCGTGCGTGCGTGCGTGCGTGTGTGTGTGTGTGTGTGTGTGTTTTTCACCGATTCACTTTAAATAAATGTGATCGAAAGTACAGTTTTAATTATATCAATCAATAGGTGTTACAGAGGCATCTGTATTAAGATTATCTAACTTATTAAAATGTTCAATAAAATTATTTACGCTGTGAGACTTTGACAATCGCTCACTAATATTTATAGAACAAATTCACTTAATGTTAAATTTGATCCCTAGGAGTGTTTAACACCCATAATGGTTGGATGATGGATATAAGAATATGCCTTTTGTCAGTCACCACAAACATTATTTTTTTTAGCATTAAAAGTATAAATAGCAAGAATAGAAGCCCCAAAAACTTATTTCTTTCCTTTTTTTTCTTTTTTTTTTTTTTTTTTTAATACTGAAAATAATCCAATAGTCCAATATGCGAAAAAAAAATGTAAACACTTCCAGGGGCATTCAGGGATTAAAGATCACGAAAAAAGTTATGAAATTATTATCATTTTTATTTGTCAGGGATAGTTCTGTAGAAACTGGTAAACTGTTGCCAGTGGGCTGAGGGGATTTGCATATTCCATTATCTCCTTGCTTAAGGTCGTTGACTTCGATTCACTTGCTCCTCAACGATGTGGGTTTGGGTCTCACTCGGGGCGATGAATTCTCATGTGAGGAAGCCATCCAGCTAAAGCCGATGTTTCTACCTGGATGCACTCTTGTGATGAAATATAGCACGGAGGGCCACCTTTGGTCTTCCTACACCATCAAAGCTGGAAAGTCGCCATATGACCTATATAATTGTTTCGTTGCGATGTTACAACTAACAAAAACAAAAATAATCAACGTATAATTTTGCTTGGTTGCATTTTACGTTTCAAAAGGATTTTCTTACAGGTTTTATTATTTTATCATTCCAGATTTTATTATTATTCAACAATACATGCCAGCCTATTTCTTATAAAACCATTCTATGGAAAAAAAAATACAGTTGGTTTAACAACTGACGTAACATATCTAATATTTGAGACTAGTCATAAAAGTATGGCAACTTCAATTTGGATTAGAAAAGAATACTGCAAATTTTTAAATCTTAACAATTTTTCATGAGACGTTTTGCTCTAAAACGAGTCAAGCAAAAGGCGATGTTTTGCTCATTGAAGAATTGTAATTATAACAAAATGTGATCATAGTTAAGAAACCTCTGACAAAATCTTTTGGAAGCATAAAACACAACGAAGCAACATAATAGCGGACGCTATTTAATGGAGTATGTCCTATGTGGGTAATGAAATGAGCATCCCTGGCTCAAGTGGAATGTTACAATAGAAAAACTGAATGTTTACCCAAATTACCAAATAAATATAATAATACTGAGGCTTAGTACAAGCTGACGAAACTAAATATTAGGCGTAGTGTTTCTGTAATAAAGGTTATTGAAAAAATAGACTGTTGCAGGATGGTAGATAAATTGATAATTGTTCAATATGCGCAGTATCATTTTGCAGAGTTACGCATTCTTTGCGCGATTGAGACAGTCCTGTATACTTTCCCGGTAGGTACCATTGGTGTTACATGTACAATTGCATTTTCTTTCTGGTCTGGTGTATAGCGCGGCTGGACAGGTATCTTTGATTTTTCGTGATTGTTTTATCAATTTTACTTTCACTTATGCAAAAACCACTCGCGTGCAATGAAGTCATCCGATCCAGGTGCGAAGCACGGTCGTAAAAATTAGTTACCATTTTTTCTAACACAGTTGATATTAGTATGCCGTGTTATATTCGAAATAATAAGTTCCCAAAAGTGATTTATCGTAAAATGACCCGAGCTTTTCGTTCTTATGCGAAACAATATATCACTCAGGCCGTATTCTGCGATAAACCACGTTTGGGAACTTATTATTTCTTAAATATAATGCACAGGTTCGAGTACTTGTAGAACTTTATGTCAGACTCCAGGACAATGCAGCTATGTTCAATTTTGTATATGCTCGTAAAATACTTTTATGACATTATTTTGCTATTTGAATACAAGAATGTTACAAGAAATGAGCCGATTAAACTATTAACAGTTTTCAGCAAATATTCAAAACTATGGCAAACTTTATGAATTCTATATTTGTGCTCGTGCTCTAACATGTATTGAAATATCAAACTCTGTTATATGAACACAGGGACGAATTACGAATTGTGGGTCCATTGCCGAAAATATAGTAGCAAAGTTAAATTAAAGCCTCCACCCCCAACAACACAAACGATTTTGAAACAAAAAGAATCCACAGAGGCACAGGAAAAAAAGAATGTTGATGTACAGAGGCTCCAAACAGGAAAGATTGAAGAACAATGCTAGCGGATACAGAACTTGGTGAAATATTGAGGTATTATATAAAGATTTCGTCTTCTGTGTCTAAATGATATAATTTAAATAACATAGTTTAGAAATGAATGATGTGTGTTATTTCACACAGAGTTATTCAGTATTTTTCTTGATATTTAAAAAGTGTAATAGTAATATATATTTGATTTATTTTCTTTTTTTTTTCTTGTTACCATTGAAATAGTAGATGTCAGTTTAGACTCAACGCATGCTGGATTATACATGTATGTCAATATTCATGTTTACTTTGATATCGTTACTGTTAGTACTAATTTTCTTCAATTTGAACATCACGCTTGAATAAATTCCATAAGAATTAGTGATAAGAAATTATAAAATTTCATACTGAAAGGGAATGCATTTTGAAATAGCGCTTTTGTCATGTAAATATGAATAATGATTTTGGTATTATATACCAATGGTGTATTTAAAGAAGTTTCCTTTCACGTATTACCGAAAATCTATATATTTCTAGATAACCTTTACAATGTCTAGCTGTACTGCAAAGAATCAATTAACCAAAGGTCGCCCTAACTTACCTCTTTTAGAGAAATGTTTTACTATCTCACTTGGTACACATGTTCATGGTTATCTAGAAATTTGTGCGATACCTAGGTCAAAGGTAAAATTGACTATATTAGTTTGCTGACAGAACATTTTGCCTTCGTTTGAAATTGTTGGACCTAAATAGTCTATTTGTCGTCAGCTCAGTGCATAAAGATGGTTAACTGTATTGACACAAACAAGCACCTCATCGCATAAATAGTGGTTAACTATATTGACACAAAGGAGCACCTCATCGCATAAAAAGTGGTAAACTATATGGACACAAAGAAGCACCTCATCCAATAAATAGTGGTTAACTCTATTGACACAAACAAGCACCTCATCGCATAAATAGTGGTTAACTCTATTGACACAAACAAGCACCTCATCGCATAAATAGTGGTTAACTCTATTGACACAAAGAAGCACCTCATCGCATAAAAGTGGTTAACTCAATTGACACAAAGAAGCACCTCATCGCATAAAAGTGGTTAACTTAATTGACACAAAGAAGCACCTCGTCTCATAAAAATGGTTAACTTAATTGACACAAAGAAGCACCTCGTCGCATAAAAGTGGTTAACTTAATTGACACAAAGAAGCACCTCGTCGCATAAAAGTGGTTAACTTAATTGACACAAAGAAGCACATCATCGCATAAAAGTGGTTAACAGTATTAGCATAAAGAAGCACATCAGCATATAAAAAGTGGTTAACTGTATTGACATAAAGAAGGAGTTAACAACTTCTTTACTCTGAGCTGACGATGAGTTTACAAACTGCCGACCTCATTCATGTATTTAAGTGAAGTAAATGACTAAATAGTGCTTTTATTACCGGTAACACTCTATATTCTAATTGTTTTGATATATGAAATGTAGGTCTTTAAAGACAAAGCCTTCACGTAGACACTCTAATGCGTAAGATTTTGAAGATGTTAAATTTAGTTACAACATTACGATATGTAAACGAAATAAATGCCTCATATATTGCTGTCAATGTACAGCTCTTTATGCAATTTCAAACTAACTTCCAGAAAAAAGTTCTTCGGACAGAATAAATTGCTTACTATCAAGACATTTAATAGTCACTTTTGTAAGTCAGCTATTTATGATCTAAAAATTCTTGCTGTATAATATTTCCAGTACCAAAAATGAATCTATTTACATATATGTATACACGTTCGTTATTTTCTTTTCAGATTTACACAGCCGTGTCCAAGGATTCTTGTAAACATGTGGTATTAATTTGATAAACTTTTGAAACTTTTAGCATAAAGTTATTCACAAACATCAACATCAAGTACACTGAAAAACTGAAAAACTAATACGGTAAAGTCATAAAATCTAAGAGAATGCCTTAATCTAGGAAGGATTTGGGAAAAGTTTTACAATTCTTTCAGAAACGACACGCGTTTTAAAATAGCTTCTTTGTCGAGGTCAGGATGAAAACGGACATAAAATAGCAATGACGCAGCTCTGTCACAGGGTAGTAGTTTAAGTATAGTTAAAGTATTCTATAGAATTTATATATACCAACAGAATGGCCCCTTTAGACCAATATATTGAGTATCAAATCTATGTAAATATTTGTCAAATAGTTTTACCAATATTGCTAGCCCTTGGCACAGCTGGTAATGTCACATCTATCATTGTGTTGGTGAAGCCAAACAATCGAAGCTCTTCGACTGCTAGGATTTTGGTTGCTCTTGCTGTCTCTGATTTGCTATCGCTTTGGACTGTGTCGCCATATATTTGGCTGTATGCTACGTTTGGTCTAAACTTAAGGGATTCTTCTGAAGTTGTATGTAAATGCCATTGGTTTTTCTCTCTTTTGCCAGGTCAGCTGTCGGTTTGGTATTGTGTAGCCCTTTCTGTACAAAGATGTGTTTGTGTAATGCTACCACTCAAAGCTAAGTTCATATGTTCTTTAAGAAACACAAATATTTCAATCATAACCATAGCAACTGGGGTGATTCTATTAAGCGTCCATCTGCTTTTCGGAATTGGGCTCACTGAAGATGGTAAGTGCATCCGCAAGGAAGAAATATATAGTACTACCGTTATAAAAATATGGAGAAACTTTCAAATTATTTCTGTCTCTTTTGTTCCATTCATTATTTTGTTTGTAGCAAATACGTGCATTATTGTAAGACTGGTGCAGAGAAAACGGTTTCTTGGAACAATAAACAGTTGCTCAAATGGTCAGAGTTCGACTGTAACAAAGAAGACTTCAAGAATGACAATCATTATAATATTAGTAAGCGTATCATTCCTCGTAAGCATCACTCCAGTAGCAATTTTTTATCTAATGTATGGGGGCAAGCAGCTGAACTATGGAGATAAACATCATGATGCTGTTATTCTTCTATTCTGGTCTGTGGCAACCGTTGTCTATCTCACAAGCAGCGCAACTAATTTCGTTTTGTACTTTCTTAGTGGGTCGAAATTTCGAAAAGAAGTGAAATATGTATGCTGTTGCAAACAGAGTTGTTAAGCCTTTTCCTAGAGTTGGAACTAGTGCAGCGAGATGTATGAATAGTACCAATACACAGATGAGTCTCAAAATTTACATAGCTATTTGTCTAACGTTTTGCGCAACCATCTATAACTCCGAAACCGGATTTTGAAAAAAGAAATATTTTATATATGTGTAATATTTGCCTTGTTAACATCGTAAGCATCTGATGCCAGTTTTTAGTTTCATTTTCTTTAAAGAGATTTGTTGTCAGTAATCATTATATCGCTTACCATTAACCTTTCTTTTTGAAGCACTGACTGAATTCATCGTGAATACTCTAACAAAGTATAATTGCGCTTCGGTGTGTAATAGAAGTGTCTTCTTGTGGTCAGCTAACAACAGAAGAATCACTCTTATAATCTAAGCGGTTATTTTAGTTTGTTTATCTAGGCATGTATTGCAGGATGGTAGATAAATTGATAATTGTTCAATATGCGCAGTATCATTTTGCAGAGTTACGCATTCTTTGCGCGATTGAGACAGTCCTGTATACTTTCCCGGTAGGTACCATTGGTGTTACATGTACAATTGCATTTTCTTTCTGGTCTGGTGTATAGCGCGGCTGGACAGGTATCTTTGATTTTTCGTGATTGTTTTATCAATTTTACTTTCACTTATGCAAAAACCACTCGCGTGCAATGAAGTCATCCGATCCAGGTGCGAAGCACGGTCGTAAAAATTAGTTACCATTTTTTCTAACACAGTTGATATTAGTATGCCGTGTTATATTCGAAATAATAAGTTCCCAAAAGTGATTTATCGTAAAATGACCCGAGCTTTTCGTTCTTATGCGAAACAATATATCACTCAGGCCGTATTCTGCGATAAACCACGTTTGGGAACTTATTATTTCTTAAATATAATGCACAGGTTCGAGTACTTGTAGAACTTTATGTCAGACTCCAGGACAATGCAGCTATGTTCAATTTTGTATATGCTCGTAAAATACTTTTATGACATTATTTTGCTATTTGAATACAAGAATGTTACAAGAAATGAGCCGATTAAACTATTAACAGTTTTCAGCAAATATTCAAAACTATGGCAAACTTTATGAATTCTATATTTGTGCTCGTTGTCTATCTCACAAGCAGCGCAACTAATTTCGTTTTGTACTTTCTTAGTGGGTCGAAATTTCGAAAAGAAGTGAAATATGTATGCTGTTGCAAACAGAGTTGTTAAGCCTTTTCCTAGAGTTGGAACTAGTGCAGCGAGATGTATGAATAGTACCAATACACAGATGAGTCTCAAAATTTACATAGCTATTTGTCTAACGTTTTGCGCAACCATCTATAACTCCGAAACCGGATTTTGAAAAAAGAAATATTTTATATATGTGTAATATTTGCCTTGTTAACATCGTAAGCATCTGATGCCAGTTTTTAGTTTCATTTTCTTTAAAGAGATTTGTTGTCAGTAATCATTATATCGCTTACCATTAACCTTTCTTTTTGAAGCACTGACTGAATTCATCGTGAATACTCTAACAAAGTATAATTGCGCTTCGGTGTGTAATAGAAGTGTCTTCTTGTGGTCAGCTAACAACAGAAGAATCACTCTTATAATCTAAGCGGTTATTTTAGTTTGTTTATCTAGGCATGTATACAGTGTGTACTATTTTAAACCAAACTTGTTTATTCTATGTTTTAAATACATAAACTATATGAAGTAAGTGTTATGTTTTTACTATGAAAACTGGATTTAATTAAACTTTAAAGTAACTTTGAACAGATTATGAAGTATAGAAAGCTATAGCTACAGATTTTAAACGCGATTACAGTCTCAATTATTTCATGTTGACCTGCAGTCTCTTTTCTATGATTAACCTGTCTCACTTTTTATCGCAGTAAGTATCGACTATGAATACTTCCCTTAAATGTTCAAGGTACCCAGTTAGTAAATAGGAGCACTGATTTACATACAGGAAGAACAGACATCAGTTTTGTCACATAAATTAAATGTAGAATGAATTACAGACACTCTAAGCAATTCTAAAAAAAATCTGATTTCTTTTATCAAATACATATTAATAAAAACTGATCATTTTCATAAAACAGGTCTATCTACTCATTGATGGGGGAGATAATTATGAACGGAACATCATAGGAGTATGCAAAATAGTATTAGAAAAATCGCTATGCATTTATGTGGACATGTCTATTGAAGCTCGCATCCTAGTTCTTTTTAGGTTAAACTGTATTTTGGTTATTTTCTTTTGTCAGACAAATCTGTAATTTATAACTTTTAATCGTCACAAAGAACAGTTCACACGAAATGAACCTTTAACTTATAGTTTTCGGCTGTCTGCCCATCGTCGAAAAGAGCAACTCACGTCCACCTGTAATAAATAACTTTCCGATTCTCTGCCCATCGTTTCAAAGAAAATTCGCACGAAAGTGTTATTAATATCTTTCCGGTTCTCTGCACATCTTCACAAAGAACAACTCACATTAATATGTAATTAAAAGCTTCCCGGCTCTCTGCCCATCGTTACAAAGAACAATTCACATTAACTTGTTATTTATAGCTTCACAGTTCTCTGCTCATCGCCACAGAGAACTGATTACATTAACCTTAAGTTAGAGCTAACCTGATCTCTGCACATCGTTACAAAGAACAATTCACATTAACTTGTTATTTATAGCTTCACAATTCTGTGCCCATCGCCACAGAGAACTGATTACATTAACCTTAAGTTAGAGCTAACCCGATCTCTGCACATCGTTACAAAGAACAATTCACATTAACTTGTTATTTATAGCTTCACAGTTCTCTGCCCATCGCCACAGAGAACTGATTACATTAACCTTAAGTTAGAGCTAACCCGATCTCTGCACATCGTTACAAAGAACAATTCACATTAACTTGTTATTTATAGCTTCACAATTCTCTGCCCATCGCCACAGAGAACTGATTACATTAACCTTAAGTTAGAGCTAACCCGATCTCTGCACATCGTTACAAAGAACAATTCACATTAACTTGTTATTTATAGCTTCACAGTTCTCTGCCCATCGCCACAGAGAACTGATTACATTAACCTTAAGTTAGAGCTAACCCGATCTCTGCACATCGTTACAAAGAACAATTCACATTAACTTGTTATTTATAGCTTCACAGTTCTCTGCCCATCGCCACAGAGAACTGATTACATTAACCTTAAGTTAGAGCTAACCCGATCTCTGCACATCGTTACAAAGAACAATTCACATTAACTTCTTATTTATAGCTTCACAGTTCTCTGCCCATCGCCACAGAGAACTGATTACATTAACCTTAAGTTAGAGCTAACCCGATCTCTGCACATCGTTACAAAGAACAATTCACATTAACTTGTTATTTATAGCTTCACAGTTCTCTGCCCATCGCCACAGAGAACTGATTACATTAACCTTAAGTTAGAGCTAACCCGATCTCTGCACATCGTTACAAATATAGGTATCCTTATCCGAATTTCTTATTTACAACATCCTTTTTGAAAGCCCAATACTTAGTACCTTAAATTTTCATTTAACAAACAAACAGTTCATTGTGAGCCATTAAGATCTTTGAATTTAAGGTAATTTAATTGAAAATACAGAAACAAAACGTGTTGTACACAAAATCAAGTATACATATAAGTATAGATTGCAGAAACATGTCTTTTCCCTTTACGGGAGTACTAAATCTAGCACTCTATAATCAGAAAGCGGCGCAGCCTTCTATATACACAAAGGGGAAAACCATGGTACAGTTATGCCAGAGACTGAAAAGGTTAATGAAAATTGCGTCTTCAATACCAGATCTGATATATAAACAGTCTGGCCTCAGTTTCAAACTAAATTGGCATTCTTTCTTCAAGAATGTTCATGTTTTTGTGTTTATTTTTTTTTTCTCTTTTTGTTGTTGTTGTTTACATTTGTATTTCATTTATATTTAATATTCAATAGCAGATGGCAT
Source organism: Mercenaria mercenaria (assembly GCF_021730395.1). NCBI lineage: Eukaryota > Metazoa > Mollusca > Bivalvia > Venerida > Veneridae > Mercenaria > Mercenaria mercenaria. The sequence goes on along the minus strand of NC_069361.1, from coordinate 46,020,322 downwards.
GTTCCCATACGAAATGAAAATGTCAGTGAAATAAATTTCATATTTCAACGCTAACATTGATAATGGTCTGACTTGTGATAATTGCAAATACTTGTGTGACGATCTGAACGTACTATGATAGAGATAACACGACCGAGAAAACTTATTCAAGAAGTCGATGCATCAATCTGTCCGAAAAAAGGCAAGGTGGTGGCGTTTTGATGTCCGAGAAAAATAACAACAATTCTATATCACTGCGCATATATTTTAGTGACTATTTCGTCGCATGAATAAACTGACGTTGACGCTATATTGGGCGTCTCCCATTACGGTGTCGGATAAAATCGTATCAGTGAGAAGTAACGAGTATCCTGTGTAGAGATGCTGACTGCCATATCAAGTTGAGTAAGGTTAAGATAAACGTTGACAAGCGCAGTATGACATGTATTGTGCAAAAAACCAAAATATATGTCAGAAGTATTTGTATACACATTCTTCAGAGCAGTAATGTAGAAAATATTGATATTGTTCATTTTTTATGCTATTCATTGTTGTAATAAATGATTTTGTGAAACTGAATATCTAAAGTCATGTGTGATTTCTTTTTTAACAGCTTCACTCAGTTAACCTGTACTGGTAAACTTAATAGCAGACCTTGAATACTGAAATTAGACTCACTTGCTATGCTGTATACTTAAGAAATGAAATAATATAGTATAGCAATACACGTAAATGCTAGAAAAATATGTGTGCGTGCGTGCGTGCGTGTGTGCGTGTGTGTGTGTGTGTGGTTTAACGTCATTTTCAACAATTTTTCAGTCATATAAACGACGTTGTCTACTTGTAGCAGTGAGCGCAATGCCCAGCTTTATAGTGCTGCCTCACTGGAATATCACGCCGTAGACACGTGACATGATACCCCACCCAGTCACATTATACTGACACCGGGTTAACCAGTTCTAGTGCTCTCCTTGTAATGCTGAGTGCCAAGCGAGGAAGCTACTAGTACCATTTTTAGGTCTTTGGTATGACGCGGCCGGGGATCGAACACACGACCTCCCGCACTCAAAGCGGACGCTCTACCACTAGGCTACCGAGGCGTGTAAAACTGGTATTTGTGTGTAAAGTGATTTATTTGCTGTTTATTAGGTAAAAATCAAATTTATATTGACTTGCAGTTAAATAGTTTATTATTGTTAGACTGGTGCTGAGAAAAAGCGGCAATGATGGATTCAATTGTTGTAGTTCTCTGGGATCAAGTATTCCATTCAATATCAATTATGCTTAAGCCGGCGGTAATAGGGTTAGTAATTTTATGTTGCACTTTCCATTACCCCTCATGAACAAGTTCATTCAACCCGAGTTTGTTAGCATTTCTCTTGACTGATGTCTGTACTTTCTAAAGGTTTGTCTGATGTAAAATCAAAATATTTCTTGCTTTATGGAATACTAAATTACCTTTGGTGATATTTTATAACTGTTTTAATGACATGACCTTTCGAAAATTTAAGAAATGTTTATGAATACCGTAAGGTGGAATCACGTTTTGAATTGCCAGAGAATGGAAAAAAGCAATGAATATTTAGTTCTTTCTAAATATTATTACGTATGTTTTCTTTATCCAACAGAAAGAAACATTTTCGTATCTTGAAATCGGGTTTTGGTACCGTTATTTCTGACAATAAACTAAAACAATAGACATTCTGTCTTCCGACACTACAGTGAGCTCAATAATATAATTTCAAGCACAAATATTAATGTGGAATGTAGATCTATATAGTAAATTACACACTACAATGTCCTACCAGGATACATACAAGAACAATGTATGTGCAGAATATAGATTTAAAAATAAGTTCGACATATGGTGAAATCAATGAAAAATTTGACAGGTATATGATGACTCACGACCTAATTAAATGTGCGCTTCCAGTTTTATTTTATTAAAAGATGTTTCTATACTGTAGCTAAAAACTCATAAATGAATAAAAAGAGTAAAGAACGTACTGTTAACTTACTGTTATTTTGTCTATCCAAACCTCATGAGAAATCCTTTTTTTCAATGATCTGTCACTTATTAGGGTCATTCACTGGGTTGCAATTAAACAAATCACATCCCTAATTTTTGAAATAGATATTGAGTACTTATCTTAAAAAGCACATATATTGAAAACAAATGTTAATACCAATGGTGTATAACAATACCGAAGGTATTACATGAAGACTTAAGTGTCACCAGGTGTGTGAGTTTGTGTTAAGTCAGGTTTAGAACATTAGCCCCGCCTGGGAATAGATGTACAGGCACTTCATTCATTTCTTTAAATGGTTAATTAAAACATTTCTCCTAGAGGAAGTTATGTTCGAATCTTAAGGTATCAATTGTAGTAATTTTTATTTCCAGTAATGATAATCAATTGAATGCATTTAAAAATTTTATGAGTATTATGTCCATATTTTTATAAGTTTTATTATTGTTACAGGCTTTTGAAGTATTTTTTTACTGTAAACCACCGTATAGTAACGTCAGTTGAAAACCATGAGGCTGTATTGCGTTACTGTATACATGAACCCCGCCACATACGCAATACAAATACAACGTAAATATACAAGTATGAGAATCTTTTAATTAACAAATTAACAAGTGTTAAAGACAACATTCAGCAACTGTTCAATCTGACTAAAATCCTCAGACCATCTAGCTATGTTCAAAAGCATAAACAAGTACAAAATATGTAAAATTAATTAATAAATAAAATATAAGTGTACAAAAATCCACAATGACTGCTAAACTGTTTCAACAAGTTTACAACATATAACCGTATTAAAAGCAGCATTCCAGGATGACAAACGAAACACTTAGAATAAGTTCTCCTTTGTAAAATAAGACAGAACTCTCTATTTAAATCAAATAATATCAGTCTTTCCCGTTTGTCATTCTGATCTAGACAAGGTTTGTGTATTTTTCATGATAAGTCTTTTCCATAATAAAAACGACACAATACATACAAAAAAGACTTAGTTAAAATAACATGAAAATCGCTTCCATTACACAGTGTTGTATGTTTCAATTATGCAACAGATAACCATTTTATCATAAAATCTATCCTTTGAACTTGACGAAAGACAAACAGTACCACACAAAGCAAATACCGGTCTCTCATTTCCGTCGCAAATATGATACTATCGAATTTCTTGTTATAATCAGTTTAACTTGTTCATATCGGCATAGTCTTTTTACTGATGCGGTTCTGGGGGACACATTATTTTTATACAAGCTTCCAGTCACCGAGTTAGATGTATATTCTTGTAGATATATAATAAACCACAATTAAGGTTAAGCATAAGCCTAGAACGACTTGAAGGTCCCGTTATATCGCATAGCTAATGACACATAGATTAAGTATAAGCCTGAGACAACCTGAAAGTCCTGTTATATTGCACAACCGTAATGTATATTGTATATGTTGATCTGTGGAGTATGACGTCATCATCATCCTTGTTCAAAACAGCATTATATGTTCGACACTTTTTTGACAGCTGTCAGCATTCTCTGCGAATATAATGGACAAGGAAAGCAATAGCTACGAAGAGAAATATTCCTCCGAAGACGGCAAGAACTATCCACCAAGCATCTCCACCTGAGCCACCAGAACTGAAAATATAATAGGTACTCAGAGATTAATTAACGTTTAGACCGCGACATTTTACCAGGTATACTATACCTAAAATTCATATTTGAAAACATGAACACATACTCCTCGTTGAAATGGGACACTTATAATATAGACTGGCCCGGTTTATAGGTTGGTCAGGGCTATGCGGATATGTGATATATATTGTATTTTGTCATTTTTCTTAAGGATGGATCCTCTTTAGTTTGGAACCGTCCATGTTTACAAACACGTTTGATGTGAACATATAAATATGTAATATTTTAGTGAAAGATAGTCTTTGGATATCTTTAAAGAAATGCATTAGTCTTCATACGAGATATGGAACATACAAAATCCCATTTTCATAACAATCAAAGAGAAATGATTTCGTTTTGAAATTACACGAAAAACCAATGTATAAGTTTCATTTTCCTTATTCAAGCTTCTATGCAAGACGTTACAGTCAATTCAAAGTTTTACGTGCTTTTAGGAATTTCAGCTGAATGAAATGTGACCCTTCTTTCATCAATTATCATAAAAAATAGAAATTATTATTAGACATCGCTGTTTTGTGTGGGCAACTGAATGTTCATGCTTTCTGTTATATTTTTATTATAAATTATTACTAGACATCGATGTATTGGCAACTAAAGTCTCATGCTTTATATATGTATTGTGATGGTAACTTAAATTTCATGCTTTATGTCACATTTTAATTAGATTAGACATCGCTGTTTTGTGAAGGCAGCTAAAGTCTCATGCTTTATGTTACATTTTTATAATATTAGACATTGATGTTTTGTGACGGTAACACAAATTTCATGCTTTATGTCACATTTAAGTAGATTAGACATCGATGTATTGTGACGGCAACTAAAGTCTCATGTTTTATGTTACAATTTCATTACATTAGACATCGATGTATTCTGGCGGCAACTTAAGTTCCATGCTTTGGGTTACATTTCTATTATATGAGACACCGATATATTGTGACGGCAACTTGAGTTTCATGCTTAATGTTACAATATTATTATTTTAGACATCGATGTATTGTGATGACAACTTAACGTTCATGCTTTGGATTACTATTTTATCATATTAGACATCGATGTGTTGTGACGGCAATTTATCTTTCATGCGTTTGGTTACATTTTATCATATTAGACATCGATGTGTTGTGATGGCAACTTAAGTTTCATGCATTTTGTTACATTTTTATTATCTTACATTGATGTAATAGAAACGAATTATGTTTCATTTTGGACATTAACTTTTAAACTTCCTCAAAATTCGGGGTCATTTCCTACGTACTCCTTTACCTCGGAATCGTTCCTTTTTATGCGTGACATATTTTCAAATAGTACATCAAATTTGCATTATTAAAGACATTAAAAAGTGTGTAACAATGAAGTGTTCCGGCATGTTTAAACAAAAAACATTCGTACAGTCTGTATGTTAGAAATGTTCGCAAAACGTACGTCAACCGATGGAAATGTGCCTTAAGTAGCCAGTCAACTTACTAATCTCCCAAATTGACTATCATTCTATTTTCGCCTTGTCTTAATTGTCTTATGTAGCCAACCGCCTTATGTAGCCAGAATATGTCGCCCTTTGGCCGAAGGTCCGACTGTATATAATATCATACTCAAACTATGAAATTAAAGAGTGTTAATTTAAGATGTCTTGATATTTAATATACCTAATATGTATCTGGCTTTTTTTTTGTGGGTGGAGTTTTGAAGTTCAGCTGGAAGTATGGTCAATTTAAAGTAACAGATTCATATACATCAAAGCCAAATATTATGGGACTGAATCTCTTGAAATATTTTTGCGTTTATAACATTGTGAAGCAATATGAAGAGAATGGCTTCGTCCTGAATGAAACTATCACGAAAAGCTAATTAAATAGTGTAAATGCCTTGAAACATATCAATACATACCTTCCCCCTCCTGCTCCACTACCACCTCTGTAGCCCCTGGATGAACCCCGGCTACCGCCACGTCCTCCTCCGCGACATTCAACTTGAAAATCTGTAAAAAAAAAAATGTACCTAATATTTTTCAATTGAAAAACAAAATATAAAAAGCAAGTTATTAAAATTGCTCAACATAAATACTAGAAACGAGTACGTAGCTGTTTGAACTTTGAAAAGTGAATTATCATACCAACAGAAAGAAAGAAATGAAATTAACGCCGCCAAATGTCGAAAGGATAGAAAAGTTAAAAACATATACTACCTTTCAAAATATACTCTTCGAACGTTTCTATATATAGTATGCTTTCGTTATTGAGTTATTCCTTTTTATTCCATATTCGTGTCCCTATCGTATCTTAGGATTACATGTACAACAACAACATCTTCAGATTACGATAATAGTGAATTATTAAGTGAAAAACCCACAGTCATATTAAAATTATAACATCAATGTAACATCCAATATTTCCGTGTGAGGGTTATTTTTTTAATCTGTTGTAATAATGTAAAGCATATTAATATTATTCTTTAAATAAACAAATTCTAAACAAACCTTGTAGTAATAAAGTGAATACTGTGATAAACAAAAACACGTTTAATGAAACGATTCGTAATCCCATTACTATCAGTTTAAAGATGTCCGCAATTTAATGTCCGCAAGATGTCCGTATTTTCATTTTATCTGTACACATTTTGAAATACTTCGATACTTCTGATAACCGTGTTTATTTTGCAATAGTGTTATCTTTTAGGGTCACGCTACAAGTTTCGAAATTCATGAAGAACTTTCAGTTTGGTATTGATAGTTACGAAAAGTTACAAAAGACGAACATGGATAGCCGTATTGGAAATAATGAATCCAACGTCAAGAAAGCTTAAACTTTCATGGCTTAAAGATGTAGCATTTTACGAATTTTATTTTATATCTTGATGGATTTGGTGTAGGATACATTAGTGGAAGCAACAAGGGGATATCCGCTTGCCTTTTCTTGTTTTTTAAGCTTACCGATGAACTTTTAGTATAGGTGGGTGATCCAGGGTCAGTCGTCCAATGTCTGCCGTCCACATTTTTTACTTAAACATCTTTCCCTCTAAGACTTATGGTTAGAATTTTTGCCGATTGGATTATCTCCCTTATATTTCCTAAAGCCCTGTCATATATAATAGCAAAACTCAAACTTTCAGTTCCATATATCTAAATTGATTTTGGGCCATACAGTGAAACAAAACTCGCATGTTATTCCGTAGAAAGACACATAGCCTTCTTCTTTCCAGTTTGTTAAAAATATTTTCATCTGGCCCTTTTCGTTACAAATCAAATTGTTAAACATTATGTTGGCATATGATAGTACGGAATTCGTTTGTTTATGTTATAAAAAATGAAACCATTTAGATAAATGATTTCCTTTTGCTATAAAGCTGTCCTCCATAAAACGACAGCTAAACATAAGCATTTGTTTTACCTCCCAGAAAATTCTAATATTTGCATTGGTTAAAAGGTGTTCAAGTGGTGACCGCCTATATTTCTGTAGAGGGATAGTAGATTTTCATGTTTTTTTAGTCTAGAAATTACTGGCCGATAAAACAAATGAGCCGCGCTATGAGAAAACCAACATAGTGGCTTTGCGACCAGGGTCCATGTTGTTCGCTAAAATTACAATAGGCTAACCAGACGGCGCGGATGCGCAGGCTGGTATCGATCCATGCTGGTCGCAAAGCCACTATGTTGGTTTTCTCATGGCGTGGCTCAAATCAACAGTTTGGTTTGTAAGTGACTCTCCACGCAAATGTGTAGGGTCAATATGATATATATAGGGACTCGGCTAACGCCACGCCCCCAATTTATCATTCTGACCCAACATACAGTGGAGGGTCACTAAAAGATCCAAAAGTTATTAATATAGGCCTTTTTAGCAAAACGTGCGAAGTAACTTTCCTTGAAAAAATGAGACTGATAGAGATATTATTATTGTTAAATCTATATATATATTGTCCTTTCCATTGGTCTAGATGTAGTCACCTGATCAATGATAAAAAGCCGTATTGACTCGAAGGCCAAAAACATGTAATTACCACCAGCTGTGACGTCATCACGGTTTGACGTCAAAACAATGTGACGTTGTACACAATTTACCGCGAAAAATGACCAAAGGCTGCAGATATTTGTATTGAAAGTTTATACTTATGAGTAGGCTGGATTTAATAATAAAACAATTGTTGCCTTTTAAGTTCGGACGATATGTGGATTTATCGACCTGATAAAAGCGATATCGACCGAGGACGCTTTTATCAGGTCGATAAATCAATATATCGACCTCACCAAAAATTGTATAATATTTCGAAGCTTGACAAAAAGAACCTTAGTCCAAGAACTCGTATTGTATAAACAACGAAACTCAATACATCTCACATATGAATGTGTTAATTTGTAATAGGTTTTATGAACGCCTTACAGGTAAAGGTAAATATTTTGCTTGCTTTCAAAGGAAAAAACCGTTCGTAAAATGTAGGGAGCTGATCCTTCCGTGCAAACTCATGGAAATCATGCTATTTTAAAAGTTCTTTTCTAAAACGTCTTACTTTCAGCCGGAACTAATGTAATTAATGATGATTCATATTGTTCTCAAGCCCCGTAGTTATACATTTCGTTAAATACTTGGTGACATGAAAGCTAACTTTTGTTCTGTTCTTTTCTTTTTTTTTCTTTCCAACGAGACAATTATAGACGTTCTCATTTCTATTTCAGGACTGACTTGTCAATTGTCGATATAAGCAGTTCTGCAAGTGAACACCGTGTACGTTAGGACTTTACATTAGTTTCTTGCCTACTTTCGTCGTTAAAAGGAAACAAGAAGCGTTTACCTTATTAATGTAAATAATGTAAATATTAATGTAAATGTATATTCATATTCTTCATAAAGTCATACACACCTACATATGTGCTGATAATTTTCCATATTGAAGCAAAAAGGATTATTTTGTCTCTTAAATAAAGGAATTTGCACCTTAAAGTGATTTTAACTATATGCTCGATATAAGGGATGGTGATATCTTTAAAACTGGAAGAAAGATGTTCAATTAGAATAAATAATTTTATATCAAATTGAACAGGAGAGATATTGACATAACTGTCATAACTGCTAAAGTATTCACAGATAAATATTTCAAATCTACCATCGCAAATAGTTCCCCTATAATTATAATATATTGCTAAACAATATTATCAATCGGGCAACAAATATCGATCATAGGGTTGTTTCAAAGTGGGTCAACTTATTATGATATACCAGTTCAATTATAAGCTGCAGATCGATTTAGCTTGGCCCTTGTTCGGTGCTGCGAGATTTAAAACATAACTAATTTTAAACGGCTTATTCTCATAAACTGGTTGGTGGATCTTTATCAAACTTAGTCTGTAGCATCATTAAATGATGATACTTGATTCCCTTTAGGGACCGTTAAAGTTAAAAAAACAACTGTTTTTCATGAACCGCTGGATGAGTTTTCATCACACTTAGTCTGTAGCAACGCTATACGCTTCTTTTCCAATTAAATTCAAATGAGGGTAATTCGCCCCTTCAAGGAGCCGCTAGCTATTCTCATGAACAACTCGCTGGATCTTCACCAAACTTGGCCTCTAACATCTATGCATAGACCTCTTTCAAATTTGATCAAATGATTTCACGCGGTCCACTTGAGAAAACGCCACAGCTAAAAATAGAAAGAAAACTTAAAGCAATCTCTTTTTATGAACAGCTTGATATACCATCACCCAATCCGGCCTGTGATAATATTGGCACAGTTTTGTTTAAACAATTTCGCTTTGCCCTTTTAGGGGTCACCAGAGCTAAAAGTAGACACAAATCTTTAATCAGCTTCTTATTATGTACAGCTTGATATATCGTAACCCAACTCTGAAGTTGGGTTTACTATTTGCTCTGATGGTTACGCATTTTTTGGCCACCACAACAGAAAAAAAGAATGAACTTTTGAATACCTTTTAGGAACTGCTCACGTGATGTTCACCAAATCATGCCCAAAACAAAGTCAAATGGTCAAGGTCTTCCTCAGGTAAATGACTGAGGCCTATTTTCGTCTTTTGTTTTAAAATTTGGTAAAGAAAACGACAAAGCAGCTCAAATAACTTAATATTGCCAAAAAGGGAAACTTGGACTTGTTCAATTTTCTTGACAGACCAGGGAAGTATAACTAATACTTACCGTTTTAACAGGAGGAGAACGGCGAAGACAAGCGAGCTTTGTTGTTCAAATTTCAACAAAACATTTACTAGTTTTGATAGAATATCAATCGTTAGGAAATAACAGTTACAAACTGTTCACTTCCAGCATCGCTTGAAGTCATTATTGTTCGCAGTCAGTCAGTGTTACTGCTAAGATAAATACAGTTATTATCTGTTACACTATTTGTTTTAAATTGACAGGCCGGAGACCTGTTATATTTCTACCGTCTTAGTTGCACCACTTAGTTTCTCATCTTGGCTTAACTTTAGCTTTAAACATTATCCTACGATTTCAGTTACATTTTTCCTCGATCAGAATTTCTTGAAAACTACAATTACTTTTACGTAACCACAAAGACTGGTTTGTTCCAAAAAGTGTGAAGCAGGTTTATAGCCAAGTGTTTTTCTCCAGCATTTTCTTAAAAACACAATATTTAGGAAAAACTTACATTTTCATGTAGTGTCGTCATCTTTGTTGTTAAGTTAAGGTTCAGTGTGATCCTCACCCACCCTCCTCACTCCCCCTTGATGTTTTGGTCACTGACCTATTAGTTATTATCATTATTGCATCCGTTTGTGTTGCTCAGCCGTTGTGTATGTAATGGTTATATATTTTAACATGCCCTTAGTCCCATGTAAATTGATGCATGGAAGGCCGTGTGCTTTAAATTTGGCCTTTTCTCTTTGATTTTTGTCCTTGTTTTGTAAGTTTTTCAGTTATAATTTGGGCACCAACAGTATCAGAAGTGTAACTATCTTTGCAGTGACGGCTTAATGAACTAAAGATAAACGTTTAATATGGCTTGTATTGAACTCTGTTAATAGAACTTTTACCTTACGTATTTGATTCACATTCAACAAGCATTATCAACACAATTCTACTGGTCCTAGGTGTGTATATACCTATATATATTACCGTATTAAAACCATATATATATATGGTTTTAATACGGTAACGTTCTGAAACTTTTAGTTATAAATTGGGCAACAATATTACTAGCATTGTTACTTTCTAGGTTGTCTTGCTAGATGTGTTAAAAGAATAAACAGAATGATTGTAGAAACGATATTTCTCTCATTTGACTGATATACTTGGTTGAAACTGGTGGCTTATATATACATATATATATGGTTTAATACGGTAACGTACTGAAACTTTTAGTTATAAATTGGGCAACAATATTACTAGCATTGTTACTTCCAAGGTTGTCTTGCTAGATGTGTTAGAATAATAAACGGAATGATTGTGGAAACGATATATCTCTCATTTGACTGACATACTTGGTTGAAACTGGTGGCTTATTTCTTACACTAACGACGTTCGCGGGTCAGCAATTTTCAATATTTTGCAAACGTGACCTACGTATTCCAGGTTAGAAAAACAATTACAAATTCCTATAAAATATCTTATTACATACTCGTTTCTATTCCCCGTTTAGTTACACTTGTACCGGAAATGTCAATATTTTTCCATACACTGACGCCTGAATTTCATATCGGGTGCGTGACGTAATTCAGTGTGGGTTGTTGCACACTATTTCTTTCTGTTTAGTTCAGTACTGTCAGTCATATTCAGGCTATTGAACAAATTTATGATATTTGCATTATATTTATACGTGTAGATGCGTATGTAATAAAAAGGTTATTACCTTTGCATCGGGAAATATGCACTCGTTCTTCAGTGGAAGAATATTGTGCTCCTGAAGTCGCGCAATATTTCCACTGAAGAACTCGTGCATATTTCCCGATACAAAGCTAATAACCTATAAATAGTTCTCGTTTTGTGTTTCTCATTTTTACCAAAAAACAAGGCAAACTAATTTGACTAATATGGCAGATTCTTGTTTGGACGATTGTCACATGTTTTCGCGAGTTCACATTGTGTAATATTGCGAATACCAAAGTAAGATTTTACATCAGAAATAATTTTATTTTGATTACTTTAACTGACTGAATAAATAATGGATCTATTTCTTGTAAAAGTACATGATTATCTAAAGATAAGATTTTGTATGGATTTTTATTGAACTGTGTATTAATACACCAAACGCGAAAACAGTTTTTTACATATTATATTTTACGCTTGGTTCACATTCATCCAATCCCCTTGTGGTCCAAGTTGGACTTTTCTTGATGACCTTGTCTCCTCTTCTGCTCTCCTTAGTTCTTTCTGTACCATTGATCTTCTCTCCACTTTATCAGACTCCCTCCATCGTTGATGGTGCCTGGTACCCAGTCCGATTTTAATTCACAATGATAATCGCGCCAAGTGTAAGAAATTGGCCCCCAGAGACACGCATAATCATTGTTGAAGTTGACACTTGTCTAAGGTTGCCCTGGATACTAGTTTATGTACCCTTTATTCAAGAGCTCATGATTCGTATACCAGACCCATACACCTTCGACCTCATCGTCTCTTATTTTTAATGCAAGCATCGTTGTTATTTAAACAAAACATTAGCAAATCAACTGAATATTACTTTTGTTCTATAAAGTACATGTACATTTAAGGCCGGAGAAAATAATTTTTTAGATTCTCATCCGGATTTTGGGAAAAATGGGGCGGGTAAATTCGTAAATTTTGTGTGTGTGTGTTGGAGTTTAACGTCTTTCTCAACAATTTTTCAGTCATATGAACGACGGTGTCTACTTGTAGCAGTGAGCACAATGCCTAACTTAATAGTGCTGCCTCACTGGAATATCACGCCGTAGACACATGACATGATACCCCACCCAGTCACATTATACTGACACCGGGCTGACCAGTCCTAGTACTATCCTCTTAATGCTGAGCGCCAAGCGAGGAAGCTACTAGTACCATTTTTCACGTCTCTGGTATAACGCGGCCAGGGATCGAACCCACGACCTTCGCACTCGAAGCGGACGCTCTACCACTAGGCTACCGAGGCGGTTCGTAAATTATATCTTATATTTTTTGAAATTTGGGAGACTGAGGTCAAAAATGACTTAAAACTTGACAAATTATATAAAAATAATGCCTGTTTTAATAATATATGTGTACTTGAGTCAATCCACGAAATTTAATCCCAACGAACAAGTAAAATATCCATTCATTTTTTGTTCAAAAGTTTAAATTCACGAATTCATATCCCCACGAAATTGCCGTTTTAACCAAAACCACGAAATTTTCATGCCCACGAAATTAAATGATTTTACAGTATCTTGTTTTGTCATTTAACTGCCATATTTAGAAAAAGCAAATGTCATGTCATAAATGTAAACTTTACTTATATTATTATTGTGTAATAGTAAACCATATTTCTACTGATAGCACCAGTCTTGGTGATTGTACAAAATTTTGATTACCGGAATACGTTTTGTTATTATTGAACAATGAAAATTTGGGACGTGGGGCTTTAGGGGGCGGGAGTGGATGAGAATCTAATGACTTTTTTCTGTTGCCGAAAAACTGCGAGTTAACCCATTAGCGATTGATATATTTCTGCAACTGCCAGTTTATTATAATGGCAATGGTATACATTTTACATTAATTTTATTATGCCCGACACATTTTGCTCATTTTTTATGTAGCATTACATCCCATTCTGCCATTCCATATTAGTATTGCTAGTCTATACTTATGACAAAGTCAATATGCGTTTCCAAACATTGCTACGAGGGAAATTCTGAAAACCTGAAGACTAAGGCGCCTATGTAGAACTTTAACAGATAAAAGCATGATTTTTTCATGGACTTCTAGAGGGTTTCAATGATCATATATATAGAAAATTTCAACACAATTGGTTTTGTTATAGATGAGTTTCAAGCGTTTGAACATACAATTGTGTTATTTTATCGTAAGCATGGAGGCTCCATGGAACCATAGCACACAACCAAACAAATAATAACAGACTGGACTTGATTCAGTCTATGGAATGTTCAACACCCCTCACGCCCTCTAACGCTAGCTATTATACAGATACTGAATGGAGTACGAGTACATGATTTTGCGTCTGAGCATCAAGTGGAATGACAAAAGTTCGTTCTTTCTATATCGTGAAATACGATTAATCTAATGCATGCATCTCTCTGGTAAAAATGTTGCTGAGTATTATCATTTGACATCCTTTGCTCTCAAACGAGTTTTTCAATTTGTTCAGACAAGGTTTAAAGCAATAATTTACCGAAATGCTAATGATGTTTACTAACAGAAGCTTATTTGATTTGCTATCAAACTCGCACTCTGTGGTTAATTAAAAGAGAAAAACACACACGCCATAGTGTCGTAAACGTGGTGCAATGGTCTTATTGGGCTTCATGTTAAACAGTTAAACGCCTTTAAAAACTTACCATTTTCAAAGAACTGTTACATATGTTCGTTTTGATGCATTTGCAATAGCGTACGAGTGTTGAAATTTCACATAACTAGGTGGAACACAGTTTTCAGCAATTGTTTATTTTTATTTCTTTACAAATGGCATTCATTTTCAAAGGGGGAGGGGGACAACTTTTTCAGAATATTTAAAGTATCCGTCGTACGGGGCAGTACGGCAGAACATGTAATGGTCAGGTAAAATATTGGTAAAGATGTTGTTCGTTTATCAAATATTTCTGTGTTTTGATGATATACTCTTTTCAGCCATACTCGCATGTTCAAAGCAGTTGTCTCCCTTAGTTGTAAAAAAGAATGTAACACTAGGAGAAGTTATTTATAAAAACACTGTACAGTGTAGTAATGCACATATTTCTAGTCACAACCTTGAGAATAAATTATGTATGCATGCAGTCATAGTATTATTTCATAGCAAATATTGTGTTACAAACTATAAAAAATATTACATGTACATAACACTTAGTTCTCCTACTTATTTAAGACTGTATAAAACTGCACAATATTTTTCAACAATTTAAAAATAGTCGGAAAAGAAGCGAATGTATCGGCTTCAAAGAAATACTAAAGATATTTAACATGCATCAAGTGATAAAATATTTAATGTAATACAAATACATATCTTTCTAACTTTATGTTAACATTCTTTCTTAAGGGGGACTGACCTCCAGGGCGTACGACTACAAAGAAAAAAGAATATTTTAAAATATCAGAAAAGTATTGCTATATCTATTAAGAAGGCTTTAGGTTTTAATAACTGACTGATTACATGTTATGGAAACACATACACATTTTTTCTTATTACCAATTTTTACATTCAAAATTAAAAAGTGTTTGTCAAAGGGTGACTAAGGGTAAACTAACTTAAAAGCTATCCGATCCACAAATAGTTAAATTTCGATGTCTTGTGATCCGATGATTTTTTGGTATCATTGATAGAGTTGTGTCTACTGAACAAGAATTAGTAAATAAAATGACCATAATAATATGCACGATTCACTACAGTCATGTTTTTGACTGTAAAATGATAAATCTTACACTGTAATAAATGGATTTCTGTTGAAGTAAAGAAATATTCTAACACGATCATTCTATAAATATTTTGTCATGTAATTTATATTATCGTCTTCAGTAGACAGTTCACTTAAAGTTATACAGGCTTACCACGCATCAATACTTGATATATTTTAATAGCACTGTTATATAGAACTTGCTTATTTGTGGACCGGAGACCATAATTAAAAAGCTTTATATAAACGATCGTTAAGTATTATTTGAGCCGCGCCATGAGAAAACCAACATAGCGCGTTTGCGACCAGCATGGATCCTGGCCAGCCTGCATATCCGCGCAGTCTGGTCAGGATTCATGCTGTTCGCTTTCAAAGTATATTGCAATTAGAGAAACCGTTAGCGAACAGCATGGATCCTTACCAGACTGCGCGGATGCGCAGGCTGGTGTGGATCCATGCTGGTCACAAACGCACTATGTTAGTTTTCTCATGGCGCGACTCATTCCACCGAAGCGTATTGCTGAAGGTGGTACGAATGCTTTTATTGTCGAAGCAACCCGGGTTCAATTTAGCATTTTTTAAATAGTTTAGAAATCATAATATGACCAAACTTCAGTTTTCATTCTCGACGCTATGAGTGTGAACCCAGCTCGAAGTTTAGAATTCTTTTGTAGATGAAATACATACAGATTGGTTCTTGCGCGTTGTCGACGGTTCAAGTATCCAAAAGGCTTTTTTCAAAATCTAACAAAACAAAAACAATTCTGGTACATGATGATAAACGGCGGATGAACAGTGAATGGAACAGGCAAGTGTACCAGGAGAAAAATTCTGAAAGATTGATTATTCCTTCTAAGTTGTAACATACGGCGGGCCGAATAAGTAAAGGTGG
The DNA here is from genome assembly GCF_021730395.1 of Mercenaria mercenaria. Classification (NCBI taxonomy): domain Eukaryota; kingdom Metazoa; phylum Mollusca; class Bivalvia; order Venerida; family Veneridae; genus Mercenaria; species Mercenaria mercenaria. Next base: position 46,004,221 of record NC_069361.1, on the reverse strand, counting down.
GGTATATAGAAATTCGGAAATTTCACAAACTTAGCTACCTCGACCAGACAGTATTTTGGATAGATCACCACCACAATATACCAGACCAATTACGGCAAAGCGCCTAATAGTACAAAACGAACACGCACATGCCAGAGAAAGTCCACTAACCCCATAAGATTAGTTTCGATGCTGCTTTATATACGAGCCCGAATTGTACTACACATTCGAACTGGTTCAACATTTGCATATATATACTCAAATCTCTGTTTTCATGTCTCACAAATCAATTGTGACATTTAAGTCTTTTTAACTGATTGGGACAAGAGAAGCGATATTTTCTGTCTCTGAAAGTTAACTGGATCTCGATGATACATTGAATATATAGAGATAGTTTGCATTAAAGGATATAATTACATTCAGAACAGTTGACTTTACCATACGTGAGATCCCCTATATAATAATTGCTCTCTTCTTTATTGTTTTATTTTAAAAATACATAACTCCCTTAGTTATATTTTCTCCCGTAGGTATTTATCGAAGATATGAGGTCCTGTATTTATTTTTACATTTTGCCATCTCATGGAGCTTTTTTCAAAATAATCAACTGTCATATACTTTCTTAGATGCTTACATAGATAAGGGTCATTGTACCTCTTCTCCATTTATCTTTGTACTAATTATACTGAATATATTGATTAATAAATAGAACAACATTGTAAAATTGCACATAATTACTGCAACAATATCATTACGTACTGACAGTCTTTAAACGGTCTTTGTTTAAAGTTTTGTGACATAAAACGGTGTCTTATTTGACGGAAACGAAATATTGCTTTCTCGTGAGCCCCCGTCGGCATCAATGACACTGTTATATACAGAAAGTACTTTCTGGTCTCTGTTACCTTGGTATAAAGAGAATGTATCTGACCTAAATTCGCGAGACTCAACAACACTATCGCTAATCTTGTCTAGAGGTAATCTTGGAAGGCCATGTTGTTTTGTAAAAGCGTGTTTTCCATCTCTCTTTTGTGGCTCTTCAAATGGCGTTCTAGGTAGACCGTGCTTTTGATTATAATTGTATAATGAACTACCTCCACTCTGTGTTTCCTCTAATCCCGTTCTAGGCAAGCCTGGCCTTGCAGGTTTAAGGTTAGAGTCCCATCTATTTTCCATTACATCAATAGGTATTCTTGGTAAACCTTGTACTACATGACTGTCATCTCTTTTATTTATATCCGGAATTTCCTCTAACGGCGCCTTTTGAAATACGAAACTTTCTATACTTGAATAATCCTCTTCAATACTAGTATTTTCCTGTTCCGAAAATGGAATCCTCGGTAGTTGTGGTCTTGTATCACTATTCATGTCACAGTTATTCTCTGAAGGTTTGATATTTATTTTTGGAAGACCATTTCGTTTAGAACTGGTGTCATAGGATGAAATACCAAAAGGATAAATTTCTTCATAATCCGGGATAACTTTTGGAATATGGCTTCCGATAGATGTATGTCGAGCACGCTTTGTAATAGGTGTTCTGTGAGAATGCACAAAACCGTTCATTTTTGGCAATGGAGTTTTCCATTCTTCTTCAGGACTCCAGAGGCGTCTTGGATTCACAATTACCTCGTAGTGAGAATCGTTAGCATTCGGAAGTGGATCATTTTCTCTTTGGTTTCTTGGACTGTATGCATTGTGATAATGATATCCTGGTGTATTAACATTGTTGGGGTCGGGTTTATATCCATTATGACTTACAAAGGTAGGGTTTACGAAGGCAAGAGGGGGCATTGTCAAATCTGCTTGTCTACTTATTTTTGGAAATTTCTGGATATATTTGTCGTTCGTGCCCTGCAATGGAAACATGCGATCAGTCACTTTTTCTTGTTGATTCAGACAAAAAAGAATTTAAAAAACAGACAAAAAACTAAATGAAATTTCAAAACTTTTACCGTTTGGTAATATGATTCGGACAAAAAGGAACAAATTTGAAGGAAAGGTTATGTATAGTTTGAAACAAAAGTAAGGATGAAAAGAAGTAAATAATTTGATACTGTCTAAGAAAAACATCCACCTGGTGAGACATGTAATAAGTTACTAGTTACTAACTCTAAAGAAAGTTTGCAGAGGTAAGGCGACCGATGTCAATGTATGCAACTGTCATCAGTAAATGAGGGTGTGATCTAAAAATAACTTGCGACCTGTGGAGTTCCCACTTTTTCCATTTTGTTTATTTCTCACTCTCGATGTGCTTTGAATTTAAATCAGATTTATAAGATGTCGGTTCGCCATAATAACTGAATCGCTAAATGCGAATTTAAACATGCAAAATGCAAGAACGCTAAATTCTAAACAATATATAATAATTTGCAATAAATAGGTATGCACTGACCACAGCGCAGAAAACAAAGAAATATACATTAAATGTCTAATCATTTATTTGGTATTGTGTTTTACATAATAATGCTATTGTAGGGATAATACACGTTTTTTGTGTATTAACGTCTGCAGAAGCCCGCGGGATTGTTTGTGACCGAGACCGAAGGTCGAAGTCATAAACATATCCCAAGGGCTTCTGCAGGCGTTAGTACACAAAACAAACGTGCATTGTTGCTATTCTTGCATAAAAACATTACACGACGACTAAATGCATTGTTTTCATATGTGATGACTTGACGATTCCGGTACATTTTTTATTTACCATTCTTGTTGTTCTTGGAAACGGTAAACATGTTTTAAATATCCATAACCGGGGCACACATAACAACAACACTATTAAAAGCGTGATTTGAAGGTTTTTGAGCATCTTATTTTTATTTTTAGTTATTGCAAACGTTACATTACACATGATTTTGCATATAACTTAAAAAATTGATAAACAGGAACACAGTTATTTTAAGAATAACAATTTTACATTCGAATTATTTTGAGTACGAACAAACAGAGTACGGATGAGTACGAAGCTAGTGACTAGCTTTCGAGGTTTATTGTATGAGTTCTGCGAAAAATCAGGTAAAACCAAACCGACTGATACTAACAAAAATCATTAATATAATACCTAAAAACGGGCAATAGCACAAGTTACACGCGATACTTATTTATTCACAGTTATTTACAATAACTGAACAGACGCTTTGTAAAGGGAGTAAACTCTAAGAGAAGCTAGTGCGTACATTGATGGGGCAGTACATTTGGGGTTGGAAACTGATACAGCTAAACATACTATGGATTACATTGTATCTATAATGCTACAAGAAGAGGTTATTATGGAAGAAACAAGATGCAGATGCTAGATATCAGTCTGCGCAGAAATACATACATACGTCCCTGGCAAAGCATTTCTAAAATAAAAATCATGCATTAACAGTACGTGAATTGCCTTGTTTGCACACGATTTTTCTCCCGTTAATACATGAGCGGATCCAGTGAAAAAAGTAGTTTTCATGCAAGAATTAGTATAACTGCTGAATGACTATTGCAAAATGCTAAATGCAAAATAATTATTGCTAATTACATGATGCTAACTATTAACTGCAAATATCAAAGAAACCTGTACAATAGTAATATCTTGCACGTTCATCGCGTGTATCTTTTTTGTTACCATGTAATTTGCATCTGAAACAAATACAATGTGCATTCAAAATAAAGCATTTAACATTCTTGCACGCACTTTAATAGCATGGCGTTTATCTTCGCACTCGGAAAATATCTTACCTTCCAATTTCTTTTGTTTAAAAGACTGTGCTTAAGTTTATGCCTCCTTTTCCGGCGGTTAGCACAGAAGCATACCCTGAAAGTTAAAGTGAAAATACATATTCTTCGCACAAAGGGAGTTTTTACTTATTACATGATACGGAATATCATACGTTGCTAAATGATGTGTCAATTTCATTATTCATTAATTTTGTTTCTTCGTTATTGTTATTTCATAATTATTTTTCTATATGTGGTAATTCTTAGTGTATATTCGACATTCTACTGTAAAAGTCGTTATTCATATTCTCTCTTACGTTATTTTGTTGTTGTTGTTGTTGTTGTATATTTGATACGACTTTTACAACGAAAAAAAAGAAACACTAAGCAAGAAAATACAATAGCAACAACGAAATACAGAATAACACTTATGAAAGTACTTTGAATTATATAAATAAGAATAATGACATAAAGAATAACAGTATCAAATTTACAACATGAATAACAAAGCAGTCGATTACAATAACAAACAAAATATTTAAAAAAAAAACTAATATATACTTTAGCGACTTGAAAAGTTATACCAAATAGTTTTTGTATTCTCAAGACACTTATACAGTGCAATTTAAAACTTGCGTAAGATAATATCTGAAAATGCTAATAATATATGCAGTTTCAAGAATAAAGTAAAATTCGAAGTAAATCAGTAAGTTCTATTTAAAGTGTTATCAATTTATGTCTGTAAAATATACAGAAGAATTATACCTTCTTTTAATCGCGCGACAGGTGTTGGATGGAAAGTAGATCAGATTAATCTGAACTTTTTGCCATACTCTTATAATATATAAGATCAACATAGAAAATACGGATATTTCATTGACGTTCCTATCTAATTATAATTTTTGATACTGTGATTTTGAGAGATTGGTCTTATTGAAACACTTTAGATGAAGTTACTAAACACTTTAAAGTTTACATTCAATATCAGTTGATATTAATTTTATAGTCAAAAGGAGGTTCAAGTATGTGATTCTTACATAGCAAAAAGTCCTAAGAATACGCAGACAGAAAACGAGGTCGTAAGAGCAAGGCAATAATTGTCGCATTCTGTCGCTGTTTGTGTTGATCTAATAAGTTCTGTAGTAAGGACTGTTGTCTGTTCTGTAGTAGATCTTGCTGTTTCTGTGGACAGAGTAGATGTCTGTTTCGTTGTGAAAGTTGTCGTCTGCTCAGTTGTGGATTTTGTCATAGGCTTTGTGGTAAATGTTTTCGTGGGCTTTGTGGTAGAAATTGTCGTCTGCTTAGTTGTAGAAGTTGTCGTAAGCTTTGTGGTAGAAATTGTCGTCTGCTTAGGTGTAGAAGCTGTCGTAGGTTTTGTTGTAGTTGCCTGCTCAGTCGTGGAGGTTGTCGTAGGCTTTGTAGTAGACGTTGTTGACTGTTCGGTTGTAGAGGTTGTCGTCTGCTTAGGTGTAGAAGTTGTCGTAGGCTTTGTTGTAGAAATTGTCGTCTGCTTAGGTGTAGAAGTTGTCGTAAGCTTTGTGGTAGAAATTGTCGTCTGCTTAGGTGTAGAAGTTGTCGTAGGCTTTGTGGTAGTTGTCTGCCGAGTCGTGGAGGTTGTCGTGGGCTTTGTAGCAGACGTTGTTGACTGTTCGGTTGTAGAGGTTGTCGTCTGTTTTGTGGTAGAAGTTGTTACCTTTTCGGTTGTAGTAATTGTCGTAGGCGTTGTTGTTGAAGTTGTGGTAGGCTTTGCTGTTGTTGTGGTAGGGTACGGATACTGTAACGAACATTTGTTCCATACCTCTGTGGTGACATTTGCAGTAAGGTTGTTATTTGCTGCGGAACTGATAAAAATGTCGTAAATATTTTCCACAAAAAATGGCGGACATGGAGCATTCTCTATTCTTGGTTCAAAACTCGAAGAGGTCAACATTTTGAAATATAAGAATTCTTTCAGCTATCAACATAGATACAAATAATAGCAATATTCAGAGCAGAGGGTCTATATCGTACAAGATGTACACAATCGATTTTCTGCTACGTATATATCCATTTATTCCTATGCACTAACACTTTATGCATGTTATACAGATTCTGGTTGCATATCATTATATATCCAGTCAACAATTAGAATATGCTGATATATAAATATATCCACTTCCACACCCAGAAACTACACGGAAGCCGAAGGTCCCTGTCATGTTTATGCACGGGGTTCACGAGATAATCCAACTATATATAACGTTACGTTTCTTCTGACTGCGAATTGTTACTCAAAACAGCTCTCTACTGTAAAAATTCTTTGTTTTTCTTGAATTTGTTGAAGCGGTCGTGATGAATAGTTGTTTATCCTCTCTTAATGTTTTAAAACTGAGCCGAGTTTATTTGTATTAGGTTTTGAATCGTTGACCTTTTTGTGGGGATCATTCAATATTCTTTAAATGATTAAGTATCTGTTCGTTTATTATTTTGTACACTATTCCTTTTACGATAGAAGAACGCGCGTTTCAACAGAAATTCTAAATATAATCAATAATAATGAACTATTAGTCCAGTGGTTTGTTTCATGGTCAGCACTTATATCAATCACTATATATCCTTCCGCTGACACATAAGTTAGATATCAGCACACGACATCTAATAATTCAAAATTAATTAATTTTACTGCGAAAATCTCAATTAACTACCAGTACACGGTGTCTTAATTCACAGTAGTAAATGAAAATACACTTCAAATGACGTTTGTCGTTGGGTACATTAAGCGACGGAGTGAATATTTCAAATTTCAAACGCACCCATCCTTTACTGAAATTGTTAAATTTTGCACATATTGAATTTCAGTCGGGTAAAGGATGTAATTCTAAATATGGAGGTAAATTAAAAAAAAAGGGGGGAAATAAAAGCAATTAAAATATTTCAATTTATATCCGTCTAGGGTGAAACGTTTAAATTAAGCGTACACGTAGGAAAAGTATTTACGTAATATGAAGCACATACGCTTAAATTGTCCGACAAATTAATAAATGTTGAATTATTCAGCTCTATAACATACCAATACCATAAGCATTTTACGCGGTTTTTTGTGTCAAAAAAAGAATGCACATTTTTAGTAACATAAATAAATTATTTCGTTTACAGTCCCAGTCCTTTTCTGTTTTGCAACAGGAAAACAGTTAGAAAGAAACATTCAGTATTTAACACTCTTGAAAATAGCTCCTTGCACTATATGCACATACATATCAAGTAATGATTATTTTAATTTTCGTGACTTTCGTGCTCTTGTGTCGTTATAACAGATCATATCGGCACTTGATAACTCACGCCAATGTTAAACAAGGAAGTGACATGTCTTAATATGAAACTTTCTTGTTTCATTTTGTTACTTGTAACTGAAGCTAGAAATAATTTCCGTTTATTTATTTATGTTTCTATTTTTATTTATTTGTTTATTTATTTATGTTTCTATTTATATTTATTTATTTATGTTTCTATTTTTATTTATTTATGTTTCTATTTATGTTTCTATTTTTATTTATTTTTATTTATTTATGTTTCTATTTATATTTATTTATGTTTCTATTTTTATTTATTTGTTTTTTTGTTTTTTTTCGATGAGAGACAATTGTCTATGTGTAAGTTAAAAATTACAGGTAAGACAAGTACATCGGGACAATGATGGAAAGTGCTTCCGGCACATTCTCTTCCATTTGATAAACAAAGGTTAAAATTTAAATGCACGAAAGTGCGTGTAGAAACTCTTTAAACAGTAGTGCGTTTGCTAAGATCGCCTGATAATAAGCAATGTATGGTGGCTGATTTCTGCCATTTCGTGTTGGCGTGTTGGCGAGGCGAAAACATTAAACTCGACTAACACTTTATTTGCCCAGTTTTCGTGTCTTCGTGTTTTCATGTTGGCATGGCGAAAACACGAAAACACGAAACATTCTACTAGAAAACTCGACGTTTAGAGGGCAAATACATATGTCGTGTCGGCGCCCTCTAAACGTCGTGTTTTCGTGTAAAAATATGCCGAGTTTTATGTTTTGATGTTGTAGTGCTTCCGCCTCGCCAACACCCCAACGTGACATGGCAGAAATTAGCTACCATGCAACTGAGCTTTGAACTGCAGAATAAGGTTTCACAAATGTTCCGTTAAACGTGTACTCAACTGCTTTGTTCCAAGACTTACTATGCGGAGGCGTATATTGGGATGTGTAGAGTAAAATGTCTTTACCATGTGTTTGACGTCATCAGTCGCGTGTTTATAATAGCCTCTAATTCTTCCAACTAATCTCTTTTGTGTTCTATCTTTATTAAGGCGATTTAAGTATATAAATAATAACAAAATCTTTTAATTGATTAGTGAAATATAATAGTTTAGTTAATTTAGTGTTTGTAGGACCTGTCAATTAACACTGCTGTTCTAATGTATACTGAAAAAAGCAGAAGACTACGGTGTACTATGGGCGGCGGTTACCGCCAAAATTAGTAAATATACAATCCATTCATAAACAAGTCAGTCAGTGCAGTGCATTTCAACGCCATCTAGTCTAAAACTCAATTCCGTCCAATAAATTTGCATCGTGACATTTTATTTAATACTAAACCGCGATGCACGATGGTACGATGACGAAAACGCGATGGCGCGATGGCACGATGATGAAACAGCGATGATACGATGGTGAAAATGCGATGGCACGATGATGAAATCGCGATGGTACGATGGTGAAATGTCGATGTAATATCGCGTTTTCATCATCGTACCATCGCGTTTTCATCATCGTACCATCGTGGTTTCACCATCGTACCGTCGCGTTTTCACCATCGTACCGTCGCGTTATCACCATCGTACCATCGCGTTTTCACCATCGTACCATCGCCTTCCGGTGGTCATGCGCAGTGGTACAGTATATGTGTCAGTAAAATACAGGCTTGATACAATCTCATTTTTACCTTCTACATCCTAACAAATAAGCTGAGTTTAAATAATACCATGTGATTATTACACCTAGCTTTTTATTTACTTTCATGCATACATAAAATACAAAGGACGTGGCCTTGAAGATTTTACAGTTTTAATGAACTGAGCACTAAAAATTTTAAAACACATTTTGCAAAACAGCAGAATCTAAATGGTAAATTTCTTCTCACAGTATACATTGAGATATATTCATCTATTCAACGGTTGACAAAATACAAGTGTACGGGACTACGCATTCCTAACCGGAAGGCGATGATACGATGGTGAAAACGCGATTGTACGATGGTGAAAACGCGATGGCACGATGGTGAAACCACGATGGTACGATGACGATTACGCGATGGCACGATGGTGAAAACTCGATGGTACGATGGTGAAAACGCGACGGTACGATGGTGAAACCACGATGGTACGATGATGATAACGCGATGGTACGATGGTGAAAACGCGATGGTAAGATGGTGAAAACGCGATGGCACGATGGTACGATGATGAAAACGCGATATTACATCGACATTTCACCATCGTACCATTGCACCATCGCGATTTCATCATCGTGTCATCGCGTTTTCACCATCGTACCATTGCTGTTTCATCATCGTGCCATCGTGCCATCGTGCCATCGCGTTTTCGTCATCGTACCATCGTGCATCGCGGTTTAGTATTAAATAAACAGCCACGATTGTCCAAACGGAACACCGTAGAAGACAGAGGTTATTACTTTGATTTGTTATATTTTCAATTATTTTCAGGAATGATACTATTGCTTTATTATAGATGTTGGATTGTGCTGAGTTAAACCTGTATATTACATTTTCATTTAATAAGATTGTACTACATAAATACTTATTCTACATACTGTTTGCGCATAGACTTACTCTTCTAAATTCATAACGAGTAGTAATCGTAACCAATGACTTCACTTGTGCTTTCTTCTCTGTAAATCGATGTTCAAACCTTTGGCAAATATACGAAAAAGACAAATATTGGAAATAGGGATTTGCTAGAAAATGGTATATTTTATATTCTTCACATAATTAATGTGGCTGCCACATTATTAACAAGGACATTGTGACCTTTTCAAGCCATTATGCTATGATATTATGTTTTATTGTTCTGGTTGATAAATACGTATTACAACGCATCAAACTGAGAGACATTTTAGCCCGAGTCTTCCAAGATGGCTGTTCATTCTGTCGTTCCAAATTTATACCACGCTGTCTCGTGATATTCTTCGCCTGGTCTCACAACAGATTGCGGGAAATTCTCCTGAAGAGAAAAATTATTCAGTCGCAATTCATTTTATACATGAAATAGTTTTAAAACTATGGTGTGTTTTCAGAGTTTTCGAAATAAACCGTGTCTGCTGTTCAAAACTGCCACCAGGAAAAAGCTCACTTTACGTAAAAGACTGTGGCTGAATGAAGATCCCATCAGTTAGTTTGATGTGAAAGGACCGCTGTCTTGTAAAGAAATGTCCTTAAGGATTAAAATTTAGTCTTTTCATTTTACAACATTTCAGCTCAAAATTTATATCTTCGTGATAAAGAGATTAATACAAATATACTAAATGTTTGCAGGTACCAGTTGGACAGTTTTTATTCCGACATAAATTACGTCTAAAGTGTTTGTCTCAGAACTTGCCTAGCATGCAAAACTTTTCATTTATGCTTGCGATATGTGGGGGCTATCCAACGAGAACACACATGTTCGTCAAGGCATTATTCAAGGTTCTGGTTAGCGCCTGAATACAACAAGCAGACTTCCTTACGCTAGCTGGATAGTTATCTGTCATGAAAGCATTTCGACAAAAGACAAGTAAGCCGAAGTCATCGACCTTGACCATACAGTCAAAGAAAACAAAAAAAAATTTATACGTACATGATTTACAGAATTAGGATAACCCATAGGCATTAATGCTAGCGCTGCATATCTTTCATAAACGACTCCATCTTTGCAAGATTTATCCCCTACAAGCACTTTCATAAAATGGTTGCTGTACGCCATCACTGTAGAATTGGTAGAATAAACCTCCATATAACGCTTGCTTTCTGGGTGTTCCACCCTGGAAACATTTAAACAGAAATGAAAATACTTGATTCTTAATTTTCTACGATTGAGAATGTATCAATATATAAAAAAAAACGCAAATTATTTTAATATCCGTTTGATGATTGGCTTAGGCGTAGGAGCAGGGAGAGGAAGGAGGCCCAATGTTGAGACGGGGAGGCAGCATATGCTTTGTGCTCCCCTGACTTCCCTCCCCTCCCCCTCCCCCCACCTCCCCCATACACACACCCACCCTGACTCTTTTTGACCCAAAATACTGAGAAAAAAACACAGACAGAAAAAGGAAAAAAATAGGAAGAGGAGGAGAACTGTTTTTGGGGTTTCAAAGAAATTCTTGATAGGTTTAGCTGGCCGGACCAGCCCCTCAACCTATTTTAAGTTCGTTCCTACGCCACTGATCAGACCCGTAATTGTTGTCGTCATTTTCCGTTCGATTACGTTTGCTCCATATGCGAGTTCGGTATTTTCCGGTTGAAAAATAAGTTTCTCTTCTGACCGAAGGGTGCGCAGTCGCATACGGATAATGTGTAGCCGTACGGAAATTTTCGGTTGTGTTAACGGTTTCACTACCTTAAGTAAATTGTAAAAGAGCCGCGCCATAGGAAAACCAACATAGTGGCTTTGCGACCAGCATGGATCAAGACCAGCCTGCGCATCCGCAGGATCCATGCTGTTCGCTGTCAAAGCCTACTGCAATTAGAGAAACCGTTAGCGAACAGCGTGGATCCTGACCAGACTGCGCGGAAGCGAAGGCTGGTCTGGATCCATGCTGGTCGCAAAGCCACTGTGTTGGTTTTCCCTTGGCGCGGCTCTAATAATGTTCCTTACAAAGGCAGGATATTACTGGATACGATCGCGAGTAAATGAAGTACACTGTTATCAGAATCCTCATGCATGGATAAATGTTTGTTTAACATGTTTCACTGAAAACAGAATGCTACTAACAAAACTTTCTGGAGACAGTTCGACGGTGAGTATTTTAAGAGATGAGTTGTCAAGTACAAATGTTTTAACACGATAACTGTAATCATGTGCTGATCTATAGTTAATGTTTTGTCAGTGGCAAGAATTTACGACATCACGATAACGTAAATGTGTGTTACCATCGCCATTTACATTATTAAAGTAACAAACCTTGCCATGAATTTCTTCTCCCCTCTCTTATCGAATTGAAAATCATGACATAAAGCTCTTCCGCCAGTCAGTGTCTCCAGTGTATCACCTTCTATACTTCGGGGCTTTCGAAAATCCATGGCAGTGTCCTCTATCACAGATATAGTATTTCCTGGAATGATTATAAAACAAAAATTAGGCACTTAGTCTATAAAGTCCTTACATTCATCTACAATGTATATTCTTATAAACCTACTGAAATACAGTGAAACATTTGGAAAGCCCACCTGTGAGAAGATACATCCTGACCCTAAAGACTACAAGTATTTCTCTAAGTGAAAACCTTTCCTGTAGTTAGCCCGGTGAATAAAGACCGTCTTCATTTAAAGAACTAGAGTGTACCTAGGGTGGTATATATAAAGAGGTTTGACGGAATGTTCTTTTTGGAAGGCAAATACAAGAAAGGCACAAAAAGGTTACAACAAAATTACATTTAAAAAAAAAAAACATCTTTTTCTAAGTGTCCTTTTAAATAATGTTGTTCGTAACAGATCATATCAAGATATTTGAAAGTACAGGAGAGTTTGCATCTCATGCTTTTTCTAAAACCTTGCATTTTTTCCAGACAACAACAGTTGCACAGGTAGGTCAATTCAAGGGAGTTATAATTATATATGCCCGTTAACTCGAAATGATATATATCAGTTTTTACATTTCACATTCAATTTGGAGAAATATTTGCCACCTGTTGGAAGCACGTCATTTTCCATCATTTCCAAGTATCTATCTGAGTCAATCTGAATAACGTGATCCTTTATTGCCCCGTTGCCCTGCAAGTATTTCTTATAATATAGATTTGCGAACATATATTCAGTAAGTTCAGATCTACTTAAATATTTCTGTATGTTACATCGAATGCATAAACTTTCTAACTGCGTGACATATAATAGATATAGTTTGTCAAAGAACTACTATCCAGAGAAACGGATGGTTTACAAACTAAGATTAATAAGGATGCCACATTTCATAACCACCAGTATCTAGTTCTCGACTTTGAAATCAGTAAGAGAAAAAGTCACACCCCGCGAAGGGTCACAAGCCTTGGATTTTGTACTTTTCTCTCGTAGAAGATTGAAACATAATACATATATGTGCTAACCTAAATCAAGATAAATGCTTTTTCAATGAATGTTTCTCAATGCAGAGTTGGTGCAGCCGTTCTGCGCATGCGAAGAATTATTATCAAATGGAACGTACGGCAAAAATACTCATTTTTTTTGCATGTCCGCACGCATTTAGTGTATAATGTGCATACTATACTGACTAAAGGTTAGGGTTAGAATCACCATGGTTACAAAATATATACATTTAAGGTATTTTTATTCAAATTTAGTTAATCCGGTATATACCGGAGTCTGTAATACATCACGGGCGCACCAACTCTGTATTTAGTCACAGCCTTTTTCAATGAATCCAGTGTGAACGATGTAACAGTAAATACTTACATGACCAGCAAGATTAACCATAAATTGGCTACCCATATCTATTATCGTAGGTTTGGTAGTTGTAGCCTTATAATCCATAGTGAGAACGTTATCGTCATCTAGAGTATATGTAACATTCGTAGCAACCTCACCAGGCATGCCTTCACTACCATCTGGATCCGTATAGCTGAGAATGAGTGTATCATCTTTTACTTCATAACCCCAAACCCTCTGTAATTAAATGATATTTGTTCAAAACATCATCAAACTATATTCAGAGAAACAAATGATATGAACGAAAAAATACAAAATTAAATACAGACTCTGCTATAAAATTATAGCATACTGCATGAAATACTTGTCCTATCTTTCTTTTGGCTAAACATTCTTATGATAAATGTTTATTTCATATCATTTAAAAAAACAACACATCATCCTTAACTAAAATCAATGACGGTAAAACTTCTGAAAAAAAAATAGGTATACAGCTATATATTTCTGTTATTTGATATTGACTTGGCAATTTTGTGGTAACCTACATTACAAGATATCAGGCCTTCTACTGCGGCTAAGAGATGAGTAACAAGTGAGTCATTCCATAGATACTAGAGAGTTTTCAGTACCCTGCTGAAGCCAACAAAGCCACCATGAACCCAGTGGCCTCCTCCGATAGGAATGTTCTTAGAGACCTCATAGGTTGTGCCATCCAAAGTAAATTTAGCACCACTTATCCGGTTAGCAACGCGACCACACAACGCGCCGAAATAATTCCTGTTTCCTTCATAATCTGTTTAAGGATAACATTGTGTAATAGGCCTCAATTTCACCAAAAGCGTACATACAACTTGATAATTTAAGCTTTAAAAATGTCTAACGATAGAAATAAAGTGCATATTGACAAGTTATATAGTGACAGAAATTCTCAAAAAAATTCCTTTAGATTACCTTGCCTAATAATTTTGGTTTTTCATGAGTTATCTCCCCTGAAAACTAGAAAAAAATATTTTCTCCTTTTCCCTACGTGGAATTTTAGATTTATTTTTGATATTTGTATCAGAATCATATAATGCAGCTTTCTACCGCAAAATTTTCTCGAAACTCATGTTCAGATTCTTATAATCAAAGAAATTGTGTATTTCCCATAGGCATCAATATTAACTTCAATACCGATTATCTCCCCCAAAAGTGATAAAATTTGAAAAATGTCTCGGTGAAAAGTTTTTAATTTTGAATGTCTTTAAAGTGACCAAATTTCATATAAATATTACCATCCAGTTACAAGATACGAAATATGGCTATTACACCATGTTATCCTTAAGAATAAAGTAAGAAATAACGATAAATCAAAAGTTGTCAAGTGTTTCAATTTACACGAGATAGGAGCACTTATCATATGTAGCTACATTTGTATATTCAAAATGTGTATAAAACTCTTGATGTACCTACATTTTTTTATTCTCTCGTGTAAATGTAAAGTAAATGATGTATTTCCTATGCCTGGCAACCAACTTAATACGTCATATCTTTTACACATGGCTGTTTACTACATCTCATATATCACAACACATACAATTGTACGCATTCAAAGTCAGTGACTTTAACCACCTTGCCACGGAGTCCCATGTATCTGTCGAATATGTTTTTGTTACATATGTACATACAAGGTTTAAACATATAACATACTAGAAATCTACCGATATTCAATCACATTTTAGTGATGATAGCCTAAAACAATCATATTCAAGGCGCGATGCGTTTCGACGACTGATTTATGTGTAATTGTTTGACTACGAAAAAAATTCTTGTCGTTTGACTACAATGTCAATGACAATAACATGTAATTTTCAAAACGAATTTTATTACTTTCGATCACATAACAAAATGCTATTTCGGTTACAGATTCGAGCTATTTTATGTTTGTTGTCATTTAGGTTCGTTTGATATGAAGATTTAGCGCAATAGTTGTTTTGAATTAAAGTCGCCGGCATTGAATAATTGTCCCTCATCGCTGTCAGTTTGAAACCTAGCTTGGAGTGTATAATTTATTCGTCGTGTACATGTGAGAAAATAATCCAGCTGGCTTACACTAGATCGGTGAGTCTACCGAGGGAACCGCCCATGAGGAAATAATGCCCGAAGTAAGAAACTTGCAAGAAATGATTTTTTTTTCATCTATCAAATTATGTGATAAAGTGTAACCTGAAGTAAATCAGCTACATATACTGCCTGAAAAAAATAACCTTGAAATTATTCATTTGAACTTAACTGGTAGTAACTTTCACCAAACTGATTTATTACCGACCACAAATGTGTTTTACGTCGCTTTTGTAGCACGAAGAGATACATTTATAATAACTAAGATATTACTGTTGTAGAAGGACTTGAATTAGTGAAAAAGCGAACTTTATATGTTTAGAAAAGTTTAAAAATTCAAAGTATGTACTCTGTATTGGTTTTGTGTGAGAAATCAAATCATGATGGTGTCTTAGATCGACCCTGGTATTATGTCTTTGGAATAAATATTATGTATGAACTTGTCGATGAATCTTACCTTTCACATTATCAAATCCTAGATTAACGTCTACAACGTTATCGTCCTTGTCAGGAAGATTTATTTCATAGACAATACTGCCAAAGTTGAGAATACTAACACTAACTTTGCTTTTGTTGCTCAGCGTAAACCTAGAATTAGAACCCAATCTGACTGGCCAAAGAGCTTTTTTTTTTAGATAGGCATAGTCATTGTTTAGGCTGAAGTTTTTCAGAAATATTGATTCAGAAGAATTTCTTTACTTGTACAACAAGGATTTACATCTTTACTTAGAACAACTTTAAAAACTCTCCAGTTGACAATGATTTAGATGCACTGTAATAAGGTGGCACTCTGTAACTCTGTAGTACTCTCACCTTTGGAATATATCTTTACAAGTGAAGAAAAGTTAATAGCCAATTTAAAGTCTGACCCTTCGAACATCATAAACTGTGAATTTTCATAGGAAAAAAGTAATCATATGCACTGTGTATTGCATATTACAATATTGTATATGAGTATGTTTTAAAGATACTGTTTATTATAAAGAATGCAGAAACGCAATTTTTATAGGAAATAAAAAACCGTACTTGTAAATATCTTCGCCAGTTGAAGTCTTCCCGAAGAACTCCTTTTGCACTCTGTCTGACATCACTTTCAGATTTTTGTTTTACTTCCGACCGTTATTACTTGATTATTGGTATCTTTTAAAGCTAGCTGCGGTTGATTATCTCGGATGTTCAAACTTCGTAATCGCAACGTACAAACCTTGTTTATTTGTTGATGTAATAATTATCTTATTTCAATATGTAATGGTTAAATTAGATTTCAGAAGATAACTGTTCCGGTGACATGCATGTTATCTCTCGAGCATTTTCGCATACCAGAGGTCTACAGTGTTCCCTGATTCGTCTCGGGATGTCCATAGTATACCGAACCTCTCCTAATCTAACTTATGCATACACACTTTAGGTAAAACAACAACAACAAAACTGGAATAGTGACTCAATTTTCGTTTTCAACTCATTTTTGAAAAGTCACAAAAATGCACTAAAATGCCCGGACATATCAAACGAGCGGTAAATGTTACAACGTAAGTAAAATGAAAAACAGGATAACGTCGCTGTTCTATGAAAAAAAGATCTGCACTGGTATGCACCCGTTTTATGGTAGATAAAATGATTTATGTCATTGTATAGCATTTGGGTAAATGTTGCATTTATGCAACAACCAATCAGAGAGCTCCACCTAATCACATGATCAATTCTAACCATTCGGCGTGAAGCGCCTTCCTTCTTTTAGAATAATTCCATTGTAAAAGCACGCTTCTTTGTTTCGGAAAGTTTTTTAACATTTACAAGTATTTCAACAAAATTTACCGATTGGATGTTATGGTAAACAATTACTGACATTTCGTGTTCCACGATGGCCACTGCACCACGGAGGAGGAATATATTAAAAATTCAGTGTTTTATGTTCGGGTTGGAAAGAATCGTGGATCAGGTATCACGTGACATTACAAAATGGCGGCCACTATTCAACTTTTAGGACACTCTTTCATCACCCATTTAAAACGGTTTATTCGGTGCCAACCAGATATGTATTTTAACTTCAACTTAGCGTCATCTCCATTGATACAGTATACTGGTTACTCAGGAGGGCGAATACAAACACTACGTGATAACTTACGTATTTTAACCCTGATACGGTAGTTCTTTTGATAGGAACAAACGATTTATATAGGCCTGACACAGGCCCTGAAAGTGTTGCAACAGCAATTCTTGATTTAGTTGACACACTTTTATTTATTGAAAATTTGAAGAAAGTGGTAGTCTGTCAGATCCTTCATCGTCGGCCGTCGGATGTTTGTCGCTATCCAGTAAACACGACCTGGTTTTACTCTCGGGTTGACGACACCAATACTATTTTGTCGGCTCGGATTCTACAGCTCCAAAACTCTAGGGCTACATTCTGGCGTTTGAAGGGTTTTTGGTCTGAACAGGTACAGTCCTTCACATTTGCCACTGATGGAGTCCATCTATCAGATTTGGGTCAACGGAAACTCTACTCGAACCTCGTGCTGCAGTGGTTGCTACCCTCAATGGCGGGCTACAGACATAATTACCATCAGATAAGTAAACGATAAATTCAAATTTCCAATTGGAATTTACTTTACCCTGGCTTAATTTTGGTTTAGGTTTTATATTTCTCAAGGATGAGCTTAAGTATTTCCAAAGCCTGCTTATGATTGTAAAGGTATTTCAATTTTAACTATATGATACAACTTTCAATTAAAGTCCGTGTTACATATATAGACAACATTAGCTTGGTCGATTGATCGACATGTATAGTTATTTACCGTCTAGGATTTATGCATGTTACGTCAATGTGAAGTAAATGCACCCATATAATCACATAGAAATAATTCTCTTTTTTTTTTCTTGCTTTGTTCATTGTAGATACATATCTTCAACCGAAACATAATGGTTATATACAATATAGCATAATTTATTAGATATGTTGATTCAGAACGCTGATCTGCATTAAAGGATATTAGTCTCAATGTTTATAGTTACAAGCATAAACAAGTACTTCAGATTGTATATATGTCAACATTAAATAATAAGTTTATTTACATTAACAATAACATGCAGTAGGTTTAAAGTAGCCCACACTGCATGCACTTACATATAAATGCGGTATAAAGGTGTACTACAGCTAAACATCTGGCTGTCTGTTGTTGTTGTTTAACACTTCCCTTTTACATCACTACATTTGAATTTGACTCTATGTTATGAGGATTTCATGCATTTGAAGTAAATATCATACGTAAAGATAAATTAATATTTGGAAAAATGGCCAAGATTCGTTCCTTAAAGATAAATATTGCGGTATATTACTTTAATATGTTTCCAATTTCAGTCTGTTGCATACTTGTTTGTCGGTCCCGGAATGTTTAATGTTTCACTAATTTTTGGACAGGGGCATGTTGATCGTGCAAAGCTGATTTTCCAGACTATGTTCTGATGCTCCAGACTATGATTATGATGTAATCTTTTCCAGACTATGTTCTGAGGTTTCAGACTAAAGTTTGATGCTCCAGAATATGTTCTGATGTTCCAGACTTCGTTCTGATGTTCCAGACTACAGTCTGATGTTCCAGATTTTTTCTGATGTTCCAGATTTTATTTTCTGATGTTCTAGACTATGTTCTGAAGTTCCAGACAATGTTCTGATGTTCCAGACTTCGTTCTGATGAATGTTTTATCACATTTCAATTTATATTGTTTAATCATCTGTTAACACAAGTTTTCTATTTTGCAGATGAAACGTTACAAACGGTCGGCAAAAGTGAGCGGCTGCACCTTGCCCTGTTGTGCTCCCACAAAACATGTTCGGTGGGCACACCAGTCACCCTCTCCGCAAAGGGAACGAACTGAACAGACTACAAGAAAGTCTAAGTCTAGAAAAACTGTCAGTCCGTCAAATGTCTCCCCCATTGAAAATAGTGAAACCAAGACACGGGGTCGCACGGGTCATCGAGGTGAAAAAAAACCAGCCACAAACAAGAATGAGTGACAATGTAAATGTCTCGTCCTCAGTAAATACTCTTACCTATAACCGTGGTCGTAAACGGCAACGTGGTGAAAAACGCCAGTCACAAACACAGTTGGGTGATGATGTTGATATCACTCCCATTGTTAATACGCAAACCCATACACTGAATCGTAGAAGGCAACGAGGGCAACAAATCCAGCGACAAACAGACTCTGTTCCCTCTCAGTCTACAACAGGTGATCATGCGGATCCAAGCGGGTTACAAATGAACAGTCACTTGGGTGATGAACATCTGGATGAGAATGCACTGTATATAAGCGACGCGTCAGAATCCTCCGAAAATTCCAGTTCAGAGGATTCCAGCGAAGGGGGATACTCCAGTTTTGAAAGTATTATACACCGCCATTCTCAGACTTTAACAGGTAATGACACACTCTTCGTTGAGCCTGTCTCCACCCCTGTTACACACTCCATCTCTAAATCATTAAGAAAAAAATTCACCACAATAAGTTTATTGATTTTGGTACACTACTTCCATACACTGATATACCCCACCCTACAAAATATTCCATTACAGTAAACAATAATTCACATTTAAGCCTAGTCCCAACCAGCAATACCAAGAAAATAACGTCCATCGACGCCTGGACCACAGCATTTCTGAGGTTCGTTGCGATATATTCTTCAAAATATCCATCTGAGACTCCCCAACTTATGAAATATGGGGAAATAGTTAGGGACCTAGCAAGAAGACGTCCAGGGCTGGCATGGTCATTTTATGATGTTCAGGAAACACCAGATTATGCCATGGGACCGGCTTTATACAGAATTCTGGATCATGGCAACCACTCAAGACTCGCAACATCCCAATAATAGTTATTCTGGCAATCGGCCCTTTCGTGCAGGGTCCAACAGTTCCTTCCGTCCAGCCCAGAATTCCTTCCGTAGGCCTTCCAAATTCCTGGAGAACACCTGCTGGACATTCAATAAACGTAGTCTATGCAGGGATCCCAGATGCACCAGGCCCCATGTCTGCGGATTTTGCAGAGGGTCACACCATGCAGGGCTCTGTTCATTCACAAGCAAAGAACAGACCAGCATGTTCATACCACAAGTAGCCAAAGGTCCTTGCCACACCCAGTATTCCCCGTAACCCAAGAAATTAGTTTCCTTGCATCAAAACCAACTACGCCAAGTCAAGGTTGACATTTTATCGGAATACCTATCGGGTTATCACGGTTCAGACTACTTAATACAGGGTTTCAGAGAGGGTTTTCGTTTAGGCTATTCAGGTCCTCGGCTGCCTACTTCATGTTCGAATCTCAAATCTTGTAAGGAGTTTCCCTTAGTGGCCGAACAAAAACTGCAAAAGGAATTGTCTGCCAACCGCATCAAAGAGCCTTTCTTAGATCGCCCTTTTCCTAACCTTCAGGTCAGCCCTATAGGCCTAGTCCCGAAGAAAGTGGCAGGGGAATTCAGGGGATCCACCATTTAAGCCATCCAAAAGGTAAATCTGTAAATGATAACATAGATCCAAGTTTTTCAAAAGTTCACTACTCTTCTTTCGACCATGCAGTAAACTTGCTGCTGCAGCATGGCAACAACAGTTTTTTCGCAAAAACTGACTTAGATAATGCCTTCAGTTTAATTCCAATACACCCTGACGATCACAACTTTAAAGGCATCTATTTTCAAGGTCATTGTTACTATGATACCTGCCTACCCATGGGGGCTTCCAGTTCATGTGCTATTTTCGAAGCTTTTAGCACCTCCCTACATTGGATCGCTGAAACAAAACTTTGTATCCCAAGTATTGTCCATATCCTTGACGACTTTCTTTTTGTGGACAGTAATTTTTCCAAATGTCAGAAAAGTCTAGAAAACTTTCTGCATCTGTGTCAGGAATTGGGGGTCCCCACCAAGCCTTCAAAAACCGAGTCAGCAAGACAAACAATCGTATTCATGGGAATAGAACTAGACTCCATAACAATGGAAGCACGACCACCCCAAGACAAACTTACAAAGTTACAAACACTATTAGACCATCATGCAGGTCGTAGGAAAATAACCCTCAAAGAGTTACAGTCATTAATCGGCCTGTTAAATTTCTGCTGCACTGTTGTTGTTCCGGTTCGCTGTTTTCTCCGCAGGTTAATCAATCTGACAGCGAAAGTCTCACAACCACACCATCATATTACACTGTCAGCCGACAGTCGACGCGGTCTGAAAGCCTGGAACTTATTTGCACAGCATTTCAATGGCAAAAATTTATTACTTCAGCACAAATGGGTTACATCTCAAAAATTACACTTACACACAGACGCCGCAGGCTCCCTCGGCTTTGGTGCAACATTTAAGACTAGTTGGTTCAATGGAATATGGCCAGCTCATTTAGCCTCATATAACATTACATTTAAGGAGCTTTTTCCGATAGTTCTCGCGTTAGAAATTTGGGGGACCCTTCTCGTCAACAAATGCATCGTTCTGCATTCAGATAACCATGCGGTTGTCCAGCTGCCTAAGATATAATGGCACTATATGACTAGCTCATCAAAATTTAAACTTGCTCATGGCACAAGCAACAAAAATCAATTAAAATTAATACTATAATGACAGATTGACCCGTAAAAGCCCGCCCTCTCAGACAGTCGAGCTGTAACAGTTTCATATAAGGCCTCACCAAATTAAAAAGTTGTTCATCGGATTTGCCGCTCGTATATTTTCAGAAACACACACAAAATTTTTTTTGTTTGTTTTTGGCTCTTGGGGGAAAGTTCAGTTCATACATTCCTTTGATACAGAATGAAGTTGACGCAGGTCCACTAAAAGACGTTGAAGCAAACACACGACAGGAATGCATATTACAGAGCAAGATACATGTATTTATCCAATACCTAAGTGTTTATTATTTTTGTTCATGTTTAAGAAATTTTAAGAAAAGAGTAGACACGATCGTCAAAATTTTCATCTGTATCGTTTCATTCCATTATTCCAAATTTGTACCATGCGGTCTCGTGGTATTCTTCTCCTGGTCGGACAACTGATTGGGGAAAATTCTCCTACAAAAATAAGAAGTGAAATCATTCATTTTATCGATGAAAAATATAGCATTACTAAAAGTATAGAAAAGAGTAATGCAATTAAATCTGACAGAAAATGTCTCTTCTGCTCTAAATTACACCACCACTATGGCAACGTACACCAAAACGAATCACAAAATTGTGCTTCGTAAATTAGTTTGGATTGCACATAGATCTACTTTAAGATGCTGAAAAAATATTTCAGCTTAAAATTTTGGTATAGTTGCTTAACAAGAAAGTATTCTACAACACCAGTCACTGGCAATGGATTCGATATCAGCGAGCTTGACAGCCTCAGCAACTTTGTACATACCTGATTGATAGAGTTAGGATAACCCATAGGCATAAATTCTATAGCGGCATATTTTTCATAAACGACTCCATCCTTGCAAGGTTTATCTCCCACGATTACATCCATAAAGTGGTTGCTGTATGCGAACACTGTAGTATTAGTGGAATATACCTCAATATAACGTTTGCTTGGTGGATGTTCGGCTCTGAAAATATTTATGTGGATTAACTTAAACTTTTTGTACTTCTGGTCTAAAACACTTCGTTGCAAATAATACTACAATGTATATGAAATAGAACAATTAGACAATGACGATTATAACATCAACAAAACAGATATCTTGTAATTGCTAGGAGTTTAAGGATGCGTATATTTTAGAAAAAAATGTGTCATGTAGTGCCTTGAATAATGAATAACATAAGTGTGGAAAAGATCAATTAGAAAGCATACCTTTAATGAACTCTACAGCTAAATCAGCCGATTTTGAGATTAAAGGGCTGTGTTTTCTCCTAATTTCTTTTGCAATATGTTGCTGGTATAAGTTGGTAATGAGTAATTGATCTTTTGGCACCACGTTCATCCGTGCATATCTGAGAACTTTAATTAGCAAGAGAGTTATTGTACTGCACTGCCATTATCTCATCCTGTCTGAAACGGGACTCCTTTCCAACCATTTTCCGTTTAAGCATTGTTTTAATGAAACAACAGTAACTTGAAGAAATTTAAAACTGGAGAAAAGTGCAAATTGCCGATTGTATTATTACACAGAATAATGGATATATGCATTTTAGAGTTTTATACCTTAAATTCAAAGTATATTACCTCGCCATGAATTTCTTTTCTCCTCTCTTATCAAATAGAAAGGCATGACAGAAAGCTCTCCCTCCCGTCAGTTTCTCTATGGTGTCACCTTCTACGCTCCGAGGCTGGCGGAAGTCCATTACCTTGTCCTCTTCAACAGTTACTGTTTTTCCTGAAATTATTTATTTTCAAAAGGGAAGAATCTCTGGCAACGTTTCTGGATGTTGGGGTGGGATTCAGTTAGAACTATTTTTTTTCTAATTCGTGTAATCTCATCATATTTCTTATTTATTCTAAACCCCGATCTAGATCCAAAGGGTTATCGTTTCACGCTATGTTAGGATTCGGTAGATTGAAAGATATTCATTAGTTATATGAGCAGTCCTTTATTTAAGAGCAAATATCCTTATGAATTAAGTGAAGCATACCAGTTGGCAAATGGTCTGTGCTCATCATTTCTAGGTATCTATCTGACCCAATCTGAATCACATGGTCCCTAATTGCCCCTTTGCCCTGTAAGTATAGAAGTTGTTCATTTACATTGAAACTATGTTTTAATAATTTTAAGCATATAAATTTTACATCTTATACATAAATGTATTGTGTTACAGTATGCTTATTTGGTTTTTACTACATTTCATCTCCTTTCTGATAGGCCATCCTCGCGGAAAGGAATTTGTATCGCCGACATGTTTAATTTTTTGTTGTTGAATAGGATACAGCAAAACACTGCATGTTTTCGGATATGGTCGCGTCAATAAAAAAAGTAATAAATTATTAGAATAAAATCTTAGTTTCTTCTAATCGAACTGAAATGATTATAAAATATAAACAAATTTAGAATATATGCAATCATGTTTTATGTAAAGGAGCAGACCTGTAGATGTACATAACAATATTATACATTTATATCCATACATATAGGTCGACCTCAGGATTGATTTATCGTCCTGGAAAAAAGTGATATTGACCGAAGGCGTGGTTGATATCACTTTTCCCAGGTCAATAAATCCTCATGTCTACCAAATATAACGGGCAATTAGTATCCAACAATTTGAATGGTACTTAAAAATAATTCAAAGATTTGTAGCAGGTGGTCATTTTTCCTAGTACAACTGTGTACGACGTTACACTGTTATAATGTGAAAATGGTATGACTCCCTGCTGGAGGTTAAGATGTGTATTGAAGGAACTGCTGAAATTGCAAGTACTTACGTGGCCAGCAAGGTTCACCATAAAGTGGCTACCCATGTCTATAATGGTTGGTTTAGTGGTTGTGGCCTTATAATCCATAGTTAATACGTTATCGTCATCTAGCGTATATGTAACATTCGTTACTACTTCACCAGGCATGCCTTCGCTACCATCTGGATCCTTATAACTGAGAGTGAGTGTGTTATCTTTAACTGTATAATCCCAAACTCTCTGTAATAAATGCACATAGTGTCTTTCTTGAAAATGCGGATTGTTATGATCAAATATTGATTGGCGGAAATTTTATTATTGGTCCAATGCACATTGCCAAAGCTGGCCTTATAAAGATGACAAATGACACGATACCGGGCTGTTTAGTGACTGACCCTACTACATCGTGTAAGCTAACGTTTGTTTGATGTTTTTTCTTCTTTTTTTTTTCTTTTTTTTTTTATTGTTGTCGTTTTTAGTTAGCATTTGACTATTGTAACTAAATGAAATAATTATGTTAAATATAGTTACTTTTTCTTCTGTTTATTGATCCTTCTGTTGACCAATACTGAAAAATGCCAAATACCCATTTCAATGTTGAATTCATATCATGTGGCGTTTAACAATTTTTAAGTATCGAGGCTCCTTGTATATCTTACCCTGCTAAAACCAACGAAGCCGCCGTGAACCCAGTGACCTCCGAACGGATCATTCTTTGAGACTTCATACGTTGAACCATCCAACGTAAATTTAGCACCGCTTATCCGGTTAGCAACTCGACCACACAAGGCTCCAAAATAATTGTTGTTTCCCTCGTAATCTGCATTTGTAAACATTTACGGTTAATAACGGAGTTTTATCACATTCACAAGAAACGCAAATACGTATCGATAGCCACCAACCCCTACCACCACAATCCTAATGTAAGTCATACTACCAGTGCTCGTTTTAAAGTACATTTGTAACTTTATATCGTCTATTAGCCAAGAAGGTGAAATAAATGCTCTGCTCAACAAACATTTTCATCATGGAGTAATGTATCTTACCTTTCACATTATCAAACCCTAGATTAACATCGACAACGTTGCCGTCTTTGTCAGGAAGATTTATCTCATAGACAACACAGCCAAAGTTGAGAATACTAACACTCACTTTGTTTTTGTTGCTCAGCGTAAACCTAGATTGTAAGAGAGGTATAGTTTTAATGATCTGCATTTATTGACCTAAGATTTTTGGAATTTACTTAAATGGTGTAGAAGCAATATATAAAACATGTTACATACTGACATAATCAATACTGGGGTACATTACGGAGTTGGGAGACCACTCTCAACCATATACTAGTTACTTTAATACATGGAGAATAGTTTTAGATAAATTGTAACACAGTTGAAAGCAAACAGGTTGAAATAAGGTTAAGATGGTTTATGAAGTGGAGTAGATATTACTTTTATCAATTTAAGTTTGATATCTTAAGGCACGATATGCGTACCTCAAGGTCAGTCGGCTACATGCATTACATTGTATATAAAATACTTGTGAATAACGTATGAAGCAAAACGAGTGCAAAAAGAGTGCAATTCTTTTAAGAAATAAAAGATCATACTTGTAAATATCTTCCCCCTTTGACGTTTTCCCGAAGAAATCCTTTTGCACTGCGTCTGCCATGGTCGATCGTTGATAGCCTTGTTATCTCCTTCCTGTTATCGTGTAAGGGTAGTCTCGGGTATTGAGCTAAACTTAAGATAAACTTTCGTAATCACAACAGGAGCTGAATCTGTGCAAACTGAGTTTTTGTTTATATGATATTTATGTTTGTCCAATATATACGTTTCAATGGACAAACACTTGCCATATGATCCTGGAGAAAGGCCGCAGTGAACGAGTTGCTGCTCTATGCAGAGCAGCTACTAACAAACCCGCAATTTAAATAACTAAATTTACAGGATTGATCTCTACCAGTCTGTGTTTGCAGTCAAAACAACAAATTAATAAACTGTCAGTCTGAAGAACTTCGAGTTTTTTTTCTTCTCGTGATGGTACAGATTCTGTTACAAAGAGTTTTGATCTTTTATATAGACTATGGATAATTGAGTACAATAATTTTAACAGAATTGTAGCTTTAATACCATTACCGTCGCCACTTTGCATAGGGTTGTAATAAGGGTTATACGGTAGACCTATCTACAATTTTCTAAAATTCTATGTAGAAAGGGGCCTTGCATCAGGTTATGTTCCTTTGGACACATCGGGTGTTGCTTTCGTTTCCCATCTTCAAAGACTGCCTAGCGTTGATAATTGTATCCAAAGGAATTTGACCTATTGTTAAGCCATGTGGAGGATTAAAAAAAAGCCTTCTTGAAAACTTTCGAAAAATCAAACATTATTAAATCTTCTGTTTGGTCATAAAATGTTCCAGCAGCTATGTACCCTCTAACCTCATTATGCAAATTATAAAGGATAGGGTTAACCTGAAAATGTTCTGTGATGCTTGAAATAAGGGTAAAAAGTAAAGTGTCTTGTTCCACGTGGGTCCGATGAAAGACCCCAACCTGGAATGGATGGAATAAATTATTTCCAACCGAGCCCGCGGCATGTGTCATATTCACCTCGTCACCATTCATTCTAGGTCGATACACCTAGAAAAAGTACCAATTAAAGTAAGTCACCCAGCACTGAACACTAGTCTGAATATCAGTCGCGGCTGGGAATCGAACCCAAATCGCTGGCGTTGAATCACTGTGACACTGACTCTGAGCTGGTTGATACAACGTGCCTTAGTTCTGACGATATCGTTCTGACATTAACATGAATACCTCACTCCTTCTTATTCCTTCTTTAAGGAGGGAGTTGACGGTTTGACCACTCAGATGGGAGTGGTTCTAATGGCAATGTTGAAAGCGTTTTTTTGGTTTTTTTGTTTTTGTTGTTCCAGACATCAATTTCACCACTAACTGTATTTAAATGTAGAGACCCCACTTACTCAAGCTTGATATATATCTATCTATACAAGCGAACAAAATGGGTATTTTTAGTGTTTGACCTTGGCTTTTGATCAGGCCTTAGATATAGTATCTCAAGATTTGATATGTCAGCTATTTCACCGTCGGTAACCTGCAGAGTTGGGAAATTTCACTCTCGGTAACCAAGCTTCCTGTGGAGTTGGGGAATCTCACCCCCGGTAGCCAAGATTGCTGGGGAGTTGGGAAATTTCACCCTCGGTAACCAAGATTCCTTGGGAGTGGGGAATATTTCAATATCGGTAGGAGTTGGGAAATTTCACCCTCATTAACCAAGATTCCTGGGTATAGGGGAATATTTCACTATTGGTAAGAGTTGGGAAATTTCACCCTCGGTAACCAAGATTCCTGGGGGAGTGGGGAGTACTTCACTATTGGCAGAGTTGGGAAATTTCACCCGCGTTAACCAAGATGCCTGGGTAGTGGGGAATATTTCACTGTTGGAAGGAGTTGGGAAAGTTTACCCTCGTTAACCAAGATTCCTGGGTAGTGGGGAATATTTCACTATTGGTAGGAGTTGGGAAAGTTCACCCTCGGTAACCATTATTCCTGGGGAGTGTCGAATATTTCACTCAGGGTAACCACGATTCCTGGGTAGTTGAAAATATTTCACTATGGGTAATCAAGATTCCTGGAGACTATCGGTAACCAAGATTCCTGGTGAGTTATGAATATTTCACTATCGGTAACTAAAATTCCCGGGGAGTTGGAAATGTTTCAAATACTTACCAACCTCTGTACCAAAATGAATGTCAGGATTTTCTTTTTGTAGAAGTACTAGTATTTGAAATTCTAGTTTCTTATTTATGAACGGCTTACATATTACACTGATACGTAAACCAGAGATGTTATTTATGAGCATTTAAAAAGGGCAAATTTTGATTTTCAAGAACGAACGCAAGTTGTAGATTTTAGAAAAAGAAAAGTACGCGTGCTGTGTATGCATAACTTAGCAAAAGTAAAATTTAACTTTAATCAAGTTACAAAAAATACATAAATAGTTGTAAGATTGCTTTAATGTATAAACCATGTGGCAGGTGTTATGAAATACAAGTAAACTTCCTGACTGAAAACTGTTATACAATTTTAAGGATGCCCTAGATTACTTTAAACGGAATGTAACTTTCCATGTACAAATTAAAATATTGCTGGCATTTCTTCTTTATATCGGAAATCAAACATGTTGTTCTGATAATAAAGCCTTGAAATGGTTCCAGGTCTGGTAGTTTTTTACTTTCAAATGTAAGGGTATTAAACAGTCAGAAGCGTATCATAAACATTTTATTAGCAGCAATAAATAATATCATATACCATTAACAAGTTTTAAAAAAAAACATCGATAAACTCGTAAAATACATTTTCTTTAAACAGAAATTTGTAAATAATTTAATAAAAATGTCGAAATAATTCAATGAGAAAATCTGGGAATAATACTGCCAGATATATAAAATAGAAATGTGGTATGTTAAAAAACAAGCCCAGTAACAAAACGTATTGGAATTAGGTTTGTCAGTCCGATGCATTTAAAGTGGGTTTAAAGCGGAAATCTATACGCGACACATATTGGATTAGCTGAATACAATTATGACAAATATTTTGAAAAATATTCTTAAGCAGTTGTAGGTATTTGGTCGAGTACTCGTTCGAAAAGAAAGCATACTGGACAAGCCAATGGGCGAGTCTAATATGATTTTTCGGGTGGGTACGTGTCCAGTTATATCTCGTTTCGTACAAGACAATTTTAAACAATCTTTATTCTCTGCTTTATTCTCTGCAAAACAGGCGGATACGATACCCTGTCGTACTCAGGCATTGAAAATAAATTTCGAGGACTGAGCGCGAAGCTATCTTTGTTCTTAATTTATATATATTTACAAAAGATTCGCGCTCTGCATTCGACGGTATTTATCGTTTAAAATTTAAAATATAAAAACAAAATTGTTGCATCGTTTACTAAACTTATTTTATATTTCAATATAGTCAATATGAAGTTATTATATTTCCAATATGGAAAAGTACTGGACAAATGCAAATCGCTGTTTGGAAGTGAAAAATAGGTATAGAATAAATAGGATAATTCTTTATTTGGGATTGTATTCGGCCCGTGTAAACTCCACGAAAACCGCACGCATCCCAAACTCAAGCTCCTGTTACAATGTAACCCTTATTCGATAATTAAGTTTTTTTTGTGTGTGTTTTTGTTTGTTTGTCTGTTGTTGTTGTTGTTGTTGTTGTTTTAACCTAAATTGTCTTTGAGCTCTTCTATAAAAAAAAATTGACAGAATTCTTCTTTCAAAGTTTTTTTACCAAGTAATACATACTTGACAAATAAATAAATGACGTAATCTGGCTATTCAAAGTAACCATATAATTTGATATTATGCATACAATGCGTATATTGATAGAGAGATAGTTTTTGTTTCCGACTGATTGATATATAACTGCAAATGTATGCAAGATAGGTATGTTTGATAAGATATATACGCTGTGCATACAGACTTCTCAGAAAATGAATTGAAAACCACACTCCTACTAAATTAATAATTCCTAATCTTGCACGATCAAGGAATTTCAAACCTCTCCCCTAAATTATAACCAAAACGTAGACAACATTGGTAAGAAAGTTTACATCGTAAAATCACGTTACAAAAAAAACTATTCTAGTTAATGGCCATTAATCCATATAAAAAACACACACACACAATGAGCCCATGAACATGATTGAAAAATCGAAATTCATTCATTTTTTTTTTTGTCACATACTTTCGCGCTACAACAAAAGGGGTTATGATCTTACACGTTTGCTTGATAAGACGAATTTCAAACGCATTTCATTTAACTTGGTCAAATGGTAGATAAATCAAGAAACACTATAATTTTAAACAACAGGGTCGCCTTGAAGACTGTAAGTCGCTCACCTATGCTTGTTCAGTTTAACGGAATCGTTCTAAAAAATAGAGAAAGTTTTGTCATAGGATACTTATAATAAATTGCTTATGTTTTTTCCCTCATCTTTTATGCCTGAAGGCCCCTTGGTGCGGTTAAGGGTATTTGAAAAGGGTCTGTCTTGGATGCTTCAGACCAATTTTAATGAACATTAACAATGCGGCTCGTAAAAAGACCTCGTTCAATTTTTTTTCTACTTTTAGCTCTTCTCCTCCCTGATGCAGTAAGTGGAACCATTTGAACAGAATTGGGAGAGGTTTGTTTCAGGATACTACAGATCATGTTTATTGTATTTCTGACAAGTTATTTTTTTTTGGGGGGGGGGGGGGGCGGGAAAGATGTTAGCCCAGAAGGACGGATGCCTGTCCGTCTACCTATCCTAACAGCATACCCTTAACCTTTGGTCCAGATAATCTAAAATCTCCCTAGATTGTACTTGAAACTGATAACAGTAATAATAGTTTTAAAAAACTCTCATAACTTTGTTTGAAACATGTATATCTCATTACTGTCCGGTTTGTATGAACTATGTCTGTTACTGTATCGTCTGTTATTGTCTGATCTTCTATCCATGAGTGATCTCCCGTGACCCATGTAATAATCATTCACATCCGGGCTTCTATCACTGCTCGATAGGCTTCGGTTTCTATCATAGCCATCTGCTGGTCCATTATATTTGAATGAGACAGGATACAAATTAGAACTGACAATATTAGAACTTCTGCCTTTATAACTAGAATTATTCGAATGCTGAATAGGCAAATGATTATTTCTGCTTTCGCTGTTAGTTCTATATATTCTATCAAAGGGAATTTCAATGTCATGTTGTCTTTTCTCTTTCCCTTTTTTATGTCTATCTCTCCTACCACGTGATGTACTTTTCTTGCTTGTGTTGTTTTTAATATACTGACTCCTAGACCGGCCATCGTCCATTGAGATAAAGTGTGATTCCTCCCACGATCCGGATCCTGCAGACATATCCGGGTCATAAGACCTTGACCTTTTAGAGTGTTTAAAATCTGGTCTCATTTCTTTAGGTTTTCCCCTTTTCTCAATAGGTGTTCTCGGAAGTGTTCGCTGACTTGGAGAATTGGCACCATTGTGTAACAAGCCATTTTGTGAACTATGGTAATAGGGTGAATTTTGACCAAAATCACCTTCACTGCTACTGTGAAGCATTTTGGGTACGTACTCCCGTATGGACGAATGCCATGAACTACTGCTCCCGTGCCTACGATGTTCCGGTGCATGATTATCATGCAGACGAGAAGTTGAAACAGAACGTCTTTCAGGGCTCCGGGATTTTCGGCTTATTAGGTTGGCGTTGATCTGCGAGTAGCTGTAGTCAGTGGCTTCGGGATCGTACCAGCTGTTGTAACGATGGGGTCGCAGTTCAAACGACCTTCTGTATGCAGGATTGTCAAATACGACCGGCGGAGATCGTGAAAAATCGCCAGACCGACGGAATAAAGACGAATGGCTGTTTCTCTTGCTGGATGGAGAACTCTGTGAAAGAAAACAATTACCAAGAGTCAGATAGGAAAATATTATGTTGCTTTTTGCATATAGTCATGCTTCATGTTGGTCTTTTGTTGTGTGAGTTGAGGTGTTGTACTTCATTACTTCTCATGAACATACTAAAGTCATTTACGATTTTGCTTGTTTACGGTCTATGCTTCAAAAATGATTTATTAAAGTTTTGATTGTTATAGAAGATAGTTATTGTTGAAAAATGCATAGAAATGTCGATATGACTGCTGCAGTTACGGATTGCAGTAGATTCCAATGCACTTATAAGCGATTTTAAATAACAAACCCGAATATCAACACTGTCATACAAGTCGACATCTGGCATATCTCCGAATCGGCTTCTCGATCGTGAGCGACTTCGAATCTTTGATTCTCTCCTTTTACGGAACAATCTGAAATCATATTTAATCTTATTTAACTGTCATTGCGGGTAAAAAAATTGTCTTAAAATAATCTTTAACAAATCTTAACTAAATAATCAGAAACACCAGACAACGAAGTTTTCGATTATTCCTTAACGTTAATGTAAATAATTACAGACCAATATCAATTTTACCAACCCTATCTAAATTAATTGAAAAACATGTTCACGATTCCTTAATGTCCCATCTATCAAATTTCAATCTTTTACATGAAAAACAAAGCGGATTTCGGAAATCTCATTCAACAGAAACTGCACTTACAGTCATGATTGATTCGTGGTTAAAAGCAATAAATGATGGTTATTTAGTAGGCGCCGTAATGATAGACTTTAGAAAAGCATTTGATCTAGTTGATCACGATATTCTTTTGAAAAAACTGGAACTCTATAAATGTAATGATTTGTGTATCAAATGGTTCAAATCATATTTATCAGATCGTCATCAGTTAGTGCAAATTGATAACGCATTATCAAGTAGTTATAATAAAATTACATGCGGCGTGCCACAGGGGTCTATTTTAGGGCCTCTGTTATTTCTTTTATTTATAAATGACCTGCCGCTCACAGTCGGAAATATAGTATCATCTACAGATCTATATGCAGATGATACAACATTATACGATATACAAAATGACAAAACTGTTTTGGAAACAAATCTTAATTCAGCACTATCTGTTTTAGAAATATGGTGCAGAGAGAATGGTATGCAACTCAATACCGATAAGACAAAAGTGATGCTTATAACAACGCAACAAAGGCGGCGGTTTCTTGAAAATAAGGAATTAACTGTTTTGTATAAAAATGTTATGCTTAAACAAACTCCTTGGTATTTACATACAGCATGATCTAAAGTGGGATTCGCATTTTAAAGTGATTTGCAAAAAGATATCGTCTTACATTTGGTTACTATCAAGGATAAGGGAATTTCTTGATATAAACTACAGAATCTTATTTTATAAAGCTTATATTCAACCGCATATAGATTATTGCTGTATACTATGGGGAAGTACCATTAATAAAAATATTCAGAAAATTCTTAGATTACAAAAACGTGCATGTAGAACTATTTTAGGATCAAGTTACTCAGACTTCAACCAAGCTCTAAATTGTCTAAACATGCAACGGTTTGATCAGCGTCTGTTTTATCAGAAGGCATGCTTTATGTTCAAAGTCGCAAATAATCTGTTACCAAATTATATCTGTGATATGTACAATCAAAAGGAAATGACAAGTGACACCTCTTTAATTTTACGATCAAACACGAATAAAAATTTTCATATACCTAATACGCAATCAGAACTGTTCAAACGAAGTTTACTGTATTCAGGTCCAGTTGCCTGGAATATCTTACCTGTAGATATCAAAGCGTCCAGCTCTCTACAGTCTTTTAAATCAAAATGTAGTAAATGGATAAGTATGCCATGAAATATGTATGTGATGTTGATTATGAAATATCAATGTTTTCTGTTTTTGTTACACATGTGTATGTTATTATTTTCTGTTTTCATTTGAATCATATTTGTAAATATTTGTACTATAAGAGGGCCTCATGGAAGATTAGCGTCAGCTAAATGAGTCACCC
This sequence comes from Mercenaria mercenaria, assembly GCF_021730395.1. Lineage (NCBI taxonomy): Eukaryota > Metazoa > Mollusca > Bivalvia > Venerida > Veneridae > Mercenaria > Mercenaria mercenaria. Next base: position 45,969,959 of record NC_069361.1, on the reverse strand, counting down.
TCTATAAATAAAGAATTTACTTACTTACTTACTTACTTACTTACTAACGTACGGGTATACTAAAAGTTACTGTGTGCACATATCTATGAGCACCTGTTGTCCGTTCAAAGGGTCATAATGTCTTTAATTGAAACGTGGCTTCCACATTTTTTGTTATGAACGTAAAATGTATCATTTTCTTGTTAAATCCAATGTTTGGTCGTATTTGTCATTAATTACGGTTAAATCCGCTGGCACAATAAGCATAGCGAATTGAACTTTATACAAACGTTTTTTACAAGTAATTTATTACTATGCTAGTGTTCGTTATTAATAGTATGAAACAGAAAAACATCTTTTAATTAAAATAGTTCATTTTACGAAATATATAATCATAACATTTTGGAAACTAATAATATCAAATATATCTGAAGTTGCTATAATCTGGAACGCCTATACGGGGACTTTCCTGCTGTAACATAAAATATACTGTTTGTTTGTATGTTTGTTTTGTTTTTGTTTTTTGTGTGTGTTTTATTAACTTTATTTCATGTTATTTAACCAATCCTACTTTTATTAACACCTATTTACAGTCTTTCGTGTCACGTTTCGGTATTTATAAATTAACAATCACAAAAACTAGTGAAAGGATACGGTTTTAAGGTATATTTTGCATCTAAACTGATACAGTTCTTTATTTTACACACCTGGTGATTTCATTCCAAACCATGATTCATTCCTTGATCCGGAAACTTAGTTTTACTTCCTCATTTCAGGTTGCGTATCTCCTCTGTCAGTATTCACATCCTTGTTTGTTTGTTGTTTTTTTTTGCCAATTTTAATGTGAGTGTTTATAACATTACACACTTTTTTTATCATGTTTTATTTATTTTATTTTATATCTTGGGGCATATATTTTGATCAGTATCAAATACAAACTTTTATTTCATTTTAAAAGTAGTTTACTATTACAAAAAAATCGGTGTCATCAAATGTAATCCATTTTTCTTCTATCAAAACATTTTCTTTTAAAATATTTATACAACTTAGAAATAAACTTTTAATTCAACCGAAAACAAACACAGTGTGTGATTTTTTTTTTCGAATGTCCGATATAGTGATCTGGGTCATTGGACGCATAAATTATCAGTCCGGTCATTACATGGTAATTATCAGTCATGATTTAGACAATTATAGTGTCTCATAACCTTGCGCGTTAATGACTCAATTAACAAGGCAATATTCAGTAAGGGCGTTACGGACGTTACATCAAGGTAACTGTCAAAATGACTTTGTTAACAGGCTTTCATATGTACATTACGTAACATCATTTTTATGCGCAACATACATAGACTGAACATAAAGCTAAAAACAAAACATTCATGTAAGTATCAAATAAAAGTATAAATCATCGTACTGTATCGCAACCGAAAGAAATATACAGCCTTTTTACAACTTTTCATCCTAATGAAACATTCATATCTAATAGGGATCTGGCTCGGTGCATTTTGACATTTCTTGTTCCTTATAGTTATCTCCGAAAGATATGCGAAAACTAGAGAGAAAAAAACGTTTTAAAGGTTGCTGAAATTACGTGCGAATGTTGGATCGGCACCTTTCTGTCATTACAGAAAATTGTGCTTTCATAGCAACCGGAATAGTATACGGAGATTGAATGTGTAATCAAATGACATTAAAGGTCCACTACAAGCATTTACGACTTCATTCAGTTTCCACAGACACAATGTACTCTAAATATGGATATTATGATAGTAGCTCGATCTGGGATGCTGTATTCTGAATACAAAACCCCAGATCTACGTACTGTTGTAAAATAGCCCTTTAATTAAATATATTCACCTTTTTGTGTGTTGTTTTGTTATCGAACGAAGTCTTATATGCTTGTAAATGCTAAAATAGAAATGAGTGAGGTTTTTGTGTGCACTATTTATAAAACTGTATAAGGTCATGCATATTAAATAAAACTAGTCTGGCAACGTACAATACAAAAGGTACAATACGGATTTTTTCTGCTTCTTCATGTTCACTTGTGAAATACAAGCTGCATTTTTGACAGAATTTATCTAGGTATATTATTTAAAAAATAAGGAACAAAGAGATGGTAAAAGTACGATCTAGATACTTGCTATACTTTGGAATGTTTATATTTTACAGCAAATTTCAACGTTAAGCTAGTCCAGCTTATCAAGTTGACAGGTGCTGACCGCTGTGGATAATTTATGGTAGATATTGAACATATTGCGGGATAATCAATGTAATTATTGTTATTTATTGCAATTCTGTCTGATAAACAAGCACAATGTAATTATTTTCTCCAGGTGCACTGTCAGATTGTTGCAATTACTTATCGCATTTCGGCAAATTCAAACAAGTGTATTTTTTTTCAGTTTTAGGGGAATAGTGGCAAGGCCCGTCAGGAGAGGAAATAACGATGACCGGTAATTAAGATCGCATCGCAAGAAAATAGGAAAGCTGCGTCTTAACGACTGAAATAGGGACAATCGCGTTGTTAACGGCCAAAATAGGGAAAACGACAAAAATAAAGAAAATCGCGTGGTGAACAACCAAAATAGGGGAAATCACGTCGTGATAAAATAGTATTTAAATAAATATGGTCCCATCTACTAGAAAATTACTAAGAATATATTGTCTTGTGTTTTAACTGGTATGGTTTACGTATGTTAAAAGAGATTTTGCTTGAATATGTAAACAAAAAAATTAAAGGGGATATTTGTTAACCTTCGTTTCTCACCCTTCCACCTCTTCTTAACATTGAGTCAAAAAGATCAAGCCACTATCTTTCGGCCTTTAAAATTACAATATTAATATTATTAATAAAAACTAACCTGTTTTTTTATACCATTCTACTACCGCGTTGTGATCTCAACGACTCCCACAGATTTAAGCGGGAGGAAAATACATTCCAAACAACGCACCTTTACATGGGATTTTCACCCCAATGTTAGTAATTTTAGCTGAAGGAGCAGGGGGTCGAACTCACAATCTCTAGTTTTGTAACCAGACATTGATATTAATGGACCTATTTGTTTCCTATTTATTCGTACTTCTTTAACTCTGATAGATGAAATAAATTGAAATTTTATTTGTAAGTAGTGTCTATTTTTTTTCATATATCACATTAAACAACAACCTACTATTTACTTTTCAAGCATGTCTAGAAAAGTCTATACATTGTTAAGTACTGCAAATAATAGACTAGCCCCTAGACTATGATTTGTTTTTAAATTTTTGATATTGTGAATATAGCCAGTCTATATCCTACGTCCAATATCATAGATGATATAACACTCTGTTCTCTGAGAAAATCTCTAAAATAGACTCGCATTTCGTAAAATAAAAGAAAAATTACAAAAGTTGAAATTTTGTGACAAAGTCTTTATAATCAGTCTATTGGCTAGTCTATGCAAATTAGAACACAAGACCACATTTCGTAAAAGCACCTCTCATCTACAAATATAACCTGATAAAGCACGTGGCTCAACCAAAGAATCTACCCGGTGAGTTGTGGGTGGTAAATGAAGCAGAAGTAAATGAGCCGCACCATGAGAAAACCGACATAGTGCATTTGCGACCAGCATGGATCCAGACCAGCCTGCGCATCCGCGCAGTCTAGTCAGGATCCATGTTGTTCGCTTTCAAAGCCTATTGCAATTAGAGAATTCGTTAGAGAATTGAAATAGACTTTGAAAGTGAACAGCATGGATACTGACCAGACTGCGCGGACGCACAGGCTGGTCTGGATCTATGCTGGTCGCAAATGCATTATGTTGGTTTTCTCATGGCGCGGCTCAAATGTTAAGACTAGATGTTTTATGGCTGGTTTGTGTTATGAACTTAAAAGAAGTCTAGCCGTTCTATGAGACTAAATCAACAGATCAAAGTAAAAGTTCTTATCTCCACAAAACACATGTCTTTAGAAGATGTCCGTTTTATTATAGCTGCAGAATAGCTCTTGTGTCTGATTTAAAGCGCACGTGTTTTGAAATACTCATTGCCAAAGTTCTGTTTGTGTAATTGGCAAGGTTTGGACCTAGAATGTAAATTGAAAGTAAGAATATAACCAATCCAATCAGACGTATGCGTTGGTGATCTTTATTGCGACAGATCGATAGCACGTGCATCTAATGAAAAAGAAGATTTTGGTACAGTCTAAGGACCATAAATTGGTTGATTGATTAACTATCAAATGGTCAACCATCGAACCAAGCTCGAGTCTCTTTTTTTGAAACAATCAATGACAAACGTATCTGAAAATCCTTAAAAGCTTGCATTTTTTACCACAGCCCATGCTTGGTCGAGAACACCTATAGAAGCTCAAACAGCTTAACCCTTATCATGATGGCCACAATTGATTCTGCCTTTGCGACCAGTGTAGATTATGATCAGCCTGCACATCCGTCCAGTCTGATCATGATCTGCATTGTTCGCAATTCAGTCTGTATCTTTGTTTAATGGTAATTGAAAGATGGACAAGTTCATTGTAGAAACTTAGCAGAGTATATAAGAGTTAAACTAGGAACTGTTTTCATATTACTTCAAACATTATGTAGGAAAATAATTTTGAAGTACAGAGTTACTTTGAAAGTTATCGGATCTTTAGAGCTTTTTATTTTAATTTATTCAGTTCACGTGATAACAGAATATATTTGTACAAAGATACTTTCTTACATATTATTTAAAAACATTCCACGTAATCATGATTCATAACTTTTTGCTTTTGTATTTTGCATGTTACCTTATGCACACCATTAAGCACCATTTTATACACTGACACATTTATATCAACATTGATATGAATTATTAACAAGCCTCTTCTAACGTTGTATAGAAAGCTAACGAGCCGAGAAAAGGAAGTTATTTACACTGAAAATACAGATGCGCATGGCTTGAAATTTGGACCTATGCCCACACTGGGGCAGATGCTCTCTCTCTCTCTCTGTTTTCGTGGATTTGTATATCTGTTTAAACATATCACTTAATCGGAAAAAAGATAATTCATGAAAAAGGCTGTTAAAAGCTTCTTGAAAACTTATATTTCCAATACAGAGTATGCTGTATAATACGACCCCTGGAGAGACCGAAATTCTTTTTTTAGGTGTAGAGTAGCTAAGTTACTATGACACTGATACGACTGCAAAGACCTGTCATTCATCTTCAGAGATAAATAGTTTATTGTAATAAAGAAAGAATGAAATATTTACACCAGTGAAGCTTGATAGATACATGTGTGCCATCACGGTAAAATGAACCGACATGCTAAGAAAAGTAGCCTCGTCGTATTTTTACGGTTCTTTTGGTGTTACTGATTTTGTTCAGTAGTATCAAAAGGCAAAAAAATGCGTTAAAGACAATATATTGTAGTTTGCGAGTCTAGTAAAACCAGAAATTATAAATAACAAGAGGACCATGATGGTCCTGAATCGCTCACCTGTCCCCACATGAACTGAGTATGACGTCGTTTTTTCTATTATTTGACATAGTGACCTAGTTTTAAAGCTCATGTGACCTAGTTCTGAACTTGACATAGATATCATCAAGATAAAAATTCTGACCAATTTTCATGAAGATCCATTGAAAAATATGGCCTCTAGAGAGGTCACAATGTTTTTCTATTATTTGACCTAATGAACTAGTTTTTGAAGGCATGTGATCCAGTTTTGTAATTGACCTAGATATCATCAAGGTGAACATTCTCACCAATTTTCATGAAGATCCATTGAAAAATAAGGCCTCTATAGAGGTCACAAGGTTTTTCTATGTTTAGACCTAGTGACCTAGATTTTGATGTTGACCCAGTTTCAAATTGACATAGATATCATCAAGATGAACATTCAGACCAACTTTCATAAAGATCCCATGAAAAATATGGCCTCTAGAGTGGTCACAAGTTTTTTCTATTATTTGACCTACTGACCTAGTTTTTGATCGCATGTGACCCAATTTCAATCTTGACCTAGATATTATCAAGATGAACATTCTGACCAATTTTCATGCAGATCCCATGAAAAATCTGGCCTCTACAGAGGTCACAATGTTTTTTTCTATTATCTAGCCTACTGACCTAGTTTTTAAATGCACGTAATCTAGTTTCGAATTTGACTTAGATATCATCAAGATGAACATTCTGACCAATTTTCATGCAGATCCCATAAAAAATACGGCCTCTACAGAGGTCACAAGGTTTTTCTATTATTTGACCTACTGACCTAGTTTTTGATTGCACGTAACCCACTTTCAAACTTGACCAAGATATCATCAAGGTGAACATTCTTACCAATTTTCATGAAGATCCATTGAAAAATATGGCCTCTAGGGAGGTCACAAGGATTTTCTATTTTTAAACCTACTGACCTATTTTTGGATCGCAGTTGACCCAGTTTCAAACTTGACCTAGATATCATGAAGATTCTGACCAATTTTCATGCAGATCTCATGAAAAATATGGCCTCTACAGAGGTCACAAGGTTTTTCTATTATTTGACCGAATGACCTAGTTTTGGACCGGACGTAATCCAGTTTCGAAGCTGACCTAGATATCAACAAGATGAACATTCTGACCAATTTTCATGCAGATCCCATGAAAAATATGACCTCTAGAGAGGTCACAAGGATTTTCTATTATTTAACCTACTGACCTAGTTTTTGATCGCATGTGACCCAGTTTCGAACTTGACCTAGATATCATTAAGATAAACATTCTGACCAATCTTCATGAAGATCCATTGAAAAATATGGCCTCTAGAGAGGTCACAAGGTTTTTCTATTTTTAGACCTAATGACCTAGTTTTTGACCGCACGTGACCCAGTTTCGAATTTGACCTAGATATCATCAAGATGAACATTCTGACCAACTTTCATAAAGATCCCATGAAAAATGTGACCTCTAGAGTGGTCACAAGCAAAAGTTTACGCACGCACGGACGACGGACGACGGACGCTGCGCGATCACAAAAGCTCACCTTGTCACTTTGTGACAAGTGAGCTACAAATGAACCAGATGGACTGTTTTAACGTGACGTGTCGCAAAACTTATTTGATGAATGATATTAAATTAGGCTACTTACGTTGCGAGGGCTATTATGAGTAAAAGCAGTAAACACAGACAAACAGCGCCTGTAGCTATACCAATGACACAAATCGTGTTGCACCCACTGGAGTAAACCGGTTCAGTTAACGTGCCCGTGATTATGGTAACGTTTGTCACAGTTACATTTTCACTTGTTCTAATTGTCGTGTTATAGCTTAACGTTGTTGACTGTACAGTTGATGTTTTTACACTTTCAGTCGTTTTATTTCCGATTACTTTAGAAGTAGTTTGATTACTTTGTGTTGTAGTATTGGCGTATGTTACGGTAGTTACTGTCGTCTCCGTAACGGTGTTATTAAGTGACGTATCAGTGGTGCTAGTGACGTTTACAGATTCTGTTGCTGTTCCGTTTGTGGTCGGAGAAATGGGAATGGTGCTTGGCTCAGGAGCTGTTGTTGTTGTTGTAGTTGAGGTAGAAGTTGAAGTCGTGGTTGTTGTTGTCGTTGTTGGTATCTCTATTGAACATTTTGTTCGGATATCCTCAACAACTTTGCTGGTGAGGTTATTCTCCCGTGTTTGGTTTATGAATATCTCGTACACATTGTCCACGAAAAATGGCGGACAAGGTGCGTTTTCTATCGTTGGTTTGAACCACGATTTCATCTCGATTCAGAAACACACTTAAATCGCACTTAATCCTGGTTTGGTGATTCCTCGATTACATTAAGTTCTGAAACAGAAAAAAAAGATAATGTAAGGTAATAATTAAATATTATTTCCCCAAAGACCTCTATAATTGAGCCGTGCCATGAGAAAACCAACATAGTGGGTATGCGACCAGCATGGATCCAGACCAGCCTGCGCATCCGCGCAGTCTGGTCAGGATCCATGCTGTTCGCTTTCAAAGCCTATTGCAATTAGAGAAACTGTTAGCGAACAGCATGGATCCTGACCAGACTGCGCGAATGCGCAGGCTGGTCTGGATCCATGCTGGTCGCAAAGCCACTATGTTGGTTTTCCCATGGCGCGGCTCATATAAGAAATTTTGAACAAATGACACAATTCAATTCTTCTAAATAAAGGTTACGTGTGTGACATACCATCATGATGAGATAATGGATAGTAAGTAGGTAATGAAGATATGCAAACATTACTTTACACTGCTTAATTTATCAACACTGTCATTTTAAAAGGAATACAGTTCACTCAGATCATTATCAGTGTAAAGGGCTTTCTTCGCTGTTGAAAGCTCTTATTTCGAAAAAAAGCATTATAACAGTTGTCGCACCAAAAATACTTCATAAACAAGAGGGCCATGAAGGCCCTGTATCGCTCACCTGACCTAATGACCTAAAGATCAACATTCTGACCAAGTTTCATCAAGATATGTTCATAAATGTGGCCTCTAAAGTGTTAACTAGCTTTTCTTTTGATTTGACCCCGTGACCTAGTTTTTGACCCAACATGACCCAGATTCAAACTTGACCCAAAGATCATCAAGATTAACATTCTGACTAAGTTTTACGAAGATACAGTCATAAATGTGGCCTCTAGAGTGTTAACAAGCTTTTTCTTTGATTTGACTTAGTGACCTAGTTTTTGACCCCAGCTGACCTAGATTTAAACTTGACCTAAAGATCATCAAGACAAACATTCTGATCAAGTTTTATTAAGATATGGTCATAAATGTGGCCTCTACAGTGTTAACTAGCTTTTCCTTTGATTTGACCGGGTGACCTAGTTTTTAATCCTACATAACCCAGATACGAACTGGACCTTAAGATCACCAATATTAACATTCTGACCAAGTTTCATGAAGATATAGTCAAAAATGCGGCCTCTACAATGTTAACAAGCTTTTCCTTTGATTTGACCTGGTGACCTAGTTTCTGACCCATGATGACCCAATATCAAACTCGTCCAAGACCTTTTTAAGGATAACATTCGACCAAGTTTCATTAAGATCGGGCCAAAATTGTGACCTCTAGAGTGTTAACAAGCTTTTCCTTTGATTTGACCTGGTGACCTAGTTTTTGAGCCCAGGTGACCCAATATTGCACTCTTCCAAGATTTTATTAAGAGTAATATTCTGACTAAGTTTCATTAAGATTGTGCCAAAAATATGACCTCTAGAGTGTTAACAAACTTTTCCTTGGATTTGACCTGATGACCTAGTTTTTGACCCCAGATAACCCAATATTAAACTTGTCCAAGATTTTATTGAGGGTAACATTCTGACCAAGTTTCATTAAGATTGGGTCAAAATTGTGACCTCTAGAGTGTTAACAAGCTTTTCCTTTAATCTGACATGAAGACCTAGTTTTTGACCCCAGATGACCCAATATCGAACTCGTCCAAGATTTTATGGAGGGTAACATTCTGACCAAGTTTCATTAAGATCGGGCCAAAAATGTGACCTCTAGAGTGTTAACAGTCAAATTGTTGACGACGGACGGACGGACGGACGACGGACGACGACGGACGCCGGACACAGGGTGATCACTAAAGCTCACCTTTGAGCACTTCGTGCTCAGGTGAGCTAATAAAAACATAAACGCCGCAGAGATTTTTTTTAATTTTACGTTCGTGTCAATATTGTGACGAAGAATATATTAAAATGTTTTAGGGTATAGTATAATTGCCTTGCTATAGAAGCAGTGATAGAAAGACCGCCTATGAAGTAAAAGAACCAGATTTGAAACCCTAGACTTTCAGTTCACATTCTAAAAATAGAAAGTTTCGGTACTTCTTGAATACAGTAACAAAATGGAATTTATATATAACAATTGCTGTATGCATAGTCTGAAATAGAATAATATATAGAGGATATTTGTTTGCTTTGAGTGAATATGGAATATATCTCACTGAGAAGTGAGAAATATAAATATCTGCAATTCCATGGAATGTAACTTTAAGCCCATCCGCGATTAGATATGAGCGTCCCACAGGTTCAAGCTCCTAGGATTCGAGGACGGAATTTTGACGAACTCTGAATGAAATGGAGGAGCTGCATGTTGTTGGCTAGAGTATAAGCACTTATACTGCCTCTATATAGAGCTAGCCTTTATAGCGTCGTGGTGGGTTGTCCTTAGATGTGAAAAATCTTGGGTTCGAATCTCAATCAGAGCTCAAATATTTTCAGTCTGTTTAAAGAATATGTTTTAACCAAAATAAAATTCTGCAGAAATGAAAAGTATGAACCAAATACAACATTTTTCTTTTTTTGTTTTCGCTTGAAATTTAATCTGTATGTCTTAAATCATCTTGTAATTTAAACTCCATTAAATTTATGATGTATTATATGCTGGCATGTCATTGTATAGAAATAAATAGTTTGTTGCGCGTTATTTTCATGTTGGAAATGCAATTTGTTCTACTGGACTACATCAACAAAAACAATTTTAGTGATGTTACCGGTTGATCAATCTTTTCTGTAACGAGGGTTTTCGTCCAAATCTTTGTTATTACCTTTCCGCAATATATTGCTTTAGTGAACATTGTATACATCATTTTTAAAGTTGTGATTTTGACGCTTATAAAACTAGAAGGGTGTTTTATATACATTCATGTAAAGACAAAAACGATCTTAAAGGACATTGGATTTACCAAGGACACAATGTGAAAAATATCAAAACAATTCAAAAATATAAACATAAACCAGTATACACATTTGATTACTGATAAAACTTATTGAAAAATGTTATTTTATACAAGATTCCTCATATTTAAGATTGTCTATCACGTTGACATCACTTCACTTTTTCCAAAAATAGTATCGGCTTCGCAGAAAGATGCGCATAAAATACTATATAGGAACTCTCTTTAAAAGAATTAGGAAATTTAGAAAACAAATGTCACTTACAAAAGTGAACTCGTAAAAATGAAAAAAATAACTTGTTCATGTTATTTTTGTGTACATTTAAACTTCTAACAATAGTTATTTATATGTTAAATATGCAGTCAAACTTGCTCGAAGGGCCAAGTCTATTAAGACCACTTGCATTAAAAGAACCTAAGTTTCCTTTTGTTTTGTTTAAGAACAAATTCAGTTGTATTAAGATACCAGTTGTTTTAAGCGACCACTCTTTGGTCTTTTCTTTTCCTTCATGATGTGGTATTTTAATTTAAGTACGGTACTTCAATAGTTCATTAAAAAAGCACTGACGCACGAGACATAGGTTTGGTTTCCAGGAAGGGTTGTTATTTTATACGGACGAATCGAACTTGCGGCACCCTGAATCGCAATTCTACGTAACAAATACGCTTTTAATACATGCACTACTTTTGATACAGTTTAAGGTACATGTAGTAGGGTACACTTCGAATTTTGGCCCCCGTCAATATTTGTAATAATTAGAACTTCGTGATTTTGAATGTCTGTAAATTAAAGTGAGAGTAATGTTTGTTAATAAACAGCTGATACATGTAAAATTCTGATGTCAGTTGTAAAACTAACTGCTGCTAGCTTTGTATGAATCGATGAGTCACCTTGGCGCGGGAAATTCATATCATAGAAGGGTTCCATGCTTGTTGATTTGATACTCCGGAACATTTTTGCTATTTTGTGAAAAAAAAACGAGATGGATGGGGCCCCATTCCATTAATATCCTGTAGTTCAGTAGGGACTACCAAATTGAGAAATGCAATAAAATTGGACATTGTTCCTGCAACGGGGTCATTGTAGGCTGTTCAAAAAGTGCAAAATTGATGATTTTGGCATGTTATTTTTAATGGATGGTGTAAAACTTTCTTTTTCATATCCTTCTGTATTCTTGCATGGGAGTCCTAATCTTGTCATTAATTAGAAGCACAAAACATGCACACAATTTATAAAATGGACACCCTGATTCTGCTCATTATAGGGAAATGCACTATTACGACTCGCTACATGTAAGGCTGGCCGTGCCCAAAATTTTCGAATCTACGTGTACCCTGCTACCTTACATTGCGGTTAAATTTACATCCGGGTTTCGTGTGTAGGTTGTATTAGGTTGTACCTAGACATGATGATAAATTAGGATGCGAAATTAATTTACCACAAAACCCGCAACATGATACATTAATAACACTTTTGAATACAAGAGGTCGACCAGTCGTACAGTAGTCTATTCAGTCCGAAATCTGAAACTTGACGTAATGATGTTATTATTGCTATGTATTACATTTTGCACAATGACAGTGAAGATGTCTTAAATTTGTAAGACACACCCGTATTTAGTTACAATGTAATTTTTCAGCCAAATCCGGGTGGTAAGTGAACCCAAGGTTTATAGCTGCGCATTTGCGTAATGTTACTTTTTATAATTGGTGTAACAACGTGATATATTTAAAAAAAAACATTTCAAATGACAGTACAATATTATTCGAGAGATATTTTTTTATTATTATTCATATCGCCACAGTATTTAGGACACATTGCGTCTTTCCAGCTTTTAATAATGGAGAAATCCCGATAGTTGCCCTCCTGGCATTGTTACAAGCACGAACGAGGACGTGGGTAACACCACCGACCTCCCACCAAAGTTTACTGAATAGCTTACCCGTATCGAAAAAGACAGGTGGTGTTCGGAGAGTGATTAGCAAATGAAAGTACTCGGTTACTGATATGGCAGGTTTGAGCTTTCTATAGTTCAATTTCTGTATTAAATCGCGTAATGACGAGCTTGCGGAGGGTCGGTGGTTCTACACAAGTGTCCGCTTGTGCTTGAAATGATGGGGGACATGGGGTCTTGCTCCATCACACGAAGCTGGAAAGTCGCTTTATGACCTGTTGCCGTACCGGTGTGACGTTAAACCCGGCAACATAATACATAAGGGACATAACTAGACTTTGAAATAAAAGGGTATGCAGGAGTTACTTCTGCTTTATGTGATTGATCCTTTTATTTGTTATAGATTAATAATATAGTGTCTTTGAAAGCATGTCTGACAGTGGATCGATTTTGATAAACATCACGGTATGTAAGCTATGACAGAAAAGTACGTGAACACGGCATACCAAGCATAATCCATTGTTTCTGAAGCCGACATGCGGATATATTTACTGATAGTGAATTCCAGTGCACCTGTTTTTCCGAATCACTTCTCGATTCTGACCATTCTCTAGATGCAAATATACACATTATAATAAGCTGTTGACCTCATAGACTTACCAGCTCAATGGAATTAAATAATAGTCCTTTCTCTTCCTCGCTATGTTGCTATTTTTGCGGATAGTTAAGTGCATCGTCAGTTTCTTTGATGAACTTTTTACTTTTTCCGTTTATTCCATTTCTAAATCAATTTTTATCGTATTTTCCTGGCTTTTTAAGTGCATGTAATTTCATCTTAAAAGTAATAGATCTATACTGGAGATTGAGAATGACAGGGTGGTGCATTGATATGAAAACTATTTTTGTAACACAAATTAATACAATACCTCCACAATCAATCACTGGAAAATAGTTTCTTTCACATACAGTCAATTAAGTGTACATTTATGTCGTAAAGGATTCAGTGTTCTGTTCTAGGCAACATATGTTCTGTATACGCCAAGTCAATAAACAGGTAACGTGACACTAAATGGAAAATTATCTATTGTGTCATTGGAAATGATTGAACTGTCCCGTGTTCTTAAAAGCCACGAAAAGCCAGGAATGCATTTGACACTTACCACTTACCATTAAACATTTAAACATTTAGCATTTGTCATTTACTGATTAAAACTCAGTAGGTTCAAAGCAATTAGTCTTTAAAGTATTTAAGTATAAAGCAATCAGCATTAATATTTGGCAATTAGCATGGCTCATCTGCCTTGTATTCTACGAACTAACTTGCCTAATAAAACCGCCAAAATATCGAAAAAGTCAGATAAGTTTTACAAAGCAAAATCGTTTAACAAAGTAGAAAAGATACTAGCAAACACTCTATGATTAATTATTATCTACGTTTGACCTTTCTTTGACACTGATTTAATAAATATCTGCATTAAGTATGATATATTTACGTAAAGAGATGCATGGGGTAGGAGGAGGGGGTCATTACGAAATATCAACGCTATATAATAGCATGCCAATTTCTATTTGGTGGGTAATAACTGTGTACTTATACTTTGTGGTTTTTGCCGATGTTTGATGGCTTTTGGTAAGCTAAACTCAGCAGTGAGTAATGCAAAATAAACGAAAATATGTCGCGTTCTTATAGAAATGACAACTTTACTGGCAGCAGCAATAACGTAAGATTGATTGGTCTGAAATACACAACGCCTAAGAAGAGATAACAAGGGTATTTAAAATGGCAAGAAATTATTTAGAGTATACATAATCATATATAATGTATTTGAAATTTACTTGTTTTCGGCATAATGGTCCCACATAGTGTAACTATGTTGGCTGATTTCTGCCATCTCGCATGGCGTATAGCGCGTCTGAAGGGCACAATGCCAAGAAGACAAATAAAGCACGCCAAGCAGACAAATGAGGTATGGTTGTTCTGGCGGGAGCCAACACGCAAGTCGAAAATTTGTCGTTCTGGAGTGTTGGCGTCCTTCAACGCGCAAATATATCGCCACCAAATATTTGGTTTTACTGTTGTTTTTAAATGAAAACTTTTGCATAAAATGGACAGCATTTTCGAGATTCAAAACCTTTCTAGCCACATTTGTTCTACAGTTGGCCTTCTCTTTTTGGATCCATTACTAGTATTATGAAACACTTTTTTCCATCCATCTCAAGATTATTATATCTTATAATGCACTTATTATTATCAAACGACTGAATGTATACTTGTCTAAGAATTTGGGAGTGTCCAAGAATGTTTGTTAGCAATGTGTGCAAAGATAAGATGCATTTTGCCAGAGTTACATAAGATCGTATCTATGCAACAGGGAGTGATCTGACTTTGAATAAATATGATAATCGGATATCTTTTCAATCTAAAATAAATAATATGCTGCAAGGTAAACGATTGCATTGTCACGAAGATTTCTCTCTGTGCGTGCATGTTACATATAAGTCATAAATTTAATATAATATCATTGCTGGGGGTGGGACCGGGGGATGGGGTGGGGACTAGGAGGAGATGGGGGTGATGGTTTACCGCTACTGTTGGAATGACTTTGCTTTTGCTATTTTGTATCTGTTTTCTCTCCCTGTACGGTATCAATGCATGTGTACATATGAGCCATTCAATGTGATAAAACTAAACCGCCCCAAAATATCTTTTAAAAAATGGAATTCTAGTAAAATTTGCTCTTCGGTTTATTTATAAAAAAAAAATAACAGTTCCTATATATAATCATCAATTGATACTTTATGACACGTATAAAGCTCTTTTCGGGATGGTCTGAACTTTTTTTAATGTACCACTTACAACAGCGAAAGTGTCAAGTTTCCATGTAGTTTGTTTTTATGGGGTTTTTTTTAAGGTATTTGAAAATCAGTTGTATTTTGAAACTGTATACCACCAAATGCAACGCTTACAAGAGAACGGCAATGTGAAGATAACTTTAAAGACATATATCATCGGAATTCTTATTATAAATTGAGCAAGAGATGTAGATTTCTTAACTTTGGAACCGCAACAAAACTATTTGCACTGACATGGGAAAGTAGGTTCTATCTAAAAGAGCGAGAAACGCTTTAAAACAAACACGAACAGCAAAGCTAAGATCAAAGCTAAGGTCAGTTCCCTGATAGTAGATATAAAATAAGCTCCTGTAATGTCTAATTATTTAATTTCGGACCGAAAAAAAAATCTAACAAAGATACTATTAAAGATACGAGAAAGGGACCAACCAGTTTAAAATAGAAAAAGTAAAACCTTACGTACTGAAAATTCCTCTCTGTTTTTAGACATGTATGCAATGTCTTTAATTTCAATCCCTATCCTCACAAAAATAAACCTTTTTCTTCCACTGGTTTCAAAAAAAAGATAACCTATAAGTTTATTCATTTAAGTCTACTTTGAGAAAACCATGCGTACTAGAGAAAAAAAAACAACTTTAGTACCCTACTTATAGACTTAAAAGAAAGTTTCCCAACGAGAAAAAAAATCTTAAGTACGAAAAAAGGATAAACAGTTTAGTTATTGAGTTTATTTATTCTGGACTAACAGATAAAGAAAAACAAACGTAATGAAAGGAAAAGGCTTACAGTATCCAGATTAGCAGGTAAATCACCTGCCTCCGGAAGAATTGATTGCTTTTTTGTTTCTGTGAGGATTTAATTAATGGCGTAACATAATCTTTTCTCTCATCCCCACTGGTTTCTTACAATGATTGTGTTTCTTTGAAGGCCAACACTAAACAGTAAATGCGTTTGCTGTTTGCTGATTTAATATGCGGATGGCTAGATTATTAGTCGGTAGACAGAGCAAGTTCGATCAAGTACTATAGTTCATTGTCTTGATAAGGATGTAATTGCAAAAACATTGAGGAAAGATGTGTATTCCGAAAATATATAACACGAAAACTTTATATTTGTTATAAAATTTCTCAAAATTTCTTTGCTGACGTGCGATCCATTGGTTTTAACAGAACAGCTTCAAAGAATGACAGAGCTAATTGGGCTAGACTATTAATTATTGGGTTTGTTAGTGACCCTCCTCGGAAATAGGCGGGGTCAATATGATAACTTGGGACCGAGGTGTTAGCCAAGTCCCCATATTTGTCATACTGACCCCAAATATTTCTGTTTAGGGTCACTAAAAATCCCATAACTTATTTGTTTTATCGACCTTATTTAGAGCCTAGATCGACTGGCCTTCCACAGAAATATAATTAACCAATGAAATTGCTAGAACTCTTACAGAAGAGTCCCTAATGTCGAGATTTTGACGAACTTCTGAAAGATGAAAAACAGAGTCATTTTTACACTGCATCGAATTTTTCACTACCTAAACTGATAGCAACATACTAACTTAAACTCGGTTTGTGCAAAAAAATCTTGTTACGAAAAAAGTTTCAACAGAGGTGAAATTACTGATCACGGTAAACACAATAAAATTAATAGATGGCCTAAAAGTGAAAGATGTTTTTTATACATGAACACTGAAGCCACGTGGAAGAGCTAGACTTTTCGGCTCTTTTGATTATCTTTAGAAACTGTAATAAAGATGTAACTGTACAGGATTTCTGTTCTGTCTGTAATTAATTCAGAAAATTATGCCTGCTGAAGAAATTTATACTCGTACAAAAATTATCCGAATTTTAATGAGAATTCAACATGTGTCTTCTTGGCGTACTGTAGATAATGAAAACGGTTGTAAACCTGTATATGACTATTTGTTTTTTCTAACTGCTGTTCACTTTAACTTTAAATAAAGCTTTATATGATACAATTTACGATTCCGAAGCATTAATAGGCTTTAAGAGTATTTAAGGGAATGTTTTAAAGTAGTTTTGATACAACAATAAAATCCCTATGGATGTCTACCAAATTTACACGTACATATTATTTATGCAACACTGTTAAAGCATGTCATACCTGTTTTAATATTTGTTACAAAAGATTTTGTTCATGCAACAAACAACTAGTTTGACCTCCGAAACCTGTGAAATAAGTACGTAACAATTAACACAGATGTATAATTATCAACATGCTTTGTTCGAATAAATAAAACATTGTACGAACTCGACTGAACTCCAGTTAATAAATAATAAAATCAGTGGGGATTTTTGAAAATGCCCTTAATGGTGAGAAACATATTAAGATACAATGTTTTGCTGACAGTGACCTAATATTAAAGTCCAGGTGTGTGCGAAACCTTTAATAATTTCAAGGGCCCTTAACCCTGCTGTACCTGAACCGATCTTAAAAAATACTCACCCACATCTACACTTCATGTTTATCCTATGTATGAAGTTTCGCGTCAAGTTCGGTGTATAAACCTTCAAGTTTCGTATATAAAGACTATATTATTCAAAATCAGACCTATATATGAGTCCTTATCTAAAATGTAAGCTGAAATTCCAACGAACTACACGTCTCTATTCAAGTGCATTTTTAAAAAGCTCAAGCACGTGTAACACACAAAATGACGTCACGTCAAAAGGGACAGATTGAGAAACCGATTACATTCGAGTGCCATTTCTTTTTTTGCTTTAAGCAATATTATAAAAAATATGAAAAAATCTACATTAAAAATAACTTCAAAATGGTTCTTTTTAAGGTAACAACACAAATAATATAATTATATACATGTAATTAGCATAATGACAAAATGTACATACATACCTCGTTATAACATTATTTCCACAATATGACTCGTTCTACGGCAGATACACAAAACATAGAAGTTATACACCAAAAATGCGTTTCTTTTTAACGGTCGGGTTGTATTCAAAAAGTGCATGTGTATTTATCCGAACTAAAATCAATGCAACATATTGATCCAAACATTTGAATACCCGATACACACACATTAAAGCCACATGCCTTGATGTTATTATAGTAAATAAAACTTTAAATTGCCAGCAGCAAGTGGAATATATACTTAAGTGAAAGTTGGTACAGACAACAAATGAGCAAGGTATACGCGATTTTGTGTTGCTACTTGTTAATTTAGGACGCAGTTATTTCGTGCAGGTAAACATAATTGAGCCGCGCCATGAAAAAACCAACATAGTGCATTTGCGACCAGCATGGATCCAGACCAGCCTGCGCATCCGCGCAGTCTGGTCAGGATCTATGCTGTTCGCTTTCAGAGCCTATTGCAATTAGAGAAACCGTTAGTGAACAGCATGGATCCCGACCAGACTGCGCGGATGCGCAGGCTGGTCTGGATCCATGCTGGACATAGTTGTTCGAAATTTTAACAGGCGATTAAGCTAACAGTCGATTAACTTGTATGGTTATATTTCAACATTATAGAAGACTTAGAAAAACAAAGTTATGAGTTAAGGATTATGAGCGCTTAAATATCGTTACAGTAAAATCGAAACATCATACTAGTGTTTCCCACGAAGACAAATATTTTGAATGAAAATTTAATCGGCGGTTAGTTTAACAGTCTGTTAAGGTTTCGAACAACTGTGCCCTGGTCGCAGATGCACTATGTTAGTTTTCTCATGGTGCGGCTCAATTATAGATTTACGAGAATACGTTCTACTGTATCGTTTCATACGCACTCTCGTTCACATGCTTCCACGTTTGTATAAACACCGCTGGTATGAATTATACCTCTGTAGAACATGCCTTTTTACCTATGTTTTATTTACATACGATCTGCAGGATCTTATTTTCATGCGGGTTTTACAACTAATATTATCATGATATAAGCCACGGGAGATTTGAAGGTAACTTTCTTGAAAATAATTTGTATTTGCACTGATTATTTTCACTTTTATGACAATTCCACGTCCACTCTATGGTTATATCCGAAAATCTATGCTACTCACCTTTACGACTTAGGTAGCAGGGTACACTTAGATTCGAAAATTTTGGGCACGGCCAGGCTTACATGTAGCGAGTCGCAATATTGCACTTCCCTAATGAGCAGAATCAGGGTGGCCATTTTATAAATTGCGTGCATGTTTTGTACTTTTAATTAATGGCAAGATCAGGACTCCCATACAAGAATACAGAAAGTTATCAAAACGAAAGTTTTACACCATCCATTAAAAATAACATGCCAAAATCATCAATGATCCCACTGCAGGAACAATGTCCAATTTTATTGCATTTCTCAATTTAATAGTCCCTACTGAACTACAGGATATAAACAGAATGGGGGCCCATCCAACTCGTTTTTTCACAAATTAGCAAAAATGTTCCTGAGTATCAATCATCAAGCACGGAACCCTTCTGTGATTTGAATTTCCCGCGCCAAGGTGACTCATCGATTCATACAAAGCTAGCAGCAGTTAGTTTTACAACTGACATCAGACATTTACATGTATCGGCTGTTTATATTTTCTAAAGAATTAACAATCATTATCTCTCACCTTAATTTACAGACATCCAAAATCACGAAGTTCTAATTATTACAAATATTGACAGGGGCCAAAATTCGAAGTGTACCCTGCTACCTAGCCTGGGAATCCAGTCTGCCAATTTCTAACTTTTTTTTCTACCTGCAAATTGACATCAGAAACTCGATGAATGCCAATTAACACTAATTAGCGCAAATTAAGTGATATCTTTAAAGCATAAATATTAGGTATGATTTCTTCTGACAAAGCACAAATATTATCAACGGTTTCCCAGGCTACCTGCTACCTTATTTCACTGTACCGGGGCGTTAAGGGACATAATTGGAGCTACAGTTGAGATAAAGATGTATCGGTAACTTGAATTTTGGTCTATACAAACATACGTAGTACGCGGATCTTATATATAGGAAAAGATAATTTCAGAGAGACCACTACTCCAATAGTAGCCCCTTAAGGACTTGTAGTTCATTTCAACAGGATTAATATTTGATTCTTCATACAAATGGGTTTCGTTTTACTCTGAAGATACGTATAAACAAATATCAAACACAACATTTTTTATTTATTCTAATAATAGTGTTTTGTAAATTCGTTATTAAGTTCTATTTAATAAAGAAATTGAAAATCAAATGCTGCATCATTCACTTGATCATCCCAGGAGTCATCCTCTCGCTGTTCAACTGTACCCTCGATATCTTCCAGCACAAGATCTCCGTGTTCCGTTGTATTGAAATTACGCTGTACACACTCGAACCTCTTGGAGAATATGCATTTCTTTGAAGGAATCTTTTTGGCACTCTGAATTCTCGTCGGCGTTGCATGTAATTTCTTTCCTTCATTAGCAGGCTTGTAAGGTTCGTCGTCGCTGATATCAATGCCGTAGATTTTCAGCCAATTCTTTTTGGTGAACAATTTCTTCTGCTTTTTCTTTTCAGTGTATACTTTGCCGTCGTCGTCGGCAACTGCTTCTTTCAGGAGCGCTATTTTCGTCTTTGGTTCTGTGACGGCGTCCAACATTCGTAAGATAGGATTATGTCTAAAATACACAAAAGTAGAATAACAGTGTTATGATATCCACATTGCATTATATTTCAGCATAATATGAGCCGCGCCATGAGAAAGTCAACATAGTGCGTTTGCGACCAGCATGGATCCAGACCAGCCTGCGCATCCGCGCAGTCTGGTCAGGATCCATGTTGTTCGCTTTCAAAGCCTATTGCAATTAGAGAAACCGTTAGCGAACAGCATGGATCCTGACCAGACTGCGCGGAAGCGCAGGCTGGTCTGGATCCATGTTGGTCGCAAAGCCACTATGTTGGTTTTTTTCATGGCGCGGCTCAATTTATGTCAATGTAAGTAAGTACAAGATCTTAGATGCAACGTCAGTTTCTGTTCTGTTTTGTGACATTCAAATCTATAAGAAGATCTTTTCAAAATATAAAACGCCACCAAAAAACTCGGTTTGGTTAAGTGATCGAGTCTGGTTATGACAGGTTCTAAATTGCGCATTACTCCAAACCGAACCCAAACCCATCCAAGTATCCTTTATGGAGTATGGGCTTGATGACCCCACCGGGCACCAAAGAGTTCAACTGAGGCGACTTTAAACGCTTGTGAAAGCAACGAAATAATCGTCGGCTTGGTTAGACTGAATCTGTTTATGAGAGGTAATGAAATGTGTGCAACATTAACAGATTCTGTTTATGAGAGGTAATAAAATGTGCAACGTTTACTGAATCTATTTTTAAGAGGTAATGAAATGTGCAGCATTCACTGAATCTGTTGATAAGAGGAAAGGAAATGAAATGTGCAACATTGACTGAATCTGTTTAAGAGAGATAATAAAGTGTGCAACATTTACTTTATCTGTTTATGGTAGGTTATGAAATGTGCAACATTGACTGAATCTGTTATGAGAGGTAATTAAATGTGCAACGTTTACTGAATCTGTTTATGTTTGTTTGCTTTGGGTTTAACGCCGTTTTTCAACAGTAATTCAGTCATGTAACGGCGGGCAGTTAACCGAAACAGTGTTCCTGGATTCTGTACTAGTACAAACCTGTTCTCTGCAAGTAACTGCCAACTTCCCCACATGAATTATCAGAGGTGGGGGGGCGAGTAATTTTAGACGCAATGTCTTTTATCAAATCGTCACAGAGAACATACGCCCCGCCCGGGGATCGATGTGCGAACCGCGATCCGTAGACCAACGTTCTCCCTACTGAGCTAAGCGGACGGGCTCAAATCTGAGAGGTACTGTAATGTGCAGCATTTACTGAATCTGTTTTTGAGAGGTAATAAAATGTGCAATGTTTACTGACTTTGTTTATGAGAGGTAATGCAATGTGCAGCATTTACTGACTTTGTTTATGAGAGGTAATGCAATGTGCAGCATTTACTGACTTTGTTTATGAGAGGTAATGCAATGTGCAATGTTTACTAACTTTGTTTATGAGAGGTAATACAATGCGCAATGTTTACTGACTTTGTTTATGAGAGGTAATGCAATGTGCAGCATTTACTGAATCTGTTGATAAGAGCAACATTGTCTGAATCTGTTTATGACAGGTAATGAAATATGCAACATTGACTAAATCTGTTTATGACAGGTAATAAAATGTGCAACTTTTACTGAACCTGTTTATGACAGGTAATGAAATTTGAAGCTTTTGCTGAATCTGTTGATAAAAGCAACAATGACTGAATCTGTTTATGACAGGTAATGAAATGTGCGACATTGGCTGAATCTGCTTATGAGAGGAAATGAAACGAATGTACAACACTGACTGAATCTATTTATGAAAAGTTATGAAATGTGCAACATTGTCAGAATCTGTTTATGAGAGGAAATGAAATGAAATGTGCAACATTGATTTAATCTATTTATGAGTGGTTTTGAAATGTGCAACATTGACTGAATCTGTTTATAATGAGAGGTAATGAAATGTGCAACACTGACAGAATCTGTTTATGAGAGGTAATGAAATGTGCAACACCTCTCAAGTCCTTTAGCACCGATATAAGTGAAACTATCTCAGGCAAAATCAATGAATGAACTCCAGATCAGCTTACTGTGTCCTCCGTCGCACTCGCAATGCTGAATCTGTCCCTGACCCTCGGTTTCCACGCCAATGACAATTTTTTCTTATAACTGTACAGTTGTATTTTAGTTCGTGTGCTAGACTTTTTTAACCACAATATGCGACCTATAAAGACAAATAAAATTTTCATTCATACTGAGCGAACGACGCATTAACAGTTTGTATTTAATGCCTAGCAGGTATTATTTTTTAATGTATATAAAATTATTGCTACCTTTCAGCGCGTGTTCTTCTGGAATTTCGAATGTCACGTGCAAGCTCGGCAAACGTGTCTTCTTGAACATGTGACATTGGGAAGAAGCCTTTCTTTTTTCGTATCAGTCCGTATTTCTTTACTCCAAACGCCATGCCAGAGCTATCTGCAGGAAGTATTTGTTTAACTGTTTCTCCTGCAAATAAAACGTCACACTTAAAATGGTACCATACAAACACAAACCCTTATGTGAATACATATAACTTACTATATGAAATTTAAAAAGAAAATCTTCCGTGTTACTTTCTCATCTGTTAGAGATTCGACAAAATCCACAGAAACGAACATGCCCAGCCAATAGAACACGGTAGACTTCTCATATACCAGAAAGCTGTGGATACGGCACGCTGCTATGTACACCAGTTCGGTCCCTTGTGCATTTGCGAAAAAATGGCATTAGAACTGTAGGGACTCAAAGCCTGTAACTCCTTAGATGTAAAACGTTCTAGAACAGGATACATAAAGTTATAAAGCGGCCATAATAACAGTCGGCAATTTACGTAATATCCGTATCCTTTTTTCGGCACTGTCCGGTTTTTACGGAAAGCTATGTGGGCTTTGAGCACGGAAATTGCCGAGTGTCATTACGGTCCTCTGCCTTAAATCATCTTTATGATACTTTAGTAGCATATACGACCACCACTAAGTTAAGATATCAACTTCTACAGAAACTATAAATATACCAAATATATTAAAAAAAGAATTGCGAATGAGAGTTTGTGTGAGAGATGGGATAAAGTCACCAAGCTACTCTGAGAAAAAACATTGATAGAGAAAAAAAAGATTATTTTTTTAGTTACATTACCTATATGAAGATTGAGCTCATCAAATTTCTTCTTCTGGTAGTCTTTAATGACTGCATAGATATGCGACTTCCATTGTGATGGCAGCTTGTGTTTTACTGGGATATCTTTGGGTGCTTTGTCACCAGTTTCGCAATCTGAAAACACGCATACAGAGGAATTGAGTTAGTTGACCCGTACAGAAAATGAAACTTTCTGTCATATTTGAAAAAAAAACAAGGAAGGTATCCAATCAAATCCATTGATTAGTACTATTGGTGCCCCTTTGTTTCTACGCTCTACTGACTTCCATAGTTCGAGAAATTTCATGCCACACTGTATGAAGTGCCCGATAGCACAACCATCTGACGGTTCCCTCGCAACGGTAAACCGTTGTGAATATTTTGAAAGATATATGCTTAAATGCATTTAAAAGCAGCACTTTTTATAAGTTGTTGTAACTGCACATGGCATATATTCTCAAGTCGACTTATCTCACATTTAAATTATCAGTAGTTCAGATGTTTTGCTGATTCATCTTCTATTCTTTGATGGACTGGTCTTAAAAATTTGCAAATTGTCATAGCATTGTAAACAACCTGTTGTTAAAATTCACTATTAATTAAACCTTAAGCCCAAACTAGTGTATCGGTGGTAGTTCGTTAGCTTGTTATGAAGTGACTTGTCGAAGGTGCGGACTGAAAGATCTGCCTAAATGGTAGATGTTTTGCTAGATGCCAAATTACCGCATTGCACTCCAAAAATCTTTCACTTGTTGAAGGTGTGAACTGAAAGATCTGTCTCCATGGAAAATGTTTTGCTCTGCCAAATTACCGCAGAATACTTACACTAGAGTCAGATATTTCCATCCGCACCTACAACCAGAGATTCTCTTTCTGTCATAGAATATTCTTAAAATAGTAGACCACCTGTAAGTTAAGACCACTTTGCAATCACAGCTGTCCCGTGTGGGGTATTTATAGTTGCACTGTATTATTACATGTTTACTTTGTAGTTTAAGATAGCGGACCCGTCATGACAATCGGTCATTTCCGTTGCTTTACGTTTTTTCCGTATGTTATTTCGGCAAACTCCGGTTGTAACAGAAGTCATAGCTCGTACGAGCTATATTCGTTGCCGAAGTGTGCCGAAATAGCGGATGAAAATACGAAATCTCGCGGATATTCCCGATTGCATCTATGGGTCTTCTACCTTGACACATACATGTTTCAGAGGTATCAGAATCGTAACCCCAGTTGTCGTCTGCTGCATTTATTTTACAGATGGCCGACTCGTACATTTCGTTCTTGTTACCAGCTGGTATATAATCCTGTAATGTAATGAAAACATCGGTTACGTAATCCAGCAATGTAAGTACAATCGGCAGTAATCCTGTAATTCAATGTAGGTTCAACTGTGACAAACATACGAAACTATGACGTAATTGTAAATTATTCCTTTGTCTTTACTAAACACATGTGCTCAAAGTGTTTTATAAAAGAAAACGCAACTTAATGTTCCACTTTTATTGATGGTGTAATCCGTAGAAATACAATGCGGTGCTTTTAGACTAAGTATTATTCTGAAAGATTTCAAATTATTCTAAGATGCATGGGTTTCTACAACTTTAAAGAAAGTTCCAATGAAATGAATGTTTTGATTGAATACATACTCATGCTAAATCAAAACATGTTTTGCACTTGCCTTCACAAAAAAACTGCCATAATGGAAACGAAAATCTCACCTCAAATACCGGTTCACGTATCTTCTCTTTTTCAAGAAGTTTATCAAGGTCTAAAACATAGGGTTCAGTGGGCTTCATGCCGTCTTTTCTGCAAGGGAAAAGGGCAAGAAAATTGTCAAAACTGAAAACAAAAACGTCAGTTTTTAATATTTAGCTAGAAGTTACAAAAGCAATATGAAACTGAATTTTGGAGACTTGTCTCCCATTGACCAATTAACGATAGTCCATAATTATTATATTTTTATGTTGATCGTCATACGAATCTCAGCTTTATAACGCCAGACACTTTTGTTAACCCTTACCCTGCTAAATTTCTATAATGAGCTTGTCCATCTTTCAATTTTGACGGCACCATTAACTATTAAAATGGGTTCTTACCAAAAATATACTGACTGAATGGCGAACACTGCAGATCTTGATCAGACTGCACGGATATGATGTGCAGGCTGATCAAGATCTACACGTCGCAAAGGCAGAACTCGTCGTGTCCAGCATGATAAGGGTTAATAATAGAACGCTTGACATCAACTGTGTGTAGTGTTTTGAAAAGAAATTGACCGATATTACGAAACTGATTAAAGATCTGTATAATAACATTAAAGAAAACACAGCCTAGAGACAATGGCCTAAGTATACTACCTTGTTTTATGCAAAGAAAATCTGGTTATTTCTTCCATGTTGGATAGGATGTCGTTGTCAAGGTAACCACTTTCTTTGTCAATATAACCCATATCTTTAGCCAGCTTAAAAATGAAAATAAAAAAAGCAATTTTAAAGAACTTAAGATGTTGGTCACTTCGCCCTGGTTTCAATAAAGCCTAACCATTACTGAATATATCTTACGACCAAGTTACAAATAGACTAAAAAGAGTTGTCCATTAAACTCTAACATTAAACTCATTTAACTCCAACAAACAAACTCTACATATCAATATTAGTAATTGTAACCATTCATTTTTATGTGGCTAGTAAATCTTTAAATGCACTTAAAACTCATTTCAATATCATAAAAGGTTTTTTATTACTCTTTAACATTTTCTTTAAATCAATTAAAATGTTCAAGAAGATTTTATTACGGAAAGATCCTGAATATGATTTTTTTTGTCTAGCAAAACTAGTATGGCAAAGCTTACCTCAATAAATAAAATGAATTTATTTCGCCATTTCAGCAGTTGGTCAACATATTTTGCTTTTAATACCTTCGCCTTTGTACACAGATATTGTAGTTCATATTCTGTCTTTGTAGCAGTATATTTATTCATCGCTAATGAAGCCTTAATGACTTTCTTTTCAACATCAAACATGGCTGTTAAATATTGCTGCAATATATAGATGGTCATTCAGCAAAGGATTTCTACCAATCCCCTAAATCAGCAAGTCGGGTAGTTCAGTGCAGTGCCAGATATACCAGTTTCAATATAGCGCCAGAAAATCCATATTTATGGAAAATCCAAATTTATCGCCAGATTTTCCAAATTTAAGGCCAGAAATTCCAAATGTATGGCAAAGAAAACAGAGAGCGAGAGCTGATTACATTGATAACTTAATAATTATGCTTCTGTAAAGAAAACTTTGAGTTCCCTTTGTTGGCAGAATTTCTTCTTATTTGAAATTTAGCATCATACATTTCCGACAAGCATGTACAACTACTCTTTTAAAAATATATAAATTTATAACATGCTGAATACCTTTTTACTTATTTCAAATAACTTCGCCTTGGTCCGCACTTTATCCCTTGCTCTTTTATAACGTCTCTCCAAGCTCGAGTCATCTGTAACATTCATAATGTCTCCAAGTCTGCCACAAAAAAAAAAAAATATGTTTAAATTTTGATTAAAATATATCTTTCAATTTTCATAAGGAAATAAATTTTGGAAACTTCTTTTGGCATATGATTGTCCAATGCCCTCTCTGACGCCCTCTATAGAACTCATTTGGCAGCTATAATATTTTTTTCCAGCGATATATGACCATTTTGTGTCGATTCGCCGTAAAACCCAACTCACTATAATATATTTTTGAGTGGGTGGTCCAACAAAAAAAACTGTATTGAAATTCTAAGAACACTATATGAACTATATAAAGTTGAACCCGGACCGAATTTTTAACAAGGCAAGTTATATATACCAAAATGTTCGTAAAGGTTTGAAGTTTATTTGGCTGCCGGCATAAATTGTCATAAATGGTGGCAATCTGAGAAATCCAAGATGGCGTCCAAGATGGCCACCACAAAAGTAATGATGACTATATACAATGTTTAAACATACCATCATGTCTACATCTTCAGATAATTTTTATATTCTTCTATTTAAAATTTACTACTACATGTATTGTCAGATTTTATGAGCATCTTTTCTTTTTGATTATTACGCAGAGTAAAGGTCAAAAAGTCAAATAATCATGAAACTCAAATGTCGGATAGATAAAAGTATAATATTTAGCACCTGATTCCTGGAAAATGTTCAGATATCAAAAGTATTTATGCAAAAAAACATGTCCTTAAGTTTATTCTCGGTGAGCAGTACTCAAAGTACCGTGAATTCTACTCAATTGGCAGTACTCACAGTTCCATCATTGAGCAGTACTCACTATGTCATGAACACTATTCAGTGAGCAGTACTTACTATGTCGTGAACACTATTCAGTGAGCAGTACTCATTGTGCCATGAACACTACTCAATAATCAGTATTCATGGTGCCGTAAACACTACTCATTGAGCACGGTGCCCTGAACACTTTTCGGTGAGCAGTACTCACTGTACCGTGAATACTACTCAGAGAGCAATACATACCGTGCCGTGAACACTACTCAGTGAGAGGTACTCACGGTGCCATGAACACTACTCGGTGAGCAGTAATCACGGTGCCGTGAACACTTATCAGTGAGCAATACTCACGGTGCCGTGAACACTACTCAATGATCAGTATTCACGGTGCCGTAAACGCTACTCATTGAGCAGTAGTCACGGTGCCATGAACACTATTCGGTGAGCAGTGCTCACTGTACCATGAATACTACTCAGAGAGCAGTACACAACGTGCCGTGAACACTACTCAATGAGAGGTACTCACGGTGCCGTGAACACTACTCAGTGAGCAGTACTCACAGTACTGTGAACACTACTCAGTGAGCAGAACTCACAGTACCGTGAACACTACCCAGTAGGTAGTACTCACAGTCCGTGAACATTACTAGATGAACAATGTTCCGTGAAAAGTACTCAGAGCTGTTATCACCCCTTAATGATCATTGGCAATGATCAATGAGAAATTGTAACCCCAGCACATTTAGAGTCCTTCCCACTGAACATTTCTCACCACACTAAAAAGGGACACCGTTGTAAAGAAAAAATGTGACCGTGCGACCACATACACGCATCACAGGATTGATGCCCCTTTCTCTAACGAAAAAAAGGGGCGACATTTTTCTCAACCTACCATATCTCCCTTTTGGGGTGGGTAATCAGTCAACTATTTATAGTTTATATATGACATTTTTTAATGTTTAAACAGGGTAATAGTGTCAATTTGTTTTCAGTTTTGACGTCCAATTATATAATTTTTTGGAAAATATGACGATGATTATTTTTTCAGCTCCTTTAATTATTTTAGTGACATCGACGAAACGTTTTAAAAACGTTTTATAATGTTCTATCAAGGCTCATATATTTCAAGTTATGCAAAAATATATTCTATTTTTGTATGCAAATTTTTGCTTGAGGCAATATGCACGCAATAATTGAACAGCATTGAAAACCATTATCCGTGTCCATGATAACAAATGTCTATATAAATGAACTAATGTACAGAATGTAAACGAACCAAATATGTAGCTATTCTGATGTTCTGATCTCATAATGGATAAAAAATCCCTATTCCTGGTAGAATATAAAACATAACTAGAGACTACGGTGGCATAGAGGTTATATAGCTGTTTTAATACTAATACGTGCGCACGTAGTAACTAATACGTGCGCACGTATTACTATAAAAAGCATCACCGCACTAAAAATAGAAAATACATCTGCACACGTATAACTTATAACGTGCCAACGTATTAGTTTAAAAAAAACATCTGCGTACGTATTGATATAAAAACATCTTTGCACATATAACTTGTGCGCACGTATTACTTTATACGTGCAATGATGTTTTTATACTAGTACGTGCGCACGCACTTATATGTGTGGCAATGGTTTTATACTAGTACGTGCGCATGTATATTAGTTATTACGTGCGCACTTATTACTACAAAACATCTACGTCACCTCTGTGCCACCGTAAGAAACTGACCACCAAATGTGTTTTTCATATCTGTATGACTCGAAGAAGAAAATAAGGCACATGTATCAATATGTATCAATATGTTTCAACTTCTTCAAGTACTTTACTGTTTATCTGCTTGTAACGCGCATATGAAGTCACATTAGTATGAGTAAGTACCTTTAACAACAGTTTTACTGTAAAATATCAATAATTGTCATTCTTTGTATCATACCGGTGTACTCATTTTTGTGCCAGTCTTTGAATTCTTTCAAAAGGATTTATCAGTTCTAATCTTCAAAACTACAAATTAGTGATAATGAATGGGTAAAAATTGTATTTTAGCAGGAATTTGACGTTTTGAATATGTTTTACCAATTCAAATGTTTTGCTATTCATGAATGGTGGGTTGCAGTAATTCTACAAAACAATGCAGTTTATTTCATCATCTTGGACGCCATTTTGGATTCCTCAGCTCGCCACCATTTATGCCAATTTATGCTGGCACTATTAGAATCTAAAATCTTTTACGAACATTTCGGTATATAGCATGCTTTGTTAAATATTTGATCGGGGTTACCCTAGAAAAAGTGAACTTTCTTGGCCGAAGTCACCCTACCATAGGTATATCCGACTATAACTGTTGTTTATATTGGTAATCCTATGCAAAATGAACGATATGAAACGCACTCTTTTATACAAATGATAATAATGAATTCATTAAAGAAGGTAACACATAAATACATATAATAGTTCTAACACATAGCAGAGAAAGGAGCAGCTTAATTCGACTGTATTGATAATTATTTTTAGAAAGAAAGTGAATCCACACAACGGATATCCCGAGTGAAATGATACTTAGTAAAGAGAAAAGACATGCAATTTGTAGCTGTGCGATAGTTAGGTATTACAATATCATTATGTGATATAATTTTCGTTGCTGGAAAAAAAAATTCCAGGTATGTAAGAGTGAATATTTCTTTATTTTGTAGTTTTATATAACATTAATCTAGTATGGTAATCTGCATCTTTCAGAAAATTTCTTCCATTCGAGACATTTAGCAATTCAGATTTACTTGTTTGTAGCTACTTAAAACAGGGCAAGCAATTGTAAAAATCGCATTCAATCAGCACCAAACTATAACTATAAATAATAGCTATGCATAGTTGAGTTATTTAGACTCACGTTTTTCTGTCGATGAACTCCAGTGTTTTAATTAATAAGTTAAGATGTACTATACAGATTCACTACACATCGTTTACTCTGAATTAATATCGTTGTCGCTTGGGTACGACGTTTGGTTTTGAGCGGATGTGACGTAAAACCGTAACGTCAACGTCAAAACTACAAAGCCGCAGTGAATACAGTTAAGTTGGTAGGATTTCGAATGGCATTTCCTGACTTTCCTGTCAGTATAGCATAACCCATATTTTTTAACTTACACTTCCTATCAAACGTGTAATACATGCCGCATAAATTATTATTATTATTATTATTATTATTATTATTATTTCGCATTTATAAAATGGTACACCTGCTCGCGTCTAAGTGATAATCATGCTGCACATTAAAAGTTGAAGAATCACAGTCATGCTAGTACTGTTTAGATTTAGCAGGATTAAAATTGTGCTATAGTCCAAGATTGGTGAAGATCCAATAATTGGTAGAAGGTGTAGAAAGGTAGAAAGATTTTTGTTACTTCTAGCTCTAGCGGTCTCTAAAAGGGATGCCCTTTGAACAAATTTAGAAGAGGGCCATATTGATGCTACAGATCAAGTTTTGTGAAAACCCATGAAGCGGTTCGTGAGAAGTATTAGTTTAAAGACCTGCTCCAGTCCTACCTTTTAACCTTATATTGTCACTGAAAAAAGAACATGAAAATCCTGACTATGAACAGTGACGCCTGTCAAAATAGAGTCTATTTTATATAAATTCTATATAAAATACCTGTGGTTTTGCGTGCTAAAGTGTGGCGCGTGGCCGTTAACAGTTACCTATTGTAAGCATGGGATGCATACACACAACAGAGTTTGAATAGTCGCGGAGCAGGGCTTTAAAGCTATTACTATTTTTAATTTACGCGGCCCACAAACATTCTTACAAAGATTTATGATAGTCAACACGACACGAGGGCCATAGTGGCCGTAAGTCGCTCACCTGGTCATTGCTGTTTGACCTTGAATATATGTATGACATACTGAACCATGAATGGCAACAATTGTAGGTCAAGTGTCCCAATTTAAACAAGTTTGAGAGATGACCTTACAACAATGTTACAAATCTACTTTTATGAGGATCCGACGAGCAGTTCAAGCGGAAATAGTTTTATATACTTCTAAATTTAGCTCTAGTGTTCCTAGTTGATTAAATTTAAACGAACTTTAAATGCTGCAGACCATGTTTGATGAAGATCCATCAAGCACTTCATGTGAAGAAGTTACATAAATTTATTTCTATTTGAGCCCTTGCGGCCCTGAAAAAAGGATAAGTTCCCATATCTGAACAACAGGAAGAAAAGACCTCATTATTATGCTTCAGACCAAGTTTGATGAATATCTATTCAGCGATTCATTAGAAGAAGTCATTTGAATATATATCTATTGTAGCGCTTGTAGCCCCTAAAGGGGACCAAGTGTCCCTATTGTAATACAATTGGGAGAAGACCTCACAATGATGCTACAGATCGAGTTTAATGAAGATTCATCAAGCGGTTTATGAGATTAAGTCATTAACCTTTAGCCTGCTGGCGGCAAGTGATTCTGCCTTTGCGACCAGTGCAGACCGTGCAGGCTGATCATGGTCTGTACTGTTCGCTGTTCAGTCAGTAAATTTTCAGTTAACACCCCTTGGAATAATAAAGGATATTGCCCAAATTGAATGATAGACCAGTCCATTTTAGGATAGTGTTAACATGTATTTCCATTTTCAGGTCTAGCTGCCCGCAAAATGAACAAATTTGGATAAAGACATTACAATGATGCTGTAAAACAAGTTTTATGAAGATCCATTCAGTGGTTAATGAGCAGAAGTTCGCCACGTGAACCCAGTTTGAAAGAATTAGAGGGAGAACCTTCCAACGATGCTACAGACCGGATCTTATGAAAATACATCTAGCGGTTCATGAGAAGATGTTGTTCAAGTGTATTTCTATTTTAGCTCAAGCGGCCCCTAAAAGGGATCAAGTGTCTCTGTTTTAAAACAGATTTGGAGAGTACTTTACAATGATGCTAAAGACTAAGATTTATGAAGATCTATTAAGCGGCTCATGAGAAGAAGTCGTTTAAAAGTTTTTTATGCTTTTTTATCCAGAAGAGCGCCTAAATGGGGCTAAAAATCCCAACTAGAATAAATTTGAGAGCTACCTTTCGAAATGATGCTAGAGACCAAGTCCGATGAAGATCTGTCAATCGGTTCTTAAGAAGAACCCTAAATGGATTTTTAAATCTATTTTAAATCCAGCAGCCCCTAAAAAGGAACAAAGCATCCCTATTTGAATAAATTTGAAAGCGCACAGCCTTACATGATGCTACAGGCCAAGTTTGAGCGGTTCATGGGAATACTTTTAAATGTGATGTTCTTTACTTTTGGTCCAGCGATTCCTAACAGGAGGCAAGCGTCCCACTTGAATAAATTAAGAGGATCTCATGATGATGCTACAGACCAAGCTTGATGAAGATCCATCAAGCGGTTCGTGAGAAGAATGTGTTGAAAGGTTTTTTTACTTTGAGCTCTAATGGTCCCTAAATGGGGTCAAGCGAAAGCATTTGAACAAAATTGGGAAAAGGGACTTTCCTAAAATGCTTTAGACCAAGTCTAGGATACCTCTTACCAGCAGTTTCAGAGAAGATGTTTATGTATATTGTGAACGATGAACAACGGACGCCGGACCATCCACCTTTACTGACAGCTCACCCTGAACTTTCGGTACAAACCAACCGTCCAAAAATAACAATATATCTGAACTGTTTGAAATGTTTAAAATGTGAAGAAGATCAGACTGCGGAGCATATACTTCAGAGATGCAAAAGGCACGACCAGGAGCGAGCTGCGACTTGGCCAATAGATACCTTAATCCACCAGAAACTGTATGGAGGCATTGAGGATCTTAGGCAAACCACAAGTTTCATCGAGGCTACTGGTCTGAAAGTGTAGATGCGAACGACAAGAAGAAGAAGAAGAAATGTTTAAAAAAATATTTGAAAATAAAACGCAAGCAGACGGTTCAAATAAGTACATTTCAAGGAACTGCTTCTGATCCATCCTATTACATTAACAGTTGAAACCCCAACTGACATAGATAAATGGGTTTACAAGAGAGCGTAAAACGAAAATAATTGTGCGAGATACAGGGAGAGATTTGACACTAATGCTGTTTTTAATGATACGTGTGGTGATTAAAATGTAGTATGGGCCCAGTTATTGAAAATATGTTTGGTCAACGGATACTGCAAACATTTCATCAAATATCTGAGAGAAAAAAACAACAATAAATAATACAGAACAGAAAAGAACAGACATTTTATTATATCTAACTTGAACATTTACAGTTCATCGTTATATACAAATAAAATCATACATGCACGCAGTAATGTAATAAATAACACCAAATAATAACAATAAAC
Source organism: Mercenaria mercenaria (assembly GCF_021730395.1). Classification (NCBI taxonomy): domain Eukaryota; kingdom Metazoa; phylum Mollusca; class Bivalvia; order Venerida; family Veneridae; genus Mercenaria; species Mercenaria mercenaria. Next base: position 45,935,235 of record NC_069361.1, on the reverse strand, counting down.
TAATGCAAGCAAAAAGAATATATAATCTATTGCAATGAATTCACTTCATTTGATCTTAGCTTAAAGGCTTTTTTTACAAAACAAAGCCAATGTATTCAACACTTTAACATTTGTAGAATTTAACAATTGAATAAATTTTAACATACTTGGGTGTTTATAGTAATATCTAGGAATATATTGTGCTCTTAATAAGGCATACATTTGACATATTAAAACAAAATGATATTCATCTTCAAGGTCGTTACTTAGACAAAAAGTGCATTTTCTATCGTTTCTATCTATAATTCTGTGTCTATCAGTTTCAATAGAAAGCTGATGTGAAGATAAACGTAATTTAGCTAAAATATTTATTAAACTATGACAATTCATTTTACTAATATATTCTGACATTTCGAAATCTTGTTTAAATTCTTTATATAAAAACAAAGAATCTTGAACAAATATCTTGTCTCCAGTTATTTATATATATATCTATACTTCATGAAAGCCTGCGCTTTGTAATAAAGCCCTTACTTTTGAAGCCCAATTTACAACATTATTATTTTCAGCATCATTTCTTATGGCGTTTAAAGTGCTTGATAAAATACAGTTATTATTCTTTTCAGCATATAACTTTAAAAAATATTTGACAATTCTAACTTGTCTTACTATATATAGTGGGTATCTTCCCAATTCCCCATACAACGCAGAATTTGATGTAGACATTTTAACATTTAGTATCCATTTCATAAATAATAATCAAGCAAGTTAAGCTTTAAGTTAGTTTTAAATGTATAGATCAGTGAACGACACGTATCAAAATATTAATTGAAATGAAACATTCAAGTCATTTTTATTGTCACTATTTCATCCCACTGACATAAGCCCAGTGACCCGCAATTTTCTGTATGACTGGACCAATGTACATGCCAACAAATTATTTTTTTACACTTTGAAGGCAAACAATATTAACTACTTTTTTACGATATAATCCACGATTAAAGACAATTTTATTTATCTGTAGTATTCTTTTCTAATATTTATCTGCAAGTTGATTACGCGGCAAACTTTCCCGAATTTATCTCATTTTTAGACTGCCTAAAAGTGACATAAACCTGGAGGCGCACACTATTAAAGAGATGAGTAGCCTATAGCTTGTATTTAAAAATAGGACAAATAAAGAGAAAAAAATGATATTCTGATACATTGTCATTATATTCAGAAATATATAAACATACCGTTCTCTTGACTGTGGTGTTGTCCCAACCTCAAAATAAACGTTTTTTATCATCTTTCCATTTTTTGACGATTCCCAGATTTTCAAGACGCGTTGTAGCTTAGTTACAACGTTGGATTGCGACGGAAGTGACGTTTTACACTAACGTTAAAAATACGTCAATTTTTAACACGTGTTGCACACCTAACTCTTCCGTCTGTAGAAATACATATAACTTGTAAATTATACTGCGGAGGCCGACGAGATCATTCTCATATTTGATTCCAATTCCATGGCGGATGTTTTTGTAATACTTCAGATGATAATATATTAAACATAAAGCATAACTGCAACTAGCAACTTTTTAATTTTCTGGAAAGTCGAGGGGGTTTTTATTTATCAATATTATATTCACGGGGTAAACTTGATCGATTTATAAATATGAATAGTAAAAAAAATGAAGAAAAAAATATACTCATGGAAGAACACTTGCCAAAAAGATGCAAGTTGTTTCTATTTTAATATCTCTGTCGGTTAGTTGACCCAAAACGAGCTTGGAGAACATTCACCATGCCGTTCGTGAAAAATAATGCATATAATGCACGAACTAACATCACAATTTACATAATATTTTAACACAGTTACAGTCAACCTGTAGTAAAAGTGGTCTTACACGGCGCTACATTCTCCGATCTATCAATTAAAATATTTAACAAAATGTTAATTATCGGTGATAGCTGCACCGGTCCTTTCCTTGGGGTGAAGCTATATAATGTATACTACGGTTTAGTAGCCGTGTACAGACTGAACTGACAGCAGACGCCAGATTATCAAGCAATATGGTATTGACGCATAGAGGAACCCTTAGGCCTAAAAAAAATTCTTTGTTTCCGGTAACATGCTCAAAAAAATTAGGGTAGGTAGGTCGGAAAAATTTTTCTTTTTGGAATTTTTTTTTAAGGGAGACTTTTCGGAAATTATTTTTTTGTCAAGAAATGATTACAAATAAGGGGGTTATGCCTTTAGAGCATCAGTAAGTTGATTTCTAACATCACTGGTCATGTTTAAAGCATAAAAAGTGCAGTTTTACATCTTTTTGTTAAAAAGTTGAAAAAAATATTCTCCAAGGCCATAAAAAACATTTAGGGTCGGGCCAAAAATTTAGGGTAGGTCGGGATACCGGAAACAAACAATTTTTTTTTACGCCTTATAGGGTCCAAAAACTATAGTTCAGATGGTACGTCTACATTCATTAAACCTTTGTTCTAAACTGATTACCGGACGCCTACAAAACCCCTGGAGGACAGACTTTGGCGTCCTGTTACTGGACGGCTAGACACTTCCTTTAAATTAACATAATTATATCATACTAAGTAACTGAAAAAGAAAAAAAAAGAAACAGTGTTTTAACTGATGCGGCATAGGAGGAAATAAATTTAAATACACACCGTTGGTATTCATCTTACAAAATTTAAAAAATACAGAAATGCTCTTTCAGGGATGCCACTTAGTTGAGAAAATGAAATTCCCTGACTAAACCATACTTTTCCCTGACCAGTACCACCATATTTTTTCGGCCTTCTCCTCCCCTAAAGCCGCCCAATCCATCCTTTTATATTTATTTTGTTTCAGATAGGCCTATAACAAATTCATTAACAGTCATCAAAATTCCAAAGTTAACATAACAACAAAATTGATTCAAACACAAAAGACTGTCGTACTAAGTAACCAGTGAACATTTTAAACATCGACCCAGAATTTCATTTTTCCCTTACTTTTCTAAATATTGTTTTTCACTGACTATTATCAAGATTTCCCTGACAATTCACTGACCTTGAAAAAATCATGTTTCCCTGACTTTTCAAGGCAAGTGGCAACTCTTGTCTTTGCTACCGGTGAATCGGGGGAAATTATGTAATTTTCAGCCTCAAGTACAACGTGACTTCTTTGACCAAAGTGCTGACCACAATCATCCTACGAACAATGATGCCTGGACGCATATATTATCCAATGACTGATCGGATGCCGGTTAAGTCAGATGTCAATGTGAGCTTGACCTTTGATGCAGTGATCCTGAAAACAAGATACCATCCACATTTTTCAGCTCAATGTCACTGATACCTTCACATTTGACATACCTACCTCAAAACTACAGGATTCAGCTAGAGACCGCCGTTGTTATAAGCATTCTTCAGTTACCGACCGAAAGTGTTTTTAATCTTACGGACATTGCGACAGACCCTTCACTACACCCACTGCACACGCCCCACATCCCCTCAAGAAAAAGGAGTCATCCAAAGACTATGGGCAACCACCCTATGAAGTTTGGTAGCTAAACACCCATTCGTTTTTCATGATCAGAAACTCTTTTCAGCCTTAAGGTCACCATAACCTTGACCTCCTAACTCTTTTTACAATAGAGTTCATCTTAATTATGATCGCTAATTACCCTATGGAGTCTGGTGAATGCAAGCCAAAGTGTTCTTCACTAACTGTTGTCAGCCTCAAGGTCACTGTGAACATCACATTAGGTTTACAGATTTCCAGAATAACGATGGTAATCTATTGACAACAGACAATCATCTTGCATGTTTGACACCTACAGGCCTAAGTATTCTCCAGTTAATAATCAGATACAGTTGTTCGTCTCATTGATCTTTGCCTCAAAAGATTATGGGTCATAAATATACTAAACACAGGCAATAATCCCACGAAGTCTAATAACTGTAGACCCAAACAGTCTCAGGTTATTAACCCTTACCCTGCTAAATTTCTACAACGAACTGGTCCATCTTTCAATTTGGACAGTACCATTAACTGTTAAAAGGGGTGCTTGCCAAAGATACAGACTGAATGGCGAACATGGTCTACACTGGTCGTAAAGGCAGAATCAATCGTGTTCAGCATGATAAAGGTTAATCTGAAGCCGCTTTTCTACTTCTCGGACCTAGACCTTAACATGTACCTATCCTCAAATCAATTGGGGGTCATCTAATTTCCACAGATAATCATCACATCAAGTACCCTTTTATAGTTTATGCCTGTAGGTCACTGTGATGTTGACCTTGGGATGTCCTAATAATTTATCAATAAAACATACCCAATATCTATCCATTAAACTTCCTGCTAAATTTGCGCTAGTGTTTACTGACATTCATCCAGTTTACAGAAGGAAAATCAATGAAAATTGTCATACTGTATTCCCAGCCTATTACTGACCCAAAAACGATACGGTACTGACCACAAGCAATTAAAGTATACACTGATGTATCCCTAGAACACGAGCTAAACGATCTACCATACTATACCATCTCTTCTTTGAAAAGGGGCATAAATATGTATAACAAAAATATTCATTTAATGTATCCAATCCAAAGAACAAACTAATGAATATTTCTTTTCAGTTTTATTTCATGGATTATAGGTCTATGCATTCATGATAATCAAACATATATTTTTTTCAAAAATGATTGTAACACACATAACAATCTAGCATATTAACACAAAACACATACGTATTATTATTTTACTGCCCATTCCCTGATTTTCACAACGTGAGGGAAGAACCTTCAGTAAGATACAGTTGAGGCAATGTACTCATATTAATTTATAGGCAGAATTCCAGTAGACAGTGCTTTTTAATGAATATCCTGATACTGATATTTAGAAACAAACACATCTAAATGCGCACCACACTGCTCATGTTCATGTAAAATGCAATTATATGATACATGTATATGTACAAACATGAATCAGTATCGTGTAAATAATGAAAAAGTTTAAAGCACTAATTCACTTCAGCACTGCAGAAAATGTGATAGTGGAGCATTTCATTAACAATTATATATGTATCACATGTTTACATGGTTGTTTTTAGGTGATGTGTTTTAAGAACCAAACTAGTTTAACTTACTGTATGTAATGCCCTTACTTCTGCTGTCATCAAACTTTCTTCAGTGACATAAAAAAATCAAATTTATACTATTCAATGGAACAGAGTGTTACCAAATAAAGCTTTCTGTCTAATTTTTTTCTACACCCAAAATTGTAATTTTGATGAAAAAAACAAACCCATGCTCAAAAAGGAGATGTGTCTTCGTTTTAGTGCGAATAATATCAGTGACTGAGAGCACAAAGTATCAGTTATATATGTGATAATGTAAAGTTATCACAGTCCTGGATAAATGTCTGTTCACTATTTGTTCAGTTTATTTCATCACTGGCATGGCAACAGCTGGCTTGGTAACCGTGGCATCCTCGTCTCTCCACATCTGTGTGACAGTCTTCAGTTGAGTGTAGAAGTTGATCCCCTTGGAAAAATTAAACAAACGGTTTAGTAAATCTGGCAATGATCTCTGTATATATAAAGTATATTGTTGGACGAATTTTTAATTGTTATTTATACTACCATATATTTTTGTGTATATTGTAATTTTTTACCCCTGGACTACCCTTGATTCTGTTTCCCATCATAAAATTGTCAACCGTGGCCCAGAGATGACCATAAGGCCTAAAAAAAAATTCTTTGTTTCCGATAACATGCTCAAAAAAATTTAGGGTAAGTAGGTTGGAAAATGTTTTTTTGGGGGGTGGGGTTTTATTGGGACTTCGGAAATTATTTTTGTGTCAAAAATGAATACAAATAAGGGGGTTATGCCTTTATAGCATCAGTAAGTTAATTTCTAACATCAATGACCATGTTTAAAGAATAAAAAAGCGCAGTTTTGAAATCAAAGGCCTGAATGGCCTGAGTCGGCTAATGATTGATGTACTGACAGTATAGTCTACCAGTTTCAGTTTGTTTTTAATTTTTTTCTTAAAATTTCATAACACAGCTCGATATTTACCCAAAATATTATATCCGGATACGATTACACTTTTCTCCAGTTTGAACAATATATTTTACAAATTGTGATGATACGAAGACATTTAGCAGCAATTGGCAGTATCTGACATTGAAGTTTACGGTTAAATTACCTCTTATTTAAGTCTTTTCATAAAAAAGTTATTTCGTTTCGTGAAAGCAGCCAAACATAGACGATTTACTTTCGATTTCAAAAACTACAAGAAAATACAATTTAATGTTTCGCCGATTTGTTTATTTCTCGAAAAATAAGAATTAAAATCATTTTTAATATCAGTGGTAACTGAACAAACCAGTAAGAGCTTCTTCTTCCTATAATTTATCCGTTTACTGACTGCAAAATTCAACCCACGCAAAGTTTATAGAAATCATACGATGCGTGTTTACGTTCAATGTGGGAGAATTAAGGCTGATCGGCTATGTTACCTAACGCATCCAGACGATTCAGATTTTGTTTTTAAAAAAGCATTGTGTGCGTTTCTGTAATTTTATATACGTTTTTATACGCTTAGAAATTATAAGACATGCGTATTTGCATTATTTCTATACGTAATTTACGCTAATACGCATCTTATCTGGAGCCCTGTGGAACTATTTTTTGTCTTTCGCTAGATGTTACCCAAGCTTTGTAAGCCTGCGCAATTCTTAAAATGCACATTTATGCTTAATGAGTTACATTCGAGAATTGCACAATTACAAGTCATAAATATGACAGATTACATCGTATATTGGTCATAGCAAAGGGAATTGACACAACTTAACTTCATTCATGCAGTGAACTGTTTGAAGTTTGAGAAATCTAATGGAACTACATCCCTTCACTGTGTTATTTGGTCCATTTAGAGAATCGTTGGATAGCAAGGACTCGTCAAAAGGCTTTCAGCCTTTAGCCGACTCAAAAAACATTCTCCAAGGCCATAAAAACATTTAGGGTCAGGCCAAAAATTTAGGGTAGGTCCTGATACCGGAAACAAACAATTTTTTTTTTAGGCCTAAAGCTTTATACTGTCTATCAAGAGAATGATCCTGTACTGTGCGGTTTGAATCCCTTGGAAGAAACTTGTTTTCATTTTTCAGACTGTTTTCTTTCTAGAATCTTGGTGAAAACTGACCAAAAAACAACCTTTTTTCCCCTAGGATTTTTGGACGAAATTGGAGTTTATCTTATACACAGGTGCACATCATACAGATTTTTACTGTAATGCAATTTACCAAAATTGCAAATGAAACTAAAACAGTCCCAAGATTTCTAACCAGTACTAACCTGCCATCATTAGTTACTAACAACTCCTCCACATGAAATGAAGGTGAAGGCTGGTCATATTCAAAAACATGCTTTCAATACATGAAAATTCCTCAACTGTAAGAAATATGTATGTCAAAGTTCAAAATGAAAACTATTCATTTCTGCTTTGCTCTTTAAAATACAATCCGGTAATTTAATAGTTCATTCAAGACTACAGTAGACATACTCTTACCTGTTTACCATAGAAGTTTGTATCTCCCATGAAGGAGCCTCGAGATCCGGTGAATGAGAACATAGGCAATGGTACTGGGATAGGCACATTAACACCAACCTACAGATAAAACATACTTATCCTGTGTGTCATATACTGTGTGTCATATACTGTATGTCATATACTGTGTGTCATATACTGTATGTTATATACTGTGTGTCATATACAGTGTGTCATATACTGTGTGTCATACAGTGTATGTCATATACTGTGTGTCATATAGTGTATGTCATATACTGTATGTCATATACTGTGTGTCATATACTGTGTGTCATATACTGTATGTCATATACTGTGTGTCATATACAGTGTGTCATATACTGTGTGTCATATACTGTGTGTCATATACTGTATGTCATATACAGTGTGTCATATACAGTGTGTCATATACTGTGTGTCATATACAGTGTGTCATATACTGTGTGTCATATAGTGTATGTCATATACTGTGTGTCATATACTGTATGTCATATACTGTATATCATATACTGTGTGTCATATACAGTGTGTCATATACAGTGTGTCATATACTGTGTGTCATATACTGTATGTCATTAACTGAAACTCCTTCATACTGGTAATGTTAACAATTGCAATGCTTCTTTTACCTAAAGTAGCATGCAAAGAAGAAGAAAATATTGTAAGATTTGGTATTGTAAAATAAGATAATCATATTTTCACAAGGCTAAAAATTTGTTATATTTAAAATTGAAACCAATTCATGTGTCAGAATATTTGTCATATAAAGCCAACTTGTGAGATTTATACAGCTATTTATAACAATAGCAATACATTAGCGAGTATTAACGTTTTCCCAAATGGCCAGTTAGTGAATACAACTAAAATTAATCCCTTGCAATATTTTTTCATTTTACAGTATTTCTTATTTGTATTATAGTTATTTATGCCCATAGAAAGTTTCAAATGAATATTAAAGACACAGGCATGCAGTGATGGAGATACTGCTCCTTACCTACATAGCAGAATTTGATCATGTTTCCCTGGAAGAAGTCAACAAGGAAAGTTACTGCAATGATGCCAATAAATATTCGAAATAAGCTTAAACATCTTAGATGAGATATAGACAAGAGCACCGCCTTGCGGGTGCTGACGCTCATCTGATTTTTTTTGTGTAATAGAAATATTGTCCTACCCATGATTTTCTAAGTCTAAAAAGGGCCATCATTCTTGCAAAAAGCAGGATAGAGTTATGTTTCTTGATGTACAGTGTCCACTTATGATGGTGAAAAACTGTTGCAAGTTTTAAAGCAATAGCTTTGATAGTTTATGAGAAAAGTTGACTTAAACATAATACTCAACCAAGAAAATGATTTTCTAAGTCCAAAAGGGGCAATAATTATTGCAAAAAGCAGGATGGAGTTACGCTGCTTGCTGTACAGGGTCAGCTTATGATGGTGAACAAGTGTTGCAAGTTTCAAAGCAATAGCTTTGATAGTTTAAGAGAAAAAGTTGACCTAAACATAAAACTTAACCAAGAAATCTGACATTTTCTAAGTCCAAAAGGGGCCATAAATCTTGCAAAAAGCAGGATGGAGTTATGTTTCTTGCTGTACAGGGTCAACTTATGATGGTGAACAAGTGTTGCAAGTTTTAAAGCAATAGCTTTGATAGTTTAGGATAAAAGCTGACCTAAACATAAAACTTAACCAAGAAAACTGATTTTCTCAGTCCAAAAGGGGCAATAAATCTTGCAAAAAGCAAGATGGAGTTATGTTTCTTGCTGTACAGGGTCAGCTTATGATGGTGAACAAGTATTCCAAGTTTCAAAGCAATAGCTTTGACAGTTTGGGAGAAAAGTTGACCTAAACATAAAACTTAACCAAGAAATCTGATATTTTCTAAGTACAAAAGGGCCCATAAATCTTGCAAAAAGCAAGATGGAGTTATGTTTCTTGCTGTACAGGGTCAGCTTATGATGGTGAACAAGTATTCCAAGTTTCAAAGCAATAGCTTTGATAGTTTAGGAGAAAAGCTGACCTAAACATAAAACTTAACCAGGCAACGCCGACGCCGACAACCGCTCAAGTGATGACAATAACTCATCATTTTTTTTCAAAAAATCAGATGAGCTAACAAGAGCTGTCACTATAAGTGACAAATGCCACCGAACATTGATGCCAAGTAATTTTAAAATCCCTTCATCGATGGCAGAGTTATGGACCGGACAAGAAACAGACCATGTTAACCTTTAACATCTAAGTGTGACCTTGACCTTAGAGCTAGGGGTCCGGATCTTGCGCATGACACATCATCTCATGGGAAACATTTATGCCAAGTAATTTCAAAATCCCTTGATGAATGGCAGAGCTATGAACCGGACACAAAACAGACCCTGTTAACCTTTGACTTCTAAGTCTGACCTTGACCTTGGAGCTAGGGGTCTGGGTCTTGCGCATGACACATTGTCTCATTATGGTAAACATTTATGCCAAGTTATTTCAAAATCCCTTCATGGATGGCAGAGTTATTGACCAGACATGAAACAGACCCTGTTAACCTTTGACCTCTAAGTGTGACAACCTTGACCTTGGAGCTAGGGGTCTGGGTCTTGCACATGACACGTCTCATTATGGTGAATATATATGCCAAGTTATTTCAAAATCCCTTTATGGATGGCAGAGTTATTGACCAGACACGAAACAGACCCTGTTTTAACCTTTGACCCCTAAGTAAGACCTTGATGGACGGACAGACAGACCAGATAGGAGTAAAATAGAATAAAACATCACCTGGCCAACATCAATGTCCATGGTATATTTTCTCGCTGTTGCACCATTCGTTGTGAAGATAGCTGTACCATTACCGTATCTGTTCTTGTTAATGATATCTATGGCCTCGTCCATTGTGTCTACTTCCATACTGACCAATACTGGACCAAATATCTCCTCCTCATAGCACTTCATATCAGGCTGAAAGAGAATTACAGTAACACAGTGGTACATTTCATCAGGATTAGGATCATGTTAATAATATGTAAGATTATATACTGTATCATTACAAGACTCCTTATACAAATTGCTTGTCAACAGTTTTTACTATATGACTGGTCTATATTCAACATGTTTACTGGGCTAATAAGTCAGAAATTTAAATATAAAACTGAATGTTAATTTCTGACATCATGTAATAAAACAGTTACTGAATGGCTTGCCAGTCAATAGTCAAAACTGTTGACCCTCCTCCTTGAGACTGCAGGCAATAGTTTTGACTACTTATCAGCTAGTCATTCAGTATGTGTATATCATTTCACCTCATGCAAATGCTCAATGTAAACTCCCCATTGATTAACTTAAATATTATATCATATTCCCTAGTAACCTAGTATCTCATGCGCAAACACGTTCCTGTGGTTTTCTACGTATATGATTTTTTTCTTATCTCCCATAACGTGATATGACACTTCAAAGTCAATTGGATGCTTACTGATTTTTACTTTTGATATACATGTATCTTTATTCTATTGTTGTTAATATTCCACTTTTTATCTATCAAAATAATATCTATAAATCACTTAAGTTTTAACCCTTTTTGCTGATTTTTCATATACATGTCCTGACCATTTATATGATTTTAGTATAATAAAATAAATACTGCATTCAAGAGAGGGCAATATAAAACTGTTCAACCCCCGATATACTGACCTAACCTTAGCAGCAGACTCAGCAGGTCATTATAATTAACAACTTCACTTAAAGAAACTTACAGAAAGAAGTCTTGCCAATCAAAATAAATATGAACCTACATTGACTTTGTGTAAGATAGTCGGTCCCACAAAGTTTCCATTTTCATAACCAGGCACCTTAATATTTCTGCCGTCCAGAAGTAACTCAGCTCCCTGGTCCACACCAGACTGTACAAGCTCACACACACGCTGTTTGGCCTGGGGGGAAATCAGGGGACCTAAATCTGCATCTGGCTCATGACCTGTGTAGTTACAAAATATCTTCAAGTAAAATGTCCAAATCCATGCTTTAACTTGTAATAAACTGTTAAGAACTAAAGACAAATGAATGAATCTCTTTAAACAGATCTTCAAAGTAGAAGTGCCTAAGAAAACAGAAAATGATAAATCTATGAAACTTTGTTACTTAAAGTTAACATCTTGGCAATATGCGTAAGTTAACTTAATAGTGATAAAAGCTTATACCAGGTACCCTTGAACCTGTAAGAGATGTCCTGACAAGCCTTACATTATCAATGAGCAATATTCAGCTTTTCTTTTTTTATTTCAAAGTGTCAGCATGCCATATTTACTAAACTCGGGACCATAGAATTAATGCATGTTCCGAAAACATGCCACAGTTCATTTCAAAGTGATTATTTTCTGAAACTTTGGGCCACACCCCTTTGAAACTGTAGGTCTTGGAGGAGTTTAAATTTTTATCATTTTGTCATGCTTGTAATGTAGATAAACATTATTGCCTACCTGCATTAACCTTCAGCTTCCTAGACTTTTCTACGAGTTCTGGAATCCATTCCTTAGCTTCTCCTACAAACACCGCTGTAGACAACGCCATACATCTCTGTCCTGCCGCACCAAATGCTGCACCTACCAACTGATACAGAGAGATATTCAGATACAATGTCACCGAGAACATACATCTCACCAGGGGACTGAACTCATGACCTCATGATCCACAGATCTGTGCTCTCCCTTTTGAGCTAAAGAGGCTGGCTATCTTAAGAAACTTAACTGTGTACAAAGTATGAATATTTAACCATGCAAATATGTCTATTAAATAGTTTAATAAATGTGAAAAAAATACACAAACTACAGAAATGACCCATGTATAATATGTTAAATGAAGTGGCTGAGTATTCCCATTCTATCTGGAAATATTGATCCCTATCGAGAGCATGGAGCTGGTGGATCCAACAGTTATTACAGTCAAGTTCTCTGAATAAGTTCACAACTGCTGAACAATAATTATTTCAACCGGTCAGGGAAGATGTCTAGCCAACAAAAGAACAAGTCCTCCATGGCTCACTACAGCCATAACCCAATTTACAAAACAATTGTTATAAGAAAGCTGTCAAGTCTGCTGCTTGAACAATAATCTACTTTAAACTAAATTTTGAAATGGACTTTCTAGAAAAATTTCTGTCATGTGATTTGTTTTACGAAAAATTGCCTTAACACAGACTTTGTACTTAAACAATTATGCAATTTACCTGGTTAAGAGTGTTCTCTTTGTTAGCATCTGGCATAATAACTCCATGGTTCTTAGCACCCTGAAAAAAAAAATCTTATATCTAGCATGTCTTATCTGCATACCATTTTCTATATAAAACAAGAGCTGTCGGAGGACAGCAACGCTCGACTATTCAACAGCCTTGTCGATTGAATGAATACGAAAGTCAAAAAAGGGGCATAATTTAAAACAAGAGCACCGCCTTGCGGGTGCTGACGCTCATCTGATTTTTTTTGTATAATAGAAATATTGTCCTACCCATGATTTTCTAAGTCTAAAAAGGGCCATCATTCTTGCAAAAAGCAGGATAGAGTTATGTTTCTTGATGTACAGTGTCCACTTATGATTGTGAAAAACTGTTGCAAGTTTTAAAGCAATAGCTTTGATAGTTTATGAGAAAAGTTGCCTTAAACATAATACTCAACCAAGAAAATGATTTTCTAAGTCCAAAAGGGGCCATAAATCTTGCAAAAAGCAGGATGGAGTTATGTTTCTTGCTGTACAGGGTCAGCTTATGAGGGTGAACAAGTGTTGCAATTTTTTAAAGCAATAGCTTTGATAGTTTAGGATAAAAGCTGACCTAAACATAAAAACTTAACCAAGAAAACTGATTTTCTAAGTCCAAAAGGGGCAATAAATTCTTGCAAAAAGCAAGATGGAGTTATGTTTCTTGATGTACAGGGTCTGCTTATAATGGTGAACAAGTATTCCAAGTTTCAAAGCAATAGCTTTGATAGTTTAGGAGAAAAGTTGACCTAAACATAAAACTTAACCAAGAAATCTGATATTTTCTAAGTACAAAAGGGGCCATAAATCTTGCAAAAAGCAAGATGGAGTTATGTTTCTTGCTATACAGGGTCAGCTTATGATGGTGAACAAGTCTTCCAAGTTTCAAAGCAATAGCTTTGATAGTTTAGGAGAAAAGCTGACCTAAACATAAAACTTAACCAGGCAACGCCGACGCAGACGCCGACGCCGACAACCGCTCAAGTGATGACAATAACTCATCATTTTTTTTCAAAAAATCAGATGAGCTAAAAAGCAAAATAGGGTTATGGAACCTGCTTAGTGCTTATCAGCTCATGACAGTGGACAAGTGTGTGAAGTTTCAATCCATTCCCATTAGAGGGTACTGAGATACCAGCTTACATATAAAAATTTAACCCAAAACTCCTAAGTTTAAAAAGGTGCATAATTTTGTAAAATGCAAAGTTGAGTTATTGACCCTTTGCACTGCATGTCATATCATGACAGTGAACAAGTGTGTGAAGTTTCAATCCTTTCCCATTAGTGGATACTGAGATACCAGCTTAAATACAAAACCTTAACCAAAAAATTCTAAGTCGAAAAAGGGGCATAATTTTGTAAAAAAGCAAAATAGAGTTATGGAATCTGCTTTGTGCATGTCAGATCATGACAGTGAACAAGTGTGTGAAGTTTCAATCCATTCCAATTAGTGAGTACTGAGATACCAGCTTACATACAAAACCTTAATCAAAAAATTCTAAGTCGAAAAAGGGGCATAATTTTGTAAAAAAGCAAAATAGAGTTATGGACCTGTGCAATGCAAGTCAGTTTATCACAGTGAATAAGTGTGTGAAGTTTCAATTCATTCCCACAAGTGGTTACTGAGATACCAGCTTACATACAAAACCTTAACCAAAAATTTCTAAGTCAAAAAAGGGGCATAATTTTGTAAAAAGCAAAATAGAGTTATGGGACCTGTGCAGTGTAAGTCAGTTTATCACAGTGAATAAGTGTGTGAAGTTTCAATCCATTCCCACACGTGGTTGCTGAGATACCAGCTTACATACAAAACTTAACCAAATCGGGACGCGGACGCGGACGCAGACGCCGATGCGGACGCCGACGCATGGGCGAGTCCAATAGCTCTACTATTCTATGAATAGTCGAGCTAAAAAAATTATATAAACTGCAAAGACAAACATTCACCAATGATTAAGTTTTCGCATATTAAGCATTTTTCTTACTTTGTGACGCTATGACTTGTCAAACATTCTGATTTTAATTACTAGGTACCTTTAAAAATTTACAGCTCAATATTGAATCTTACAACACAGTTCTTAATTTTCCCAAAATTGTTGTCACCCGAAGATTTCATATTAAATATCATTTTGTGTTAATTGAAAATTTTACTTTACTTTATTTGTTCTTTCTCAATTTCATGTAAATAACTTTGTAATTTTAAAGATTTTACTAAACAAAATCATAAGGGGGACTTTTAAGCCTTGGTCAAATTGACATGGGATTCTGGACAGGGGGATTTTGTAAGCCTTGGTCAAATTGACATGGGCTTTTGGACAGGGGGATTTTGTAAGCCTTGGTCAAATTGACATGGAATTTTGGACAGGGGGATTTGTAAGCCTTGGTCAAACTGAGATGGGATTTTGTCTATCAGTCAAATTTGAGTGGGATTTTGTCCAGGGGGAAATTTGTGAGCCCTCATCAAACTGATGCAAGATTTTGCTCAAGTGAAATCTGTAAACCTGTGTCAAACTGAAGTGAGATTCTGTCAAAAGAGATTTCATCAATGTAATCCAACATGTACACATATTTTCACAAGTTGGAAACTCAGTCCCTCTGTTTCAGTGTACCTTAGCAAATTAATGTTAATCTTTCCTTCTAGGTCATAAAACTGATTACAAAGGCTGAACCTTTCTAAATGCAAAACAACTTACCATATTTGATTGCACTCTCTTTCCATTTTTGGATCCTCTTTCATAGATGTACTTTCCCTGAAAATAAGGCATTTAACATGCAACACTGAGGAAACAACTAACTTTGTGAACAACAAAAATATTCAGTCAAAACAGACTTATTTTGAAAACTAAGTGTTCCAAACTGGGAGCCAATTTCTAACAGATTCAGATATAGTTTCGTTATTCAATGCCGATTTTTACCTATGTTAGATATATGTGTTATTCAATACCAATTTTTACCAATCTTAGATATATGTGTGTTATTCAATGCCAACTTTTAGCAATCTCAGATTTATGTGTGTTATGCATAGTCAGTTTTTTTACAAGTGTTGATATATTCTGTTATTCAATGCCAATTTTTAACAATCTTAGATATCAGCTGGTTATTAAATGCCAACTTATATCAATCTTAGATATATGTTTCAAGACTAATCAAGCAATCTTAGATATATGCTTATTAAACAATGCCAAGTTTTATCAATTATAGATATAAGCCAGTAATTTAATGCCATTTTCTATCAATCTTAGCTATTTCCTCCAAATAAAATGCAAATTTCTGACAACCTTAGATATATGTTTATGAAACAGTGTCAATTTTATACATATACAAAAATAAAGTTCAAACTTACAGCCTGGTCAGATCCAACAAAGGATATAGCTTTAATTTCTGGATTATCACAGATAAAGTTTACAGCTGAAAATATATCACAAACATACAGTTAAACAAAGATTTCTTTTAAATGAGGCTATTCATCCACAGACAATAAAAGAATGTTAAATACTCAGTAACTGACAAATATAGATCCTAAAACTTCTGTGACATTTGATCTTCCTGAACCATTTTCTACATTCAGTCAGGTTTTTCGATAAATCAAATAAGCATTCTAACATGACCAGCAAATAACCTACATACATGTAGAGCAAAATCTATCTCTGGTTATTCTGCAATAAACCACTCACGTTCAATGACGTCATCCGATTCAGGTGCACAGCACGGTTGTAAAAAGTAGTTACCATTTTTTCTAACACTGTTGATACTTGTATGTCGTGTTAGAATCAAAATAATAAGTTCCCAAGAGTGATTTATCGTAGAATAACCCGAGTTTTGAGTTCTTATGCGTAAGAATATATCACGAAGGCCGTACTTGGAACTTATTATTTCTTAATTATAAACATAATCATAAATAAGCCTATTAACCATCTACTCCCTTATAAATGCAACCAGGATGCTCCAAGTTGCAAAAGACGGATGTGGGGAAGGGAGGAGAACCAAGTTTGATGAAGATCAAGGTAAAGGTATTTCTAATTTTAGCTCTAGCAGCTCTTAATAGGTCAAGTGCACCCCCTCCCCCACCCCCTGCCAATATGAGGACCTTATAATTATGCTACAGACCAAGTTTGAAAAAGATCAAGAAAGCCATTCATGAAAAGAAGTTCTTTAAAGTTTC
This sequence comes from Mercenaria mercenaria, assembly GCF_021730395.1. Taxonomy (NCBI): domain Eukaryota; kingdom Metazoa; phylum Mollusca; class Bivalvia; order Venerida; family Veneridae; genus Mercenaria; species Mercenaria mercenaria. The sequence continues at coordinate 45,918,278 of NC_069361.1, read as the reverse complement.
TTCTTTTTTTAGCTCTGGCGGCCCCTAAATGGGGCCAAGGTAATCCATTTGAACAAACTTGATACAGGTCCATGCGAGGATGCTACTGACCAAGTTTGGTGTAATTCTGACCAGTAGTTTTTAGAGGGAGAAGATGTTTAAGTAAAACTGTTGACGCAGGATAATGGATGATGGGAGTCACACTATCCACCTTTACTAATAGCCCACCTTGAATAAAGTTCAGGTGAGCTAATAAAATGTGAACATCTTAATACCTTTCCCCAACAATCCAATTAAGTTAAAACAACATCAATAACAATGAACTCAAAGAACATAAAAGTATTCAGGACTCAAGCTTGACACACAGAGAAATACAAAACTTTATTTCTATTTTCGTTCATTCCCACTCAGCAATTCAACTTGCTGAGTGTCCATAGAACGATGTTGCTCCCACTTACTGTCACTGTACTGTCATATGACTGAAATATATCATGAAGAAACACTCAAAGAATCTGAGTGTTTCTTTTCTTTCTTTTTTGTAGGTGAGGGAGGTATTCAAAATAAAAACACTATGTGCATAACTTCACTGAACAACAGTCCTATAAAGTTTCATGACTCTAGGTTAAACATTTTTAAGGTATGTGAAACACAAAATTTTCGACCATTTATCTTTGAGTCAGAGGTCATAACTCTTGCTGAGTAAAATTGCACAAGAACCCAAAAATGCACAACTTCACATTCTGAATATCATTCCTATAATGTTTCACGACTCTCGCTAAAATACTTTTTGAGATCACGTGCAACACAATTATTTAGGTCCAATATGCATATTTTTGACTAAGTCAATGCCCAAAATTCTTGTCTTACTGAACGAAATCCTAAAGAAAACCTCAAATGCACAAGTTCACATGCTGAAAATTATTCCTATAATGTTTCATGACTCATGATCAAATACTTTTTAAGATACATGTGACACAAAATCTGCTGACTGACAAACTGACAGACAGACAGAGGAAGGCAAATCTAAGCCCTACTGCAGCCCCCATGGTGAACAGTGAAAGTTATCTTTGTTGTTGACCAATAAAAAACTGGTAATTTTGCTGGGGTTTTTTGCTACCGTTGCTGCCTATAGAAAGCCAAGACTAAGTTCTTGTCTGACTTTTCATACTGGCAGAACAAAGCCAAAACTGTATCAGATAATATGAAGTTGTATGGCAAATTCCAAAATCTGTTACAGGTTCATCTCTTTAAGCATAATTCATGCTTTTCATTTTCCTTGCAGTGCAGCTTGAGTTCTGCTATAACAGACCATTTCTAGCTCCGTGTATGACATTGACAGTTCCATCTGGAAAGCCGGCATCCTGAGCCAACTGCATGAGAAACATGAGTGCTCCAGGGTCACGCTCCGATGGTTTTACCACCATGGTGTTCCCGGTAATTAGCGCAGTTGGAAACATCTGCAACAATGTTAGTATTAAATAAATAACATGTGAATCTGTATCAACTGTTGGTGATGGTGAGTATTAATATACAAAAACCTGCATGCGCTCCATGTATAACATTCACAGTTCCGTCTGGAAAGCCAGCATCCTGGGCCAGCTGCATCATGAACATTGTGGCTCCGGGATCACGCTCAGAGGGCTTCAGAACATGGGTGTTCCCGGTAATAAGCGCCATTGGAAACATCTGAAGGTAAAGCATTTGATTGTAGAGATTTCAAATTTTCCATGGCTAAATAAAACCTAGTTTCTCAGCTGATTGATGAACAGAGAATTATGAAGAGTTTGAACTCTTTTGTTGTTTTAACAATCAAAAGTTTGTAAGTTACATTACCTATATAAAGGGGTAACCACTTATACTTGGCTAAAACTTAGCACTCTGAAAGGAGGATATATTTTGAATGTATAAATATAAATGCTTCAATCTCTAACATTTCATAACAATTAACAGTAAACTTAAATTGCAAAAACAACACCTGTACACCAATCTGACTGAGAAACTAATCCCCTTCTAATAACATTTGAGCTGCGCCATGAGAAAACCAACATAGTGCCTTTGCGACAAGCATGGAATCATACCAGCCTGCGCATCTGCGCAGTCTGGTCAGGATCCATGCTGTTCGCTAATGGTTTCTCTAATTGCAATAGGCTTTGAAAGCGAACAGCATGGATCCTGACCAGCTTGCGAGGATGCACAGGCTGGTCTAGATCCATGCTGGTTGCAAATACACTGTGTTGGTTTTCTCATGGCACAGCTCAATTTTCACACATGAAAACTCCATCCAGCCTGTAAGCAGGAGGAATGTAGGCAGAAGAATACCTTTGTAAATAATTTAATTAAAATCAACCTTAGCCTGCAAACTTCCTAAACGGGACTAGTCCCATCATTCAATTTTAATATTTGAAAGGATGTTCAATGAAAATTTATTGACTGAATAGCGAACAGTGCAGACCATGATCAGACTGCACGGATGTGCAGGCTGATCTAAGTCTGCACTGGTCACAAAGGCAGAATGCCACCATTACAGGTTAAATGCACTTTAAAACACAAGAATTACACTTCTAATTATCAATGCCACCCTCATCCTACCTTAAGTCATGCACGTTAGCATATGAAATATTACTTGCATATTCTTTTGAAATCTGTAGCATTTATTTCTTGTATAAAACTTTTATTTTTTGCTGATTTTGGGGCAATGGGGGGAAAAAACCTACAATAGGAGATTCTCGCCAGTGTATGCTGTTTGTGAACATTTTTGGCATTACACACATCAAAAGGCTTCCAAAAAATTGCAATTCCTGGTTTTAACTTGAAATAATCTGTTGTGTGCACTGTACAATGAAATTTTTTCTCCACTATTGGAAACATGAGTTCAGCTATTTCACAATGTTTCTTCTCTGATATTTTGGTCATCAATTTTGAAAGAAATTTCCGTATGTTGCCATTATGCTTGTGCATTGATAAGTATAATGAAGCCACTGAGCATGAGCTTAAATGTCAATGGAATAAAGGGCTAATAAATGTCATTACCTCACAATTACTTTAATATTTGAGAGAAAAATTAAACGAAATGAAAATAAACTTTTTATGCAAGAATAGCTATTAACATTATGTCTGTTAACCTGTTAACTATCTTAAAACAACATCTGCAGAATCTTGAGCTGCTAGTGAATGAGCCTGTAGGGCTGGTGTACCAACCTTCGGGATAATGCAGATGTTGTTATGAAAACTAGAATGTGTCTGTAGGACACAGGGTGTGCCCCCACAGGTACATTTGTCACAAATAAGGGGCAATAATTCAAATGTTTGCAGTCTTAATGGGGTATAGCCTAAACAAACATTTTATGAAAAGGATTCATTATTCTAGGCCCTATATTTTTTGAGCTATGAGCATCACAAACAAAAAATCCACTATTTTGGATATTTCAAGGGCCATAACTCTGTAATAAGAGCTAAGATTCTCAAGGAGAATGCCAAGTGTGCAAGGTCACATCACGATAAAGACTCCAGCAAGGTTTCCTAAATTTACATCTAATACTTTTTGAGCTAGGCACATAATTAGGTGAAAAAGTGCATTTTTTTAAAACTATTTCAGGGGCCATAACTTTAAAAATAGGGGGTGGAGCCAGCCAAAATATTAAAGGTGTGCAAGTTTATATCATGATTAAGACTCATGCAAGTTTTCAGCCATTTATATTAAATACTTTTTGAGCTAGGTGCGTCCCAAGGTGAAAATGTACATTTTTGACAATTTCAGGGGCCATTACTCTAAAAATTGGGGGCGGGCCCAAATGAGAAATAGGAGGTGCGCAAGTTCATATCATGATTAAGACTCATGCAAGGTTTCATGAATCTATATCAAATACTTTTTGAGCTAGGCATGTCACAAGGTGAAAATGTGCATTTTTTACTATTTCAGGGGCCATAACTCTGAAAATAGGAGTGGACCCAAACAACAAATAGGAGGTGCGCAAGATCATATCATGATTAAGACTCATCAAAGAAGTATAAAATACACAGAATGGCAACTGGCTGTAATCTCGCGTGAGCTCGTGTCAGAGCGTGATTCGGCGTTATCTTACTAAAACAAACATCGGCGAGCATGGAGTTACAATTTGTACCTTTAAAACTACATTTAAAATACATGTTAGCTTCTAAAACAAAATAGTTTAATGTGAAATGGTCTTAAGACATGAAGTACACGTTTTTTTTGCCATTGAAAGAAGCGTGGTCATACGGTGATAATTATTTTACCGATGAATAATTGCTTTCGCATACAAAATGGCGCGTGGAGAAAGTGCCACTGCCGGTAAACGAGATCTCGTTTTTTGTCACGGGAGGTTGGCGAGATTTGCTCTATATGCCTTTCAAGTTGCCAATCTATTTATTTTTATAGCTCTTTGGACTCATGCAAGGTTTCATGAATCTACATCAAATACTTTTTGAGCTAGGTGTGTCACAAGGTAAAAATGTGCATTTTTGACTATTTCAGGGGCCATAACTCTGAAAATAGGAGTGGACCCAAACAACAAATAGGAGATGCGCAAGATCATATCATGATTAAGACTCATGCAAGGTTTCATGAATCTATATCAAATACTTTTTGAGCTAGGTGTGTCACAAGGTAAAAATGTGCATTTTTTACTATTTCAGGGGCCATAACTCTGAAAATAGGAGTGGACCCAAACAACAAATAGGAGATGCGCAAGATCATATCATGATTAAGACTCATGCAAGGTTTCATGAATCTATATCAAATACTTTTTGAGCTAGGTGTGTCACAAGGTAAAAATGTGCATTTTTGACTATTTCAGGGGCCATAACTCTAAAAATAGGGGGCGGAGCCAGACGAAAAATAGAAGGTGCGCAAGTTCATATCATGATAAAGACTCATGCCAGGTTTCATCAATTTATATCAAATACTTTTCGAGCTAGGCGCGTCACGAACTTCGGATGGACGGACGGACGCACACACGCACGGACAAGACCAAATATATATGCCCCCACCACTCATGGGGGAGGGGGGCACAAAAAAACATGTGTTGACCCTATAATATTGTATCTTCAAGTTAATAGGTTATGATTCTTCACTTTTCAAAGGCATTCTTCTTCCTCAAGCAGAAACTATTCATTAAATGGATTAGTACTTTTGTTGAAGCATTAGTCTCTAACCATGCTAAATTTCTATAATGGACTTGTCCATCTTTCAATTTAGACAGTACCATTAGCTGTTAAAAGGGGTGTTTATCAAAAAGATACTGACTGAATGGCAAACAGTGAAGATCATGATCAGACTGCACAGATGTGCAGGCTGATCATGATACACTGGTCGCAACGGCAGAATCAATCGTGTCCAGCATGATAAGGGTTAAATTTCACACTAAAGTCCTAAAAAGCAATGTTACATTTAATGGTAAAACAAACCAATTTGTTAAAGCTTTAGAGAAGATAGTCAACAAAATTGAGCCGTGCCATGAGAAAACCAACATCGTGGCTTTGCGACCAGCATGGATCCAGACCAGCCTGCGCATCCGCGCAGTCTGGTCAGGATCCATGCTGTTCGCTTTTAAAGCCTATTGGGATTGGAGAAACTGTTAGCAACAGCATGGATCCTGACCAGACTGCGCAGATGCGCAGGCTGGTCTGGATCCATGCTGGTCGCAAAGCCACTATGTTGGTTTTCCCATGGCACGGCTCAAATGATTTTAAGGATTGAGATATTGTAAAGGTACATAGGTTGTCATTGTCATAGAAGTGTGAAAGTAAAGTGTTCAAGTCTTGCTTCAATAAAGATAACAAAATGGAACAAGATAATCATGACAACGATTTCTTACTACATCACATAATTTATTCAAGATGTATTAAATAGTAGTTACATGTATGAAAACATTACATATACCAAATTGGACAATCTACCTGAAATTCAACAAGCATATACAGAGAAACAGTACTTACCCAGAGTGGGATCATGGCTGGGAAGTTGAATGGAGTGATTCCGGCTGTGACCCCTAGAGGAAGCCTTATTGTGTACGTGTCCATACCCTTGGCAATGCCTGACATGGTCTCACCAAGCTGCAGGGATGTAATACTACAACAATGCTCCACAACCTCTGTAAACAAACATCTCATGAATATTCATGTCATAAAAGTTACCGGTCAATCATAGGATATTAATAACAAGAGGGCCATGATGGCCCTATATATCACTCCCCAGCGTTGATCTGGCCTACTGACCTAGTTTTTGACCCCACATGAGTTGAACTTGACCTATAGATCATCAAGACAAACATTCTGACTAAATTTCATAAAGATTTGGTTACAACTGTGGCCTCTAGAGTGTTCACAAGCTTTTCCTTTGATTTGACCGGGTGACCTAGTTTTTGACCCCATATGACCCAGATTCAAACTTGACCAATAGATTATCAAAACATATATTCTGACTAATTCTCATGAGTTTCAAACTTAAATTGTGGTCTCTAGAGTGTTGAAAAGATTTTCCTTTGATCTGGCCTAGTGACCTAGTTTTTTAACCCACATGACCCAGATTCAAACTTGACCTAGAAATGATTAAGACAAACATTCTGACATAGTTTCATAAAGATTGGGTCACAAATGTGGTCTCTAAAGTGTTCACAAGCTTTTCCTTTGATCTGACCTACTGACCTAGTTTTTGACCCCACATGACCCAGTTTCAAACTTGACCCAGAGATCACCAAGACTAACATTCTGACCAAGTTTCATAAAGATTGGGTCACAAATGTGTCCTCTAGTGTTCACAAGGCAAATGTTGACGGACAACGCATGACGGACGACGCATGACACCGGACAATGACCGGTCACAATAGCTCACCTTGAGCACTTTGTGCTCTGGTGAGCTAAGGACTGGGCAGATGTGCAATGAAACATTCAGTTAGCAGGCTATAGGTTCAAACCCACTAAAGATATGATTGTACCTTTTCATCATGACTCAAGGGCTTAAACTGATCATAGTTAATGTCTGAAATTGGCAAACGTTTTGTCCTTGATTGAGCTATTTCAATGCAGTTTTGCGAAAACCTGTTTCCTTTTAAAGCTTATCATGCAAGACACGATTGCAGGCTGATCATGATCTGCACTGTTTGCCATTCAGTCAGTTTCTTTTTGGTAAGCACTGTGCCTTTTAACAGTTAACGGTACTGTCCAAATTGAAAAATGGACAAGTTCATTATAGAAATTTAGTAGGGAAAGGGTTAATGAAGATACAGCAATTTTTCATTTCACGAACTGTTTTGATATGGCAACTTTACCAATTTTTCATGATAGATGAAGACCCTAGGTGCCCTTCCAGGCACTGTTTCATCATGGGCCATCACCTGAGTAGAACCACTGACCTTCAGAAAGCCAGCTGGATAGCTTCGTCAAAATAGAGATTTCTAGACCCCAAGGAAGGTGGTAAGGGGCAAGCGATCCAAGTCAAGTGACCTGAACCAGTGGCTACAGGGGCCCTCCTAGAGTGAAGATGAATACTGGCCAAGTTCTACTTATTCAAAGGATTCATGTTGCTTGGTCTGTTTCAACAAAGTTTCAGGCTCTGAGCATACCTCCAAAAATATTTTCAACTAGGAAGTGTCTAGTCATCTGGTAAATGGATGCCTGGCCTGCGTTTTAGACGTCCGGTTACCAGATGCCTAGCATATTATATTATTTATTCTCTAGGGTTTTTCTAAGCATCTGGTAATCAATTTGTTTATTGATAATGTAATGAATTTATCATTTTCGTTTGCCTAAAACAGCAATATATTTACCTGTAAACAAATGCTAAGCTGAATTCAAATCTTAAGCACAATAGTTTAATAACTCCTCATTTTGTATTTCAAAGTGTAGCAAATTTTATTCACAGCACTACAACATTTAAAACAGTGACAGTAACTTCACCTATAAGCAGCAGTTTTTTAACTCAAATACTGATCATTATGTAGTTTAGCAACTTATTATGTAAAGTATAATACAAAAATTGCATTGAAAAATACTTAATTCTCAATGTTGATTACCAGACACCTAGAAAAAACCTAGTGGATAGGCTAGGTGTCTGGTTACCGGACGGCTAGACACTTCTTTTCAACTATAATTATGGGAAATTTCTGTTTCCTATTCATTTAAGATTTGTGCAGTGTTTCTATTAATTATTTCATTATTTCCTTAGAATACTTACGTAATCCTCTCATTACGTCACCCTCGGCATCGACTAGAGTCTTGCCCTGTTCCAGTGTGATCAACTTGGCAATCTCTTGCTGTAAACAGTAAAGCACATTTAAAGTATGGTGACCTCTTAGGGCCATCACCACTTATGTTGAGCTTGAAACAATGACAGAATGATACTACGATGTGGAACTTTTGACTTCTCATCATCATGGTTTTGTTACCTGACTTCAAAATCGTAGTACCTTTCTTTCATTGTTTCAAGTTCAAAATATATGCAACCATGGCTCTAATGGGATACCATAAAAATGAGAGTTTATTTATTTTGTTGGGTTTAACATCCCACCCACACAATTATAGGTCAAATGGCGACTTTCCAGCTTTGATGGTGGAGGAAGACCCCAGGTGCCCCTCCATGCATTATTCTATCACAAGCAGACACCTGGGTAGAACTACCGACCTTCCGTAAGCCAGCTGGATGGCTTCCTAACATGAAGAACATAGAAAAGAGAGGATCTATGTTTCCATAATCAACTGATATAGGCAGAACAGAAAGCTGAGAGATTTTTTATTTTGCGTGGTTTAAAGTGAAACACTGTTCAAAGTCACACGGCAACTTTCAAATTTTAATGGTTAAGAAAGACATATGGTGCTCCTCTTGGCATTTTGTCAGGCACTGCTGGCAGGTATCTGGGCAAAACCACCAACCCTCTGAAGGCTACCCAAATGGCTTCCTCACATGATGACTCAAGCAAGGCTTGAACCCTCAGAGCTGAGAAGCAAGTGATTAAAAGTCTGTTACCATAACCACTCAGAAACTGCTATCAACAAACAAAACATTACCACAACAGTTGCCATAGACACTTCACTTTAAATTAAAACTTAAAACATTCTAACAAATTGAGTACGGTTGTTACCAGATTATCCTTGATCAGCTGTTGGAACCTGAACATACACTGCTGCCTGGTAAGAACTGTAGAATCTGACCATGTCTTGAACGCTGTCTTACACGAGTCCACGGCAGCCTGCATCTCAGCCTGAGTGGCTTCTGGTACCCGTGTTATCACTTCATTGGTTGCCTGCACACAAGATATAAATGGTGAAACTCCTTTGTTAAATTCATTTATCTGACAAAACTGGTTTAAGTTGAGATTTATATGAAACTTCATCTGAAAGCTTGTTAGCTGTTTATCTTATATACCGGTATAGAATTTTAATGAGTTTCCATTAAGAAGTCAAGCATTTGCTAGATTATAATATATAAACCACTTTAACCTTTAGCCTGCTATCGGCAAGTAAATCTACCTTTGCGACCAGTGCAGACCTGATCTTGGTCTGCACTGTCCACTATTAAGTCACTAAATTTTCAGTGAACACACCTTCAAATAGTAAATTGTACTCCCAGGATTGAATGACAGACCAGTCCATTATAGAAATTGAGCAGGCTAAAGGTTAGAATAGCATAAAAGCTCTAAACGTTTTGTTTGCCTGTTTTGGATTTAGAGCTGTTTATTCAACAGTATTTCATATATGTAAACAGCAGATAGTTAACCTAACTTGTGTTCCTGGATTCTGTACCAGTACAAACCTGTTCTCCACAAAAAAAACTGCCAACTTTTATACATAAATCTGAGGGGAGAACAAAATGATTTCAGACACAATGTCTTCTATCAAATTGTCACAGAATGCAAATGCCGACAAACCCCTGAATCCTAGGATTGACCTCATGACCCCACAATCCATGCATCTGAGCTCTCCCTACTGAACTAAGCATGCTGACTTACAAGGTCAACAAAGGATCACCAATACTTGAGCCATGCCGTGACAAAAACAACATAGTGGGTTTGCGACCAGCATGGATCCAGACCAGCCTGCGCATCCGCGCAGTCTGGTCAGGATCCATGCTGTTCGCTTTTAAAGTCTATTGTAATTAGAGAAACTGTTAGTGAACAGCATGGATCCTGACCAGACTGCGCAGATGCGCAGGCTGGTCTGGATCCATGCTGGTCGCAAACCCACTATGTTGGTTTTCTCATGACATGGCTCAAATGTGTACAGCATAACCTCCTTCAGACCTCTGTACGAAAGTAAATATCTCTGCTGCTTCACCCATATAGATAAGTTATCTACTTATTCAACTTAAGGAGCCCTTGCCTCTCTGTAAAAATTTCAGCACTCCTAGTGGTTTGCTCTATAGAGGTTCAACTGTACTTTAGTATAAATGACTTAACCCTTACCCTGCTAAATTTCTATAATGAACTTGTCCTTCTTTCAATTTCGGCAGTACCATTAACTGTTAAAAGGGTTGCTAATACCAAAACGGTACTGACAGAATAGTGAACAGTGTAGATTATGATCAGACTGCACGGATGTGCTTGCTGATCATAATCTACACTGGTTGCAAAGGCAGAATCAATTGTGTCAAGCATGATAAGGGTTAAGTTTAAACAAGTTTTTTTTATGCTGAGGCATGCATACAAAAAATACAGACAATTAACCATTATTTCTTGTGGAAGACATTCCTATTATGGCCTAAGTTTATTTGTTCAAATCTCTTTTAACATGGCTGGAATATTATGATAATAATCTAAAATGTATTTATGCATTCAAATAAATAAGTTCAGTAACAAATTATAAAATAAAAACTTTTTGTTGCCTATTTTGTAGTCACAAGTAAAACAAGTTCAGTTAACTTATAGATAAAATTTAATGTAGCAAAATGTTTTCATGTCATCCTTAATTCCTTTTAGTGAAGTTCTGATATATTATTACATATTACTATCTGATAAAGAGAATATTTCCATTACTGAAAAAAATATCACCTGTACAGAAAATCACTTGAATGGAGAAGAAAATGGATCATAACTAGAGCTGCTTTTGAGAAAAGCGCCTGTCTCCCACAACTGCTTCATCATCTAAATACTAAGTCAGTCTTTATATACTGTGTATTCCCAACTACAAATATACCTTTGAAGAGTAAAAAGACTGATTTTGGGTAATTCAAGGGCCATAGTTCTTAAGTGCCTCAGGCGATTTGGCTAGTTAATGATCATGGTTGAGAAGTTACGGTAAAAACATTTGGTTCAAGTTTGGTGAAGACCCGATGAGAACTGTTCGACTTAGAGCGCGAACAAGAGTAAAAAAAGGTAGATTTCCGGTTGTTCAAGGGCCATAATTCCGAAGTGCCTGGGACGATTTGGCTAGTTATCAAACTTGTCCGAGGACTTATGGTCAAATATATTTTGTTCAAGTTTGGTGAAGATTGGATAAGAATTGTTTGACTTAGAGTGTGTGGTGGGAGACATAATTAATCAGGGATCTTTACTGTTTGTACTGGTATCCCTAAACACAAAGATGTAAAGAAACACGGAAATATATACCAAACAATATTGCATTGTCAGAGAAAGGTACAATTCTTCATAAACCACCAACTTTTTTTCTAACACATATGTTGTGACATCTTTATATTAAGCATGATGCTGCACAATGCGTGTGGTGTACGTTACATTGCACAAGTTAAAGATGGGTAAATTTTGTTTCAAACAACTGAAAAGGCATGCAAACTGGTTTGATTTGCATATAAACAAAATTTATCTTTGGTTATAAAGCTGAAATACACTCACAAAACCAAGCTTAAATCTACATAAATGTAAAATCTAGATCATCACAGAAAGGTCAACAGCCTATTGAAGACATTATCAAATACTGTATTCAGCTGCATGGTCCTTATCAAGCAGTAAAAGTGGCTTGCACAAATTTATCAGTATCAAGATAGTTTGTAAACACTGCTTACACATAGCATTGTGTAAGGCCAAACCAAATTAAAAAGTTGTACATCGGATTTGTTGGTGTGCTATGTTTTATGGATTAAATGTTCAAAAGATTATAATGCCATTCATAAATTTTTGAAAACTGGCTTTTCTTTTATCAAAATAAACACATACAACCATCCATCAACTAATCATCTTTACACTGAAATTTGTTTAACAGACAGACACAAACAGAATAATGCAACAATGCAGACAAACAAGCTCTATTCATATATCCCCTTATTTTCTGAACCAGCTCTATTAATTCAAATTTTTGAATAACTGCTTTAAAAAATGCACACATTTCAGACTTTATCTGGGACGTTGCCATCCTTGAAAACACTCCAAGTTAAAAAAACGCTGGATTTTGTTTCATTTAAGAATGTACAGTAAATATTCAAGCCACATATCTATATCCTCATGGTTTCAGGTCAAGCATTGCTGTTTGTTACATATATTTCATTAACAACATTTACGACCATGTACATTATAATCTGAGTTCACTAAGAGTGACCCTGTGCAAAAACCAACATTAGGGCTCTGTGACCAGCAAGGATCTAGACCAGTGCACATCCATACTGTTTGTCTATCAATTTTTTGTAAGCAACTGATAAACAAGCAGTATGGATCTAGATCAGACCACACAGATGCGCAGGCTGATCTGGATCCATACTGGGGTGCAAAGCCCTAACCTTGGGTTTTGCAGAGCAGTGCTCACTATGTTGTTACAATTCTTTTCACTCACTCTGTGATGCATTTCATGTATTCTCAACTCCTAATAAATAAGTGTTTAAGTAAAAGGGTTGTACTCTCAATTAAAGTTTTATCTTATAACATACATATTTTCCTCTTGGCTCACACTTGTTTTCCTCAAAAACAACATTTAAATTTCTTTGCTGGCAGCGACACTTAGTAAAAAAAAACGTTGACGAACTTTTCAATTTGGTGTGGCCTAAAGATCAATTTTTGACAATGAAGGGAAAAAAACAAAATATTACATTTATGTTGGCAAAATGATGTGCAAAAAAGCCCCCATTCTAAAAAAAATCTTTGTTTGCTGTCTCCCAATCCTATTTTTTTCAAATTTGGTATTTTTGAAAATTATAATTCCCTTACTTGTTTAGTTATATACTTCTTTAACAAACTTGAACAAAAAAAATGAACTAGAAAGAAGCAGTTTACTTTTCTTGAATATCCTGTTTGTCTGATTTGATCAACAGTATATTATTTTGATATACATGTAAGAGCAGCCAGTTAACCTAACCAGTGTTCCTGCGTCCTCTACTACTAGTCCAACAACTTTCCCTCATGATTCTGAGTTGTTTCGTACTGTTCAAATCTGAATCTAGGGGTGAATATATGAAGTAAAGCTCTTAGAGTAGCTGGTTTGATCATTTTTGAGTAGTTAGGGAGATGGCATATTTTTAAATAGGGCATAATGTTTTCTAATTTTTACTTACAGGGTTATGCAGATCAATCCATTTGTCTGTCTTTGATTCTACAAACTTGCCATCAATGAACAACTTCGTTGTTGCAGGCTGAAACAAAGCAACCATAGTTTACCTACGCATATTATATACCATATGCGATTACTTGCATACATTTTAAAAGCAGCCATTTAATTACCGTAATCTGTTTGCCTGCTTTCCTACCAAAATTAGCTTGATCAAAGCATAAAAGGATTTAAAAATGAAATAGTATGATGTGTTTTTCTATTTTATATGAAATATTTGTTTAGGAACTAACTGAAAAATGATATTTAATGTTTGCCAACACTGCCAGACTGACTGCCTGGCAAGCTAACTTATATTTAGTTTTTTTTTCATTGTTGGACTTTTTTTTGTTGGATTTAACGCCGCAACGACACATGATAAAACATATGGCGACTTTCCAGCTTTAATGGTGGAGGAAGACCCCAGGTGCCCCTCCGTGCATTATTTCATCACGAGCAGGCCCCTGGGTAGAACCACCGACCTTCTGTAAGCCAACTGGATGGCTTCCTCACATGAAGAATTCAACGCCCCGAGTGAGGCTCGAACCCACATCGATGAGGGGCAAGTGATTTTTTTTCATTGACTTATAAGTTAACATGTAGTTGAAATCTATTCAAACAAGAGCACTGCCTTGCAGGTGCAGACGCTTATCTGAATTTTTTGTCTCTGTATAACAGAAATATTGTCCTACCCGTCTGTTTTATGATATTTTCTAAGTCCAAAAGGAGCCATAATTCTTGCAAAAAGCAGGATGGAGTTATGTTTCAGAGTCAGCTTTTGATGATGAACCAATGTTGCAAATTTTAAAGCAATACAGGGCCTTCCCTGGGCCGTAGAAAGTTTTAGCCACCTTTTGAGAGAAATTGCCAAATTGAAGCTGAATTGCTGAAATTGGCCACATTTAATAAAATTCTTATAGCCACTTTCAAAAATCTGTAGCCTGAGTTCTTTGAATTTGTAGCATTTGCATGGCTACATTGGCGAATGGCAGAGGAGGCCCTGCATTAGCTTTGACAGTTCAGGAGAAAAGTTGACATAAATGCAAAACTTAACCAAGAAATCTGATATTTTCTAAGTCCAAAAAGGGGCCATAATTCTTGCAAAAAGCAGGATGGAGTTAGTTTCTTGCTGTACAGAGTCAGCTTTTGATGGTAAACAAGTGTTGCAAGTTTGAAAGCAATAGCTTTGATAGTTTAGGAAAAAAGCTGACCTAAACATAAAACTTATAAAACCAAGCAATGCCAACAATGATCATGCCATCGTGTGATGACAATAACTTATCAGTTTGTTTTTTTTTTCAAGAAATCAGATGAGCGAAAAATACCATCTCATTGCTGGTTATATTTAGTCAGTGAACCATTTAACAACATTAGTAATCAATATACTTACAGCTCCAGACGAGTAGTGCCGTAAGGCAAAATTTGTCACCTGAAAAAAAGAAATTATCTACATGTATATCATTTTCATCTTTCAATGTAAATTCTGTATATGTTTCATGTGACTTGGTGGTAGTAAATCTAAATCCCTGGATATAAAATCCCACTGTTATTAGTAACTTTTCATGTATGCTTATATAAGTCTAAAAATTAAAGTAAAATATTTAACATTCTCGATATCGACATTATGGATAAAATCCCGTTTTCCGGTATTAACCACTAATAAACGCCCGTTCCCGTTTTCACGGTGAGGGGGGTATCGGCCATTACGCTACATGGCGGTAGTGTTTAGATTATCCTTTTTTAAAGTTTTAAACAAAGAAAATGAATAAAAAAAGTATTGCAGATTATCATTAAACATTGTTGTAATTAAGATATAGCCAAAATATACTCAAAGTTTACTTTATTTTTGAAATTTTACCTTTTATTCTACACTGCCGCTTCTGTGGCTCGATACCGAAGGTGTGAAATTATTTGCATTTTTCAAGATAAACAGATTATTTTTGAAAAAAAAAATGTTGCCGAAGTCGTAGAATAGTATTTCCGTTGTGAGAAAGTAAGATCTTTCATAAATTCTTATCTTCTGGCAAAAATAATCGCTAATATTGTACACGGTCTTTATATCGGTTAATCTCGCCAATCCCCCTGACCCTATGTACGGAAATACCGGAAAACGGGATTTATCAATAATGTCGATATGGTCAATAGCATCTAATGTAATTCAATGGCAGCAGCTAGGGGTCTAGACTTAAGGTCTTGAGGTCCATGGCAGTTACTAGATCACTAGGCACATCAGCTATGGGTTGTCTAGGAGGTCACACAGTAAATACAATAACTGAAAATGGAAAGGAAGGTCACTATATTTAGCTCAAAACAGCTAAAATGTGTATAAAGTTTTTGTAAAAAACAACATCTTATTTGTTTCCTTGTTTTTACTATATTGCTGTAGGTGATAGGAAATGAAAGAATTATAACCATTCATTCCCGAACAAAATATGATTATTGCCAGTCTTTATTTCCACTTTCAGTGGGTTTTGCTGTATTGTATAACAGGATAACTTTGAACTAACTCCAAAAAATGCACACACCTGACCTGTTCATATATACAATGATAGCAATGCAACAAAAATGCATGACATGAAACCGCAGAAAGTAGAAACAACTGCGTAAATTCCTGAAAATAATTTGGACAGAAATTATTCCACTTTTTACAGAGCAAGAGGCTTGAAACTAGGTCAACTCACTTCAGTCGATTTTCACTCTTTTCAGAAGCAAGACAATCCCAGTCTAGCATACAGTTGAATAGAAATACGTTTTATCTCCATATATAAATAACCTAAATACATTATCTATAATTAGTTAAGGTAAAATACCTGCTTGAATGGGGAAGAGAGTCTCAGCAAAGCCATTACTGCCAATTAGCCGGTTCAAGGTCATGCAATTTACTCGAAATTTCATTGGTTGTTGAGTATTGACCCCCAACCATATTATACATAGAGCGTGACGTCACACATTCCGTCAGTGCGACAGTATGAAAGCGCTACCGTAGTGTACACAATGCCCCCAACCGGTGTTTGCAGAATTCATTAATTTTATGATAATTTTATGAAAGTTGTTAATATTTAGATTCTGTACCACCAAATTGACTGTAGGCTGAACAACACTAAATCCAGCTGTTCTTTATTTCATATAAAATCTACTTACTTCATAACGGTTTATCGACATTTTCTAGCATATCAGATTTTCAGAGACTTATATTCCCATAAAGAACTAGATCGCTACTTTAGAAAAACAAAAAGAAAAGGGGATGTTAACTTTTATATAAGAAACTACAGTTCGTTAAATACAACCCGCTGAATTTACTACTTTTCGCTTCTTTCAATTTCTCTTTACTGGTCATTAAATTCTTACGCCGCCATTTTTACCTAGCATGCGATAGGAACATGCCGATTTCAATAGAATGTAAAGTGATACATACTGAAACGCGGTAGAGTAAAAGTATGCACGTTGCTGCCGAGAAAATGCACTAGGAAAGGAAAAAAGATCAGTACTATTTATATTGGACTACTTGTGATAGACCAGCGGAGGCTTACATTCTATTTGGTAGTGATCAGCCTATAAGAGAAAATTTTTATTTAGTCTTTCCATGAATTTGCATTCATTCTCAAGGTACACCTGTTTTACAATGATTCTGCTTAGTTTTGGTGCAAAATATTGAGAAAATCTAGAGAAATGACAATTCATTACAGGCCACACCCATCCTCAAAATTACGCGAAATTTAGCCCTGTGCAAGCAGTAATTCATTTTTTTACCTTATTCGTGGATTTTCATTTAAAATTCATTTAATCGTTACGATGTTTGTCATTTTCATTCAGAAACATGCTAATTTCAATAATATACAGACAATTGAAGTGCAAAAATGCGAGAAAAGACATCTACTAGGTTCTAAAACGAACCAAAATAGAACCACCTGGTCGAAAATTCGATCTAAATTCGAGAAACACAAGAAATTTAACAGTTTTCAGTCATTTGTTACCGTTTTACATCATAAAAAATAGATTAATTGCATTTCCAATCATTTTCGAGGAGTTTCAGAAAATACCATGTATTGCCCCTTATAGGCTGAACACCAGTAAATCCAGCTGTTCTTTATTTCATATAAAATCTACTTACTTCATAACGGTTTTTCGACATTTTCTAGCATATCAGATTTTCAGAGACTTATATTCCCATAAAGAACTAGATCGCTACTTTAGAAAAAAAAAGAAAAGGGGATGTTAACTTTTATATAAGAAAACTACAGTTCGTTAAATACAACCCGCTGAATTTACTACTTTTCGCTTCTTTCAATTTCTCTTTACTGGTCATTAAATTCTTACGCCTCCATTTTTACCTAGCATGCGATAGGAACATGCCGATTTCAATAGAATGTAAAGTGATACATACTGAAACGCGGTAGAGTAAAAGTATGCACGTTGCTGCCGAGAAAATGCACTAGGAAAGGAAAAAAGATCAGTACTATTTATATTGGACTACTTGTGATAGACCAGCGGAGGCTTACATTCTATTTGGTAGTGATCAGCCTGTAGGTGACAATACGGTAAATTATTTTCCTTTATATTCTATATAAAACTGACATTTTTTTAAAGAGCTACCAAACATAGCTAGACCCATTTCAGAGAACAAATCCTTACCTCATTTTAAAGAGTTATGATCAAACTGATATAAAATGAAGAGAAAAGTAGGGGTCATGTATCTTCTAAGAGAGATTTCATTTGTCACATTTGCTTACAGTAAAATCACATCAAAATCACACTGCTGTGACCTGGAAGTACTACTCATACTAAAAGTGAGTTTCACTTCACCAAATACAAACTCCTCTCCCATTTGTCCTACCAAAATGGCAAAAATACATCCATAATGACATTTAACCAGAAACTAGCTTTAATTTAGACCTCTGTTGCCATGCCAAGTGAAAAATTAGTGTATATACCAATTAAATTTGTTAGTGATCACAAACATCTTGGTGTGACTTTTAGTAGCAATGGTAAATGGCATAAACACATTGAAAATATTTTACTGTCCGCTTCAAAAAATTTAGGCATTATGCGCCAACTGAAATTTTCATTGCGCAGGAAATCTTTGAATCAAATTTATATATCGTTTCTCTGACCATTGTTAGAATATGCAGCTGTCGTATGGGATAATTGTACACATTTTAAAAAAGATAATCTTGAAAAACTACAAAACGAAGCCGCAAGAATTGTAACTGGAATAACGCGATCAGTATCATTAGAAAATCTTTATAAGGAAATAGGAAAGACGAATATATCAAAAATTAATATTAATGTATAAAATAAAACATAATATGGTCCCAGAATACTTAAGTAATTTATTTCCTAATGTAGTCGGTGACAATAACCCCTATAACTTAAGAAATAATGAAGATTATGAAATCTTAAGAAGACGTACCGAAATATTTTCTAGTTCATTGAAACAAGACAACTAGAAATCCTATCAGCTTTCAAAAAGTTATTATTGACCACACGGTTTAAAGCGCCAGAAGTACCGGAGATATATTCCTTTGGCGAACGAAAGTATTCAATTTATCACTCTCGACTTAGAAACAAATGTAGCAACTTGTGTTTTGATCTTTTTAATAATCACTTAGTTACCGATTTTAGCTGTAATTGTGGCTATCATATTAAAGATTGTGAGCACTATCTTTTTCAGTGTCCTAACTTTATAAATCAAAGAATAGTTATGTTTCAGTCATCCAAGGACTATCACCCTTTAAGCACAGATACATTACTTTTTGGAAAATCTTCTTTATCAGTAAACGATAATATTAACATTTTCAGAAGTGTTCAAAAATTTATTAAAGATACAAAGCGTTTTGAGAATTGAAATACTACAGTGACTTTTGTGTCCAAATTCATCTAGATTTAGTTCTGCAACAACAAGACCAACGATAAAAATCTACAAAGCAAAAACTAAAATATCAGTATCACGCGAAAAATAAACATTATGTTGCACTTGATCTGACTAGATTTCGTCTTACTATTCTTTCTTCCCTCTTTCTCTCTTCTTTTAACTTCAATTATATAAAATTTTGCATAGCTTTATGAATACACATTTTGTAGCCGAATCTTATGTAAGTGAAATTTGTTAAGGGGAGGGTATGTAATAATGTTGAGAGCACTTGTTACCCAACCCTTTTGCATATAATGTTGTTAAGTTTTGTATTTGAGATGTAAATATTATATAATTATATTGATATGCAATAAAATATGTTTAAACCAAAAATTAGTGTTCAAAAACCTGTCCGCCATTACGCGCCTAGACCCTGGTTCCTTTATTATAGTTAGGCCTGTAGGCATAAGCGGATGGGGCATTGAAGCAGTGTGAGAGCATGTTTAAAATCCTCGGCCGTAGATATACGCACTATAAAATTGCTGAAGCGGGTATTATACAGTACAGGTTTTATATTGCAAGCACTTGGAATTATTATAGTTAACAAAGAAGTTTTGCCGTCCCCTCGATATCTTGACTACATCTTTCATTATCCTGCAGTAGTCCGCACTTCCAAGTCTAGGCACCATGACCATGATATAGTTTCCATAACATCGATAAAAGCACACGGAGAGGTTAATTAAGGCGTATAGGAAAGCAAACAGGTTTAAATTTAAGCTGGAACCGAGTTGGATTCCATTAATAAGTACTATCTATTTAAATAAACATGTCGTTTCATGTGACACATATTATTGAGTTTGGTTTTAACTGGGAACTAGAACCAACACCGCACCTTTCAATATTTTGTGAATGTCATCCTTATTAACTTGGCCCTTAAAATAGTTTAACAAATCGCGTTGCATAATCGGATCTTATGCTGCATTTGTAAAATTCGTAACGAGAACTTTCATTGTTTGTAAAACGCGAATGATATGTGTTCTCTAGCAATGTATCGCAATTTGACAATGATTGGCCTTTCTGCACAACTTTACAGTAAGTTATATCCCATTTTCTGGCTTGTGTGTGGTAAAAATCAGTCACATCCTGTCTTTTGGACCATGTAAGATAATAGTAAACTTAACTTCAATTAGATTTTCTTAAAATGTTTCAATAATTTGCATCAACGAATGCATTCAAAATTTGTTTGAATAAATAAATTGATATTTCAAAAGCATACTACGTTATTCAGTTGAATTGGTGTAACCACTGTTTAGAGATTTTAAGGCATGTGATGATACGGAACATGCAAAAAAACATGAAATAGTAGGATCGGACCCTGATTTGGAGTGATTATCTTAGTTTTCTGAAATGATACGTTTAGTGACTGCAAAGTACTATCATTAGGTCAAATACTTTCCCTAGGATAAATAATATGATTATTGTGGTTGTTCTATCAATCATATAGTATTTGTTCTAAAAAGAGTATTTGTTGGACAACAGATCGATCATATACGACCCTGTAAAAGACAATATAACATGTAAATGGACAAAGTTTAAGGCGTCAAAATTATTCATCAATTTTAAAGTGAATGTCCGTGCATACAAAGGTGGTAATTTTTATCTTGTCGCTGAACCGCCAAAACTTAGTGATCCGACAACTCGGGATGTGTAAATACCATTGAAGAGTAAACCAGAGTTTAAACTTAAAATACAAATAGTAGGATACATGCAGTTTGTGTGTAAAAATATATTAAATGTGTACAACGAAGGTGTTATTTATTGCTTGAACAAACATTTTATACAAAGACAAGTTATTAAGGGGACAAAATGCAGACTCGGATGATTATAGTGGTCTCAGTGGTAGCATGTGTGGTGTTGTTTGCTCTAGGAATAATCATTGGTCACTTTGCCATCGAGAAGTCTCGTGATGAAGAGACACAAGGTGATCAGCAGCAGCTAAGTACTGGATGTGAAACAGCGTTTAGCGAGCGATGGAAAAAGTACAGGAAAGGGTAAGAATAATACACTTGTTAGGTCAAGTAACGATGACCCACGGGAAGGTCAGCAGCTTGTGAAAGAACGTCTAGTGAGCCATGGGAAAACTACAGCAAAAGGTACGATTAATAGCTTTGTTATGTCTGGTGACAATGAGACGCGAGGTGGTCAGCATCATCTCGATACTTGATGTGAAGCTGCGTATAGTGAATCATGGAAAAACTGCACGAGAAGTTAAGAATAATAACTTTATTGAGCCTGGTGGCGATGCGCCGCAATGGTGTCAGCATAAGCACGATGTGACTGGATGTGAAACATGTGCAACAGCTTCTTTCTTGACACTAGAAGTTCACAGAAAGGCAAATTAAACTTCGGTGTTGAAATGAGATACACCTCATGTTTTGTCGCTAATTTACCTGTAAATCGACTGTTTATTTGCACACATAAATCTTATTTGTATTTACGATTTATTTACGATTTATTGCTCGTATATACCGTGTTTCGCTTATTGTTTAACTATTGTCTGCAAACAAATTTAAGTGTTGAATGTCTTTTTCACTACTATCAACTTTGCCTAAAAGCAAAATAAATTCTATATTACTGGTCTCTTAAGAAAAATGTTATTACATCACGGCTGAAGCCAGATACGAAATCAACCTACCATAAAAGTTTATCAGACTTTTTTCTAAATAAGATAATATTTGGAAACATAATAAACTGAAACACGCTGCAGAACATTTTAAACCTGACATTGGTTATCCACACTGTAAAAATACAAAGAAAAAGAACTGACTATTTTTGTAAATGCAACTTTAATAACCGCTTATTAAATTAAATTGCGTTTGTCTTAAACCAAACGCTTAAAGGCCTAGATTTTGGCAGTGGGCCAAGCGGTTTTTGTCTTCACCAGCACAGCTGGGGGCAATCTGACTGAAGTACTTGATCTTCTAAACGAAGATCTGAGAACGACCCATTCACATACGTCTTCTGTATATTTTGGATTTCCAGTATTGCTATTTTTATTTGAACCAATCAGACGACTTGTTCGAATGCCAAAGAGTAAGAAAAATATGCGGTTATTTCAGGGCTCGAACCCGGGACCCCTCGCTTACAAAGCAAGTGGCCTACCGACTGAGCTAACCGGTCATCTGACACTATACGACATCAGAATTGTAAATATTAAAAGTCAAGGCTACAGGTAGATTTGCAAAATGTTGTAAGCTAGGCTCTGATTGGCTAGCGAAAGGGTCGTCAGAACGAGGCCATGAATAGGTCGTTCTCAGATCCTATGCGTAGCGTAATAGGATATGTACTTTAGTCAGATTGAGCTGGGGGCTAATGACCATCACAGTATGGCTCCAATAAACAAGAGTCATTGTTTATTGGAGAGTCAGTCTACCTTACAAGTGTATCTATTAGTGAGAAGGGGAAATTATGTAATTTATTTTAAATTAATGAATAATTGATAACTTTTAAAGTTATACTAGTTATTTTTGGCATTTCTATGTAAAGAAAAATATTTGTTGATCAAACACAATAATAAAATAATCAGAAACTTATTTTCACAATAAAGAAATAATGAGAAACTTATTAAAAGAAATATGCAAGTTTTTATTTTTTCAAATTCTGTCTGGAGAATTGTGATATTTTACACAAAAAAATGTGACTTTCACTCATCTAAAGCTTGCAGAATACTGTAAATAACATTTGTCTAGAACTGAAAACAGAATGTGCATTTCAAAGTTACAAAGCAAAGCATGAAAAAAGTCACGGCTTTTGGCAACATACTGAAAAGGAAAATTGAGTATAGATGGAACACAATAATTTTGTATTCAAATAATACTCTACTAATACTATACCCCATGCAGTTATTATTATACCCCCAGATACTAGTATCCGGGATGTACTGGATTCCGGTCCGTCCGTCCGTCGTTCCGACCGTCTGTAGACGGAATTTTCCCGGGCTATTTCTAAGCAGTTATTCTCCAGAGTTCCACTGGGGGTATTCATCACCATTAGTGATAGGTATTGTTTATTCTACGATTGCTAGTCCCCTCTAGTTTCTTCACAACTGCAATCATTTCTACTATAAATATTTGATGGCTCTTGCATTTTAAAAACTGGTCCATTAATTCGTGCCTGTCGTGTATCAAAATTTCAGTTACTTGGATAAATGTGTAGCGGACTCCTGCACGCATGCCTCTTGTAATACAGAGGACCTGCCGAGAACTTACCTGGCCTATCACTTAAATGGAAAACCAGTGGTTATTGACGGGAGACTGGACGAAGAAGCTTGGAGCGAAATTCCCTGGTCCGAAACGTTCATGGGTAAGAAATGACTGCATACGGCTGTAGTCCAACGTTTATTTCAATTAACTTGGTCATCTACTGGTCTTTTGTTTCCCTTTCAAATGTGGTAACGAAATAAAATGAAGTCAAGTAAGAAATATTGAAAGAAAAGGCTGAAAAATCAAATGCTATATAAAGATACAACCAAAACTGTATCAAGACGCAACAATTGCTCTGCTAACAGTTCTATATAATATACATACATGTATTTATGTAATGTAAGTTTGTTAAACCTTTACCCTGCTATATTTCTAAAATGGTCTGATCCATCATTCAGTTTGGGCAATACCATTTATCACTCGAACGGGTTTTCATTGAAAATTTACTGGCTGAATAGCGAACGGTGCAGACCATGATCAGTCTGCATTGGTCGCAAAGGCAGAATCACTTGCCGCTTATTACATTAAAATGCATGAAACGGTTTCTTTTTTTTTTTCGTGCGAAAATTCAAGAAGTTTGAAATATTCTAAATGTACGTGAAGGTGTTATCATAACTTGTAAGCAAACTATATTCACAATGATTCAAATCTAACATGAGATGTGGCTAACGACATAGGTCGCTATACGACAATGAACTTGGCGTAAAGGTTCGATGAACCTCTTTTTCATGAATATGACATTAATGCATTATTGTTCATGCAAAACGTGTTTTAAGTTTGAAATAAAAAAGACAGTAAATCTTCACCAAGCTTTATTTTAATTTTGCTCTAAATCCAATTCATTGTTGAAGTCTTTATATCACATTTTAGACGATTTGAAAAGCGGTCAGACAGTATTATGAATACATGTACAAAGCTAGTCAAAATACACAGGAATCTCTTCAGTGTCCTAATTAAACACACTTATTTAAGAACTTTTATTCCAAATATACTCTCAAGGGGGGTATTCGATCTACTCCTTACCACCGAAACAAAATGGCGACCAAAACAGAAAATGTGAGTTTTTCTTACTTTTTATCTTTTTCAAAGATTTCTAGACCATGACACATGGCTATCAACCTGCTTCACTGTTTTTTCTATCTATCGGTACCTTTTACTTTAGAAACAGTGCTGTAATTTGTCTGGAATGCTGGTCATGGGATTTGAATCGATAGAAAATCCTCCTGAAAACACGGGATAAGGAATAGTGCGATTAGCAAAAATGGTCTTTTTCCTAATATTCAAATAGTTGTGAGCTATTTGTCTGATAAGAAGTAAAATTTCAATATATATTTCTATCATGATTTGTCTGGAGCCGATTAAAAGTCGTAATTTTAAATTACACAGTTTTTTGTTGCTGATTTTTCACTATCTTTAGTAGAACACATTGTATTTTAAATAGGTTTAACTTTTTAAGACAAAAATATTTCAACATTTTTGTAAGGCAATTGCTTGTTATTAACGACTTTGGGCGCTATACCAAATTGAAATTTATAGATACTTAAATGTTGGCGAGGGGTACTATATTACGTACTTGCTAAACTTTAGGCTTTCAGTACATCACGTGTCTGATAGACAGGCGGATACCTTTTAAATCTTCCTACATTGAGCAAGAGATAGTTATAAATGATCACCAAAATATCAACAGAATTTTACTTGATTGACTCTGAAAAGAGTGAAGAAAAAAATCGCTTGAAGAAGTGAACTACATCTTATCCTCTTATTTTCGTACACTGTTCTTACCATCAGACAAAAAACTGCGTAATTTAAAATTACGACTTTTAATCGGCTCCAGACTAACCATGATGGAAATATATGAAGTTTTTCTTCTTATCAGAAAAAATAGCTCACAACTATTTGAATAATTAGGGAAAAAAGACCATTTTTGCTAATCGCACTATTCCTTATCCCGTGTTTTCAGGAGGATTTTCTATCGATTCAAATCCCATGACCAGCATTCCAGACAAATTACAGCACTGTTTCCAAAGCTAAAGGTACCGATAGATAGAAAAAAACAGTGGAGCAGGTTGATAGCCATATGTCATGGTCTAGAAATCTTTGAAAAAGATAAAAAGTAAGAAAAACTCACATTTTCAGTTTTGGCCGTTATTTGTTTCGGTGGTAAGGAGTAGATCGAATATCCCCCTTGTACTCTGATTGTACAGATATACGGGGCCCAGACTACCCAGAACCCTATTTCAGTACCAGGTTTAAGGTACGTTGGGATGACGATCGGCTCTATGTGGGAGCGCTGATGGAGGAAACGGACTTCTGGGGAACATATACACAGGATGAGTCGCCAGGTAAACTTATTGCACGAAATTTTCGGAATCGATTACTTCCGCTTTATTATTATTTTTTTATTTATCTATTTATTTTGATGAGTTAAATGTATTTAAACGGGAGATCACTAGTAGCAATTAACTAAGAAATGTAACCAAAGTGTTTTTCATCCAGATACATTTTAATGTCCCCCGCAATGCTGACCTTATAGCTCATGAAACATAAGTCAGTACGAGAGATGTCGATGGTTTAATAACCTATTCTGGAAAAAAATGCAAAGGTGTGTTCATAAGGCATCTCGTTATAAATAAGTATTATTCCGTTTATACACGTTTCATCATTATTATGCAACTCATTGCTAAAATTACTTTGCATAGCTTAGTGTGATATTTCAGTTTTTTGTATTATAATCATTTTCTATTTTACAGTATGGCGAGAAAATGCATTTGAGGTAAGCTGACACGTTATACCCGATATGAGCCACGCCATGAGAAAACCAACATAGTGCGTTTGCGACCAGCATAGATCCAGACCAGCCTGCGCATCCGCGCAGTCTGGTCAGGATCCATGCTGTTCGCTTTCAAAGCCTATTGGAATAAGAGAAACTGTTAGCGAGCAGCATGGATCCTGGGTCTGGATCCATGCTGGTCGCAAACGCACTATGTTGGTTTTCTCATGGCGCGGCTCTTATATAATTGCGA
Source organism: Mercenaria mercenaria (assembly GCF_021730395.1). Taxonomy (NCBI): domain Eukaryota; kingdom Metazoa; phylum Mollusca; class Bivalvia; order Venerida; family Veneridae; genus Mercenaria; species Mercenaria mercenaria. The sequence goes on along the minus strand of NC_069361.1, from coordinate 45,891,684 downwards.
GCATTTTGACACAGGTTGTAAGCATATTCATATTTGTCAAAATGATCCTATAGCAGTTCGGAATATAGATGGATTTACACATCGCGAAGTCCTTAGCAACCGAAGTAAATTTTTGCGCAAGCGCACTCTACATCCTCTAAGATTTGACAATGATTTCCCACCGTCGGACCTAATTCGGTACCATACTTTATGGCAAAAAATAAACGTATTATGACTGTATAATATAATTATGAAAGAATTTTAGTAAACTAACCGTAATAACTACATGGTTTTGGTAAAAATCGTCAAAAATTATACTGTGCCAAAATATCCCGAAGTACAGCATATGACGATATATGTAAAACAATGTATGATTCATTTTGTAGAAGATTTTTGACCGTTAAACATCATACAGTTGAAATCTTTTGTATTGTACGAAATTATATTTACTTCCTTAAGGCTTATGTTTCATATAAATATATCATTTATTCTAGGTGTACGCCGTACCTGATGGAAGCATGCACAAGTACGTTTTAATATCTATTTGCCTTTATAAAGGAATGTAGCGATCTGTAAAATACGGAGACAGAACCTTTAAACTTTAAACATGTCTTCCGCGAAAAAAATAATGCTTTTTTATAGTCCTTGGAAGAAAACACCGTGTCAACTGACTCAGTTACTTCGATGAATAGTGGAGACACAGGTTAAATCTTTCATATATTCTTGGTCAGTACGCACACTTATGATAGGCGAGTGACAGATTTTACTCAACCTGGAAAGCACATGATACGTTTACTGTATCTGTAAGCAAACCTTCATGGTCTACTATCAATCTGTTACACGATTCTTCGACATTGTAAATTACATATACTAGTGACCAGGAACCTGTAGTTTTCAGTGCAACAGTCCACAAATTATAGTCAAGTTGGTCGTACTTTTCTCTACATAATTGAGCCGTGCTTTGGGAAAACCAACATAGTGGGTTTGCGACCAGCATGGATCCAGACCAGCCTGCGCATCCGCGCAGTCTGGTCAGGATCCATGCTGTTCGCTTTTAAAGCCTGTTGGAATTGGAGAAACTGTTAGCGAACAGCATGGATCCTGACCAGACTGCGCGGATGCACAGGCTGGTCTGGATCCATGCTGGTCGCAAACCCACTATGTTGGTTTTCTCATGGCACGGCTCAATTATATTTTCCTGGAATTAAGCTGCCAGTTATTGTTACAGCTATAAGGAGATGCAAGTCAGCGTACGTAACGTGAGCTGGGACCTTATGTTGGAGAAGGCCTACATGGACAATCGTGACAAATGCGTAGATCGTAACTCAGTGGCCATCTCAAGCTGGAACAGTAGCATGGAAAAGGCAACACATACAGATGGAATAATTAACAATCCGAATGGCCAAGGTCAGTACATACATAAAATACATTACACTTGGGACATAGCATTGTAATTTCAAGCTTATCTGGAAAGATTGACAACGATTCAGGGGGCCTCCTTGGCCGAGTGGTTAGGGTCGCTGACTTTAAATCACTTGCCCCTCACCGATGTGGGTTCGAGCCTCTCTTGGGGCGTTGAATTATTCATGTGAGTAAGCGATCAGGCTGCTTACGGAAGGTCGGTGGTTTTACCCAGGTGTCCGCCCGTGATAATATAATGCACATGGGGCTGGAAAGTTCCAATATGGCCTATATATGATGATTGTGTCGGTGCGCCGTAAATCACAACAAAAATAAAAACTATTCAAATAAAAACGGAGGTATTCTAGACGGTGCCGTCTTGTCCAAATGATAGGACGTTTCGTGGGGTTCCTTTTGTCACTAGAGGAAAGCAACTATAATAAACCATCCCGGTAAGCCGAACGAGTAAGGATAGACTGGTGTGCATCGTAGAACATACGTAGCATAAAGGCCGAGGTGTTCAAATTGACAGTGCCATACGCAACGTAGCAGACTTGGAAAGGCTGAATGACATTCCTGGTGTATATTTAATCATTTTTGGTCACGTTTCAGTTCAGCACGTGTATTATTTAACATGAGTGAACCATTACTTAATGCTAAAGCATTCACGATAATTATATTTACCAACAGATTATCCGTGTCCATCCTAATCAAATATGTAATAATAAACCCGCTCATCTGACACACTATCCTCATGATCCTTAACAATCAATATTTATATTTTCACTTAACCCTTACCTGCTACACGAATGTGTAGGCTGATCTTGGTCTGCACTTGTCACAACGGTAGAATCGCTTGTTTCAGCAGACTAAGGGTTAATTACAATAAACAATTTTTGCCATCATCGACCGCTACCAATTGTCGGCTTGAGGAATATTCTACGGAATGCTTCGTTGATTTCGTTGTAATTATCATTTTCTTAAACAACATCTAAATGTTATCAAGATGCAAGAACTGTGTGAAAAATCAAAGCATTGTAAATACTGGAGGACGGATTGTCTTGAAATGCATTGACTCTGTCATGTCCCTTTTCTTTTGTGACTATTAAACTAGAAAATGTCTTTTTTTCGGTTGTTTTTTACAGCAGTGTAACCATTTCCTTGCCAAATTTCTATGTCCATTGTGAATATAATGACTAAATATGAACAATGCAGACTATATCATGATCAGACTGCACAGATGTGCATGTAGACAGTTACAAAACAATCATACATTTTGTAATAACTATTGGGCAAATATACATCAAACTATACTAACATAGGGAACAGAACTGAAACACATTTTTTAAGGTCACTACTAACAGCAGGGACTTTTAAGGAATACACATACAACTGATTTCCGTGTTGCAAATTAATAATAAATTTCTTTCTCAAAAATTTTCAGAGTATCGTATTTGAAAAGTATTTTACTTATTTTGATTATCAAAAGTATCTATCAAAGTTCTATTATTCCATTTCACTTCTTTGTGGTGACTACAGATCACAAATATCCGCGCATTTGCTTCCCCTAAATTCTGAAATTTTCAGTACAGCTTTTGTGAATTCCATTGATGTAAAATCTTCAATGAAAAGTCCATCTTCCAGCGATAAGAACACTGGCTCGTATATAAAGCGTGCTAAGTTTATTGGTCAGCGGGCACATCGTCTGCTCATGTTTATACTACACTAATCGCCTGCATTCATTTAAAGCGCACAGTGAAGCGTGGTAATTTCAGTTGTTTTATGTGCTGCATTTGAGAACTATTTTTTCTCGGCGGAATGTGAAATATATGGTGGTTATCAAAAAAGTCGATTAAGCCGAAATTCGTATATGTATTATTGTGGTTCCACTGGACGGAATTGTCTTCGACAATCCGTCCAAAAAGGATATTTTCAGGACCTTTGTGACAGATCGTCATTTCTTTTAGGATCATACTGGAGTGCTGAATGGTCATTTTCATTCGCCGCTTTAGCAGAACATACAGACAGGCCGAGTAACCAACCTACACCGGAAGTACAAGAAGCTTGGTTCTTCATATTTGCAAGGTAGGCTTCTATGCAGCATGCAAAATAGTGTCTGTAGGCACTTTTTTATTTCTCCCGTCAGGAAAAATATTTACATTTTACACAGAATCAGGAAAAGACAACTGCTTAGCAGCATTTAACTACCATTTTCCCCCCTGCTTTTTGACGTGAGCGACGCTCACCCAACACGGCATGAGGCACGATAATTTGATTCGCTAGGTAACAGTAAAGAAATTTTCATCTTTCTCCTCCACAGAAGGCAATGATCAGAATTTTAAATAATTTTCAAATTGCTGTCAAAAAGACAAATAGATTTGCTGTCAAAACAACATGGACCTTAAAAAGATTAATGTTAAGAGGCAGGGTCACTTTGTATTTAAAACAGTCATAGTAATTATATAATCTCTAAACAGATTTACGTTAATGATAACACTATAAACACTGCAGTCGACACAATTGGTGTATAAAGCAATTAGACAAAATATCACAGCTGAAGATGGAAATTGGACCTTGATCCTCGATATGCAGTTGAAAATTCCATGTTAATAACTGATTTTATTTTCTTTTTTGTACAGGCCAGAATACAAATTCAAAATTGTGAACGGACAGTATAAGAAGGTAAGAGAAAAGAAAGCAGATTGCAATGAAGACATATGTGGTTTCCCTTTTTTCGCATTGAACGGACAAACATATATCTAAATAGGCCGTCTGACTTAGTAAAAATTATGTAGTGCCGTCTGTCGTCTTCGTTTGCTGTGTGACCCAGAGGTTAACTGCCGCAATAAAGTTCACCACTCACAATTACCACTACTCAGGATCGAACTCTAGGTATAAGGAAATTAAAATTCTGTTTCACGAACTAGTCAATGTATAGATAGTACTAAATTAAACGCTTTCAAAAATTTTGAAATGACTAAATTCGAAACTCTATGGGGAAAATATAAAAATCTTTTTCAAGAGTAATACATTGAAGTTTTTTCAGTGGAACACAAGGTTAAATAACTTCTAAAACACTATAAACGATATAGAATATATATGAAAGAATATACTTGTAAGCTTTTACTGTTGACATTATGTTTCTTTTGTATCACATACAAGATGCCCCCTCTACGTGTCCAGACCAACCCAGGTTTTTCACTTTCCACTCTCTTTCGGCCGAAACTTGTTGTTTTTTGTTTTACATAAAATAGGGAAGGGTATGCAATAATGTTGAGAGAACTTGTTACCCAACCCTTTTGCATATAATATTGTTAAGTTTTGTATTTGAGATGTAGATATTATGTATATTGATATGCAATAAGATATGTTTAAACCAACTAAAGGCCTTTTTATCTTCGAAATGTAGATTTTGTCTCTTTATATTTTAAGTGAAATATTATCCTACGCAAAAATGTCTAAATTAAATCGCTAGACAACGGAAGACAGTATGTAAAATTTAACCATTATGAATGTTAGTCAATTTTTGTTTTTTTATCTAAAAAATAATTTGTCTAATTAACTAATATTATGCATATAATCTGTTTATGAAATGCATAATTAAACAGATTAAGTAAATGCTTTTTTGTATAGATTAGTTGTTAAATAAAGATTCACTTAAATTGTATATTAAGAAGGTATTAGTTCCCATTATCAAAAAAAAAAAAAAAATCCCCAAGAATTTTGTTACAGCAGTTCATTAGCTAATATGATTATATTTTAGTTGTAATAACAATCATGTTGCTTTTTGTAAGATGTGATGGGGGATGGATCCCCGACCCTCGCACATCTATGACGGGGACAATAAATGGGTTACCTCGGTAGCCGAAATTAAAAAAAAAAAATTAAACGCTATTATGAAATGGCTCTTCTCTAACATTTCCAGGACGAGGATGCTGCTACGGAATGGTGGTCATGGCAACCAATGTATACTGTCAATCTGCATATGCCTAGCAGGTACGTATTTATAGTCCTCCTCACAGTCATTTCGGTACTGTCTCTTGCCATCTTGATGCTCAGTGAAAACGAAAAAAGTAAACGATTGGAGTGGACTTCTCCTTTAGTAGACTGGAAAATTGGAATATTTTGCATTAATTTTAAAGCTGATCATAAAGATTCATAAAATCAAACAAATATTTATATTACACTGCACGTGGCTGCGCTATCAATGCGTTGTGCTGTTCAGTAATGTAAGTGCATTGTTGTGTTGCTGCTCTGAAAGTTGCACTTCATGAGAAAATTATATTGAACAATGATACTTGATCCTGGGCAGTGTATCGCAATATCGTTTGCATTGACTTGAATATTTCGTTCAAAAACGTTTGTAAACTGATCCCTTTAATGTTTATACTGACTGTTTTACCTATGTTGTAGATTCGGCCTGGTCCAGTTCAAGAGGAGTATGACTGACAAAACATTTAACTTCAACAAGTGGCACCTCTATAGGGCACTGTTCGAAGTATTTGAAGCTGAACATGTGAGAATGATTTATCTTTTTAAACAAATATTCAGTTTGTGTGTTATATGTAGTTATCTTCTCCTTGGCGTTCACCGCCTACACTGTCACCCCTGATCCAGCAACGAAGGATGCCGTCTTAGTTATAGTTATAAATTCAATGTTTTCAAATTCTTGAATGTTAACGTGAAATGTCAACAAGTTCTACGATCGCTTAACGTAACGCTAGCAACAGGATTTTTTTGGATTTATATGTTTTGCTTTTCGTTGTTTATGAATCGAGGTTTTCAGTGAGATTGCCTAATTATGTCCATAAAACATGCAAGAAGATAGGTAGTAAAACTCTTGAATAAGGGAGCATTTGAACAAACTAGATCTATATCTTACTGCAAAAAAAGTTTTATTACCTGTAAGTGTTTGGCAATCAGTAGGCTGTCGGTGAGATATATCAAGTATATAATATCTACTCTTTATTATGTAGGATCATCTGTTTTCTTTTTATTTCAGAAATACAATTCTGTCAACGGAATGTTTATTGACGATTTGAAAAAGCTGCCAGTAGCACCAAAGATAATGTCATCAGAGTGCGTCACTATCAGCATCCAATCAAATGATACCTACTTTAGAGCATCAGTAAAGTCCAAATTATATCCGAATATGCAAACCGGAAATATACGACCGGATAGATACGTCTGGTTTACATAATAACGGAAATACAAGTGACGTACATAGATAAAAGAACAGAACTGATTTTAATTCATTTAATTAATGGAATCATGCATAATTAATGGAATCATGCAATCATATAAATTTGTACATACATTCTGTTGAATTTCAGTTTTAAACACATCAGGCAAATTTTACAGAACACTGTTGACAGCAAACGTGACTATTTATTCATTGGATATTGAATGCCATGGAGATGGTCTGAAGGTTTCACCAGACTTTACAAATCACGAAAACTACAGAACAATCATTTGTTCATTATTTCAACCCAGCATTTATTTTAGATGTACCATTTTTGATAGTGAATGTGGACGTATAGCTACTATAATAATATTTCCCTGGTTGTATGTGAAGGTGGGAATATCCGGACAAGGGCAACTGTTTAAGACATAACAAGGCTCTGCCATGTTACCGCGTAAAGTTAATCGCGAGCCGTTACTATCCGTACCTAAAATCTTTCTTCATACTTTATTCCAAACTCCAACGCAGTGATCTCCCTTGCCGCTTCGATCAATGAGCGAAGCGGCAAGGGAGATCACTGCGTTGGAGTTTGCCTTTATTCATCAGATAATAGAGAATCAAAAGATTTACTTCCTTCATAGCAAGCTCGGGAAATCAATATTCATAAACTGGAAAGACGTCATGACGTTTCAAAAACAGAAAACAATGAAATTAGTTCCGGTTTTGCTATAATTACTTGCAGCGTAACGTTATGTATTTTTGATAAAATATACTACATGTCTAAGGAACAGAGAATAACTATCAAACTTCTTGATTCTTTATTCCGTTTTATGAAATAAAACAGAAATTACTGCATAAAATATATGTACTTCGTTATACGTCATTTACAGCATGAGAGTCATCTAACACCCCGAGGGTGTAAGATGGTATTTCCAGCACCGGAATAAAACACTGGAAGTCCGCGTCCAACAAATCGCGGCAACTCAGGGCATGTCTAATGCCTTACATAATGTCTACGTATTCAAATAAAATAGTCAATTTTGACAAAACCATTGGTCGGAGGTCTGCTCAGACGCATTAAAATCAATATAAAGTGAAATGCAGTAAACATAGTCATTTTTAGAAATGGATGTGGGCGTGTACATCATTGCATTGCCAGATTTGGTAAGGATCTTTAATAAGGTCTACACCTAATGGCTCAATGTTCAGACATTCCATTAGAATGTAATCCCGTATAGAAGTTGGGAGAGTTACTGAATTTATCACTTTATGTAACCTTTGACCTGGGTATGCTGCACGGACTGCTAATCTTGCACTTTCCTTCAAAGACCGTGGGTTATTAAGAGAAAGATTATATGTTACAGAACGCGTGAAAATATTGGGCAATTCAATCGTATCTCTGACATATTGGGTAATATGAAATCCGCATTTGTATAACCATGGTAGAAGCCGTAACTGTTCGTTTGGGTGCACATATTTGCCCTCATTGACCTCGGTGCCTTCGTCGTCTGATATTTCCTCCTCGTCTGGAAACTTTGTTCTATCGTAACACAATGCTTGTTGAATTAGACCAGCATCCAACGACGGATCTGGATTCTGATAAAGAAATATTAACAAGATTCTCGTGAATTGTTCAGACTGCCCTTTGTAACGCAATGCACTCCATATAAATGTTGAGAAAGCTGTATCGCCAAAGTCGTCTGTACTGTTCACATCGAATCCGAAAGAAAACAAACATTTAAACATTTCAGCGGTGCACATTTTCAAAACGGCTTCCTGAAGAATTGTTTTATTTAACGGTCCTTTTGCGCAAATGTCAAGACCATTTTCAACCAAGCGATGAAAACACTGAATGATCAAATTTTGATCCATTCTGTGAATCTGGCCGATATTTAGGATGGCAACAAATATAGAAAAGTCTGGTACATGTAGCCTGTCTCTTTTGCCATCTACACTTGTTCCATAAAGTTTCATTAACTGTTTTTCGCACTTCCTGAAGCCAAATGCATCTGCTAAGTCTATGGCATTAACTTCCTGGCCTAAAGTCGTTGAAGGCGTGAAACTGTATGAGCTTTTTAGCTGCATACAAACTTTATTCAAGAATCTAGGATTGTTGTACAATGTGCAGAACACAGGGATATCTTGAATCCATTTTATTTCCGTACCGGCATTTTGTCGAACTTTGTGAATTAGTTGCTTTATTTTTAACAAAAGCAGATCAAATTCTTCTGCATCGTTTTTGATAATGGCTTTTAAACATTTTTCCGCCGTATATTCCATGTCAATGTGTTTCTGTCAACACAAATGAGCGATGTACACTGCGACTCTAGGCCCTGACAGCTGTTCCTTTTATTGATCTGAAGTAAAGAGAAGAAGTTTCATTATCACTTTCGTCAAATGCATTTCATCAGTGGAGGTCTCGTAGAAAAAATAGGTGCGAGTAAGGGTGAATGTAAGTTTTTTTTAAAGGTATACTAAACCCTAATGTTACAAGTGAAAATATGAGACGCGCTACGAGAAAACCAACATAGTGGTTTTGCGACCAGCATTGATCCAGACAAGCCTGCGCATCCGCGCAGTCTGGTCAGGATCAGTGCTGCGCAGTCTGGTCTGGATCAATGCTGGTCGCAAAACCACTATGTTGGTTTTCTCATGGGACGGCTCATATGAACAATCTCTGCATACTGTATAGTCTACGTAAACATGAGATTAAAGCAATGGTCACATTTACGTTCACGCACGTAGTTGGCTGTAGTTCATTTTAAACGTAGTTTGTCGTACGTTGAAGTACGTGTAAGTACGAACAACTACGTTCAACTACGAGTAAATCGGGTAGGGTTAACTAGGGTATCACTACGTCGTACCACGAGTTACTACGTTACACTACGTATATACTACGATCGAAGTACGAACAACTACGACAAATTACGATCAACTACGTTGAGCTACGGAAAAGCGTTTAGCCGTAGTGGAGCCCTAGTTTAGTTTAGCCGTAGTGGAGCCCTGGTTGATCGTACTTGAACCGTACTGTCGATGTGTTTTTCTTGTACTACGATCAAAAACGATACACACTACTGTTAAGTACGATCAAGTACGTTTAACTAAGATCAACTACGTTCAAACTACGGTCACAGTAGGGTCAAAACATCGTAGTTAATCGTAGTCAGATTTTGAACATGTCGTAAAATTATTTGCTTACTACGGACAAATCATAAGTTCGAACTACGATCATTACTACGTTTGACTACGATTATCTACGTGTAACTACGCTTAGTACGATCAACTACGATCAACTACGATCAGTCCTTAATACGATTAACTATGTGTAGTGTGACCACGCCATAAGAAGTTTATGTGAAGTTACAGTATTCTGCATTTTGCTTAAAATAAAACATACTTGATACATATCTAGCTTACAACAGTATACTTAAACCATTGAAGTAATCTTAACAAACGACTAGTGCTGCATGACATTGTTTTACATATAACATAGTTTCTGCACGGTCTGGTTTCTGCTAGTACACATGAAAAATGACGTTGAACCGATACAGAAGCTCCATAGCTAATACGGTGCTTGAAACAACAGAATAGTAAAGTCGGTCATTTCAAAACCGTCAAATGATCAATGCTTAGCTATCAAATGTCATACTCAACTGCCCGCCCTTGCAACATTTTTTGTCGTATATTATATGCTAGTCTATATTGATACTTCTTCCTCAGTTATGACTAAATTGATTTTCGTTGCCATGTATTAAGTGCATCTCACACATGACATCTACTATATCATCAGCTTAAATAAAAGCACATACGTTTTGGCCATCAGTAGCTATACCAGCCTAAATAGTAGAAACTAGGTCATTGATATAATTTGAAAAGCAACGGCGACAAACTATAGCTACATCTTTGATTCAAACCGTAGTTCACCGAAATTTATCTCTATTGATGCCATTTAATCTAACACAGCTTTTTGCATGTAGACTGGAGAGCATTATTCATATTTTTCGATGTCCTACAAACAGCTTCTTCCAATAAATTTCATATTAAGTTTTAATATAATCGATAAAGGATGAAAAAGTTATTTTAATGAATGGTGTAAAACTATTAAAATTATCATCTGTGTTTTTACGGTCCCTCCGGCGTAAGAGTTATGTTCCTCAAATAAGAGGCTGATGGCTTTGTGATGATATATATTGATAATACCGCGTGACTAGATCTAAGGAACAAGGCCTGCACTTAGACATTTACTGAAATATAAATATTCTTTGGCCAAAACGCTTCGTTTAGAGGGTGTAACGATTGCCCGTTTCGTCGTTTAGTGTTTGTAAGGATTGCCTGTGTCATCATTTGGAGTTTGTAACGATTACTTGTGATTTCGTTTAGGGTTTGTAACGGTTAGAATTTGCACCATTTAAGGCAAGCTTATTGACTGATTCTGAGGAAGCCCTTGCTGAAAAAGTGAGTTTTAATTATCTTCACTAGCTTTGCATTTCATTCAAAACTGACTGTTCATAAACCTTTTTAGAACGTATAAACCTAACAAGTCTTTTTTTTTTTTAAATCGAAACTCTTTAATTTAGAATAATTTTTCAATTCGCTTAGACTTTCAACTTTGAACTTAAATTTAATTCAACACATGTGTACAATACAATTAAATGTTATCAATGTTATTAGTATACGTGCACATATATTCAGCGATGTCACACGGAGCGACACCCGTAACACTTGTTAAGATGTTGTAACATGTTACAGTTCAGACGAGACTTCCGCTTAACGTGAATAATTAGGTTGCCTATACGAGATATAAATTTGATGCAAATAAAAGCCATACATCATTAGGTTAATTACAATGCATTGATACAGATTTGCATATAAATTTGCAGAAATATCAAGTAATTCAATAGAATTACAGGTTATAAAAAGATCTGATTACCTCCCTTTTGTTGATGAGGGTTGTACATCCAAGATAATAATGTTAACGAAGAAATCAGCTCCAGTTTATTAATTGTTAGATCAAATGGATCTGTGAGTCCCAAAATACTGTGGAAGCAATTACAAAATATATTTTAACACAAAATGCACGCTTCAGATAGGAATAATGACCTTTTGTTCATCAAAAATATCTCTGTAATAAACAACACAGGTTGCTACATGCGACGCTACTGAATTAGAGAAGGGTACATGCGCCTGATGAAACACTAAAAAACAATGTTTTGCATGACAAAAAAAAATAAAGAGGAAAATATTACCTTTGATCCGTATGTGTAACAAGTACGTCATATCATCTTAACTGCACAAAACCTTAAACCAATATAGACAGATAAAGTAAACATCACTTGCGTACACCTTGTAATCTGTATTAGAGGTCAAATGACGAGGTCAAATGACTATAAACACAATTAGATACTAGTATATAGTAAACACGTAGATATGTAGATTAGACAGTAAATGATTTACGTGTTAATTCGAACCTGTTCATGTAATACACGGAAAGACACACATTTACTTCTGGCAATATGCATGAAAGTCTGGAAACAAGTATGATTGCAATTCATATGTTTTGACGAAGAAAATGCACTGTTATCCATAATAAGAGCCATAAAGGGTGGTAATCAAAACTGATGGCTTCCTGAACAATACTTTCTACTATGTTAATCAATATTCAAACCTTTGACAAAAAATAAAGCAATTATTGAAAACAGCAGTTAACAGGTCATGTTCATAACAAAAATGTTGCAGCCATATTATAAAGCAAGACATCATGTATAAATTATTACCACCGACAGGACGTATTGGCATAGCCGGAGTGGGTTTTATTTAATATTATAATTAAATGTTTGTGCAATTTGGAAACGAAGCTAAAAATAAGCGTTCCATGAATAAATTCGGTCTTTTATGAGCTATCATCTCTGCTATGTCTTAAAGTGATCTATGTCAAGTTTTTGGCATTTTGAGGAGTTCATCCCGTCGGCTTCGTCTTAAAAGGAGGGCCCTCTCTTGGACCCCATTGATAAGTACCTCCCGTGGATGTTATCACCTATACAGCCTTTCGCTTGACAGACACTTTCCACTACATTGTTACAGTTATCATTGTATCACATTGCGCAATACACCCCTAGAGATGGTTTATTTAACACTTCACTTATTGAACGTGTTCAAATACAACCGTCCATTTATGGTCATATATCTTTGTAATTGTTATATAGATTTATGCCTAAAGTTACACTTTGAATATATACGTTCCATTCCTCTCATATATAAGAAATATATTTAAAAAGCTAAAATAAATAAATAAAATAAAATAATAAATAAATAAGATAAATAAATAGATAAATAAATAAATGGCCAAAGTGGGCTAAGTCCAGTTATCTAAAAATAATTATATACTTCTATAATTATCATAAACTAATGGAGCATATGTCGCACTATATACATATTGTGTTTTCTTTTTTTTTTTATTTATTTATTTTTTCTTCTGTGATTCTTCAAATTCCCAAAAAGTCAAATGAAGGCTTCTAAAAATGAAAATAAACACAAAGGCCCCTGTAAGAGGTCAGGCGATGTTACTGAATAAAATTTGGTACAGAACCTCGGTCAATAGTTAGTCAAAACTATGGACTGGCAAGCCAGAATTTAGAACAAATTCCCGAACAAATTACCCCATGCTCAGTTTTACCGCAGCGGACAACATCCAGCCCGTCCTCTCTCCTTCCTTGATTTTGTTTAGTAAACTCCTCATGATTAAAGAAAAAATAAGACAAAAACAAAATTAAAAATTGCATTTTAAATACATTGTATGGCAAATATATACGATTCAACCATAAGACTGTTATAATATTGCATAAAAAGAATTTCTTTAAGTTTTGACTTAAGCCCAGCACATTTTAGTGCAGTCAGTAGCACAATGTACGGGCAATTTAGAAACTTTTACAAATTTCGAGAGGTCGGATTTACATTGACATCTATGGAGATTTAAGTGTTCACTTTCGTTTACAAACGGCAGATTTGATTTAAATTCGCGAACATATATATAAGTTATTTCATTGGGTAAGTGCATTTACTGAGTTCTCTTTATAAAGGGACCAAGTGCAAGATGTGATCACATGTCTTGCTTCATATTATCCTTCTGCCTGCAATAATAACGATGAAATGGATGTAACATCTAATTTGCAGCTTTTTTTGTGGGGTGGGGGGAATAAAAACCATGGATAGTTGAAGAAAAGTCAATAAATGTACTTTACACAATAAAAACAGCCCACACGTTCGAGAATATTAAATCAATTCCGCTTTTGTTTCCGAAATGAACATTTTCCTCACTTGAACCTCTGTTTGTTCCACTTGATTTTCAACTCCCTGTAATTTTTCATAAATATTTTCTTGGCATATTATTCCAGTAAAAAGGGCAGATAACTGTCTAAAATAGTAATGTTTGCCTACTTACTTCGCAGTCCATTTGTCTGGCTCGGATCCAGGACCGGGCATAGACGCATGACCCCCCCCCCCCCCCCCCCCCCCCCCCCCCCTCACACACACTCATCAAATATGCACCCAACTATTTTGGCAAAGGAATAATATTTTCTAAAAATTTAGACCCAGAAACGCACCAGAGACCACCATTTCATACCTGTATTTCTAAATTGTCCAGCGGGTGAGCCCCGAGACGCCCCCTCCCATTAGGAGGAGTGTACTTACCCTCCATTACCTCCAAATTTAGACCTAAAATGCACCAAAGGCCACCATTTCTTGCATGTATTTCAAAATTTTCCAGGGGGAGAGCCCTCTTTGCCAGGCCCTGATACGTGTCCATCTGTCTTTCATGTGCTTTCTGTTCTTTTATTCCAAGGAACACTAAAGTCAACCGTTGTCATCCATCTCAGAGTATGAGAAAACAAAACTACTAGTATATCTATAGGCGACATTGGGGCTTACCAATATTCCCGTAATTCCAAATCAACGCTAAATGTCATTTTCAACCAACCGAAGGGAACACTGAATAACCACATTTATGTCTTTATTGAGAATCAGTTCGACGCTTAGGAAGGCAGCAAATCAAGTAAAGGCCGACACATACTTAGGATGGCAGCAAATAAAGTAAAGGCCGACACAGACTTAGGGTGGCAGCAGATAAAGTTTAGGATGGCAGCAAATGAAGTGAAGGCCGACACAGACTTAGGATGGCAGCAAATAAAGTAAAGGCCGACACATACTTAGGATGGCAGCAAATAAAGTAAAGGCCGACACAGACTTAGGATGGCAGCAAATGAAGCAATGGCCGACACAGACTTAGGTTGGCAGCAAATAAAGTAAAGGCCGACACAGACTTAGGATGACAGCAAATGAAGCAAAGGCCGACACAGACTAAGGTTGGCAGCAAATAAAGTTTAAGACGGCAGCAAATGAAGTAAAGGCCGACACAGACTTAGAATGATAGCAAATGAAGCAAAGGCCGACACAGACTTAGGTTGGCAGCCCACAGACTTAGAATGGCAGCAAATAAATCAAAGCCACAGACTTATGATGGCAGCAGATAAAGCAAAGGCCGACAGCAGATAAAGTAAGGCCGATCCATACCTAGGATGGCAGCAAAATAAAGCAAAGGCCTACACATACTTAGAATTGCAGCAAAAGGCTAAGATAAAGCAAAGGCCGGCAGCAGATAACGTAAGGCCGAGACATACTTAGGATGGTAGCAAATAAAGCAAATGCCTACGCATACTTAGGATGGTAGCAAATAAAGTAAAGGCCCACGCATACTTAGGATGATAGCAAATAAAGTAAAGGCCGACACAGACTTAGGGTGGCAGCAGATAAAGTTTAGGATGGCAGCAAATGAAGTGAAGACCGACACAGACTTAGGATGGCAGCAAATAAAGTAAAGGCCGACACATACTTAGGATGGCAGCAAATAAAGTAAAGGCCGACACAGACTTAGGATGGCAGCAAATGAAGCAAAGGCCGACACAGACTTAGGTTGGCAGCAAATAAAGTAAAGGCCGACACAGACTTAGGATGACAGCAAATGAAGCAAAGGCCGACACAGACTTAGGTTGGCAACAAATAAAGTTTAACACGGCAGCAAATGAAGTAAAGGCCGACACAGACTTAGAATGATAGCAAATGAAGCAAAGGCCGACACAGACTTAGGTTGGCAGCCCACAGACTTAGAATGGCAGCAAATAAATCAAAGCCACAGACTTATGATGGCAGCAGATAAAGCAAAGGCCGACAGCAGATAAAGTAAGGCCGATCCATACCTAGGATGGCAGCAAAATAAAGCAAAGGCCTACACATACTTAGAATTGCAGCAAAAGGCTAAGATAAAGCAAAGGCCGGCAGCAGATAACGTAAGGCCGAGACATACTTAGGATGGTAGCAAATAAAGCAAATGCCTACGCATACTTAGGATGGTAGCAAATAAAGTAAAGGCCCACGCATACTTAGGATGATAGCAAATAAAGTAAAGGCCGACACAGACTTAGGGTGGCAGCAGATAAAGTTTAGGATGGCAGCAAATGAAGTGAAGGCCGACACAGACTTAGGATGGCAGCAAATAAAGTAAAGGCCGACACATACTTAGGATGGCAGCAAATAAAGTAAAGGCCGACACAGACTTAGGATGGCAGCAAATGAAGCAAAGGCCGACACAGACTTAGGTTGGCAGCAAATAAAGTAAAGGCCGACACAGACTTAGGATGACAGCAAATGAAGCAAAGGCCGACACAGACTAAGGTTGGCAGCAAATAAAGTTTAGGACGGCAGCAAATGAAGTAAAGGCCGACACAGACTTAGAATGATAGCAAATGAAGCAAAGGCCGACACAGACTTAGGTTGGCAGCCCACAGACTTAGAATGGCAGCAAATAAATCAAAGCCACAGACTTATGATGGCAGCAGATAAAGCAAAGGCCGACAGCAGATAAAGTAAGGCCGATCCATACCTAGGATGGCAGCAAAATAAAGCAAAGGCCTACACATACTTAGAATTGCAGCAAAAGGCTAAGATAAAGCAAAGGCCGGCAGCAGATAACGTAAGGCCGAGACATACTTAGGATGGTAGCAAATAAAGCAAATGCCTACGCATACTTAGGATGGTAGCAAATAAAGTAAAGGCCTACGCATACTTAGGATGATAGCAAATAAAGCAAATGCCTACGCATACTTAGGAAATGCCTACGCATACTTAGGATGGTAGCAAATAAAGCAAAGGTCGACACAGACTTAGGATGGTAGCAAATAAAGCAAATGCCGACACAGACTTAGGATAGCAGCAAATAAAGCAAAGACCGACACATACTTAGGATGGCAGCAAAACAAAGCAAATGCCTACACGTACTAAGGATTGCAGCAAAAGGCTAAGATAAAGCAAAGACCGGCAGCAGATAACGTAAGGCCGAGACATACTTAGGATGGTAGCAAATAAAGCAAAGACCGACACAGACTTAGGATGGCAGTAAATAAAGCAAATGCCTACGCATACTTAGGATGGCAGCAAATAAAGTAAAGTCCGACACACACTTAGGATGGTAGCAAATAAAGCAAAGACCGACACGTACTAAGGATTGCAGCTAAAGGCTAAGATAAAGCAAAGGCCGGCAGCAGATATAGTAAGGCCGAGGCATGCTTAGGATGGCAGCAAATAAAGCAAAGGCCGACACAGACTAAGGATGGCAGCAAAAGAAGTAAAGACCGACGCATACTTAGGCTGGCAGCTTAGGATAGCAGCAAATAAAACAAACGCCTACACATAAAGTAAAGGTTGACACAGACTTAGGATGGTAGCAAATAAAGCAAAGGCCGACACATACTTAGGATGACAGCAAAATAAAGCAAAGGCCGACACAGACTTAGGATGGTAGCAAATAAAGCAAAGGCCGACACATACTTAGGATGGCAGCAAAATAAAGCAAAGGCCGACACATACTTAGGATGGCAGCAAAATAAAGCAAAGGCCTACACATTGTTAGGATGGCAGCAAAAGGCCGACACAGTATGAAATAAAAGCCGACACAGACTAAGGATGGCAGCAAATGAGGTGAAGGCCGACACAGACTTAGGATGGCAGCAAATGAAGCAAAGGCCGACACATACGTAGGATGGTAGCAAAATAAAGTAAAGGCCGACACATACTTAGGACGGCAGCAAATGAGGTTAAGGCCGACACAGACTTAGGATGGCAGCAAATGAAGGAAAGGCCGACACAGACTTAGGATGGCAGCAAATGAAGCAAAGGCCGACACAAACTTACGATGTCTGCAAATAAAGGAAATGCCGAAATATACTTAGGATGGCAGCAAATACAGGAAAAGGAAATATGCAACATTTGGCAACATTCTTATTGGAAAGAACTAGGTGAATCATAAATACTACCGAAAAAAGTATCAAAATCGGACTACAAACAGAAAAGATATAGCCATTTGAATACCATCTATGAACTCAAATGGCAGCCATTTTGGGCACAGTGACATCATCATTCTTTCCGTATATGGGCATTGCCATATATGGAAAATCAGTGAATAACAAATAAGAGAAATATATCTTGTGGACCATTATATAATATGAACTTTAGTATGTGTGTAAAAGTGTATCCCTTAAATCTAAGCTCCAATTTTAATTGTATTTAACAAAAGTTTGCCATTATACAATATTTGGTAATGCCCATGTAAGAAAAGAACGATGACTGTGCCCAAAATGGCTGCCGTTTCATTAATTGATAATATTTAAATTGCCAGATCTTTTTTTGTTTGTCGTCTCATTTTCATTTTTTATTTTTTGCAAAGTTCTAGTTTTCATTAAATTCTTTCTAAATACATACATTGTCAAATTTTCAATATTCCCTTTAAGGCCAACACATACTTAGGATGGCACCCGATGGAGAAAAGGCCGACACAGACTTAGGATGGCGGCAAAATAAAGCAAAGGCCTACACATTGTTAACACATTGTTAGGATGGCAGCAAAAGGCCGACACATACTTAGGATGGCAACAAATAAAGCAAAGGTCAACACAGACTTAGGATGGCAGCAAAATAAAGTACAGGCCTACACATTGTTAGGATAGCAGCAAAAGGCCGACATATACTTAGGATGGCAGCAATAAAGCAAAGGCCGACACAGACTTAGGATGGCAACTGATAAAGCAAAAGCCGACAGCATATAAAGCAAAGGCCTACACATTGTTAGGATGGCAGAAAAAATGCCTACACATACTTAGGATTGCAGCAAATAAAGTAAAGACCGACACATACTTAGGATGGCAGATTAGGATGAGAGCAAATAAAGTAAATGCCGACACATACTTAGGATGGCAGCAAATAAAGCAGAGACCGACACAGACTTAGATGGCAACAAATAAAGTAAAGGCAAACACATACTTAGGATGGCAGCAAATACAATTAAGGTCAACACATACTTAGGATGGCAGCAAATAAGATAAAGGCCTACACATACTTAGGAAGGCAACAAATATAAAGTAAAGGCAAATACATACTTAGGATGGCCTACACGTACTTATGACGGAAGCAAATACAGTTAATGTCATTACATACTTAAGATGGCAGCAAATAAAGTAAAGGCTTACGCATACTTAGGATGGCAACAAATAAAGGCCAACACGTACTTAGGATGGCAGCAAAATAAAATAAGGCCAACACGTACTTAGGATGGCAGCAACTAAAGTAATGGTCAACACATACTTAGGATGGCAGCAACTAAAGTAAAGGTCAACACATAAAGTAAGGCCAACACGTACTTAGGATGGCAGCAAAATAAAGTAAGGCCAACACATACTTAGGATGGCAGCAACTAAAGTAAAGACCAACACATACTTAGGATGGCAGCAACTAAAGTAAAGGTCAACACATAAAGTAAGGCCAACACGTACTTAGGATGGCAGCAAAATAAAGTAAGGCCAACACATACTTAGGATGGCAGCAACTAAAGTAAAGACCAACACATACTTAGGATGGCAGCAACTAAAGTAAAGGTCAACACATAAGGTAAGGCCAACACGTACTTAGGATGGCAGCAAAATAAAGTAAGGCCAACACATACTTAGGATGGCAGCAACTAAAGTAAAGACCAACACATACTTAGGATGGCAGCAACTAAAGTAAAGGTCAACACATAAAGTAAGGCCAACACGTACTTAGGATGGCAGCAAAATAAAGTAAGGCCAACGCATACTTAGGATGGAAGCGAATACAGTAAAAGGCCGACATATACATAGGATGGCAGCAACTAAAGTAAAGGCCAACACATACTTAGGATGGCAGCAACTAAAGTAAAGACCAACACATACTTAGGATGGCAGCAACTAAAGTAAAGGTCAACACATAAAGTAAGGCCAACACGTACTTAGGATGGCAGCAAAATAAAGTAAGGCCAACGCATACTTAGGATGGAAGCGAATACAGTAAAAGGCCGACATATACATAGGATGGCAGCAACTAAAGTAAAGGCCAACACATACTTAGGATGGCAGCAACTAAAGTAAAGACCAACACATACTTAGGATGGCAGCAACTAAAGTAAAGACCAACACATACTTAGGATGGCAGCAACTAAAGTAAAGACCAACACATACTTATGTTGTCAGTAAATGAAGTAAAGGCCAACACATACTTATGTTGTCAGTAAATGAAATAAAGGCCAACACCTAGTTAGGTTGGCAGCATTCTCATCCATCAGAGGTTCGTCAAAATCCGGGGAACCACGGTAGACCTCTGGTATGCGAGAATGGGTTGGCAGTAAATATAGCAAAGGCAGACACATGTAGCTTGTCTGTTTTGTCATATTTACTATTACAGTGCTTCAAACTGCTCTCTGCGCTTCCTGAAATGGAGTGTATTTGCTCTGTCTGGAACACTGATCTCATGTCCAAAACTATTTTAAGCTTGAATTTGCATGAACTGTTTAGCAACTTGAGGCCAAAACTATCTTAAGCTTGAATTTGCATGAACTGTTTACCAACATGAGTCCAAAACTATCTTAAGCTTGAATTTGCATGAACTGTTTAGCAACTTGAGGCCAAAACTATCTTAAGCTTGAATTTGCACGAACTGTTTAGCAACTTTCGAAGCTTTTTTTAAGAATCTATAGTTTTTGAACAATGTACGGAACACCGGAATGCCTTGAATCCTTTTTATTATTTTCGACCTTTGTAATATTAAAGAAGTTTACGGCATTTTTCATTTTCGTTACTCTATTCCTAGAAATATATTTCACGGCAGTACATGCTTGTTTGAAAATGTGTGTGTGCAATCAACAGTCCGATATACATGTAATACTAACATTCTATGTGTTGTGTAAATATTAAATTGTTTTGAGTGGGATAGTTAATATTCACAACACGAAGAGAATACTTCAAATGAGGTGGAGCCGAGATTGACAGTGTTTAGGCTCCGAATGTCAGCAATATTACAGTCACATTCAGTGTGTCGAGAGATGTGTTTTTTCGTGTCAAAAGATGTTTTATGCGCTCATGTTATAAATTAATTGAGAAACCGTTTCAAAAGAATCAAATATTTTCTGAGTAGTATTCAAAGACCTACTGATTTTACGTTTATTCATAGTCACTGCCGGTAACCCAAACGTGCGACTCCTTCAGAAACCTCCGTTAGTATTGTTACTGGGGTGGGGTGGGGGCGGAGCGGGGATCGTGCAAGATACAGAAGATGATCCAATTCAAGAAGCTTTTCTGGTTCTTTAATGTGTCAGGTGTAAAGCACCTAATACACAGGACTCTTATCCAAATGTTGCAGGAGCAAAGCCTCGAACTCATGATCCCTGGTTTTGAAGTCAGACAGTGTTACCACTACACCACTGCGTCCGCCCTTTTACACTTGTACTGAGTCGCTTTGCGTTAAATACGCTTAAAATCATGAAAACGCGTTTAGGGGCATACGCAGGGCCTCAAAAATATACGCACTACTGTTTTGCAAAAAAAAAAAAAAAAAAAAAACAAAAACAGAGCTGAAAGTAGATAGAAGGTCAAAAATATATCTATATGACAGTTTTTGCACTGGTATATGTTGTATAATAAATGGAAACATGCTTTTAAGTTACATAAAAACGCATGCCCTTACAATTAACTGTCAAGAACTTGAGGCAACTTTCCTTAATAACTACAGTCTACTCGGGTATCCCGAACCAGTTTTCATAAAAATTAAATTGGACTAATGCTTCAACATGTACAATATCGTTTATACATATTCGTGAATACATCAATTAATTGCCAATGAAAAAAAACTTATATCTAAATTATGAAATATCACTCACTTTGCGTAATATTTAAGTTTTTCCGAACTCCGTGATCTCCGTCGGCTATTTCGATTCATTTCCGGGTATTCCGAATCAGTATTGCCGTTACTCATTTCTACCTTTAGGTACCAGTTATACATTGGCATGCTTTGTTGAAATGTTAGAACAACTTCAAGATCGGTAAATCACACAAAATAATGATTATGAATTAAAAATAAGACAATAATGAATGAATATTAAATATTATTATTACAGTTTTAACATGGAGACAAACCGCCATTCAGTGTGTGGCATGTAGACTTACTATTGACACGAGGTCAAGGCATTAAGCGACTGACTAAGCCGATTTAATGAAAACGCATAGGCCTACATGACTTTCTACAAAAAGACAAAACATTCCCATGTATTTCTGAGAAAAAAGTATTAGATATAATCCGATAATGCAAATAAGATTTAGGATTTAGGATACAAAGTCTTCAGAAACGTTTCATAGACTGTAACTTCTGCAAGTTTTCTCATAGTGAATTGTCTCCCATATACCATTAAAAACTTTTGAGAAAGTCCTTTAACTGTATTTATAGTTCCATTAAATTTGATCTTTGACACAGGTATTCATATACTTTTCCGAAAAAGATGGTAGTCTGCATACCATGTCATATTCTGGCCTATCTATATTTTACAAGTGTCAAATCCTCCATGAAACTTCAATTGGGTGGAACATGAATTCTGGCGATGGTGATATTCATGCTCTTCACAAACAGAACAACAAAGAAAGTGTAACCTCTCACAATTCTCTTTTTGTATGCTCACCGTGAAAATCGCAGTAGTATGGTTGCAAAGTAGTCCATGGTCAGCTATCTGGTACGGTTAAGCCGTACCAACGGCAGGTTGTTCTGACTGATCCTTGTCTCAAGTAAGAGCTTGTCAGGGTGTTTGTATGTTCGTCACATCCAGAGCAGCGAATTAACTATTCTTTTTTTCAGGACAGATATACCAACATTTCGTTGATTTCCAGCATGTGTGTTGTTATCCGCTTAGCTTGAACAGAATAGATCTCCCCTTCAACATTCAACAACGCTATATTGCTATAAGTCCTTACATTCTTTCTTTTTCTGCTTGCTGTCAAGAATTTGGATTCATTTCTTTACTACATACTTGCCACAGCAATGACACAAATCTACGAAGAAGTCTTGGAGATTTGACTTGGTATGGTATGCAACTGGGACCTGGAGTTAAACTGGAGCATGCTTTCTTTACCACCTCACTAACTTCCATCCAAGTTGGTCCTTCCATCCCAAGTATAACAAGTAAAACTCGAATTTCCTTTTCCAATCCCTAGTCTGTCCGTAAGTTAGAATGTGTTCTGCTACGTATTAAGCTCCGTCTAATTGCTTTCCAGACAGGCAAATTTCTCCTACTCTAAAAGAGACTTGGTTAACATGTAATGGTTAGAGTTGAAAGCTACTGAAGTATCCTGTTGTTCCTCTTTGTCCTGTCAGCACTGCCACGTGACTTCAGCTGCAACATTAACTGGTCCCAGAACTGCAGTAGCAGAACCCTTTCAAGTTTCAACCTTGCTAGATTTTTGTATTGCTGTCTATGCGAATGTTTTCCGGCTAAGATTTTCTTTACATATACCTGCCGTTTGTTTTCTTTCTTCAAAATCCTTTGTTCGTAGTTTTGTTCTCAGTGACAACTCGTTCTTTTCCTACCACTTCATTAATTATTACGCCATTTTAACCAAACTTCTCAAAACTTAATCCAGAGGATAGCTGTGCACTGGAGAACTTTGTTATTCATATGTGCATCATATATTTATCTACATCTGCTGTGTACTGCCCAGCAATCAATTCTGATTATAACTGGGAGGCGCTTGTCTTGTCTGGGACAGACTGTTAAAAGATCATGAGCAAACTCATTAGGTGCAAAGTTATTAAAAAGAACTGCAATTACTAAGACTAAAAACATAAATATAGATTAGATTACAGTTGCCAGCCTCTCCGTGAATAGAATCAAACTGGGGCTGAACTGTATGTGTAGGGAAAGACCATTCCAGGAACGAATTGTTCTTGGAAAAGAGGAGTTATAATGAGACTGTGGGATCAAGTAGTTCAGGTTCCTTGTAGGTGTGAGGTGGTTATGGTCAACTGCGATAAGACTGTACTTAATTTTAAAAAATATAATAAGGGAAATGTTTACGCGGCGTTGTTCAAGGGATTGCCTGTTGAGATCTTGAAGCATTTGGGTGACACTGCTTGTTTAACCATAGTTGTTACATACGTATTGAGCTGCAGACCGTTGTACTCGTTCAATTTTGTATGTGAGGGATTTTTGCCAAGGTACCATATAGAGGAAAGGTTTTCAAGCTGTGGGCGGACATAGGTGTTGTAAGCTGTTTCTTTATTTTTCTGTTGTTTGTTTTGACATTTCTTTTGATGAATCTAAGTGAGTTATTTGCTTTCGATGTGATGTTATCAATGTGTTTTGACCAGCTGAGATCTTTGCTTAGTGTGACGCCCAGGTATTTAGCAGCTTCTGTAGTTTTTAGTGCTATATTATGGAGCGTTTAGTTGTAGATGATAGGTTTTTTTTCTTTCGAGTAATCCTCAATACTTCACACTTACTAGTATCCGGATTGAACTCTATTGACCAATTCTTTTCCCGGGCTTCTAGGGAGTGGAGATCGTTTTGTAGGGATTGGGAATCAAGGGAGGATTTAATCGTCAGATAGACAGTAGTGTCATCTGCGAAAAGTACTGCCTTACATTTGATGGACTCTGGGAGGTCATTTATGTAGACCAGGAAGAGACAAGGGCGAATGACTGATCCTTGTGGAACCACAGAAAGAACAGGAAGTTCATCTGAGGTGAAGCCATCCACAACTACTCTTTGGGAACGGTCCTTGAGAAATGACTAGATCCACTGGGATGCTAATGGGTTGACTCCCAGGGTATCGGGCTTATGAATCAATTTACCTTGTCAAAGGTTTTACTGAAGTCCTTGACGATGACGTCAGTCTGTTGGCCATTCTCAAGATTGTCAAATACCTCTTGTGTGAAACTTATAAGTTGTGTTTCACAGTTATGCTTTGACCTGAAGCAATGTTGATATTGGCTAAGGAGATCATTTCTGTCAAAGTTGGACGTGATATTTGAGACAAGAATATGTTCCATTAATTTAGAGGCAATACATGTTAGGGATATGGGTCTATAGTTACTAGTCTTGGATTTTGGACCTTTCTTGTAAACTGGTGCAACGATTGCTTTCTTCCAGTGATTTGGGACTTGACCTGGTTCAAGAGGTAGTGCAACGATTGCTTTTTTCCAGTGATTTGGGACTTGACCTGGTTCAAGAGATAGTTGAAATATCTTTGTAATGATTGGAGCTATCTCTTGGTGAAGCTCTTTTAGTAATCTTGGGGAAATTTCATCAGGACCAGAAGCTTAGTCTAAATTATTTGGATTAAGCCCCATTAGTAACTTGTCCACGCCCACAACAGATATGAGGATCGTTGGCATCTCTGGTGCTGATTTGGGGTTTGTTATTTTTTTGCCGAGTTGTTTCAGGCTTAGGGGTGTGGGCTTTGAAAAGACAGATTCAAACTGTTTATTGAGGATATCTGCCTTTCTGACCGGGTCAGTATAAGTTAGACCCTTATACTTCAAGGGGGCTACACCACAACTGTCTGTTTTGTTTTGTTTAACAAACGAGTAGAACTTTTTGTTCCTACCCGGTTGGGAATCGCCAGTAAAAATGACCGATTCCAAATAAGACCAACAGAAGGTTTTTTATTTCCTTTTGGATTCTACATTTTAGGGCCTTAAATACTTGGGCAATGGTTGATTGTTTACCTTTCTTTGTCCCGTTTGCGTATTTATAAGTATGAGTCATAAGAAAGTACATGTAACAGAATACTAAATTTGCTGGGTTTTTTTATCAATTTGATATGATGTCATGTTTACTATACCTTAAAATTAGGTCCAGATTATTTAAATAATTAAATTAATTAAGTGATGTGGTGAAGTATGCCCAGTTTTATGAAGTCTATATATTTAGTTTTTCTTTTCAAAAGTAATTAATGTAATCGTAATTACAATCGCCTCAAACATGTAATCGTAATCGGTGATAATGTAATCCTATGTAATCGATTATATTTGAAAGTAATCTTCTTCGTGCCTGAAGTACTGATTTTCTTGTTTTACCTCCGAAGCCCAAAACCCCAAACTTTTACGGCAAGTTATCCACCCACTTCTGCCAGGTCCTCAGCTGTTCTTTCTACCCGAAGGAAGTAAGTTCTGTCTGTATGATTTTTTCTCTTGAATGCGGTTTCACAAAACTATGACAGGTCGCAAAATGTGTTTGGACCTAATTATGTGGGTTTTTTTGTTGTTATTTTGACAGCCCAAATGCATTTTGAGACGACCCCTCATCGACTCTTCAACTTTGAAGACCATGTATAGCCAGTGCTGTCTGAACATGGCGAGCTGAACTTTCGTAAGAAATATTGCTTTTTATTTTCCGTTGTTTTATGTTCATTTATGATATTTACATTCTATATTTTGCTTTAAAGTGTTAAACATAAATAACTCTTATAATTTGAATCATAAGTATATCCGATTATTTCAGGATAACGCCATTAAACATCGGTTGATTGAACTCTTTTTTTGGCTGTCAAGTTGATGATAAATTTTGCGCATTCACTGATACAATACATGTATTTACAAAACAGAAATATGTTTAGGATAATCTTCGCAAAAAGAGTTACTTTACGACTTATAGTACAGCTTTTAATATATTTTTCATTTTATTTAATGAGGATTAATCTGTTGATTTCTGTAAGAACTTGCACTAATTGTAGTTTAAAAATGTCTTAAAAGTTTTAAGGGGTAACTTTACTTTATAGAGGGATATGTTTGGGGGTGGCTGCCCCCACACCCCAACTTGTTGCGCATGCATATTGTAAACTTCCAGGGACTGCTAAAGTGCATTCTAAAAAGTAGAAAGGAATTTACTGATAGAATTTTAAGCCTTTATGTCAGTTTATCAACTTTATGCAAACTTATGTATCATAGATCTACTTTTCCATGCAAATTTGATTTGTTCACTATAATTTCATTTTAAGGTGTTTGTTAACTTATATTTACAAAATGAATTTCTGGGCAGTGGCTATGTGTCTGCATTCAAGATATCTGTTAAACATACCGTTACAGTTATTCAGAATTTTGGCATTATTCACGTATAGGCCTCTCTATTTACATGTAGATTAAAAAATACATTGATTTAGTAACTGTTCAGAATGTTATAATTAATTTTAACACGATCCGATTCATTTTCCTATTAAACAAAGAAGGCTGAAAACAGTGAATTATTATACAACAGTTCACTGTTCTGACATCACAATTATTACATCATAGCGGCGCGCTGGAAAAGAAACCAATTGAAAACGGGCAAATATTTAATGAATGTCATCAAGGATGTACTTTAAAGTCCATGGTAATGTGTTAGAATCGAAATAATATATCTCATTTAGTGATTTGCACTTGAATAAAATTATTGTTTGTCGTTCAGATGCGTATAATTATATCACGAGGGCTGTGCCCTCGTGATATAATTCCTCCGCATCTGAACTCCAAACAATGATTTATTCAGCGTCAAATCACTAAATGAGATATATTATTTCTTAAATATCTATAAGTTTAAGACTCTTGGAGGTGGTGGTTGAGAATTGGGGTGGATATAACACATGTAAAGGGCTGATATATGTTCAAAACTGGCTGGTGCATGACCTCCCTCGAATTGACTAGAGATGTGACTAACAAAAGGAAAAATTAAATTGATAATTCACATCCTAATTTAATGTATATGACTATGCCAAGTATTAACAAACAAAAAATCTAACTAATAAGTAATTGATTTGATCCATATTTCTAAAATACAAAATGACACAACTGGGTGAACATCCCTGTCTGTGGCAGTGCCAAAGCTCCTCTTGAGACACATGATATTGGCATGAGTTTTGGGTGGTGGGGTTTGGGCCTGTGTGTGGGGGGTGGGGTGGGGGGCGCTAATAAACCTATTTTTAAGCCAAGACCAAAGCATTTTTAAAATTAGTCATATTTTTTCTCAATTTTGTTAGAAGCTATAATTATAGAATCTGATAAAAGATGCAAGAACATTATATACTTCAGAAAGACACTTTGTAATGTAGGCTACATTAACATTTTTTTAAATGGCTGGAGATTTGTTTACATTGTATTTTAACAACAAGAACAATATAATAAAAATGTGAGATGACACTTTTATTAAGCAAGTAGGCTAAATGAGGAAGGTTTGGTAGGTAAAGTACTGTTAAGTACCGGTACTTGCATGACTATTATAAACATATTAAGTAACCATAGACATGTGTATGTATAAAGAAATGATATTATAATCAGACTCTGCAGATGATTAAATTAGGCCAAAATGCAACAAAATTTATTTAAAGATCAAAATGTGTAAGACTAAGAGTTAGAATGCCAACTAGATGCCAGATACTGGTCTTTTCATTTTGGCCTTAATATGGAAAATTTGCATGTGATTCTGTTGCTGTGACAGATGATCTAGTCAAGAAAGACAAGATGGAAAAAACAGTTTGGCCTTAAAATTCATTTCTGGCAAATGGTTAAAAACTTTAATGCTATAGTTTGTGAAAAAATCCAGTTTAGGACCTGCAAGTTAAGAAAGTGTACTGACTGAAAAACTTTTTGACATGTTAGTCCAAGCAAAATTTTACTTTTTAAGTGCTGTCTAAATAGTTTTTTCTTTTATTTTTAAGTGGCAGTGATGATTATATACAGTATTTTCTTTCTGCTTTCTAAGAATTGTTGAGTTTTAAATTATACTTGCAGGTGATGCAAATGGATTACATTGTAGGTTGTTTTTTTAGAGGGAAAGGACTCGCCATCTGGTATTTGAGGAAAGGGAGTGGCTATGTAAAATCAATTTTAGCCAGTTTTTAGGAGAATTTGATTTGAATTTTCATAGGGGAAGATGGGAAGAAAAAAAGCCTTGCCTTGTCACACATACACTTAACAAAAATTTCAAGTTGGTTCAAATAACGATTATTTACAGTTAAAGTTACAGAAATAGTCAAGGGCCTACATAAGACAAAGAACTTAGGTGTAAGGTGTTTCACAAAAATCATTCTTAGAACATTTTACTCTGATTATTTGACTCAAAGAACCTGAGTGGAATAAAATCTGACAGGTTTGTAAAAAAAGTTGATTTGATTTTTGTAATGATTCTTTTTTAAAAAAAATCACCTGTTAAATACTTCATGATATTTAAATACGGATATAGCTCTACATACATGATTGATTTATGTACACCTTTACCATGCTGGACACAACTGATTCTGCCTTTGCGACCACTGTAGATCATGATCAGCCTGCACTTCGGTGCAGTCTTACCATGATCTGCACTGTTTGCCATTCAGTCAGTATCTTTGGTAAGTACCCCTTTCAACAGTTAATGATAACATCCAAATTGGAAGATGGACAAGTTCATTATAGAAATTTAAGCAAGGTTATGGTTAAAGGTGAAGATTTTCTACATTTTAATTAAGTAAATATCTTCATATAAATACGTGAGCGCAGGATATCTTTAATTGTTATATGCCATTGAAAGAAACTTAAGAAATAATTTATTCTTAAATTTGCATGATTTAAACAATTGTGTAGGCTTTTGATATTTTCAAGAAATTCGGTCATGAATATAGTGCCACTAGGCATATACACATAATATGCATACAAGTCAAAAGAATGTATCTGTGCTTTAACGGTATGGTAGATTTTAATATCACCTAAAAATGGTCATTAAATCATTTATTGTTGGCTTCACAATCTCAATGGAGGTTAATAATGTTTACCTTGGAAGGTTGGAATGTCCGCTGACTTTTTGTAGTTTAATTTAGTCTCAAATCTTAGTATATAATATTGACTCTTCATACGTCTTTCAATATACACTGGTACAAAACGTGTTCTAATCCCGGATTATATTATACCGTGATAATTATGTCCATAAGGTTTTCAAAGGTTCTGTATAGATAATTATGTCCATTTAAAGATTCTGTAAAGATAGTACAGATTTTAAGAAAAAAAACACATTTTTGAAGTTTGTGAAAAGGAAAGTATATATATTGTATACGATTTTGTAATAGCGTGAGATTTCTTAGATGTATATAAGTTTAGCGAGTATACAATGTGCTTCTCCCAATGAATGATATATAAGTACAATATGTAAGGTAAAACTTACCATAAGACACTCCAGGACCTGTCCAGCTCCAAAAGCATCCAAGGTTCTCTGCCATGCCAGGTGAAAAACACCTGTAAACAAGGAGTGTTATTTGAAAGAATTTTAGTGAGTTAGGAGTGGGGGATTAAATTTATGACTCAAAGTTTCATAATGAAGTGTCTTACTACTTTACCACTACATCCATTACCCTGATTAGATACTACTTACAAAAAAGGTACCATTCTTAAAATTAATAAGAATGCGACCTTGCCATTGGTTCAGACATGTAACAAATCAGATGCTGAGCTTTGGTCTCAAAACTCACCCTGACGTCGGCGTCGGCGTCACACCTTGGTTAAGTTTTTGCATGCAAGTACATACAGCCATCAATTAAAGGCATATAGCTTTGAAACTTATTTTTTCTTTTTCTAGGTCAATTACCAACCTCTCTGGGTCAAGTCCCATAACTCTGACATGTATTTTGAGCAAATCATGCCCGCTTTTGGACTTAGAAAATTTTGGTTAAAGTTTTACATGCAAGTTACTATCTCCAAAACTAATGCAGATATTGATTTGAAACTTTACATGTGTCTTCGGTGTTATAAAACTAGTTGATAGCAGCAAGTCCCATAACTCTGACTTTCATTTTGGCCAAATTATGCCCCCTTTTGGACTTAGAAAATTCTGGTTAAAGTTTTGCGTGCAAGTACATACAGCTATTTCTAAAAGGCATATAGATTTGAAACTTATTTTTTCTTTTTCTAGATCAATTACCAACCTCACTGGGTCAAGACCCATAACTCTGACATGTATTTTGAGCAAATTATGCCCCCTTTTAGACTTAGAAAATTTTGGTTAAAGTTTTACATGCAAGTTATTATCTCCAAAACCAGTGCAGATATTGATTTGAAACTTCACATGTGTCTTCGGGGTTATAAATCTAGTTGATAGCAGCAAGTCCCATAACTCTGACCTTCATTTTGGCCAAATTATGCCCCCTTTTGGACTTAGCAAATTCTGGTTAAAGTTTTGCGTGCAAGTACATACAGCTATTACTAAAAGGCATATAGATTTGAAACTTATTTTTTCTTTTTCTAGATCAATTACTAACCTCACTGGATCAAGTCCCATAACTCTGGCATGTATTTTGGGCAAATTATGCCCCCTTTTGGACTTTGAAAATTCTGGTTAAAGTTTTACATGCAAGTTTCTATCTCCAAAACTAATGCAGATATTGAATTAAAACTTCACATGTGACTTCGGGGTTATAAAACTAGTTGATAGCAGCAAGTCCCATAACTGATATGCATTTTGGTCAAATTATTCCCCCTTTTGAACTTAAAACTCTTTTGATATTTAACCTTTTTGGGTAATATTTTCCTGCTTCTGGGACAATATTTCGAATAGTCGAGCTTGGCTGTCTTATGGACAGCTCTTGTTTTTTTACCCGGATGTCTGAAACTTACTGTTATGAGACCCTTTCTAAATTTTAGTTGTCCCTAGAATAAAAGTCATTTATTTATCAGTACAAATGTAATAGTAATACAAATAAAAAAATATTTATAAAGAATAATTATACAGGTAAATGTTCATTTGTACATGAAGCACACATAAAAAAATGATCATTATGTAAATTGCTTTAATGTATTATTAAAAGGTTATTATAAATTACCTTAGTCATTGATTCATTATAAATTTTTATGATTATAAAATACCGAGGACTTACGAAATTAATGTATTCCATCAATTTGGTTGAACAAAAACATCATTATTTATGGTCTTCAAAGGGTATAATAAGTCCAGTTCTGCCTACAATGGTGGGCAAAACTAATTTGTAATAAATGAGCTGTTACAGAAAATGAATATGGTAAGTGCAGTGATTCTATTGTAGAAATAGACAGTTTCAGTTTACAAAGTATTTCAAGTATAATATTTCGGAAGAAAAAAATTTGTCAGTTAATGTTATACAGAGGGACTTACTTATTTTTACACTGGTCAGTTTTCTATTGCTTTGATGTTGAAAACTCTGTTTGAAATTAATGATGTGGTTTTCAAAAGGTTACGTCAAAACAAACTGTAGAGATTATTTGCTATGAAAATAAGTGTTTATTTGGGCCAGCAGAGAAAAGAAAACCCATGACACTATGAAATAGGATTGCAGAGGTGACAATTTCCCCCCAAGTTAGACTTATAGTTAAAAATAACTGAAGAAATGTTAAAAAATCTAGCTTGTATACCAGTCCATGAAAAATGGATAGCTGAAATTCTTATGTGCTATATTGAATGACACAATTGTTAATATTATATAAAATATTATTTTAAAATGATATACAGTCATGTAGCCAGGACTTTTAGAAGACACGGGGTTGGAGTGAGAAATGGACAAGGTATAGATATCTTGATACTTTCTGGATTTTAGCACTGATGCTGACTTGTTCTCCTCTAGTAAATGACAGCTTCCCCTCATGGGTGTGGAATACTATATTTATTATATATTTATTATACTGCAAATTTTGATTCCATACCTCAATTTTTAGCTCGACTATTCATAGAATAGTGAGCTATTGCACTCGCCCATGCGTCGGCGTCTGCGTCCGCGTCCGCGTCCCGATTTTGGTTAAGGTTTTGTATGTAAGCTGGTATCTCAGTAACCACTTGTGGGAATGGATTGAAACTTCACACACTTATTCACTGTGACAAACTGACTTACATTGCACAGGTTCCATAACTCTATTTTGCTTTTTTACAAAATTATGCCCCTTTTTCGACTTAGAAATTTTTGGTTAAGGTTTTGTATGTAAGCTGGTATCTCAGTAACCACTTGTGGGAATGGATTGAAACTTCACACACTTATTCACTGTGATGAACTGATCTACATTGCACAGGTTCCATAACTCTATTTTGCTTTTTTACAAAATTATGCCCCTTTTTCGACTTAGAAATTTTTGGTTAAGGTTTTGTATGTAAGCTGGTATCTCAGTACTTACTAATGGGAATGGATTGAAACTTCACATACTTGTTCACTATCATGATCTGACATGCACTAAGCAAGTCCCATAACTCTACTCTCTTTTTTTTTTCAAAATTATGCCCCTTTTTCGACTTAGCAGTTTTTGGTTAAATTTTTGTATGTAATCTGATATCTCAGTATCCACTAATTGGAATGGATTGAAACTTCACACACTTGTTCACTGTCATGATCTAACATGCACTGTGAAGGTCCCATAACTCTACTTGGCATTTTTACAAAATTATGCCCCTTTGACTTAGCAGTTTTTTGTTAAATTTTTGTATGTAAGCTGGTATCTCAGTATCCACAAATTGGAAAGGATTGAAACTTCACACACTTGTTCACTGTCATGATATGACATGCAGTACAGAGGTTCAATACCTCTACTTTGCATTTTACAAAATTATGCCCCTTTTTCAACTTTTGTATTCATTCAATTGACAAGGCTGTTGAATAGTCGAGCGTTGCTGTCCTCCGACAGCTCTTGTTTATTTCGATGTAAATGAGATATGAAACTAAAATTTGTAGTCCTGTCTGGCGCCATATAACCTATACTGTGTTGGTGCGCCGTAAAACCCAAATAAAATAAATAAATAAATATTTATTATACATTAAATTTACCTTTGTAAAGAAAATTTCAAGATCAAAAAGTTACCCAGAGTACTGTAGATCACCAGGTGTTACAAAGAGTGGAGATACAGCTAAAAATTCAATTTAGAAGTAATTGAGGAATGTATAATGAGAAAGAATGAACAATATTACATTTTAATCCCATGGTAAAAAAAGTGTGCATGAAAAAGGAGTTCTTTGTTTCGTCCCTTTAAAATCTGTCATTTGAATTGAAAACATCTCATTATTGTGCTGTATTTTTGTCATCCTGATCTACGATTTAGTATATAGAGTTTCATCTTTGGATCACTGAGGTATGACAATAGGTGGATAGTAGCCAACATTCCTTCCAGTTGATGAATTCAAGGAGACATTTTGTAATGAGTGGGGACTGTTTCAAAACATACAATTACAAAATGTTTACTACAAGGTGCAGTTTTTACGTTTGTGTGTCTAGTCTGTTGTGTCACAACTTTTTGAACTTGTGGATGTTTTCGGGACACATATTCACTGCCAAGTAATGTTGAATTTCGAACAAGGATTATTTTAGGAGCATATCATACAAGTGACTTTTTGCTTTGTGCAGATGGAAGGGAATAAGGCGCTTTGGTAGAGCATCCTCCCAACATTTTGAAGGTTCAGGTTTGTACTGTTGTTTGGTCATACGAAAGATGCTACCGGTATATACAGTCAAACTTTGTTTGCTTGATCTCGGCTAGTTCAAACACCTTCCTTTGCTTGAACTCATTGTTGGGTCCAGACAAAATCCCTGTATAATGTAAATTGTTTAATGGCTTGACCAAATTTTGCTGGTCCCATCAAGTTTGAGTGAATGGATTTTGACTGTAAACAGCTGTACTAGAAGCTTTCTTGCTTGATGTTCAACAGTAAAGGGGTCAGCTAGGTGTCCATGTAATGTGATTGGGCAGGGTTATCTGTCCTGTGTCTAACATCTGTTATACTAGTGAGGCAGCTTTACAAAGTTGGGTATTGTGCTCATTGATGAAAGGCATATTGTACACATAGATGGCATTGCTTGTAGATCAATGTCCAGTAATACATGATGCCAAACTGTAGACAAACATCTGTATGATTACTCCAGTCTGTCTTCTCTGACATGATTGTTAGGTTTTCTGCCTGTTAGAAACAAGAGCCTCAATGAGAAAAACACATTGTAATTCTCATGTTTTGCACATTATCACTAAATGGTGATTCTCGACAGAGAAAACACATTTTACTTCAGTTTGGTATAGCTCAGGTGTTCATCCACTAGCCTGCAGGCACTCCTGCAGTAGAGCTGTTACAGAGCTTTGTTTTGGTTTATCTCAGACTCCTACAGAAGTGAGTTTGTGAATGAGTAATTTTGTGGTTTCCAAATTTCCAGGTGAAAAAAAAAACTGATAAGCAGAAAATACATGAACCTAGGATATGTCTATGTTTAATAGATAGTTTTTGTTTCATTCATACAAATATTTCTGTTGTTTTTTATTGAGTAAATTATAGTGGAGTTTGTTAGGTGCTGTTTTTTTTTTTAAACATGTAGTTTAGTTGTTGGTCTGTACCTTTTGTGCTTATGTAGTGGGTAGACTATACATTTGTTTCCAGTTGCCAAAATTTACCTTTACACTGCACATGTTACTGTACTGTGAAAGAATGTTTCAGATTCTCAGGCAGAAACCCAGGCCTGTATGGCAGTGACTGTACCATTTAACCATGTATAATCCATCCCACTTAATAATCCCCAATCCACACCCCCACCCCTCCAAGCAAATATCAGAAATAACTGCTACCCCCTTGCCCTCCCCAAGGACATTCATTCACAGGGATGGGAGTGGCAGTAAGGCAGGGATATGATTTCAATCTTACCTAGTTAGAAAAAATAGTGAAAATATAATGATAAGTATGTTTGTGGTATAGATCAATGATTTTTGGCAAATTATGGGCTGTTATCTTTTTAGCTTGTCCAAGTAGTACACAGAGCTCAAAAAGAGATATTGTGATACCCCTGTATTCATTGTTGTTCTTCAGTAACATTTTTACTGTTAACACTTTAGAGGTCACATTTTTGGCCCATTTTTAATGGACCTTGGTCTTTAATATTTTGGATGAATTTGAAACTGGGTATAAAGCTAGGATTAAAAACTAGGTCACTATGTCGTCAATCATAGAAAACCTTGTAAAAGGCCATAATGTTCTACCTGATCTAAATGAAACCTTAGTCAGAATGTTCATCTTAGCCTTTATGAAATCTAGGCCAAATTTGAAACTGTATTACCTGTTGTCAAAAACTAGGACACTAGGTCAAATCATAGAAAAAACTTGTTAACACTCAGGAGGCCACATTTTTATTCTGTCTGAAACCTAACCAGAATGTTTTCATGAGAAACTATGTTTGATTTGAAATTGGTCCATCTTTGTCCAAATGTCAGTCACTAGGTCACGTGTTAACTCTTCAGAGGATTGTGGTCAGAATGTTTGTCTTTATGAAATTCTAACCAGGCCACTAGGTTCAGTCTTAGAAAAACCTTACGTTAACACTCAGTAGGCCGTATTTTCTACCTGATCTTCATGAAATTTGTCAATATGGTTGTCTTGAAATCTAGCTCAAGTTCAAATTCGGTTATCTTAAACCCAATCTTTATGAAACTTGGTCAGACTGGCTGTCTTTCTGAAAACTAGACGTAAGGAGTAAGTCAGGTGAGCTATGCAGGGCCTTCATGGACCTCTTGTTTAATGTGTTGTATATGTCTGAATTATCCCTGAAGTGTTGGTCTGATTTCAGCTAAAATTAATGTTTTATAAAATAGGTTTAGCTTTGTGGTGCATATTTGCCTACAGTAGCGTGAGATTATATTGAACATGCCCGTCCACTTAGCTTTATAGGGAGAGTGCATATCTACAGATTGCAGGGTTGTGAGTTTGATCCTCTGGCAAGGCATATGATAAATCATTTTATTCTCAACTTCTGATTCATGTGGAGAAGTTGACAGTTTCTTGGGAGAACAATTTAGTACTGGTATAGATTCCTAGAACACTGGGTAGGATAATTGCTTGCTGTTACATAACTGAAATACTGTTGAAAAACAGCGCTTAACCAAAATAAACAAACAAACATTATACTGAACATGGTGAGCCACAAGGAATAAGACAACTGATACAAGGAATGGTACTAACTGATCACAAATTGGTATACTATGACAAAAAAGACGCTGGAAGAAGTGTGTTGGTACCAACAAACATGGCCAAACTTCACAACCAATTTTTCATTTACCTGGAGGTGAATATCAACAGCCATGAAATCAATCAGCCTAATTCTTGATGTACACAGTTCCTGCTTCCTACTTGAACTTATTTTTGAGTACTCTCAGCTGTCTGGGGTTGATTTACTTTTCTTGCTGCTATCTCTTCTGTGGGGGAGAGATAGATAGTCAGGGCTTTAAACATGTCTATCTCGTTTTTTCCTTGGATATGGAACACTGCCAGCTTATGAGAATATTGAAATTATTTCATATTTACAGGTATTTAAAGCAGAGAAACAATTTGGATGGCATATGTGTGGAGATCTATCAGAAAACTGTTGTTTTCAATAAACAAAAAGTTTCCGAACTTTTTCCCAATCCTTTGCACTTTAAAGCATAAAAACACAAAATTTATGTTTGATGGAAAATATTTTGGTATCGATTTATTTTGAAGACAGATTTAACTGATAATAAAATAGATTTAGATTATTTTGAAAGCTTCGATTTTACGAATAGCTAATTAATGGGACTGCATCAATGGGTGTTTAAAGGCAATGAGTTCCTCTGTGTATGTCTGCTTAGATTGTCAGTATAGAGTCCAGGGGCTGTATTCATAAAGCATCTTAAGTAAAAGTTGTGACTTAAGTTGAAGATTTTACTTAAGTTTGTAGTGATTTCAGTCTAATTCTAAGTAAAAACTTCTATTCTAAAGTCCTTTTCATAAAACAGCTTAAACAGACGAAGCGTAAGAAATGACTTAAGTTAGTGCATTGTTTTGCTTTAAGTTATGTCACCTAGCACCCTGACTTACTTTTAAGTAACTTATATATCTAATATATTTCTTACCTCAGTAATACTTAAGTAAATAAGCAATTTCTTATATTTAAGATGCTTTATGAATATGGACCCAGAAGTTTGATCCTTGCATTTGATGAATTTTCTCAGTTATGTCACTATTAAAGACGAACCTGTATGTATTAAAGGGATTGGACTCCAGATTTTGGCTAAAACTGCATGATTTTGTTTTAAAGTTTGGTCAGGTTATGAACATCAGAACATGTCCTGTTATGAACATCAGAACATAAGTTTTTGTTTCTAAACTATCTTAAAAAAAATGCCAAATCAAAAAAAAAAGCATGTCTGAGTCGGGAATTAAACCTGGGCCGCTTCGGCAGT
Organism: Mercenaria mercenaria; assembly: GCF_021730395.1. Lineage (NCBI taxonomy): Eukaryota > Metazoa > Mollusca > Bivalvia > Venerida > Veneridae > Mercenaria > Mercenaria mercenaria. The sequence continues at coordinate 45,853,564 of NC_069361.1, read as the reverse complement.
AAAACCTTTTCTACCTTCTTTACCAGTACACCTTGGAGGAATTTGCACTTAACGATTGATAAATACAATTGTTATGATATGGCAGATTACTGCCAGAACCCCGTTGCAAACACCTTTTGAAATTTAACTGAAAATTAATAAAAACAACTAAATCTTGTGTGCTTCCATAACATGTAATCTGTTATTTGAAGTTTCAAAGCCGTCTCAAGAAATATAGCAATAATTTCCTGATATCTAAAAATTCTTGTTGTTGTTGTTGTCCTACAATCTGGAGGCAGTCAGCCAAGGGAACGGCACAGTGTGGCTGCCTAGGGCAGGTAGCTGCATTAAACAAGTTGGAATTAGAACAAAAATTCAATTACGAAAGAGGCCACTGTAGCCAAGTGGTTAATTTCTCGTACTTCAAATCACTTGCCCCTCACTGATGTGGGTTCGAGCCTCACTCGGGGCATTGAATTCTTCATGTGAGGAAGCCATCCAGCTTGATAACACAGGTGCCCGCCTGTGATGAAATAATGCAGGGAGGGGCATCTGAGGTCTTTCTCCACCATCAAAGCAGGAAAGTCACCATATGGCCAATAATTGTGCCGGTGTGACAAACAAACAAAATAAAAAAAAAAATAACTGACTGACTGCTTCAGACAAATCATGGCTGGTTAATCCTTAACCTGCTGGCTGCAAGTGATTCTGCCTTTGCGACCAGTGCAGACAAAGATCAGCCTGCACATTCGTGCAGTCTGATCATGGTCTGCACTGTTCGCTGTTCAGTCAGTATCTTTTTGGTTAAGCACCCCTTTTGATAGTTAATGGTACTGTCCAAATTGAAAGATGGGCAAGTTCATTATAGAAATTTAGCAGGGTAAGGGTAAAATAAGTTATTCAACTGTATCATAGACCAGTGAAACATAGGAAACATTGACTTTCTGTACAGTATAATATTAAACGTAGATGTTTGATGACTTTCTCACCTGTAACTGTTTATATATTTTACCCGCTTCTCATTGAATTAATCATGGCGAATAAATGTGTACATTAATCTAGGACATTCCAATACATGATAGAATGACGGTTATTACATATGGTATATTTTGCCAGTAATTACCAGTGGTTTATTTATTAATATTTCGTTAATGTTTTCTTTACAGTCTGCCTTTATTTTATGTGTTAATTAATTGCCTTACTGATTACTTCTATTTTATGGAATTAGAAATGATGAGCAAGAAAATATTGTATACCATGATTTTATTGAGCCATTTTGTGGTTGCATCAGCAAATTGCGGTTTTGTACATCTGGCTCAGTAGTAAGTTTAAACTTTACGTGATGCCATCGGTAAACAAAATATTGCTAACAAAAAAAATCATCATAATTATGAGGGCCTTCCCTTTGATATACTGCCCATCTCTAAGATCTTATTTTAGAAAAAGTTGGGTTTCTAGATTCTGGGAGACTGGTCTTGGAATTTTCTGGGCCCAATTGGCTTCATATCATGTATGTACAGCACAGTGTGCTTGTGGACAAAACCCTCATACTTAAATTTTCTTTTTCAAACTTTCAGAGGTGATGACCCTTGTGTAGAACTAAGGTAATATAACACATAATGAAAGCCTTTGTTAGTCAGTAAAAAATAAAACTATTTATTTGGTCCATATCTCATCTGGATTACTAGAAATCCTAGTATATGTAAGTCAAATGCATGAAGTGAACAGTGAATGTAAATGTCACTGCACCTACCTGAACAATATACATGTAGCCTGAACAATTAGCGTGCTACTGGCATGCTATCACTTACATGTTACCACAGCATTATCTAACTGTTCTGCATCTGGCAGATATGTGTAACATCTTTGATTTGTAATTGTTTTCATGCTTATTGCAGTAAGTACTTGATGTGTGAATGCAGTACTTTGGTTTTTGTCAGATTTCCAATTGTGTTATTTCAAAATGGCAAGAGTTACTGGCCATTTCAGTTCAGACAATAGACTGGTTTACATGTAGAATGGCAAATGTCTGTGTTACACAGAAGGATGAAAATTTTTAAAAAGTTGGATACAGTCAAATTCATGTTAAGCATTTTCATTAGAAGGCACTTGTTTTAGTGCCTTCTAAGGAAAAAATGGAGTCACGGGTCCATGATAAAATACCCGCTTAGGGAGAGTGCAGATCTATGGATCACAGGGTTGTGAGTTTGATCCCCAGGCAAGTCGTATGTTCTCCATGACGATCTAATGAAAGACATTGTATCTAAAATCATTCACCATCCACATCTTAATCATGTGGAGAAGTTGGCAGTTACTTGCTGAGAATAGGTTAATACTGGTACAGGGTTAGGTTAACAGCCCACCATAATATAACTGAAAAACATTAAAAATTGTTTGGAGACCAGTCACAGCTAAGTTTACATTGGACTTCATGTTGGGACCTTAGGAAACAAAATAATATTTAGTGAAGCAGATTAGCAAAGTAGCTTGCAATAGATTATGTTTTAAGATTACCATCTGTTGTTTTCGCTATGAAGTTAGCTTCAGTCTCAGACCTAATTGATCACAGAACATGTGCTAATTGAACAGACACTGGCTGTAATTTATTCTTATTGTTCTATCAGACTGTCTGCAGTTCCTGTTTTTATTTTTTTAAATGGAAAGAAGTTTGTTTAAAAGGATGAAAATGTTTGTTTTTCTGTTATTATTTTTTAGATAAGATACGTAGGTAATCTTTTTATAGACAAGAAATATGTAATTATACTGAAGCATGGTTTTGTACATGTGTGACTGCAAGGCTGATCCTTATCAGATTCTCATATATTTGTGAAAAAAATGCACAGGTCCCCAAATGGAACACCCAAGCTTAAATACATAGAAACACTTGAGAGGTAGGAAGGGATGGGAGGAGGGTGGGACTGTCACATTTTGGGAGTGTGGTCAGATTATAACTGTAATACATGCATCATAAATGTAATTAGCCCCCCCCCCCCCCCCCCCTCCTCCCCCCTCACACCACCACCACACCAAACACGCACAGGTCTAAAAGACCTTGTGTGTAGCAATTTCAATTTATCATATGGCAGAATTGGTTAAAACTTTGACTGATGGTCATCCCTGATCGTAGGTTCAACCAGGGTTCTCACTAGCAATTTCAAGTTGCAGTCCTGGGACTCCCAAAGCTGAAAAAGTTGCAGTCCCAACTACTGACTAGACTGACGGACAGACTTAAACGTTTCGTCAAAACACAGGCCTCTAATGTACTGTCAAATTAAGTGTAGGCCGAAAGACATTTTGTAAACACAATTCTTCACACAAATATTGTTAAGGTGTGGTAAAAAGGTAAAGATAAAATAGGTCACATGTAATCGAAAATTAATGTAGGAAAAAATCACCCCTGGACAACACCCCCCCCCCCCACCCCCCTGCTGTTTCTGATCTTCCTGGACAAAACCCCGCAGTGAAGTTATCAAGTTGGACAAAATCCCTCTTGTAAAAATATCAAGTTGCCCAAAAATCGCTCCTGATAATTTTTTCTTTACTGGTACCTATATATTTCAGAATGGAAACGTATACATGTATAAACATAAAGTGAAAAGAAAATATATAAACAATTACTACTTTTATTTTAATACTCATTAAGAGCACAACATATCTAAAATACAAGAATGCACAGTATGTCTATGATCAACATATTAATATATGCTTCCTGAAATAACATCAGCGATTTTTTCAACCAAGGTGCTAGTTGTTGACTCTACCAATGTGCAAGTTTGCGCCTGTTCCTCCACCATTTATTTAAGTGAGATTTAAACTTGCTAATATGACCTAAATTGTGTTGGTGTGACCTAAAGTGTTTTTTCCAAACACAAGTTTTATGTTGATATTCTCTTTAACTTCACATAATTTCTTTGATAGATGTTTGTTCAAAGCATTGTTTGTTAACTATTTAAACATCTATTTCTTTGATTCCCTTTCAAATTATTCCTTTCTTTCTTTACTACATGTAACAGCTTATAGTATTTGATGTTGCATCCTGTATTAAATATTTATGCTGGCAAAACACCTTTCTTTAATATTAGATATACTACTATATCATATAATAGAATCACTGGGGCTTTTCTTAAGACATTTGTCAAAATTTTTGATGTTGAGAAAATGCATACTTTTTGTCAGTACTTGATGATAAAAAATAAAAAGGCACAGACATTGCATTGTACCCGACAAGGAAAAACTCAGTTCTGATGTGCGTAGATAATCTACCCTGTTAGTCACAGGGTAAAATTGTAATAACAAAATATAAGTGCATGTACATAATCATATAATGATTTTATCTTGCCAACTACACTTTTTCTGTCATGATACAGCTCAGTCCAAAGTGTCAGCGATACAGCAATCGAAAATCCATATTGGACATTTTACTGACTCGATATGGAATATATAGGTTCAGCACATGATGCCTTTTGACTAATAGAAAAGTCAGAATCTTTTAGAAGATATGATAATGGCAGGTATCATAGAGTTAAAGATACATGAATCTTGTGTATTTTCAGGTATGGGGCAGGGGACCTCCATAACCTACGTAACTATAGAAACTGGCCATCTGCAGAGGGGATTTACAAGAACAGGGGAGATAACTCAGTAAAGACAAGAAGAACTACTGTCTTACAACAACAACTTTTACCATACAAGCTACGGCTCATTTGATATGGCAAATATGGTAAGTAGATCTTTTAAAAATTGCACAGTGCCATGCCCCTTTTGAAGTGCTGCCATGCTGCCCGTTAAACTACCCATTTGCGCTACATGCCCTCTTACTAAGTAAATCAAAAAGGGACTTCTCAAATTATTTTTAGCTCAACTGTCACAAAGTGACAAGGTGAGCTTTTGTGATCGCGCAGCGTCCATCCATCAGTCCGTGCGTGCGTGCGTGCTTGTGACCACTCTAGACATCACATTTTTCATGGGATCTTTATGAAAATTGGTCAGAATGTTCCCCTTGATGATATCTAGGTCAAGTTCGAAACTGGGTCACGTGCGGTCAAAAACTAGGTCAGTAGGTCTAAAAATAGAAAAACCTTGCGACCTCTCTAGAGGCCATATATTTCATAAGATCTTCATGAAAATTGGTCAGAATGTTCACCTTGATGATATCTAGGTCAAATTCGAAAGTGGGTCATGTGGCCTCAAAAACTAGGTCAGTAGGTCAAATAATAGAAAAACCTTGTGACCTCTCTAGAGGCCATATTTTTCATGGGATCTGTGTGAAAATTGGTCTGAATGTTCATCTTGATGATATCTAGGTCAAGGTCGAAATAGGGTCACGTGCGGTCAAAAACTAGGTCAGTAGGTCTAAAAATAGAAAAATCTTGTGACCTCTCTAGAGGCCATACTTGTGAATGGATCTTCATAAAAATTGGTCAGAATGTTCACCTTGATGATATCTAGGTCAAGTTCGAAACTGGGTCACGTGCGGTCAAAAACTAGGTCAGTAGGTCTAAAAATAGAAAAACCTTATGAACTCTCTAGAGGCCATATATTTCATGAGATCTTCATGAAAATTGGTCAGAATGTTCATCTTGATGATATCTAGGTCAAGTTCGAAAGTGGGTCACGTGCCATCAAAAACTAGGTCAGTAGGTCTAAAAATAGAAAAACCTTGTAACCTCTCTAGAGTCCATACTTGTGAATGGATCTTCATAAAAATTGGTCAGAATGTTCATCTTGATGATATCTAGGTCAAGTTTGAAAGTGGGTCACGTGCCATCAAAAAGTAGGTCAGTAGGTCAAATAATGAAAAAACGTGACCTCTCTAGAGGCCATATTTTTCATGGGAACTGTATGAAAGTTGGTCTGAATGTTTATCTTGATGATATATAGGTCAAGTTTGAAACTGGGTTAACTGTGATCAAAAACTAGGTCAGTAGGTCTTAAAATAGAAAAACCTTGTGACCTCTCTAGAGGCCATACCCTTGAATGGATCTTCATGAAAATTGGTCAGAATGTTCACCTTGATGATATCTAGGTCAAGTTTGAAACTGGGTGACGTGCCATCAAAAACTAGGTCAGTAGGTCAAATAATAAAAAAACCTTGTGACCTCTCTAAAGGCCATACTTTTCATGGGATCTGTATGAAAGTGGGTCTGAATGTTCATCTTGATGATATCTAGGTCAAGTTCGAAACTGGGTCAACTGCGGTCAAAAACTAGGCCAGTAGGTCTAAAATTAGAAAAATCTTGTGACCTCTCTAGAGGCCATATTTTTCAATGGATCTTCATGAAAATTGATCTGAATGTTCACCTTGATGATATCTAGGTCAAGTTCGAAACTGGGTCACATGCGGTCAAAAACTAGGCCAGTAGGTATAAAAATAGAAAAACCTTGTGACCTCTCTAGAGGCCATATTTTTCATGAGATCTTCATGAAAATTAGTGAGAATGTTCATCTTGATGATATCTAGATAAAGTTCAAAACTGGGTCACGTACCTTTGAAAACTAGGTCAATAGGTCCAATAATAGAAAAACCTTGTTACCTCTCTAGAGACCTTATTTTTCAATGGATCTTCATGAAAATTGGTCAGAATTTTTATCTTGATAATATCTAGGTCAAGTTCAAAACTGGGTCACATGAGCTGAAAAACTAGGTCACTACCGTATTTTCCCGAATAGACGCCCCCGGGGGCCTTACATTTTCCAAAGAGGGGGCGTTCATTTGAGGTAAAAAAATAAAAAATATTTTTTTTTTACAAAACTTAAAAACATTGTTCAAACCAAGTGTAAAGTGTTTCTGTGTTGTTTAATTCCCCCAAAACGTAATTATTTGGCATACAATTTAATGCAGTGTGTCTTAAAATTATGCATTTAAATACGGTACCTCATGTATTCCGTGACACGCTCACTACATTACACATTACGCCATCATACCCAAACAGCTGTGTACTCCGATAATATTTTCCTTAGTACATGCGGGTACTGCAATACACAATGTCAGTCGTTTGACACGCTGCTTATGTGCCGGCTTTTAAATTAAAAGTTATTAAAACTGCCGAAGAAAAGGTTAACACTTTGCCGCAAATTTGTTTAAAGTAGACAGGAAGCTTGTGCGCGGGTGGTGCAAAAACAAATCAAAAATGGATTTACCGTTTAATTTTCTATTTGATGATTGGATACGTACCGTACATAGTATAAACGTTTTGGATTTACGGTACATGTACTGTTTAAAAGTGTGTTTAATTCTTAATACATTGGATACTTAACTGTAAATTACTTATTATGTGGACTTATAAAAATGAGGTAGGTGATTTTTTTTCGTTCTTGTTGACTTTTTTCCCCCTCCAAAACGGGTGGGGGGCGTTAATTAGAGATGGGGCCTTAATTCGGGAAAAAACGGTATGTCAAATAATAGAAAAAACGATGTCATACTCAATACTGGGTCATGTGGGAAGAGGTGAGCGATTCAGGACCATCATGGTCCTCTTGTTGTAGGTTTAGCCCCCGTGTGGGTCACCAGTATTATTACAAGACAACAGTTTTCAAAATTATTAACAGATTTGGAACCCATCTTAAAATCATGCACCTGATTGGTTGATTCAGATCTCAGTCTTGAAATTGGCCAATCATAAGGTTTTATTGACCGACTGGTCTTCAGCCTTGGAACCAGCACCAGCCCAAGAAAGATTGGTAGAGATTGATTTTGATATGTTTTAATTTTTTTTCTCCAAAACTGAGCAGAAAGTAATGACTGTAAAAACTGAATACAGTGATTCATAATTGCAAAACTGTGCTTTAGGCTCTTGGCTAGGATATTTAAGTATTAAATGAAGATTTTTGTACATTCCTTACAGTTTGTTTACATAACCAAAGTTTATGTTTTCATGTTCAAGACAACATATGTTCTGATGGTACAAAAGTTGCAGTTGCCAAATGCATGGCATGAAGGAATTCTCAAATATATGTTTTGTATCAGGAATTTGCTTAATGTAAAAAAAAAAAAAAAAGTATTGTTTATTGACATAGAATGATATCTTCCTGTGTTTATAAGCAAGTTTAAACTTTGTTTTAAATAGAAATAATTTGTCTAGTAAGCTTGATAGAGGGACTTCGATAGCCGAGTGGTTGCTGACTTTGAATGACTTGCCCCTTACCATGCTGATTGCTGTGGGTTGGAAACTTTGCTGAGGAAGCCATACAGCTGGATGATGGTTCTACCTGGTTGCCCTTCTGTACTGAATTAATGTAAAGTGGGGCATGTTGGGTTTTCCTCCACTTTGAATAGCTGGAAAGTCACTGTATAACCTATGTTTGTGTCAATGTGACATTAACTCCCCCCCCCCCCCCACCGCAAATAAAAAAAGAAAAGAATAACTAGCTTCATAGGGAGCATTTCTTGCAGTCACTGAGAAACAGCACATTCTGTGAAGGTAGTTGTTCTCTATGGCTGATTGACTGGGTATTTAGTAAATTTGCCTCCATTGACTGATGTGGAAAAGTTACCACTTACTTGCATATAACAAGTTATGCAAATCAAAAAGAAACTGTACTACAGATGAACTTCGGTGGCTCGAACTCGGATCTTTCGAACACCCGGGATCGCTCGAACTCTTCGCCCGGTCCCGAATTTATGCCTTCTTTATTCTATATAGTTCTACCTCGGATCGCTCGAACTTCGAAAATTCGAACTCTCGAACTCATTTGGTGGTCCCTTCGGCCTGATTACAGTGATAATTACACCTATTCAGTCGAACAGACAATTTGTCGCCGGAATGGCTTGTGTTTACAAAGTTTTTCACACCTCTGCCTGACATTCCCCAAGCTTCCCCTTTAACCGGCGCATGCGTAATTTTCACACGCTTATGTAATTAGCGTCGGTATACGACAAACAAATTAAATAAAGTGACTTTCGTTCACTGCAATGCTTTAATGGGACTTCGAATAAAATTATTTAAAATAATTGAGCAATGTCTGTCTTTAATTTTTCTGCGTTAAAACGGGAGATCCGATATCAACTTTCATACTGCTTTAGCATAGCTAATCAAAGTAAATGACCCGGAAATGGGGAATAGCTAAGTCGGCTACTGGAACGCAATATATTTGATAATATTTGTGCTGGATTATGATTCATAAAGGTTTGCTTTTCATGTCTTTCTGTTTGATGCTGTCTTCAACAAATTCTTATAATTATATTAGTGTTTTATCTGTGTTTTTCTTTTTCGTATCTATGTCATGTTTGAAAATAAATAATAAAGCATATTTCAGCGTTCGTTTTTTATTTATCATCGTATCATACACACATTAGGTACAATATGACAATATATTACGATGTAAGGTCTGTAACACATTATGCCCTCGTATTCCCAAATTCAAAATGGCCGCCATTTGGATGGCTCGAACAACGGAAAACTCGAACTAATTTCCACGGGACCCTCGAGTTCGAGCCATCGAAGTTCGACTGTATGTTTAAGTACAGTGGAATCCCTTTCAATTGAACAGTTTCAGGTCCGAAAAAAAAACACTTCAATTTAGAGTGGTTATTTTCAATAGAAGGAGCTTGTTCTAGAGCAAGATAGCTTTTCCATCAGAGGGTTTTCAGGTTTCCAGTTTAGAGGGATTCAGCATTATTGAGTCAATGTAAAAATCAAAGATATTTTGTGTATGTATTTATACTGTGTTATTTTCAGAGTTTTAATGATGGAGCGGAACTGTTCCTTGATATACTTACAAAGGAGGAGAAGGAAGCCCTCCTTACACAGAAAATGCAGGCCATTCGGAAAAAGAATGACATACTGCGAATTAGACATGAGGTATAGTATTTAATTTTATTTTCAACCGTCCCGAAAAAATTGAGGTGGTGACTCTTTACTGGCTGTTGAATTTTTATTAGCCCACCATCATCAGATGGTGGGCTATTCAAATCACTCTGCGTCCGTGGTCCGGCGTCCTTCCGTCCGTCCGTCCGTCCGTCCGTCCGTCCTTCCGTTAACAATTTCTCGTTATCGCATCTCCTCAGAAACTACCAGGGGGATTTTGACCAAACTTTGTCAGAATGATGTATTGGTACCCTAGTTGTGTCCCCCTGAAAATCAGAATGGTTCAACAAATTTTTAGTAAGTTATGGCCCTTTGTTTATTTCTATAATTTACATAGATTTATATAGGGAAAAACTTTGAAAACCTTCTTGGCCAAAACCACAGAACCTAGGGCTTTGATATTTGGTATGAAGCATCATCTAGTGGTCCTCTACCAAGATGATTGAAATTATTTCCCTGGGGTCTAATATGGCCCCGCCCGGGGGTCACATGGTTTATATAGACTTATATAGGGAAAAACTTTGAAAAACCTCTTGTCCAGAACCACAGGGCCTAGGGCTTTGATATTTTGTATGTGACATCATCTAGTGGTCTTCTACTAAGATTGTTCAAATTATCCCCTTAGGGTCAAATATGGCCCCGCCCAGGGGGTCACATGGTTTACATAGACTTATATAGGGAAAAACTTTGAAAATCTTCTTGTCCAAACCACAAAGCCTAGGGCTTTGATATTGTAATGTAGCATCGCCTGGTGGTTCTCTACCAAGTTTGTTAAAATTATCCCCCTAGGGTCAAATATGGGCCCCCCCCTGGGGTCACATGGTTCATATAGACGTATATAGGGAAAAGCTTTTAAAAACTTCTTGTCAATAACCTACAACATTCAAATTTGGACCACATGTATGGTTTTGAGTGGCAAGATGAACCTTGACATGAGTTGACCTTGATTTTGACCTTGTGACCTACTTTCACATTTCTGTAGCTACAACCTTCAAATTTGGACCACATGCATAGTTTTGTGCACTGATATAAACTTTGACCTTGACATTGACCTAGTGACCTACTTTCACATTTTTGAAGGTACAGGCTTCAAATTTGGACCACATGCATAATTTCGTGTTTCGAAATGAAATTTGACATTGATTTTGACCTAGTGACATACTTTCACATTTCTCAAGCTACAGCCTTCAAATTTGGACCACATGCATGGTTTTATGTACCGAAACAAACTTTAACCTTTACATTGACCAGGCTTCAAATTTGGACCACATGCATAGTTCTGTATTCCAAAATAAAATTTGACCTTGATTTTGACCTAGTGACCTACTTTCACATTTCTCAAGCTACAGCCTTCAAATTTGGACCACTTGCATAGTTTTGTGTACCGAAATGAACTTTGACCTTAAGATTGACCTAGTGACCTACTTTCACATTTCTGTAGCTACAGGCTTCAAATTTAGACCACATGCATGGTTTTGTGTACCGAAACAAACTTTGACCTTTACATTGACCTAGTGACCTACTTTCACATTTCTCAAGCTACAGCCTTCAAATTTGGACCACTTGCGTAGTTTTGTGTACTGAAATGAACTTTGACCTTAAGATTGACATAGTGACCTACTTTCACATTTCTGTAGCTACAGGCTTCAAATTTAGACCACATGAATAGGATTGTGTACCAAAACAAACTTTGACCTTTTCATTGACCTAGTGACCTACTTTCACATTTTTGAAGGTACAGGCTTCAATTTTGGACTACATGCATAGATTTGTTTCTGAAGTGAAATTTGACCTTGATTTTGACTTAGTGACCTACTTTCACATTTCTCAAGCTACAGCCTTCAAATTTGGACCACTTGCATAGTTTTGTGTACCGAATTAAACTTTGACCTTAAGATTGATCTAGTGACCTACTTTCACATTTCTCAAGCTACAGCTTTCGAATTTGGACCACATGCACAGTGTTGTGTACGGAAATGAAATTTGACCTTGAGCTAGTCAGTAAGTCTTGAAATTTGGAACACTCAAAAATGGCACATTGGTGGGCGCCAAGATCACTCTGTGATCTCTTGTTGTGATCGCCCTGTGTCTGCCAATATCCGGCAATAATTTCACTGTAGTGGTCACATTTTCTTCCCTCATAACATTTTTCACTTGTTTGAAAACGAGAGACATTTCAGTGTATTTTTAGCTCACCTGTCACATAGTGACAAGGTGAGCTTTTGTGATCACCCTTCGTCCGTCGTCCTTCGTCAGTCCGTGCGTGCGTGCGTGCGTCAACAATTTCGTGTCTGCACGATAGTGGTTTCGTTTATGATTTTATTTTAACCAAACTTGCACACAACTTGTATCACCAAAAGATCTCGGTTCCTTTCTTGAACTGGCCAGATCCCATTATGGGTTCCAGAGTTATGGCCCCAGAAAGGGCCAAAATTAGCTATTTTGACCTTGTCTGCACAATAGCAGCTTCATTTATGATTTTATTTTTACCAAACTGGCACACAACTTGTATCACCATAAGATCTTGGTTCCTTTCTTGAACTGGCCAGATTCCGTTATGGGTTCCAGAGTTATGGCCCCTGAAAAGGCCAGAATTAGCTATTTTGACCTTGTCTGCACAATAGCAGCTTTATTTATGATTTGAATTTAATCAAACTTGCACACAACTTGTGTCACCATAAGATCTCGCTTCCTTTCTTGAACCGGCCAGATCCCTTAATGGGTTCCAAAGTTATGGCCCCTGAAAGGGCCAAAATTAGCTATTTTGGCCTTGTCTGCACAATAGCAACTTCATTTATGATTTGATTTTAACCAAACTTGCACACAACTTGTATCTCTACAAGGTCTTGATTCCTGTTTTGAACTGGCCAGATTCCTTCATGGGTTCCAGAGTTATGGCCCCTTAATAGGTCCAGAATTTGCTATTTTGGCTTTTGCAGCCATATAGAGACTTCATTTATGGTTTTATTTGATACAAACTTCCAAAATATCTTCAACAACAATAAATCTTGGATTCCATGGCAAATCAGATACAGTCGTAGGTTCCAGAGTTATTTTGATTACCTCCCCTGATTGTAATCAAAATGGATTTATATCAGTAAGTACTTATAGGACTTATTTGAAATTTCATTATTGTCATTAGTTGGACTGAGCCAATCAGGGTAGATAACTATGGACTGATTTTATGTCAAATTACCTCCCTTTATTTCAAATTAAAATGGGTATATCTCCGTAACTAATGAAGATACTGATCTGAAATTTCATTTATGTCAACAGATTTATTTGGCAGATCCTTCTTTTGTTCACTTACAATAATTTTTTTTTAATTACTTCCCTTTTACGTTACTATAAATAGCTTATTTTTAGTAACTTTTTAGCTCACCTGAGCACGAAGTGCTCAAAGGTGAGCTTTAGTGATCACCCTGTGTCCGGCGTCCGTCGTCGTCCGTCGTCCGTCCGTCCGTCCGTCCGTCCGTCGTCAACAATTTGACTGTTAACACTCTAGAGGTCACATTTTTGACCCAATCTTAATGAAACTTGGTCAGAATGTTACCCTCAATAAAATCTTGGACGAGTTCGATATTGGGTCATCTGGGATCAGAAACTAGGTCATCAGGTCAAATCAAAGGAAAAGCTTGTTAACACTCTAGAGGTCACATTTTTGGCCCAATCTTAATGAAACTTGGTCAGAATGTTACCCTCAATAAAATCTTGGATGAGTTCGATATTAAGTCATCTGGGGTCAAAAACTAGGTCATCAGGTCAAATCAAAGGAAAAGCTTGTTAACACTCTAGAGGTCACAATTTTGGCCCAATCTTAATGAAACTTGGTCAGGATGTTACCCTCAATAAAATCTTGGACGAGTTCGATATTTTGTCATCTGGGGTCAAAAACTAGGTCACCAGGTCAAATCAAAGAAAAAGCTTGTTAACACTATAGAGGTCACATTTTTGGCCCAATCTTAATGAAACTTGGTCAGAATGTTACCCTTAATAAAATCTTGGACGAGTTCGATATTTGGTTATCTGGGATCATAAACTAGGTCACCAGGTCAAATCAAAGGAAAAGCTTGTTAACACTGTTGAAGCCGCATTTATGACTGTATCTTCATGAAACTTGGTCAGATTGTTAATATTGATGATCTTAAGGTCCAGTTTGAATCTGGGTCATGTAGGATAAAAAACTAGGTCACCAAGCCAATCAAATGAAAAGCTAGTTTACACTAGAGGCCACATTTATGACCATACCTTAATGAAACTTGGTCAAATCTTGATGATCTATAGCTCAAGTTCAAATCTGGGTTAGGTGGGGTCAAAAACTAGGTCACTAGGTCATATCAAAGGAAAAGCTTGTTAACACTCTAGAGGCCATATTTATGACTATATCTTCATGAAACTTAGTCAGAATGTTAAACTTGATGATCTTTAGGGCAATTTTGAATCTGGGTCATGTCGGGTCAAAAACTAGGTCACCGGGTCAAATCAAAGGAAAAGCTAATTAACACTGTAGAGGCCACGTTTATGACCATATCTTAATGAAACTTGGTCAGATTGTTAATCTTGATAATCTTTAGGTCAAGTTTAAATCTGGGTCAGATGGAGTCAAAAACTAGGTCACTAGGTCATATCAAAGGAAAAGCTTGTTAACACTCTAGAGGCCACATTTTTGACTATATCTTCATGAAACTTAGTCAGAATGTTAACTTGATGGTCTTTAGGTCAAGTTCGAATCTGGGTCATGTCGGGTCAAAAACTAGGTCACGGGGGTCAAATAAAAGGAATAGTTAGTTAACACTTTAGAGGCCACATTTATGACCATATCTTAATGAAACTTGGTCAGAATGTTAATCTTGATGATCTATAGGTCAAGTTTAAATCTGGGTCAGGTGTGTTAAAAAACTAGGTCACTAGGTCAAATCAAAGGAAAAGCTTGTTAAGACTCTAGAGGCCAGATTTATGACTGTATCTTCATGAAACTTAATCAGAATGTTAATCTTGATGATCTTTAGGTCAAGTTCGAATCTGGGTCATGTGGGGGCAAAAACTAGGTCACCGGGTCAAATCAAAGGAAAAGCTAGTTAACACTTTAGAGGCTACATTTATGACCATATCTTAATGAAACTTGGTCAGAATGTTGATCTTGATGATCTTTAGGTCAATAGGTCAGGTGAGCGATACAGGGCCTTCATGGCCCTCTTGTTTATTTTTGGCTGTAGGGAAAAACCGAGACCACTTTCCTGTGGTACAACATGGATGGTACCTCCAATTTTTAGGCGTATTTTGACATATCTGTACCTTGTAAGAATTTTTTTTTTTTTGGTTAAATTTCTTCCCTTTGTTGTTCCTGTCCTTTGGACTTAGATATTTTTTCTGAGGACGTTCTTGTCCTCAAGTGCAATGATAACAGGTGAGCGATATAGGGCCATCATGGCCCTCTTGTTTTTACTTTCGAAAAAGGGTTGAAGTCGAAAAATGAGTAAATTATATGTCAATGTTTGATTTTGTTGAAATTTTGAAATATTGTGAATAATATAATGTTCTAAGCATGCGGTTATTTTTAAGAAAGTACTTTAAAAAAATTTGGAGATATTGCCAGAATAATAAATTGCAGGTAAGCTGCTTCGTTCAGTATATAAAATGTGATGGATGTTCAATGATATATGTGATAACTTATGGCTTATCAAGTATTGAGTATTTGTTTAAGTGCTTACAATTGCTATCTGTTTTTCAAACTGAAGAGTGACACACAGCATCTGTCAATTGTGTCCAATAAAAATTCAGTGAAATATGCCAAGTCTCTTGAGTGCAGTAGAAAGGAGAAAGTGTAAGGTGAAAGAGAGTTTTCTAGAAGCATTTTCTACACACCTGTTGATGTTCATTTCTCTGCGTACAATAACCTACCTGGAAAATAATAAATATATTATATAATGATAATATGTTCTTGTCTGTTACAGGAGATTCAGGCCGACAAGTGGAATTCTGGACCCATGTCAAGACCAAATGAGACTGGTGTACAGTCTCAGCCCCTAAAACAGACACAGGAACGTCCCCAGAGAGGGACACAGTCTCCTAAAAAGGAGATTAAGGTGAGTTGAATTTATTCCCCATTAATTTTATGAGAATGTAACTTTAAAATGTAAAAAAAAGATCCATTTCAACATCCTTTCATGTATAGTGAGGGGTAGGGTTATTGGAATATTCTTGTCAGTTGTTTGTTAGTTGATCAAGTACAATGAGCAACCAGTGCATCAATGTACACAGTAATTTATTTCTATTTGTTCAACGGTGGAAAAAATTCACATAAAGAAAGTGTGCTTGATGCAACCTCTGTAAGAGTTGAATCAGATCATGGAATTTGTTGATTTTTATGCACCAGATTAAAAATCGAAATTAAAAAAAGAAAAGAACAGCTTGTCTCAATTAAGAGGCATTTTGGTAAGCTGGAGTCCATCCATAGCTCTGCAAACTCAGGATATCTTGTTTTCTATTAAGGATTGAAAAACTAAGAGTCTGAGAAAAAAAGAGTCTTAGAACGTATCTTAACAGATCTTGTAATGAAGTTACTTTTCAGCCTCATAATGGAGAGGACAATAGATGGAGAGACAACAAGGACCGCTCAGAGAAATCCCCAGAGAAGAAGGCCCCTAAATCTGCCGCAGGACGCGGCAAACAGCTCGCTCGTATGAGCAAAGAAAAACTCAAAGCTCAGGTACATTGTAGCTTGACTTTGTGTGAAATTTGATATAAAATCTGTATAAAATTCTAATTAAACCAATTTCAGCTCTTTAAATGATGTATGATCATTAAGCATGAAGTTGTTTTTTCTAGTGTTTAGTTAGTGTTGATAATGTAAGCAAGATGTGTTCTGTGTACATTCTTAAAATGTCAGATTTCTTGAGTGTAACATGAAAAAATGAGAGCAAATTGAAATGCTTTTAGAAATTGACCTTAATTGAGTATTAAAGTAATGTTAGACTCACTGGACCAATCCTCGCCCAGAAAAGGCATTAAAATTGCAATATTTTTGTTGTAATACTGTAATTCAACCTCTTTGCCTCGTTTTACCCCCCGACAACAAAGTTGTAAGGGGGGTATACTGGTTTCAGGTTGTTTGTCTGTCTGTCTGTCTTTCCGTCGGTGCGTCCGTCCATCCGTAGACACAATCTTGTGCGCACCATCTCTCATCCCCTTGACACAATTTAATGAAACTTCACACAAGTGATCAGTAACAACAGTAGTTGTGCATGGGGCATGTTAGGTTCTTTCAGAATTTTTTTTTTCAGAGTTACGGGACTTTGTTTTTTGTTACTATACTACATACATAGACACAATCTTGTGTCCACCATCTCACCTCATCCCCTTGACACAATTTAATGAAACTTCACACAAGTGATCAGTAACAACAGTAGTTGTGCATGGGGCATGTTAGGTTCTTTCAGTGACAAAAATTGCAGAGTTATGGGATTTTGTTTCTTGTTAACATACTATGTACATACAGTCTGCATATGCAGTCTTGTGCGCACCTAATCTTCCGAACCCATGCACACAATTTAATGAAACTTAACACAAGTGATCAGTACCAACCCTAGTTGTGCATGGTGCATGTTTCGTTCTTTTAGATAAATATTCTGCATAGTTATGGGACTTTGTTTTTATGCCCCTGGCATCTACTGATATGGGAGGCATATAGTGATTGTCCTGTCCGTCCGTTCCTCTGTTCGTCCGTTCGTCTGTCCGTACGAGGTTAACCAAATTGGACATGTTTCGTCTGTCATCAATACCCCTAACTAGAATGACTTGATACTAATGCAGATGTATCCTGTGACCATTCCTCATCTTCAGACATCACCTGACCTCAGTTTGACGTTGACCTTGAACTTGACCTCCTTTTGGACTTAGGCTGCTTTGTATCGACAAGGATGCCACCGGGGGCATCAAGCGTTTATTGAACGCAGCTCCTTGTTTGTTACTATACTGTATACATACAGTCTATATACATACAGTCCACATAATTATGCAATCTTGTGTGCGTCAAATTGCAATGTACTGTGTCAGTGCATGCGGGGGGTACATTCATCACCTTTAGTGACTGCTGTAGTTAGTTCTACCCAGGCATTGCCCCATTCAAATGACCCAACTTAAAGTAAACACTTAAATCAGGGACTTTTGAAACCAGGCGTAACACCACTATAGCGTTTTCATTGTTTTTCCAGGAGGACAGGACCCATGCTCGCCCAGAGGTATTTTTTATGCCCCCGAAGGGAGGCATATAGTTTTTGAACCGTCTGTCAGTCTGTCAGTCTGTCAGTCTGTCGGTCTGTCCGCAATTTTCGTGTCCGGTCCATATCTTTGTCATCGATGGATGGATTTTCAAATAACTTGGCATGAATGTGTACCACAGTAAGACGACGTGCAGTGCGCAAGACCCAGGTCCGTAGCTCAAAGGTCAAGGTCACACTTAGACGTTAAAGGATAGTGCATTGATGGGCGTGTCCGGTCCATATCTTTGTCATCGATGGATGGATTTTCAAATAACTTGGCATGAATGTGTACCACAGTAAGACGACGTGCAGTGCGCAAGACCCAGGTCCGTAGCTCAAAGGTCAAGGTCACACTTAGACGTTAAAGGATAGTGCATTGATGGGCGTGTCCGGTCCATATCTTTGTCATCGATGGATGGATTTTCAAATAACTTGGCATGAATGTGTACCACAGTAAGACGACGTGCAGTGCGCAAGACCCAGGTCCGTAGCTCAAAGGTCAAAGGTCACACTTAGACGTTAAAGGATAGTGCATTGATGGGTGTGTCCGGTCCATATCTTTGTCATCGATGGATGGATTTTCAAATAACTTGGCATGAATATGTACCACAGTAAGATGACGTGCAGTGCGCAAGACCCAGGTCCGTAGCTCAAAGGTCAAGATCACACTTAGATGTTAAAGGATAGTGCATTGATGGGCGTGTCCGGTCCATATCTTTGTCATCGATGGATGGATTTTCAAATAACTTGGCATGAATGTGTACCACAGTAAGACGACGTGTCACACGCAAGACCCAGGTCCGTAGCTCAAAGGTCAAGGTCACACTTAGACGTTAAATATCATTTTTCATGATAGTGCATTGATGGGCATGTCCGGTTCATATCTTTGTCATTCATGCATGGATTTTAAAATAACTATGCATGAATGTGTGACACAGTAAGACGATGTGTCGCGCGCAAGACCCAACTCCGTAGGTCAAAGGTCCTAAACTCTAACATCGGCCATAACTATTCATTCAAAGTGCCATCGGGGGCATGTGTCATCCTACGGAGACAGCTCTTGTTTTTATATAAGAAAACCATTTGTATATTAAATGACATGACAAACATTTAGTCTGATCTATCAGTATTCTAAAAAACATATGAACTTCCACAAAAAGTATGAACTTTATACAATGGAAGGGATTAAAACGTAATACTGTAAAAACTAATGATGCAGCACTCTTGTCTGGAAGTTATGAGTAGGGTGCAGACAAAAAACGAAATTGCATAAACAACTTACTTTTAAATACATTTAAAATGAACTAGAAGTGATGATGATAAAATTGTCTGTTATTGTTTCGGCTCAGGAAGTAGCATTTCGAAAACAATTTTGACAGCCGGGGGCCGGCAAATATTTTCTGATATAAAATCATTATTTGGTCTGATTGTTTAAAATAAACTGCATAAAAAGTTAATACTATGTTTAACCTTTAGTTGTGTAACAGCTTTTAACCAGTGTTTTTGAAAATATTTATTTTAAGTTGTGTTTCTTCTTGGTCACTTTAACTTTTGGTTTCACTTTCACTTTTATTTTCGTCTGCTGTCTACCTTGACCAGAACTGGAAACTCTTCAAAAATGAGGACAGAAAGTGGGACACAAAGGGTACAAAAAAATAAACAACACGTGATAAAAGTTTGCATCTTTATTACACAGTCTGGCATCAAATTAAAAAGTGGGCGAGCATGTGCCTAGGCGAGCATAGGTCTGGTGACTTTATACAAATATTGTTCCAGTATTTCAGAGACATACTTACATAATACCAGATTTTTAGACCAAATTTTCATACTTAAATAGCTCAAAGTGTGATTTCATAAAAGCCAAAATAATGCTGTTTATGTATATGTAGTATATGTATATATTACAGCGCATGGTATGAAAAATTTCCCCTTACTAACAGTTGATAATTATTTATTTTATTTCAAACTACCTTCACTTACCATCCACCACTTCCTGTATGGCTTCAATGTTGATGCATTTTTTGGATGCGATACAAAATGGCTGACTGTTGCATGTTGGAAATGACCTTGACATTACACAGGATATGAGAATCTCTAGGTCACACAGTGATGTTGGACAGTCGAGAACCATATCCTTGCATGACGGGTATCAGCCTTTTCGAAGGCAGGGATCCCGAGAAAGTTCTGGGTCCGAGGGGAAGGGAAACGAACAAAAGGAATTTGATTCGAGAATTTTTCGTCGAAACCCGGATAAGCAGGTGACCTTTCAGGATGAAAGACAAGATTCCCCACCCAGAATGCAGCACAATAGAGATGGCATGCAGCCATACAGACGTCCCAACCAGCGACAGAATCGCAGAAGTTGGGACAACGATATCGAGAATCAGTTACCTCCAGAATTTATGAACAATCCACTTTTACGAAATTCAGGCGGACGTGGTGCTTTTAATCACCAGAATCAAGGAGATAGAAATGATCACCATTGGGATCAGCATGATGGTCGTTCTCAGCAACATGGTCGAAATGATCGCAACTGGGGACATAGTGATGGTGGTCAGCGTGATAGAAATTACCAAAGTAGAAATGATCGCAACTGGGGCCAGAGCGATGGTGGTCAGGGTGATAGAAACAATCGCCATTGGGACCAACATGATCGTAGAGGAAATTTCCGAAATGACCAAGAGGGCAGGGGAAATAACTCTAGGGGGAGAGGCAGAAATAATAGTTTTTCTGACGATCATGACAGACGAGAAAATAATTTTCAAGACAGGAGACGAAATCATCGCTCCTTTAATGAACATGACTTAAGAGAGAATAATTATGACAGGGGAAATAATCAAAGGAAAGACTATGACAGGAGGGACAACTATCGTGATATACGAGAGCAGTACAGGAAGGGAGATAATCCAAGAGACAGGCAAGGTTATCCACAGAATGGCCAGAATCAGCGAGGTGGCATGAATGATGAAAATAGACCACCTCCTGCCGAGAGAAGTTTCAGTAAAGAGGATGGTAGTGTTGAAGTAAGTTACTGTAATGAATATACTGTGAAATGATTTCACTTTTTGAGCATTCAGTTTCGTGGCTTTGGTAGAATAGGACATGAATTTGTGTATTTCAAGTTTTGAAATATTAAATACTGTAAACAGCAAAACTTATTTAATGGGATTTAATTTTGTTAATTGAAGTAACCACCAAATCCATGAAAATTCAACTCCCTCAAATAATAATGTTTTTACAGTTATAAATCTTTATTTTGAAAAATCGGGGATAATTTGCAAAAAATTTTCCGAAAATTTGGAAAATATTTGCATTGGCTTATAGGAAGCATTTTGATTCTTAATCAAGATGAGCGTTTTCCTCAAATGGTGGAATTATGGTACCACTTGTCGTTCCAGTTATTGTTGCAGCAGAATTAATGTTTCTTTTGGTACCTTTTCTGATGTTGTTAAGCATGGTACCTACCTTTCTCCTGTATAAATGATAAACAATACATGTAGATATTCAGCTATTTTAGCATGAAGTTTGAAGTGTTTTGATATGCCGGCATGATGTTTTTGCGGTTTCATGTGACTTATTTGTTGTGTTTATAGATTAAACATATTGATCATGTAAATGTATTTATTGACCTAAATAAGCAACTGGTGAGATAGAAGCATGTTATCTAAAATTTTGAGATGCTTATTTTGCAAGTTGTAGAGCTTATATTTTCAATGAGAAATTAAACGGAGAAATATTGCAAAATATACAGAAAATTAATGAGAATGTCTGCCAACCATTTAACCTTGAATACATTTGTTTTTGTTGTATAATGAGTTATTTTTTCCCCGAAGGTACTTATTTCTATATACAGTTGAACCTGCCTAGTGGCCACCTGTATTAAGCAGTCATTTGCCTTAAGCAGCCAGTCAGCTAACTTCCCAAATTGACTTTTGGTTCTATTTTTAACTTGTAATAAGTAGCCAGTATATATAGTCAAACTTTGCTTGCACGAACTTGATGGGACGAGCAGTATTTGCTCTAGTTATCAGTAGTTGTAGTCATCAGACAATTTACATTAAATTAAATTAAATTTTAAAATTTAATTTATTTAACATGGATTTTGCATGGACCTGACAGTGAGTTTGAGCAACAAAAGATTGACTGTATTATAATATCGTAACACTATTTGGTTCATAAATCGTTATTCTGCTGTCGGGCAGTGGTTAGAAAAAAACAACATTTGTCTTCCAGGGTCCCCCTCCTGACCCACAGTACAATTTTCTGTCTGATCGAACCCGGGACAAGCCTCGGGGTGATCTTAAGGACAAGAAACAAGGAGAGAAAGAGAATCGTAATGGAGACTGGAACAACAACAACAACAACAACAAGGAGGCGTCGAGGAGACATCCTAAGAATTTCGGAGGAACAGATTTTAACAGTGTCAAGGGTAAAATGAAGGAAGTTAAAGAGAGACAGGTTTGTTGAATTAATGATAAGTATTTTATGCTGGTTTATAATTGTCACAATTTGTTGGAAACTTACCTTTGAGGACTAACCCGCAAAATTCAGATCAAAGAGGCAAACTGAACTATCAGTTTTTATCAGTGAATTTTACCAACAGCTTCGTGTCTCTACACAAAAAAAACAATTCGAAAACTGTTTGACAAAAACCTTGAAATGTTATGCCCGCCAACTCAAATAATTACCCAGTACTTTTGTATCAGTGTAACTTTAAACAAACCAGTCACTGTAACTTCGGACAAACCAGTCAGATTCTATTGTGTAAATGATATGGTTTAATCTGTCCATAATTTAAGAAGATGGTATAAGGGTACAAGTACCTTGTCGCATCATATTTTCCCAGTGTATACTGAAGTTAGAATGTGATCTCAGCCATGGGAATGTTGAGGAATTTTGTTTTAGTGCATGGAATACCTTGAAGTAGTCAATACTTGTGGGGGACTAATTTTCATGGATTTCGTTGTTTAGTTACTCCACAAAATTTTATCCAAACACATACCATTTTCATACATATTATCTTCTAAAGATGAATTCCACAAATGGCCCTCGAAACTGTCTTTTTGGGCAAAACACAAAATTTTATTCCCATGAAATTAAATGATTTTACAGTATGTATTTTAAGAAATTATTTAGGTTGGTGATTGAAATATGCGAGAATTTTAAATCTTCAAAAAATGGCTATAATTTCTCAAAACACATCAAAAGGTGAAAGATATTGATACACCAGTATAAAGAAGGAGGAAATTTTAATGTTCTAAGAGCAGCAAACAAGCTAAAGGGAGCCTGTTTAAGTATAGTTATCAGCATTGTTAAATATTAGAAGTAGTTAAGGTTACTGGTATTGTCATACCCTTATACTGTACTTAATTGGAGTGAATTTACTGTAGATTTTGAAATATTCGTATTGGTTTATTTTCACTGATGTTCGCAAATAATGCCACTCAAAATATTAGTGATTATTAATTTGAATCATGCCCATAATAAAAACTTGTGAATTCTTAATACCGCATATAAAACTGGGAACCACCAAATCGCTAAGTAAAGCTGACACTAAAATTACCTGATATACGGTATAACTTATTTTAACACAGCTTATATTACTGCTCAGGATTGAGTTATATTGTTGTAGGAAATGCATCAGAGGTCACCTCCAAAAACAAAGATGGAGTTGGCGATGCAGATGACTGGACGTGAACGTCGGCAGTACACAGAATGGAGAAGCGAACGAGAAAAGGTGGACCAAATGAGAGTTGAACGAGCTAAAAATAACACAGGAGAGTGGAAACGTGCATGGGATGTAGAGAAGAGAGACCAGTAAGAAGTTTTTAGAGTTTATCTAACATAAATATGCCAAAAGAAAAGCAGAAAGGCCTCCATGACTGGGGGTTTAAGACTGCTGGCTTAGATTCACTTGCCCCTTTTTAGCCCGACTATTCAAAGAATAGGGGAGCTATCCTACTCGCCCCGGCGTTAGCGTTAGCGTGGGCGCCACACAAATGTTAAAGTTTGCGTACCACCCCAAATATTTTCAAAGTCCATTGAGATAATGCTTTCATATTTTGCATACTTGTTTACCATCATGACCCCAGTCTGTAAAAAGGAGGAGGCAACTCTATCAAGCATTTTGACTGAATTATGGCCCCTTTTCGACTTAGAATAAATGTTAAAGTTTGCATACCACCCCAAATATTTTCAAAGTCCATTGAGGTATTGCTTTCATATTTTGCATACTTGCTTACCATCATGACCCCAGTCTGTAAAAAGGAGGAGGCAACTCTATCAAGCATTTTGACTGAATTATGGCCCCTTTTTGACTTAGAATATGCCTATTGTAATGTTAAAGTTTTACTCATTGCTTATACTATCAGGCACTGAGAATAGTCGAGCGCGCTGTCCACTGACAGCTCTTGTTGTGTATTGAAGCCATGCTGGTGTCATTGGGGAAGGTTGGTGGTTCTATCCGGGTGCCTACCTTTGTCTGAAATAAATCTCAGAGGGATACCTAGGGTTTACAACTACATTAATAGTGAAAAAGTGGCCATACTTTCTAAATAATGTTGCAGGGACTTGTAAATAAAAAGCTCTGTCACTAACACCTCTTGCAGATTTTGTAACATGAAGTGTGTCAATAGTGATTTAAAACCAGTTAATGCATTAATAGTGATTTAAAACTGACCTTTCAGTAGCTCCCTATGCTTGAAAAATCACATGCATCTTTGTGACATTTATTCCCTATTGAAATGATGTCAGTAATACACACATGGTATACATCCTAATAATTTCAGAAAAGTGAAGTTCAGAAATTAGAACTTATATTAAGTTTCAAAATAAGTTTCATACAATTTTTAGAGTTGTACATTTCAGACCATCAGATGATGCATTGCATATGGAGCCGGCTAAGAGACCAGGTAAATGTATGTGAATGCTTTTTTTAGTTTTATTCTCCTTTATTTATATAAGTAAAACTAGATTATAGCTTCATTTAGACATTTTGAGCATGTTACTTTGAAGTTAAGAGAAATTTCAGGAGATTTAAATTTAGACAATTGAACGGTTAAGGAAAGATATTTGCAGCAAAATATTTGAAACTATGTTACTAGATATTATATTTTTTATATCTCATTTGGATACAGTTTATTGTATCTGATAAGTTTCCGTTTCCTTTAATTTTAAGGTAGTGGTCCGGTATTGACAGTCGGCAATTTCCCTGCAATTACGTACTCCGTTTGCCATTTTAGCGTTCTTCAGTCGTACACTTAGCTCATCGAACACATGGCTTTTCATCAAAACTGGATGATGCCAAAACTTCATACGGGGAGTACAAAATTTGTCGGAAATAATTTAAATGCCAATTGTCATTACGGATTCTCAACCTTAATAAGAATATCATGGACTTAATATAAAATTTCAAAGCTAACTGTCTGGTTTGTAGCGAATTTTAGTAGTGGAAGTGCATGCACTAGCATATGGTTAAGAGTTTCAAAGACAATTCCAATAAAAAAGTTTGAATGTATGGAAATGTCAGGACTTTATATTGGTTAGTTTAAGCTCGGAAATACATGCATGTAATATAAATACGTTAACAAATTATTATCTGAAACAAAATGAAATAGAATGTATAAATATATTTCTATGCACACTGTTTCAAGTAGGTATTATTGTTCGTGTTGTGCCAAGTTTTTGTTCGTTATATAAAATCAGTATTAAACAGGTGTGTTTCATTGAAACAGTTTTAGGATTTTCTAGTTTGACACAAATGAGTTGTAACAATGTAAATACAGTGGACATTTTGAATACCAGACCTTCCAAAAACCGGAAACTTCATAAAATCAGATGATTTTCATGGTCCTATTTTTCTCCTATTTTCTATATAGACCATACTTCTAAATACCGGAACTTCCAAATTCTGAACACCGGACAATATTTTCGTAAATTTGGTCTAATTTAATACAATTTTACTTCCAAAAATGGCACAATATGAACATGTAGATATTTGTTTGAATACAAATCTGTGCCTCTGGGAAAATTTCATCTGTGATTTCATTGTTGTCCAAATAGCATTGGCCGATTATTTTGACACGTATTAGAATCACAACCTGTTATTCAAAGGATCAAGCACCGCCAAATTAGATAATGATTTTTCATTAAAGAAATTATTAGCTTTTAAATTTTGATGTTTACAAATCTTCATGGACTTATAATTCTAATTGGGGCATAATTAAAAGCAAGCATTTAATTAAAAAAATTAATAAACCCATGTGAAGATTTAACTTCGGACAATGGTTTGATAATGTAATTGGTCAAACAGTTTCTCAAAGTGTCGCAACTTTACACCTGTATGTAGGTATGTAAAAAATGAGTAAACCTTTTAAAATCACAGCATTTTACGAAATCTTCATCATTTTCATTATTAAAATGACTAAGACAATGTATTAATATCGTAAAACTGAACTGGTCCTACAGGACAAAATATAAATAACTTGCGAGTCTAAACATACTCTAAATCACAGAGAACTATTTATTTATGGTATGCAGTTGTATTTGTCCAAAACACTCCGTACTTCCAAAAACCAGACTTTTCTTCTGGTCCCGAGGGTGTGTGGTTTTCGGAAGTTACACTGTATAGCATTTTACTCGCAAAGTATGTACTGTATAAGTGGAAAAGTATGCAATGTAGAATTATTCGTGAAAATTTCAGCCAGCTTAAATTTTGACGTTCACTAAGACGTGTCATAACAGTCAAGTAAAGATAAACAAAGTTAGCTTTAGCACTTCAGTTTCCAGGGATTTCGCAAATATTTCCACTTGCTATCTGGAATTGGCAAAAATTCGCAAACTTTTTGACCTGCAAATATATCCACGTATATTTTCAAATTTGTGTACTGACTTAAGCTACAGGAAAATAAATCCCCTATCAGATACTTAGCTCCTTTATAGAAATTTTGATATGAAAGTATAATGAACAACATAAGGCAAAAGAACTTTTTAGTCAGGTACAAAAAATATGCTAGCTTATCATGTTTTTAAGACTGTTGGACTGGTCCATGCTGTGTGAAAAGCCCAGGTTTTAAAACAACTGTTGGACTGGTTCTTGTTTTGTTAACCGTCGAGGTATTAAGACTTGGACTGGTCCGTGCTCTGTAAACGGTCCAGGCCGTGAGGCTGATGGACTGGTCTATGCTTCGTAAATATCCAGGTAGTAAGGCTGTTTGGAGTGGTCCATGTTGTCTAAACAGGTTAGTAATACTGATGGACTGGTTTTCATTCAGTAGACTCTCTGGATAGTAAGACTGTTATACTTGTCCATGCTCTGTAAACAGTCAAGGTAGTAAGGCTGTTGATCTTGTCAGTGCTTTGTAAATAGTCCAGACAGTAATTCTGTTAGACTGGTCCTTGCTCTGTAAACAGTCCAGGTTGAAAGACTTGGACTGGTCCATGCCATGTAAACAGTCCAAAAGTTGCCATATGTTCTTAATTGTGTTAGTTTGACTGAAGGTAATGGTCCTTAGTGACATTTGGCAATTATCCGTAAAAACCTGGAAAATGCTGAAATTGCGTACAGGGAATATGTAATTTGCCAGTTGTCATTACAGGGCCATTACCTTTGAAATACAACAATAAAACAAACAGTATATTTTTTTTAAACACTTCTTCTAAACTTACTATCTAATTTAATCAAACATGACTGGAAATGTCTTAACGCGGGGCGCCACATTCACTTTAGATAAAAAAGTGAAAAATAAGTAAGGTTAATAATCGTGTACTAACAGGTGTTTTTACTAGATCGGCCTTGTTAATTTGCACCCTATACCAGGCTACCCAAACTTTCTCAATAAAATAAATAAAACATATGTAGCATGCTAGAAAATGTATTTCAGTCAATTTTACTTATTTATTAAAGCTGGGCGAATAGGCAGTGGTAGATTTGACCGCGGGGAAAGAGACGACCGTCAGCGTGGCGACGCTCCTGGTACTATGAAAGGTAGTTGCTTGGCAACTAGGGCATAATTTACGCATGGCGTGTATATTGCATTCATTAGTGCATTAACACCGAAAGATTGCATAGTTTTGATTAATCAGAAAAATCCATGTAAACCGTTTATTCCATTCATTTTGTATGGATAAGGAAATATAACCACACATATTTATCGTTCTAATATTTCAAAGTATTAAACTAACAATGCAAGACTCTTAAAAGTGATTAGTTTTATTCCTAGGAAAACGTCTTTTCTCCCTTTTTCTGATTTTTCAGTCATTTGTTTCCGAATTCCAGTTCATTGAAGTGATGTACTTTTTAGTTTGAGATTCCAAGACCCTCCTGTTTGTCTGTCTCTGTTGTCCAGTTGGTTATTTACTGTCAGTTGTTTCCTTTTATTTGCATCTTTTTGACAAGTTTTGTTTTAACTACTGTATTTCCTACGTCAGTGATAGGAGCACCAAGGCTGACTCGAGCACTTTGTGTGTACCGGCTGTTTTTCCTTCTATTCTCTACGTTCAGATCACTTGAAACCCTGGATGTCTTGAGCCTTTTGCTCATTCCCTTGCAAATTTGAGCGATCAGTGTTTTACCGTATTATCATGTTAACACTCCCTCATTTAAATTTTGAATCATAAATCTTGCTTTGGCTTACTTGGGAAAAAAGAGTAGTTTGCTTAGTTTATTAGAAATTGGGTGGAGTTGATAAGGAATTGGGTGGAATATAATTATTAAGAATTGAGGTAGGGAGGTAAGAAAATTTTGGAGCTTGCTTAAATTCAATTTTAAACAGCATTGCTATGCTATATGGTCGCCACAGCAAAATCACTTGCTGAAGCAAGCTAAAGGTTAAATTCGGAAATGGGCATGTAGTTGGTTGAAAAGTGCTTCATAGACAGCATGGTGTTAAGGTGCAGATTAATTTTCCTCTGAACAGTACAACTTCCATTAAGGGACCACCAAAGGGAAGGGCAAAAAGTGGTCTCTTAACACAAGTGGTAATCTGAAGGTAACATAAATTGTTTTTAAACAACATATAAAAGGAATTGAAAAAGTCATCTCTTACTGCAACTGGTCACTTAACAATTAAGATTTGGTTGCTGAACAAGTTTGACAGTACTTGTGATAATTTGATTTCCTTATTTTTCTCATGCTTTCTGTGGTAATAGATAAGTTTGTTCATTAGTTGACCTTCTATTTCTATGTTTTCTAATGTGTCTGGTTTATTTCTTATTTTATGGAGATCTTGCTTATTTCATTGTGATCTTCCATGTGTTCAAATTTGTTTCGTCTGTTGCCATAATTATGCATTTTTAGCTCATCTGATTTTTTGGGGAAAAAAGACTAGTTATTGTCATCACCTGATCAGCGTCTTCGTTGCCTGGTTAAGTTTTATGTTTAGATCAGTTTTTCTCCTGAACTATCAAAGCTATTGCTTTAAAACTTGCAACACTTGTTCATCACCAATAGTGGACTCTGTACAGCAAAAAGCATAACTCCATCCTGCGTTTTGCAAGAATTATGGCCCCTTTTGAAGTTAGAAAATATCAGATTTCTTGGTTATAGTTAAGTTTTATGTTTAGGTCAACTTTTCTCCTAAACTATCAAAGCTATTGCTTTAAAACTTGAAACACTTGTTCACCATTAATAGCTGACTCTGTAAAGCAAGAAATGTAACTCCATCCTGCTTTTTGCAAGAATTATGGCCCCTTTTGGACTAAGAAAATCAGATTTCTTGGTTAAGTTCTGTGTTTAGGTCAGCTTTTCTCCTAAACTATCAAAGCTATTGCTTTAAAACTTGCAAAACTTGTTCACCATCAAAAGCTGACTCTGTACAGCAAGAAACATAACTCCATCCTACTTTATGCAAGAATTAAGGCCCCTTTTGGACTTAGAAAATATAAAAACACGGGTAGGACAATATTTCTGTTATACAGAGACAAAAAAATCAGATGAGCATCTGCACCCATAAGGCGGTGCTCTTGTTTTCAGAGTGATCTTACTTGCATCTTGGCAGTCTCACTTGTTTCCATGGTGATCTTGTTGAGATCATACATGCCAAGTTGTTTTTTTCATTTTATCCCTTGTTGTCTTTATTAATTGGTCAGACATGTTTGGTCAGTTGCAGAACTAAAACATGTTCTTATTCATAATGAATAATTACCTGCAGAGAACAGGTCAGTACTTGACAATCTGGGGACGCTGTTTATGGTAATTGACCGCTGCAAAAGGAGTGAAAATACTGTTGAAAAAGGCTTTAAATTATTACCAGACAAAACCAAGAAACCATGTTAAATGGTTTTGTAACTGACTCTTGAGTTATGTTGTACTGACTAAAAAATATATACTTTTTTCTATTTTTTCCGCATGTGCATTTGTGATTTATTATAAATTCTTGATTACAAGGGATCTTTGCTTTGTAATCCAGCATGGAAATAATGTAGAATGAGGAATTTTAAGGTAGTATACCCATAATGACATTATGTGAATCTCTGCCTTTACATTAGTGCGAGCTAGAGCTTTTTAGGCATTTTCACATATTATACAACTAACCAAAATTGCCACAGAAAATTTAGAATGCATTATGCTCCAATGGATCATTTCACATATACATCAGACCGAACCAATAAAATCAAAATGAAAAATTAAAATGAGTTACTGAATTCGTTCCAAAAAGATGAAAAAAGGACAAGCTTTTAAATAAGTTTATCAATTTACATATTTTTGTCCAGAGATATGGATTAGAATTTGGCATAATGTGGAAGCTCTATCTGATTCAGAAATGGAAAAAAAAAAGGCATCATCTTGCTTTTGGTTCAGACACGGTTTCTGTTCAATGTTTAAGCGGAATGGCCTTTAATGTAGCTCACACGAGCAATCAGAGCACACGGTTTTCTGTACTAAGAGGGAAAGCCAAAATGGCTTACAGTGAACACATTATTGAACGCATATTGTTGATTGTCATTATGACTCCACTGCCTAAAAAAAGGTTTTTTATGATTTGAGGATTCCATTTTATGACTGCATGCTTTTTTAAGCGCATGCTGTCTGAATTAAGAGTGGCTGTAACAGCATGTACCTAAAAGAAATACTAGTAATGCATTGTGGCATGCCAGTTTTTGGAAATGTTTATGTTTACTGTGGAATAAATGTTTCTTCTAGTTGTAGTTTTTAGCTCATCTGATTTTTTGAAAAAAAATGATGAGTTATTGTCATCACTTGAGCGGTTGTCGGCGTCGGCGTCTGCGTCGGCGTTGCCTGGTTAAGTTTTATGTTTAGGTCAACTTTTCTCCTAAACTATCAAAGCTATTGCTTTGAAACTTGGAATACTTGTTCACCATCATAAGCTGACCCTGTATAGCAAGAAACATAACTCCATCTTGCTTTTTGCAAGATTTATGCCCCTTTTGTACTTAGAAAATATCAGATTTCTTGGTTAAGTTTTATGTTTAGGTCAACTTTTCTCCTAAACTATCAAGCTTTTGCTTTGAAACTTGGAATACTTGTTCACCATCATAAGCAGACCCTTACATCAAGAAACATAACTCCATTTTGCTTTTTGCAAGAATTATTGCCCCTTTTGGACTTAGAAAATCAGTTTTTCTTGTTAAGTTTTATGTTTAGGTCAGCTTTTATCCTAAACTATCAAAGCTATTCCTTTAAAACTTGCAAACACTTGTTCACCATCATAAGCTGACCCTGTACAGCAAGAAACATAACTCCATCCTGCTTTTTGCAAGATTTATGGCCCCTTTTGGACTTAGAAAATATCACATTTCTTGGTTTAGTTTTATGTTTAGGTCAACTTTTTCTCTTAAACTATCAAAGCTATTGCTTAAAAACTTGCAACTCTTGTTCACCATCAAAAGCTGACCCTGTACAGCGAGAACATAACTCCATCCTGCTTTTTGCAATAATTATTGCCCCTTTTGGACTTAGAAAAATCATTTTCTTGGTTGAATATTATGTTTAAGTCAACTTTTCTCATAAACTATCAAAGCTATTGCTTTAAAACTTGCAACAGTTTTTCACCATCATAAGTGGACACTGTACATCAAGAAACATAACTTTGTCCTGCTTTTTGCAAGAAAGATGGCCCTTGTTAGACTTTGAAAATCATGGGTAGGACAATATTTCTATTATACAAAAAAAATCAGATGAGCGTCAGCACCCGCAAGGCGGTGCTCTTGTTTGAATAAAGATTTACCATTTTTTTTACCATTTTCCATTTCTGTATGGTCTTATTAAATTTTTTTGGTTGAAATCCTCGTTCGTTTAGTCCTCTGTAACTCAGTGATTGGTGTACTGGCGTCATAAGATGGTCATTTGTTCAGCCTTACAAGTGGCTACATTGTGATATCCCCGAAGAGACGTATTATGTTGTGATGCCGAGTCCATCTGTCCGTCCGTTGGCAATTTTGTGTCTGCTCTGTAACTCTTGAACCCCTTGAAGGATTTTGAAGAAACTTGACACATATGTTCACCACATCAAGATGATTGTGCAGAGCGCATGTTTCGGATGGCTGGCTTCAAGGTCAAGGTCACACTTATGGGTCAAAGGTCATATGACTTTGTTTCGTTTCTGCTCTGTAACTCTTGACCTGCTTGAAGGATTTTTTAGAAACTTGACACTGTTCACTGCAGCGAGACAATGTGCAGAGCGCAAGTATCTGATGGCTTGCTCAAGGTCAAGTCACACTTAGGGGTCAAGGTCATACCATTGGGTGTATATTGCTCCGCATTTCGGTGCTTTGTTCATTTTAAAAAAATAATAGTGCAATGGATGGGATGTTAAATGGAGGTCAGATGTAGAGTGCTTTACACATGTACTTCGAAGAACCAGGGGAAGCTTTGATATTGGAAAATTTTCTATATGTAGCAATTTCCAAAACCTGTATGACTGGCTTTCTTGTGGAGGAGTTGCCTGTAAGGGCTACGGATGGTAATTATAGAAATAGAATAACTGGCTACAGTTATCAGACTTGGCCAATACGGACAGAAGGTCCTCGGCTAGCTTTGCCTCTTCCAGCGTATTCCTGCCTTGCCTGATAAAATTGAAGGTGATTGGAAGGATACCGTAATGCCGAGCATAATATGTGAACTTGCAGAACTTGCCCATATTTATTACAGGTCCATTACATTAAATACACAAAAAGAAAATGAACTGGTTAGGTTTTACGGAATCATGGAAAATGAGGAAGAAACATTCCAAATCTTTCTTGAACCATGGAAAAATGAGGAATAAGCATTCCTAATCATGCATAGAAATCACTGGATTCATTGTTTTCATTTCTGTTTTTGTTTCCTGTGTTGAATAGATTGTCTGTCAAGTAACTTTAAACTTCAGCATGTGTTCACTTGTGCATTTTGGCATGGAAGTTTGAAGAAAAGATCCTTACTGGTCACAGACTTATTTAACCTTTAGCCTACTGGCGGCAAGTGATTTTGCCTTTGCAACCAGTGCAGACAAAGGTCAGCCTGCACATCCGTGCAGTCTGATCATGGTCTGCACTGTTTGCCATTCAGTCAGTATTTTTTGGTAAGCACCCCTTTTAACAGTTACTGGTACTGTCCAAATTGAATGATGGACCAGTCCATTTTAGAAATTTAGCAGGTAAGGGTTAAACAGAGTCTGCTATTGGTTTTGCTTGATTGCATTGTATATATTTCTGAAGGATCTCTTCATACAGATTTGATTAAGGTTCCAAGTTCTGGAACAAATAGAATTCATTGTAACTGTAATTGCAGATCATAGTAATGAAATTAGATTATACAGTTTACTAACTCACAGTTATTTATTACTATTAGATTTCATCTGTGATATATCTAAACATAAATGCTAGTCTGTTATTCATAGAAACAACCCTGTATGCTAGTATTATGATTATATGTCTGGTTATGGGAAAATAAGTAAGAGTATACATGTAAATAAAGGATTTTAAATTGAAACTAAATAGTAACCAAGTATTATATGATTTAAAATCGATCTTCTGTTTACATCTTACATGTTTATTTTTCTCTTCAGGACACTGAAAAATCATTTATATTATTGGATAACCAGTTGTCATAGATTTTTAGGCTACATCTGTTGACTTAATGGAATCCCAAGGAATGTTCACTTATCTTTTAATTTTGAAATAAACAAATTTGTCGCACAGAAGAACTGCCTTGCCAAAAAGCACGAAACCATATGTCAACAAATTCAGTGACTTTACAATATTGAATTGTAGAAAGAATGTTTTTGTAAAACTAGGGTTGATTTTGACTGAAGCATAACATGATCAGTAAGGACCAGGAATTTATCAGTTCTTTCTTTGAAACTTTGGTGTGAAAAGTCTGCAGGTATATACTGTCGTTTCTAACTTCTGGTGTATTTCCAGGTGTTGACAAAGATGAGAAAGAGAAGCCTGCTGGTGTAGGGAGGGGTCGTGGAAGAGGTCGCGGTAGGGGCCGAGGTCGGGGAAGAGCCAAGGAGAGAACTAGAACAAACTCTGACGAGGCCAGAAGGGTCGAGAACAACAACGACCTTCTAGTTATCAAATTCGATAAACACTCCGGGTAAAAGTGGGATGTAGAAGTGAATATTCTGACTCGGAAACTCCTATTATCACAAAAGAAAGCAAGGTCAGCGACCTCATTCCATAGCGGGCAGCCCACCACACCTGGCGATAAAGACGAGTTGTGGTGGGATGAAGACTTTGAAGACATTCCTCTCACAAGCACAGAACCAGACAGCGCTGATGCCTACATTGAAGATAATCTCAGTGACACACATGAAGACGAGTATCATGACAGTCAAGAACATGGTGATTTATAGAAGATGGTCAGTTTGAGGATATAGATGGTTACCATGGTCACCCAAAGGGTAGGTCAGAGCAGATCAGTCAAGGGGACACTGATGAATGGAGATTGTGAAACAGAGGAATTCTGGGGTAGTCAGGCATCAACTGACAGTGGCCGGCCTAGGGAGCAAGGGAACAAAAAGTCCAAGTGCAAATCATTCCTTGTCACCGGAAGATGCCTTAAGGTTAAATGTGAATCTCCAACAAAAGAACCTGAACCCAGATGCACCAGAGTTCACAACCTACATCACATTGTCACCCCTGTCACCAGAAATGATGAAAACTCCAGAAGGTCATGTGAAGGTTGGCAATTGGCAGAAGAAATGAAAACGCCAACAAGTGGAGAAAAGAATGTATCGTTTAAGTCTGCAAGTCCTGTCTCAAATGAAAATAGCCCATCAAGCCCAAGGGGTCTAAGGGAACATCTGAAAGTCTTCCAAGAAGAATAGAAAAAGACTTTGAATCATCTAACAAAGAGCAGGAACAAAGTAAGAATGACACTGAAGCCAAGGAAGATATGAAGAAAGGTGAAAAAGTGGATACAGATAATGTTAATTCTGTAGAGGACTCTAGTGAAAAGAGTCTGATAAAACTGATCAAAAGGAATCAGAAAATTCTCCAAGTGGAGAAGCAGTTTAAAAAAGTGAGAGCAGTTCAGGGGAGACTACGAGGAAAAGAGTTCTTCAGGGGAAACAACTGCTGAAGGAGAAAAGGAGGTAACTACAGAGATAACAGATGAGACCAAACAGCAGATGCCAAATCTGAACAAGATTCAGACAGTAAAGAAGGCTCTTTCCAGGGAGGAGGTAGAAAAGGTTGCTCAGGAGTCTACAGATAAGGTAGAGAGTAACAATGAAGGGCCAGAAGGGGACACTAAAGTCCCAGAAGAAGGTAAGATAAAAAGTTAACTTATAAATGGCAGTGCTTTCATTGTAATGTAGGAAAATATTCAACCGTGAAAGATGAGACACAATTTAATAAGTAGAATTTTGTTTCAGTTTTTGCCCTTTGCGTCTGTGTCAGATGGAAACATTTCTAATGAACTGTAATGACCAGCTCATTACTTTAAGACAAGGTATGAGCTGAGTTGGTAGCTGACATCAGTTAATAGCATTAAATGCAGGATATCCAGGTTCTGTCATGTTTTAATTTCATTTCAGTGACTTTTTCTGCAATTTTGTTTCAGAATTATGATGACCATAGAGCTTTAGTACTATATGGCTTCGAATTGCCTTTCTGGCACCTTGTTTAATTGTGACATGTTTATTACTCGGGATAATTATGTCATAAATTTTTTATTTGCTTCTTTACAACAATCAGCTTGTTAACATTATGATTAGATACAGTAACTGTTACTTTTATGGTGAGGTTTACAGTGCTGTATTTGCAAATACTGGTTTTTCAGGGGCAAAGGAGTTGGCGGACCAGGAGTCCAGCTAAAATCGTCATACGAATAGCATCATTGTTATTTTGTAAGTAAGGTTTATTACTATATGTTAGGCTAACTTGTTATAATTAAAGACTTAATAACCTGTTGGTGGTACAATGGTTGGCTTTGAATTACTAGCTTGTCACTTGTTGGTTGAGCTTTGCTTGTGCCATCACATGAGGAAGCCATCCAGCTTGCATGAACCACTGACATTCCACAAGCAAGCTGGATGGCTTCCTTGTGTGGAGGCACAAGCATGGCTCAATCCAACAAAATACAAAACCCTGTTTTCAACTCCAATCAGATATAGAAAATTATTCAGAAGTGATGTAATGATGGTGTCTTGATGTTCCATGCATAAAAAGTTCACTGTTTCAAATGAGTTTTCAGCCTTATTTATCTAACATTATTTATCTAACATCAGTTTTGACTGATACAATATTAGAAATGGGTATATGTATTTATAATTAAAGGGTCATTAAAACAATACCTTGATATGTTGTGGTGCATTCAGCTCTCATGGATTTTGCCTGGCAGAAACACACTTGGCACAAGCACCTTGTGAAATCCAGGCGTGCCAGTATCCAGCTGAGCCTAATTGATCTAGGTACTGTTACGGTAACCCTATTTTATTGCTGTGCTGTTCAGAACAATGTTAAGTAATAACTTCTTTGCTATTTTCAGCATTTGCAAGACCTGATGCTTTTTAAAGAGAAATTTTTTCGACATACTTGAACAAGGGATGAAGAAAGGAATTAAAT
The DNA here is from genome assembly GCF_021730395.1 of Mercenaria mercenaria. NCBI lineage: Eukaryota > Metazoa > Mollusca > Bivalvia > Venerida > Veneridae > Mercenaria > Mercenaria mercenaria. The sequence goes on along the minus strand of NC_069361.1, from coordinate 45,816,507 downwards.
GTTATAAATGTCATCAGATGACTTGAATGTGGTTGTTTTTTTGTTAAAAACATCAAAACAGATTATTAGATATAGTTCACAATGCTTTTTTTATCTGTATGACTTTCAAAGCTTAATTTTGATTAGTGCTGAATTTGTAAATTATATCTGTATTGTAGACACGTTTCATATTGTTGAGGTAAATTATTTGTTAAGTATTAAAATTTTGAAAATACTTAAGATTATACTGTAATCTGTAACTAAATACATACATGTATTTTGTAGCGGTATATCACCAATTCTTTAATTGTTTCACATAGTTAATGAGATAGATTGTATTTCAAACATAAATATTATTTCAACTTATGACGTACAGATTTTGAATTTTGTGCTTCTTTTTTGGCTTGCAAAAAATCGAGTAAGTGTGCGAAAAGCAAAAAAATATGTGTGTGATCACATCTTTATAAACATATTTTGTTATAAGAAGGGCAATTTAACTTCACAAAACTTACTGAAAGTTTGATTTCATTAACAAGAGGTCTTCTTTTTTTTGTGTTTTTTCCTTCTAACACAGTTTGAGTTTCACAAAGAATCGTCTACCCATTTCATTTATTCATAAGATTTAATCCAGTATTATTTTGTTTTTAACACAAGAAACAATTTTATGACTGCACTTTCATTAGATGTAGAAAAAGTATTACCTCACTGTACCATGTATTACTATCATTAATTGGTTGTGTTTTATATGTGTACTTTTAAAAGAATAATAAATGTTCAATTCAGTTTTGCCGGTACCCTCATTTGAACTTAAGAGCAAAAAGAATAATAAATGTTCAATTCAGTTATGACGGTACCCTCATTTGATTTTAAGAGCGAGTTTCCTTGTTCAGCTATTTTATCTTACCTCACAGTATTTTGAGCACTTACTTTTAAGCTGCTTTGAAGATCGAGGTTTGTAAATTTTCCGGGGATCAAATCTCGGTCTTCTGAAGCAGGTCTTTAAAAGAAATGTTCAGGATTAATGAAACATATCAATGTGTCCTCAATTACTTTATTAACAAAAAAGGCTTGTATGAAAAACACATTCTGTTGATAACGACCAAAAAACAAAAACAATGAAACTTTGAAGAAAAAAACGGTATTGTTGATTAAAACTTTATTATTTTATGTTTACCTGACATGATTACTTTGAAAAGAAGTTGCCCAATTGGAAAGGCAGTTTTATTGACTTGAAGGTAAAGGTATCTCGATTAATACATTTTGCTGCTTTAAAGGAAAGCATTTGAAAGAGTCAGATCAGAAGTGACATTAGAATGGTACTGCTGTAGAAGCAGACGTCATATTATTATTATGGGTGATAGGTTGGTTGTGACGTTACTAATTTTAAAAGTGTGAAGCTTAATAATAACCTGTATTAATAGAATTGTACATATAATCTATGTACAGATGTACAATAATGAATTTCTGGCCTAAAGTTTATAAAGTGCCTTAGAATGCTTAGAGACTAGGTAAATATCATTTGTATTCAGTGTAGTTATATTTTAATGGTTTCTTTGGATTATATTTTATAGGTTGTGTTGCAATACATTTGAAACCCACTTTTGGAGATATTCCTTTGTGTATCAGTCAGTAATTTGTTTGTAAGTTAGCCAAGATATTTAAAAAATTGTTTGATGTGGGACATTGTTGCCAAGCCAGTAAGGTCTTACTTTATCAGCTTTAGAGGTTGAAATTAAGGCTGTAGTCTTGCGAAAATATTGCTTAAATGTGGTATTTAAACAAAAACCATAGAAAATAAAGCATCTGGTGCTTAAGACTAAATTACATACTTGTAGCTTTGCTGAATACTGACCATCTGATAGTGAGTATTGCTTTTCAGTCGGCGATCTTTGCCACTGGCTTGACTAAGAGGCTTGAATGTTCTTCGAAGTTTACAGGGCGTTAAATTATTTTTAATTGATAGAAAAGTTCAGTTTTCTAGGTACTCTGATATGCATTTTTACAGAGTTACCAGTTACTACAGATAATTTTGTTGTACTGAAAATAAATTGGTGCTGTGTTTAAAATAATATGTATTATAAAATGACAGTTTTATTACTGGTAATAGATTTTTACACATGTTACTTACACCTGAGTGAAATACACCACTACTGTTGATCAGTCTGTTTATAACTTTTTGCTTATTTAATGAAATTGGATGTTTTGAAATATTTGAATTTTAAAATATTTATTGAAATATTGTAAAAAAAGTTTTAATTCTTGCCAATTTTTTGTGAATTTCTTTGCTTTTATGTTACCTCCTGTTTTCAGTGCTTTTGGTGTTGTAACGTTGAGAAGCTATTTTTAATTGTTACGTTAAGTTTTATAGCATATTTTGTTTATGAACAAAATGTATTTAAAACAAGAAACATCATCTTGAGATAAAATTAAATACCATAGTTACCATATTTAGCATTTTATAAAATCTGAAGCATTTACATATAAATGGATATAGCTTTTGCTTTTGTTTATGAAATTCTTTTTCTTGTACCATGTAAATTTTATTGTTGATGAACTTATTAAGTGTAATCGCATAGAAATTAAGTAGCTTTCAGGTTTAATTATATACTTATGGTTTTAGGTAGATTAAAGCTTTATAACTTATGGTTATAGGTAGGTTAAAGCTTATGTAAATGTACAAACTTGCTTTCAGAGACAAATTTAAGATCAAATTTTTATTACCTCCCTTTTTGTTTTGTTTTTTTTCTCCTGTATATATACTTCTTTTACAAAATTTTTGAAAATCATTATGTAAAAATACCCTTTTTCTGATGGACTGAAATATAGAAACCATTTCTGCCAGGGTTTCAATTCCGATTTTTGCTTAATACTTGAATAGCTGCAAGTTTGGGGTTAAGGTTTGTATGGGAAAAAAAGAGAAAAAAGTTTTGCTTGGTTACAGACATGTGGAAACAAGATCAAAGGAGATTTGTATGTAAAATAAATACAAAACAAAAAAATCGCAAAACTTGTGAAAATCTATCCAAAAAAATGACAACGAAAAATGATATCATATCATTATGGTTTGGGTGCATATATGAATTTGATTCAACATTTATTTGTGTAAATTTTGCATCGTTATTCTTCACCTTTAACATAGAATCTTCTATGCATTTACATTTTTAACCATTGTGTAAAAATTTCCGCATTTATACTCATTTTTTTGTATGACATACACACAACATGAATGATGTATGCTGTAGTGTGGGAAGTGATATTATTATTATATAAACTAGGCAGATTATATATGGAAATAAAAAAAAGATCAAAACGGTACTGGATTTCATGTTTTATTTTCTACATACTAATATAAAACGCACCAAATGATCCGCTAAACGGAATGTGGTACAGATTTCACTCTAAAGTTATAGCCCATTAAAGGCCAGGTTTGGATAAAGTTTGTCTGGATTACTATGATAAGTACCAATCCATGCTGAACATATCCCGACAATGATTTTGATGAATGTTTTTTTGTTCTTACTACTCCGAGTTACCTGCACAGCTTCTCTGAAAATACTAGATTTTAATAAACTTTGGGAGGGGGATGTAGTAGTATGGCTAAGTTTTGCAATTGTCAATGATTCCAATTTTTAGTAGAGTTCTTGAAGCTTTTTTCTGATAGTGTGTCAAGACTACTTTGTACTGCTAGTGAAATTTAAATGAAACTTTAATAGGAATACAAAATATTATAGGTTCCAAAGTGAGTGGTTAAGGTTGTTGACTTCTTTCAGTATGTGTCTATAGTTTTATTAGCAGTGCTCGTGTTATGGTGGAAGTCATCTTTCCCACTTGCTGATGGTTGATGGTACTGTTTTCTGTTTATGCCCCAAAAATCTGTTGAAGTCCCCTTACCTAAATGGGCCTTGGTTTCAAAATATTAAAAAAAAAAAAAAAAAAAAAAAAAAAAAAAAAATGTTCCACTGCTTCATCAGCGAAGAAAAGACTCTCAGAGCTGACTACTTTCCTTATGTAGCATCAATAGTCGAGTTGGTTGCAAAACATCATTGTCTGCAGTTTTTGAGCTGTGCCATAAGAAAACCAACATTGTGCATTTGTGATCAGCAGTTTTAGTGTTCCTGGATCCTATTCTATATGCTTAGTAGCCTATTGGTAGGGTGCCCACTTTGGTTCACTCTAGATGCATTTAAGGTGGTTATACAACTTGTCAGCTCTATCAGTGGAAAGTGACTGGATGGGGTATCGTGTCACATCTACTATGAAGTATGAGTTGTGCAGTCAGCACCTTAACCACTAAAGCATCTCTCCTTTTTTCCAACCATAGTTAAACTTCAGTGAACATGTACAAACGGGTTTCTTCGATAATGGTGCCACAGGACACACATCCATTAAACAGTTGTACAGGGCAGACAAGTTCAGTCTCTCTTGCTTGTCTACCACACAGCAACTGTACTAGTTAACTAAGACCTAGACTATTGACCACTTAATTGACAGGACTTTGGTGTTGACTTCAAACGGAAAAATGTAGTGGGTGTTGCAACAAATAAATAAACGGGAGCTATATAGCAATGCTTGACTATTTAAAGTCTTGTCACTTAAAAAAGATGAAAACTAAGACTAAACGAAGAATAATGGGTCAACATTTTGAGTTGTAAACTTGACCTCTATCAGGTTCGACATGGAGGAATGAAATGAAGTCATTACATAATTTTGGTATTACACGAGTATAAGGCTTTGACTTTGATGTTTTAAGTACATGTATTAAGGAGGTTTTGGTGGAATATAGGTGAAGAAAGAAGAAATTTTGATGTTTAGGAAACGTTATTATTAAATGTGGTAATTAAGAATAATATTACATTTGTGTCTTTCTGTATTGGCAGAGCCTCGCATTTTATTATTTCATTCAACTTGTTTAATAAATTCAATATGAAAAGACATTGAATTTCATGTATTATCCGCTATATATGATGTTAATTACACCAAAATAAATTACTGGGTTGTAAAAGGGGCATAACTCTGAGAGAAAAATTATAGAGCCTGCACACTATATCATATCATTACAGAAAACAAGTGTATAAAAGTTTTCCTCCATTCTCTTTTGTGATTACTGAGGTGACAACTTTCAACAAAATCTTATCCAAAAATTGCAAAGTTGAAATTTATGGAGCATAACTTTGCAAAAAAAAAAAAAAGCAGAATAGTAAGGAACATGTACACAGCATGCTGAATTCTCATGTGGAACAGGTCTGTAAAGTTTCAATCTAGTCACACTAATAGTTTCTGCGATACCAGTTTGCATACAGAGATCATCAAATCAGGATGCCAATGAAGGGCGAGTGCAACTGCCCTACCTTTTCTTCAAATAGTTTGGCTAAAGATAACAAAACTCGGTTTGGTAAAAATAGCATCTATAATTGCACAAGATCAAACTTCATAAAATTATAATAAAACATTTTTTTAAACAAAACATAAAAACACAATATGACAATACAATTAATGCATATGGCCCTTCGTATGACTATATATATATAATGGAATGGTCATTATAAAACGTTTTTTTATAATGGGTTAAAACAAGGACTTACATAGATTTGATTGACAGCTGTCTATTGAAATGGTAATGAAATCTAAGCAATAATAAACCTTTGTGCTACCCTGACAATGAAATCGTTCCTTGAGCACTGCTTTGGCTGTACTAAGAGGGAAAGCCAAAATGGCTTACAGTGAACACATTATTGAACGCATATTGTTGATTGTCATTATGACTCCACTGCCTAAAAAAAGGTTTTTATGATTTGAGTATTCCATTTTATGACTGCATGCTTTTTTAAGCGCATGCTGTCTGAATTAAGAGTGGCTGTAACAGCATGTACCTAAAAGAAATACTAGTAATGCATTGTGGCATGCCAGTTTTTGGAAATGTTTATGTTTACTGTGGAATAAATGTTTCTTCTAGTTGTAGTTTTTTTAATAAAGATTTACCATTTTTTTTTTACCATTTTCCATTTCTGTATGGTCTTATTAATTTTTTTTGGTTGAAATCCTCGTTTGTTTAGTCCTCTGTAACTCAGTGATTGGTGTACTGGCTTCATAAGATGGTCATTTGTTCAGCCTTACAAGTGGCTACATTTTGATATCCCCGAAGAGACGTATTATGTTGTGATGTGTGTCCATCTGTCCGTCCGTTGGCAATTTTGTGTCTGCTCTGTAACTCTTGAACCCCTTGAAGGATTTTGAAGAAACTTGACACATATGTTCACCACATCAAGACGATTGTGCAGAGCGCATGTTTCGGATGGCTGGCTTCAAGGTCAAGGTCACACTTATGGGTCAAAGGTCATATGACTTTGTTTCGTTTCTGCTCTGTAACTCTTGACCTGCTTGAAGGATTTTTTAGAAGCTTGGCACTGTTCACTACAGCGAGACAATGTGCAGAGCGCAAGTATCTGATGGCTTACTTCAAGGTCAAGGTCACACTTAGGGGTCAAAGGTCATACCATTGGGTGTATATTGCTCCGCATTTCGGTGCTTTTGTTCATTTTAAAAATAATAATAGTGCATTGGATGGGATGTTAAATGGAGGTCAGATGTAGAGTGCTTTACACCATGTACTTCGAAGAACCAGGGGAAGCTTTTGATATTGGAAAATTTTCTATATGTAGCAATTTCCAAAACCTTGTATGACTGGCTTTCTTGTGGAGAAGTTGCCTGTAAGGGCTACGGATGGTAATTATAGAAATAGAATAACTGGCTACAGTTATCAGACTTGGCCAATATGGACAGAAGGTCCTTGGCTAGCTTTGCCTCTTCTAGCGTATTCCTGCCTTGCCTGATAAAATTGAAGGTGATTGTAAGGATGCCGTAATGCCGAGCATAATATGTGAACTTGCAGAACTTGCCCATATTTATTACAGGTCCATTACATTAAATACACAAAAAGAAAATGAACAGGTTAGGTTTTACGGAATCATGGAAAATGAGGAAGAAACATTCCAAATCTTTTCTTGAACCATGGAAAATGAGGAATAAGCATTCCTAATCATGCATAGAAATCACTGGATTCATTGTTTTCATTTCTGTTTTGTTTCCTGTGTTGAATAGATTGTCTGTCAAGTAACTTTAAACTTCAGCATGTGTTCACTTGTGCATTTTGGCATGGAAGTTTGAAGAAAAGATCCTTACTGGTCACAGACTTATTTAACCTTTAGCCTACTGGCGGCAAGTGATTTTGCCTTTGCGACCAGTACAGACAAAGGTCAGCCTGCACATCCGTGCAGTCTGATCATGGTCTGCACTGTTTGCAATTCAGTCAGTATTTTTTTGGTAAGCACCCCTTTTAACAGTTACTGGTACTGTCCAAATTGAATGATGGACCAGTCCATTTTAGAAATTTAGCAGGGTAAGGGTTAAACAGAGTCTGCTATTGGTTTGCTTGATTGCATTGTATATATTTCTGAAGGATCTTCATACAGATTTGATTAAGGTTCCAAGGTTCTGGAACAAATAGAATTCATTGTAACTGTAATTGCAGATCATAGTAATGAAATTAGATTATACAGTTTACTAACTCACAGTTATTTATTACTATTAGATTTCATCTGTGATATATCTAAACATAAATGCTAGTCTGTTATTCATAGAAACAACCCTGTATGCTAGTATTATGATTATAATGTCTGGTTATGGGAAAATAAGTAAGAGTATACATGTAAATAAAGGATTTTAAATTGAAACTAAATAGTAACCAAGTATTATATGATTAAAATCGATCTTCTGTTTACATCTTACATGTTTATTTTTCTCTTCAGGACACTGAAAAATCATTTATATTATTGGATAACCAGTTGTCATAGATTTTTAGGCTACATCTGTTGACTTAATGGAATCCCAAGGAATGTTCACTTATCTTTTAATTTTGAAATAAACAAATTTGTCGCACAGAAGAACTGCCCTGCCAAAAAGCACGAAACCATATGTCAACAAATTCAGTGACTTTACAATATTGAATTGTAGAAAGAATGTTTTTGTAAAACTAGGGTTGATTTTGACTGAAGCATAACATAATCAGTAAGGACCAGGAATTTATCAGTTCTTTCTTTGAAACTTTGGTGTGAAAAGTCTGCAGGTATATACTGTCATTTCTAACTTCTGGTGTATTTCTAGGTGTTGACAAAGATGAGAAAGAGAAGCCTGCTGGTGTAGGGAGGGGTCGTGGAAGAGGTCGCGGTAGGGGCCGAGGTCGGGGAAGAGCCAAGGAGAGAACTAGAACAAACTCTGACGAGGCCAGAAGGGTCGAGAACAACAACGACCTTCTAGTTATCAAATTCGATAACACTCCGGGTAAAAGTGGGGATGTAGAAGTGGAATATTCTGACTCGGAAACTCCTATTATCACAACAAGAAAGCAAGGTCAGCGACCTCATTCCATAGCTGGGCAGCCCACCACACCTGGCGATAAAGACGAGTTGTGGTGGGATGAAGACTTTGAAGACATTCCTCTCACAAGCACAGAACCAGACAGCGCTGATGCCTACATTGAAGATATTCTCAGTGACACACATGAAGACGAGTATCATGACAGTCAAGAACATGGTGAATTTATAGAAGATGGTCAGTTTGAGGATATAGATGGTTACCATGGTCACCCAAAGGGTAGGTCAGAGCAGATCAGTCAAGGGGACACTGATGAATGGGAGGATTGTGAAACAGAGGAATTCTGGGGTAGTCAGGCATCAACTGACAGTGCCGGCCTAGGGAGCAAGGGAACAAAAAGTCCAAGTGCAAATCATTCCTTGTCACCGGAAGATGCCTTAAGGTTAAATGTGAATCTCCAACAAAAGAACCTGAACCCAGATGCACCAGAGTTCACACCTACATCACCATTGTCACCCCTGTCACCAGAAATGATGAAAACTCCAGAAGGTCATGTGAAGGTTGGCAATTGGGCAGAAGAAATGAAAACGCCAACAAGTGGAGAAAAGAATGTATCGTTTAAGTCTGCAAGTCCTGTCTCAAATGAAAATAGCCCATCAAGCCCCAAGGGGTCTAAGGGAACATCTGAAAGTCTTCCAAGAAGAATAGAAAAAGACTTTGAATCATCTAACAAAGAGCAGGAACAAAGTAAGAATGACACTGAAGCCAAGGAAGATATGAAGAAAGGTGAAAAAGTGGATACAGATAATGTTAATTCTGTAGAGGACTCTAGTGAAAAAGAGTCTGATAAAACTGATCAAAAGGAATCAGAAAATTCTCCAAGTGGAGAAGCAGTTGAAAAAGTGGAGAGCAGTTCAGGGGAGACTACTGAGGAAAAGAGTTCTTCAGGGGAAACAACTGCTGAAGGAGAAAAGGAGGTAACTGCAGAGAATACAGATGAGACCAAACAGCAGATGGCCAAATCTGAACAAGATTCAGACAGTAAAGAAGGCTCTTCCAGGGAGGAGGTAGAAAAGGTTGCTCAGGAGTCTACAGATAAGGTAGAGAGTAACAATGAAGGGCCAGAAGGGGACACTAAAGTCCCAGAAGAAGGTAAGATAAAAAGTTAACTTACAAATGGCAGTGCTTTCATTGTAATGTAGGAAAATATTCAACCTTGAAAGATGAGACATACAATTTAATAAGTAGAATTTTGTTTCTGTTTCTGCCCTTTGCCTGTGTCAGATGGAAACATTTCTAATGAACTGTAATGACCAGCTCATTACTTTAATCAAGGTATGAGCTGAGTTGGTAGCTGACATCAGTTGATAGCATTAAATGCAGGATATCCAGGTTCTATCATGTTTTAATTTCGGTGACTTTTTCTGCAAATTTGTTTCAAAATTATAATGACCATAGAGCTTTAGTACTATATGGCTTCGAATTGCATTTCTGGCACCTCGTTTAATTGTGACATGTTTATTACTTGGGATAATTATGTCATAAATTTTTTATTTGCTTCTTTACAACAATCAGCTTGTTAACATTATGATTAGATACAGTAACTGTTACTTTTATGGTGAGGTTTACAGTGCTGTATTTGCAAATACTGGTTTTTCAGGGGCAAAGGAGTTGGCGGACCAGGAGTCCAGCTAAAATCATCATACTAATAGCATCATTGTCATCTTGTAAGTAAGGTTTAGTGCTATTTTAGGCTAACTTGTTATAATTAAAGACTTAATAACCTGTTGGTGGTACAATGGTTGGCTTTGAATTACTAGCTTGTCACTTGTGGGTTGAGCTTTGCTTGTGCCATCACATGAGGAAGCCATCCAGCTTGCATGAACCACTGACATTCCACAAGCAAGCTGGATGGCTTCCTTGTGTGGAGGCACAAGCATGGCTCAATCCAACAAAATACAAAACCCTGTTTTCAACTCCCATCAGATATAGAAAAATATTCAGAAGTGATGTAATGATGGTGTCTTGATGTTCCATGCATAAAAAGTTCACTGTTTCAAATGAGTTTTCAGCCTTATTTATCTAACATTATTTATCTAACATCAGTTTTGACTGATACAATATTAGAAATGGGTATATGTATTTATAATTAAAGGGTCATTAAAACAATACCTTGATATGTTGTGGTGCATTCAACTCTCATGGATTTTGCCTGGCAGAAACACACTTGGCACAAGCACCTTGTGAAATCCAGGCGTGGCAGTATCCAGCTGAGCCTAATTGCAGATCTAGGTACTGTTACGGTAACCCTATTTTATTGCTGTGCTGTTCAGAACAATGTTAAGTAATAACTTCTTTGCTATTTTCAGCATTTGCAAGACCTGATGCTTTTTAAAGAGAAATTTTTTCGACATACTTGAACAAGATGGATGAAGAAAAGGATTAAATGGTTATAAAATGTCATCAGATGACTTTGAATGTGGTTGTTTTTTGTTAAAAACATCAAAACAGAATTATTAGATATAGTTCACAATGCTTTTTTATCTGTATGACTTTCAAAGCTTAATTTTGATTAGTGCTGAATTTGTACAATTATATCTGTATTGTAGACACGTTTCATATTGTTGAGGTGAAATTATTTGTTAAGTATTAAAATTTTGAAAAATACTTAAGATTATACTGTAATCTGTAACTAAATACATACATGTATTTTGTAGCGGTATATCACCAAATTTTTAATTGTTTCACATAGTTAATGAGATAGATTGTATTTCAAACATAAATATTATTTCAACTTATGACATACAGATTTTGAATTTTGTGCTTCTTTTTTGGCTTGCAAAAAATCGAGTAAGTGTGCGAAAAGCAAAAAAATATGTGTGTGATCAAGTCTTTATAAACATATTTTGTTATAAGAAGGGCAATTTAACTTAACAAAACTAACTGAAAATTTGATTTCATTAACAAGAGGTCTTCTTTTTTTTTGTGTTTTTTCCTTCTAACAGTTTGAGTTTCACAAAGAATCATCTACCCATTTCATTTATTCATAAGATTTAATCCAGTATTATTTTGTTTTTAACACAAGAAACAATTTTATGACTGCACTTTCATTAGATGTAGAAAAAGTATTACCTCACTGTACCATGTATTACTATCATTAATTGGTTGTGTTTTATATGTGTACTTTTAAAAGAATAATAAATGTTCAATTCAGTTTTGCCGGTACCCTCATTTGAACTTAAGAGCAAAAAGAATAATAAATGTTCAATTCAGTTATGACGGTACCCTCATTTGATTTTAAGAGCGAGTTTCCTTGTTCAGCTATTTTATCTTACCTCACAGTATTTTGAGCACTTACTTTTAAGCTGCTTTGAAGATCGAGGTTTGTAAATTTTCCGGGGATCAAATCTCGGTCTTCTGAAGCAGGTCTTTAAAAGAAATGTTCAGGATTAATCACACCCTGGTACCGGCGCTCCCAAGTACAGGTGGCACTCACACATACAGCGCTCGATAAGCGATTTTGGAGGAGCGGTGGTTTAAGTATTTCTTATTGTATCTCCGGTAATTCAAAACTTTTCTTAAAATGAAAGATATCTGCGCCCTGATGAATAATTGATGACTACGTTTTGTGAGTGTCACAACATTCCATCTTGAAATAAACAAAATACGGCGAGGTAAACGTGAATGTTTGACTCAAAAATGTCAAATGTCAAAAAAACACGTAAAATACTCAGTAAATACTCCAAATGTATTCATTTTTTATACAGTATCGTATAGTCATGTCTTCCTACAATAACCAGTTCAAATTTCAAGACTTAATTTGTTATATTTAAAGAATGACTCGTGTTTAAAGATGGTATGGGGTTTCAAAACGGCACTCACATGGCACAGGTGTTAATTTTTTTGGCGCTCAACAAGTACAGCTAGAGAAAAGTCTTCAGAAATGTAGACCTTGTTGTTGTTTACTCTCAGTGTTGTGTCTGTATATATGATCATAAATCTTTATACCGTTAAAAAACTGACTCTAGAAGTCGACCTTTTTTATGTTAAAACTTACGGCGACAATATTTTAACATTATTTTTTATGAAAAAAGCTTGGTGAAAACTGATAAATGCTGAAATTTGATATGTCCTAAGATTTCGTTGAAAAATGAAAAACGTGCTTCAAACATTCTCAGTGGGATCAGTGGACGGTAAGGTTTTGCAAGAAGATATGTGTGTGCTTGCGTGCGTTTGTGCGTGCGTATGCGTTTGGTTAAACGCCGTTACTAAACAATATTTCAGGTCAATCTCAACGTTTTGAGTACCAGTATAATGCTATGAGCATCCGTATGAAATATATATATGGGGCGTTCCATGAGAAAACCCGTATTAGTGACAAAAACTCAAAAATTGAGATAATAACATATTCATAAAGAACATTCTTTTTTCTTTCAAATCCGAAAATTTGAAGTGATTATCTTCACTACCTTAAGAGCTACAATGTTTTTAAGTTAGTCAACATGGGTATTTTGAGACGTGACGTTAAGAACGTCATGAAGCAGTATGACGTCGTTGTGCATGCCCTGTATTTTTCAAGTCATTATCGGAACAAATTATGCGTAACACTTACTTAACATCATAAATTTGAATATTTAGGAACAGTTTAAAGCGATTTTACTGAAAAATAAACTTAACCGTATATTTTTAGTTTCATCACAAGCCTTTTATCTACACACCTCTATATTTTCATGACGCATGGGTGCTTTGGAATTTCCGTTGCCATGACAACAGAAACAACATTTATATGAAAACTATGGTAGATTATGATTTGTCTTAGATGTCACAATTACAATATATTATTAGTTTCTATTTTCTGGAGCAACATAAGAAAAACAGCGATTTTTCAGTATTTTACACTACTAATTATACAACAGTTATATCATGTCACTAATACAGGTTTTCTCATGGAATGGCCCACATATATATATAGAGCCAGATCGATACTTTTTGTTGGGGTGTGGAATAAATGTTTGATTACAGAGTTAGTAAAACTCATTTATAACGGACTGACAAGTTTTCTATTCTTTTCTTTATTTTAACAACTTACCATACGCCTACATTGAATGTATAATAAATGTTGAACTTCTTACGAACAATATTTTACTTGTATTATTAGATTTAAGATTCAGTAAACACTCATAACAGAGAAATGGAAGATTTTTACGGTGGCTGATTTATACCATTTCATCAGTTCGTCACGTGACCCCGTCGAGAGAAAACACGAGAATTAAGAAAAGTTAAACGTGGAGTGTTTAGCGAGCAAAAATTCGATAACGTGTACGGAGGGAAAACACGATTATGGGGGGATGGGGGGGGGGGGGTGCTGGCGTTGAGTGAGATTCAAGATGTAAAGCGGCTGGGTGCCCGGGTGCCCACCAATGTTATGCCTTTCAAACCTCAACTCCTTGCTCGGAGCCCGCTGATCAGCCAGTTTTCGCTCGACTCCCCCCAACGATTTACATATTAAATCTAAACTTTTAGTCTGCGATTCTCCATAGAGAAAATACTAGGAATAAGAAAGGGCGGGAGCGTGGATTGAAAACATGATAATTAGTGAGGGCGCCCAAAATTAGCGGAAAGACGGAATGGCATATATCAGCCATTAAAGAATTTTTTTTAAAATGTCTGTTAGGTTCAAAAGACGCTCATATTTTAATATCTTATTAATTCAAGGAATTTATCAATTAATGAGTTCTTGTTTGGCTCTCTCATGAATTGATGTGAGTCATTCCGATTTAATAGCAGACATGAGACGTGATGACTAGTTCCATTAACTACTGTTTAATCCAACATCAGACTCTTCTTGGTGGTGTTATCTCTACCACACATAACTAACCAGTCCGATTCATCTCTTTTCTGTTGTAGTTGCCTTAGAGCTGACGATTTCTCCACATTTCTGAAGACCTTCTCTAGCTGTACTTGGTGAGCGTCAAAAAAATACACACCTGTGCCATGTGAGTGCCGTTTTGAAACCCCATACCATCTTTAAACACGAGTCATTCTTTAAATATAACAAATTAAGTCTTGGAATTGGAACTGGTTATTGTAGGAAGATATGACTATACGATACTGTATCAAAAATGAATACATTTGGTGTATTTACTGAGTATTTTACGTGTTTTTTTTGACATTTGACATTTTTGAGTCAAACGTTCACGTTTAACTCGCCGTAGTTTGTTTATTTCAAGATGAAATGTTGTGACACTCACAGAACATAGTCATCAATTATTCACCAGGGCGCAGATATCTTTCATTTTACAAAAATTTTTGAATTACCGGAGATACAATAAGAAATACTTACACCACCGCTCCTCCAAAATCGCTTATCGAGCGCTGTATGTGTGAGTGCCACCTGTACTTGGGAGCGCCGGTACCAGGGTGTGTTAATGAAACATATCAGTGTGTCCTCAATTACTTTAATAACAAAAAAGGCTTGTATGAAAAACACATTCTGTTGATAGCAACCAAAAAACAAAAACAATGAAACTCTGAAAAAAAAAAAAACGGTATTGTTGATTAAAACTTTATTATTTTATGTTTACCTGACATGATTACTTTGAAAAGAAGTTGCCCAATTGGAAAGGCAGTTTTATTGACTTGAAGGTAAAGGTATCTCGATTAATACATCCTGCTGCTTTAAAGGAAAGCTTTTGAGAGAGTCAGATCAGAAGTGACATTAGAATGGTGCTGCTGTAGAAGCAGACGTCATATTATTATTATGGGTGATAGGTTAGGTTGTGACGTTACTAATTTTAAAAGTGTGAAGCTTAATAATAACCTGTATTAATAGAATTGTACAATATAATCTATGTACAGATGTACAATAATGAATTTCTTGGCCTAAAGTTTATAAAGTGCCTTAGAATGCTTAGAGACTAGGTAAATATCATTTGTATTCAGTGTTAGTTATATTTTAATGGGTTTCTTTGGATTATATTTTATAGGGTTGTGTTGCAATACATTTGAAACCCACTTTTGGAGATATTCCTTTGTGTATCAGTCAGTAATTTGTTTGTAAGTTAGCCAAGATATTTAAAAAATTGTTTGATGTGGGACATTGTTGCCAAGCCAGTAAGGTCTTACTTTATCAGCTTTATGAGGTTGAAATTAAGGCTGTAGTCTTGCGAAAATTTTGCTTAAAATGTGGTATTTAAACAAAAAACCATAGAAAATAAAGCATCTGGGTGCTTAAGACTAAATTACATACTTGTAGCTTTGCTGAATACTGACCATCTGATAGTTGAGTATTGCTTTTCAGTCGGCGATCTTTGCCACTGGCTTGACTAAGAGGCTTGAATGTTCTTCGAAGTTTACAGGGCGTTAAATTATTTTTAATTGATAGAAAAAGTCCAGTTTTCTAGGTACTCTGATATGCATTTTTACAGAGTTACTAGTTACTACAGTTAATTTAGTTGTACTGAAAAATAAATTGGTGCTGTGTTAAAATAATATGTATTATAAAATGACAGTTTTATTACTGGTAATAGATTTTTACACATGTTACTTACACCTGAGTGAAATACACACTACTGTTGATCAGTCTGTTTATAACTTTTTGCTTATTTAATGAAATTGGATGTTTTGAAATATTTGAATTTTTAAAATATTTATTGAAATATTGTAAAAAAAAGTTTTAATTCTTGCCAATTTTTTTTGTGAATTTCTTTGCTTTTATGTTACCTCCTGTTTTCAGTGCTTTTGGTGTTGTAACGTTGAGAAGCTATTTTTAATTGTTACGTTAAGTAGTTTATAGCATATTTTGTTTATGAACAAAATGTATTTAAAACAAGTGAAACATCATCTTTGAGAGAAGAATTAAATACCATAGTTACCATATTTAGCATTTTATAAAATATGAAGCATTTACATATAAATGGATATAGCTTTTGCTTTTGTTTATGAAATTCTTTTTCTTGTACCATGTAAATTTTATTGTTGATGAACTTATTAAGTGTAATCGCATAGAAATTAAGTAGCTTTCAGGTTTAATTATATACTTATGGTTTTAGGTAGATTAAAGCTTTATAACTTATGGTTATAGGTAGGTTAAAGCTTTATGTAAATGTACAAACTTGCTTTCAGAGACAAATTTAAGATCAAATTTTTATTACCTCCCTTTTTGTTTTGTTTTTTCTCCTGTATATATACTTCTTTTACAAATTTTTGAAAATCATTATGTAAAAATACCCTTTTTCTGATGGACTGAAATATAGAAACCATTTCTGCCAGGGTTTCAATTCCGATTTTTGCTTAATACTTGAATAGCTGCAAGTTTGGGGTTAAGGTTTGTATGGGGAAAAAAAAAGAGAAAAAAGTTTTGCTTGGTTACAGACATGTGGAAACAAGATCAAAAGAGATTTATATGTAAAATAAAAACAAAACAAAAAAATCGCAAAACTTGTGAAAATCTATCCAAAAAAAATGACAACGAAAAATGATATCATATCATTATGGTTTGGGTGCATATATGAATTTGATTCAACATTTATTTGTGTAAATTTTGCGTCGTTATTCTTCACCTTTAACATAGAATCTTCTATGCATTTACATTTTTAACCATTGTGTAAAAATTTCCGCATTTATACTCATTTTTTGTATGACATACACACAACATGAATGATGTATGCTGTAGTGTGGGGAAGTGATATTATTTATTATTATAAACTAGGCAGATTATATATGGAAATAAAAAAAAGATCAAAACGGTACTGGATTTCATGTTTTATTTTCTACACACTAATATAAAACGCACCAAATGATCCGCTAAATGGAATGTGGTACAGATTTCACTCTAAAGTTATAGCCCATTAAAGGCCAGGTTTGGATAAAGTTTGTCTGGATTACTATGATAAGTACCAATCCATGCTGAACATATCCCGACAATGATTTTGATGAATGTTTTTTTGTTCTTACTACTCCGAGTTACCTGCACAGCTTCTCTGAAAATACTAGATTTTAATAAACTTTGGGAGGGGGATGTAGTAGTATGGCTAAGTTTTGCAATTGTCAATGATTTCCAATTTTTAGTAGAGTTCTTGAAGCTTTTTTCTGATAGTGTGTCAAGACTACTTGTACTGCTAGTGAAATTTAAATGAAACTTTAATAGGAATACAAAATATTATAGGTTCCAAAGTGAGTGGTTAAGGTTGTTGACTTCTTTCAGTATGTGTCTATAGTTTTATTAGCAGTGCTCGTGTTATGGTGGAAGTCATCTTTCCCACTTGCTGATGGTTGATGGTACTGTTTTCTGTTTATGCCCCAAAAATCTGTTGAAGTCCTCTTACCTAAATGGGCCTTGGTTTCAAAATATTAAAAAAAAAAAAAAAAAAAAAAAAAAAAAAAAAAATGTTCCACTGCTTCATCAGCGAAGAAAAGACTCTCAGAGCTGACTACTTTCCTTATGTAGCATCAATAGTCGAGTTGGTTGCAAAACATCATTGTCTGCAGTTTTTGAGCTGTGCCATAAGAAAACCAACATTGTGCATTTGTGATCAGCAGTTTTAGTGTTCCTGGATCCTATTCTATATGCTTAGTAGCCTATTGGTAGGGTGCCCACTTTGGTTCACTCTAGATGCATTTAAGGTGGTTATACAACTTGTCAGCTCTATCAGTGGAAAGTGACTGGATGGGGTATCGTGTCACATCTACTATGAAGTATGAGTTGTGCAGTCAACACCTTAACCACTAAAGCATCTCTCCTTTTTTCCAACCATAGTTAAACTTCAGTGAACATGTACAAACGGGTTTCTTCGATAATGGTGCCACAGGACACACATCCATTAAACAGTTGTACAGGGCAGACAAGTTCAGTCTCTCTTGCTTGTCTACCACACAGCAACTGTACTAGTTAACTAAGACCTAGACTATTGACCACTTAATTGACAGGACTTTGGTGTTGACTTCAAACGGAAAAATGTAGTGGGTGTTGCAACAAATAAATAAACGGGAGCTATATAGCAATGCTTGACTATTTAAAGTCTTGTCACTTAAAAAAGATGAAAACTAAGACTAAACGAAGAATAATGGGTCAACATTTTGAGTTGTAAACTTGACCTCTATCAGGTTCGACATGGAGGGATGAAATGAAGTCATTACATAATTTTGGTATTACACGAGTATAAGGCTTTGACTTTGATGTTTTAAGTACATGTATTAAGGAGGTTTTGGTGGAATATAGGTGAAGAAAGAAGAAATTTTGATGTTTAATATTTAATATTATTAAATGTGGTAATTAAGAATAATATTATATTTGTGTCTTTCTGTATTGGCAGAGCCTCGCATTTTATTATTTCATTCAACTTGTTTAATAAATTCAATATGAAAAGACATTGAATTTCATGTATTATCCGCTATATATGATGTTAATTACACCAAAATAAATTACTGGGTTGTAAAAGGGGCATAACTCTGAGAGAAAAATTATAGAGCCTGCACACTATATCATATCATTACAGAAAACGAGTGTATAAAAGTTTTCCTCCATTCTCTTTTGTGATTACTGAGGTGACAACTTTCAACAAAATCTTATCCAAAAATTGCAAAGTTGAAATTTATGGAGCATAACTTTGCAAAAAAAAAGCAGAATAGTAAGGAACATGTACACAGCATGCTGAATTCTCATGTGGAACAGGTCTGTAAAGTTTCAATCTAGTCACACTAATAGTTTCTGCGATACCAGTTTGCATACAGAGATCATCAAATCAGGATGCCAATGAAGGGCGAGTGCAACTGCCCTACCTTTTCTTCAAATAGTTTGGCTAAAGATAACAAAACTCGGTTTGGTAAAAATAGCATCTATAATTGCACAAGATCAAACTTCATAAAATTATAATAAAACATTTTTTTAAACAAAACATAAAACACAATATGACAATACAATTAATGCATATGGCCCTTCGTATGACTATATATATATAATGGAATGGTCATTATAAAACGTTTTTTTATAATGGGTTAAAACAAGGACTTACATAGATTTGATTGACAGCTGTCAATTTATTGAAATGGTAATGAAATCTAAGCAAGAATAAACCTTTGTGCTACCCTGACAATGAAATCGTTCCTTGAGCACTGCTTTGGCAATATATATATATACTTTTTTTTTTATCTTTGATTATAATACAATTATATTCCATCACTTCAACTCTTGGCAGTAATGGCAGCCAAGGAATATAAGTAGCTTACATGGCTGTCTGTGGAGGACAGATTTTTCTGAATCCTTAGGAACTGCGGGAATGAGAAACTGAACGCTAGCAAGGTTTCTTATCTGCGCTGTGTCAAGGGTTGGGAAAACATCTACCTGACACAGGCAGGCATGTAAAATCTTGTTTCCTGCTTATTATTTTCAAAGGTATTGTAAATTATAAAATCGTGCATGTAGTATATGATCTAATTAAAACAACACAATGCATAATTGCCGGTAGATATGTGTAACTTGGCTTTTCCCTAGCAAAAGATAAGGTTTTATATGACAGGGATATCCTTGTGTTTCCCTGCTAGGTAGACAAATTGAATTCTTGTAATTTCTAGCTTCTCACCCAAATGAATATTTACAACAAATTGACAGGGAGGTTCTTTGCCATCTAATTAAGATCCTTGATACAAGAAACATTTTGATGATAAAAATTTGAGCTTAAAAACATGTATTATCTGAATACATTTTGTGTAATATCATGCTGATGATATACTGTGTAATATAATGTCGTTGACATATTGTGTAATACAATGCCCGTAACATATTGTGTAATGCATGCAGTAGTTTGACATAATGCTGAAATATACGGATGCATGTAATATAGTGTGTCTCAGGTAATTATGTTTATGAAATACCAGTATACCCAATTTTGCCGTCTGCTTACAATATTTATTAACAACATCAAATAATATCAAACTTTTGGCAAAGCCACAAAATATACTTAATTGTCATTTTATCAACATTTAATGCCCTTCAATATTTTTCTTACAATAAAGTTGAAGGTGTTCATGTATAATGTAATATTGTACATGTCAGATTTTAAAATTTTCATCTTTTATCAAGGAAACAAATTTACAAACTAATATCAAGCCATGTTCACATGTAGCATCACAAATGTTTTATTTATCACAATGAGCTCTGCTTGAACCTGCATGTGTTTTCCATCAGCACATGCATAAGTAAAGTATTCTTCATGCAAAATTACAATTTAAAGTACATTATGTATAACAACACAGCATAAATTTTCAGTAAAAAATAGAACCATTCTAATCTGAAAACCCGATTAGAGAGATTCCACTGTAGGTCGTTTAGGTTTTTATTATACAAAATAATGTTTTTCTTCTTTCATTAATTTGGAAGTAATGAAAATTGCATGTATATAGATCTGTAATATATATATATATCAACTAACAGTAATTCCATACTGTTGATAAATATCTAATCAATGTCACAATGAAAAAATTATGGGCAATTACATGAAACAACTTCAAGGATGGTTGTTTGAAACCATTACTGTAAACTGGGTAAAATTCGTAATGGTTTTATATTGGTTAATGTTCACAAAAATTGCCACTCGTGAATTCAAAATATTCCTGTATATCAATCAGCATTGTGTCCTAAAACACAAATACTCGTATTTCTCTGATTCTTAACACCACAAAGTAGCTTTCTAACCCTGAAAAATGCTCAATAAAATGTGAAAAATACTATGCAAAAATTATCCAATCTACATTATGTTGAACATTTAGACATATAGCACATTTATCAATAATATTACCCAGAGTTCACACATCTTCTCATTTATCAAACCTTATTGACATTTCCTGTCTAAAGTTTAACAAGTTTCATTGTTACTTTTGTCTGTCTTTTTAGCGAGGGAAACAAGCTGTTTTTCAACAGTCTTACAGTTATATGTAGCAACAGTCCTAGATTTTTTTCTCATTATTTTCCTGCCTACTTATTCTTCTGAAGTAAGTGATAATTTCTCCTCTGCAACCGGTGACTGAGGATGAGTGACCTTTGCTCAAATTGGAACAGAAAATATTTGTTCAAATGAAGTACCAAACTGGAAATCCCTTGGGTCATACTAGTATAAAACCCTTCCAACCGGACTAGTGCACATTTATGGAACTACAACAGAAAGACTTTGTTGCTTGACAGTACACTTTTTCTGGCATTTATAATCTCAGTGCGTCATTGATACTGTTTCAGTATCATTCAGTTTTTAAGGTATTCCAGTATTTGTCAAATGTTTATTATCACAAGTGTGCCTAGAGACCAGAAGATTTTGTATTTCATCATTTGCAACATCTCAGTTTGTTGTCAATTTTGCATATATGCCACAATGACACTGATATCTCATAATATTTTACAAAATTGTGGCACTTTTTTTTGTATTATGCTTCAACTGTTCACATTCGTATTTTGGAACACTGCATGCTTTGGAACACGACTCGCTAACTGTATCTCGGACATCGCAAAATATGTACAGTACATGTCCGCCTGCTTTCACCCGTAATATTACCGCTACATCTACACCTATATTGCACTTTCTCAGGAGAAATGGCGTGTATTTCAAGATGGTCTTCCGTACCTCCTTCTATTGAACAGGAAGCAAACAAAGCTATGTTTCTCTGAAAAGGAGAAGTAAAGCAAAATTTTCACGCTTTGCTAAAATGTACTAACTCTTTTAATAAGGTCAAAGCAAAGGACTTAAATATTAAAGATTAATATTTTCGATTAATCTAGTTTATTCTGGTTACAATTTCTTTCTGGAAGGGTAGTTTCATATATACGGAAGTAATATATAATTCCAAGCGACGCTTAGATCGTTTCCATGGATACACTCGCGATATTTCACGGGATAGAAACCGGTATAAAAAGTCATGTGACCGCCACGTTGTCGCGCACAACTGATTTTGTAGAGGTCGAAGTAACATAAATTAAGCAAGTTGGTAGCAATGCCGGGTAGAGGGAGAGGAAAACGGATAAATTTGAGACGCAGACCCGGGACGATGGCACAGGGGGGAACAGGGCAGGGAGAAACGAGACAAGGCCTAAGAAAACGGCCCAGAGCGGATACAATAGAGCCCACCAGTAGTGGAGCCGGTCGGGAGAAACGCCGACAACCTGCCATGGATGACGGAACAGACCCGGATTCAGGTAATCTGATTTTGAGCAAATTATTCGGGCCTCACAAATATCGCATGATATTCAAAATAGAGAACATGTTAATGCTGAGAAGCCTAGCGGGCATGATAGCGCTAACTCGTCAGAAAACTCTGCGACCGTCAGTGCCAGGTCGAATTCGAACCAAAGCTTTATCAGCAGGGAGCAACAGCAAGCGTATAATGGCGACAAAACGTACATGAGGTCGGTATTGGACCTAACATCAAACTCTGATAATCTGTTGTTACAAGGTTATAACGTCGCACGCTTAGCTCAAGATGATATTGCTCTACACGTTCCCTCCAGCCTAAAACAAAAAATTTGTAAAGGCGAATTTGTGAATTTATCTTTACTCTTGAAGGGTGCGGTGGATCTTGCCGAATTTACTGCCGGTAGTACTTTAAGGTTATCAAATAACGGCACCATAAAATGCCGTCCAAAGGAATGTAGAGATGATATCGGCTCAGTAGAACGCTGGACAGATTCTTTCATTATATACATGTTAATTTACTTAACAGCTCATCCACATAAAATCCACGAGCTTTGACAATACCTTTTTATAATCCGTGAATGTGCGTCGCGTCACGGTGAAAAATTTTGGAAAGTGTATGATCAACAATTTCGCATGCGCCAATCAATAGTACCGTCGTCGTGGGCTATAATCAACCATGATCTTTGGATAAGATGTATGCCACTCGGAAATGAAATTTCAAAACAGTTCACGGTTGCACAAAAACCGGCAAATATTTGTTTACCTTTCAATAAAGGAACATGCAACTGGCAAAATTGTAAGTTCAAGCATGTCTGTTACCATTGCGGTCGTTCTCATACAATTCTTGACTGCAATATAAGTTCAAAACCTCAAACCGTGCAACAAACGTCACCGAACGTAAATTCCGGAGACCATGCATATTTTGGTAATTCCTTTTGGGGTCGTGGGTCATGGCGTGGCCAGCGCGGCTACCCTAGCAATCACCGAGGTGCAAGAAAAAATTGAGAATGAACCTGTAGTGCAAGAAAAAACACGTCAACTTAGCTAATTCATCAATAAAAATCCAAGCGTTAGAATTCTGGCTGAGAAAATATAAATCCTCTGATGCTAACATCTTTTTGAATGGTTTTAAATAGGGACTCGTCAAGCTCGTACGTCAAAAAGTCTTAAATCCATTTATCAATTATCGGAAGTGGCTCAACGTTAAATTCAAAAAGAAATTGATGCTGGCCGAGTTGGTGGCCCATTTGATAGCAGTTCTGTTAAAAACATTCAAATTACACCAATTGGTATTATTCCCAAGAAAACACCTGACGAATATAGGTTAATCCACCACTTGTCATATCCAGAAGGCCACTCCACAAATGATTTCAGTGACCCAAAATTATGCTCCGTTAAATACACAGAGTTCGATGAAGCGATTCAAATGATTCAAGATTTAGAGATTTAACTGTTATCTTTTCAAAATGGACATAAAAACGCGTTCAGGCTGCTACCTATTCATCCTGACAATTACGAGCTATTAGGGTTCAAGTTCAAGGACAAAATATATTTTTGATAAAGCTTTACCATTTGGCTGCAGTATTTCTCCGAGTCTTTTTGAAATTTTTTTATACTTTTTTAGAATTTTGTGTTAAAACAAGAACGCAGTCAAGTCACATGATACATTATCTTGACGACTTTTTAGGCGGTGAAAATAAGGAAACGTTTGTAAAGCAGTCATGCACGTATTTCAGTCAGTCATGCAAGAGTCAGGTGTGCCTCTCGCCGACGAGAAGACCGAAAGCCCAACTCAAGTAATGTTAGGTTTAGAATTAGATTCTCAAAAAATGGAAGTTCGAATCCCGTTCACAAAAATTACTGAAGTAGTTCAAAAAAACTGAAATCATTTTGTCCGAAAAGTTAGTAACATTAAAGAAATACAGTCCTTAATTGGGTCATTAAATTTCTGTTGCCGCGCTATCGCCGTCGGTAGACCATTTTGGGCTGATAAACTCTACTTGCGGCATAAAACAATCTTACAATCATGTCCGGGCGAATAAGGGGATAAAACTGGATCTAAAATGTGGTTACAGTTCTTTAAACAATGTAATGGAATATCAGTATTTCACGATAGATTTTGGGTATCTAATCATGAGCAATTTCACAGAGACAGTGAAATACACAGGCAACAATATACATCATCAAACGTATACTATTCTGCACATTAACATAACGTTATTTTAAACAACGTTCGGATGCTAAATACGTTTTTGGACGTCACAAGATCGTATAAAATATACCCATAACCCAACCCTCCCCCAAAAAGAAAGCTGGTTGTAACACAATATCTTTTAATGTACGTCCATTATAGATTTCAAATCAAAAATGGAAATAAACCGTAAAATATTATCAGTATAGCAGCTTTAACGTTATGATAATTCAGTTTTTCGACGAGTCTTCGGCATAATTTAGATCTACTTTACCTAAATAATTTTAAAAGTAAATAACATCAATGACCTCGAAATCAAACTATAAATAACTCTCCGCGATGTACATGTACTCTCGATTCCTTTATCGGGTACGCATTACACAGCTATGCTAAACAGGAACGGGAACCAAATGAATCTAATTTTAGATCCACGCATGCGTAGACACTGACACGTGCAGATTTGACAGATCGCGCGAGTTAGAGGGAGATAACTACTGATGCAAAATAAATGCATAGGTTGCTGACATCTTCGCTTTTCCGTACTTTATTTATAAATGGTCCCGTGTGTTCGGGATGAATACAACTTACTCGGGAAAATGAATGTACGAAAAACAAAGAAAAATGGAAATACAAGCAGATTTAAGTAAGAATTTTGGGGAAATAAAAATATTAAGAAATCTAATGTTATTTTTATTTTGTGGCGGAAAATTCTTATGCTTGGAGGCGATCGAGGGTATCAGATAGGAACAGGGGCATTAAATACAATAATTAAAATCTCTTTTGCATACACATGAGTCTCCAAGCCTGTCAGAGCTGTTAACTTTGAAGGCATTGGCCTCATGTGGCTAAAACATTATAGTTTTTTGGGACTAGGTTTTGGTTTAAGAACTGGCCAGAGCGAAAAGGGCTAGCCGTTCTTATAGTAACTCCCCCATTTTTATAGGAATATTTCGTAGTAGGTTTAGTAGGAATTACACAACGTTGCGCCAGTGGTTCTATATTGGTACCAGTGGGGTACCTGGTGTTATTATGGTACCATTGGGGTACCTGGTGTTATTATGGTACCATTGGGGTACCTGGTGTTATTTTGGTACCATTGGGGTACCTGGTGTTATTATGGTACTAACGGAGTACCTGGTTCTATTACGGTACCAACGGGGTACCTGGTATTATTTCATAGCACGAGAGGAGCGTGCTTGGTAAGTATAAATAATCGGGGGCGCAACGGGGATTGGTTTTCTTCATTATATGCCCTTGGTTGTCTCCATGTATGAGAATTTTTCAGTTTCAATAGCTGTTAACTATTGAAACTACTGCGGACATGACCATTTTGCTCCATTTTATTCTGAATTGAATCTGCTATGCTTAAATTAGAATGATGTTTTGGTTTACATGATATTATAATTTATTAAATGGAAAAAACTTATCACGGGTTTGTAGTTTTATGAAATTGAGTCCTAGAATAATAAAGATTAATATTTCCGATTAATCTAGTTTATTCTGGTTACAATTTCTTTCTGGAAGGGTAGTTTCATATATACGGAAGTAATATATAATTCCAAGCGACGCTTAGATCGTTTCCATGGATACACTCGCGATATTTCACGGGATAGAAAACGGTATAAAAAGTCATGTGACCGCCACGTTGTCGCGCACAACTGATTTTGTAGAGGTCGAAGTAACATAAACCCACCCACCGCACCCTCGAGATTTAATATTAATTTGGTTAAACCCAGGATTTATTTTTACCTTGTGTTAATAAAGATTGTCATAATTATTCTGTCGCCCAGTTTGCTTATATATTTCAGTTCATTGTTTAACGGGCAGGAAGCACACAAATGAGACATGTAAGCTATCGCACCAATTACGTATACAGCTGAACTGCTGCAGAATTGTGGTTAACCAAATATGGAACAATACAGAACTGAATAGCTTAAACTAATTGGAGTTACCTGGTGAATATATCTTGTCTGGATAAACATTACAGTATCAGTTCAGTGTGGTGTGAAAGCCAGCCTTGTAGGTTTATGTGTACAAGTTTTCTACAGTCTCGAGTGAAATAGTAATTTTACGCACCATGGGAACTCTGACAATATTTGAATATATGTTATGAAAATATTTCATGTATCTAAGAGAACTGAAATAAATTTAGGGTTGAAATAGAACAAACATTAACTCTAACAATTTATGTGTAGCTTCATGTGTGCTATATTATAGTAATACCGTAAAAAATCATATTTGTTGATCCATGTTAAATACATGTCTATTGATATTATTGATGCATGTTATATGATTTAATCATTCCTTTTTCATTCAACTTCTCATTATCTTCTTTTCCTTTCTTTGTCGTGTCTGCGGAAAATTCTTATGCTTGGAGGCGATCGAGGGTATCAGATAGGAACAGGGGCATTAAATACAATAATTAAAATCTCTTTTGCATACACATGAGTCTCCAAGCCTGTCAGAGCTGTTAACTTTGAAGGCATTGGCCTCATGTGGCTAAAACATTATAGTTTTTTGGGACTAGGTTTTGGTTTAAGAACTGGCCAGAGCGAAAAGGGCTAGCCGTTCTTATAGTAACTCCCCCATTTTTATAGGAATATTTCGTAGTAGGTTTAGTAGGAATTACACAACGTTGCGCCAGTGGTTCTATATTGGTACCAGTGGGGTACCTGGTGTTATTATGGTACCATTGGGGTACCTGGTGTTATTATGGTACCATTGGGTACCTGGTGTTATTTTGGTACCATTGGGGTACCTGGTGTTATTATGGTACTAACGGAGTACCTGGTTCTATTACGGTACCAACGGGGTACCTGGTATTATTTCATAGCACGAGAGGAGCGTGCTTGGTAAGTATAAATAATCGGGGGCGCAACGGGGATTGGTTTTCTTCATTATATGCCCTTGGTTGTCTCCATGTATGAGAATTTTTCAGTTTCAATAGCTGTTAACTATTGAAACTACTGCGGACATGACCATTTTGCTCCATTTTATTCTGAATTGAATCTGCTATGCTTAAATTAGAATGATGTTTTGGTTTACATGATATTATAATTTATTAAATGGAAAAAACTTATCACAGGTTTGTAGTTTTATGAAATTGAGTCCTAGAATAAAGATATTTACGGTAACAAATAATGTATAACCTCTTATAAATGACATTATATTTAAAGAAAACGCCTTTATACAAAAGCATATACATGTATTTTCTTTTCCCTTAGATACAAATTTTCATAAAATTTAAAATTTACATCCACACAGCAACAACATCTCTACAGAAATTACATTTTCCTCAGCCCAGAAGTGTTCACTGTACTTTTAAGATATTTTCTGGGTCTTGTTTCATAAGAGACTTTTCAACTTTTTAATTAAGAAATAAACATTATGATAATGTTACTTACATCTAGATCTACTTCTGTAGGCAGCCAGAGGCTGTATGAAGGGAACTTATCTGAGGCAACAGCCTCACTGGAATGATTTATGTACGAACAATGTGAAAAGTTGGCTACTCCCTGGGGACCCTGGAAATAAATATAAACAAAACTATACTTTGTACATGATCACAGTACTTGCTAAGTAAAAAAAATCAACTTAATACTGATTTTTTCTTACAAATATTCATTACAATGGACTAAAACTTGTTTTACACTAAGACACTTCATCTAAAACTTCAGACCAGTTCAAAACTTCAATATTTCTGTTAAAAATTCAAGAAGGTTTATAAAAGTAGTTACATGTTTATTTTTTTTTTATAGTGTAACCCCTATTGAAAGGGCCAGCTTAGTTGACTTATTAGACATTGAACAACATTACTTTCTGATTCCTATTTTTTAATGTTGGGCACCATGCAGGTAGGTATTTGGTAAACATCACTTACATAGCCGATAGCTTAGCCAACTGTTCTCTTTTCAGTAACAAAACCCACCTCTGGCAGGTCTGGACTTCCAGATTGTGTGGCAAGGGTCTAATCCACTAGGCCACCACAGCATTTGAGCCGCCCCATGAGAAAACCAACATAGTGGCTTTGAGTCGAACATGGATCCAGAACAGCCTGCGCATCCGTGCAGTCTGGTCAGGATCAATGCTGTTCGCTTACAGTTTCTCTAATTACAATAGGCTTTGAAAGCGAACAGCATGGATCCTGACCAGACTGCGCAGGCTGGTCTGGATCCATGCTAGTTGCAAACCCACTATGTTGGTTTTCTCATGGCGCGGCTCATTTGTATAAAGCTCAGATAAAAACACCAGTCTCATATCTTTAGCTTATGACTTGTAGTTACTGTGCACTGTTTTAAACTCAATGTCAAAACCTTTGAGAGCCTGGTCTCCATTATCTGAGGCAATGGTCATGATTAAAACTGACAAGGCAAGATTACTAACTATCCTATGACTACAATTTAAAATTACCTTCAAGGAGAATATGTACTACGGAAGCGATACAATACCGGTATTCTTGAAAATTCGAAAACTGTTAGAAAATATTGTCACCTTATCTCTGCACTGCCATAAGTCCATTTTTGGCAAAATTGAGATTTTAGTCTCATTAGGTATGTCTCTATCACCTTTGTATGGTTGTGAATTTGTGGGCTTGTAGAACTGACATAAACAGGCTAAATTGTAGTTCAACAAGGCTGTAAATAGTGCAAAGTCATTGACACTCAAATCTTTAAACACTGTCTTTTTCATTAAAGTATGGAAGAGCTAGTTACGGTAATGTGGAAATAAGGCAACAATTAATATTATATACTAACGTCAACATAGCTTACCTGCGGACCTTCTTGTTTGGATATGTTATGCAGTTGTAGCTGTAATGTCATATTCAGAAATGAGATTTCACTGCTAACATTTTTACGGGTATCTACAATATCCTGAGAGTTAACTAGAATGTCATGTTGTGTAGCGGCTATCTGTTGGTTAACTGCTTCAAACCTTGTATCTGAAGCATTTTCTATTGTTTTCACTTTATCTACGAGGTCCGACAAAATTTTCATTGTATCGTTACTGTCGTCAAACGAACTGAGCTGAAAATGATATGAAAATACATTTTGTACTGAGAATTAATAAACTACGTTCATACAGATGGAGTATGAGTACCTTTAAAAATGGCCTAACATAATGAAATTAAGTCCAGATGGACTTAACATTATATTAACTCTGATTGTAATTTGAAACAGTTAATATTCTTCTAAGACATAAAATTTTTCATGAAAAAAAGCTAAATGGCAAGAAAAATTTTAGTTTAACCATGACAAAATGTCCATCATTTCAAATGATAAAAAAAATAAATCAACACTTGAATAGAACGAGGTGCATAAACTGAGTCTAATAATGAAAATAAAGAAAAACATCACCGATGTACACGTGGTTAAATGTGTTATACAAGATGACAGACATTCTTACCAAAGCCTCCAGTCTTGAATAATCGCTTGTAAGTTTTTGTACTTTGGGTGTGAGGAGAGGATCAGGGTCATCTGAAAGATTGAAAAATAAAACATGTTGAAAATTTAGGATATAAAGACATGACAAAAGTAAATCCATCTATTATTGGATGTAGGTGCATACGGAAATATCAGGCTCAAGGATAACTGTACCATACATTTTAACATGAGCATTCCTTGGCAGAACATAAACAAAATGATTACACAGTTGTGATCTGTTAGACAATGCTGAAATTCCTGCACATTTCATGAAAATCTAGTGACACTGATCAATGTATTATTTTTGTATTTCACACAGTAAATATGCTAGAAAAGCATTAATGCATGTTTGTTTCATGTTATAGCATATCCAGAATCCCTTCGGATATGTTGGTTCTCTTGCCCTAACATGCTCAGGACCCATCCAATCTCGCGAAATTATGCATATGAAGATAAAAAAAAACATGCTTTATCCCTAAATAAATATGCAACATTGCAGCAATGTAAATAATCAAGAATGTTACTAAAGTAATTTTTTAACAGGTTCCATCCAAAACGCCCTTGAACTGCTTCAAGAAGCCTATAATTTACAGTGACATGAAATCATTCTCAGGTATGCCAAGTTCAAATAAACTTTAAACTTCCTTTCAATCAACCTTACTTTACGATATGACTATTATAGAAATTTGAATTTGAAACTTGAATTTGAACCCTAATTAATATAAATTGTACATGAAAGGTACCTTTTTTAACTTGATAGCAAACATCTGATAGTCTGAACTAAAACAAGGCTATGAGACACTTAATTCATACTAAATGAGCCGCACCATGAGAAAACCAACATAGTGCATTTGCGACCAGCATGGATCCAGACCAGCCTGCGCATCTGCGCAGTCTGGTCAGGATCCATGCTGTTTGCTTTCAAAGCCTATAGCAATTAGAGAAACCATTAGTGACCAGCATGGATCCTGACCAGACTGCGCAGATGCACAGGCTGGTCTGGATCCATACTGGTTGTAAATGCGCTATGTTGGTTTTCTCATGGTGCGGCTCATATATCATTATAATAATCTTAAATTTTTTTTAATTATATAGTCTTACAAATTGAATAAAGATTTAATTTTTTTACCTTTAGTCTGGTTATAAGTTATGACAGCGAACACACTGATGGCAATGGCAGCACATGTGAGAACAATGAGGATGATGAGCGCGCACTTCAGACAGCGAACCTGTTGTCTTAGACCCTCGCTTTCTGTTGATTTATTCTTGTTGTAGATACTCGGCATCGACTGGGTCATGGCATCATACAGAGGATTTACACGCTTTCTGAAAAAGAACAACACAGTAAGTATTATAACTGGTATGTATACAGAGGGGCTTCGGTGCTTCTTTCACTGTTCATGGGATGTCGTGATTTGACATGAACTGATTTGGATCAACTTAAAATCATATGAGCTGCACAATGAGAAAACCAACATAGTGCATTTGTGACCAGCATTGATCCAGACCAGCCCTTGGGCATCCGCGCAGTCTGGTCAGGATCCATGCTGTTCGCTAATGGTTTCTCTAACTGCAATAGGCTTTGAAAGCGAACAACATGGATCTTGACCAGACTGCGCGGATATGCAGGCTGGTCTGGATCCATGCTGGTCACAAATGCACTATGTTGGTTTTCTCATGGCGGGGCTCATATATTTATTTATTAGAATCAAAACATTTATACTAGCTATTACAGTGATACAGCCAAATTTTGAAAACAAATGTTCAGAACTTAATATGCAAGGGAGAGGTGATTCCAATTCTTTTCATACACAAGCTGTCTCAGAATAACTCTCCAGTATTGTACTGAAATAAAAAAATGTAACATAATACATGACAAAACATGCTTATACAAATTTTTGTGTTTTTTTGCTCTTTACAAAATATGACAGACAGGTTTGGTATTTCACATAAATGTTACAAAATTATATAACTTCAACTCTGTAAAATGTCATCTTCATCATTATACAGTGTTTTATACAGAGAACAATGGTAGTGACGAAAATATTTTTGTTTACCGTATCCTTCCAAATTAACACCCCCATGGGCTTTGCATTTTGTCAAAAAAAGAACACTTTTTTTTGGACCAAAAATGTTTTTGTAATTTGAAGATTTTATAAATTATTTTTCTCAGCTTTTTAACATGTTTTTATTACTTTGAAACTTTGAAATTGAAATTTACTGCATTTAATTCAATAACAGAGTATTGAAAATAGCAGCATAAATGAAATGAAAGAAGACAAACCTTTTATCATTACGATGGTTTACAATGTTTGCAGTGTCCTCCGTCTCTGAGGCGATATCAGTGGCTCCCCCTGATGACTGATAAAATTCCGAACGGGAATCCATCCCACTGTCCATGGGACATTTAGCGATACTTTTCCTGTTGGGTAACTCCTCGTACTGATGGCCATAATCTGCATAATCATAATTCTTGTTTTGATTCATTCCATCAATGTGTATATTCTCAAGGTCACCTACACCTGAAATAAGAACAAGGACGTAATCCATTAGGTGCGAAATCCATCAGAAATGAATGATGTTGGTGAAGTTAAATGAACAACAACACTGTCTGTTGTTTAGATTACCTGCTTCTTCATTTGATGTTTGTTCATTCAAGTAAATTGTTAAGTTCATTCTCTTACAACTAAAAACATTATCAAAAATATTGTATTTAGACCATATACTGGCCCCTTGGTATGTTATTATCAGCTTCAAATGTAAGGAGTAAGTGAAAGTGGTTGTATGTTTCTTCAAAATATTAAAAAAAAAAATAAAAACTTTGTGACCATCAGATTTTATTATACCTCACATAAATGTCCAATGCAAATTTCCCATCAGTTTAACTTGAATAATTTATCATATTCCCCAGTGATTTTATATCACATGCGCAAAATCATTATTTTCAATTTCTGCGCAGGTTATATGATCCAAAATTTCATATCACATGCACAACAGCGTTATTTTGTTTTTCTGCGCATGTGATATTATTTTTTCATATCACCCGTTGAGAGATTGAAACTTTTGCATTGATTAAAAGAGTGAGTCGATAAATTTTCAGACGAGGTGCTTATATAATTATACTTTAGGATTAAATTACCCTTTTCTGCTGCTCTTGCATGTGCGAACAGGGCCGAATTTTGTTTTTATGCTACGTGCAAAATATTTCGAAAACAATTTTTCATCAAATATTGAATCGAAACTACTATAAAAAGTTTGGAAATTATCTAAGAAAATGAGCGCTCACACTTACATGTTTCATTTAGAAAAAAAAGAAAGTTTATATTAGAATAAATATAGTATGTAAACGTCTCGATTAAATCTATCAAAAAAGTCTTATTACATGGCAAAGTCGCCACAAATTATAAGTGCTACCAAGAAAAGACTTTTTAATTCTGTCTTCTTTACTTGGTTAGTAATTACTCTTTAATGTTAAATAAATTACTATGTTGATTTTCCAGTAAATGCTTTGACCCTTACAATCTTTCGGTATAATAAAATAAATATTGCATTCCTGAGAGGGTGATACAAAAAATGTTCACCGCTCGAAATATGAATATAGACCTCGGCTGGCACCACAGTCAATATTCATATATCTCGCGGTGAACATTTTTCATATCACCCTCTCAGGAATGCAATATTTATATAATATACCATGATACATTTTTGTTTTTGATACTAAGGTAGTTTGGTGAAAAAGCTAAAAATAAATCAAGACAGGCTGTAGATTTCAATGAACCTACCATGAAAATGATTCACCGGACTACCAAGAAAATGACTGCCTGGGCTACCATTTTGACTCCAAGCCCCTGCACGGGGCTCCCTAGATGGCAGCAATGGAGCCAGACTGCCAAAGCTACTTGTTTGCCATGAATTGTTCATGCCAACATAATTATTCCTATTGCCACGGTTACTTAAACTATTAAAACCGTCAACGTAAGAGTATGACGGGGACACTACAAACTGAGATGGACTGTTTGACAGTTCCGGCGACAGCAAATAACTCCGAGAGTCCCGTCTCTCTGTCTGTACACGTAATCCTTTCATATTCCCATTCTTTCCAAATGCCATGCTCTCATTTAATGTACAGTTTTTATTTTTTCAGACTTCAATACTGTCATGAGCTTTACAAGATTTCCAAAAGTTGTCTATATTACAAACGTCAGAAAGTTCTAGTTTCAAAAACACAGGCAGTTAAATTTGTCTTTCAAAAGAACACATTAAACTTTCCCAACACTTCACAAGGAAATAATATCTTGATAAAAATGACCATTTCCCAAAAATGTATAAAAAATGCTGGAAAATTTCAAGTTTATACAGTTAATATTAAATTTCAAACAAAAAAACGCTCAATAATATTCAAACGGAAAAAATTTTTGGTGTAAATTTGATAGAGGCAAAGATTTCGAGGAATTAATTCAAACTGCCACAGAATATATAAAACACAGTCATATAGTTGAAGCGGAATGAAAAATCATCTAAAATGAAACAACAAAAAAGCTATACATGTACTCAGTGAAAGCTGAAGGAAAAATTGTACTAACCTTTAATGTATACCAAATTTGAAAATGAACATTTTTTAGTAGCAACTGGTTTCTTTGAACTCATAATTCTTGAATATACAGCTACACGACAATAACAGTTCACATATACTTAATAACATATACTTTATACAGTTTTAAAGCGATTAAACTGATGAGTGTCTACATTTCCTGTATAAAACACAAAATTTACATGTTGCCGACGGTGCATATGATTTAAATAATAATCTAAACATGGACCTTCCTTTTCCCTTTTGTCTGTAAAAAGCCAATGACCAGTATGGTTATTTACACTGGTGGCAGTATTTTGAAAGTCATTGAACTTTTTTAACAATTGTTATAATTTGAAAAATTTAATCTTTTAAGCATGAAATCCACAACCAATTAAAAAATTGTATCACTGAGTACAATTAGCATACAAACCAAAAATTTACTTTATAAGCAAAAATCTGTGTTTTTGAAAATAAAACCTTTTATCTATGTTTTCTCAAATATTCAATAGTCCAAAAGCACAATTTATTATCTCCTAACAGAAAATTATTTAAATGACCACACATTTGTATACTTTGTAAGCCGTGACTAAAATAAGTCTATAATTTTTTACATAAATGCAAAGCCTTGTCTCAAAAAAAATTAAACACCAGTTGCATATCTAACAAAGACTTTATTAACGCATCTCACGGACAATTGACACAGTTATTGTAACAACTTCTCAATAAGGGCTTTGACTAATGCATTAAGTGACTGACAAATAGTTCTCTTAAATAAAAGTCAATTATGGTATTAAGGACTAAGATTAAAGTACACCACATCATGGGGTCTACTTGGGAAAAAACAAATGCTAAACGCAAAACTGTCCTAAAAATACTGAAATAAAGAGAGAGGTATGACAGTGTTGCACAAAAACCTTAACCTTTACCCTGCTAAATTTTTAAAATGGACTGGTCCATCATTCAATTTGGGCAATACCATTTATTATTCGAAGGGGTGTTCACTGAAAATTTACTGACTGAATAGCGACCAGTGCAGACCATGATCAGCCTGCACAGATGTGCAGGCTGATCTTGGTCTGCACTGGTCGCAAAGGCAGAACTATTCGCCGCCAGCAGGCTAAAGGTTAAATTTTCAAATACACGTCATTACGTTTTATGTCAGCTTACTCAAGTACTGATGGTGACAGAATTTACTGAAAATAAAAGTAATATTTTAATAAGTACTCCATATTAGTTTTTCAAAAATTAATGTATGTATCCATATTATTTTTTTTGGCGTGAACCTAATTTTCAAAAAATATATTATCTATTTTCAGTATATGTTTTTTACTGTATATTAGGCCACTATAAGTTGATGAGAGCCACTGTACAAAAACCAATGTTAGAGCTTTGCAACCAGCAAATATTCAGATCAATGTGCACTTCCATATTGTTTGTTTATTAATTTCAGTAATTGCATGCAACTGATAATGAGAAGTATCTACGGTATCTAGTATCATCTGCATCCATGCTGGTTGCAGAGTCCTAAAACAGCAATGCTCAAATGATATTTTCCCCCACTTTCAGCATAGTAATTTTTCTTCTTTTGGATGTCCTGTTCTTTCCTACTGTAATAAATTTTCATATTTCAGAGCAGGGCTCCGGAAATTTTGATAACTCAATCGGTCCGACACGAAAATCCTGACATCGGCGCTACCCCACCCACCGCATTCCCAATATTACATATTTTGTAAAACGTGATAGTGAAAAGAAATAAGCATGTCATGCATTAAAACTGAGTTACCAGTCACCGCGCGTTACCATACAATGAAGACAGTTATTCAGTGTTATGTGTGATCGTTACTTTGTTTAAATTTCGATGTTTTTCCAAGATAATACGACGCATTGACACCGTGTGCGTAACTAGTCTAAAAGCCAACGCACGTGACTTCAATACCGTATACACGGCAGATACTTTGTGATGTTTCCTCATTCTTTGACGGAATTCTATAAAATACAATGCGTCAAAGTGAGTTACACGACACATATTCTCTGCTAAACAGCCTCAGTATTTAAAGAATACTCTGCCGCGGACCGAATGTGTACGTTATTTGAACGCTGAGATCGAATTTCCCTCATGTATAGTACCAAAACGTCACGCAGGTTGGCCACGGATATTTCATTTCACTTACGTTGTACTTCAATAAGCAACTACATTTTATAAAGTTATATGTTCTCTTCTGATGTAAACAAAATTTCATTTTGAAACGTTTTTTAAAAGACCGATTTGATAAACAGTGCCACTCCGGTTTTCTTTATCATTCGTGGTTGCCCGTCCATTTTTTACTTTTTTGTACAGTCGGGTTGCAAAGACGATTTTCTGCATTTGTTTCAACTGGAGCCCCAACAAATGAATCATGTAATTATTTCAAATCAAGTAATTATAAAAATTATTTTTATCGGTTTTCCGTATGATGTCTCATTAAATCCAAGACCTATAATGTACAATTATAGCTCTTTGATTAAATGCAGCGACCATTTGTTTGTTACCGTGATCAAACATAGCCTTTTGAAATAAACCATCCGTCGGATTCTAAATAAAAGAAGCTGATCCCCGTCGAAATGATTTGGATCCAGTTAGAAACGTTAGGAAACCAGTCAAAAATGTTTAATACACCGCAGTCGGCTGTCTGCAAACATTAAAGGATGTGCCGCGCGAGCACTGATTGCGTCACGCGCTAATTACGGACCGATTATCAAAGTGACAATCAGACCGATTGACACATTTATTGATTATCTGAAGGTGCGACCAACAATTTCTTACTTGGCAGGTGATCGTGTATTGAGATATAAGACCGAAATTTATACTTTTCTCCATTTTTACGGGACCGATTTTTTGCGTTTTTTCACTTCACGAATCGGTCTGAAAAGTCAACAAGAGGACCATGATGGTCCTGAATCGCTCACCTTTTCCCACATGACCCAGTTTTGAGTATGACGTTGTTTTTTCTATTATTTGACATAGTGACCTAGTTTTTGAGCTCATGTGATCCAGTTTTGAACTTGACCTAGATATTATCAAGATAAAAATTCTGACCAATTTTCATGAAGATCCATTGAAAAATATGGCCTCTAGAGAGGTCACAAGGTTTTTCTATTATTTGACCTATTGACCTAGTTTTCGAAGGTACGTGACCCTGTTTTGAACTTTACCTAGATATTATCAAGGTAAACAGTCTCACTAATTTTCATGAAGATCTCATGAAAAATATGGCCTCTAGAGAGGTCACAAGGTTTTTCTATTTTTATACCTACTGGCCTAGTTTTTGACCGCATGTGACCCAGTTTCGAAACTGACCTAGATATCATCAAGGTGAACATTCAGATCAATTTTCATGAAGATCCATTGAAAAATATGGCCTCTAGAGAGGTCAAAATATTTTAATAACTTTAGACCTACTGACCTAGTTTTTGACCGCAGTTGACCCAGTTTCAAACTTGACCTAGATATCATCAAGATGAACATTCAGACCAACTTTCATACAGATCCCATGAAAAATATGGCCTCTAGGGAGGTCGCAAGGTTTTTTATTATTTGACCTACTGACCTAGTTTTTTAAGGCACGAGACCCAGTTTCAAACTTGACCTAGATATCATCAAGGTGAACATTCTGACCAATTTTCATGAAGATCCATTCAAGGGTATGGCCTCTAGAGAGGTCACAACGTTTTTTCATTATTTGACCTACTGACCTACTTTTTGACGGCACGTGACCCACTTTCGAACTTGACCTTGATATCATCAAGATGAACATTCTGACCAATTGTTATGGAGATCCATTTACAAGTATGGCCTCTAGAGAGGTCACAAGGTTTTTCTATTTTTAGACCTACTGACCTAGTTTTTGACTGCACATGACCCTGTTTCGAACTTGACCTAGATATCATCAAGATGAACATTCAGACCAACTTTCATACAGATCCCATGAAAAATATGACCTTTAGAGAGGTCACAAGGTTTTTCTATTATTTGACCTACTGACCTAGTTTTTGACGGCACGTGACCCACTTTCGAACTTGACCTAGACATCATCAAGATGAACATTCAGACCAACTTTCATACAGATCCCATGAAAAATATGGCCTCTAGAGAGGTCACAAGGTTTTTCTATTATTTGACCTACTGACCTAGTTTTTGACGGCACGTGACCCACTTTCGAACTTGACCTAGATATCATCAAGGTGAACATTCTGACTAACTTTCATGAAGATCTCATGAAATATATGGCCTCTAGAGAGGTCACAAGGTTTTTCTATTTTTAGACCTACTGACCTAGTTTTTGACCGCACGTGACCCATTTCGAACTTGACCTAGATATCATCAAGATGAACATTCAGACCAACTTTCATACAGATCCCATGAAAAATATGGCCTTTAGAGAGGTCACAAGGTTTTTCTATTATTTGACCTACTGACCTAGTTTTTGAAGGCACGTGACCCAGTTTCGAACTTGACCTAGATATCATCAATGTGAACGTTCTGACCAATTTTCATGAAGAAATTTTGAAATATATGGCCTCTAGAGAGGTCACAAGGTTTTTCTATTTTTAGACCTACTGACCTAGTTTTTGACCGCAAAAGACCCAGTTTCGAACTTGACCTAGATATCATCAAGGTGAACATTCTGACCAATTTTCATGAAGATCTTGTGAAATATATGACCTCTAGAGAGGTCACAAGGTTTTTCTATTTTTAGACATACTGACCTAGTTTTTGAAGGCACGTGACCCAGTTTCGAACTTGACCTAGATATCATCAAGGTGAACATTCTGACCAATTTTCATAAAGATCCCACAAAAAATGTGATCTCTAGAGTGGTCACAAGCAAAAGTTTACGGACGGACGGACGCACGCACGAACGGACGGACAACGGACGACGGACGCTGCGTGATCACAAAAGCTCACCTTGTCACTATGTGACAGGTGAGCTAAAAATCGGTCCAAAACCGACAAACCGGCAAATTTCCGAAGCCCTGTTTCAGAGACCTGTCAGGATCGAAAGTATTTTCATTTTATTCTACAGTTACTGCTTTAAAAAACGTTCATCTTTTTTGACAAAGCATTTTATTCAATTATATTCACTTCTGGCAGGCAATTTTCTTGTTTACTAAAAAACCCGCCATAACCTAATAACAATAGATCAATTTAGCAGAAAATGTCAGCTGTACTTTAAGGAAACTGATGCAAATCAATCGACATTCTTTTTGTTTATTTTGATTCACTGCAACTGTTGAACTTTCCCTTTTTTGGAAGAAATGTTATACACAGTCTATATATACAGCAAAAACACCATTAAGAAGACAAAAATGTGTTTGGTTTTTTTTGTGCAGAGGCTTTTGACAAGGTTAATTTACTAAAAAAAATCTTACTGGAAAGATTTTTTTGTAGAGTGGTTTCTTCTCTATGGAGGTGTTTATTAAGAGGTTTTACAGTATGTTCAGCAATTTTTTTTATTTTTGGGTTTGTTGGGTTTATAGTCACCCTGACACAATTTAGGTCAAATTGGCAACTTTTCCATCTTTTACACTGTGCAGTAAGACCCAAAAGTGTCCATCTGAGCATTATTTTAGGCATAAGCCGGCACATGCGTAGAACCATCAACCTTCTGAAACCAGATTGATGACTTCCTCATTTCCTTAAAATGAGAGGCCTCTACCAGAAGTCTCTGCAAAGCAGAACTGTACTGCTGGAGTAGATCGAATGAGTGATTAATTGCAAGCTCAACCAATTTATTATTTGTTACTGTCACAACGTAATCCTTTCCTAAGCAAAAAGAAATTTTCCAAATGAAATGATCAGAAAGCTTAAATCATTCCAAGACAAAAAACTTTCTTGCTAGCTATAAGCCTCTTTCATAATGGAACTTTCTGTAACTCTGAATAAAACTCACATATTTCAATCACATCTTACTAAAAAAACTGACGTCTGATCTGATATAGTATATTACTTAGTATTACCAGCT
The DNA here is from genome assembly GCF_021730395.1 of Mercenaria mercenaria. NCBI lineage: Eukaryota > Metazoa > Mollusca > Bivalvia > Venerida > Veneridae > Mercenaria > Mercenaria mercenaria. The sequence continues at coordinate 45,775,795 of NC_069361.1, read as the reverse complement.
ACATTTCTTCAGAACAACTTGCCTACAAGATCGATGGTGAACAGCATTTAAGATTACTTGCTCCAGGGGAATACTGAACTCACATAAGCCAAAGGGGGTGGGTAACTATATAACTGGAGATACTTTAAAATTGTTCAGTCTTACAAAATTTATTTTAAATTGAGTTCTCAAATAAATCTGAGTAAAGATTTTACCTGCACGTTTATTACAAAATACCTGACTTTTCTGTAGATATACTTAAAAAAAAAAAACATTCCTGCCCATTCACAGCCCTTGTCGGGAGCCACAGAAATCAATATTCAGATGTAAGCCAGAATGATAACATTCAGTTGCACACAGTGATACCTAAAACATCTGTAATCCCCTAGGGGACAGAAGAGGAATTACAGAACAAAAATTCAATTACAGAGACAGCTTAACTTCAAACCTCCACAATGACATGTTTCGTCTCCTGACAGAATAATGGTTTTCTTAATAGAATTGTGAAACGAAATAAGAATTTTATGGAAACCTCACAGCAGATGCAAATTGCAAGAGGTGGGAACAGTTTTTGCTTCTTTTATGATTGTTTCGGAAGCAGAAGTCCTTCTTTTTTCTTACTAATTATTTTCAACTTCACTAAAATTTGTCAGTATTCCACTTAACCCTTACCCTGCTAAATTTCTATAATAAACTTGACAGTCCATTACCTGTTTAACCCTTAGGCTGCTGGTTCCCAGTATTCTGCCTTTGCAGTCTGATCATGGTCTGCACTGTTCGCTATTAAGTCAGCAAATTTTCAGTGAACACCCCTTCGAATAATAAATGGTATTGCCCAAACTGAATGATGAACCACTTCATTATAGCAATTTAGCAGGGTAATGGTTAAAGGGGTGCATACCAAAAAAGATACTGACTGAATGGCAACAGTCACGATCATGATCAGACTGCATGGATGTGCAGGCTAGTCATGATCTGCACTGGTTGCAAAGGCAGAATCAATCCAGTCCAGCATGATAAAGGTTGAGAAATCTAGCCTTTAAAGGTCATCAGTCGCTTCTGAGCAACACTTTTTTCACATTTTTCATACAGATACAGGTACAAAAAGATTAAAAGTGTAAATTAATAATTAAGTATAGTGTTAGATCCCTATTACAAATGCATGTTTTATTGAATTTTACACAATTTTGAAAATATTATCTTCTTTCAACATAAAATCATTTAAAAAGGCTAAGTACTTCTTTTTATTTCAATATTATAAAATTCTGGTCTTACGTTTGCATTTAACTGATATTTCAAGGATCTGAAGATCTGAAGCAAAAGGCAAGTTTTAGCCTCTGAACTTGTTTATTTTCAATCCTATGTAGGACAGCAACTGTTAAGACTTGACACTTTGATGAATCTAATTCAACTCTCTGAATCTTTGTTAAACATTGATTTTTGATAACAGAAAAATAAAATAAACATTCAAAGATATATAACACTTTAAAAGTGTTATCAAATGTCCCATGTATCAGTGTTCTAACAAAGTTTATTAACGAAAGTCGAATTATATTAATATTCAAGGGCATTAGTCATGAATAAAGGTCAAGATGCTTGTCAAAAAACATAAATCATGTGCATCCCTCTTCAAGAGGTTCTCCTTACACTGTAATTATAATGTAACCTCACTGTCAAGTGTTATCTCAGTACATATAGTACAAAAAAGTTCATGTTCAAGCCATATAAGGATTTTTTTAATATAATATAGATACGAAATGCCATGTTCATTTTCATAGTCCAATTTTAAAGGTCTTTTATAACCATAGGAATAAATCTATCACTACATCTCGGGACATGTTTCGTTTCTGTATTATTACTTCCCTTTAAGAAGAAAAGAATTTTATGTATTATTTCTATTACTTCCCTTTAAAGTTTTTTTTTAATGTGTGTCTGTTTTAGGAAAGTTTTTTTAAAGTCAACAGAACAGAAAATGTTTATTTCCATTTGTACAATATGAAGTACACTATCATATACACAAAAATTTCTAGGTTTTATATATTTTCCCAGTACTGGTATTATTACAAAAAGCCATGACCTCAACACAGAATATTTGGTCAATACACTAGAAAACAGTCTGAGATAATTGCCAATCTGCCAAATAGCAATACTAGTCAAGCTATAGAGACATGGTGCCTGCTGTAATGATCTGGCTTTTGCTGAATTTTTCATGACAGGACGATTCAGAGAATTACCACCCCACTCATAATGTTTCTTGATAAACAGAAATGACAAAAAACATGTAGGAGGTGAGTCTGCGTACAAGGCAAGTAAATTGTCTGTGTCAAGTTACTAAAGACAACTTCTTTAATACCATATTTTTCTCCACCAGATCCTCTACTTATGGTGAGAAGTTGTAGGTTAACTGTGAAATCATAATTTCCCAGTTTTGTCAAAGATGGCTATTTTGTTGGGACATGAATTTGTGGGTTATAAAATTATAAAATAAAAAAAAATAAAAGATAAAATAAATGGGAAGTTTGATTAAATTTCAAAGACTGACGATAAATATAATTTTCCCACAAATATTAACAATTTTCACAGTACTACTATAGAAATCCGAAGAAGACTTGGGGAACATTACTGAAATTAGCCTGCTGGTGGCAAGTTATTCTGCCTTTGCGCCCAGTGCAGACCAAGATCAGCCTGTGCATCGGAATAATAAATGGTATTACGCAAATTGAATAATGAACCAGTCCTTTTCAGAAATTTAGCAGGCTAAAGGTTACAATTTTAAGAAACCAATCCCACATCAGGAATGAAATAAAATCTTCTTAAATTCCTGAAGAGATGTTCATTATCCTTATTTGATGCACTCTGATTTACCAGATAAGACCCCTATAATTGCAACAGTGGAAATGAGATAGCTAAATTGATTTTTACTGTTCGCAGGAAACATAAATACAAAACAGAGAATGTTAATTGTGCTATTTATCTGCAAAATGTGCATGTTTAGCACAGTTTGTATGCATTATTTTATTGGTTGATGAAAATCTTCCCAATTACTTTGTATTCAAAGGGAGTTAACCTATCCTCAAAGATAAATCAATGCAGAAATCAGATACTTGCCTTTTTATAAAACACAAATAATTTACAATTGTATTTGCAGTTGGAAGAACTGGCTATAGTAGAAGAAAATTAACGTTATTAAAAGGAAGTGATGTAAATCTAGGGATGGCATAACAAATAATCCTTTAACAGCACTTGACTCAGATTTCAGTTAAAGACAATCAAAGACGTACATGTACTTAATCGAGGAAAGAAAAATGCTGTAATAAGAAACAAGTCCAATTTATTTAATGCAATTTAATTTTCTTGGTGCATCGCATCATCTAATTGATGACTGTAAAATAAAGTTCTGCATTTATAGCACTAAAACAATTGATTCTGCCTTTGTGACCAGTGCAGATCATGATATGCCTGCACCCCTTTTAACAGTTAATAGTACTGTCCAAATTGAAAAATGGACAAGTTCATTATAGAAATTTAGCAGGGTAAAGGTTAAAGTCACCCAAACGGTTTTCTGCAGGTGACTATAAATATTTTAGCTTACAACAAAACAATAACTTTTTTTATTAACTTATTTGACATTATCAACACTGATAGCTAGACTGGTTGTTACTGTATTTTACTCTCCCTTATTCACCCCCATCTCCTAGTAAGAAATAAAATCCAAAATCTAAATGAAGGCATATAATATATATATGTAACTTTATATTACAGACAAGATAATTTACAATCCTTATATTACAAAAGTTTAACAAGTGATGAGAACGATAAGTCAGCCTCAGTTCGTCAAGGTCTGAACTATTTCCTGTGAAAATGAAAGTAGAAAGTTTGCAATAGCCGTTTAGGAATTATGATAGACGACTAAGATTTTACCAGTTGATGACCCAAACATTAATTTGAATATTCATTCTAAAGGTTCATTACCAAACAATGCAGTTTGTTGCCATCCCTATAATATTAATATCACATATCTTCTTAAAGGGGAGTAATCAAAATAATAAAAATTAATATCATATCTTCCTTCTTAAATCTTAAAGGGGAGTTACTGAAACGATAATTTATTCATTTTGTTGGGTTTAACGTTGCACCAACACAATTATGTCAATTATGGTGACTTTCCAGCTTTGATGGTGGAGGAAGACCCCCAGATGCCCCAATGCTCGAACCCACATCGATGAGAGGCAAGTGATTTGAAGTCAGCGGCCTTAACCACTCGGCCATGGAGGCCCCTAAATGGTTTAGTAAACATAATGTATGTTATATCCTGCCAGAACCTCATAACACAATAATTTTATGCTGATAATAACAAGACATTGGTAATACATGTGAAATACTGGTGGATCTTTATCTGATTATGATCACCATGAGTGGAAGTGAAGTGACCGAGTGGTTAAGGTCGCTGACTTCAAATCACTTGCACCTCATCGATGTAGGTTCGAGCCCCACTTGGGGCATTGAATTCTTCATGTGAGGAAGCCATCCAGCTGGCTTATGGAAGGTGGTTGTTCTACCCAGGTGCCGGCTCGTCTTCCTCCACCATCAAAGCTGGATTGTCGCCATATGACCTATATTTGTGCCAGTGCGACGTTAAACCCAACAAAATTAATACTAACCATTTATTACATTTTTTTTCAGTAAAATTAATGAAGGATATCTGGTAAATTTTACAGTGAAAATTACAAGATACATTTTTTGCTGGAAGGAAACTTGGTAAAATTTGGTTAAAACCATTTAAAAAACATGAAAATAAAATTTGTTTGTATTACATGAACGATCAAAACATACTCATGCTAGATCATGTCATTCAAGTACAAAAGTCATTAAAATATTTATATGAACTGTAATTCAAAGACCTTGCCTACCTTTAAACTTCATAATTTCCAACCTATTCAACATCCAAATTGCATTTTTTTAACTTTCCATAAAAAAATCACACAAGCACTCGACTGATCACAAAAAGTTTCGCCTGAATAGTGATATAATGGGTGACAATCTGATACCCTTAGTAAACCAACCATTATATGTACTACAATTCACAGATGACATGAGTTGAAATATGACACCAAAAAAAAATATACTATGGTAAATACAAAATACAACAGGTGAATATAACAATAGGATGTGGGAGTGTTACCTAAAGTCTTGAGAGTCCACAGATAATGTTCGAGGCTGTAACTGCCTGGTTCACTACTCCCCTAGAGCATCCACAGCTAGATGACCTTGCGGTCAGACTAGGTTTTAACCCCAGATAAATAAAATTCTTTCATTTGCAGAATGTACCCAGTGGGCTAGTTGTATGTAAACCAGAACTGCCCATGAGACCGATATGTCCATATAGTATCATTCTGCTTTTATTAAAAATTTTGTCCAGATTGTTTCTCTATTATAATATCAATTTTCATTGCATTATTAAACAGTTATTGACACAGTTCACAAAACATATATGATAAATTATTCATTACTTAAATAAAATACACCCACAATGATATTACCAAATATCAAACAGAAATATCTAAGCACTTCAAACTGAAAGGGCAACTGTCTACTCTGGTCAACTGAGATAATGTTTCTTTGTAAACTGATTTATATTAAAGGTACACTAAAACCAACGTGACTGCCTCCATGCCTTAAGAAAATTATCGCACCTAAATTATGCCAAACCTATTTCATGTACCTAGATATCATAACATGTACGGGTCAATATTCCAGTGTACTGAAGTAAACAGTACACGATTAAATACATTTATCGTTTAACTTACCAAACTAGCCTTTCAGATATAATCAGTGTACTCTTATGACATATCAATGAATGAATTAAAAAAGATAAAACAGATTTAATCATGTACATACTGATAAGTCAAAAATCATAATTTTTTTCCAAAATAATGTTTCATTTTATTTCATTAAACAAGAAAACCATCTTACCTGTTCGAGAGTTGTGTGGTAATAGCGGATCAAAAGCCATTTTATTGTTGTTATTATGTGATGGCAGGTAATCATTTTCTAAATCCAAGTATACAGGGATATCCATAATTTATCTCCCTTTTATATAAACACTGAATGTATTCAAAAGTTGTCTCCCTTGAATTTGTTCAAATAAGCTTATACTGCCTATCTTAGTAAAGATAAAAATACCTGGAGATAAAACAAACTTAACCTGTATAAAAAGCTTATATGATAACTTTATGCCGTGTAAATAAAATATTCCACCTCTGAATCTTTAGGTATTTTTATACTTTATTCCACGTTGTGAAATATTTAACCAAAACAAACACACAATACAAACAAAATAATTTGAACTAAAACTGAAAATTTAATGCAGTTTATTTTTATCAGAATAAATTTTGTTTAAAAAAAAAAAGTCCTAGAAAATCTCAATTTTTCATAGAATTTCCAAAGTTTTCTTTACATTTAGCCCTTTAAATGCTTGAATAAATATTTAACAATCTGAAATTCAGCTGTTTAAAATGTTTCCAATATTTAACTTTAAAAGGTCAATGAGACAAGAAACGGTCATAACATTTAAAGCTATAACGCTGACTTTAACAAAATTCTACAAAGAGACTGTTACTTTAAAACAATATCACGGGTACTAAACAGTGCCTGCGGCACTGCCTGTGCCGACGAGGATTGAAGGCACATTGCTTCCTGTACCGCAGGTACTTCGTCAATGTTTACAAAACGAGCGAGATCTGTGAGTGATTTTTGTCATTTTTATCATTTTGTAACTGCATGAAGCATTTTTTCAAAAATCGGGGAATGTAGCGGGGTGTAAATGTATCTTATCTACATATCCATGCTTAAATTTGTGGCAAAAGATCAATTTCCTAGAAACGTAAGGACAAATAAGTTTGGAATGAAACGTGTTTTTTTTCACATCAGTGACTGTTTAGACTCATTTCTTTTCGCTGACCAATACGATGCCGTCTCTGCCGTCGTAAGTCATATTTATAAATGACATGTGATCTGCTAAAACATAAAACGTGTCCAGAAAATTCCGAATTTGAACGTTATGCCAATTTTTAAAAAGTGCCGCAGGCATTTCGACGATGCCGCAGCCCCTTCGAGGTGCCGCAGGCACTTCGAAAAGTTTCATAAATTTGGTCCATAACTAACCAAATCTCAAATAACTCGCATTCGTACGATTATATTTTATATTCACAAATATAAAAAGTATAGCAATCGGTTTATCTTCGCGGGTAATCTTAAACTCTAGTACGCGATTGTTCCGGTCAGTTTATTTCCCAAATATTATGCTTTTTGAAAATTGCCTTCTCTGTCCATCCTATGCTGCCCGATATGTTATTCTTTTTTTTTAAAGTTTTGTTTGCAGGAAACGAATAGGTTTTTACGTACATGTAAAAATTCTCCTGTTTGATCGTTTATGAGCTATACTTATTAAGTTCTCCATTTTTCTGAAAACATTTTTACAATATAGGGCTATATTTTTTTTTTGTAGATTACTAATATTTCCAGGAAACGTTTAGGCTATTAAAATAACTACAGAAAATTTCAACATCAATATAGTTTCTGATTTTATACCGAAATACAATGTAACTGTCTAGCTAGTAAATGTTAGCTGTCCACAATGGGCTCTTACACAAATGGTATCGAGATTGTAATGTGAATCATCGCAATAATATTTACAGGAAACTTCTGACTATTGAGACTCTTATTAGAAAACTTCGCTTTATCACGATAATTTCTTGAAGTATCGCGACAGCTTATATATTGTAACCTGCCTTTCTCATGGCAGAGGTTATAATGCTGTAATTCGGTCAAAAATGTGCTTCCGTGGTGTAGTCGAAAGAAGTCTCTAGTAAATAGATCCTAATTTTTCCATTTTTCGCGCATTTGTGCGTAAATCGGGAGCCAAATGAGCATTTTTTCACTCGTGGAATGAATTTTAAATATAATAGGACACTTTTCATGCTAATACTCGCATGTTTTCGAGTTGTTTTACGTGAAAATTCTGCTGACCGCTTTCTGAAATGCGGCAATATGAGGGTACCTGACTTCAGTTGACTTGCATTTCACTGCATACTATTAAACATCCCTTTTTCTTTTCGTTTTCTTGAAGGAAATGTACGGGTATCTTGTGGAAAATAGGTCTACGACGGAGTGAAAATCTAGAAACTGTAACAAAATTGTTCTGAAGTAGCTGAATTTTATCTGAAAATTTTTATTGGTATATAGCCTATACCTTCATAATGGATTGATATTTAAAGCGTTACAAAGGTTTGGTCCCTTTTATTTTACAACTATAAAGTCAATTTACTACAGTATCATGGGGGCATTTAGTTTCCGCCCTTCTGTTTCTCTGTTCTTCCACTTGTCTAGCTTCGGCCAAATTTATGTCCCGATACTTTTTGAAAGTGCCTGCGGCACCTCGAAGGGGCTGCGGCATCGTCGAAATGCCTGCGGCACTTTTTCAAAATTGACATAACGTTCAAATTCGGAATTTTCTGGACACATTTTATGTTTTAGCAGATCACATGTCATTTATAAATATAATTTACGACGGCAGAGACGACATCGTTTGGGTCAGCGAAAAGAAATCGAGTGTAAACAGTCACTGATGTGAAAAAATCACGTTTCATTCCCAACTTATTTGTCCTTACGTTTCTAGGAAACTGATCTTTTGCCACAAATTTTGGCACGGATATGTAGATAAGATACATCTACACCCCGCTACATTCCCCGATTTTTGAAAAAATGCTTCATGCAGTAACAAGATGACAAAAATGACAAAAATCACTCACCAATCTCGCTAGTTTTGTAAACATTGACGAAGTACCTGCGGTACAGGAAGCGAAGTGCCTTCAATCCTCGTCGGCACAGTCAGTACCGCAGGCACTGTTTAGTACCCGTGAATATAAAGCCACCAGGTAACTTAATATGGATACGTCTTTAATTTTATGATAAAAGTATAGTTTATATACCATTTTGAAAATGCTAACAAGTCAAATGAGTACTTTTCAAAAAATTGAGCTGATGTCAATTTCGATAATAACTAAAACAAGATGATTATGTTTATATACCTTTCAGTGATAAAAGTGACATAACATTGTTATAACACATTTAAAGAAATAAATGCTAATTGTTTGACTGTTTCACACTTTCAAAACAGGTAGCTGACACTTTTACTCAATGTAAACACATTCTATTTGTTTTACCATATGGTTTAAATGTTTAAATTTAAAATAAATTTTTCATCGTACTCTTTTAAATGTTACTGCATCTGTTTAGTACAACTTAATATATTCCTTCAGATTCTAATGTTTATGTAATACATAACTCCTTATATAAATCACTGGGTCATAGTTTGTGCTATTAATCAGTCAATAGTTCAACATAGCTAGTTTTCATGGCTGAAGTAAAGGAAAAAACATTTAAACTTATTTCTATTGACAACCATTACTGAATGACTTGCATAAATCAACAGTCAACTTTGACTATTGACTGGAAAGCATTCAATAAGTGTATAATACTTGAATCTAAGTTTACTTAGAATTAATATGTTCATAATACATTATTTTTATTCATGTCTTTCACTTCACTGTATATATTAGGATGAATTTTTAAATTATTATGTTAGAGGGCCATATGTTAGACTGGCTATTATCCTCTTTAAATAAAGTTATTATTATTATTATTATTACTTTAAAATGCCACTGCAGGAGCACTGCTGTTTTTTATAATCCATTTTATATCCATGTTATTTAAAAGCTGCCACTTTTTAAAAACACATATAAGATTTTGAAATTTGACCTTATAATGTCATATACATGATTTAAAATATTAAGTGTCATCAACTTGTACCATTTTGATAGCATACAAAGCCTTGTACGTAAAGAAGACCGCTAATATTTTGACAAATATTTGACAACTTTAGGTCATTATAACACATACGGAAAACCCAATAGATAAAAATAATCTAATTTAATACTAACAATTATAACTAACCATAAAGTTATGACCATTTCACTTAAAAGAAGGTAAACTATATATTATATGTAATTTAACAAAAAAAATTCTATCCAGTTCACATCATTCCATGCAAACCTTATCAAATGCTTATCAAAGACAAAACTGGCACACAGAAAAATTCCATGTCATAAAACAGGTACGAAACATCACATACAAGTTTATCAGTCAAAGAGAACAATACACTGTCCTCAGAATGATCTGATAAAATAGCTTCAGGCAAACAAATCAACTACCGCCTGCCAAGAATTGTCTATTCTCCGATAATTTCCCCCAGAAAAAACACAACAACAGTACCATTAATATTATACGATTAGCTGATTGTTATATCACCACAGCAGAGAATAATATATCGTAAAGACATTTTCGCCAACATTTAATAAGATTAGGTCCTCCCGTCACCCCCCGCAGCTAAAATGTAATATAACTGCGCACAAGAAAATCAATCTAGAAAGCACTCCAATCACTTAATTCTTATTTATCTTTAATTTCAATCTGTTTCAACCATTTCAAGTTTTCAATTAACAGCAGAAGTAGGCAGCCAATAGTTCTACGTTAATGCCAGGAACTGCATGCTAAATGCCAGGAAGCTGCAAGTAAAATAGGAAAACAACTTCCTTCAAAGCCGACCTGGAAATGAATTAATTTCTGCACCTATTGTCTCAGACTTAGATATTAATGTAAGTTCCACAAACAAATGAGGTACATATAATGCTCTTTAGTGTGAAGGAAGCCTTAAAAGTGCCTCACCAAAATTTTGCCTGGATATCTACAGACAAAACTTCTTGTTTCCTGCAGTGAGTTACACACACATAGGCTAACAGTCGTTAGGGTTACATCAGTTTCAACAACAGTCTCACTGTCATACACAGACTCTGGTTTCCCTCCAATTCAAAAGATGATAGCTATATGTAGTTGGAAGAAACCTTCCAACAGATTTTCAATCTTGAAATAGTCGGTATTAAAAAGGTTGACAAAATTATAAAAAGTTGTCAAAGTTCAATGATACAAAAAGGACACTTCAATGTGATTTTGAACAGAGTCTGAAGTGGTAAACAGGTCAGCAAGGACTAAATTAAACTGAAAGTTTAATACTAGTTCATGTTCATTAAATACACCAAAGAAACTTCCATATTTAACAGTCTGTAGCCTTGTCTCTTTCAACCTTTAGCCTGCTGGCTGCAAGTTTGTTTGTTTGTTTGTTTCGGGTTTAACGCCGTTTTTAACAGTATTTCAGTCATGTAACGGCGGGCAGTTAACCTAACCAGTGTTCCTGGGTTCTGTACCAGTACAAACCTGTTCTCCGCAAGTAACTGCCAACTTCCCCACATGAATTATCAGAGGTGGAGGACTAATGATTTCAGACACAATGTCGTTTATCAAATAGTCACGGAGAACATACGCCCCGCCCGAGGATCGAACTCGCGACCCCGCGATCCGTAGACCAACGCTTTTACCTACTGAGCTAAGCGGGCGGGCTGCTGGCTGCAAGTGATCCTGCCTTTGTGGCCAGTGCAGGCATCATGGTCTGCGCTGTTCGTTATTCAGTCAGTAAACACCCTTTCAGATAATAAATGGTATTGCCCAAACTGAATGATGGACTAGTCCAATTTAGAAATTTAGCAGGCTAAAGGTTAACAGCTTAACTTAGCGTCACATGAAACAGAACAACAGTCAAAGAAACCATGTTTCGGACCACCAATGACTCTCCATTTAAAATCAAACAACTCAAAAGTGCCACTGCAATTCCAAACAAGAAGGCCATGAGGCCCTGTATCGCTCACCTGACCTATTGACCTAGAGATCATCAAGATTAACATTCTGACCAAGTTTCATTAAGATATGGTCATAAATGTGGCCTCTAAAGTGTTAACTAGCTTTTCCTTTGATTTGACTGGTTGACTTAGTTTTTGACACATAATCCAGATTCGAACCTGACCTTAAGATCATCAAGAATTCTGACTAAGTTTCATGAAGATACAGTCATAAATGTGGCCTCTAGAGTGTTAACAAGCTTTTTCTTTGAATTGACCTGGTGACCTAGTTTTTGATCCCGCCAGACCTACATTTAAAACTGACCTATAGATCGTCAAGATTAATATTCTGACTAAGATTCATTAAGATATGGTCATAAATGTGGCCTCTAGAGAGTTAACTAGTTTTTCCTTTGATTTGACCTGGTGACCTATTTTTTGACTATACATGACCCAGATTCAAAATGGACCTTGAGATCATCAAGATTAACATTCTGACCAAGTTTCATGAAGATACTGACATAAATGTGGCCTCTACAGTGTTAACAAGCTCTTCCTTTGATTTGACCTGGTGACCTAGTTTTTGACCCCAGATAACCCAATAGCAAATTCCTCCAAGATTTTACTGAGAGTAACATTTTACACAAGTTTCATTAAGATTGGGCCAAAACTGTGACATCTAGAGTGTTAACAAGCTTTTCCTTTGATTTAACCTGGTGACCTAGTTTTTGAACCCAGATGACCCAATATCAAACTCGTCCAAGATTTTATTCAGGGTAACATTCTGACCAAGTTTTATTTAGATTGGGCCAAAATTGTGACCTCCAGTGTTAACAAGCTTTTCCTCTGATTTGATCTGGTGACCTAGTTTTTGACCCCAGATGACCCAATATCAAACTTCTTCAAGATTTTATTGAGGGTAACATTCTGACCAAGTTTCATTCAAATTGGGCCAAAATTGTGACCTCTAGAATGTTAACGAGCTTTTCCTCCGATTTGACCTGGTGACCTGGTTTTTGACCCCAGATGACCCAATATCGAACTAGTCCAAAATTTATTGACGGTAACATTCTGACCAAGTTTCATTAAGATTAGGCCAAAATTGTGACCTCTAGAGTGTTAACAGTCAAAATGTTGACAACAGACGCACGATGGATGAAGGACAAAGGGCGATCACAAAAACTCACCTTGAGCACTTTGTGTTCAGGTGAGCTAAAAAGGCTGCATTATACCCGAATTTAATGATGCTGTATTTTGAAAGACACAGCAATTTCCGTTTCCCTTTAATAGCCAGCTGAATATACAACAAATTTCGAGATAGCATGTAAACCTGCTAAACTAGAAATAAAATCTCTGAAGAAAAGCAAATAAACAGATTTATTGCAGACAATGTTTCCAATTTGCATAAAATGCCAAGTAAATTGACCATAAAAGGAAGTTTTATATTCATTCATTTTTTTGCATAAAAGATTTGATCCCTTTTATTTCTTCTTTTTGGATTTAAGCATCTTTCAAAATTAGTTATTAGCAATCTCACTTAACAGTCACTCTAGATCTCTAACTACCAGTAACTGAGAACTTCCACCCCCCCCCCCCCCCCCCCCCCCGCCATTAATTAGATGTCAAGAGCACAGAAGACTTTATTTCTTTGTTTCAAAACTTCACAAGCAACATTTGTATTAGATTATAAACTCACAACTTCTGAATTAGTCAGAAAGACAACAACACAAACCCAATTTACCCACTTCAAATCCAGAAATACCTTTTCTGCTATTTACGTGACTCTTAAGTGCCACACTTCACTGTGGAGGTAATTTTCATATTGAATCTATGGTATGAATTTAATGTCAAGCAAACAAATAAAACCTACAGAAATATTTTTCATTCATCAATAAGTAGTTTTTGACTGAATTTTCCTGTTATTTCACAAATCAAAATGTCAATGTTATAGAAGTACAGACTGCAGGGAATATAATGTAACCTACACAATGTCAGTATTAATGTCACTTGATGCCTACCTCCTACTTATAGGATGTACAAGTTCCACCAGAGAATAGCTGCCATGTATATTGACACCCATGCATATCATGCTTTTAGCGCAGATAATTTTTCCACAGACAGTACAATACAAAAAAAGATAGTGCTATTTTCAGTTGACTAGATGTAGTGCATGTATTAAACTAACTCATTCATTGAAAGTGATCAATACCCCCACAAAATTGCTTTTTTAGAGGAAAAACTTCCCTCGTAGTGTTTGATTTTCAGAAATGTGAAAATGTATGTGTGCAAAAAGGGAAATAATTTTTTGACTATTCAAAGATAAAGTTATGTTTATTAAGGCTTTCATTTCATATTTTTTCATTGATCATTGTGTATTGATTGAATGGTAGTCAAGAAACTGTCAAAATGAGAGAGAACTTTGAAAATACTCAAAATAGTGTTAGTTACGGTTCTTGCATCACGACAGTGTTGAATTTCAAAACTTGTGGACAAAAATTAACAGGAAAAAGGGAAATAACTCTAAATTCATTTCAGTTTGTTTTTTTGGTTCTTGTGCTTACTCTCATTACAATTTACCTTCGTATCAAGTTTAAAAGCGTGACAATTTTATTGACTTATTATTGTTATTCCAATAATTGTATCCCCCAAACCTTGTTTGGTTGGGGTAATAAATATATGTAAGAGTAACAAATAAAAAGCAATCTAACAAATACAATTATTTCGGCAAGTACCTCCTCAGTTGTGATGTATGATACTGAAAAAGAATACTAGTTCAGAGTTAATGGTAGCAGATGTCCTAAGGTGCCAATCCAGCAAGCCTGTCACCCAGGTTTGAACCTCTGATTTGCACACCAGCTAGATTGGCTTCCTTCATATGCTGTAAAACCATTTAATTTTGTGAGCACAAAATTCTGTGGTTTTGGACAAAATGGATATTTCAAGAACCATTTAATTTTGTGAGAAAGACATTTTGTGGTTTAGGAAAAAAAATCATGATGTTATAAAGTTGTAGATTTCAACTTTTGAAAAAAAAAAACTGGACTGGACTTTATTTCTTTGATTGGATCTAATATCGTGAATTGATGCGACACCGAAATCCTTGAAAATTATTCCCCCTTAAAAATAGATAATTTCACAGTAAAAGGATTCAACTTAATCTCCGGTAAAGTTGAATTTCGTCACTGACCTAAACCAAACAAATGTTCACAGCAGCGGCTTGCTGGCAAACACAGACTGAAGAAATATCTAAACATCATTTTTATGCTACATGCACTGGGAAACAATGCATATCCAATCAACTGATCTTGTTACAAAAAGAAAACGTACTGCTACTCATTGCATTACACACCCTGATAGTTTTGCCAAATAATATTGGCATTTCTGCAAGCTGATTTGTACAAATATTTACAGCTATAAAGAAATTGCCATCCCATAACAGATTATGACAGACATGACCGTCTTCAAAAATTCATAAATCATCTGATATTGTGTGTCTTTATTCTAGAAATTCGGAGCAATTTACAAGAAAATAGCACTCCTAAACCAGTTCACCATCTGAACAAAGGGATAAAATACATTTGGGAAATTATGTGGCACTGAGGCCTGCATTTAGAGGCACACTGAATAATATAGTGGAGAAAAAATCAATCTCATGTCTCTGTGAAAGTTAGACCTCATCGTCTTAGCATGAATTTCCTTTTTTTTTCTTGCGGAGAATGTTAACATCTGTAGTAAACTCACTGCAGAAATAATGTACCTCTCAAAATCATCAACAAACAACAGAAAAAAAGTAAAAGTCCTCGACATTGGATTATCTACGCACAGTCAAACGTGAATTAAGCAGCCAGTCAAGGAAGCAACACAATCTAGCTGCTTAATGCAGGCGGCTGCTTAAGGAAAAATGTCAATTTGGGAAGTTAGATAGCTGACTGCTTAATGCAAGTGGCCACTTAATACAGGTGTCCACAATGGCGGGTTCAACTGTAGTTTAGATACTGAAATAAAAACATTCATAGCTGCTCAGACTCCCATTCATATATATAATTAATTTAAAAAAATTATTCATGAAAATATTCATCTTTCAGTTATTCTATAGAAATAAGAACTTATGAAACAATCCAGTGACTTTTACTGCTAAATGATCAAAATACAACAATGTGTGTATATGATAATTATGTGGTTAACCAACATGCCATGCTCTAAATGCTGTAGAATGTAAGAGAAAAAATAACATAACTGCTTACTATAGGATAAACCATGAAATATTACAAATTGTAACTCACAATTATTGTCAATATTCTGAAAATTCTTATTCCAAAACAATATTTTCCTATACTGCAGTCATGTCTTTCCGTCTTGTGAAAAAACAAAAACAATTACGTGTTGCTATACATGCCACTTGAGATGTTAAAATTTGTATTATTACAGCGTGAGAATTAGGTCTGTAGCAAAAAAACACATGCAGCATTCCCATTCAGTAGTAGCTTTCTTGGTGATGCACTTTTTACTACGTAAATAAGGAACTGAATTTGTAATATTATATATTACATGTTATTTTAGCATGATATTTCAAATGTCTAAAAGTCTGAAAAACAGTCTAAATATGAAAAAAATGATTCATTGACTTTTCTTAAAATGGGAAATAATTAACAAACACTGAGGTGTTACATCAAAGTAAATATATATGTAAATGCATTAAATAACTATCTCATAGAAATTTAATAGGTTGAAAATAAAATGAATTCTAAAGCATCAGTGCCTTTTGGTTCTGATTGTTGAAATAACCAAATACTTATTAACTTGAACAGTGAAACAAGAATTAAAAGAAATATATTTTCCATTTTAAAGGGAGGTAATCACAAAATTTTTACAAATTACAATAACACCAACATTTTTTAAAATTTCTATGAAATGCAGCTTTCTATTCTTAAAATGGATTTCGAACAGAATATAACTAGATGACATTTTTGTAGAAAAGCGCATGTCTCCCCCAATGCATAGTCATATAGGCAAGAAGACAAATGGGACAGGAGCGAAAGTCAAAGAGACACTGATGGTTGGTTGCAATAGGGATCATCTACTTGGCATGTTCAATTATTCCACTAAGTTTCAACATTCTGGGCCTAATAGTTCTCAAGTTATGAATTGGAAACATTTTTCCATGTTCAGGCCCCTGTGACCTTGACTTTTGATTGAGTGAACCAAAAAACAGTAGGGGTCATCTACCTTGCATGTCCAATCATTCTCAAGTGACCCAAAAACGGTAAGGGTCATCTACTCTGTAAGTTCTATCATTCTATGAAGTTTGAAGGTTCTAGGTCAAATGGTTCTCAAGTTACTGACCAATAACAAATTTCTATGTTCTGTCTGCTGTGACCTTGACCTTTAATAAAGTGATCCCAAAATCAATAGGGGTCATCTACTCTGCATGTCCAATCATCAAATGAAGTTTCAACATTCTGGGTCAAGTGGTTCTCAAGTTATTGATCAGAAATGGTTTTCCATGTTCAGGCCCCTGTGACCTTGACCTTTAACAGAGTGACGCCAAAATCAATAGGAGTCATCTACTCTGCATGTCCAATCATCCTATGAAGTTTCAACATTCTGTGTCAAGTGGTTCTCAAGTTATTGATTGGAAATGGTTTTCCATGTTCAGGCCCCTGTGACCCTGACCATTGATGGAGTGACCCCAAAAACAATAGGGGTCGTCTACTCCATAAGCCCTGCCATCCTATGAAGTTTGAAGGTTCTAGGTCAAATGGTTCTCCAGTTATTGATTGGAAATGAGGTGTGAGAGACGGAAGGATGGATGGACAGGGCAAAAACAATATGTCTCTCCCAAGAGAGGGTGGGGGTGGGGGGTGGGTGGAGACATAATTGTGAAAACTGAATATGTATCAGCTAGCATCACACAATATGCAGGACTTCTTCTTACATTCTTGTATGTACCAATGTACAAACAAGAGTACCAGTACTTTTTGCTGAGAATTAAACTTATATACTTTAATTCAACAGTTTATATATTATTTATCAATCAAAAAAATAAAATAAAAAGTTTAAATATTTATACCTTGTGAATGATCCATAGTTAGGTAAGCATTAATAGCATTCTTTTTCTCATTTATATCCTCCATCGCTAACAATGTATACATTCAGATTTTGTCCCACCACAACAACAAAACCAACAATGTCATTACAAACTTTTCTCACGTCAAGGTAACATGCACATAAAGTCTACGTTTTAGGATCCAAAATGGTCTGGTATATCCTTATTTATGCATGCAACCAATAGGCTAAATTCAGTTAAGTTGTAACGCTTTATAAAAAGCGATGCTTAAATGAATACGGTGAACAGTGTCAAAAGAATCATTGGTGTGACATAACTTATATGTAAAATCATAAAAATAATCAGAGCTTAAAAAGCTGTGACAAACGAACCTTGATTAATATTTGTTGGCAAGTTTTTTAAACAATATGTGTGATCATTAAAGTAATCATTAATTAATTCAAATTTAATTGCATTGTAATATCTTCAATTTGGTATTGTCACTGACAAAATATAGGTTTCCTGTTAATTATTTTATCTGACATATTGGTGTCAAAATAGTAATTTTTCAAAGCATGTCAGCTCAATTCCTGTGTTTCATTATTACATGATTTTCAGCGAATTACTGAAATAGAATTCAGACTGAAATAAACCTCATAATTTCACATGGAAAAATATCAAATATATTTTTGTGTGAAAAATAACCTAAAATGCAAGGTTTGGTTAAAACTGTCAATTCAGAAAAACATTAAATATACTAGTAGAAAAAAATTTTGTTTGTTTAACATGCAAGACATGAACCCCAGACATACATTTTAAATATATTAAATTCATCTGGTGTTCCCTTGATGAAAGATATTCAACCCTACATGGAAACCATTGAAGAGATATCATCTGCAGTGTAAAGCAGTTTACAAATGTATCATTTTTTTTAAAAGTTCAATAATTGAAATTAAACAACCAAACAGATTAAGAAACACACATTTCGGTAGAATGGTACACCTGATACAGGTCAATATTAAATCATCATAACCAAGATGACCTGTAAGATATTCGTACACTGTGATTTTAGTAATCTTACTAATGGCATATTTGAATCAAAAGAAGTACAATTAATACCATAAATACGAATGTATAATGCAAAACCCATAATACAGGCCAAAAAAACAGCAATCTTAGTTTCTAGCTTAGCCAGCTTAGCAAGAGTAGTTTCCCTTTACTGGAATAGAATTGTGTAAAATAGTAAACCTGACACTTAAAAGTTATATCTAGGACACAAAGTGTTTCAGCAGACAAATGAACATACAAAACAATCAGTTACATTACTAGTATATGTTGGGGATAGGAAAAGAAAACAAATCTCAATTCTTAAACATATTAAATTGCAAAGTCCATAAAAATGCATAAACTAATTCATATCCACATAAAAAACTGTTGTTTTTTTTCAGTTAAATGATAACATTTTAGCCCTTCTTTTTTTTAATCAAAACCCAATAAAGACAAGGAACCCTATTTACGGGAATGTAGGGGAAATAATGCAAAAAGTGACAGGGTCTGACAAACCCCTACTCACACTCATAACTATTTAGTACTGCAACAGACCAGTAACCAAATGGTCTGCAATTGACAGCAAAGTTACCAGTGTATACTGAAGTGACTTTCAGAAAATTAATATGCGTAGAATCTGTACAGTTGTACATTAAACATCTGCTTAATATGTGGACTTTCATATTATACATTTTCTATTAATAAATTTAGAGCACAAAAATATAATCAAAGGAACTTGCCACTTTACTGTAACATAAAGTATATTACTGTAACTTAAAGTATGAGAACAGTGACTGAAATTTTCATCATTATAATTCTTACATGAAACAGTTTGATAACATTAAACTTCCCCTTTTACATCAAATCCTTGGTTGGTGTTCAAGATCAAAAGAGGTCTGACATAGGCCAAATTAACTATTGACATTTACTGGTACAGTAACACCTTTAACATCCCTAAGAACACCAAACCTGTCATTCAACATGACATATTACTGTAATATATATGGACGCTTCAATTTCGCATATTTGTATGATGCGGCTGAAATACTGTTGAAAAACGGCGTTAAACCCAAAACAAACAAACAAACAAACAAACGCATATTTTGATATGTGTGGTATAAACTAATGTACTGTAAGAAAATTGACAGCTGATTCTGACAATAGTCACTGGAATCATGCAAACTTGTATTACCCAGCGGATGTATTTATTGAACTTATTTATTTATTTTGTTGAATTTAATTTTGCATCGACACAATTCAGTCATATGACGACTTTCCAGCTTTCAATGGTGGAGGAAGACCCCAGGTGCCCGTCAGTGCATTATCACGAGCCGGCACCTGGGTAGAACCACCGGCCTTCCGTAAGCCAGCTGGATGGCTTCCTCATATGAAGTATTCAACGCCCCGAGTGAGGCTCAAACCCATATCGGTGAGGGGCAGTTGATTTGAAGTCAGTGACCTTAACCACTCGGCCATGGAGGCCCCATTTATTGAACATAAGTTTTTCAATAAAATATATATTTAACTTTGACTATCTATACATTTTCTGGCAAATTAAATATTCAAATATTCAAATTAAACCAGAAATTATTATTTTTTATTTGCAATGTAAGGTAATGCACTGATCATGCTTCGAACACATCAGGTATGCAGCAACAGACAAGATGCATCCTCGTTAAATCTGTCAACACTCTAAAACATAAATTAGCATGTTTGCCTTCACCTACTAAGATATTATGGTTCACTTGTTTATTACATATATTTCAAAATAATATTTTATCATTTTCATCTTTAAACATTACTGTCAATTCAAAATATCTTTATATAATATGACTTTTCTTTGCTCATGAATGCATTCACATCATACGGAGACGAAAATAGATTTCAGGGTTTGTATGGGTTGAAAAAGAAAATCCTTTTCTTTCACTATGTAAATGTTAATCATAACCAACATAAAATTTTAAATATCACAGATGTATCTGTTGTCAGACAGCCAAACCATTGATCTACGAAATAAACTAGATTTGAAACACTAATTGAGCCACGCCATGGGAAAACCAACATAGTGCGTTTGCGACCAGCATGGATCCAGACCAGCCTGCACATCCATGCAGTCTGGTCTGGATCCATGCTGTTTGCTTTCAAAGCCTATTGCAATGGTAGAAACCATTAGCGAACAGCATGGATCCTGACCAGACTGCGCGGTGCCCAAGCCATCATCTCTCAGTGAGCGCTGTTGCGCTTTATGTTGAACCTAAGTGACTTTTACTAAACTGCACAGTACGAATAAGGGTTACCACTTACCAGTATAACATCAGAACGGATCTACATAGTATAACACCACATACAGAATACAGAAAAATATTAAAATATTACATAATTATTAAATTTTGTAAATGCATTGTTACAAATATCATAAAAACATGCATATTACAGCTAAAACATTTTCCCTTATATATGGAAGCTGGTATAATATTATACAGTTAAACACCAATTGTTCAATGTCACACGGGAATTAGGAAAATGCTCAAATTATGCAAGGTTTTGAGCGACCCATACAGAGAAAATATATGGAAAATGCTTGGGGATCACTTAAATTGTTGCAGACAGGGTGATTGAGCAATCAATGCACGAGACCCCACATGTGGATGGTGTTCATGCACGAGACCCCACACATGAATGGTGTTCTACTGTATTCTAGCTTGCACATCACAAGATTACAATCTCAAAGCAAGGGCATCATGCTAGTTTTACAATATATGGTCCTTTTTACAAATTCTGCAATAAAGAACACTATACATTATCATCAATAGGAAATTATTTTTTTTTACATTGTATTATAATGAAAATTAGTCAACACCTAAAAAGTTACTTTCAAGTAATAGTGTAATACATTGTATGCAGATCTATACACAGAGCTCTGAATTTGGCTATCCCTATCGGGCCTCAGTCAAACGGCAGCATGTCAGTACATGCGATCAGCTGTTTAGATGGAATAGAAGCTATGACTACATTGTATGGTGCTGATGCAGGAAATTCTGGTATAAACTATGGTAAAAGGATTAAATTACTGATTAATATAAAAATGAATTAAATTTTCACTTTTTTTCTATCTACTTTATTTGTGAAGGAAATAACCCTGAGCAAATCTTACAGATATGCCATTATCTGTCTGACCTTAATTTTCTCCAAACTCAAGACTATAGTGACTGCTAGAGTACCAGTAATTTCTGAAGTAAAACAAGTCAATAGCTTCTAAATTTAACACTAATATAAAGGCATAATGTTGAAAAAGGTTTCCTCGGATTGAATTGTCCGAGTACCTGCTGAGATAATAATCTCTATAAATATTTAGCATCTAGGTATTATTAGTTACACTGCTTGTTGGTGACTGGATATGGGATATACGCTGTTGAGGAAATCCAATTCAGGCAAGAGCGAAGCTCAAGCCTGATATGAATTTTCAAGACAGCGTATATCCCGTATCCTGTCACCGACAAGCTGTGTAACGATTTTATCTTGCCGACTACCCTTTACTTACATACTATAATCTAATATTTTGTAAATTAACAAAGCGGCAGCCATTTTTTTAAATCAAAATTCATATCTGAATTGTACTAGCAGGATATGGAATATATCCTGTCTCCACGTGACATCTATTGACCAATAGAAATGCAAGAAACTTGTAGGAGGCTAGATAAAGAAATGTATCACTGGCAAAATTCTTAACTACTTCAAAATCAAAGGCATTGCATGATCAAGAAGTTGATTTTCCCCCCGCAAAAATGCTACAAGAATTTCATTGATACATGACATTTTTACTCATACATGAATCTGGTATGACATACAGTGGTAACCTTAAGATGAAAGCTGATCATTGGTTAATGACCTTTTGCTGAAGCTGTCAATCAATCATGATTTATCTAAATAGCAGTGTCATACCTGTCAAATCTTGTGTTCTGCACCCTATAATCCCAACGCCAAGTCATGAAAACTGTTACAATATGCTGCAGGCTCTTTAATCAATTAAAAATTCACTTAGGCCAGATTTACTTTTTATTAAACCAACACTCCTAACTGTACATTTTTTCCATTACAGTGAAAGTTTGAAATATGTCATAACATTCAAACTTATAACAAGTCACCTTTAATAGTAATACTTATATGTAATGCAGAAAAATGAATTCAACACAAGTCATGCTGTATGAAAATAGCTGCAATGCGTAGTTACATATATATTAAAAATGTTCTTACATCTATGATATTCAAAAATGCACACTGATAAAGCAGTTATATATTCAAATATATGTCCCAAGCAAGGCAATGGTATAAGGGAGATAACTTACTTAATGTCACTTCTGAAATAAACAAGTAAAGGATGCTGATAATTCTAACATACCAGTATTCTAATATTTTCTTCATTTACCAACTTCTAGATTTTCTACTCTAATGTGTCATGAGTCTAGAAAAAAAAGCTACAATTCCCTGTGCCAAGCAAGGAATTACAAATAACCTTTGGGTTTGAATCACTTGCACTTCATTAATGTAGGTTGGGGTGTACAATCCACATGAGGAAGCCATCAGAAGGTTGGTGGTTCTACCCCGGTGCCCATCCATGCCTGAAGGGGCACCTGGGATCTTCCTCCACTAACAAAAGCTGGAAAAGTTGTCATGTGACTTAAATTATGTCGGTGCAACTATAAACCCAACAAAAAACAAAGAAACAAATGACATAATCAGTTTTAAATTTGTTCTTTACAACCTCTGTCAATGACACCAAATCTGCCTACAAATACAAATTAATATTTTCTTTCCCCATTAGACAAAATTTTCAGTAAATCCATCTCTACAGAGTAAAAAATACTAGTGTTTCCAGTAGTGTTTGATCTACAGTCTCAGGGTGAAGCTATCTTAACATTATGAACTTAATATTAAAAAAAATTTTTTTTTCATTTTTTCTAGTGTTATGTTAATTTAGTTAAAAACTTAAGGAAAAAACGAAAATCAGTTTAATTAGCCTCAAGAAGTGTGCATTTTTAGTTGCAAAAAGGAATAGAAAAATTACCAGTTCTTCCCAAGATGATATCAATATATTCATTAGAAAAAAAACTGTAGATAGCTATCTAAACTAGTTAATGCAGAAGTATTAAAGACAAGAGCAAGAGCTGTTGGAAGAAGTACATGTTCAGTGCAATAGTTCTTTAGAAATTTAAATGCAAAACATCCACAAAAATTTCGAGGTTGGAAAAAGGGTATACTATAACAATTTCGCAAAAAAATGTAAGCTATAGTTACAAAAAGTGCCATGTGAGATCAACTAATGACCTAAAAGGCCTGTACGTAGTTTCAGTAGATCTCGTCTAGTAGTTTCTGAGAAGCATAATTGCAAGTAAAACTTTCAGAAAATTTCTAACTTGAAACAAGGGCATAGTTTTGACAGAATGTAAGACAGTTATGAAACCTGCTACCTGAGATCACCTATTACATGATAATGAAGACTTAATTGCAATGGTTATTCAGTCAGGTAGTTTCTGACAAATCTGCTCACATTAAACACTTTTTGTGACATAGATGCAGGGTCTCTCAGTACTGCTTGAAAAATTTCAAATAGTCTAGCTAAAAACCATCCAACAGATGAAAATTAATTTTCACTTAACAGCAATGTAATAAGTAAAAAAAACACAAACCTGAATCAAAAGCTGAGTTCTTTTGTTTAAGTAAAACTTTTTCTTTTCCTTGATTTCTTTCCAAACTTGTGAATCCATTGCCCATTCTAGGGTATCTTGAGCTGTTGGAATTCTTGTGTAAACTGGGGCCACTGTCTTCACTTGATTTCCCCGATAAACTTAGGTCTCTCTTTGGAGGTGGTGGAGTATCCGGTAGGGCTCTAGGTTCTCTCTCTGCACCAGATCCTTTAGGTGTTACCCCTGTCCCTGACTGAGCCCCTGTTGACCCAGATGGTGTCCCCTTTGGCCCTGAATGTATTGGGTTCAGATATTCCTGTTCTGGCACATTCATGTATGCCAGATTGTCCATACGTAACGAGTCATACCGATCCGAACTCACAGATTCCGTCTTTTCTTTTGACATGTCTCAACTTTACTTCAGTTAATAACCAGTTTTATTCCATCTGTAAAGATTCAAAATTACAATTTTAAAACATATTTCACAAATATCTAGCTTACAATCAATATAAAGATAGATATGATATATTCTAAGATGTACAGAAACCTTGGGAATAGTGAAAACTTTAGTTTTCAGAATAAGAGTTTTGGCCTGTCTTTACAAACCCAAGTTATCCCGATTTTAACTTAATAAGCTTAACTGGAATGAAGGCTGTCTCAAGTGAGCTTTGCTTTAAGCACAATCTTCCATTTAAAAGTGAGATATGTTTAAATGAGCTCTAACTGATTAGAGCTCTGCCTAAATTGAACTGTGTCTTGAGATAACTGCACCACAAGCCAGCTGTAAGCAGCCTGTTTTAGAGCTCAAGGCTTGTTGCTTACAGCTGTAATTGAGCTGCATTACTTTTAAAGCTTTTAAAAAGTTCTTTCTGTGGGCTCCCCTTGAAAAGAGCCATTCTCCAAATGAGCTCCGCCTCATATATAATTATGCCGCAAACAAATTAAGTAAATACATAAAACAAATCACAATATCAAATATTCCCAATTCAAAACACTTGAAATTAAAACAAACAATGTCAATTCTGAACAAAGACAATAAAATAATCCAGGATGTATTAAGTTCCTTTGTTGTAAACGTCAACATCACAAACTGAATAATGCAAATGTACCTGTATAATGCTTTCTCATCAGCACATGAAACCACAATATACATTAAAAAGATTTGAAACAACAATTAGCAAAACTGTAATAAATATAGACATATGCATTGCATTTGCGAAAGTAAAAGTTACAAAGTTTTGGGGATTTTTCTCTTTTTTGTTTGCTTTCAACACTTCCCATATCATATTTTTGGTTTTCATTCATGGAGAGCTGTTGGCAGACAGACATGTTACAGCATATATAGCTCAGTTTGTCAAACTGATGACAGAGGCAAAGGTCAATTCACCAATTATGTCAAAATGGTCATGAATTGTATCATTTATTATGATGTATGTGTAAAATCAAGTAAGTTCACTACTTAAGGTTAATCAGGGTATATCAGTAAAAAACTGGTGCAGGTAGAGCTTTGGACTCCCATGCCAGAGGTCACAGGTATGAGTGGAATTTGTTTATGGTCTTGATAATCCCTTCAAATGAGGAAGCATTGGTCAGTTTTCCAGTAATGAAGAGTGAAGGAGAAACTTCTCAACAAACAATGTAAAATAAATAGGTTTAAACTAAATTTATGATGTAAATGGAACTGTATTGTCTGTGCATGGACCAGAGTGGTTGTTACATTCAACTGGTTATGCCTTCAGATTTAAAAAACTAAAACAAAACTTCTTTTTTTTTCTAATTGCAAATCAAGAATGGAAGTAATTTTACAATTCAGTTAATTATGTGGAAATGCTGTCTACCGCATGAATCACACAGTAAAATTGTGACCGATGTAAAACAGTGCAACTTCCCTTCATATTAGTCTCATAAAACATGAACTTAACTCTTACCCTGCTAAATTTCTATAATGAACTTGTCCATCTTTCATTTTGGACAGTACCATTAACTGTTAAAAGGGGTGCTTTCCAGATACTGAATGAATGGCGAACAGTGCAGGTCATGATCATACTGCATGGATGTGCAGACTGATCATGATCTGCACTGGTCGCAAAGGCAGAATCCATTGTGTTCAGCATGATAAGGGTTAAATATTACTGACTTACAATCTTTGATTTTTCTTAAGACCTTCCTGTTTTAGATACCATACGGAGGCATGGCCATTTAACTGTTTACGTGGTTAATCACGCTGGTAAAAGATCACAAAACTAAAAACAATCCTATATTAACCCTTACCCTGCTATATTTCTATAATGGACTGGTCCATCTTTCAATTTGGACAGTACCACTTATTACTCAAAGGGGTTTTCACTGAAAATTTACTGACTGAATAGCGAACAGTGCAGACCATGATCAGACTGCACGGATGTGCAGGCTGATCTTGGTCTGCACTGGTCGCAAAGGCAGAATCATCTGCCGCCAGCAGGCTAAGGGTTAACAGTGAACAAGCTGATTGTATCATTTTAAATTGACAACCATTTGTCAAAATACGAAATGCCTCAGGGTAACAAGATGTTAAAGAAATTAATAAAAAAAAAGAAGTTAAGTACTTCAATTTTCATACATTAAACTTGTACAGGTGAATCTGTTAGTCCAAAAAGGATATAGCGAGTTGTTTGAAAGGGCTAAAGGAACTGTTTTTCAATGGAAGGTAAAGAAACAAGATCAAAGTGACATAATGTATTTGGTAAAAATTATTGCACCATTAATTTGTACAAGCAGATAACATGTTTTATGCGAGAAATACTCCCACTATATCTTATAGGAACATAATGTAAGCACAGTCATCTGGTGTGTGTCTTTTTGGAAAATGTTTGATGCAACTTTCACATTTCCTTCAAGGGAAACACCTCAAGATCTAAGGCATTTTTTTAAGAAATACAGAAAGTGCTTTCTTTTTGGTAATTGTATATAAAAAGGAAAAACAAAGTGATTTATCAAGTTATCGCCAGTAATTATTTATAACAAACACAAAATCAGTCTCACTAATGCTAGTCATGCATTGAAATTTAACGCAAATTAGAAGAAATTTCCTTCACATCATCATGATCATACTAACAAAATATTAACTGAAATGATAATAATTTATGATTTTTTTTATGTTGCTATACTATAGCATTTTTTTATTTATTTGAAATTTTGATGGTTACCAAGAGGCAAGCCCCTCAGTTTAAACTATATTTACCTGCTTCAGTTTCCTAGTACTTGCATTTCTTTCTTCTTTAATCCATACTCATACTATTCCATTTCAAAAGGTCATCTAATGATTGAAACAAATATTAATGTAAAAATAGCACTGTTTACACACAAGTAAAGAATATAAATGACACTAAATTAACCAACTGTAACCAAAAGTATGATACTGTAATTGGAATAAATACAACTTTAAAAGTACAATTATTTAAATCCCACTTATTTCCACAATTTTTGGAAGTCTTTTCGCTTGATATACCCCGGTACTTCCACAAAATTTGGTTCAGTTTCACTGTTTAAAAAACGTCTTTGCTACAATAAATAATGTACATGAATTAAACACAAACTATCAATTATATTCCAGAAACGCTATAAAACAAAACAGCAAATTCGTACTCATTTCTCATTCATACATCAACTTTGCGACAGTTTACAAATAGTTGCCCGCTTAATTCGTTCAGAGTAAACAGATGCTTTCTGACTTGGTCAGTGTCCCCTGAATGCATAAAATAATTACCTGACGACCAGATGACAGATCAACCATACCATACCATACCATCAAGGTTACTAATAATCGCCCCTGGCAACAATAAGTCAAACACCACCATCATTTTCTAATCCGATCAGCTGTAAAAAGAATATGAAAATTCAATTTTACTAATTGTACTGTGACTCACCTTTCATATAAAAAACAGAATAGTAATTTAAATGAAAACACTAAATTACACTGGAAAGGTTCAAGGCCCAAGGTAACAGTGTCAAAGTTCCATACCTACTACAGTCGACATCGTACTTGCGACCACCTCTATTAAGTGATTTTTATATTAAACGACCAGTCAAAATCCCTCCCGAATGTTTTCAGTATATAAATTCATCCCATTAAACGACTAGCGCCCACATTAGTCCCATGTAGTCCCGACAGGTAAAATCTTCGACAAAAGTATCTATTAAGCGACCGGGTACCAAATTTCTACTGGACATTTCTTCATCTGTGTATTTAGCGAGTACGTTTTGCACGTGACTGAATGCAATTAATCTTTGTATCAGTCAAATTGACAAACAATCCAGCCATAATTTTCACGGTTTGTGGACTTGGAAAAGTGTTCACGATGTTAAAACAGATTTTGAAACCATACATGTATGTTCACAATAAATACAGTTACATTAACAGTTTAAAAAACTTTCCTTTTCATCAGACTGGAATTCATTAAGAGACCATTCCATTAAGAGACCACTTCTTAGCAGTCCCTTGGGTGGTCTCTTAATACAATGTCGACTGTAGTAGGTTTTCAGTCTCAAGTCTGGAACAATTTAACCCTTAGCCTGCTGCAGGCGAATTTAACAGCCTTTGCAAACAGCTTGGAACCAGATCAGACGCCGATTAAATCGGCGTCTCATCAGGTTCCAAGCTGTTTGCTACTCTGACAATATTTCTTCCAATTTTGGAGCAAATTGAATGAACTTAACAATTTTAGCAGACGACATTTCCAGCAGACGACAATTTACCTAGCATGCTAAAGGTTAAACAGTTGTCCAAGAAGAGAACTAGCACAATTTTTACACATTTAGAAAAGCACTTTCTGCACATGAACATATAAAACATAAGTCATGAAGGGAGGTAATCCAAGATTCTTTTTTATTTTATTTTTGTAACAAAGAATATAGCAGCCACATTCTTCCCAAAGATATTAAGACATCTCAAAACTTTACCATCTCATTGGTTGCTTTAGAGCACCAACTGTAAATTGACCAGAGGTATTGCTACAATCAGAGACTGGTCATTCTTATGATCATAATTGAAATATATTAATGCAAAAAATCAATAATTAGTTTTGGTTTACAATAGGCACTGTTGAACTCCGAACATTGTTTTTTTTCAAGTCCAAAATTAATGTCATTATATAGTAAAGTTTCCTTTTTTAAAACTGAGATTTATCATCTGTGTGCTGTTCAGAAACTCCATTTCCTTCAAAAATTATCAAGAATGACTCTAAATTTATAATACTGTAAAAAAAGACAGATAGTTGAAAATACAAAAATAAACATACCTGGCTGTCTCAGATTCCATCTAAAATTTGAACCAACATAAATGAAAGTTCCATATTGCACATCTTCTGTTAATAAATTGCAAACACCACTCATATAAGAGAGTAAAATGATGTCATGATGAATATGTGGAAGTAAGTGACTGTATTGACTCCTAGCTGCTTCGGTGAAAATTTGTGAATATCATTGTGGTATGAACAGAGTAACTGCTCTTGACCTGGTTAAACAAAGCTGTCCGTAAGACAGCACGCTCGACTTTTCTCAGTGCTTGACTCTGAATTAGATCTTTGCCAGTAAAAGGGGCATAAATCTGTCAAAATTCTAATCAGAGTTATGGGGATTGTTTCTTATGGTGTAGACTGTGATAGCAAATAACTATTTCAAGTTTTAAGTCAAAAGCTTTGATAGGAACAGAGATATTTGACTTTATCAAAAACTTTAACCAAAAAATTCTTAGTTAAAAAGGGGCAAAAATCTGTCAAAATTCAAACCAATGTTATGGGGATTGTTTCTCCTGGTGTAGACTGTGATAGCAAATAACTATTTCAAGTCAAAAGCTTTGATAGTTACAGAGATATTGAACGTTATATAAAACTTTAACCGAAAAATTCTAAGTTAAAAAGGGGCATAACTCAGTCAAAATTCAAATCAGAGTTATGGGGATTGTTTCTCCTGGTGTAGACTGTGATAGCAAATAACTATTTCAAGTTTTAAGTCAAAAGCTTTGATAGTAACAGATATTTGACTTTATCAAAAACTTTAACCAAAACATTCTTAGTTAAAACGGGGCATAAATCTGTCAAAATTCAATCAGAGTTATGGGGATTGTTTCTCCTGGTGTAGACTGTGATAGTAAATAACCATTTCAAGTTTCAAGTCAAAAGCTTTGATAGTAACAGAGATATTTGACTACATCAAAAACTTTAACCAAAAAATTCTTAGTTAAAAAAGGGCATAAATCTGTCAAAATTCAAATCAGAGTTATAGGGATTGTTTCTCATGGTGTAGACTGTGATAGTCAATAACTATTTCAAGTTTCAAGTCAAAAGCTTTGATAGTAACAGAGGTATTTGACTTCATCAAAAACTTTTTAAAACCAAAAAATTCTATGTTTAAAAGGGGCATAAATATGTCAAAATTCAATTCAGAGTTAAAGGGATTGTTTCTCCTGGTGAAGACTGTGATAGTAAATAACTGTTTAAAAGTTTCAAGTCAATAGCTCTGATAGTAACAGAGATATTT
Organism: Mercenaria mercenaria; assembly: GCF_021730395.1. Taxonomy (NCBI): domain Eukaryota; kingdom Metazoa; phylum Mollusca; class Bivalvia; order Venerida; family Veneridae; genus Mercenaria; species Mercenaria mercenaria. The sequence goes on along the minus strand of NC_069361.1, from coordinate 45,744,734 downwards.
GACTTATCAAAAACTTTAACCGATGCCGGGGTGAGTGCATAGCTCTACATTTTCTTCAAAAAGTTGAGCAAAAAAGGGGACATGGTGGCCCTGCATTGATCACCTTAGTTTTTACTCCCAGATGGCCCGATTTCCAAATTATTCATTAAGACAAACATTCTGACCAGGTTCCATTTACATCTGGTAGAAAATTGGCTTATGGAGTGTAAACAATATTTTTCTATGACTACCGGTAGACATATATAGGTAGTGAACTACTTTTTGACCTCAGATGACCCAGTTTAAAAGTCATGAAGAAAAACATTCTCACAAAGTTTTATGAATTTCAGATAGAAATGTGGCCTTTAGGCTCAGTGCTAACAAGATTTTCCTACTGGTATTTTTCTACCAAGTCACCTAGTTTTTGGCCCCAGAATACGGTACCCAGTATCAAACCCGTCTGAGATTTAACTAAGGCTAACTGTCTGGTCAAGCTCCATGAAGATTGGGCCACAGTTGTATCCTCTAGACAGGTCCAATGGTTCTTGAGTTATCATCCGTAAACCATTTAACTGTTCTGGGTTACTGTAGTCTTGACCTTTGACCTACTGATCCCAAAATCAGTAGGGGTCATCTGCTCATGACCAACCTCCCTTATAATCAACTTTCATGAACTTAGGTCAAAGCTTTCTTGAGTAATCATCTACAAACTGATTGGTCTGTGGGCCGACTGACATACCAACCGACATCTGCAAAACAATATACCTCTCCTTTGAAGGAGCGAATAAAATATGTATTGTACTTAATCATATAAAAAAAGAGGTAATTTCATGTACAAATAAAAGGAAAGATTAACTTGGGTGCCTGTGACTTTGATGTGGGTTCGAGCCTCACTCGGGGCGTTGAATTCTTCATGTGAGGAAGCCATCCAGCTGGCTTACGGAAGGTCGGTGGTTCTACCCAGGTGCCCGCATGTGATGAAATAATGCACAGAGGGGCACCTGGGGTCTTCCTCCACCATTAAAGCTGGAAAGTCGCCATATGACCTATCATGTGTCGGTGCGACGTTAAATCAAAAAAAAAAAAAAAAAAAAAGATGATCTTTAGCACATGACACAGTGTCTTGTAATGGTGAATATTTAAGCCAAGTCATTTGAATATACACCAATGCACAAAAAGTTACAGGCCAGACAAAAAAATACCAAAATGTTCTCCAAAGGTGACATTGACCTTGGAGCCAGTGGTCTGGGTCTTGCACATAATACAATACTCATTATGGACTGACAGGACAATAGACCATGTTAACCTTTGACTTGTAAATGTGACATTTACCTTGGCACTAGGGGTCTCGTTCTTGCGCTTGACACATCAGCTGATTATAGGAAACATTTTGTACCATGTAATTTTAAAATCCCTTAATGAATGGCAGACTTTTGGACCAGACACGAAAGAGACTCCTCTGTTAACATTTTACCTCTTAAGTGTGACCTTGACCTTGGAGCTAAGGGTCTGTGTCTTGCGCATGACATGTTGTCTCATTATGGGGAACATTTTAAAATCCCTTCATGGATGGCAGAGTTGTGAAGTGTGATGAACACAAGGATGCAGCTGTTTCTATGTTACCCTCTTTTTTCTTCAAACAAGAGCTGTCTGTTGACAGTGTGCTCGACTATTCGAAGCATTGATAGAAGTATAGGGTCAAAATATAACCGGAGATTTTCAGACAAAGGGAAAGGAACAGATAAGACAAACAATGTACCTGCATTTGTGAATTTGGATAAGTTTTGCACTATAATGCAATGTGTGACCATGTTGGTAAGCAAGTGTTCAAAGTGTCAAAGCCATATATCAAACAGTTGATAGACAAAACATTGAATGTTATGCGAAACCTAACTAATTTCTATGTTCAGAAAAGGGCCATAACCGACCATAAGTCCTTGTCCTAGGTAAGTAGACTATGAAGGTAAACAAGTGGTTCAAAGTTTCAAAGCCATATGACAAGCAGGTTAGGCATTATATAGATTGGTACGAAAAACTTCACTGATTTACAAGTCCAAGAAAGGGTCATAATTTAGCCAAAACAGTTGACAGAGTTCTGTACTCTTGCCTACAGATGGGAATCATGGTGATAAACAAGTGTTAAAAGTCACATGTCAAATAGCTTTGACAAAACGTTGACTTGTATGAAAACTGAACCAATTTCCAAGTCCAAAAAGGGCCATAATTCAGCCAAAATAGTTGATAAGAGTTATGTACTCTTGCCTACAGATAGAGACTGTTATAATAAACAAGTGATAAAAGTTTTAAAGCCATATGTCAAACACTTTACACAAAATGTGAACTGGTACGAAAAATTTAACCAAGATTTCTAAGTTAAAAGGGGCTATAATTCAGCCAAAATCCTTGATAGAGTTATATACTCATAGCTAGAGTAATGTACTCTTGCCTACAGATTGAAATCATGATGATAAAGAAGTGTTCAAAGTTTTAAAACCATATGTCAAATAGTTTTGACAAAACATGGACTTGTACAAAAGCTGAACCAATTTCCAAGTCAAAAAAGGGTCATAATTCAGCCAAAATAGTGACAGAGTTATGTACTCATGATGATGAACAATTGTTCAAACTTTCAAAGCCACATGTAGAATAGTTCTGACAAAACATGGACTTGTACACAAATTGTACCGATTTCCAAGTCCAAAAAGTGCCATAATTCAGTCAAAATAGTTGACAGAGTTATGTACTCTTGCCTACAGATAGAGACTGTTATAATAAACAAGTGATAAAAGTTTCAAAGCCATATGTCAAACACTTTACACAAAATGTGAACTGGTACGAAAAACTTAACCAAGATTTCTATGTTAAGAGGGGCCATAATTCAGCCAAAATCTTTGATAGAGTTATGTACTCTTGCCTACATGTGGACATGGTGATGGTAAACAAGTGCTGAAAGTTTCAAAGCTTTATCTCAAAAGACTTTGTCAAAAAGTGGACTGGTACGTAAAACTTAACCAAGGTGTGACGCCGACGCCGTGGTGAGTAGGATAGCTCTACTTATTCTTCGATTTATTCGAGCTAAAAAGTACGGGGGGGGGGGGTAGCAAACAATTTGGCAGTGGGGGATGGGGGGAAGCGGCGTATGTGTGTGTGCGGAAATGGTGAGAGGATACAAAAGGTTAAGAAACTATATTGAAAGAAATGATGCTTTTTTGGGGAGAATTCCATGCTTCAAGTTAATGCCTTAAGTACTTTTTACACAAAAAATGATGGGCAGATTTGATCTTGCTGTAACCTTAATATTTGATCTACCCGCATTCATTGCCACCTACCTACATCTCAAGTTTAAAGTTAATACCTTGATTGTTAATTAGTCATGCTCCAGACAAAAAATATGACAGACAAATTTGACCTTTGAGCCTTGAACCTACAGATTCCATTTATATGCTCATCCTCTGCACATCATCTCATTCCCACCTACCTATACATGCTAAGTTTGAAGTCAACACCTTATATGATAATGATTATAGTCATGCTCCAAACACAAAATATGATGGACAGTTTTGACCTTGTAGCTCAATTTATGAATTGACCTTTGACCTACAGAGCCGGTTCAAAAGCTTTATGCCAAGTTCGAAGTCAATACCTTTAATGGTTATAAAGTTATGCTCTGGACAAGAATTATGATTTACAGATGAACAGACAGATTGACCAACACACCATCGTATTATACACCCATTTTTTTAAAATGGGCATATAATAAGAGTAGTTAATCAAGGTTATAGCCTAGACAAGCTCTAAAATGATCTTTGACCCCTAATTGTGATCTTGACCATTGAGATAGGAACCTGGGGTTTGTGTGCAACACTGTCTCATAAAGGGTAACAGTTATGCCAAATATATACAAGATTTCTTTATGCATGTCAAAGTTACAGCCAGGACAAAATCTGACATGACCTTTGACCATCAAGTGTGACCTTGATCTTTGAGATAGGAGCCTGTGGTTTGGGCATGACACTCTATCTCATTGAGGTACACATTCATGCCTAAAATAAACAAGATTGCTCCATGGGTACATGTCAAAGTTACAAAATGTATTGTCTGAACAAAAAACAGATGGCTATTTCGACAGCTATGTGCAGGTTCATCAATAAATACGGAACATACAGAACTCTTCAAATAATCAGTCCCTACAACATTGAAAGTGACAGGAATTAATGTACAGTAACTTTAAACAATGTTTCACAAATTCTGATGCCAATTAGTCCAGACACCTTGAAAAAGGAAAACACTCTGTAATTTCTGATGGGCATACTTAACGGCCATTACAAGACGTGAGAATTAAAACATCACAAATATGTCCTAATTTACAGTATCTTGTCATTTACACATACTAATAGATAATAACATTTATTCATTTTCAAACTCTTTAATATAAAATGCAAAGGTGTACTCCTTCAAAATTACACTCAAGTTCTGTCATACTGCTTAATGTCAACCAAATCGAAACAACTTGTGTCAATGTTCATAAATCCAGTAGTTTCTGTTATTTTTATTTCGGTGGAACTTTGAAACATAAGCAAGTAAAGGCAAATGTCTGGATCTGTGTTTAATTACGAATTGGATGCCAAATAAATTCAGCATGTAATCCCTTATTAGACTATATTGCCCAATTTGAATTGAAAGTCCATGTGCTTGTACCAACTACATTATATGCCGGGGAATGCCATTATTGGCATTACAGCATAAGAAATGGCAAGGAAATTCATAAATACCTTGTGATGTAAAGTTATTGCAATTTTTCATTTCTAGAACCTCTATATTGTTACCATACATAGCTATATCAACTAAACAGCCATCTGTAAGTTCTGATTCATCTTCGATGCAAATAGTGTCTTCCTCTGCAGAAATCTTCAAAGTTTTAAGAAACTTGCATCTTTTAACAAGCTCACTAACTGTAGTATCTGTCAAATTCTTACATCCAGAAAGGTTTAGTTCTCGTAAGTTTGAACAGTAGCAAACAATGCTGTAGAGACAGTTATCTGTAATTGCTACACAACCTGACATATCCAAAGTTTTCAGAGCAGACCACCTCTCAACTGACTGAGAGGTTTTCTTAATTGTCTGTGTCACTGGCATGATTGCTCTGGTTTTCTCTCCATAATCTTTTGTTTCCTCTCCCTTTTCTTTTACTTTCTCTTCTTGATCTGTGGTATTCTCTACTTGTTCTTTGGATTCTTTGCCTTGCTCATCACTAGATTCATTTCTGCTATGTTCATTTGTTTCTTCAATGCATACATTCCAATTCACATTACTGTTCTCTTCAGATTTATCTAGCTTCTTTTTCTTGGCCCCTTCATCAGACTTTGGCTCAACTAATGTAAAGGTGGTAAGTGCTTTGTTATTGGCAATTCTCAGAAAGTCCAAATGTTTGTAATACCTGAGCACTGAAGATATCGAAATAGCTGTCAGATTTCTACAAGAACTAAAATCAAGTCTCTGCATGTTTGAACATCTCTCTATCATAGCCAGAACTGTGCTGTCAGTCAAAGTGCTGGCTCCTTCAATTTTGAATGAACTCAATGCTGGACAATTTAAAACGAATGATCGGAAGGTCAAGTCATTAGAATTCAAACTTGGGGTCATCTTTACTTCTTTCAACTTAGTGCAGTTTATGGCAACCGATAATAAACCAGCATCTGTGTAATTTATGTCATGCCCACCAATTTCAAAAATCTCAAGTTTAGGGCAGTATTCTGCCAGACATTTAAGTGTGATATCTGTAAGCTTATGACAATACCAAACTCTAAATGTTCTCAAATCAGAAGCATTCTTCACAATTATTTCGATGGTCTCATCTTCAATTTCAGGTAAGTCATTTATGCTCAATTCCTGGAGATGTGAAAGATGGTATGTTTGTTGTAACCATGGGTTCAGTTCTTCACTAAGGATTCCACACACGTCCAATGTAACCAAACCTGGAAAATCTGTGAATAATGATGAGAAAATATCTTCATCATTACAATAAATTAGTTGAAGTCGAAGATGTTTTAATTGTGGATGTTTTCTGAGAAATTTCTTCAGTTGTGTTGGACCATCAACTGTGGAACTATAACACCAACATTCAAACTTTTCTAAGCTGCTAAAAACTGCATCTGTATTTATAAACAGATTATCATACACCAGTGTCGTTAACTTCTTGTACTTTTGTGATAGTTTTATCATTTTTTCATCTAAGCCAAGACTTCTATAGATATCCTCAAATTCACCTCGCATCGTGTCATTGTAGATGTAAATCTCCCTCAAGTTTGGACAATACAAATCATCTGCTTCAGACAGATATTCAAGTACTCTAAAGAAACGAATATCAAAATGCAGACATTCAATAATGGTTTCTACGTCATGGAGCAGTGAGCAGAAGGACCCATCAGTAACAAAGTCATCACCACACTTTCTGGTATCTAACGTTTTCCATAATGAATCATTGTAACTTATGTGATACAAAAGTTGAGAAATTTTTCGCATTGATAATACATCTTCAGGATTCAAAAAACTATATATGTGAAGCAACACACATGGTGGTAGGTCTAAAATTGTGAAGTCAGGCAGCATTTCCATGATTTCTGTGCACCTAATTTTGAATTTCTGCCTGCAGATTTTGCCAGTTTGGCAAAGAACACTGTCTTCAAACTATGGGTAACTCTGTGTTCACACCTGCAAAGATATAAATGTTATTAATTATTCTAGCAGGAATCAAAAATAACAATTACACAGTAACACATATTAGGCGTTGGGTCTGGGCTGGAGTACAGTAAGGGTGTAACGATATATCAAAATTCACTGTATCACAATATATTAGTTTGGCAATATGCGTAGCGTACCATAGGCCTGTTTCACGATATAGAAAAGATACAGTGAAAGAAAGAATGAATGAAAAATTTCATAAAATCTGTCCTATTTTAAAAGATAGTAAGGCGTAAAACATGCATTTTGGCCCGACCATAAATGGTTTTATAAATGGCTTGGAGAAATTTTTTTTGCATAATTTCACTTTTTATGCTTTAAACATGGTCAGTGATGTTAGAAATCAACTTACTGATGCTCTAAAGGCATAACCCCCTTATTTATATGACAGTGGCTACGTACATAGGCTAGGATTACGGAAGTATTTAAGAGGCATCAAATATATGTGTTAAGACATGCATAAATGATGTTGTAAACTTACTTTTTTCACTTAAAATAGCGAAAACGAAATACGAAAATGAATACGGGTGTTGATTTCGCCCGATTCTATATGCGAGGAAATCTAAAGTGACTGGCAAAATCAAATCATAAACTTTTAAGGAATAAATATTTAAAAAAATATTTTTGAGCTATTATTAAGAATATATATAATAATATATAATATACGGATGTTGATTTCGCCTGTTCTTTAAGATTATACTAACCCGAAATGGCTGATCAATAGCACGAAATAATAGGGCAGGCATGAAAAAATAAACACGATATTTTTAGTGAAATAAGTAAGTTTACAATAACATTTATGCATGTCCTAACATACATTTGATGCCTCTTAAGTACTTCCGTAATCCTAGCTTATCCTCATAGCTGTGTCTAGGAATACGGAACTTCCGTAATCCTAGAATCGGAGGCTAGAATTACGGTACCGTAATCATAGCCACTGCCTATTTATATTCATTTTTTGACATGAAAATAATTTCTGTAAAGTCTAAAAAAAATCCAAAATTTTTCCGACCTACCTAGATCTACTGTTGTTTGCTTTTTAATTTCTGATATTTGCAGCTACCATTACAGTTTGACCGTCACAATATAAAGCAAATTGTATGTGTCGGATTAGTTCAACCAAACTCCAAAGATCTATAAAAATAAATTTGGCAGTGGCTAGGATTACGGTACCGTAATCCTAGCCTCCGGTTCTAGGATTACGGAAGTTCCGTATTTCTAGACAACCCTATGAGGATAGGCTAGGATTACGGAAGTCTTTCAAAGGCAGCAAATATATGATATGACATGCATAAATGATGTTGTAAACTTACTCGTTTCACTTAAAAAACGATTTTTTCATGCCTGGAGTTTTACTTTGTGTTTTCGATCCGCCATTTTGGGTTTGTATAATCTGTAAATTATTTATAATGGGGGCGCGCGGAAATATCGTTGTCATCATGTTTTGATTTTGTTTTGAGTTTAGAATATATTTTAATTTCCATCATAAAACTTAATAATTCTTAAAACTTAAAAATACTTTTTCTGATTTTTTTTTTGTTGTTAATAGTATGCTATCAATACATTTTTTTCTTACATTTTGTACTGTTTCTTCTCTCTTTTTATATTCTCTTTTTTTTTTTTTTTTTTTTTTTCTTCATTTTTTTTTTCTTTCTTTTTTTATTTTCTTAAACATTTGACTGCAGTTTTTTTAACAATTGTGATAGTGTGAAAGACGCAAACTGTTGTCAAATGTTAAAACATTAGTACATAGAATGACCGACATTTAGTGCTTAGTAAGAAAGAGCAAATGAAATGCAGACGGAAGAAAACATTAAATATTTAAACCAGGATTTCATGTAAAATTGTGTCGATCATTCTTTGCATCCCAAGTACAAACTATAGTAAATAAATAGTACAGACAGTTTTTGAAACAAGGCCCTTAAAAATTCACAAGCTAAATGAACAAGTGTACATATTTACTAACAGAATAACAAATACATGTATTAGCATAGTGACCGGCAACTTTCAGAGTGCCACATGATCCTGAACGTTTATGACCGGCAACTTTTAGAGTGCCACAAGGTCTTCATCGTTTATGACCGGCAACTTTTAGAGTGCCACAAGGTCTTCATCATTTATGACCGGCAACTTTTAGAGTTCCACAAGGTCTTCATCGTTTATGACCGGCAACTTTTAGAGTGCCACAAGGTCCTACTAACAATTCAAACAGAACCAGAATTTTGATTTTGGTGCTGAAGTCAAGGCTGCGCAATGGTAATGGAACCATCCTAGACACATGTCACAACCCACACAACGCGTATCGAGGTGATCACAGCAAATGGCACATGTCCATTTTCGTTTCTTAGCACCTTCCACTATATCTAACATGCGTTTTAATGCTTCATTGTTAAAGTATTTGTATGTCATTTCTAAATCTGTTTCAGTTGCGGCCATATTTACAGAGTCTTCACATGTTTGTATGTCATTGATTGCGATTATTTTTCCAGATTGTATACAAGCCGATAACACTTCGTCGTCTACGAACCATTTCAACACAATCCGCGCCTTTTCAATTTCCGATTTTTCTTCGAATGGTATTTGGCTAACAACATGGCATTCAATTGCTCCATTCGAAAATCAAAGGCAGATCCTGTTTCTTCTGCTGCACAGGAGGCTAATCGTTGAGCAATGTGATGTGCTGCTCTAAAGCGTTGTTGCTGAGATTTTGGTGCCCGCTGTGGCATTACACCCTGTTCGACACATGTTGTATTAACGTTTATTTCAAAGGCGTCAAGACATAACCTGCGAGTCCATCTGGATTGTATAAGTTCATCTGCATATAGAGGCAGACCTTGACTATGTCGCAGTGTCAGTATATGTCTACATGGTAGCAGAAACTGTTTATGAAACGTACACGGACAAGATACTACGGTAATGTTCGTATTACCTTCTTGTACTGGAGTTGACAGGTGTTTGTTTAGCTCTTTCTCAATTAAATCGTATGCATAGGGAGTGAGATTCTTTCGGAACTCACTGTAAGTGTCACTGGCTAGTGAAGTTACAGGTATCTTTGCCGTAACGCGGCACAATTTCCCATCTATTTCAGTTCGGTGAGTATCAAGAAATTTCACCATGTCAGACGCAAACTGATCAAACTTTGCATTTTTGTCAACAACTTGTTTGATTTTTTGATTGATCGATTATAAGCGATTGTTAGTTTTGTATCAAGTGTTAAGTGAACATAAATGAGTGTAAATGATCAGATGCTAAAGTTTCAAACAAATCTGTTACATGGCCAAAATCTGATTATCCACCTTTAAGAAACTACTTCTGATCAGAATAAGTGGAATCATGCCTGAATTATAATGGCAAAGTATGTAAAGGACTGTAATATTTCAGTGGTCAGATGAATCTACATACAACGCTCTTTAATTTAGTTTCATACTTGACATTTGTCACACGTCAACTTGACATGTTTGCATCAATCCAGGTCTGACATTTTATTTGTAACATAATGACCAAATGTAATTACATGTCACTGCCGATAATTGACAGATGAGTAATTAAAGTCGCTGACTGCAAACATTATATATAATGATTTGTTCACTCTTGTACCTTACTTTCATTTCACAAAATGAATAAACTATTTCAAGAAAATTTCTACTGGGGTGACGGAGATCAACCATATTGTGGTATTTTTGGGCACAGCTTCATCAGAAGACTCTGTAGGCGATGGAACCAACGCACTCTTCACCAGCATATGCCATTCAGCGGAGAAGCCCACGGTACTGGAGGTCTTGACACCAGGCGATTGCATCAGCTGCTACGTAGATGTAACTTGTCCAAATTCGACATTGTCTTCATTCAGATAGGGGAAAACGACATGTTGAATATGAGCAACCATAAACTCATGTACGCTCTTGTCGCAATATACGACGAGGTTAAACACGTCAAGGAGTCAAACACATTGCTTTTGGCAGCATGTTTCATCGTCATCATCGTCGCTACAACAAAATGGCTAAACGTCTAAACAAAATATTATTTAAACTACATCCAGATAAAGTCTGGCACCACGGCGACGAGTTGATAAGTACCACCAGTATTGATCCAAGAGACAAAACTCATCTGAGAAGATCAACAGAGCCAGACTTCGCAGAAAGTATCTCCGATGCCCTGCGCTGTTTAGCTACATTTTAAACAGTCCTTTTAAGGACTAAAAGGGTTCTTTTAAGGACCGCACATTTTCAAGAAAGAAACCCTCTCAATATTGTCAATTTATAATTCCAGTCTTTCCACACGTAGGCTATACATGTATCAAGCAAAACACATTTATATAAAGGCCTTATACCAATGTTTGTGGTGTAAATTTACCACCAACATACCACTTGTAGGTATGCAAACAAAATGATAATTCTCATTTTAATCCTTACCTTTTTCTTTCTATATAACCTATAAAACTGAACGCTCACTTATAATACCAAGTAGGATGACAACGATATTTCCGCGCGCCACCATTAATAATTAGTTTAGCGATTATACAAACCCAACATGGCGGATAGATAACACGAAGTAAAACTCCAGGCATGAAAAAATTGTTTTTTTAGTGAAACGAGTAAGTTTACAACATCATTTATGCATGTCATATCATATATTTGCTGCCTTTGAAAGACTTCCGTAATCCTAGCCTATCCTCATAGGGTTGTCTAGAAATACGGAACTTCCGTAATCCTAGAACCGGAGGCTAGGATTACGGTACCTTAATCCTAGCCACTGCCAATAAATTTTATACTTCGTTGGTTCAACTAAGCGGATAGCCAAGGTTTAAAAAATTTGTTTCCGGTATCCCGACCTACCCTAATTATTTGGTGCAGCCTAGATGTTTTTTAACTTTTATGGCCTTGGAGAATACTTTTTTCAACTTTTTAACAAAAAAGTTGCGAAACAGTGAAAACTGCACTTTTTTACCTGTTTAACATCGTGGAAAAAAAAGTTTTATAAACTAACCTTAGCCCCGTTAATTACTTTGGATCAAAAGCACAGAAATATGTACTGCCATAGAAACTGAAGACATATTTAGTTGGCGGCAAGGAGATTTCCAGAAAGAAAGTGTAAACATTGCAATCTTGTGAAACAATAGACATAGGGCATTCCGTACGAGGATGTTTTTACATGTTAACCGATTGATCTTACAGCATTCACAAAATTAATCCATATCAAAGTGCAACCGTTTCATCTTAGGTTAATTATATATATAACTTTTTCCTGGTGACTTTTCTACGTTTTTATTATTACCCCCTTTCTTCCTCACATATCTATTCAATAAATATATGTGTTTATTTTTTAAAGGGTATAAGCGGTAGATGAAAAATTGGGCACTTCTTTTGAATTACCAAAACAACTAAAATTTCGGATTAAAATCCGGGTGCTACGCACTGATTATAAGAGAGGAGATAAAATCTATTTCATATAGAGAAGAGGTGCATACATCTGTTTGATTTTTCTTACCATAATTATGCTTAATTTTGTTATGACTTTTAAACACTAAACAGTGAACATGCCCATGCATGTCTCGTTGAGTTACAAAAAATTATGTTATATATGCCAGACCAAAGAGCTTTAAAAAAAAAATAGATTGGCAACTTGAAAAGCATATAGAGTCAATCTTTCCAACATCACATGTAAACTGAATGAGATCTCATTTTACCGGTGTATGAAACGGCAGAAGGATAAAAATTGGCAGTGGCTACGATTACGGTACCATAATCCTAGCCTCCTATTCTAGGATTATGGAACTTCCATATTCCTAGAAACACCTATGAGAATAGGCTAGGATTATGGAAGTATTTAAGAGGCATCAAATATACGTTAAGACATGCATATTAATGATGATGTAAACTTACTTTTTTTTCACTTAAAATAGCGAAATACGAAAACGTACACGTGTGTTGATTTCACCCGAATCTGTATGCGAGGAAATCTAAAGTGACTGGCAAAATCAAATCATAAACTTTTAAGGAATGAATATTTAGAAAAATATTTTTGAGCTATTATTAAGAATATATATAATTCTTCATTTGTCTGCCAATTTTCAAAAAAAAAAAATAATATTTATTTAGTGTGGTTTTGGAAAGAAAAACTTATGTATACGGATGTTAATTTTGTCTGTTCCTTTAAGATTATACTAACCCGAAATGGCTGATCGATAACATGAAATAATAGGGCAGGCATGAAAGAAAACCACGATATTTTTAGTGAAATAAGTAAGTTTACAATTTAGCATTTATGCATGTCCTAACATACATTTGATGCCTCTTTAGTACATCCGTAATCCTAGCCTATCCTCATAGGTGTGTCTAGGAATACGGAACTTCCGTAATCCTAGAATCGGAGGCTAGGATTATGGTACCGTAATCGTAGCCACTGCCATAAAAATTTGTGTCTTGAAAAACTTTCTATCAGATTGTTTGTTTATAATAATAATAGTGTTTTTTAATGTTATTAGTATTTACTACACAGGGAAGTAATAAACTTATGATTGAAAGTCGTGAGAAATCAACAGCTGGACCAAATTCAGTTTATTAAGTACCGGCTGGATTGCCAGTGTAATACTTTCATAAGTCGTTAAGCGTCTGTTGATTTGATCATGAATGAGCAAGTCAGCAAATTAATGCTTCAATAAGATAACACACTGACACAAGCTTTTGTGAGATTATCTCCTGTTGCCATTCTGTGTAATTTATACTTCTTTGGCAAGACTGATTGTGGAAATTTAATATAATAATAGATATTTTTAAGCAGAAGCTTTGAAATAGACAGCCATCAACTAAAACAATTCAAGAGATCGTGTTTGCATAAAAATCCATTGTATTTTCTATTTTTAGAACTGTTAAGACAGTGATCAGATCAGAAGCTGAACGTCCATGTTTTTTTGTAAACAGTGATGTTTTTCTAATGGTCTAAACTTTCTCAAACACATATTATATCAATAATTTTTTGATCAATGGAAAGATTATAAAACAAGCAATTTATTAATTACTTTCAGTTGTTATTTTGAAATAAAATGGATTAATTATGAACGCTGAACTTCAGTGTTTTTCTAAAAGTTTTGAACATCACTACGCCGCTATTAAAATTATGCGTCATTTAAAACTGTTATTCATTTAAAAAAGATAATTGAATACGAAAATATAAAACTTGTAAGTATTTCAAAACTTTTTGAATTTTGAAAATCCATAAACATGATAAATGAGCGGAAAAGTTATTAAAAATTCCGATCCCATACACATGATACACAAACGATGTAAAACATTTGTTTTGCCCACCACCAGATAAACAAATGTTAATGTGTGATGTCACGGCGATCTCACCTATTTACCAGATTTCATAACAACTTTTCCAAAAAATATTTCTTTACTGAAATCTGTTAGTGTTCTTCTCATGTAGAGGTCTTAGTTTACTTGTTTCTTTGTTTTCTGGACCGTTTTGCTTGTAAATGATCTAGATAACTCAAATCATTTTAGCCTCACTGGCACAATATGGGTTTATTCAATATGACTTGTGAGACAGTACATGTACTATGATGATGTAGGTCATTATTAAGACAAGCTTTTTGAGTCAACAAGACATAAAACATTACAGTAATCAAGCTCTGAGTGAGCGTGAAAACAAGCTTTGAATCATATACCTGCATAATTTCCAGGAAATGAATAAAAAAGGAAGACATAATTGTTTGTGCCTTGCTGAAGTGTATTTGGTAAGGAAACAAGACGTATAAAAGATTTTAAGTTTTAATTTTAGAGTTCAGAGCTGTTTTCTGTAAAATGCAGATAGATTATAAATTTTAAGTACGGTATCAATGAATGTTTCAGGTTGATAAGATGGACGACAGTTTGGAGTTCACAGATGATGAGATACGAGAGGAGCTTGGAAAATTGGGGTACCAAAATGTACCTGATTCAAGACTTGATGAGTTCAAAAAAGGTATTAGGATCTATAGAGTAATGCTATTTTACCAGCAGTTTTAATAAAGCATACAGTAACGGTAATTTATTCTTCAGAATAATTGCCTTCATTAGACAGTTTATTCATCCTCCTTCTGCTGATAAGCATTTCATATTAACAGATTTAACTATCGTGTCAGAATAGTCAACAAATTAGATACCCATGAACAGATAAAATTTCAAAATCTGTTTCTCTTCAAAAGTTAAAATTTTATTTACAAATTTATCTACTCAGGAAATTATAAGATTTTTAGCTCGACTTTTCAAAGAAAAAGTAGAGCTATTGCACTCACCCCAGAGTTGGCATAGCTGTTGATTAAAGTTTTTAATAAAGTCAAATATCTCTATTACATGTACTACCAAAGCTTTTGACTTGAAACTTAATATAGGTATTTACTATCAAAATCTACACCAGGAGAAACAATCCCCATAATTCTGTTTTGAAATTTTGTAGAGTTACATGATGTATACGCCCCTTTTAACTTAAAATTTTTGGTTAAAGGTTTTGATTTAAGTCAAATATCTCTGTTACTGTCAAAGTTATTGACTTGAAACTTAAAATAGTTATTTACTATCAAAGTCTACACTAGGAGATACAATTCCTTATAACTCTGATTTAAATTTTGACAGAGTTATCCCCTTTTTAACTTAGAACTTTTTTGTTAAACTTTTTATAAAGATTTTACTGGCAAAGCTCTAATTTAGAGTCAAGCACTGAGAAAAGCCGAGCACACTGTCTTACGGACAGCTCTTGTTTCATGTTGCTAAAACCTCAAAATTTCATTCCCATGCAGTTAAATAATTTCCCAGTATTTATTTTTGTGCATTCGTTTTTTCAATAAATCAAAATTTATTCAATAAATTTAAATTTCTGAAGAACTTTTAACTATCTATAATGAATGTCTTATTTATGTCTCTTACCAGTTTTCAAGCACATACCAGTATGTTGTGATATTCAAATACACAGTTTTAGCTGTTAATATAGATATAACAAAACCAGGTTTAGTATACACATATACAAGTATTTGTTTCCCAATTTCAGATCTTGGAAGGTTGATTCGACACGAGAGAAGTAAACAGAGTTCACAGAACACTAGTCTTTCCTCACATCTTCACACAGACTCTTCTGTCAATGGTAACATTTAACATTTCATAATTTTCCTGGTTGGCACACTGCCATATACACATGTGAATTGATGCTGAAAAGTTGTGCTTTGAAAACAGATATAAGACTGAATCAACATTATACTTGTTAGAATATAAAGTTGTTATATTTTCCTTTCTTTTGTGATCACAGGGTACACTCATTTTCACTGTGATAGAATTTCACTTAAGCCGGTGCTAGGAGGCATGAGCGGGGTTGCATATTTCATTACAGTGTCTGCATTAATGTTGCTTGGTTACTTTCTATGCTGCCAAAGGATCTTTTCACAGAATTTATAGATTAGTAACAAGGCGTAAGAATAAACTTTTTAGGATTCACTTGAAATTGGTATAAAAGAATGTTTACAGTCAATGCTTTCAAATACAGCATATCTTGTATGAGTGTTGATATTTTCTTACAACAGCATGGTGAGTGTGTATGTCTGGTGTCTTTAACCAGTTAATAAACCTGGATCTAGGGTTATAAATATTTGGAAACCAGTCTCACAATCCGAAGCATATATGACCATTTTGTGTCGATTCGCCGTAAAACCCAACTTACTCGCTCACTCACTGGTTGACAAATTCTGCAAACATCGAATTGTGATTGTATTCACATACCTCCGCACACAGCATTATTCTGCTGACATGTCTGCATGGCTTTTTTGTTCATTTTCAGATCCTAGAATAAGAGTACCAGAGCCACGAACAAGAATACCACTGGAAGAATCACCGGTAGAGCGACAAGTACCTAGTCTAGCAGAGGATAGAAGACAGGTTACTTCCTAATAAATCACATATTTATGCATTAGAATCTTCTTAAAAAGTAGATAATTTTAAACAAGTAATTGATAGTGTAGCCTGAGATTTTTAATGTTTTTTTTTTTAAACAAATACACAGTCTTGACATGTAACTAAAAGTTTACTGATCCACAAAAGCCAGCTTTTTGCAGTCTTAATTGTTTTAATGATAATTATCTTAAACAAAAAAGTACTTGTCAGAGTAAATACAAAAGGTGTATTATGCATATTACAGAATACCCTTTAGGAGGGGGTCATTTCATATCGTTTGATAAATGACTTGGGATCTGCTGTTATCATTTTAGTTTATACTAATTTGTTTTAGCTTGATTGTGATGAAAGCTTCAAGCTTATTGGAACCACTCTTTAGTCCGCTTCCTGGAAAAACCAGTACTGGTGTCATACGAGAAGTCATGGTTGTGACCCCAGAGAGGCTCGAACCCACGATCTCTGGATTGAGCGGCCAACACCTTACCATTTTGTTAATAAGAAGAAGGGAATAAAATAAAACAGTGCAAAGTTTTCATTGTCCTCCTCCCTCTGATTTCACTAGGAGAAGTTGTTAAATATTTGCTGAGAACAAGTTAGTAATGGTATAAAATCTAGTGGGTAGGTCAACTGTTCAGTATATTCAAAATGCTGTGGAAAAATGGCATAAAAGAAGCAAACAAACAAAAGTTTCTAGAAGTGTATTTGATCATTTCTTGTCTTTGAATATGAGTAAATATTTCAGTATTCACAGTGGAGAAGTGGTAAGGAGAACAGAGAATATCCGGTTAGATCTGGTTCACCACAAGAGGTTCACCACATTCCCCGTCGACCGGACGCCGACTTCAGTCTGTATGAGAACGATGCAGATCAGTCACAGCTCTCACAGAGAGATGATGTATCTGAGGCAGATTCTGAGAGGAGAATGATGAAAAGAAAAGTGCTCAGGTAGGTACTAGCTTGTGGGAATATTGATAAGGAACCAGCGAAGTTACTTTGTTAAGTGGGAACCAGCAAACTGTAATGTCAGTTGAGTACCAGACTATCAGTTAGTGGTTGTGTTAATTCGGAACTATGATGTCAGTCGGGTGCCAGTTAGTTGTTATGTTAATTGGAAACCAGCAAACTTTGATGTCTGTTGGGTGCTATTGCTTGTTTGTTAGATACCATTTTACCATGGGTGGTCTCTCCATTCAAGACCCTACCCGAGAAATAACTGTTTTATTCCAATAACACAAGTTTCCAAAGTGGAGCCAGCTGCAAAATTCTAGCAAAGTCACATACTGTGAAATAATTAATATTCGTGGGGGACTAATTTTCGTGGATTTCATGGTTGAGTCAATCCACGAAATTTAATCCCAACGAACAAGTAAAATTTCCATTCATTTTATGTTAAAAAGTTGAAATCCACGAATTCATATCCCCACGAAATTGTCGTTTTGAGCAAAACCACGAAATTTCATGCCAACGAAATTAAATGATTTTACAGTAGATCTTCATTTAAAATATTTCAGATCACATCAAAATATGCCCAACAGGTTTAGAGTGTATGTGCCTGGTCTAGTCCCATCTTGGTTCTGATTACGTCAAATTGGTACCAGAAGGTTGTATTTTCTGATCAGGAGAGTGTCTGTAGCTATCCTCTCACCACTGTGGGTTTGAGTCTCGCTTGTAGAATTCTTGAGAGGAATACATCTAGCAGACTTACGGTCGATGGTCCAACCCAAATGCCTGCTCATTCTTGAAATGATGTCAAAAGTGCACCAGGGGTCTTATTCCACCATAAAAAGCTTGAGACGTTGCCATATGATGGATAATTATGTTAGTGCAGGGGTTTCATTAAGGGTCGGCTGATAGGGACTTCCCACTGCTGTAGTGGTCCTGTCTCCCTTTCCTGTAGAAAATATAATATTCTAAAGGGGAGAAATTCCAGACCCCAACTTCTTTGTTACTTCAACCCTCAGCTTCAACAATGAAACTCGGGTAGTGACATGTTAAACCTTATAACAACAAAAAAAGAAGTCAAACAAATTGGTGAGTAAATTCTTTATAAACTGATCATGGACTTAGATATTTAGACGTGAAGCATTTTTGTGCCGAGAGGTGCACAAACTCAGTTAAAAACAAACAAGTTGTAATATGGTAATTAAAATTAATATTGATAGAGAGCAATAAGTAACAAAAATATTTTTAATTTTAGGAAAGAAAAAGATGGCTCAAAGAGAATAGATGAATCAATGTCAGAAAGCGATTTCAGTAAGTAGATTAAAGTCAGTATAATTTATACTATATCAAGTATAATTTATACTATATAATTATAGATATCAGATTTGTTTAAAACCCTTTTTCACGAAAAACATTCAAAGATGCTTTACATACACAGGCAGCCTCTCAGGGCACCAAATTTAGCTGTAAATAAATTGCAATAGAATTTTAATCCATGCAGTTGAGTCTTTGATCAAAATGATCAAAATAATTCTAAGAGCAGTTTGTTGTTTACGAGAAATTGATAATTTGAGCCTCGCCATGAGAAAACCAACATAGTGTGTTTGCGACTGAGCACCTGCTCAGTCTGGTCAGGATCCTGCACTCTGCGCAGTCTGGTCAGGATCCATGCTGTTCGCTAATTACAATAGGCTTTGAAAATGAACAGCATGGATCCTGACCAGACTGCACAGATGTGCAGGCTGGTCTGGATCCATGCTGGTCGCAAAGCCACTATGTTGGGTTTCTCATGGCGCGGCTCATTTCTACTTCAAATACAGTGAAGAACCACTCAGTTAGCAAGCATCAATGGATCAAGCCATGAGCTGTAGAGAAATTTATATGGTCCCCGGCCATTTGCCTTATACATTCTACATTTGGACCACTCAAAATATGGCAATATCTAGCTATTGGCTCATCCCCTTGCATCAAGAGATCTTTGGTTTACCGTATTTAATACCATTAAAATGCAAGTTGGATATAACTCATCCAGTATAGTAGTTATATTGACAACTTAATCCAATCTATTTAAGGTTCCAGATAAAGTTCATAAAAAATTACCAGTATTGATATAAAATCATTTTAAAATGATTATTTGGTAGTGTTAACAGCAAAACATTTCATCTACAGCTGATAAAATGCAGGACAAAACTTTATGAAAAGCATACCTCTTGAATGGCATGAAGTGCAAATCAATATTTTGTATATTAAACATAGCCATTATATTTGGTATATATGTTGTAAATTTGAATATAATCATACTCATGATACTGCATATATATAATTGTGTAAATGGATAAATTTGTGGGTGAAAATTTTCAGATTACCAGTACCAGACTTTTCATATTAAAGTAGAAATATTCCCAGATTGCCAAATCTGGAATGCGAATGTTTAGTTTGTTTATCTTTTCTTGACTATATGCCTAATGACTTGTTTTGGTGAATGTAGGTATTAACTTATTAAGTCTTACTGATATTTTTTGTGAATGTCTAGAATTTGTGTAATAAGCAAACATTTCCATGTCACAAATTTTACAATTTATATAGTAGTCAAGGAAAATTACCTGTGAACAAGGCGATAGCAATGACCACATATGTTTGGTAATTACAGGTAGTCTAATGGATATAAATGAACGTTTACGAGAGCTCGGCATAGCTGATAGAGTTGAATTGTTTGATAGAAAACGTCCACAGTCTGCACAAACACAGGTAGGGAAGTTTCATATCATACATAACAGAGTTAAAATCCCTACATACCAGTACTTTGTATTTTTAAAGTTTAGGAATAAAAAAATCTTTTAAAAATGTATTTGAAGGACCTTGTTCATGTACCAAATAGATATGTCCAAATTTCATTTCTGTCTAACAAATGAGCATGCTTAAATCTTTGTGTGTTATATTCAGTTAAGGGTTGAGAATTTATTTAAAAGTAAATGGTCCAAGTAACATTCAAAATCAATATGTAGAAAAAATCTGTAATTTATTAATATTGAAAATTTTCATAATATGATCCTGACTTTGTTATATGATAATGAGTAATATGTTTGAAGATAGTGTGCGAGTTCTGCTCACAGGCTAGAATAACTCCAGTAACTAATAATCCTACCTCTCTTGATAGAAGAGTAAACTCTACTTACTCTTCTTTGAGGTAAGGCTGACTGGCTCCTGGCTCTGTGGTTGTTCAGAACATGCAGGCCATAAGCAGTTTTACTCACTGTCGGGGCCAAACCTGTGATTGGCTTGTTACTTTATAGGTGGGAGTAACTTATATTTGCATGGCAGCATTGCTATCATGGAGATTTTCAGCTGAACTTGCAGAATGCATTATCAGCATTATTTACTCAGCAGTCTGGTGACAGCAAGTTAAAAAATGGTTTGATTTGTTGTTTCCAGCACTGTCACAATGTGACGTATCTGTGGGTTTGATTCAGGCACTTGTTTAGCCTGCTAAATTTCTAAAATGGACTGGTTGATATTCAGTTTGGGCAATACCAATTATCATTTCAAGGGGTGTTCACTGAATACACTGACTGAATAGCGAACAGACTGTCAGTGTAGAGCCTGCACTGACATGCAGGCTGATATCAGTCTGCTAAGATTGCAAAGGTAGAATCACTTGCTGCCAGCAGGCTTAAGGTTAAAATAATTTAAGATCATTTTGTTCTTTCCAGCCTCCATACAGACTAGCTCCAGATGATCCACGACCTGCATCAGGTAAAAACATCTTCTATATCAGCATATTTTTAGGTATTACCTACATTGCTTTCAGCAGATCATTTAGGAAGACTCTTAATAAAGTTCTTTTCAAAAACAAACATAATAATAATCTTGAAGAAAAAGTGTTTTTGTTTCATTATGAAATGCTGTATTTTAGAAACAGTATCTATTATGAAAATGTTTGGACATTATTTGTTATACTTAATAGATAAGGCTTTAAGGTAAAAAAACAACTATATACCTGATTTATAAACATTTTTAGCTTGACTATTCGAAGAATAGTCTAGCTATTCTACTCACCCTGGCGTCGGCGTCGGCGTCACACCTTGGTTAAGTTTTTGCATGCAAGTACATACAGCCATCAATTAAAGGCATATAGCTTTGAAACTTATTTTTTCTTTTTCTAAGTCAATTACCAACCTCTCTGGGTCAAGTCCCATAACTCTGACATGTATTTTGAGCAAATTATGGCCCCTTTTGGACTTAGAAAATTTTGGTTAAAGTTTTACATGCAAGTTACTATCTCCAGAACTAATGCAGATATTGATTTGAAACTTCACATGTGTCTTCGGGGTTATAAAACTAGTTGATAGCAGCAAGTCCCATAACTCTGACTTTCATTTTGGCCAAATTATGCCCCCTTTTGGACTTAGAAAATTCTGGTTAAAGTTTTGCGTGCAAGTACATACAGCTATTTCTAAAAGGCATATAGATTTGAAACTTATTTTTTCTTTTTCTAGATCAATTACCAACCTCACTGGGTCAAGACCCATAACTCTGACATGTATTTTGAGCAAATTATGCCCCCTTTTAGACTTAGAAAATTTTGGTTAAAGTTTTACATGCAAGTTACTATCTCCAAAACTAATGCAGATATTGATTTGAAACTTAACATGTGTCTTTGGGGTTATAAAACTAGTTGATAGCAGCAAGTCCCATAACTCTGACCTTCAGTTTTGCCAAATTATGCCCCCTTTTGGACTTAGAAAATTCTGGTTAAAGTTTTGCGTGCAAGTACATACAGCTATTTCTAAAAGGCATATAGATTTGAAACTTATTTTTTCTTTTTCTAGATCAATTACCAACCTCACTGGGTCAAGTCCCATAACTCTGACATGTTTTTTGAGCAAATTATGCCCCCTTTTAGACTTAGAAAATTTTGGTTAAAGTTTTACATGCAAGTTATTATCTCCAAAACTAATGCAGATATTGATTTGAAACTTCACATGTGTCTTCGGGGTTATAAAACTAGTTGATAGCAGCAAGTCCCATAACTCTGACCTTCATTTTGGCCAAATTATGTCCCCTTTTGGACTTAGCAAATTCTGGTTAAAGTTTTGCGTGCAAGTACATACAGCTATTACTAAAAGGCATATAGATTTGAAACTTATTTTTTTCTTTTTCTAGATCAATTACTAACCTCACTGGATCAAGTCCCATAACTCTGGCATGTATTTTGGGCAAATTATGCCCCCTTTTGGACTTTGAAAATTCTGGTTAAAGTTTTACATGCAAGTTTTTATCACCAAAACTAATGCAGATATTGAATTGAAACTTCACATGTGCCTTTGGGGTTATAAAACTAGTTGATAGCAGCAAGTCCCATAACTGATATGCATTTTGGTCAAATTATTCCCCCTTTTGAACTTAAAACTCTTTTGATATTTAACCTTTTTGGGTAATATTTTCCTGCTTCTAGGACAATATTTCGAATAGTCGAGCTTGGCTGTCTTACGGACAGCTCTTGTTATTTCCATAATCATTTTTAATAGAATAGAGCCTTCTTCTGCCATACTAAATTTTCAGTAAATTCTGTAACATATTTTAACATAGCTTTTGTGTTGTAGTTATACTAAGAAGACCAGAGCATCCTCACACAAGGAATATTAAGAAATCTGACCCTGTGGCGAGATATCAACAGTTCCGACAGAGTTGGCAGGTTCAAAGAGCTCCAGGGGAGAAAAATCATAAAAACTTGCGCTGGAATGTTCGAGAACAAATGCTGGCTCAAGATATAGTTTATGAAAAGGTAAAAGACACTGTTTGTTTTCATGATGGTATTACCGTAACCGCTTTCAGAATTGAGTCCCGCAAAGTTTTTTCGCGGGGTGGTGGTGAACTCTTGGAGCTACCCTTGTCTGTCTGTCTGTCCATCCAAATTCTCAAAAAGTGTTTGACATAGAGTCATCAAACTTTACAGAATTGTTTATACTTACAGTAGTGTTGGAGACATATTAAGTTCTGTCTGTTAGTCCATCCGTCTGTATATCACAAGTTTGTCCACCCAACTCCTCCAACACCACTGGATGGATTTATACCAAACTTTACAAGAGTGATCATTGCCAAGCCTAGTTGTGAATATCATCAGCATTTTCTTATAAGGTGATTTACAATGGAGTTATGGCCCTTGATTCATCAGTATTTATGATGTTTTGGCCACATCTTTTATATATTTTGGGCGGCGTACCGCATAATCTTACAGTAAAGACCAGTGCAAAGCCTCATTGTGCATATTATCAGCATTTTCAGGTTTGATAATTTTTAGCTGAGTTATGGCCCTTGATTCATCAAATTGTGTGATTTGTTTTGGCCACTTCTCTTACATTATTAAGTGGATTTCCACAAAACCTGACAGGAGTTATCAGTGCCAAGCCTAGTTATACATGTGCACTTAAATTCAAAAATATGATTAAGTTTTGTATGCAAGTACAAAATGTAGATTGTTTTATCACATGTTTGACGTCGCGGGAGTGTAATAAAGCCATTAAATAAAAACGATAATACACTAGTGTAATAAAGCTTTGACGTCGACGTTGTTTATGGTAAAGGAGACGTTGGTCAAATTGACTTGTTTATATTGTAAAAGAAAGTAGAATTTTAAATGTTTCGACAGGAAAGGCCAACATGTGATAAAAAGAGTATTACATTTGTGACTTTCCACATTGAATTTATTAAACTCGTTGAATAAAATTGATAAAAGGCTCGGTAGAGCCTCGCATTTTATTATTTTATTCAACTCTTATAAATTCAGTATGAAAAGACACTCATGTAGTATCCTCTATGTATGAACTACTACTCACAATTGAAAAAAAAAATTTTTTTCAGAAACACCACAGAGTATTTGTACCAAACAAATACAAGATCCCGTCAGACAAGAAGCGTCAAGATTTACGATGGCAGATACGTATGGATATGGCACAGGGACAGTTACCTCATCATGGCTTCTATCAAGAATACTGAAACTGTTCATGTCATATTTCATCATCAAGTTATCGTGATATTCGTGTTTATAGTAGGCAGTAAACACTGGCAGATCTGTGATAGACAATAAAGAATACTTGCATGGATACTAAATGGAAGGAGAGAACCTCATCTAGTTTTGTGCTTTTTATGCACAAATTGTGCTGTAACTGTGCAGCTATGCTTTAAAGCTTTGCAGTGTTGAAATGTCTTTAAAGGGAAAGGCATCCCTGTATTAATGTTCATTAAATATCCTAGGTCTTCTTCAGTCATTAAAGACAGTGAAAGAATTTTAAAAATTGGCTGAAAAATGAGAAAGTTATGAACAAATCAGTATTTGATAGAGGAGTTGCACCTAGTTTTTATAGTAAATTAAAACAAAATGGCAGATATAATTTATTTTTAGATAGTTATTTGAACTGTATTCTCCATGGTTAGCAATTTTCTTAAAGTTCAGACTGCCTTATCTTTTTCAAAAGTGATCCAATTTTAAAAATAAGTCCAGCTTTATGAATGACTGAACGATAGCTTTTATATGAAATCAGATGATGTTTAGGTATTCCTTCCCCTCTGATGTAAGAACAGACATTTGATGAAATGTTATTGGCTAAAACCTGATCTGGTTAACGTCGTTTTAGTTTTAAAATTTGGAAGTATGTAAATCTATACAGTTTAAGAAAGGTCTTTTTAATCTCCAAATGAATAAAATAAAAATGATAAAGGTCACCAAAGGTAATAAAATGTTTTAGCCATCATCAGTTTTTGAACAAGGTTTACAACTTTCGGTAATCCTCTATACCCAGAAGTTTAACTACATTTTATAAACTGTTCTATGCTTTAGGGAACCATGTCATATAATTGAGATATCTGTTTTCCAGTTAATATATTCCTTTATACCCCCTACCTATATACAATATATATGCAATTAAAACAGATCAGTTTTGTTGAATATGTGAAACAGTTCCCTTAGCCAGGGAACAGTGTATAAGATGCATTAATTTAAAATTTTTTTTTTTTTTTTTTTTTTTTAAAAACTAACTTTTGGGTATAGGGGTTTACCCTTGACTGTAAGTTGTACTCAAAAATGAATAACAGATAAGACATTTTATTACCTTTAGAGACCTATATCATATTGAAGTTAACATTGTGATTAATTTTGTTATTCAAAAGACCTTTCTAAAAATGTATAGGATTATATTTTTTCTAATTAATAAAACATGTCAAGTTATTAGCAAATAAGATTTTCATGAATAGCAGTCATTGCCATAAGACTCAATAAATGCATATTGATGTTAACTTAATAATGTCCATCTTAATCGTTGCTGCATTGAATGGTAGAAATATTGTCAGTTAGAAGATTATGGACAAAGTAAGTTAATGATATGAGCCGTGTCATGGGAAAACCAACATAGTGGCTTTGCGACCAGCATGGATCCAGACCAGCCTGCGCATCCGCGCAGTCTGGTCAGGATCCATGCTGTTCGCTAACAGTTTCTCTAATTGCAATAGGCTTTGAAAGCGAACAGCATGGATCCTGACCAGACTGCGCGGATGCGCAGGCTGGTCTGGATCCATGCTGGTCGCAAACCTACTATGTTGGTTTTGTCATGGCACGGCTCATATGTATAATATACAGTCTGCTTAGTATAGTTATTTTCTAGTGGAGACTAGTGTAGGGATTTCATGCTGTAAAATATAAGGCAAGAAAAATGCTGAAAACTAAATATAGATTTTTGTTAAAATTAATATATTTGTAGATAAGGTTATTTATGTTTTTTTGTAAGTACTGCCAGTAAAGATGTTTTTCTTTGCCAAAGATGTTTTTCTTAGCCTTACTTTCTGCTTCATAGACTAATATTGTCATGAAGAACATGCATTTCTATTCATTCACATTTCATTAATTTTTATCAGTGGAGTAATTGCTGGCGCTAAAATCATTTAGGATGAATTATTTCTACATAAGATAGTGAGAATCTCGGTTGTAAACTGTAGATTGGATAATATTTGCATCACTATGTATCAGTCAAGAGGTTCAGGATTCAAATCACTGTACAGGCATTGAAAATTTCTGTGATACTCTTGGGTATCTCCCATGTAACTAAGAGACTGGTACTGGTTCTTCCCAGAGAGGGCTTTATGTGGTCACTCCTACACACCAGGCACTCTGAAGAACATGACTGTATATTCACATAGAACTAGGCCAAGTTAGACGGACATACCCTTTTTCTCCAGTTCTGTGTGTTTACTATCGCTCTATCCATCTGGTCAGACCATCCTGTGTCGATATGGAGCCCAGAGTTGCTGCCATTGTATAATAAGCACTTTGAACATGTTTGTCATGAAAAGGGCACTAATTAATTCTGGTATAAATATTTATGTAAGAAGCTAAGAATTTCTCCATCTTAACTGGTAATTCTTCCACAGATAATACACTAAATATTCACAAGTGTTTTAATTTTGCATATAGCTTAGTTTGCAAACGTTAGCAAAAAAATATCATTGCAAATATTACCTTATGTACAGTAACTTAAAGCACATTTGTTCAATAAAATTTATGTGAATGTGTTTGGTCAGCATTTATGATGGACAACCAGGAAATGCCATCAAACACAGTATCCTGATCTGCTAACAAGAATCATCTGGCACAAGTGTGATAAGATTTTTTATTATACATATTAAATGTTATTTATTTTACAAACTTATTGTAAAAAGTCTTGTACATTTATATTGTGAAATAAATTTTTAATGGAAATTGTCCTGTTATGGATTAACTGAAATGCATCCGATTTAAGTACTCTGATATTATGACTGTATTGCAATGTCTGAAATTATGACCTTTTAAGGCATGCTTTCATTCGATGTTAACTTTATCATCTTTGAGGTTAACATTTATTTATATATAGAAGGAAATCCAGTGGACTGTAAATACTGGTGTCTCTTCCTGCAGGTCCGTTACCATTAGTTTTCATGTGACAAGACAGTATACCAACTACCTCTAGATTGGGTAATAAAAACATTTCAAATGAAAAGGAAAAATACTGTGAAGTTTCATTTTGTTTATCACAATTACATCTAGAAATTTATGTATCATTCAAACATGACAGAAAACTTTTTATAACGACAAATAATTACAGTATTCACTCTCATAAATATCAACATTGGGCAAAAGCAGTCAAGATATACTCGGCCACAAACTCTGATTGCAGTTTTACTTTTTTTGATAGCCATCTTCACCATACCCTGGTATATTGTATAGGACAAGCTGAGTTTTCTGATTTGGCTGGTATCCTAAGTACCCATCCTCAGAATCGCTTTGGTATTTAGAATACAATGTCTTGTTACACTTTACCCACAGCAACCATCCTCATTGCTTATCTGCTCCCATCCTTCAGCCTCAGTGGTAAATTACAGCTATCACGTAAGGTGATTAATACCCACAGATGCCGCTTTGAGACAGGGAAAGAAAAATCTTTTGATTATGACCTTTGACCTTCAAATGTGACGTAGGCCTTAATGTCCTGGGTCATGTTCGCTGAATGGCATCATGATGAGGTAAACATTTGATGCTAGTTTTATTAAAATCTTTCCAGCAAGTTAAACAATATGGAGCAGACATGAATATAAACTGGGCCTGCGTGGCCGAGTGGGTAAGGTCGCTGACTACAAATTACTTGCCCCTCGTGGAAGGTCGGTGGTTCTACCCAGGAGTCTGCTCGTGATGAAATAATGCACGGAGGGGTACCTAAGTCTTCCTCCACCATCAAAACTGGAAGGTTGCCATATGACCTATAACTGTGTCGGTGTGACGTTAAACCCAACAACAAACAAAACTAGAGCTGCTTATGAGA
Organism: Mercenaria mercenaria; assembly: GCF_021730395.1. NCBI lineage: Eukaryota > Metazoa > Mollusca > Bivalvia > Venerida > Veneridae > Mercenaria > Mercenaria mercenaria. The sequence goes on along the minus strand of NC_069361.1, from coordinate 45,716,311 downwards.
AAAGCGCATGACTCCCACAACTGTCTAATCATCTGAATAGTAATGTATCTGAGTCAACCACGCACCAATACATGTATCACTGGCATCTGTATACAGGGTGATTTTCGGTAATTAAAGGGCCATTATTCTGAAGCGCCAGGGCCGATCTGGCTAGTTATCGAACTTGGCCGAGAACGTATTGGCAAACACATTTTGTTCAAGTTTGGTGAAGATCGGATGAGAACTGTTCAACTTAGGATGTGGACAAGTGTGTACAGACGATTTTCGGTATTTCAAGGGCCATAATTATGAAGTGCCTGGGCTGAATTGGCTAGTTATTGAACTTGGCCGTGGACTTACTGGCAAACACATTTTATTCAAGTCTGGCGGAGATCTGATGAGAAATGTTCGACATAGAGTGGGTACAAGTGTGTACAGAGCGATTTTCGGTAATTCAAGGGCCGCAATTCTGAAGTGCCTGAGCCGATTTGGCTAGCTATCGAACCTGGCTGAGGACGTATTGGCAAACACATTTTGTTCAAGTTTTATGAAGATCGGTTGAGAACAGTTCGACTTAGAGCGCAGACATCAGTGTACAGAGTGATTTCCGGTATTGCAAGAGCCATAATTCCTAAGTGCCTGGGCTGATTTGACTACTTATCGAATTTGGACGAGGACTTATTGTCAAACACATTTTTTGACTTAGAGTGATAAGATTTTTGACAGACAAACACACAGACAGGAGTAAATCTATACGTCTTCCACACCACTGTGTGGTGGGAGACATAATGAATATAAACTACTTGATCTTTGACCTTTCAGAAGAGACCTTGAACCTAGTAACTCGGTTTGTGCACTCTGCGAGTTGTCTTGGTGAGATAAATAATTGATAGATAGATGTTTTTTTTTTACCTTGAAGTGTGAAATTGACCTTGGACAAAGTAACCTGGATGGAGGTCCCCTCTGAAAATTGTCTTGAGGAGGGTTACAATTAATGTTAGTTTTATGAAAATGTTCCCAGCAGTTAAAAAGGTATGGATCGGACATAAATTTAAGTCATTTGACCTCTGACCTACAACTGTGACATTGATCTTGGATCTAGTGATCTGGGTTGTGCGTTATGCAAGTCGTTTTGGTGAGGTAAACAATTATTGTTAGTTTTATGAAAATCTTCCAAACAGTTTAGACAATATGGAGCGGACACGAAGATAAGCTATTTGATCCCCGTCTGTGACATTGAACCTAGTAACCTGAGTCAATATCTCTTCACGTCGTCTTCGTGAGGTTAAAAACTGATGCTAGATTTTTCCCAGAGGTAAGGAATATAATTATGGAATGATCATGGATTATAGACAGACGTTCCTACATAATTATGGGTATTTGTGTGGCTACTCTTTTGTCCTCTTTATTGTTCTTTTAGCCGCGTAAAAGAAAAATAGCCACGTTAAAGCTTACGGACTGAATGACACCAAAGAAAAAGTACAGTTACCTATTGTTCCTATAGCCATCTAAGTATGCAAATGTAAGCTCGGAAGTATGGACACTTTGTATCTGGGGATATAATAATCCTCAAACCTTATCCCCAGGACTTTCATTCTTGATACCTTCCACCTTATAGGTTAATCTTCACATTATACCCACTATATCCCATTCTAACTTGCATCAACAAGACACAATTAATAATCTTGACAATTCTTGAGTTATCTCAATACTATTCTCCTTAATCAACAGTATCTATAATAATTCCTTCAACATCAATTTCAAGCATTTTATGGTACTAGTTAAGGTAGTTCTGCACGTTTTGATCGAAATTTTTTCTACAATGTAGAATTTGATCAAACCCTGGTGTTTCAAAACTTCAGAACATACCTAAAAAATTCAGCAAATAAAAAAGATAGGGTCGTGTGCTTGTTTTTTTGCTGGACTGATTTGAAAAATTTGGACCTCACGCAATTTTTCATAATGGGAGTCTATGGGAAAAACACAACTTTCATAACATTTTCGCGAACAGAATTTTTTTCTACAAATTGAATGTAGATTTTAATAAAACGTCTCACAGTCGTAAATATGCATATGGTCTATATTTTGTTGAAATAAAATGTATAGGTCCGTGTGCTTATTTTAGAGATATTTCATGCAAACATCCTCCTTATTATGCCATCAGTTATGAATTATGCGTAATATTAAATGTCTTCAAAAAGGTAAGTATTAGAATTTTGTATTTCTACTTTAAGCAATTTAACCCCACCTTTATTCTAGACTTTACGGTCATTGTATTTTTCTACCTCAATTTTGTCTTGACATTTCCGCCTGGGTCCAGGGATAAAAATAGAACACAACTTCTTCTCATGAACCACTTCATGGATCTTCATCAAACCGGGACTGTAGTAACCTTGTATGATTCCCTTTCAAATCAGTTCAGTCATCCTATGAAGTTGCATGGGGTTTTCCCAAATCTATTTGGGAACATGTATTTTAATGAAAATCTTTACTTTTTTTAAACAATTTCCAATGTAGACACCATACGATTGTAAAGGCCCAAACCCTATTTCCAAATCAGCGGTAAAAACGCCGAGTTGATGGCTCTATAGGCCTAAACGGTCTTATTGATGGAAACCATTTTCAGTCTCAAAGTGACCTAAAACTTTAATTGACTGAGATCCAAAATAATAGGGATGATTTAATGATCACAGGCACTCATCCTTTCAATTTTATTACTGTAAGATTAAGCATTCTCTAGTTTTTCATCAAACCCAAATGTTTGAAGGAAAATATAGGGGCATGAACACGTGTCAGGAACCATAACTAGAATCACAGCATGAACAACAAGAGTGGCAGACTGTCACAAAATACGCCCGTCATCGAATTTGGCCTAATTCAACGGCCATAATCCAAGAGTGCCTGGGGCGAGTTGGCTGATTACCGAACTTGGCCGAAATATTTTGCCCACAAATATTGTCAGCAAGTTTGATGTAGATTGGATGAAAACTGTTCCACTTAGAGAGCGGAAAAGGCTAGATTCCCAATTTTTCTAGTAATTCAAGGGCCATAATCCAAGAGTGCCTGGGGCGAGTTGGCTGGTTATCAAACTTGGCCGAGATATTATACCCACAAACATTGTCACTAAGTTTGGTGAAGATCGGATGAAAACTGTTAAACTTTGAGGGCGGACAAGGCTAAATTTGCAGATTTTCAGTAATTCAAGGGCCAGTGCCCGGGAAGATTTTGCTGGTTATCGAACTTGGCCGAGATATTATGCCCATAAACATTGTCACAAACTTTGGTGAAGAGTAGAAGAAAACTTTTTGACTTAGAGTGCGGACAATGCTAAAATTGCAGATTTTGAGTAATTCAAGGACCATAACTCAAGAGTGCCTGGGGCGATTTTGCTGGTTATCAAACTTGGCCGAGATATTATGCCCACAAACATTGGCACCAAGTTTGGTGAAGATCGGATGAAAACTGTTTGACTTAGAGAGCGGAAATGGTTTTAGACGCCGACCGCCCGCCCGCCACGGGTGTTCACATAATACGCCCCGCTCTTTCAGAGACGGGCACATAAAAAGCAGGAAAGATCGAATCAGTCATTAAACAGGAAACATGAAAATTCAGCTTACGAAACTTTTTAAAAATCTTCTTTTCTGAAAGTTCAATGCCTAGGCCTTTGATATTTGGTATGTAGCATTGCCGAGAGGTTCTCTAAGAAGATTGTTCAAATTATGCCTCTGGTGTGAAAAGAGGCCCCGTCATACTGTACATATTTTCAGTGATATTAAATCAATGATTCTCCACTAAATCCTGTCCCATGTGTGTATTTGCTAATGCAACTTAACAAAGTATGTTGAACAAACTATCGTACAGTAGGTAAATCAGATTAAAGTATGTGTTTGATTTATTTGAGCAAATTACATCATCATAATGAGCTTCATATGAACGATTTTGCCTTGTCCCCCATGGGATGCATAGATTTGTGTTGAAATAACGTCACTCTATCCTTATGTATGACAAGCAATAAACTTAATTTTCTTACTTATTAGTTTCAAAAATTAAGAGGAAAGGCATTTTACAAGGATAAAAAGGCTTTTGCACAAAATGTGACTTAAATTTTTGTCCCTTGAAAATCAGATAGATACGTTATAAAACTTTGGGGGAACAAGAGAACCACATACATGAACCTAATATGTTTTAATATTATGTTATAAAATCCATAAGTTGTTACATTTCATCATGAAATAATCAATCTTTTTACCATGCAATTCTAAAAGCAAGGATATTGTCTCATAGGCGACATTATATATGAATAATACTTTAATTACCGAGTATCATTTTCCAAGTCCATTACAAAAATTTACACAAATTAAACATTCACACGTTTTCTACGCGTGACTGAACGTTCTTTTTTTTATAAATGTGACAATAAAAATGGAACTTCAAATTTGTGTTTGTCTTTTGCACAATAGATACACAACAGATCAAGCCTTTGATTGACTTTTTCACGTGCCTTAATGAAGTTGTGTTATTATTGTTCTGTCACAGTATAAGAGGGATGCTATATGTTGTTTTGAAATCCATTTTTATGATTATTTTACTTAATACTGTCAGATTAAACTGATATGAATTTGGATAACATGGTAAATGTATTTTTTCTACAGCTTCTTATACAATAATGAAACAAGAGCTGTCACTATAAGCGCCAAATGCCCCCAAAGCGTGCCCAAAAATGCTACAGTTGTCTGCGCAAAATTGCCAGAATAGTTTAGGTATGAATCATTTTGTGACTTTGACCTTGACCTGAAAGACCCGGGTTATAAGTGCGACACACCTTCTCAATATAGTTAACATTTCTGTAAAAATATTTTCAGTTCCCTTGATAAATGGCAGAGTTATGGACCAGACAAGAAAAAGACCGTGTAAACCTTTGACTTCTAAGTGTGATCTTGACATTTGAGCTAGGAGTGGAGGCCTTGTGCATGACATGTCATCTCCTTATAGGGAACATTTATGCCAAGTAATTTTAAAATCCTTTCATCGATGGCTGAGTTATGGATCGGATAAGAAACAAAGCATGATAACCATTAACCTCTAAGTATGACCTTGACCTTAAAGCCAAGGGTCTGGGTCTTTCGCATGACATATCGTCTCAGTATGGGGAAAAGTCATGCCAAGTTATTTTAAAATCCCTTGATGAATGGCAGAGTTATGACCCGGACAACTGTTTGCATGTTTGACTTCTAAGTGTGACCTTTACCTTGGAGCTAGGAGTCGAGGTCTTGCGCATGACACATCGTCTTATTAAGGTAAACATTTGAGCCAATTTCAAAATCCCTCCATGGATGGCAGAGTTATGGACCGGACACGAAACAGACCCTGTTAACCTTTGACCTCTAAGTATGACCTTGACTTCATTATGGTGAACATTATTTCAAAATCCCTTTATGTGTGGCAGAGTTACAGCCCAGTCAAGAATTCGGACGCACGCGCGGACGGATAGACCGACGGGCGGACGGACGCACGCACGAACGGACGGACAGTGCGATTTTAATATGCCCACCTTCGGGGGCGTAAACATAAATATTGTATTTACCCTATAAGATTATGTTATCTTAATATGCCAATATTCGAACTTGTTTAACATGATTTGCAGTTAAATTAAAGAACTGAGCCGATGTCACTGTTGGCAACATGACTATTACTTATTTGTAAGGTATCTATTCCATATTAAGTAATGTGTTTTACTACAGATTCACGGCAAGATATTCTTTCATATCTTTGTCTAAGTTATAAAACTGTGACAGTAGATAAATTTCTAATATCAGTTATATCTTTGAATCAGGGCCATGTAAGGAGCTGAAATTGAAATAAACTTAACAATTCTTTGCGTCAAGTATTGTTATTTATATACAAATTAAAGAATAAACCAAGTCTTAGACTGATTTCTAAATTTACATAAAACATGGCAAACTCGAGGGTCAAAATACATTGGCCGTGCCACAATTAAACGTCACAAATCTTCAACAACAAATGGTTTATAGGAGGTCATGTTAAAGTTTGTGAAGTTTTCATCATTTCCTTCGCTGACCACACCAAGCATAGTGTGATGTAAAAGTAGCAAAGACTTGTTGAAGACTTGTGGGTTACATTAAATAATGTAATTTGTAATATAGCACCTCCACATTTATTGGCAGACAACAAAGGGCCATGCACTTTATTAAATGAAGCTCAGTTAACATTTATGCAAAAATAGACAATAGATACGACAAATGCTTATGCAATTCAGTTTCTCCTAATACATTTTGGAGAATGCCGAATTTGAAAACGAGGCTAGATGTTTGACATCGCGTGATTTCGGACTGGTGCCCTAGCTGTTTTTCTACAAACATGGTTATAACTTTCAGTTTATAAGTGTATAGCATTAATAAAGAAAAATATAATATTTTGTCGATAATTGGTACATGCCGATAATTGGTAACCTGAGGCTGTATAATATGTATTCTTATAAAGACAATGAATATTCAAACCTGTATTATCTTTCCTGCTACCAGAACTTCCTTCTTGATTGGCGACTGCAACGCTTTCTTAATCTCAAGTGTTGCTGCAGATCGCGGATTAGCAATGGCCTTTCCTGCGAGGACTTGTTCTTCAGGAACATCTAACCCACTGCTAATGAACACCTTCGACGCCCTGGTTATAACTTTAACTGGCAGCTCATCGTCCGTCTTCCTTATTAGTTCACGTAAGACGACAGTCCGCCTGCCAGCTTGGGGAACTTGCTTACATCATAGCAAACGCAACGCATGCAGGTAGCCCCATCACTGACTGCTACAGTCAGTGGCTGCTTCTCCGTCCCGGTCAGGCCCACTGTACTTGAGTGGTTGCTCTTGACAAGCAACCACCTTCACCTTCAACGGTTTGGCATAAGGGCCCGTCACTTCATTTGCAAAGAGAGTGTTGATTGTTGCCATCTTGAAAGTGAAACCAATGTTTCTATTACGAAAGACCTTGAGTAGATTTTCAGTTTTTCCAATAATAATTAAGTAAGACTTCATTGGCAGACTGTATGAATAATGATACTTAGTAACTTACAAAAGACTAAAGAGATATGAGTCTTTCCTAAAGAAAACCAATATACTGCATTTGCGACCAGGATGCAAACAGGTAAGACTGAGCTTCCCACACTTATAATAGAGATAGTACCTATTTTTTTTAACTCATAGGTATGAAATTAAAAAAGTTTTGGAATGAAGACAAATGTCGATATATTTCTCAAAAATAGATTTACTGGTAATAGTTTAACCAAAAGCGTATACTTGGTGCCGACCTGCCACCGGATATGAACATATATCGGACAAACGTAATTACGGCTTTATTCCATATTTTCAGTTATCTGCTAATCGGAAACATTCGACATTTTGTTTTGACTGTCATACATGTATATCAGCATTGACCTGACAAGTACATATTAACGAAGAATATTATACCCAATATCACCTCTGTTTACAAAACTGCCGTGGGTCTCAAACAATTATAGCACAGAACTGCAGATGACAGTTTACTTTTTGATTCATTCCTCAAAGTTGATTCATATATTAGTAAAAATACTGTTCATTCAACGTCTGCATTTGCTTGGCCACATGCTGAATACTGAAAACTGGGTAACTATTGGCCAGAAAACACAATCGATTTATATATATTTGCTCCCACTTCGAGCCTGAATTGTATTAAAACATATTTATAGACTTTTTGGTTTTCCGAAAACAGCACAACCCTTAGCAAAAAGAAAGGCATTTAACTTCCAGTTTTTAGCATTGTTTTTCCTGAGCAGTTTTTAGCAGTTTTACCATTTAGTTAGCAGTTTTTGGCTATGAATTGGTGTTTAAAGAAAGCCGTTAAAATGCATTTAAAATGCATTTAAATTGCAGTTAAATGCAAGTAAAAAGGATTGAAATCAGCCGAAATATGTAAATTAGATGACATAACAAAACTGCTTCCATATTTGGAGACAGCATTTCAAACTATTTATAAGACCTCATGAAAAACTGCAAGAAAAACTGTCACAATATTATAAATCATTTATATGACCCAAGAAAAACTGCAAAAACTGCCCATTACTGGAAATACTCAAAGCAGTTATATTACATCACAAAAAACTTTTTTTGAAAATACCATTACAATCTTTCACAAATATATATGTTAATAAATAAGTGATTTGATATTGGCCCTGTTATTTGTCAGAGGGCAGTCGTATTGGCCCGAAGACAAATAACAGGGCCAATATCAAATCACTTATTTATTGACAATTTTATTAAATAACAACATGTACTTAAATTATTCAAAATTTAAACAATTTATTAACAACTTTAAAAATACAGAATAAATTTCAACATATTTTAACCATTTTAACAGAATGTCTATTGTGATTACTGTGAGCTCTCAATGTCCGAAAACTTCCTTTTTCCTGACACAATGTTAGCGTTTAAAGTTTTCTCAGATATTATATTGACACCACATTGAGTCAAAATTTTAACAATATATTAAGAACTTTAAAAATACACAGCATATTTCAACATATTCTAACGATTCTAACAGAATGTTTACTGTGATTCCTGTGAGCTCTCAATATCTGAAAACTTCGTTTTCCCCGACACAATGTTAATGTTAAACGTACACCCAGATATATTGGCACCACATAACACTGCAAAAGTCTGTGTTGTTTTGAGATCTTGGATGACACACATCGGCTTGCATCAAGCGTATGACATGTATTACTTGTGTTCATTACTGGAGTTATATCTGCCAACACAGATGTCTGCTCATGCTCAATGGATTGAACCTTGTCTGAATGTGCCCCATGTGGTTCTGGGACGATCTGTGTATGAAAAGAATGGGAACCAATGCCTTACCCTTGCATGATCGTAAGAGGCGACTAATAGAGTCTTAACACTTGGTTTTGCAGTAACTCTGTGATTCCAGCAGGTATGCAAATTTTGCTTCCATACCTCATGTTTTTATTTCGATGTTAATGAGATGTGGAACCAAAATTTGTAGTCCTGTTTGGCGCCATATAACCTATACTGTGTTGGTGCGCCGTAAAACCCAAATAACTAAATAAAAAAAATACTTGTCTGAATGTGGAACAACAGCAGTGCTTGAAGATGGTCTCATTACGTCAGATATGATACCAGACGACTGTGCTTGCTGGTCTAAAGTTGGGGTTGAATAAGTGTTTATTGTTTGCAGGCTTTTCCAACCTCCTAGATGGGCAATTTCTGTTTGAGGCCGACCTGCCTGAACAAGAGTTTGGGCAAATGTTTTTCTTGTTGAGTGATTCACTTTTCGGCCTTTAAGTTTTCCCTTTTCATCCAGTTGTTTCATTATTTGTCCAAGTTTATTTTTTCCAACAGGCTGATGAGAATACCAAACTTCTGTTTTGGGTGTATTAATTGGCTGTAGGTAAAATATGCTATAAAATAATCGTCAAGCATATCGGTTGGTCTTCGATGTTTATATTCCTTGTAGATGGCAACTTGGCATAGTTCGTCTCCAGGTGTTGCAAGTACCTTAGGTGCCACTGTTAGAATTCCGGCTGGACCAATTCCTAGTTTTTGTACTTCTCTTCGAAAATATTCAACAATAACTTTGTTATTCAATCTTTAATTCATTGTGAAAATGCATTTTCCATTCAAAAGTTAGTCAAGAATAAGTACTGCACATACTGATATTATAATTCTAATATAAGCTTTTCTCTGTTAAAGCACAGTTACTCTAGAATGATGTCACGTTACATGCGGTGACGTCAATGTTTTTGTTGCGACCAGGAAAGGGCGCTACTATATTTTATTTAGTATTTTAGATTAAGGGCATATTAAAATTGAAATAATTTATAGCAAGACTGTGTTTAAACACTAGATCTATTTATACACTCCGGCGATAATACTTCATACAAATAATTTCACTCAGGCTGCGCCCTCGTGAAATTTTTACGCCCAACGTATAACCACCCATCGTGCATAAATAGTGTTAAAACACTCTTTTGCTATAAATTATTTCTTAAATAAGTCTTTGATAGGGCAACTATTATATATCCTTACAGAAAAAAGGTCTATGGCGAATGGATGCGGTGAATGGTAGGTGAATGATAAGTCAATAGAAAGTGAATGAAGTTGAGATCATTAACTTTTCATTAACTTTTCACATGCAAATCAGGTCTGCGGTGAATGAGCTGCGAACAGTCTGCGGTGAATGAGCTGCGAACAGTCTGCGGCAAATGAACTGCGAACATTCTGCAGTGAATGAGCTGCGAGCTTTCACCAACTTTCATCAGCTTGTAGTTTCAGGCGATGTTATTTTAAGAAAATATATAGTTGATGGATGAAAAGGCGGAAAGACAACGAACAATCACAATAGCTCATCCTGGCACTTAGTGCCAGATAATTCAATAAACTAGTGAATTAGCTGGACACCTCTATACATTTACATGTACAAGAATTCAAAGTCATGAAAACTGATGACAAAAATAAGTCTGCATCTGTTTAGAATTACATGAATCAAATCAATTGAAAAAATATCACATTTTACTTTTGACATGCCTTGTGTATATATTATAGACAATATATAAAGGCACTTACTGTAGCTGATACCATGCTAAACACATAGATCTTCTGTGCTCCACATGGTCTAGAATTTCAAACAATACAAACCATTTTGCCGCCAAAACTGGTGCAGCTATTTTATTCACAAATCATGAAATTCAAGTGTATTCTCTTATGATGTAAGCATTTAAATAAAAACTGGTAAAAATATGCTTTTATTCATCACAACTTCAGCCAGAAAAACTTGTCCAAGAAATTAAATGCTATGAACTGCTCAAAAAATGCTTTGAAGGTGACCATTTATTTTAAATGGAGAAAAACTGCTACAAAAAAAAACTGGTAGACGAAAGTTTTTTTTTGTAACAAGTTTTTACCAGTTTTTGTTTTAAAAACTGCTAATTAGATATTCACTCTTGAAAAAAAACTTGCATAAAAGGCATTTATTTAAAAAAAACCCTGCTATTTCACTGCTAAATTTAGCAGTTGTTTTTCCTAAGGGAAACTGAAATAGATTTGATTTTGCTGGCTCAGTATGATCGCGGGTGGAATAAGCTCTGAGACATTTTCTGCAGATAGAATTTCGTTTAAAATGGTAGCACAGGAAAAACACTGCTGTTACGTAGTTCAACCCTGCGTATAGTTTCCCTGCGTATAGTTTAACCCTTTGTATATGTAGGAAAACATGATTTAAAAGGAGCAGAGGACAGAAGGACATAATCAACGTTTTCTCATCTAAAAATGTCAACGTGAAATAGTATTATCAGTCTTCTAAATATGTGTCCGGTGACTATTCCGCCATGTTCATTGATGAGGTGCGTTTCATTACCCCTTTTGAGCCTCAAAATATCTTATGTTTTACGTCTGATTGATTATGTTTTTAATTTTCAAGTGACTAATGAGCTGAAGATTTAACGGGGCAAATTTCATGTTTTAGTGATCATTTTTCATAAAATGGCAAAGGAAAACCCCTGATTTCTGTCCGGTGACTGGTCGTCACCCAGTAGTTACGAGCATTTAATATCTTCATAGAAAAGGAAATTTTGTGACACCGTTATTACCCTAAGGGGTACTGAATGTTTAAAGACTCTTTAGTTTTCACTCAGTTTTATTAACGTTTCGGCCTTATGGCCTTTATCAAAATGATAAATACCGAGAAATTCTCTACATCATGGCGTCTCTACATCATGTTGTAGAGACGCCATGATGTAGAGAATTTCTCGGTATTTATCATTTTGATAAAGGCCATAAGGCCGAAACGTTAATAAAACTGAGTGAAAACTAAAGTAAATTTTGTGATAAAGGAAATGTGACTCTTCTTGAATATGGAGATCAGAAACATCAAAGAGACATATAATGTATTGAATATTTTCTATTTGGGTGTATTTCATGTAGCATTCAGCAGTGATCTGGATTGTCAAATAATAATCCATGATACGGTTCGCTAAAATTATACAAAATCATTCTGAATACGAACCCAGAACCTCTCACACCCAAGGCAAACACTACCACTTCCCTATAACAGCAGTAGCTGTAGCTAGGTAGTTTAAGTTTACCTCCATTCTCTTCCTTACTATATAACGTGAACCGGAACAAAATTTGTAACAGTAACATTTTTGGTGTACTCCTGATAATTTTCGTGTCAAGAAAAACTATAATCAAATTTTGTAAACATTACAATCAGTCAAAACTGTCCAAATTTCTCTTTAGTGTTTCTTATAAAATGGAGTACCAGAGAAATATAACTTATGCCGAATCTTTAATCTTCGCTTCTTTTCGGCCGTCCAAATTTAAGCAACGATTTTACAAGTTTCGAAAGGATTTCTGTTGATAGCTAGAAATTACAGTTACAAACTAACTGCCCTCCTGCAACACACGAAGTCATCAGCATTCACTGTCAATCAGTATAAGATCGACTGTAATTCACTCATTCCAATGATTCATAGACAAAGTCAATTGTTTACATTTTTACTTGTAACCTTTGCTCTTGTAAAAACCACTATATCTTCAAAAATCGAAATACATGAGGAACTCTTGTACGGTCTCTACACAGTATAACCATCAGGATCCATACCGCAAGGAGGCTGATTAGACTTCTCTGATGTAACAGTAAAATTTCTGATAAATCTTTTAAGTCACATCAGATGTTCGACATGGTACCCGAGACGACGAAGTTCTACTGGGGAACTCGAATGCGAGAATGTTAAGTCAATGCAAACTTTAAAAAGTTCATTTACCTGAAAATAATTACTCAATAAAAGTTAAAACGGCCGGCCGGCTTTCAGAAGTTGTCAGTTTCAGTTTCCTTTTTTTCTAGATCTACTGCACGCTTTACTGGACGATTAGCCCCAGAGCGATATATGGACAAAATACTTGCAACTCTCTAAAACAAAGGCAAGTTTTTCTAAAAAGCAGCGAATTGTAAACAAATGAAGTAGATCCTGATGCGAACTTCTTTCAATATTTGTAAACAAATGCAGTCAAGTATGAACGCCGGGGTCACGTGAACGTCATCTACAGCAGGGCTTTACCGCCTGTGTTTTTGTTCAAAAGTAGCTAACAAATATTCCAACTAAAATCGCTGTACAAAATACTAACAACTCTCTGATGTAGATGAACTTTCCCAACACATGTAGATTAGCTTTCACGGCAAATATGGCGTCCTTAATTATAGAAAAATAATCTCGCGGGCAATCTTACTCTCGAATTCGACAAGATCATTTCGCTAACCCAGGTCGGCCTGGCAAAGACTAAAAAGCGTTAACAGTTGCAATTTAATCAATAGCACTCACAATATCGAGCAATAATGTATGACATTTGAATTGAAATGTACCGGTATGTGATAAAACATAGACTTTATATTTGAAGTGTATGTTGAACAAATGTCCTGCTATGTTCCAAGAAAAATTCCCATTCGAATACGCCCACAGTTAGGGAAATCTCCGGGAAAAGGCGGAGTACCACGATTGGCGTATTAATTTGACTTTATTTTCTAAAATTAGATGGAAAGAATATCTGACAGTTAAAACATATATACGGACAGAATCACGTTGAAATGACACCATTTTTTTGCATTCTGTACATCTGTGCATATTAGAATGTGATACATGTTATTTATGCACTGTTGAAATTTTAGAATTATTTCGGGGCGATCATTTACATTTGTCTATATATATAAGCATATGACATTAAGAAAAATATCGTATTCGATCATAGGGGGCGAATTTACCTTCATTATTTAATATTTTCTAATGTTATCTGAAAGGATAACAGAGAGCTGCATAACATAATCATTTGCAGAATGACGTAGAAATTATAGTATTGTATACATTCTGGACAGCTATACAAATTTATATGAAACTATGAAATATCCGTATGAATGGAACTTTTTTGTCTTTGGTAAAGTAAAACTCAATGACAAAATACACACACTGTGTAATATGCAGAGATAAAGCTTATAAATCATGCGAAATGTAAGACGTATTTAACAAAAATATACAACACATTGAATTGACATTTTATCGAAACACTAAGATAATGTTTATGTTGTTTAAATGGAAACGGGATTCCAGCGACAGCTTCGTTATAGCTTATGACCTCGGTCTATAAATAGCTCATCAAACAAACGCTGGAGGTCATTCATAACAAATGTCGATATGAATTATACTGCGCATTATTAATTATATGTTTAATAAAAGTATTACTTTTATTAGGTAAGATTTTGCATATAATACAATAAATAATGAACACAAAATATGAATGATGTAAAAAGGAAGCATAAGTTTTAAAAATAAATTCTTCAAGATCAGCTGCTTTAGGTTCCAGAGGACGTAAGCGCTGCGTGGAATTGCCACAGTCATGTTATATTTTGCTACATTTACAATAGAAAACTATTATATTAATATTATTTAATTTGACGGCAGTTTTTTTTTTTTTTTTTTTTTTTTTTTTTGCGGGGGGGGGGGGGGGGGGGTGGGGGATGGGGGGGGATGGGGGTTAATTTTTATACTAAACAAATTCGTTTTAGAAATATGCTGACGACTGCTGAAAATTGCTTTGCCCCAGTTTGCCTCGAGGGTGGGTGGGGGGGGGGGTGTGTGAGCGGTGAGTAGATGCGTAGGTAGATGTAACCAATCTTTGTGTAAACACAGGTTTCCAACTGTATATCAGGTTATATTAAGATAGTGGACCCGTAATGGTAATGTTTAATAATTGCATTTACTTGATACAGTTGTTTCGCACTGTGTCGCATTTTTTAAACAGAGACAAATTTTAAAGTGATAACCACTGCGCAAAACGATCGCAGAGAAGTCATTATATCAAAAATTTTGCTAAAAGAAACCTCAAAGTATTTCGTGTATTATGATACACAAAATAAAACTGACGATAACAATTTTTCCGGGGAGTCTCAAGTAAAAGGATTTAATCGGACAGAAATTAAGCTCAAACACTGAAAATTATGGCCTTGCTCTCTGCATTCAAACATGACCAAACGGCAGAAGTAAAACCTACCTACATTTCTTCCACAATATGTAAACTAAAGAATAAATACAAAATAAAGAACTTTTACCGCATGTAACTCATTATTTTCAAAGATGTCTAAACCTTCACCACTCTGTATCAGAGGTTAAATTCACTTTTAAACAAACAGCAAGAAATGGCTAATCAAATGAAAAATTTCCGCTTTTATACAACAAATCAATAACAACAAGTCTTGAAAAAACAGTTTATCTTACTATATAAAAGAAATATAATGAAAAAAGTTTGGTTCTAGTGGGGCTTGAACCTACGCCCTCCTGAAAAATTAGTTAAAGTAGGCTTGTGGCAGGAATTGAATACTCTTCAAAAAAACGAGGTACACTATTACGGGTCCGTCAATTTTCTTAACCATCGTATTAGGGAAGGAACAGGACTAGACCATAATCATTAACAGTCCGGTTTGTAGCGGGGTTCGAACACTAACTTTCCCTCATACCGACAAGAAAATCGCCCCGCTTTGATTTTAATCAATGAAATCCAGTTTTATTAAAAGATAAATTTCAATTGCAAAATAGATTGCCCTGTCATCCACTATGTTCGTTCATTTAAAATAGGGCAGTTTACTCTATATCTATTTTAACAATACTGCTTTATCATTTTTGATATTCAGTATAAGTTGCTACCTGTTAATGTAAATATTCAAGTCACTGATACCACTCTTATGGAAGATTATTTATGCAAAAATTCTATTATTGTATTTGATCAAACGCTTTATGATTAATGACAACTATTATTGCATTTGGTAAAGTGCTTTATTGTTGATGACCAACGCATGCTACATGTTGCAATTTAGATCACTTATATATGGATATAAGTAAACCAATTAATGCTTTAAATGCCAAAATCCTTAGTATCTTGTGTATAGCTTCATGATAATTTTTCAAAGTATTTTTTCTAACGCCAAGTGCCAAAAGAGAACTGGTAGTCATTTACTTGATTTGGGCTATTTGAGACTAGTTAAATGTTAGCAAATACGTTCTCTCATTGTTAATCAACTGTTTTTATTACAGTTATTACATGCATACACTGTAATGTCATTAAGTACTTGTGTAATGTCAAGAGAGCAACGATTTCTGTATTGCGCTTTATGCTTATTCATATACGTAATTTCATGTCTTCATATTTTGTTAGCTGGGTCCATTTTCGTTTAAATGAAGAACGATAACTCCAGCTTACTTATTTGTGAATACAGTTAATAGCTGATCCCGTCAAGAAACTCTCGTAGAAAGAGGTAGCCGGGGTTATTAATAAAACCCGGCCCGGCCCAAACCACGGAAATAGCCGATTCCGATTGTACGGAAACCACCGGAAACTTACGGACGGAAGGCTAATATATATTACGAATGGTGATACCGTCATCTTTATCAAGGCCATTATGTGTATTTTATTTCATTATTACAAAAGTAGAAGCAAAGTATTTGATATTGATGATACGTATGTTTGATGAAGTATTGCACTTGACATAAGCGAAGACCTAAAATAACAAGATATATTGAATCACACTCAATCAAGAAGTAATACGTTCGGCAGTCGAATGTGTCATTTTGTGTACCGGACAGACACGAGATAGCATTTGCAGGATACTTTCAACAGAACTGACAGGCTAGTTAAATGTACGTCGTTATTTCACACCTAACGATGTGACATAAGGCGAAGGGGTCTATACCGTGCATTGGGAAGTATTTATAAAATTTGGTTGCCCGACCAAGATAGCGTTTTTAGCATATTAAGTTTTAATTTAATGAAAATATCTTGTCTTAGGGAACATATGAATATAAACACTCTTATATTAAGGTTGTCAAAGATTTGCATTGGTAAGTACACATTTTTGCGAAAATTAACTAGAAATGTAAGTTTATGAAATTATTATTATACTCCTTTTGCCTATCTCGTTGCGCAACCAAGATAGATCGAAAATAGATGAACTACGAAGCTATGCGCTGTTTTATACTTGCCATTTGTTTCAGGTTGTTGAAGTATTCAAATTTGAATATAAAACTAAATAAACTAATAAATTATATCAAAATCTAAAAACATAGTCCACTTTTTACTTTTTTTTTTTCATATTAAAGGGAGGCAATTACAACTTTTCATAAAAAATATCAAAGTAAAACATTTCCAGAAGAGGTATAACTCTATGTAATAGGTCTTTGTTCCTGAAATACAAGAAAACTGAAAACAAAATATCACAAAATGTTGCTCAAATGATAAATCATAAGATTTAGCTTTAAACAAAACCGGGTGATTTTGTATGTAGATGATACCCGGATTACAGTAAAGTTGTAGAAATGAATGAACTGGAGTATAAAATATGAAAGATCGGTCGCAAATTTTCGAACCCGGACCCCCCACCCCGAAACATGTCCGCTCAGTCTGTTTAAAACAAAACAATAAAAAAAAACGGTAAAATATCTAATACGGATAATTGGAGGGTAGTGATAGCAATGAACTTTCATGTTTTATAAATTTTAAACTGCTAACGTTATTTTTGTTTTTAGATTATTTAATTTTTGATTTCTCTTTCTTTTATATTTGAAATAATACTAGCATATCTTTTTAACACAGAATTAAAAAAAAAACCGGTCCGGTCGGACTACGAACTATGCTTTTGCTATATGCTTATACAACTATTCACACAATGTTAACTTTTTTGTTTTTAAAATGAACATTTTAAAGCATGGATTACAAATGTGTGCAATTCAGATGTTAAATTATTATACCCCACACAATGTCCAATGCACTTTTCCCATTAGTTTAACTTGAATAATATGTCATAAGCATTTTTATATCTCGTGCCCAAAATCGTTATTTTCAATTTCTGCGCATGTGATATTATACAATAATTGCCTTTTGGTGAGGTCGATATGAGCCGCGCCATGAGAAAACCAACATCCGCCCAGTCTGGTCAGGATCCATGCTGTTTGCTAACGGTTTCTCTAATCGCAATAGGGAGCGGTGGTCTAGTGGATAAGGTGTTGGCCGCTCAATCCAGAGGTCGTGGGTTCGAGCCCCACTGCCCCATGACTTCTCATATGACACCAGTACTGGTTTTTCCAGGAAGCGGACTCGAGAGTGGTTACAATAAGCTTGAAGCTTTCATCACAATCGAGCTAAAACAAATTTGTATAAACTAAAAACTAATCGCAATAGACAATGTTGGTTTTCTCATGGCTTGGCTCATATGTGGATTTATCGGCCTGATAAAAGCAATATCAACCTTGAGCGAATTTATCGACTTGATATCGCTTTAACAGGTCGATAAATCCACATATCGACCACACATAAAAACGACAATTTTTTTATTATCAAATCCAGCCTACTCATAAGTATAAACATTAGATACAAATGTTTGCAGCCTTAGGTCATCTTTCGTGGTTAATTGTATACGACGTCGCATTGTTTTAACGTAATAACGTGTGGACGTCACAGCTGGAGGTCAATATGTGTGTTTGGCTCCGCCTTCGAGAAAATACGATTTTTATCGTTGAACATGTGACTACATCTAGAACAATGGAAAGGACTATAAATATAGATTTAATGATAAAACAATAATTTCATATTCACATGCGCAACAACGCTATTTTTTTTTTTCTGCGCATGTGATTTTACATTTTCGTGTCTCCCTATGAAGATCGATACTTTCGTACTGATTAAAAGACGATGCGCTTATTTATACATAGGATTAAATTACCTTTCTTGTGTTCATACATGTGTGAACCCGGCCTATTTTTTGTGAAAAAAGAACACACTACTTAGTCATTCCATTTGAAAACATATATGTTTTAATAATGGGCCTGCTATACCAAATGAAACATAATTACTTTTTGGATATAATGGAAACCCAAAAAATAAATTAATCTCCGTAAAACAGAAACGTCACAACTATATATATTTAGGGTTGAGCTAAAATGTGATTTCTCGACGCGATTTGCGTAAGGAGTTTTCAATACAATGCAATATCGGGTGAAGATCAACTTTTACTATTATTTAAACAATTTTATGAAGGATGCAACTTGTTTTTTGGAAATCCCGCTCATTACACTTTCTTTACCGTAAAGTTGAAAAAAAAATTGTAAGGTTAAAACTTTTCTGAGATGCTTTATGGATTTGGCCACACATGGGGAGTTTAACAAACCAATTATAGCTGAAAAATTACACTCAGATCTTTCGTAAAAAACTGCAAACTATCGTACAATTACTCGGGATATACAAAAGAAGAGCAACAGTTTTACTTGCATAATTACAATAGGTTTGGTTCTACCAATAAAAAACTCACAAAACGCAAGGTCTCAGAATGCGACAGCATTAAAGCTGCTCAATATAGATCCAAGTACAGTTCACTTCCGGGGTGGTCACGTAACCATAGTAAAGTAAGCAGTGTTAGAGTAAATCGTCTGCAGTACATTGATATTGATAAATTTACAAAAAAAAAATCTTAATGAAGAAATTTGTGAGATTTGAAGAAACAACATCCGTTCAAAGTTTTATTTTGCTTTTCGAGACTTATTTGTAAATTTTGATTAGCGGGCTCAAACGATCCTTCAGTTGTTATGTATCAAAAATGCCGAGCACTAGCAAACTGACTGAAAAGGCATTCTGTATACAATAATATATCAAATCAACCTAAATAAATTGCAAAGTTTTGCAAGATATGTCTAACCATTGAAGTTTAATTTTGAAGTATCTAAATTCATAATCTGAAAGTGTAGAGCATTGGTAAATATCCAAACGAACCTTAACAAGTTCAAGTTTACTTGGTCTTTTTTCACGAAACAGTGTGAATCGTTCTGTATATTGAGTGCATTTAAATGGTAATTTTGTTCCCATTAAAAGATTTCTTTTTCGCGTCGAGTTTTGGTTCACCAACTAATGTGAAATACACTCGATGACTGCTTCCTGGAAAGTAACCAGTACTCGCACCGAAAGAAGGGACTGTTGGAGTCACGGTCAAAATCCGCTGACAGGATTCGACCCCGCGACCTCCGGTTTACGAGACATCTGTACAAAATGAAAAAAAGGTAAAATTTGTATCTCGATTCTACTCTATATAGTTTTGAACTAATTTGAATATAACTTAAGTAAGTCAGTTTATTCAGAGATCACTTGCAAATTCAGTCGACTAAGTTCAAGAATACTCAGAATCCTGCGTGAACAAACCTATCTCACTATTTGTTTCTATATATTTGTTTTATGGTCCTTGAGATTTTTTAAAAACTTTTTAATAAAAAGTTTTAAAAAACTGCTCATTCTATTCTCTAAAAAAATTGTCAGTGATATTAGAAATTATTCGTATTCATTTTTTTTTGACATAAAAATAATTTCCGTAAAGTCTCATTGAACAAAAAAGTATAAAAAATCCTGCCTTTTTACTACCTATTTTTTTAGACATGTTACCGGACACAAAGAATTATTTAGGGTTTGGAATGCACAGGTGAACAAAAAACTCTTTGAGGCCCAAGAGGAATTCCTTTCCCTTTGAAATATAACAACTTTTTGGACAAAACGTGATTAAAGATAGTATATAATGATAACGATACAAAATATCGGGAACTAATTAGAAGGCTCGTCAAAACAACGCTATGTATAACGATTTCCTGTGTACAAGTTTACAAATTATATTAAGACGTTTTGCAACCAGAAAGAACACGCAGTTTTAACCCATTCATCAAAGAAGTTCCTCGTGGGCATCATAAAGTTCAGTGTTTTTTTTTTTACTAAATTCTAAATAGTAAGTTGATATCGACACGATATCATTCGTAATTATATTAGCCTTCCGTCCGTAAGTTTCCGGTGGTTTCCGTACAATCAGAATCGGCTATTTCCGTGGTTTGGGCCGGGCCGGGTTTTATTAATAACCACGTTTGAACGCGCTAAATTTAGAACCGGAGATCTATCTTACTTTCATTTTCACATTTTTTTCCTTTACGATTATGACATTTTCTGTAAGTTTTTTTTTTCACATGGAAGGTACTCTATATGTTGTTTGGATAGATTGTAAGCAAGTTAGTGAAGAAACAATTTTATTTTTAAAACATACTGGCAATTTAAAAGAACTTGTTCGTTGTTGTTCATTTTATAGCAATTGAACAAGCCTGGGGATCAGTCCTTATAATTTTAGGACAAGTGGCGCCCCTAGCGTTAAAATTTATCAAATTTGCCGGTTCCCGGCTTCGTTGAAGTCAAGGAACTTAGTGTAAGGTGGATATGCATTGTCGCTGTGCCAAGTGTCGAAATTTTCTTTTTTTCCTATTTAAAACTGTAATTAATGCAAACGCATTATGGAAGAGCTACTTTACCAAATCAAAGTATGGTCATACATCAAACAGTTGATTTATTCTGTGCATCAGACTAATAGAAGTATAATGCATGCGAACATTTGATATAGAGCTATGCAGGAAGTATGTTATCAAACACCAAGCATATAGTGTTATATTCATCAAATTGCGTTACATAACATACATTTGTCTACAATCATAAAGCATTTGACAAAATGCAATTGAATGTTTGTCATGAATCATAAAGCATTTGACCAAATGCAATAATGTTTGTCATCAACAATAAAGCACTTTACCAAATGCAATAATAGTTGTCATTAATCATAAAGCGTTTCATCAAATACAATAATAGAATTTTTGCATAAATAATCTTCCATACACTCTAAACTTGAATATGGGACATGTAAACTTATGAACGTTAAACCTGTCTAAACGATATACATGTACAACTACATAGAGCGTGACGTCACTCATTATGTCTGACCTCGCCAGTGCGACAGTATGCAAGTAGCGTAGTGCACACAATGCGAGCTTTATTGAATTTTCTTATCTTCATTAGCCTATAAAACTGTTTTCATAGAAAAGGAAGTAAGTTGATCAATGCAATATTTGAGCAGATATAAATCTTAAATCCTGTCGTGAGAAAGAAATAAAATTGATAACTGGATAAAAATGGCGGCTAAAGGTGGTGACAATGCATCGCCATCGGATGAAATAATAGACACCAAATGCTCTGTGTGTGCTGGGAAAAATATAACGCGAGAAGCTGAAAAATACTGTGTAGAATGTCAAGACTTTTACTGTATACCATGTACAGACACGCACAAAGCTTTTCCAGCATTGAGAGCACACAAATTGCTGGATAAAGCAGATTTCTGTACACGTGGTCTACGATCATCTTTACCGTCTTTACCAACAGAGAGATGCCATATTCATAAAGCCAAACTTTTGGAATTGTTCTGTAAAAACCATGATGAGGTTGTCTGCGCCACTTGTGTTGCTATCAATCACAGGTAAATACTTTGAGATTTAGCAGCAGTCTTTAAGGTTCATCAAAAGTGTTTGGAGACCACCCCTCAGGTGAATTTTGATTTTGGAAATTTATTCCGCAAAGACCGTTACTATTTATTATAAATACACTGAATTGTTTAGAGGAAGTAGGGAATACATTATACAAAGGTAAGCTACTTTAAGAATAAGTATTTTGTGTAAAATTACATGTACTCCGATCGTCACAGTTCTATTTTGTAGAAAATATCAAACTTCTTTTTCAAAAGTATTTTTTCTTTAAATATGTTTTGTTTGTGTCTGTAACATATTTATCTAGGTACTCCCAGTATTGAAATACAGTTAACTTACATATTTTCTGAAATATATGAGTTTTTTTGTCATTTTGACAGCTCTACTTTCACTTTCGTTTTGCAATTTTTGCAACGTTTTGAAATGTGCATGTATCGTAACAATTTAACACTGGGAATACCTGGAGAAATATGTTAGGCACACAATAAGTATAGACCTAATGTCAAAATAGTTTTGAAAAAGAAGTTTGATATTTTTTACAAAACAGAATGTGGACAAGCAAAGTACATGTGATATAAGAGAAATATTATTATACCGAACAAAACAACCTCTCTTGAATGACACTTCTACTCTTTCTGAACAGTTTGGTATACAATGTATGAGAAACAAAGGCCTATGAGGCCTAAAGACATGAAGCAAAAATTCACCCGAGGGGTAGTCTCAGACACTTTACATGAACCTTAAAGGTCACATACTCGTACTGTTTACAGATTTTTATCATCATCAGATGGTGGGCTATTCAAATCACTCTGCGTCCGTGGTCTGTCGTCCTTCCGTCCTTCCGTCCGTTAACAATTTCTCGTTATCGCATCTCCTCAGAAACTACCAAGGTGATTTTGACCAAACTTTGTCAGAATGATGTATTGGTACCCTAGTTGTGTCCCCTTGAAAATCAGACTGGTTCAACAATTTTTGAGTGAGTTATGGCCCTTTGTTTATTTCTATAATTTACATAGATTTATTTAGGGAAAAACTTTAAAAATCTTCTTGTTCAAAACAACAGGGCCTAGGGCTTTGATATTTGGTATGAAGCATCATCTAGTGGTCCTCTACCAAGATGATTCAAATTATTTCCCTGGGGTCTAATATGGCCACGCCCCAGGGGTCACATGGTTTATATAGACTTATATAGGGAAAAACATTGAAAAACCTCTTGTCCAAAACCACAGGGCCTAGTGCTTTGATATTTTGTATGTGACATCATCTAGTGGTCTTCTACTAAGATTATTCAAATTATCCCCCTACGGTCAAATATGGCCCCACCCCGGGGGTCACATGGTTTATATAGACTTATATAGGGAAAAACTTTGAAAATCTTCTTGTCCAAACCACACAGCCTAGGGCTTTGATATTTGTAATGTAGCATCATCTAGTGGTTCTCTACCAAGTTTGTTCAAATTATCCCCCTAGTGTCAAATATGGCCCCGCCCCGGGGGGTCACATGGTTCATATAGACTTATATAGAGAAAAGCTTTTAAAATCTTCTTGTCAATAACCTACAACATTCAAATTTGGACCATATGTGTGGTTTTGAGTGGCAAGATGAACCTTGACATGAGTTGACCTTGATTTTGACCTAGTGACCTACTTTCACATTTCTCAAGCTACAGCATTCAAATTTGGACCACATGCATAGTTTTGTGCACCGAAACAAACTTTGACCTTGACATTAACCTAGTGGCCTACTTTCACATTTTTGAAGGTACAGGCTTCAAATTTGGACCACATGCATAGTTCTGTGTTCCAAAATAAAATTTGACCTTGATTTTGACCTAGTGACCTA
Organism: Mercenaria mercenaria; assembly: GCF_021730395.1. Taxonomy (NCBI): domain Eukaryota; kingdom Metazoa; phylum Mollusca; class Bivalvia; order Venerida; family Veneridae; genus Mercenaria; species Mercenaria mercenaria. The sequence goes on along the minus strand of NC_069361.1, from coordinate 45,692,069 downwards.
CTTTCACATTTCTGTAGCTACTGGCTTCGAATTTAGACCACATGCATAGGATTGTGTACCGAAACAAACTTTGACCTTGACATTGACCTAGTGACCTACTTTCACATTTTTGAAGGTACAGGCTTCAAATTTGGACCACATGCATAGATTTGTGTTCTGAAATGAAATTTGACCTTGATTTTGACCTAGTGACCTACTTTCACATTCCTCAAGCTACAGCCTTCAAATTTGGACCATTTGCATAGTTTTGTGTACCGAAATAAACTTTGACCTTAAGATTGACCTAGTGACCTACTTTTAAATTTCTCAAACTACAGTCTTCAAACTTGATGCACATGCATAGTTTTGTGTACAAAGAACTTTGTCCTTGAAATTGATATAGTGACCTACTTTCACATTTCTCAAGCTACAGCTTTCAAATTTGGACCACATGCACAGTGTTGTGTACGGAAATGAAATTTGCCCTTGAGCTAGTCAATAAGTCTTGAAATTTGGAACACTCAAAAATGGCACATTGGTGGGCGCCAAGATCACTCTGTGATCTCTTGTTAAGATTGTGTTAAACTTCACGGAGATTCAACAACATATTGATCACATATTTATCACCGAGGAGAATTTTGTTTAAGAATAAATAAGCAGAAGATAGGATAGTATTTATACAGTTAAATTGTAAAGCCTTTTGATTCCAGTGCTAATTTGTATTTCCAAGTCATAATTACAGTGGACTTATTTAAATCAAAGGGGTCCGGCACATGAATGGATTGAGTTTAATGACTTATTTTTGAGTCCTAGAGCCATAATTATGAAAAAATCCATACTAATATAACTACTCCGTCCTATATAAGTATGGATATTTTCATAATTATGGCTCTAGGACTCAAAAATAAGTCATTAAACTCAATCCATTCATGTGCCGACCCCTTTGATTTAAATAGTGGGTACAGCATTCTGCGGTTTTGACCAAACAGCTATTTCATGGGTGTATAATTTGTGGATTTTGACTTTGAAAAGAAAATGAATTAAGCGTTTTACTGGTGCATCAAGATTTAATTGTGGATTGACTCCACATTAAAATCCACGAAAATTAGTCCCTAACAAATATCTATGATTTCACAGTAAATTAAATGTGAGACTCATCGTGTGTTACTTTTACATCAAAACTGAATGCGGAGACATGTAATCTGGCTGAACATGATGAGAAATTTCATTTGCCGAAATTTAGCTTCACGAATATATCTGAGACTACAGTATTCGAGTCCCAATGAGGTGTCAACATTAACATACAAAATATATATGAAAACAATATAAAACAAAGGGAAGTATAGTGCGTCCTATAACAGTAGGGTGAAAAAAAATGAAGCCTTAAAGATTTCCATTTTATTGTTTACTGAAATTAGAAACTGGTTCATTTTTACTTCTGAAAATGTGGTATACAGTGGTTAATTGTTATTTCAAGTTTCACCGCATTACGGAGGTCCATTAAAAAATAATGCAGAAAAAATCCTTCAAAAAATTCCCAAGTGTACTGGTTTTAGCGTGGCATTTAACTGAAATCATGTTGCCAACTTTAAATTACTTTGTAACCACCTTATATATAAAAAAGGTTTTCTTCATGTTCAAGTGAAATGTGTTGGTTATTGAGTTAGCAAAAGTTTAGAAAATGTTAATGAATAATTATTCTTCATGGCTTCTTAGAAATGAAAATGTGTCGCGTTTTATTTTACTCCGAAAATGACCAATTGATACTTTACTACTCGCAGCATTGAAAAGTAGTATTATTAATTAGATGAAGTCTTTTTCTTCATTAAACAGTGATATGTTTTTTATTTATTTTCTTTCAATATTCTTTTGACTAATTCATTTTGAATGGCATATTATTTGTAATATTTAAAAATGTGTACAAAAATGTCCCAAGTGTACAACATACCAAAATTAATAAATATTTTTCCTCTTCATGTGATTTTTTTTTTATTTATTTGCACATTCTTGCTAATAGGGGGACCATACAAATCAGTCCTAACACAGATTTGACATAATTATGCCATATGAGATTTTTCCTGCAAATACTGTGTAGTCCCAAGTGTACATGACTTTTGACATGTTTGATTTTACAGGTTTCTGTGCCCAACAATATAAATGACATCTCACCTAGTAGCATGGCAGCATTTTATAGGGTGCAATTTTCATGCAAAAATGTCTTTTCAGTTGTAATAATGGTAAACTAGCAAATTAATTTAAATTATTGCCATTTTTGTACACTTGGGACATAAAAAACTTAAATATGATATTATACAAAATATAAAAAGAATTCTAATTATTTTTCACAGAAACATCAAAAGTGAAAGTGACTACCCTCATGATAGTAAAGCTGTTGTCTTTTACATACATGTACACAAAATTTGCACAACTGAGAAACTGAGTGAAGTTGAAAAAGAAAACCTCAGCAAGCATTACTTTAGCAAACAGCAGACTGAAATATGAAATATGAAAAAAATCTATTATCTACCTAGTAAAACTACCAAGAGAATGTTTTTATCCACATGATTGTATACAATGTCAATGTTCGCTTTTGAAAAAACAACAACAATGAATTATTGATGGTGAACAATTGTTGCAAGTTTTAAAGCATTTAGCTTTGATAGTTTAGGAGAAAAGCTGACCTAAATACAAAACGTTACCAACAAATCCGATTTTTTAACTTAAAAATGGGCCACAGTTCTTGCAGAAAGCAATGTAGAGTTATGGTACTTGCTGTGCAGAGTCAGCTTTTAATGGCAAATAACTGCTCCAAGATTTAAGCAATAGCTTTGACCGTTAAGGTGAAAAATTGACCTAAACGCAAAACTTAACCATGAAATCTGATATTTTCTAAGTCTAAAAGGGGCCGTAATTCTTGCAAAATGCAGGATGGAGTTATGTTTCTTGCTGTACAAATTCAACTGTTGATGGTGAACAAGTGTTGCAAGTTTTCAAGCAATATCTTTGATAGTTTAGGAGAAAAGCTGACCTTAGTAAACACAAAACGTAACCAGGCAGCGCCAACGCCGATCAAGTGATGACAATAAGTTAATAACTCATATCTTTTTAAAAAATAAGATGAGCTAATAAAAGGCTATGGTACATGTTCATGATATAATGTGATATTTGATGCAGTGAAAGGCTATTAACTTAGTTCTTAATTTATGTTTTAGCAGTTGTACATTCCTTGCCAAACTTTTCCATCTGAAAACTTATGGAATTATTATTATCAGCAAATGTTCATTTTGTAAGTTATTAACAAGAGCACACATCTGCAAGAACTAATTTCTTCTCTCCATTCTTCAATGATTTGTTTTGTATGTATACAATTGAAAGATACTGGATCTGTTTTTCAAACATTGTAAATATAATAAGTGACATTGTGTGTTTTTGTCCAAAGTGTACGGAAAATATACAAATATGTTCTTATGGAAACTTCTATATCTTTGACAAATTTTGATATATTGTTATGAAACTTTGCACAGTTCATGCATACATCCCAAAGTTCTGTAAATGGCGAAATTTACCACTAGAAATGACACTGTAATTGAGCTAATCAAACTTCAAGTGGTACAAGAGTAAAAACCTGCCCCTTAAAAGTATAAAAGTTTGATTTTGATTTTGTATTACTTTGACTGTTGACTGTTGACTGTTTAAATGTTGTTTATATATAATTATATTGAGCTAAACAGCTTTAGACCTGTTTTAATTATTTTTGTATCAAAGTATGGTACTCATTTTATGAAAAGTTCAATATTTTTTTCTAAAAACATTAGTTTGCAATTTTTTCTTGTTTTTCAATGCACTCGCCCTTTTGATATATTTAACTAGAACCTTCTTGCTATCTAATTACTTACTCCCAACACATGGTTTAAGGATAACATGGTGTAATAGCCATATTTCATGTCTTGTAACTGGATGGTAATATTTAAATGAAATTTGGTCACTTTAAAGACATTCAAAATTAAAAACTTTTCACCGAGAGATTTTTCAAATTTTATCATTTGTTTGGGGAGATAATCAGTTTTGAAGTTAATTGATGCCTATGGGAAATACATAATTTTGATTATGAGAATCTGAACTTGAGTTTCAAGAAAATCTTGCGGTAGAAAGCTGCATTATATAATTCTTATACAAATATCAAGAAGAAATCTAAAATTCCCCGTAGGGAAAAGGAGAAAAGCATTTTTAGCTCGACTATTCCAAGAATAGTCTAGCTATTCTACTCACCCTGGCGTCGGCGTCGGCGTCACACCTTGGTTAAGTTTTTGCATGCAAGTACATACAGCTATCATTTAAAGGCATATAGCTTTGAAACTTATTTATTCTTTTTCTAGGTCAATTACCAACCTCACTGGGTCAAGTTCCATAACTCTAACATGTATTTTGAGCACATTATGCCCCCTTTTGGACTTAAAAAATTCTGGTTAAAGTTTTACATGCAAGTTACTATCTCCAAAACTAATGCAGATATTGAATTGAAACTTCACATGTGTCTTCGGGGTTATAAAACTAGTTGATAGCACCAAGTCCCATAACTCTGACCTTCATTTTGGCCAAATTATGCCCCCTTTTGGACTTAGAAAATTCTGGTTAAAGTTTTGCGTGCAAGTACATACAGCTATTACTAAAAGGCATATAGATTTGAAACTTATTTTTTGTTTTTCTAGATCAATTACCTACCTCACTGGGTCAAGTCCCATAACTCTGACATGTATTTTGGCCAAATTATGCCCCCTTCTGGACTTGAAAAATTCTGGTTAAAGTTTTGCGTGCAAGTACATACAGCTATTACTAAAAGGCATATAGATTTGAAACTTATTTTTTCTTTTTCTAGATCAATTACCTACCTCACTGGGTCAAGTCCCATAACTCTGACATGTATTTTGGCCAAATTATGCCCCCTTTTGGACTTAGAAAATCCTGGTTAAAGTTTTACATGCAAGTAACTATCTCCAAAACTACTGCAGATATTAAATTGAAACTTCACATGTGTCTTCCGGGTTATAAAACTAGTTGATAGCACCAAGTCCCATAACTCTGACATGTATTTTGGGCAAATTATGCCCCCTTTTGGACTTAGAAAATCCTGGTTAAAGTTTTGCATGCAAGTACATACAGCTATTGCCAAAAGGCATATAGCTTTGAAACTTATTTATTCTTTTTCTAGGTCAATTACCAACCTCACTGGGTCAAGTTCCATAACTTTTAACATGTATTTTGAGCAAATTATGCCCCCTTTTGGACTTAGAAAATTCTGGTTAAAGTTTTACATGCAAGTTACTATCCCCAAAACTAATGCAGATATTGAATTGAAACTTAACATGTTTCTTCGGGGTTATAAAACTAGTTGATAGCATCAAGTCCCATAACTCTGATATGTATTTTAGTCAAATTATGTCCCCTTTCGAACTTAAAACTCTTTTGATATTTAACATTTTGGGTAATAATTTCCTGCTTCTGTGACAATATTTCGAATAGTCGAGCTTGGCTGTCTTACGGACAGCTCTTGTTTTTCTAGTTTTCAGGGGAGATAACTCATGGAAAAATTATCAGGGGAGGTAATCTAAAGGAAATTTTTGAGAACTTCTGTCACTATATAACTTGTCTATATGCACCTTATTTCTATCGTTTGACATTTTTAAAGCTTACATTATAAAGTTGTATGTACGCTTTCGGTGAAATTGAGGCCTATTACACCATGTTATCCTTAAAATTTACCCAAAAAGGTATTAGAAGCGTAATAGAGTACCTCTTTTTTGAAGAGTATTCAATTCCTACCATAAACCTACTTTTACTGCAATTCTCAGGGGGCGTAGGTTCAAGCCCTACTGGGACCAATTTCCCCCCCCCCCCCCTTATTTTCCTTTTTTTCTAGTAAGTTTTTACTTCTTTCAAGACTTATAATTGATTTATAGTACAAAAATGGAGAAAAAAATTTGATAAGCGATTTCTTGCTGTTTAAAGTGAATTTACTACTTAAACAGAAGGGGTAGAGTTACACATCTTTAAAAATATTGAGTTACATGCGGTAAAAGTTCTCTATTTTGCTTTCACTCTTTAGATTACATATCTTGAAGAAATTTAGGTAGGGTTTACATCTGCCCCAAGGTTATTTTTGAAAGAAGTAAGCAAAATTCAAAACAGAAACACAGGATTCGACCTTATTTTTTCAATGTTGAAGTTAGAATTCTGTCTCATTAAATCCGTTTACTCGAGGCACCCTAGAAAAAAAGATACTGACATTTTTATTTTGTGTTTTATAATTGTTTACCAATAGTTTGATGTTTCATTTATTAAAATTAATGGTAAAATGAGTTCTCTGCAAACGTTTTGGATAGTGGTCATCACTTTGAAATTTGTCTCTACTTGGAGCTTGAGGAGATACCATAAGTTAAACAAAATTTATAAAAAAAAAAAAAAATGGCACGGTAAAAGTTGTTTAAAAATTGCAAAACAGTGCGAAACACGGTCACCTTTAAGAATATACAAAGCAAATGCCATTTTGTAAACATTACTATTAGGCATCTAATACCTTAATCACGCTCAAGCTTCATTTTTTAATTTTCACCTGGTATAGAAAATACGGGAATTGATCGACAGGCTGTTTAAGTTATCATAATACAGTGATTCTTTTTTTTTCAGAACATGCCGAGATATACACTCCATTCCGGATGAAGTTGACAATCTATACAAACAATCAGCTTCTGATCAAATCAAGAAACAACTCCTTGCATCAAAGAAAGCTATAGATGATATAAAGAAAGCCAAACAACAACACCTCAGTGACCTAAAAGAACAAAAGCAGAGAGCAACTGATTCTATCAAAATCTACAGCAAAGAACTGGAGGCTGAGCTCAAGAGACTTGAAACTGAATCACTCAAAGAAGTTGATGTACAGTACAAAAGTATGGAAATAGATCTTCTGAATGAGATCAAGGAAGCAGAGAAACATATTGATAACTTGGAACAGTCTGGTGCCAAGCTGCAAAAGTCCAACGGAAATAAAGCCCAAGAATTTGTCTGTGTCAAAACTGCTCAGAGAAATATTCTTACAGTTAAACGTTCCACAAGTAAAAAACAAACAGAAGTGAAAATATTTTTTTCTACAGATATGAAAATAAAAAACTACCTAAAACAATTAAAGGCATTAGGTCAGGTTGCAACTTGCAAGCCAAGATCAACAGCATACAAAGTGAAACAACAGAGGAATATTAATATTACGCTTAAAAAAGACAAAAATACATGTAGAATACTTGGATCCTGTTATATTGAGGATGGTTCCTTGCTACTTGCTGACTGGAATAATAACAAGTTGAAACGTCTTGATGTCTCTACTGATAACATCATAGACCATCTACACCTGAAGGCACCTATTGCTGTATGTCTAACCAGGAAAAAAGAAGCTGCAGTAAGTCTCTGCAACAATTCCATACAGTTTGTATCACTAGGAGACAAGATGACAACAACAAGGAAGCTGAAGATGGATCATTTATGTTCTTGTTTGGCTTTCAATGATGGGATATTGTATATATCTGATGAAGACAAAACAGTTTATATTCATGATATAAATGGTGTCATGTTACATAAAATGACAAATGACAAATCAGGCAAATCCATTTTCAGTGACACTAGACGTATTAGTGTGAGTACAAACAGAGACTGTGTGTATGTGGCTGATTTCAACAAAGGTTTGATAACTCTAGACACGCAGGGAAATTATCTATCAACATTTACTGATCCTGATTTAGTTTGTCCCCGGGGAGTATGTACTGATAAGAGAGGAAACATACTGGTCTGTGGATGGGGGTCATCAAATATTGTCCAGATCAGTGAGGATTCAAAAACAACGTTAGGCATCATCAAAACAAAAAAACATCCGTTATCAATCAGCTTTGATCCTCGCCGGAACACACTAGCTGTAACTAATGATACAATCAATATTGTAAATGTCTATGAGCTGGAGTAAGATACATACATCACAACACTGAATGATCCCATACTTATTTCACATAACTTTTAAGTCACAACGACAAAATACAAGTCATGATATATTATGCTTTTCATAAATCACAGATAACTCATTACTTATAGCAAAACAAACACATAATTTATAGTAAAACCTAAAATAACTTCAACAAACAAGGGGGCCATGATGGCCCCATATCGCTCACCAGAGTTGATCTGGCCTACTGGACCTAGTTTTTGACCCACGTGCCCCAGTTTCAAATTGCTCAAGTTGAGCTATTGTGACTGGTCATTGTAAATGTCATACTTCTGTCTCTCACCTTTACTTCTATATTATAAAGAATACATTTAATTAACTGATAATACCTTAAATAATCTGTAGTTTCCGAATAAGATATTTAAAGTTTTCGAAGGAACAGAAACTATTTGTCCTACAGTAAAAATGCTGCTTATATTAGAATCGTTTCAAAAGGTTCAGTTTTCAAAAATTTGCGACTTTCTTTCAGGCCTTTCTGATAATCGGTTAGACGAAACAATACGCAGATCTAAACGTCCAATTTGGCTATTCATAAGATTTGTTCCCATATGAACTTGAAGAGATATGTACTGTAGTGTAGTTCAGATGATAACAATTAAGACTGGAAACTTTCCTTTATTTTGAATGCTGCATTAGACTGTTGCAATTCTAGTTTATAAAGTGTTGTCCTCTGATACATCTTTCATTTCGATTCGATAAGGCGTATTAAAATGGACTTTTCAACTACTTGATGTTGCAGCTAATATATCTATATAAAAATGGTTAAAAAAGTATTTTATTTCGATCAATTGAGTTTCCTTCTATATTAAGTAACACGTGACATATAAGGAATTATTTTCATCGTTCAGTTGTATGTAAATGCTCTGAAAATTTTGTTAAAGGTGAAATGTTATGGATGTACATATGTATAATTTGTTTCATTCAAGTATTTTATGATGCTGTATTGTATTATATGTATCATATTTTGATAGCTCTCCTAAATATCTATCTATCTTTTCAATAAACATTATCTTTCTTTATAATTTCACTGTTGTTTATGTTAAGAGTTTTTTTCCCAAATAATAAAGAGCCTCCCATTTTAACCATTTTGATTTTCATGCTCCTTTATTACTTTCATCAAATCCAACAGATAGCAAGCATGGATGGTACAAGCAAGGTTGGTTGATAGCCTATTAAACATGAGAAGTTGTTTAGAAGCTTTTCTATTTTTACTCCTGACAGCTCTTGAAGGGGATCGTGCAGAGCAATTTGTATAACACTGAGAAAGAGCAATACATAGAGGATACTATAAAATTAAGTTCGGTTAAACTACTTGAGAGAGGGCCATACAAGGATCCTACATACTAAGTTTGGTCAAGATCCAGCAGGTTGTTTATTAGATTTTTCCCTATTTTTGTTTAGCTCTGGTGGCCCCTTAACGGGGCAAAGCAGAATACTTTGAACAAGAGAGTACAATACAATGATGCTACAGACCAAGTTTGATGAAGATCCGTTAGGTAACAAAAAAATGAAAATTGGAAGGATTTTTTACTCACATGACACAAGGATCCTGTGTTACATACATATGATATCCTGTACATAAATATGGTCCTGTTTTACTTTCTTTTACATCTGGCTCAGCAGAATACAAGTCAGTCTCTGCAAAGTGAGTAACAAATTCAGTGAAGCAACAATTATTCGAGTTCACAAGGGGATGAATAAATAGATCAGGGTTTTAAGCAAAACCAACACAGAATATATACATGAAACGGGCGGGCCCATATGAAATGCTCAAGTGAGCCAATGTGCTTGAGTCATCAATGCTCAAATGAGCGGTGTTTCATTGCACAGCATTACAGGATTCCAGAATGCTGTCAATTGCCCGTCTTTATAAAAAAAGTATATTTTTCTTGCAAAAGTTTAAAGTAGCCAGCTCTTCGTATTCGTCGAAAACTGCTTGATATTTGGGTAATGACGAATAAAATAACTGTATGTGGTCCCTGCTATAAAGGAGAAAACGAGATTGCCGTAGTGGCCCTAGTTTGCCTATGTGACGTTGATAATTTCACCTTAAACATATAATGCCTCGTTTTCCACGGCGACATGTAAGACACTTCAAGCTAAAAAAATCTAGAATTAAATTTTTAAACCATTTCCAATGTCCAAATTTGATACATTGATACAGTTTCTAATAATAATAATTTGAAATTTTCATATTTTTATTTAGATGGCAGTAGGTTATATACAAGATCCAACGTGTCAAAACCCGTTGCTTGAAAATCAAAATCTTCTTATCGTATATATATATATATATATATATATGATTTGAAACTGTCAAAGACAGGCAAACATTTCCTTATTTGACTAGAAAAAATTACAACATTATTAGTAAAATGATTAAAAATGGTTATTACCATTAGCTTACTATTTTTAAAACTAAAGTTTATTGAGATATTTAAAGCCCTTAAGATCTCAGTTAATCTTTTCACAGGCTAAATTTCAGCTTTGAGCCTGTGATTGATTTGAACACTTAACAGCAGACATTTTTCCAGTGCATATTCTCTTCATGAAAAATACTATCCCATCTGGCTTTAGCTTTTATCTTTATTTATTTTTCAATTGTATATCTTATAAATACTTGTTAGGTGATTTCATTTTAGAAATAGTTTTAAGCAGTGATTCATTTCTACCACATATTATGCTTCTGTCTCCAATCATTACCTTTATAAAAAATTTTAACGATTGAATGTGAATATACGAGTGTAATAAGACAGGTATCTAAAACTTACATTCATATATTTATTCCAGAACAAATGAGGACACCATTCAAATGGTTATAACCCACTAAATAGCTGTTCTTCTTTATTCTATATAAAATTGACCTTTTTCCAATGGCTGGAGCACACACCAGGACCCACTTTAAATGTCTGTAACTTACATTTTCTTGAAGAATATTGTCAGTGTTAAATAATAAAAAAAATGGAGGTCATGTCTGATGCAAGAAAAATAATTTCATTCAAACACACGAACTGCAAAATCAGCTAAATATGAGTCCCCAAATTATAGTGGTGGTGTATGATCTACGTTTCCATGAACAATTTTGTCATGTTCTTATTTCATTATGAAAATGCTACCAGCAAAAAAAAAAAACAAACAACCGAGGCTCATTTTTTTCGCGCCATTTGTCTATTTGGTGTCTGTATGCCTATTACAGGTTATAACACACTAAATAGCTGTTCTTCTTTATTCTATAAAATTGACCTATTTCCAATGGCCGCAGCACACATCAGGACCCATTTTAAATGTCTGTAACTAACATTTTCTTGAAGAATATTGTCAGTGTTAAATAGAAATTAAAAGAAACGTGGGGGTCATGTTTGATGCAAGTAAAATAATTTCAGTCAAACACTCAAACACACAAACTGCAAAATCAGCTAAAAAATGAGACCCCAAATTATAGCGGTGGTGTATGATCGAAGTTTCCATGAACAATTCTGTCATGTTGTTATTTCATTATGAAAATCCTACCTACATGTCAAGCATAGATCTGTCATGTGGTTTTAGCAAAAACATTGCAAAGAAAATAAGGAAAATAGCTCTACAGAGCAAAAAACTGAGGATCATTTTTTTCGCGCCATTTTTCTATTTAGTGTCTGTATGCCTAAATGATTCGTACCTGATTCGTACCTAAACGCATTATGAATTAACGTTTCATATCCAAACACACTATTAATCAACGTTCAAGGGTCGATAATATAGGGTGACGAACGTAACAAATCTTGATTTCCTCATAAAAGTTGATAACAGACTTCTTCAACTCTTACCGTGCTAGATCGATCTGCCTTTTAAATTTTAGCCGTATCTCGCAAGCGTCGGAAAATTTCACCCTCTCGGGTACCTCATTACAGCATACACTAGTCATAGTAACGGTGTTTCCCAATGCACATGCGCGGTACGATTACTACCAGTAGACGCTGCAAACATGGCAGCCGCCATGAAATAATGCTTTTTAGATGTTTTTATGAATAAACTTGAATCTTGAAGCTTTTTCTATGATTTTCACACCAATTGGGAATGGGTCCAGCGGACCCAATTTGAAAATTGTGAAGACCGTTTGCAATTGTGAACTGGTCCAATATTTGGTAACACTTACATAAGGAAAAATATGAAGAATACATTGAGTTAGCTGATAATACCTTTTAAATAATCTGTAGTTACCAACTATTTGTCTTATAGTGTACAAAATGCTGTATACATTTTATACATGTTTCATACCATTCTTTAAGGAACAAGAGGGTCATGATGACCCTGGTTTGCTCACATGTGTAATATGAGCTACATGTTTCAAATGTCAAAAAATGATAAAATATTAAGAGAGTAGGTCAGTAGGTTACGTTTATGGTCACTGAAATTCAGTTTTAAAATCGGTATGCAAAACTCTACAAGTATTCCAAATTTCAAGGCTGTATCTTAAAAAAAGACAAGAAAGTAGGTCAGTAGGTCATATTCATGGTCACTGAAATTCAGTTTTAAGATCAGTCTGCAAAACTGTACATATCATCCAAATTTCAAGGCTGTATCTTAAAAAACAAGAAAGTAGGTCAGTAGGTCACACTCATGGTCACTGAAATTCAGTTTTAAGATGCAAAACTGTACATGCCATCCACATTTCAAGGCTGTATCTAAAAAAATAAGAAAGTAGGTCAGTAGGTCACATTCATGGTCACTGAAAGTCAGTTTTAAGATCGGTGTGCAAAACTGTACATGCCATCCAAAGTTCAAGGCTGTATCTTAAAAACAAGAAAGTAGGTCAGTAGGTCATATTCCACATAATCCAGATTCAAACTTCAATCAAGATCATCAAGGTTAACATTCTCACCAAGTTTCATGAAGATACAGTCATAAATGTGGCCTCTAGAGTGTGACCTGGTTTTTTACCCCAACTGACCCAGAGTTGAACTTGACCTAAAGATCAACAAGATTAACATTCTGACCAAGTTTAATTCAGATCTGATGATAAATGTTGCATCTAGAGTCTTAACTAGCTTTTCCTTTGATTTGATCTGGAAGCCTAGTTTTTGACCCCACATAACACAGATTCAATTTTGACTTAAAGATCATCAAGATTAACATTCTGACCAAGTTTCATGAAGATACAGTCTTGAATGTGACCTACAGAATGTTAAAAAGCTTTTCCTTTTAGTTGAACTGGTGACCTAGTTTTTGACCCCATAAAACCCAGTTTCGGACTTGACCTAAAGATCATCAATTTTAACATTTTGACTAAGTTTTATCAAGATACAGTCATAAATGTGGCCTCTTGAGTGTTAACAAGCTTTTCCTTTGTTTTCACTTGGTGACTTAGTTTTTGACCCCACCTGATCCAGATATAAACTTGATCTAAAGATCACTATTCTGACCAAGTTTCATAGAGATATCATCATAATTGTGGTCTCTAGAGTGTTAACAAGCGTTTCCTTTTATTTGAACTGGTGACCTAGTTTTTGTTCCCTATTGACCCAGATTTAAACCTGACCTAAAAATCAGCAGGTTTGACATTCTGACCATGTTTCATGAAGATACAATCGAAAATGTGGCCTCTAGAGTGTTAACTAGCTTTTCCTTTATTTTGACTTGGTGACCTAGTTTTTGACCCCACAAAACCCAGATTTGAAATTGACCTAAAGATCATCAAGATTAACATTTTGACTAAGTTTCATGAAGATACAGTCATAAATGTGGCCTGTAGAATGTTTAAAAGCTTTTCCTTTTATTTGACCTGGTGACCTAGCTTTTGACCCCATAAAACCCAGATTTGAACTTGACCTAAAGATCATCAAGGTTAACATTTTGACCAAGTTTCTGCGTTTCCTTTTATTTGTACTGGTGACCTAGTTTTTGACCCCTATTGACCCAGAATTAAACTTGACGTACAGATCAGCAAGGTTAACATTCTGATCATGTTTATGAAGATACAATCATTAATGTGGGCTCTAGAGTGTAAACTAGCTTCCTCCATCCTGTTATATGAGTGTACCTTGTGGATATTTCCACATTCCTCCACCATGGGATATAAGATTACCTTGTGGGTATTTCCACATTCCTCCATCCTGTGATATAAGCTTACCTTTTGAATATTTCCACATTCTTCCATCCTGTAATATAAGCCGCTCCTGTGGATATTTTCACATTCCCCCACCCTATAATATAAGATTACCTTGTGGATATTTCCACATTCCTCCACCCTGTGATATAAGCTTACCTTGTGGGTATTTCCACATTCCTCCATCCTGTGATATAAGCTTACCTTTTGAATATTTCCACATTCTTCCATCCTGTAATATAAGCTTATCTTGTGGATATTTTCTACATTCCTCCACCCTATAATATAAGATTACCTCGTGGATATTTCCAGATTCCTCCACCATGTGATACAAGCTTACCTTGTGGATATTTCCACATTCCTCCACCCTGTGATTTAGCTACCAAGTCTATACACACCATTGTTGCATGATGAAGAGGATGAGAACCTTCTCGTATGTCATAAGCCTTTGCTATCACCATGTCTGTTAACGGGTCCACTATTACAGCTCCTATAGGTTTCTGAAACCAAAACTGTCAAGTATTATATGTCTGAATTTTTGTTTAATTCTAACTAAATTTAATTTTATTACCTCAGCTAAATTTTGTTTTCTGCTAAATTTTATATTTGTGTAACAAAATGTTGAGAAAGTTCATTTAGTGATTTGTCATTGAATAAAATCATTGTTTGGAGTTCAGTACAAAGGAATTATACCATGAGTGTGCAGACACTTGCGTAAATACACTAGACGCTATGTAGAGCACACTCGGTGCAGGCTTGACAATGAATAAAATACCTGTTTGCTGTGTTTAGCTAGTTGTGCCATTTTGATTGCCTCTGTAATATGACTGCTGATTACTCTCAACTCTTTGTCTGTAAAGAATGTGCCAGATAGCAGACGACTGATTCTGAAATAAACTATAATCAAGCTTATCACATTTCAGTTTACCGGATTTTTATGATACATGTTTTGTACTCCAGTTACAGTTCTGATTAAGAAGGTCCGAGGGACAGAGAGCCAATAGTTTTGACAATTGAACGCCAGGTCATTCAATGAGTGTTTTATTGCATGTCATCAGAAATAAATTTCTTATTTATTGTTTTCCAAGTTTTGACTTGAGCCCTGCAAAATTTAGTGTTGAACTATAAACCAGACGGCAACACAGACTATAGACTGGCAGTCTATATAAGGAGTCATGTAATCTAATTTTTGGTAAATGCAGCAAAATTCTTGGATTTATAAACTGCAATTATATCTGATTCTTAGAAGTACCCAACAGGTCGAGGACAAATGTCTATTGGCACAATGACTTGTCACTTTCGTTTATTATTTGCTTTCACAAAACACCTTAACTGGTCAACTGGACGTCTCCCTACACAGAACTAAACTGTATATAAAACACGCACACATGTGTCATATTTTCTGTAACAACAAAATTTATGAGAAAACATAGTGACATGCATTAATATAACTTCCAAGCTTTATCTTGAATTCACTTACTGTAAGTTGAGTAACATTTGTGAGTCACTGACGATTTTATTTTAAGAAATATTTATGAATTCAAATTTTTTTTTTATTTTCTAGAATATCAGATTTTCAGGCACTTATATTCTCATTAAAAACTATATTCCTTCTATAGAAAAAGCAAAAGAAAACGAGTTGTTACCAGTAGCTTTCATGAAAGGGAGTTACCCTTTATTATCTACAACCACCAAAATTTACTATTTTTCTCTTCTTTCAGCATCACTTTTCAGGACTTGAAATTCTTACCCCTCTATCTTTATCTAACATGTGATCGGAGCATGCAGATTTCAACCGAATGCTAAACGTACATATTAAAAGCAAGAGTAAGGGTAAAACGAAAACACGATGCTATTAAGAAAGGTACGAAGAAAGGAAGAAAGATTTTTTTTAAATTTGGAATTTCTCTGACTGGACCTGTGTAGGCTTACATTTGATTTGTTAGTTATCAACCTTAAAAATGCAAAGCAGAGTTATGGGTCATTCACAGCGCATGTCCGATCCTCACAGTGGAAAAGTGTGTAAAGCTTCAATCTACTCCCATTAGTGGGTACTGAGATACCAGTTTACATACAAAACATAACTGGAAAAAAGGTATAATTTTGTGAAAATGCAAAGTAGAATTATTGAATCTATGCACTACATGCCAAATCATCGCAGTGAGCAAGTTTGTAAAGTTTCATTCCATTCCCATCAGCGGGTACTGAGATACCAGCTTACATACAAAAACTTAACCAAAATTTGCTAAGTCGAAAAAGGGGCATAATTTTGTATAAAAAATAAAACAGAGTTATGAAACCTGTGCAATGTAAGTCAATTTTTCTCTCAGGTTATCCAGTATTTGATTTTATCAACAAATATTCTACTGTTTTAAGTGAAACAGAGAGAAAAGAGGCCTTTAGAGTTAACCAGCCTTTACAATGCTTTGGCCGCATGACTTAGTTTTTAGCATAAATGATGAACTTTCAGACATTACATAAATGTTAGAAAGGTTTCATGACAGCCAGTTAAAAGGTAAACGAGAGCTTGATTATTGAACAGCCTTGTCAACTGAATGAATAGAGAAGAAAAAAAGGGCCTAAGTTTTTAAAAATACAAAACAGAGCTGCTATGCAACTAGTAGCATGTCAGCTCATCACAGTGAACAAGTGTGTGAAGTTTCAATTCATACCCATAAGTGGGTACGAAGCTACCAGTTTACCAACAAAAACTTAACCAAGTATGCAAAGTTGAAAAAGGGGCATATCGAATGAAAACAAAGCAGTAGAACAATTGAAATCACATTCTGAATAGACAGGGTAAAGTATATTCCAGCAAATCTACAAACAGAATGTAAAATAAGATTTAATAAGGTTATCTCAATAACAATCTCCAACCTTTCCGTCCTAATAAGCTACTTACATACAAGATTCCATCGCAATATGCCATTCCTACATTTCATTCCTTATTAGACTTACTGAGCAACCAAAAGCTAAGTATTCATATAAGTTTGCTATGCACCAAATTTGGTGACAGTAAATTAACTTTAATTAAAGTTATAAACAGGAAACCACCTTTTTTGATGATCCCAGCAAAAGAAATTTATTTTTAGTAACTATGACCTTGATCCTATGAAATCTAAATTGTTTTGTTTTTATTACAATAAAACATGCTTAAGCTATACTACAATTATATCCACTTTTCGTCTGCTGCCCTCCAAAATTTCTACATTCGAGAAGGTAAGTTATGCTGACTTTCAAACTGATCTGACTGACCCCATATATAATCCCGAACTTGGTGTTTCTGTAGGCTATGCCAAGTTTATTTTCAATACATCATCCAAATTTGTCATTCAGCGGAAGTTTTTTTTTTCTATTTGTTTTGCAACAGTGACATTAACTGACTCCATTGATCCCAAATACAATCACATTCTTGGTCTTACTATAAGCTACCTGTAGGCTGAAGTTCATTCCAATATCTCAACTCAAACTTGAGCAATTGGACAAAAATGAACATCTTGATTTCGCCCATCCATCCATCTGCCAACTCAGCACCCAACGACATCACCAATCTTTTAACCAGGTTTTCAACAAGATCTGGCTGAAAATGCATCTCTTGTCAAAAACTTCAGATTTAAGTACATGTCTCTATAAATCCACTTGTTTGATCTATCACACAAAAGTTGTAGACAGCAGCTGTGAGTTGTTCTGAGGTCATTTCCAGGCCAAGTCAAAATGACAGAATTTGTTTTGTTGTTTTGTTTTTGCTGGTTTTAACACTACTAAGAAACATTTATAGGTCATATGGCCATTTCCAGCTTTTGATGTTGGTAGCAGACACTATGCGTCACTCTGGGCATTATTTCATCACGAATGGGCACCTAGAGTTTAAATATTTCTTTCGATAAAATGGTCAGAAACATCCAGCACTAAAGACTCGTCATTAAAGAAATGCATGATATAAAGTCATTTTAGAACTTTGTATTTTTATTGAGGCTTATTTTTACTAACTTTACTGTAGTTCATAAGGAGACTTTTGCCAAGCAATACAAGTTCTCTACCTAAAAGAACTGCAACCCAGTCAACGAATACATACACACAAGCACATATTTACATACGCACACACATGTACGTGCGTACATACACCCACATACACACAAAACAAAAAAATAAAAATAACGAAAACGTTTGCTGTCATAAGAATCTCCTCAAACTGCAACCCAGTCAACGAATACATACGCACAAGCACATATTTACATACGCACACACATGTACGTGCGTACATACACCCACATACACACAAAACAAAAAAAATAAAAATAACGGAAAATTCAGTGGTGCACCACTTTGAAATATTTAGTTGCAAACAACACTGAAGAGCTTAGAGCTCAGAATAATAGAAAACATTCTTTCGAATTAATTTTATCAATATATTTTCGAATTCATTTTATTAATATTTCTTAAATTAAGCTATATAATGTTAAAACGACAAAATTATTTTGGATAATGTCAACTGCTTTTGCAATTTAGGAAAAACTTTATTCTAAAGGGCGTTAGTCACTTTATTCAAATTTGATATAGAATATAGGGATTTAGCTGTACTAGTAGTAGTCATATACATTAAATACTTAAGCTTAAATACTGGTTTATCATTTTTAATATTTAATATCAATTGATGTTTTTTTAAAATAATGTAAACACTTCAGTCATTGATATCACAAGATTTATATGGGACATGTTTATGAACTTTAAACATGCCAAAGTCTAAGATATCGTCTCTCATATAGACTTAAGTTTGTGAATTCACCCGTACAACTATAACAAAGAAAACTATACATGGCCTTTATTGAATTTCCTTTACTTCAATACTTTACTAAAAAAAATTCAAAGGAAGTGAAATTGATAGTAAAACAATAAATCTTGAAATATTTTAGAACATTTGAATAAATATAAATCTTAAATTGGAAAATTGGAAGTTGATAATTGGATAAAAATGGCGGCTAAGGGTGATAAAAACGCATCGGATGAAATGATAGACACCAAATGCTCTGTATGTGCTGGGAAAAATATAACGCGAGAAGCTGAAAAATATTGTGTAGAATGTCAGGAATATTACTGTATACCATGTACAGATACGCATAAAGCTTTCCCTGCAACGAGAGCACACAAATTGCTGGATAAAGCAGATTCCAGTACACATGGTCTACGGTCATCTTTACCGTCTTTTCCAACAGAGAGATGCCCGATTCATAAAGCGAAACTTTTGGTCATGTTCTGTAAGAACCATGATGAGGTTGTCTGTGCCACTTGTGTTGCTATAAATCACAGGTAAATACTTCTAGATTTAGCTACAGGTTAAGTTAAAAAAATAAAGAGATATAGTGGTAAAAATACGTAAGCAGAAAATAAGATATTATTCATTCAGTTTCTAGGTGTCCGGCACTGGCTATTTCATAGGGATATTAATTCGTGGATTTTGACATTTAAACACTAAATGAATGGGAGTTTTACTGGTTCAATGGGATTTAATTTTGTGGATTGTCGCAACCTGAAAGATCCATGAAAATTAGTTCCCAACGAATATCTATGATTTCAACATAACTTATATGTGAGAATCATCTTGTGTTTCTTTTATATAAAAACTGAATGCTGAGACATGTAAATTGGCTGAACATGATGATAACTTTCATTCGCAAAATTTTAGCTTCACAAATATTTCTGAGACTACAGTGTTTAATCCCCAATCAGGGGTCAACATTAACATACAAAGTATATATGAAAATTCAAAATAAATAAAACTATAATGCATCCTAAAGCAGTATAAACCGCCTCGGTAGCCTAGTGGTGTCATACAAAAGACGTAAAAAGTAAAAAATGGTACTAGCAGCTTCCTCGTTGGCGGTCAGCATTAAAATGATAGTGCTAGGACTGGTCAGCCCGGTGTCAGTATAATGTGAGTGGGTGGGGTATCATTTCACGTGTCTGCGGCGTGATATTCCAGTGAGGCAGCACTATAAAGTTGGGCATTGTGTTCACTGCTACAAGAAGACACTGTCTTTTGTTTGACTGAACAATTGATGAAAAAAAACGTGAAACCCGAACACACGCTCACGCACGCACATACGCACGCACGCACATACGTACAAACACATAAAACATATAACAGTATAGAAAATATAGGAATTGAATGAAATGCTGTATATGTTATCATAAAACACTGACGAGATATGAAAACGCAACAACATGGTCGTTGGGAGTTTTTTTAAAAACTAATTAAACAACACTCATAAACTGGGAATTTATTTAATTAGCAACTTATCAACAATGCATTTGAAAAAAATAACGATGATAACATTCTCCATTATTACGTAATCACGCTAAATTCCACGTCAGTAAGCTTAAACGTTAATACCGGGTATGTCCCCCATTTCTCCTGATCACTTCCTGAAGTCGAGAATGCATTGAGCGACACAAATTCCTGTAGACTCGACGAGGAATGCGTCCCCACTCATAAATCAGCACATTCGTTAACTCCTGTACGTTTGTTGGAGGGTTAGGACGTTGACGTATTCGACGTTTTAACTCATCCCACAGATGCTCTATAGGGTTACAGTCAGGTGAAAGAGCCGGCCACGGCAACACAGGAATGTTGTTATTGTTTAGTAAGTTCATTGTCACTCTGGCTCTGTGAGGAGGAGCGTTATCTTGCATGAACGTAAG
The DNA here is from genome assembly GCF_021730395.1 of Mercenaria mercenaria. Lineage (NCBI taxonomy): Eukaryota > Metazoa > Mollusca > Bivalvia > Venerida > Veneridae > Mercenaria > Mercenaria mercenaria. Next base: position 45,671,265 of record NC_069361.1, on the reverse strand, counting down.
TTGGTTACGTTGCTGGAATATCGGCAGGACAACGGGCGTAATAATCTGATTTATATAGCTTTGCGCGTTCAAATTACCATTGCATATCACTAGCTCTGACATAAAGTTACTGTTGATAGCGCCCCAAACCATAACGCTACCGCCACCGTAACGCTTATGCTCCACAACACAATTATCTGCAAAACGTTCATTACGACGACGGTACACACGTATCCTTCCGTCTGGGTTGAACAAATTGAACCTACACTCATCAGAAAACAAAACCCTATTCCAATTCACGTTGTTGATGTTGGCACGTGCCCATTGGAGTCGTTGACGTCGATGACGTACAGTGAGCACGGGAACTTTCGCTGGCCGCCGGCACCGTATCCCGTAATTACGTAATCGTTTAGTCACTGTGGTTCGATGGACTGGTCGACCTCTTGTCCCAACGACTATGTTCGCAGTTGATGTCGCTGTAAGTTTACGGTTACGTAGATGACGTTGACGAATTAAACGTCCTGACGAGGCGTCGTTGCTGGCGTTGCCCCTGGTCGTGGACTGTCCAACACGGAGCCAGTACGATTGTATCGCTGAATCAACCGCGAAATTGTCGATTTGTTGACGTTAAAACGTCTAGCGACCGCTGTTTGCGTAATACCAGTTTCTAACAGTCCTAATATCCGATTTCGATCTGCGTTATTTAACCGCGGCATCACTTTAATTTATAACTTTCCAAAATTATATTGATTTTATAAATTGTAGGTGTGTTATGTCTGTTCTCAAATGAAATTTAAAACGAACTGACCACATGGTAAATTTGCACGGAGCGCACGAGGAAAAGTTGCGGTACAAACAATGGTAATTTTACGGTTTACTGTGCTGATTAAATTTGAACACAATGGGTAGAGAGTATCGAGATATGCATGTGTTGAAAATTTAAGGTGATGCTTTTTGTAATAAAAAAAATATTCAGGCATATGTTTGTTGCGTTTTCATATCTCGTCAGTGTACAGAGATTAATTCTTTTTGTCAGAACATGCCAGGATATACTCTTCATTCCGGATGAAGTTGACAATCTATACAAACAACCAGTTTCTGATAAAACCAAGAAACAACTCCTTGCAGCAAAGAAGGATGTAGGGGATATTAAGAAAGCCAAACAACAACTCCTTAGTGACCTAAAGAAACAAAAGCGGAGAGCAACTGATTCTATCACAAAGTGCAGAAAAGAAATGGAGGCTGAACTCAAGAGACTTGAAACTGAATCAATCAAGGAAGTTGATACACAATATAGTAGTATGGAAAGAGATCTACAGAGTGAGATCAAGGAAGCAGAGCAACATAGTGATGACCTGGAACAGTTTGTTGCCAATCTGCAAATGTCCAAAGGTAATAATGCCCAAGAGTTTGTTTGTGTCAAAACTTCTCAGAAAAAAATTCTTACAGCTAAAAGATCAAGTAAAACAAAAAAAGAAGTTACAATAATTTTTTTTGCTGATATGAAAATCAAAAACTACATAAAACAATTAAAAACATTAGGACAGGTGTCTACAGCAGAAACAACTTACAAGCCAAGAACATCAGCATGCAAAGTGAAGCAGAAGAGAGATATTGATATTAAGCTTAAAGAAGACAAATATGCATGTGGAATATATGGATCCTGTTTTACTGAGGATGGCTCCTTGTTGCTTGCTGATTTTTATAATAACAAGTTGAAACATCTTGATGTTTCAACAGATACTATGGTAGATCAACTAGACCTGGAAGAAGCACCTATTGCTGTATGTCTAACCAGTAAACAAGAAGCTGCAGTAAGTCTTCGCAACGCCACCATACAGTTTGTATCACTTGGAGACAAGGTGGCAACAACACGGAAGCTGAAGATGGATCATTTCTGTTATGGTTTGGCCTTCAATGATGGGAAATTTTTCATATCTGATGAAAGCAAAACAGTTTATATTCATGATATAAATGGCACCATGTTACATAAAATTACAACTGACAAATCAGGCAATCCAATTTTCAGCAACTCTAGACATATCAATGTGAATACAAACAGAGACTGTGTGTATGTTGCTGATAACAGTCAAGGTGTGATATCACTAGACATACAGGGAAATTATCTATCAACATTTACTAATCCTGATTTAGCTCAGCCTCAGGGAGTATGTACAGATGAGAAAGGAAACATACTGGTATGTGGGTATGTATCATCAAATATTGTCCAGATAAGTGAGGATTCAAAAACAAAGTTCATCATCAAAGCAGAACAACGTCCATCATCAGTCTGCTTTGATCCTCACCAGAACAAACTAGCTGTAACTCTTGAGTATAGCAATACTATAAAAGTCTATGAGCTGGAGTAAGATACATGTACTTCTGCTGGCATCACAACACTGAATAATTTACATAACTTTTAAGTCACTAGGACACAATCAAGTTAGTATTTATTTTGCAATGTCATAGACCACAGATAACACATTATGTATAATAAAACAATATAAAATAAGTTCAACAAATAAGAAAGGTTTCTACAAATATTTAAATAAAATGCACCGATTTAAGAAATACTGCAGTTGAGCATTCTTAGATAGAAGAACAATAATTAAGAGCAGTTAATAAAAGAGCATATTTTGTTCAAAATTATAGGAATAACTAGTTACATAAAATATGTTACTATTCATTTATGTAGATAAAAAACGCTGTAAGAATTGTGTACAAAGTATGGTTGCTCTTTAACTTTTAATGATATAGGAAGACAACAATTGTCCCTTCAGACATCATTTCAGGCACAAGAAGGGACCTGAATGGAACTACAATATCTACAAGCTAGTTTGATAGCTTCTCCCATTTTCACCTGAACAGGGTTCGAATCAACATAGTTGATTGTTTGTTTGTTTGTTTTGCGTTTAACGCAGTTTTTCAACAGTATTTCAGTTATGTAATGGAGGGCAGTTAATATAACCAGTGTTTCTGGATTCTGTACCAGTATAAACCTGTTCTCCAAAAGTAACTGCCAACTTTCCCACATGAATCAGAGGTGGAGGACACAATGTCTTTTATCATACGGCCCGCCTAAGGATCGAACGCACCTATTGAGCTAAACGGGCGGGTTTCAACAGAGTTGAGGGGCAAAGGATTATAAGTCAGCAACCTTAGCATCTCAACCACGCAGCTCCCGACTTCTCTCCACGCACACACCGTTTATACTTACTGATTTTAAAGCTTATTTAAAAATACAAACATTCAGCAAAGTGAGAACATGATTTTATAATGTAACTGATACAATACAAGAACTTCAGGTGAAATTGGAATATAATGGAATCTGACTTTACACCAAAGTTTAAGAGTAAGGATTAAAATTGGCTGTAAGATGTTTCGTCATTACGAAACGCTAATTTACGTTCCCAACAGAATGTTTTCAATGAATTGTTTAATCTCTTTCTATGTAGACTTTTTGCGTTTTGGTAAGAATTTATTGTATATCTTCATTCGTACTGTACATATTCATGGGATTATGATTAATATATGTACTATTTGTAAGCAGTACGATACTACCAATATTTATTTTAACTAGATGGAAGCTGTGGGAGAAGTTGGGTAGCTGTAATATTGTTTAGTAAATAATTGGAAGATAATAGGCTCAAATGGGCCTAAGTCACTCACTTTAGGAGGACCTTAACCTTTTAAACTTGTTTCTCAACAAATTTGGTGAACATTCATTAAGCACCTAACGTTTCCCTGTGCTGTGACGACCCCAAACTGTATAATCATTTGAACAAACTTCAATCCCCAGTTGCTACAGACCAAGTTTAATGAAGATCTTTCAAAATACATGAGAAGAAGTTCTTTAAAGGTTTTCCTATTTTTAACTCTGATGGTTAAGCGTAAGCACTTGAATAAAATAGTGGTCCATGCAAGAATAATGCAGAAAAAGTTTGGTGAATATCTATGTAAATGTTCATGAGAAGAAGTTGTTTAAGTTTTTGTTTTGTATTTTTCAGCTCTCATTTTATACGCCCGTCTCTGAAAGAGCGGGACGTATTATGTGAACACCCGGGGCGGGCGGCGGGCGTCCAAATGCATGTCCGCTGTCTGAGTCAAACAGTTTTCATCCGATCTTCACCAAACTTGGTGACAATGATTACGGGTATCTCGGCCAAGTTTGATAACTAGCAAAATCGCTTTAGGCACTCTCGAGTTATGGCCCTTGAATTACTCGAAATCTGCAAATTTAGCATTGTCCCCCTCTAAGTCAAGCAGTTTTCATCCGATCTTCACAAACTGGGTGACAATGATTATGGGCATAATATCTCAGCCAAGTTCGATAACAAGCAAAATCGCCAAAGGCATTCTTGAGTTATGGCCCTTGAATTACTCGAAATCTGCAAATTTAGCCTTGTCCACAACCTTAGTCAAATAGATCCGATCTTCACCAAACTTGCTGGCAATGTTTGTAGGCATAATATCTCGGTCAAGTTTGATAACCAACAAAATTGCTCTAGGCACGCTTGGATTATGACCCTTAAATTAATCGAAAAACTGCAAGTTTAGCCTTGTCCGCTCTCTAAGTCAAACAGTTTTCATCCGATCTTCCACAAACTTGCAGATAAAGTTTATGGGCATAATATCTCCGCCTGTTCGATAATCAGCCAATCGCCCCAGGCACTCTTGGACTATGGCCCTTGAATTACATTGTACTCGAAATCTGCGAATTTAGCCATGTCCGCTTTCTAAGTCGAACAGTTTTCATCCGATCTTCACTTAACTTGGTGACAATGTTTGTGGGCATAATATCTCAGCCAGGTTGGATAACCAGCCAAATCGCCTCAGACACGTTTGGATTATGGCCCTTGAATTAGGCCAAGTTCGATGATGGGCGTATTTTGTGACAGTCTGCCACTCTTGTTTAAAAACTATATTTGTTTTTCACAGTTGGCATAGTAAATTACAATTAATGCATAAAAGAGAAAGAAAATGAAATAGGGGAGTAGAAGCAGAGAGAAAGAGTGGAAAAAGTGAAAGAAGAATGTGGTCATTTTTCCATTGTATATACTCTTCATCAAAATTACTATCCCATTTGATTTTTTGATTTGTATATCAAACAAATTTTATTTTAGATAGAGTTAAAAGTAGTGACCATACATTTCTACCATATATTATGCTTATATCAGCCATCTTTACCTTTATATTATGAAGAATACATTTAATTAGCTGATAATATCTAAAATAATCTATAGTTTCCAAATCATATTCTTAAAGTTTTCAAAGGAACAGAAACTATTCGTTTTCTAGTAAATAAAGTGCTGTTACAGTATATATCTTAATGCATGTTTCATACCATTCCTTGTTTATGATTTGAGTTTTATTTCAGAGTTGTTCCATATGATTTGATGACTAACTTCTGTTTCATTTTCACTATCTATTTTTTTTCGTTTTCTGTACCAATAAAATATCTTTTAAGAAAAACATTATCTTTGTTTATCATTTCAATATGTTAAATAATAAAAGATTCTCCCATGTTAACCATTACATAAATCGATTTCCGGGCTACTTTATTTTTCGTTTAATCCAACATGCTTTTAACGCATTCAAGAAATGTCCAAAATCAGCCATTTATAAGGCAGCTCTGCATGTTCGGCTCATCTAATTAAACCACTTGATTTTTAGTTACACTGACTTGCAAAGACTGGGCCTCAAGCATGTTTACATAATGGGAGTCTACGGGAAAACAACAATTTTGATGAAACTTCTGCAAATATATATTATTCTAAAATGTAGAATGAATGTTGTAAATAAATATATATACTATAATAAGTAGAAACAACCGGGCCATTGGCCCTAAAGTGCTCACCTGTGTAAAAGGGCTTTAGGTGCTTCTATAATGTAACGGTATAAGTACAGAGTTATGATGTTTAAATAAATATGATGGTTCTAGCTATTATGGATTCAGAAAAGAAGATATTTAAAGTTTCTTTTATATTAACATATATTATATACATGTCACACACATGGGCATGGCCATTTTTGAACATAGGGCAATAATTTTAACACTAACGGCAGACAGTCAAATCCTATCACTATATGCTAAATATCAAGGCTCTAGCTATTATGGTTTAAGAGTAGAAGATTTTCAAATATTCTTATATATATATATATATAAGCCTATGGTAAGTAGCAATAATTTGAACAATTATGGTAGCTAGTCAAACCTTTACATCACATGCCAAATACCATAGCTCTAGCTTTTATGGCTTCAGAGAAGATTTTCAAGTAACTTATATATAAGCATATAGGGAAACTGACCACGCCCTCTGGCTTTCATGTTTTTTGAGAAAAAAAAATCGAAATAATTTGACCAATCTTTGTAGATGGTCACACAAGGACAATTAGGGTAAAAAATGTCAAAATTGGGCCAGCAGTTTCATAAAAAACAACACATTTTTTAAAGTTTCTACTACAATGTATATATATTTAAGCAAAAGTGACTACACCCTCGGTGGCCATGTTTTTGACCAATCTTGGTTGAAGGTCACACAAGGACCGTTTGTGTGAATATTTTCTTAAAATTAGGCCAGCAGTTTTAAACAAAAAGATTTTTAAAGTTTCCACCATATACAAGTGACCGCGCCCTCTGGCAGCCATGTTTTTCAGGTTTCCACTATATAGGGATCCGAAAAGTGACCATGCCCCCTAGCGGCCATGTTTTTTGACAAATTGGAATATCTTAAACAACCTTGGTAGAAGGTAACATGAGGACTATTTGTGTCAAATTATTTCAAAATCAAACCAGGGGTTGATGAGATGTTGTTTGAAGTCTATTTTAGCTCTGGTAGCCCCTAAGAGCGAAACTGTTTCAACAACTTTGGTTGAGGACCACCCAAGGAACATCAAGGCCAAGTTTCATAAAAATACATTCAGTAGTGTTGGAAATGGCGTTTAAAGAAATTTTGAAGACGGACGGATGGACGCATGCCCATACGACAGACAACTGACACAGCTTGATTACAAAACCTCATCACGAGCACTCATGTGAGCTAATAAAATACATAGGCCCGTGTGCTTGTTTTTTTAGATATTTGTCCACGATTAAAGAGACCTGTGCATTCCAAACTGATTGTTAGACATTATTTAGAGTTATCTAACATGTAAACATTTGTAGCATTTGCGTCCTATTTTATCTTTAAAAAGATAGTAACATTTTCATTTTAATATCTTTACTCAAGTGTAGCCATTAATTCATGAAATGATTTTGGTTTCTGTATCCCGAATCCAGAGGCTTTATTCTGTTCCTGAACCATTTGAATAACATACAGAAAGGTCAATACGTAAAGTATGTTACAGATCAAGTTTGGTAAAGATCCATAACATCGTTCAAGACATTACATTTCTATTTTCATCCCTGGGGCCCCAACCAGGGGCTATAAGGAAACATTTGAACAAACTTGAGAGAGGGTCAAACAAGGATCATACATGTACATAGCACGTTTGTTCAAGATCCAGTACATGCTTTTTGAGAAGAAGTGGTTTAATGTTTTTTCTATTTTTTTAGCTCTGGTGGTACATTTAAGGAGCCATGCTGAATTATTTGAACAAATTGGAGAGAGGACAATACAATGATGCTATAGAAACAAATATGGAAGGAAGTTTTATTCACATGACACAGGGCTCCTTTGTAACATATGGTATTCTGTACATAAATATAGCCCTGTTTTACTTTCTGGCTCTTCTGATTTCCTTTCTTTAGCATCAGGCTCAGCAGAATAGAAGTATCTGCAAAAAGAGTAATAAATACAGTGAAGCTAGCAACTTAAGGTTGCAAGGGAATGACCTAAAGAATCAAGTCTTCAAGCAATACAAACACAGAATATATAAGGAAAACAGCCGATTTCTTGAGTGCGCCGGTGCGTTTGATCCATCAATGCTTACGTGAGTGGTAATAAAATTTCGCTTGTTAAAAGTGAGTGATTAGAATATTTTAAAAACATATACATACTTGTGAACAATGATTAATTACACTAAAATAATGATGAAATCATATAAAGAAAGTACATACAGTCATCTGTTTAAATATGCATATTATTTATAAAATCTTTGTGACCCTTTGATTACTTTAGCATTCATTGTTTATGCTATGCAATGAATAATATATAAACATACATGCATGTGTTTAATAAGCATAATTACAAACGTATGTATTATTTCATTGGTCAATTATGTAAACAAACTTACAGAATCCACAATATTAACTTTAAATTGAATTACCTCTCATAATAAAGTTTCACTAATTTCTACACAGCTTGTTAACACCAGACTTCCATTTACACATTTTGAAACTTCCTCCTTGTAAGATCATTAAATCCAATTGGCTGATATTGATCACATGGTATTCCCAGTCTGAAGCTATTTTTACTGATGTGATTAAAAATTTTCAGAAAATGACAGAGTTATTTCCCAGAGTTAAAACGACCTAAAGTATTTCTTAGTCACTGTGCTTCATTTCTGCAGTGTCTTTGAACATTCTATAAGCATTTTGAAAATATTTGCAACATCTCTGGGCATGTTACAAAACAGGTGACTTTTCCATATTATTCAATGGAAAATACCTAAAGATGTACAGCCGGGTAGTCTGACTAGATTTTACTCTCTGTAGATATTGATCCAGTATGTTATTGACTGTTAAATGTCTGATCTCGTTTAGTATACAGTCAAAAAGTCAAAATAACGATACTACGATGGTTAAAAGTTGAAACCACGATGATGAAACACGAAACTACGATGGTAAAAAGTAGAAACAACGAAACTACAGTCCTTAAAAGTCGAAATTATTCCGTACTTCCGACTTTTTACCATTGTGATGTCGTTGTTCCAACTTTTCACCGTCATAGTTTCGACATTTCACAATCATAGTAGAAAACACAAAACCACGATGGTAAAAAGTTGAATGTACGAGGATGAAAGTGCAAAATAATTTCGACTTTTCACCATCGTAGTTTCGTTATTTCGACTTTTCACCATCGTAGTTTCGTTATTTCGACTTATTAACATCGTAGTATCGTTGTTTCGAGCTCACATTATGCGGCGATGGCTCTAACGAGATAGACATTCACACTAATATCAGCATCAGAAAAATCCTCAATGTCGTTTTAGCAAAGAAGAAAACTCATGATTGGAACTTTTTAATTTCTCAAATTATTTTAATATCAGACTAGAATTTCTCAACAACAGCAGCAACAACAACAACAACAACAAAACCAAAAACAACATATCGCCAATTTTAAAGCATGAAAATATTAACATTGTTTACATCAAACACAATGGGTTTATCGGTGCAGGTCATGGCATCACTCCAAGGTGAGTTGCAGTAGTTAGGCGCAATTATTAAATTTAAAATACTGAGAATTTACAATAACAATACTGCTCTGCTATCGGGTAACTTTAAAAAGTTACAGTTCAGATAACTTAAATTAGTTCATGTAAAAAACAGTTTTCTTCTCCCAACATATCGCACAATTAGTCTTTCTGTGAATTCAGTCAAATACTCTAACTGAGTGTTTGTGTGGTAGTTATATGGGATACTAAGAAGCCGAGAATATCAACAGTTCCGTCAGAGTTGGCAAGTTCAATAAGCTCCGGGTGAGAAAAAGTCATTACAAAAACTTAAAGAGCTTACTTTGGAACGTCAGAGAATGAATGCTGGCTCTGAACAGGTATGGTAACTGAAATGATATCAACCCGTTTTCTTGTTTTCAGTTAAAGATGCTAAAATAATGATTATTTTCAATTAAACATGGTAACAATGGGTTAGCATCAACTGTCTGTTTAGGACTAAAACATCTATTACTATTTGCATTGACTGCTAGTACCAGGCCTTCAGGTAAATGTTTTAGTCACGACCATGTCTGTGCATACAGTAAATATAGTTCACCATTTTAATGCTCAAAAATAAATTGTGCTCATCGAAATGAATACTAGCAAATATTACAATAATAGATAACTAATAAGATGCATATGTTTTTGAAATACATTTAGGATAAATAGGATTGAACAAAACTACGAAAACTGGCGCTTGCCAATTTTAGTTGGGGATTGATTCTTCAAAATCAGCAATATAATATGCGTCACTAAATACAGATTGTCTTGCATTCATTGCATGGTAAACTTATTCATTTTCAGGTATCTAAAGCGAGTTAATTGATCTGTTTCGCAATATAGGTCAATAAAGAAATGAGTGAAATTCTGGAAAGTAAACAAACCGGTGGTTCTGAAATGCCTAGATTATATACAAAAAGGAGCATATATATAAGTGGTATATTACCCATAAAAGAATGTCATAATATCATAAATTGCAAGATATTGTAATAAGTTTATTACTCTTCAATGTTTAATAACACTATAGTCAAACAGAGAATCAAATATCAATGTAGGTAGGATAACTCGATAAAATCTGCTACCTGGGCTTGGGCTCATCAACAGTGTCATGACCACAAGCCACTACGACTTCTACAAACAAATCAGATTTATGAGCAGGGTGTCATTGTAAAGTTAACGTTACGACCTTGACGCCAGTATTAATATTTTCCATTTAATTTAAGAAAAGCGACAAAGAAACACCAACAAACTATGATAAAAAAAGTCTATTACACAGAAGTATATGGGTATTTTGTAAAGCTCAAATATAAAATCAGAAGTATTGCTGCGTATTTCACTTCAATATCTAACTAAAAGCAAGAATCTTGCAAAATACATGTGTAAGTTGTACACTGTGACAGAACATATGTTCCACAATGTCAATATACTAAATATGTAACATTCTAGACACACTATCGCGGCATATAGCAGCTTCTCTATGTTCAACATGTGTTAAATTCTAGTTTGTTTGTGTTCTATTTCTTTGTGTCTTGAGATCACAAATCGACTTTACAGCTTTTGCAAGTTTGAGCTGACGAATGTTTAACTACTTACATCGACTGCTAGTACCAGGCCTTCAGGTAAATGTTTTAGCCACTACCATCTCTGTGCATACAGTAAATATATTTCACCATTTTAATGCTCCAAAAAAATGTGCTCATCCAAAGGACTACTTGCAAATAATACAATTATAAATAACTAATAAGATGTATGTGTCTTTAAAATACACCTCGAATAAACTAGATTTACAAAAAAACTGCAAAAACTGGCACTTGAAAATTTTAGTTTGAGATTGATTTGTTAAGCTGAGAGTCATAATATGCGACACTAAATACAGATTGTCTTGCATCTTGCATTTATTGCATGGTAAACTGATATATTTCATTTTCAAGTATCTGAAGCGGGTTAATTGATGTCTTGCGCAATAAACGTCAATAAATGATTGAAATTCTGGAATGTATACGAACCGGTGGTTCTAAAATGCCTGGATTTTACACAAAAAGCAGCATATATATAAGTGGTATATTATCCATACAAGAATGCCATAGTATCATAAATTGCAAGATGTTGTAATAATTTTATTAGGATAACTCGATAAAATCTGCTACCTGGGCTCATTTACAATATCATACAAGAATGTCATAATATCATAAATTGCAAGATATTGTAATAAGTTTATTACTCTTCAATGTTTAATAACAATATAGTCAAATAGAGAATCAAATATCAATGTAGGTAGGATAACTCGATAAAATCTGCTACCTGGGCTTGGCTCATCAACAGTGTTATGACCACAAGCCACTACGACTTATTCAAACAAATCAGATTTTAAGATCATGGTGTCATTGTAAATTTAACATTTCGACCTTGACGCCAGTGTTAATATTTTCCATTTAATTTAAAATAAGCGACAGTGAAACACCAACAAACTATGATAAAAAAACGCCTATTAGACAGATGTACATGAGACTGTTGTAAAGCTCAAATATAAAGATAAAATCAGAAGTATTGCTGCGTATTTCACTTCAATATCTAAGCAAGAAACTTGCAAAAAAACATGTTTAAGCTGTTCACTGTGACTGAACATATGTTCCACAAAGTCAGTATACGAAATGTGTAACATTCTAGATACATTATCGTAGCATATAGGAGCTTCTCTGTGTACAACATGTGTTACAGTCTACTTTGTTTGTGTTCTATTTCATTGTATATTGAGATCACAAATCGACTTTGCAACTTTAGTTTTTGCAAGTTTGAGCTGAAGAATATTTAACTACTTACATCGACCGCTAGTATTAGGCCTTCAGGTAAATGTTTTAGCCACGACCATCTCTGTGCATACAGTAAATATATTTCACCATTTTAATGCGCCAAAACATGTGCTCATCGAAATGAATACTACAAATATTATAATCAAAAATAACTAATAAGATGTATGTGTCTTTAAAATACATCTCGGATAAATAAGATTCACAAAAACTGGCGCTTAAAAATTTGAGTTTATGAAGAACTGGTGGTTCTAAAATGCCTGGATTTTACACAAAAAGCAGCATATATATAAGTGGTATATTACCCGTACAAGAAAGTCATAGAATCATAAATTGCAAGATACTGTAAAAAGACCATTACCCTACAACGTTTACTAAAAATGTGGTCAATAAAAGAATCAAATATCAATGTAGGTAGGATGACTCGATAAAATCGGCTACCTGGGCTCATTAACAGTGTCATGGCCACAAGACACTACGACTTATTCAAACAAATCAGATTTAAGATCAGGGTGTCATTGTAAAGCTTACGTTACGACATGGACACCAGTATTAATATTTTTCATTTAACTTAAGAAACAAACTATGATAAACAATTCCGTAAGACAAATGTTCATGAGTCTTTTGTAAAGCTCAAATATAAAATCAGAAGTTTTGCTGCGTATTTCACTTTAATATCAAAGCAAGTAACTTGCAAAATACATGTTTAAGCTGACGCTGTGACTGAACATATGCTCAACAAAGTTAATATTCGAAATGTAACTGTAACATTCTAGGCACAGTATCGTAGCAAATAGGACCTTGTCTATATATAGCATGTTTAACATTCTAATCTGTTTGAGATCTATTTCATTGTTCCTTGAGACCATAAATCAACTTTTGCAGCTTTATTTGTTGAAAGTTACAGCTAACGATAATGCATTACTCTTTAATCGAGTGCTAGGACCAGGCCTTCAGGTAAATGTTTTACACACAAACGTCTCAGTTCACTATATACAACATGTGTTACATTCTAATTTGTTTGTGTTCTATTTCATTGTGTCTTGAGATTACAAACCGAATTTGCAGCTTTATTTTTTACAAGTTTTAGCTAACGAATGTCTTAATTAAGCTAAATGTTTTAACCACGACCATTTCTGTGCTTACAGTTAATATATTTCAAAGTTTTAACGCTTCAAAATAAAATGTGCTTATCCAAAGGAATACTTACAAATATTACAATCACAAACAAATAATAAGATAAAATACTTCTCGGAAAAATAGGATTGACCAAAACTATGAAACTGGCGCCTTCTAATTTTAGTTGGGGATATTTCTTCAAAATCAGCAACATAATATGCTTCGCTAAATACATATTTACTTGCATTTCATTGCAAGTTAAACTGATTCATTTTCATTTTCAGGCATCTGAAGCGGTTTAATTGATCTTTTGCGCAATATACGTCAATAAATGAGTAAAATTCTGGAAAGTAAACAAACCGGTGGTTCTAAAATGACTGGATTATACACAAAAAGAAGCATATTATAAGTGGTACATTACCCATATAAGAAAGATAGAATCAAATTGCAAGATAGTGTAATAAGTTTATTACTCTTCAATGTTTAATAGCAATATAGTCAAATAGAGAATCAAATATCAATATAGGTATATAGATAACCCGAATCTGCTACCTTGGCTCATCTACAGTGTCATGACCACAAGACACTACGACTTATACCTATAAGTCAGGGTTGTGATCAGGGTGTCATTGCAAATTAATTGTTACGACCTTGACGCCAGTATCAATATTTTTCATTTAATTTAAGATAAGCGACAGTGAAAGACCAACAAACTATCATAAAAATCCGTAAGACATAGGTACATTAGTCTTTTATCAAGTTAAAATATAAAATCAAGTTTTGCTGCGTAGTGTACTCCAATATCTATGCAAGAAACTTGCAAAATACATGTGTCAGCTGCACATTGGGATTGTACATATGTTCCACAATGTCAATATACGAATTGGGTAACATTCTAGATACATTATCGTAGGATATAGGAGCTTGTCGATATACATGTGTAACATTCTAATTTGTGGTCTATTTCCTTGTGTCTTGAAATAATAAATCGACTTTGCAGCTTTAGGTTTTGAGAGAATAAAGAAAGAATGTATTACTGTATACATCCACTGCTAGAACCAGGCCTTCGGCTAAATGGTTCAGCTACGACCATCTCTGTGCTTGCATATATTTCACCATTCTAATACTCTAAGATACTGTGTGCTCATCAAAAGGAATAATTACAAATATTACAATAATAAATAACTAATAAGATGTATGTGTCTTTGAAATACATCTCTGATCATCAGATTGGCCAAAACTACGAAAACTTGCGCTTTCCAAATTTAGTTGGATATAACATTAATTACTAAGTACAGATTGTCTTGCATTTCATAGCATGGTAAGCTGATTCATTTCCATTTTCAGGTATCGCAGGCGGGTGCATTGATCTGTTGCGTAATATACCACAATACATGACTGAAATTCTGGAAAGTTAACAAATCGATGGTTCTAAAATGCCTGAATAATACATAATAAAGCAGCATATTATTAGTGGTATATTACACATGCAAGAGAGTCATAGTATCATGCAAGACATTGAAATTAGTTAATTTCTCTTCAAGCCATGCTTATGCAATTTAGTGAATAAACATAAGAATACTACCAATTAAAGGTCAATGTCCAAGTTCCATTTTAGTACCATTTTCATTCTTTTATCACCAAAAACTAAGATATAATGGACCTATCGTATACATAGTTGTCATGTCCTAAAATGTGAAACCGTTTGTAGCTCTAGTTTTGTCATCGTAAAGTTATTTACTTTCACTCAGTGGGTTAAACAATCTGGTATCGTTGAAAATGTCTCGGGGTTGCATTTTAGACCTTACTGGCCCTCGATCTATGACTATAAGGCAAATTCAATCCTCTGCTCCTCCAACTAAACCTACTAACATCTGGACAAGAGTTCCATGTATAGAGGATATAAATTAGCACAGTTAAGGTAGTTCTGCACGTTTGATAGGTTTGATAAACCGGAAGTGATGGTGTAACGTCATTTATCCGGAAAATGTAGAATGAAGCCTGGATTCGGCGTATGGAAATGAAAATCAGTTTATGTAAAAAATAATGGCAACCTGTGAATAAATTTATAAAATTGTACCAGTTATTATGTTTCTAAAGTTAAAATATGATATTAAAACATCTGACACGTTAAATAATTCAAAATAATGTCTTAAAATTAGCTTCGAATAGGCGACACACTTTAAACATGGCCAAATATCTGAGAAATAAACACACGGGCCTATTCATTTCATTTCACTATATTATAGGCCATACGTTTATTTACGACTGTGAGAAGTTTCATTAAAATCTACATTGTGGAAAATTTTCTATTCGCGAAAATGTTATGAACGTTGCTACTTTCCCATAGACTTCCATTATGAAAAATTGCGTGAAGTCCAATTTTTTTAATTCAGTCTAGCAAAAAATTAAGCACACGACATTGTCATTTTTATTTGCTGAATTTTCTAGGTATATTCTTAAGTTTTGAAAAATTAGAGTTTAATCAAATTCTATATTGTAGAAAAAATTTCGATCCAAACGTGCAGAACTACCTTAAGAACCAGGGAAACTTCTTGAATTGGAGCGTTATCTGTATCTTGCATTGTCCCCGAACTTATCAAAGCATTGTAAATACTGGAGGACGAATTGTCTTGAAATGTATTGATTCTGTCAGGTCCGAGATCGGCAATATCCCTTTTCAGCTGGGACTGTTAAACTAGTGAATGTCTTTTTCGGTCGCTTTTTTACAACAGTGTAACCATTTCCTTGCCACATTTCTATGTTCATTGTGAATTCAATGACTAAATATGAACAATGCAGACTATCATGATCAGACTGCACAGATGTGCATGTAGACACATACACACAATTATTAAACAAGCATACATTTTGTAATAACTATTGGCCAAATATACATCAAACTATAATAACATAGGGAACAGAACTGAAAAACAATTTTTAAGGTCACTAATTATAGCAGGGATGATCAGACTTTTAAGGAATGCGCATGTAACTGATTACCGTGTTGCAAATTAAAATAGACTGTAATAGCCAAATCATTTTAGCATGAAATATTTTGTTTTGGCTCTAAAATAGTAATAACAATTACATATGTACGGAGAGCTGAGTAATATTCTATTCGGCAATATAATAAATTCCTTTCTCAATAAATTTCCAAGTATCATAAATTTTACTTTTTTTGATTATCAAAAGCATCTATCAAAGCTCTATTATTCTATTTCACTTCTTTGTGGTGATTAAAAAAAATATCTGAGCTTTTACTTCCCCTTAATTCTGAATTTTTTAGTACAGATAATTTATATGTGAATTCCACTGATGTAAAATCTTAAATGAAAAATCCGTCATCCAGCGATAAATAAAGCGTGCTTAGATTATTGGTCAGCGGGCACATCGTCTGCTCAATTAAAGCGCACAGTAAAGCGTGGTAATTTCAGTTGTTCTATGTGCTGCCATTTGAGAACTATTTTCTTTCGGCGGAGTGTGAAATCTATGGAGGTTATCAAAAAATCGATATCCATATAGACTATCTGCTTAAATGCACTCATCATTTAGCTA
This sequence comes from Mercenaria mercenaria, assembly GCF_021730395.1. Classification (NCBI taxonomy): domain Eukaryota; kingdom Metazoa; phylum Mollusca; class Bivalvia; order Venerida; family Veneridae; genus Mercenaria; species Mercenaria mercenaria. Next base: position 45,654,427 of record NC_069361.1, on the reverse strand, counting down.
CTGTAAATTTAGTACTGTGTGCTTTAATTTTGGAAATGGTCCGTCTTTGAGGTTACCCTTCTTTCTCTTTCATTTAATAATATCTGTCTTTTTTAAAAAATATACTGGAAATGTATTTTTTGTTGGTTTTAACGTCGCACCGACACATGATAGATCATATGGCGATTTTCCAGCTTTAATGGTGGAGGAAGACCCCAAGTGCCCCTCCGTGCATTATTTCATCACGAGCGGGCACCTGGGTAGAACCACCGACCTTCCGTAAGCCAGCTGGATGGCTTCCCCACATGAGGAATTCAACGCCCCAAATGAGTCTGGAACCCACATCGATGAGGGGCAAGTCAGCGACCTTAACCACTCGGCCACGGAGGCCCCAATGGAAATGTATACACCTGAAGAATTAGACTTAGGGTAAAGACAAGTACTCCTCTTATGTAAGATGTCAAGAGTATTTTTCTTTTCTCTTTTACTAGTGTCTCTTATAATTTAAATATGAGCTGTACATGTAATGTACATAATTGTTTGTATAGATGTCATGAGACGAAAATAAACTATAAACAGTTACTCCCGATTTGAAATTTCTTACAATAGCGAATAAGGCTACTAATTATGAAATCGTCTAATAAAGCATAAATGCACATAGCATTCATACCGGTACAACTTTTACACAAAGACAATTATATTCGGGCTTCATTGAATTGTCTTAGTCCAAAAAACTTCTTTTCACAGAAAAGGAAGTGAAAATGATATTAGAAAAAATATATTACAATACTTTTGATACATTTGAGTAGATATAAATCTTAAATCTTTATGAAGAGCGAGTCAAATTGACAACTGCAAAAATGGCAGCTAAAGATAGTGGCAACTATCTGATGAAATAATAGACACCAAATGCTTTGTTTGTGCTAGGAAAAATATCACAGGTGAAGCTAAAAAGTACTGTGTAGAATGTCAGGACTATTACTGTATACCATGTACAGACATACACTAAGCTTTTCCTGCAATCAGAGCACAAAAAATGTTGGATAAAGCTGATATTAGTACACATGATCTACGGTCATCTTTCCCGTCTTTTCAAACAGAAAGATGCCCGATTCATACAACAAAATTGTTGGACATTGTCTGTAAGAACCATTATGAGGTTGTCTGTGCCACTTCTGTTGCTATAAAACACAGGTAAATACTTCAAGAATTAGCAGTTGTTAAAGGTCGCATACTGTAAAATCAGATGTTTGTGTGAATGAGTTTTTTACCATTGCAGAGATTCAACAACAAAATGATCTTTTGTCACTGAGAAGTTAAATAAAAATATACTGATTAGGAATAGGATAGCAGAAGATAGGATAGCATTTATACAGTTAAGATATGAAGCATATTCATGAATACAAGTGATCACTTATATTTCCAACTTGTAATTACAGTAAAATCATTTAAATCGTAGGGACGAAATTCAGTGGTTTTGACCAAAGGCGATATAAATTCGCGGATTTTGACCTTTGAACATGAAACAAAATTATTTTTTCCGGTAAACTGGGATTTAATGTTGTGGATTGACTGATATCGGAGACTCATCGTGTGATAGTTTTACATTAAAACAGAAGCGGAGACATGTAACCTGGTTCAACAAGATTATAAATTTTATTCGCCAAATTTTAGCTTCACAAATATATCTGAGACTATAGTATTTGAGCTCCAATCAGGTGTCAATATTAACAAACAAAATATATATGAAAATAAGCGAAAATATAGAAAACTATAATGCGCCCTAAAACAGTATAAACCGCCTCGGTAGCCTAGCGGTAGAACACACGCTTACTATTGCGGGAGTTCGTGAGTTCGATCCCAAAAACGTAATAAACGGAACTAGCTGCTTCCTCGTTGGCGCTGAGCATTAAAAGGATAGTGCTATGACTGGTTAGTCTGGTGTCAG